>NW_026844334.1:6530027-7806902 GCF_029955315.1 Cylas formicarius | reverse complement strand
GCGTAACAACACATGTCTGTGTTAGTTCCAGAAATTCCTGAGACAATTTCCATTACATATATATTATTAATTAAAATATTAATACCTCATTTATTGCTTCCAAGTTTTCGATTCTAAAGTATTACATTTGCATTACATGTAATTTTTAAGCAATCAATTACAAAATGTTCTTCATATTATATGCCTAAGAAAGTAAAAAACTAATAATTATTTCAAAATGAAAATTAAATAACGAATATTTCTGGTAGATAATAATTTTTGATACCTACTTATTAGACCACAAAAAAGTGTTCTTAAACGATTGTAAAACGCATCTCAAAATTAGACGAAGCTGAGGCGCATGGATTAAAACTAAAATCGTAAAAAAATCGCAATATATACCAAAGCTTTTGACAAAGAGACGGGGAGATTATACTTTGAGAAAAATATTCGGGAAGAATTCTGTTTCGATACGGCGAACGGGATTGCTTTGTTGGCGTCGACAAAGAAAAATCACTTGCGCCAGCAGGGCGATTCATTTGCGCGACGTTAAAAGAATGGTCGTAAAAATTCCTAATCTGCCATTAAGTTCGGGAAATAAAAAAAAGTCTCGGGAATTGGGTCGCGAAATGAAGTGTCGCATGTGTCCTTTCGTCGTTCCCGGCATTTATTTTATATGACGCGAGGTATTTCGATATCGATATCTAATTTCAAACTTCGACGGTTCCGTGGTTTGGAAGTTTTCTTCCTTTATTATTATGAATTATTAGACAACAATTAGTGAGGTGCTGGGACATGATATAAGGTTTCACTTCAACATGTGATATTTAAATAAAAAAAGGACAAACAAAGACATCATATTAAAATAATAAAAAGGACCTCTGAATAAATTTTACAAATTTTTATTTTAAGGGCAACCAAAAAATTTAAACCTACGCTTATTACGTGGGCATTCTCTTAAGGTAGTTTTTAAATTATTTGTAGTTTTGTCAGGGCAAACGCATGCTTAAATGAGTTACATTATGTAAGAATATTTCTTAAAACCGCTACACAAATTCAAACCACGTGTTGTAATAACAACTGCGAAACAAGTATGAAAGAATAACATAGAGAATAAAAATACCAAAACGAAGTGTTGATCGAATAACTAAATTTAGGGTAATAATAAATTGGTGAAGGAAATGAAATATGATGAAATCTTTCCCTCCAAAAACGTTGATTCTCTTTTCACATAGTTTCTCACTCACATCTACTAAAAAGTAATCTAAATTCTTCTTTTATGGTAATGGTAGATAAGTCTTCGCAATAGTAGAGTTCGTCAAGGTTTTGTCCTTTATTTTAAAAAAAAATTTGCAAATTTTAAAATTTTTGGGGCCTACTGTTTAAAAAGTCGTTATTAATATATTATAAGTTGTATGCAAAATCAGTTCTATTTGAAACTACAAGTTCCTATTGTTTTAATTTAATTCTGTGTATGCCAAAATATCTCTTACATCTCATGTTGTACCATTTTATAGCCTTAGACTATGAAGTGTTTTTTTGAAGTATAAAATTAATTAAAATTTAAAATTTATCTTTATTTATTTATCTATCAAGGTGACGTACATTTTGTGCCTGAAATAACTATAGATGATTGATTGGTGGGAATTTTGAATAGTGCAAAAAGTTGATTGGATAGTCTAGCACTTCTAAAAATGATACTATCGATGCCATGATATGTATGATGTATGTATGAAAATGAAGAATGAAAATGAACATTTATGCTCCGTATAGAGTAATTATGTACACCGTGTGCCAAATAAAACGATCCTCTATACGATCTGGAAGCCCATAGGAAATACGAAAACAAGTTTGATGCAAAAGGTTCTTGAACTTTCCTGAATATTTAAAATATTATAATTTTATTGATACAGGGTGCCCCAAAAGTGCCCCCCCCCCGACATCAACTTTGTTATTTTAAATGAAACACCCTGTATATTGCTATTCAAATTTTGCATAGTTTAGGCAGAAATTGAATTGAATATTTTCATTGCCTCATATAAAATTGCGTTGTGATGCTACTGATCCAGGTATAGCAAACGAAAATGTAACCACAGCCTACTTACCACCGAATTACTCAATCAGTTTGACAGATGCAAGTCAGCTTATACAGGGTGTCCCAAATAGGTGGTGCCGTTTTGGCGAATTCAATTAACAAAATCTCAAGATTTTCAGATGGAACACCCTATATATTTATTCAGATATCAATTCTAGGACAAAAAATAAGGTAAGTTTGTAATTTATCTTATATTTAAATGCTACTTACCTTTTGAATTATTCGAGGTTTAAAATAACACCCGTATAAATTCTTGTTGAAGTTAAAGCTGCCCACATTAGGTCACTTGTTGGCAATATTAGGTATTCTTTAAATAGCAAAAAACATGATACTGTTTCTTTTAAAGATATAACACTCCAGATATAAGAATAAAACCTATTGCTAACAATACAAGGTGTCCATTGATATGTGGACATTTTGAAAAAAATCGACTCATGCTACAGACTTTAACAGGTTTATTAAAAATTCAAAATTTAGCTTGATTGAGTAATTAGTAATTAAAGTTTATTGGCTAACTAGCCAAGGTAACAAAATTGAATAAATAAATCAATAAAACAAAAAGTTAACTAAAAAGAGTTCGTTAATTCGGTCCATAAAGTTAAGTTAAAAATGTTCGTCTTAAAATACTCGTTTCATTTGGCATCAAAACAACAAAGATATATTGAGAATACTAGTGAAGTCTTGTGTACCACACATCCACAAAAAACCTTTATATGATTAGAAAAGTGTAACTCCCATATCTTTGATTCTCAAAAAATCATCTAGACATATTTTAAATTAACCTTCGAATTTGCCTTTATGTTTTTGGGAAACAATAACGACGGATTTATTGAAATTAAATTTGTAGTAATAACCAACCAACTTTCCTCAAATATCTGAAGCGATCCTTTTATACCGCTCCCGATTGCTAGAGAATGCTACCTTATCCCATCTTCGACGAGCCCCAGACAGCCCGGAGGGTGGATAAAAAACAAACTTTAACCAGCCAGGCGTCAGCCTTCCCATCAAATTAATCCATCCTTGCGAAAATCCCTTACAAGTAAATTTCTTCCACCTCACCGTACCGTAACACGCCAAAATAAGGAGGTGGCGATTAGTTTCTTGGTTTATTAATTAGTGGAGATTGCGATCCGATTAATTCTTAGCTTTAATTAAGGAGCTCGCGGGGATCGATCCAGCTTGCAGTCGACGTGCTATATCCGTTGTCGATTGCCGTCGGGGTTTCGGCATCGAACGATATTTTAATAGGTTTCCTTGGTATTTCCGCGAATCCGCTGCTTATTTGAGATTTTCCGGTAATTTTTTGACGAGACGAGAAACCGAAAGCTTCGAGTTTGCGTTGTTTTGATGACGGAAATATCGAGCCCCACCTACCGTCATCATACGGAAATTCCAAACGCGTTCACTTCAAGTTGGACAGTGAAAAAAAGCAGAAACGGGATAGTGGGGATGACATAATGAAAGAACGCAATTTTGAAAAAAATTAAAATATCTGCAAAACAAATTGCAGTATTTTATTGAATTATCATTTTAATTTCTAATTTATTCGAAAACAACTCGAGAGATGAAATTGAGCGTTTACTTTGTAATATGATCATTGGCGTATCATTTCCCATTTTCAAAATCAACGCAAGGTAAAGCTAAGTTTATTATAGTATATTATGCAACAAGCGTGGTAAACGGCATTTAAGTCACGAGCGGAGCGCAGCTGACCGAGTGTTTAGTAAATGAGTGACTTAAAGAGTTTACTAAACGTGTTGCATATTATACTTTTTCTACGACCGTTAGTTTTTGGGTACACTTTTGCAAAATAACGCAAATACAGTCACTAACATCACCGTCAGAATTGACAAACGTGAAAATTCAAGCCAGTGGTTCGGATCCGTGGGACAAGAAATTCAAGGGGTAAAGTGACGCTTTCCGCACTCTATATCGGTATATAATAAGATATTTTGCTGAATTCATTTAGAAAAAATATTTTTTCTATTCCCTACTCTAAAATATCGAAGTCTGCACAGATTAGGCGTGTGCAAAGTGTCACTTTAAGACGCCATGAGCTTCATTAAACTCTGCCGTCAGTTTTTCATATCATATTTTATAAAGTAGGATGCTAAATGAAAAAGCAAGTTCATCTAGTAAGATATTCTTTTTTTATTCTTATTCTTAATCACGTGGCTCGAGGTTTTCGACATGCTGACGTTGTCACTATAAGTTTCTACCAAAAAAAGAAAGAAGTATTAATTGCATCAAAAATTAGTGACAACCATTACAAGAAATGCAAGTATATCTCTTTAAGCATCGCTTTGTGAAGTACTTATTTGAACTAGCTGCTACAAATGTGATTTTCCGGAAGTATATTATAATATTCTCTGCTTTATTGTGAAATACACAGATATATTTGGATAATTTCTTGGTTACACTGTCGTGTTGATAATTGCCACATTATATACCTCACCGGTAAAGTATCGAATGAAGACATTCTGTATAAAATCGAGATACTGTGAAATCCTCTTTACTTGGATGATTTTCTCCACTTTACCTAGACAATTAATGGAAAGTCTAAGAATTATATAAAAGGCCAAGCAATATTGGAATATGGTTGATATAAAGACTATAAAGGAATCATTTATATTTAATTTTAATCTACATGAACTTTTAGCTAAACAAAGGTAACCAAACAATGTACTTTTACATTTACTTGAACAAAGTCTCATTGTTATATAGTTATTTTTTGACAAATCCTTTATCGATTCCGACTGACTGCAATGTTGCAATTGCAAGTGTCGTTATCAGGAATTTCATTAATCTCCAAAAATATTTGCTAACAAATTGTAAACGGAAATTTGGGTTAAAACTATTTAATAATTCTTTCCTTAGTGCCGCTCCATCATCTGTTCATGGACAATACTGGAGGAATTTTTTTATCCATAAATCTCAACATTCTTTCTGCTTGTTGTTTTAGGTTTTCTGTTGAAGACTGGTGATTTTATGTTGCCAGTGTATTTTTCAATCTTTTTACGTAACATCCGAAACCATGGCTTATCTGGTACAGCACATTGAATGAATAATTTGTTTACACACATTGCAACTATGAGTTTTTTTGAAAACAAATATTTACGCAAAATCTTTATTCGTTAACATACAAAAAGTTACAAATTGCTATAAGTTAAGGGCGACATTCAACATCGAGCAAGCAACCAGTCACAGATTATTTTACAACGAATAGAAAATCTTATATACAATATAGAAAGAAAATGAAAAACTAAGCATTTGTAACGGATTTACAAAGATGTTACCTAAGTTCTAGTTTAAACATAAATAATGATCCAAGTCGGTGAGGGCAGTTTATTGTAAGCGTTATAGCTAAAACAGCGATTAAATTGGACCAAATTCCTTATGAAATGCTAGCTACCAGTAAGTTTCTGAAGTAAATATGTCGGCCTTTGCAGGGTGAATATTTTTTTAATTAAAACTAAAAGTTGCGGTTTAAACTGCTCGTCTTGAGTCAGTCAGCGTGATTCCTCAATGCTCTCAGAAATATTATCAAAATTACGAACACCATAAGAGAATCTGACACAGGCATTAGGAAGAATCTGAATGCTGAATTCGTCTTTATCTTTGTGAAGTAAAGCAGATCAGTAAATTAAATTACAATATGAAATATTAGACAATGATAGAGAATCAGTCAGTTTTAACTTAATACACATCTTTATGAAAATAGAGGATGCGAAGTTTATGAAACGACTTTTTGGATTAAAGATGCTAAGTGAACTTCAAATCGTAGATTACTATCAAGAAATACGCCTAAATTTTTGCAGTCAGAGACAGGCTGCAAAACTATGCCGGTTAAATAAATTTGAGCATTATTTTTTTTATGAATTTTATTTTTATTTTGGCCAATTATTTCAGCTCTATCTCAGCCGAAAATTAAAAGTTAAGTCTTATTTTCGTTGAGTAGAAGGTCATGCTTACTAAAAACATCAATGAGAATACTTAGGCCAATGTTGAACTTTTAAATGGCTGTATTAATTTCTGAATAATTGAAAGAGTTGTAGGTATGGTACATTTGCGTATCATCAGCATACTGATGAGAAGAACAATGTTTACTCATTTTACTGAAATCGGAAGTAAAAATAAAAAATAACATTGGACCCGCAAAATTCTTTTTTGTGACCATTGGAAATATAGACATAATCAGAATCATTGTTATTATAATGCCTTCTTTGGCAATTTAAAAAATTACAAACAGTGGTCAAGTCTTAACCTATATTATCCCAAGCAGAAAAAAAATACTAAATGGATGTGCAAAAATATTTCCTGGATGTGACAAAAAAATCACAGGTGGTGCTTTTACGTACCACTGGGACAAAATGGGTTAAAGGCTTTTCTATATTAAATGGGTAATTTAAATCAACTGCGTTATGAAGGTAAATGCTACCATAGAATTTTAAGAGAGCCGCATGATTAAATACCGATTTATTATCAAACCAGTATTCAATAAAGTTCCTAGAAAATGTATATAATTTGATTTATTTTATACAATGTTTTGGGAATTCTATACATTGCCAAGGATTCGAATGACGAATTTTATGCATTTTCGGTAACATAAAAAGGTAAATATGCCTTCAAAGTCAGCTAAATAGATAGTGATACAAATCGCAAAAAAAATGTAAGTTGTTTAGGGCGTGGTAGCTAATGAACGCAAGTTTGTTGTGCAGAAATCCCTTAAAATCATCATAAATGTTTGGCTAGTACATAATAGCTTGTCGGACCCTCGAACGAGGAAGGGGCTGCATCGGACAGCCGGATGTGCTACTGCAGCAGCGTGTCATCCGCTGGGGAAGGTTCGATATTGACGCGATCCTGCTGATTCTGCCCCGCCATAACGGCCAATGGCAGGTAGTGACTTTCCCCTTCAGTAAAAAATTACTGCTACCATCGAACGCTCTGTCGATCCTCCAGCATCTGATTGGTTTAAATTAATTTTCGTACAATTTTGAAATGTCGCAAATTTTGAGTCTGGTTCCTCATGTTTGTTAAAATATCTAATTTTGACATTTTACACAAAATAAAAGATATAGCCTGAATGAAGTTGCGACCCAGAGTTAGAAAATGGTTTGTGATATAGTTTCCGAAAAAATTTCAATGCCAAATTTCGGACTGTAAAACATGGCGATTTAAAAAGCGAGGTCAAGAGTTCAATTTGGTTTAAGTTTGGTTGAGCCACACTCTATATAGGGTGGTTCCCTCTTGTTGGTATTTTAGACGTTTACGGCGAACGGTACATTGGAATGCTCTGAAAAGTTGGTGTATTTCATATCATATTAGTGCATTATCGGTTCGGCTAGGTTAGGTAGGTTAAGGTATCTTTAGTAGTTTTTCAGAAATTAATTATTTTATTTATGTTTCGACCAAAACATAGCCTCAATTCAATTTTCATCACTGTACATTATTTATTAATACCGAAATTAGTCTATATAATAATAATAATACATTTATTCTGCAATGTTCAATTTACAATACAATAAAATACCAATAAACCACCATAAATTGCAAAGAAGGGGATGAAAGCAATTAAAATTGTTTCAAGTTCAACCCCTGGGGGACTGTTATTAAAAATAATGTTGTGAAAAAATACCAAGGAGTGTAGTCCACGCCTATTCATCATATTCACCCACTTAACATCCTGTAGTTTGTGTGAGACTGCAAACTGTTTTTTTGTACTCTCTCAATTCTCTTTTGAGCCTCAGACAATAAATGCCAATGCGGATAAAGCAACTTTAAGGAGACGTATCCCTTTTGTAAATAATAGCCAACTTGCCCTCTGAAACGAAAATCTGTGTTAATTCTTAGGCCAAGATTTTTTGCACGATTTATAAACTGCAAAATTCTACCACTCACTTTTATATTAAGTTCAGTCACCAAATGATCCCTATTCTTTTCAAAGAGCATAACAGATGATTTAATTGGATTAATTACCAATCCATGACGTGCTGAAAAATCTGTTAGTTCTTTTTAATCTGCATTGATCAGTTTTTGAGCCGTATACCAAGTACTGCAGTAAAATGTGGTCATCAGCATAAAAATATGCAGTAACATTTTTCATACACGGTACAAAATTGCTGGTGTAAATTGTAAATAAAAGTGGCTCCAGTATGGAACCTTGCGGCACTCCGCAACTAAAAGTTTCTCTAGCTGATTGGCCTAAACTTGTTTCAACATACTGCATTCGATCATCAAGATAACTTTTTATTAGCTTTATCGCACCACCCGAAAACCTGACATAATTTAAAACAGCTAACAGGAGTTCGTGACATATAGTGTCGAATGCTTTCGAATAATCCAAAAGCACCAAAACGGATGACTGACCCGAATCTATTGATTTTATAATGTCATCTGTAATACTCAAAAGCGCCGTTACATAACTGTACTTAGACCGATACCCTGACTGGTTCGAAGGCAAAATGTTATTAGTTTTCAAAAAATATGGTATTTGATTATTCATAATCTTTTCTAGGAGTTTAGATAGGCAAAGCAAAATACTGATAGGTCTTAATTCATTAAAACTATCTACTTTATTATTTTTGGGAAGTGGAGTAATTCGTGCAACTTTCCATTCATCTGGAAACACGCCTTCAAGGAGACATGAGTTTACTATATTAGTAAGAAATGGTAAAATTCTGGGGCAACACATTAACAACATTTCTATATATATTACATCTGAACCAGATGCCAATAATTGAATACTACTAAGTTGCGCTCTCACCTCATCGATGCTAAAAGTAGTTTGTTTGTTGTTTATTTTTGGAAAACTGTAGGAAATATTGGTTAATGTCTGATCAATCAGGAAGTAATATATTTGTAGTTTTAGATGTTATGTTCAAATTTCTTAACTTTTTCTAAAGAACTTTACTATTACTTTCATTAGAGACAGATTCTAGATATCTTTTCTTTTCATTTTTAATTGCTATGTTAGTTTGGTTTCGCAGTTGTTTATAGCTATCCCAATGACTAGTATTTTTTGTAGTTTTGTACTTTTTAAAAGCTTTATCTCTCAGTTTAATCAGAACTTCCACAGTATCTGTTAACCATGCTGCCTTTTTCGTTTTATAGTTCTCAAGCGAGCCAAAACCTCAAAGATATTTTTTATTATAATATTGAACTACAATACTTTTTGATTAATGTTAGAAATCTGTACTATATCTTTAAAAGATGTATATTCCAAAAAATTCAGCTTTATCAATCCGTTTTAGATTTCGCATTACAACATATTTTTCATTGTCCGTAATTATTTCAGAATTTAAAGTGAAATGTGTTAATATATGATCTGAAATTTGGGGCACATTTTTTATCGGTATAATCTTCTTCTTTAGGTATTAAAATTAAATTCAATGAACTATTACCTCTATCAGTAACTCTAGTTGGAGTATTGACTATTTTTGCAAGTTAAAAGTATCAATCCATCCAATCCAAATCTATAACATTTAAATTAAAGTGGCCCTCGCAATATATATTTAAATTAAATTTCCTTTGAAATACCATCTCGTCTGAAAATTTTGCCTGGTTCGCAGTTTTCAGAGAAAGTTGTTTTTATTTCAGAAACCAATCATCATTCAAAAAGGAATTTAATTTTTTTTTATAATATGTAATTATATTCAGGGGTTTCAAAAAAATTCTTTTTCAACATTTTTGTATGTGTTAGACAAACCATCAGTTTTGACCAACACTGTACAATGTTGAACTAATTTCGATATTAAGAAATTCTGTTCGTTATCTCCCTAAACTATGTTCAAAATTAGAACTTTCCACTGGCCCCAGTGGCGCAGTAATAAAGTTAAACTAAGTGTCTAAGGTACCATCAACCGTGAAACACCCCATATGGTATTAACGCTGGCACCAGTGCAGTAACACAAACATTCAGCTATAACGAAATTTAAACGATAACAACATTCATCTAATATATAAAAAGAAAACTAAATCCTGTTTGGAATTTGACATTCTTTGTTCAAAAAGTCAGCCACATATAGTCGCATGAGTCGGATTAGATCGTCATATTTTCCATTAAGAATTAATGGTAGCATTATTTCAGTCCAGTTCGGAATATCTCGTACACTTTGTTCGGAAGTACAACTTTTGTACAAAGTTGCAGTTCTTACCTCGAAACCGATGGGAGAGCGACGAATTAATTGGATCGACATCGTACCCAAAAGGATTTGAAAGTAGCGTGGCAAAGCAATCCGCTTTTAATTGCGTTGTTCTGTTAGCTTTTGGACAAATTAAAAAGCTCTCATAAAAAGCGAAACGAATCCAAACAGTATAACACAAACACGAGCTCCTAAAAGCGGCATCCCTTTAAATTTAAATTCGTTTGTTTTGTTCCGCAAACCTGGGTCGAAAAAAAAAATAATGCAAACACGGAACAAAAAAGAAATCCTGCTCGTTTTAATGTAATTAATTTAAGATACTATGTCGGAAGAGGGAATTTATGTCTGGGGGCTTGAATCGAATTCTAACTGGAATATAATTTAAATTGAAACCATTTGAAACACGCAACTGAGTACAGGTATTATAACAATTGCCACAAAATTTTCAAAATTCAGTAAAGCCTCGTTTTGCCAACTAGGCGTCACAGGGAGATGACGAATCTCTAACCAATGATTTACTAACCAAAAACTTCTATAAGCAGTCAATAGGTAGTAAGTATTAGCTATTCGACAATTTAATTTTTTTATTTAATTTTCTAAAGTGTTCACTTTTTACGCAATTTCAATTATTTTGTAGTATTTGAGTAAGACTTTTTAAGTTTTATTTTAAAAATTGAGGCTTTTACTTGATGAAAATCCATTTATCAAAATAAATAAGAACTAAAAATTCAGATTTTCACGAAATTAGATATTTTTACATGACAATTGTTTCGACAACACCTTTGTCAAAATTTTGATAAAGACACGGTGCTGTCGAAACAATTGTCATGTAAAAATATATTATTTCGTGAAAATCTGCACTTTTAGTTCTTATTTATTTTTTATTTTAATTTGACTAAACAACTAAATAACAAAATAATAGGAAACATTGGAATAGAGGTGTGTTCCGTCCAATCGGAATTGTTTTTGTTTTATTATCCCTCTTTAGTTTATGATAATTCGGGAATTTTTATTTCGAGCAAATTGAAATTGATTTTCATTTTATTAATTGCTACGGTTATATTCTCTGCATATTTTGGTGACAATCTCACCTGGGTACATGGCCAGAAATACTCCGCTGTGATCGGGACTAGTACGACTCTGCGTGCCAGAATTAAAATCTCCAGTGCCGTCAAGTATTGCGAAATTGTGCCAGTCAACAGCCAGAGCTGCATCAAGGTAGGCCAAGAAGAAAACAGATTGTCGCTTTTCACCTCGTTACATCAATATGTTATGATTTGAATCGCCGCGTTATTTCTAGCTTCAATTATATTGTGGGATATGTCGTTAAAATAAACACCGGATTCGTTGCTAAGTGTTCTCTAATGTTGAAATATTAAAAGTAATGGTGGAAAACAGAAAATAACACGTAATTCACAAACAACTTAAAGAATCATACATAAAATTTGTCAAACGTTCAAGAGCCAATCTAGCGTCGCATTCCCGGTATGGACCAGACTGTACTAACCAATCTATTTTTAGAACACCGTTTGGGCGGTAGTGTTTGAGCGCGCCTGGGATTCACCGCAATTTCGCACAGAGACGGGCTTTAGATTTTGTTTGTTCGCGTAGCACTCCGTCACGAAGTAACTGTTTTTTAACATATATCAAAATTGCATTGCACTTTCTCGTCTAAGGTGTGTTCAAAAAGTAAGGTGGCTTTTATAATTGGACGGGCTACGTATATTTGATCTTAGATATATTTTTTGTTATGTACACATTTCCCTAAAATATGTTCAGAGTTTTAGACGGTTTGCACGTTTTCTTTTTTTTTGTGAGACGCCTTAGACGTGGTTTATGTGCTCAGCGATTTTCTGCTCTCAAAAAAAAAAAAGAAACAAAAAATTGCCATAAAATTTTGTGTAAAAAATTGCTGCAAAACACTGGCTGAAAACTGAAATTTGTTCCGAAGCTGCTTAATTTTGAACAAAAGGACCGTGGAAGAAGCATCGCTCAAGAGCTGTTAAAAAGGTTATAACTGGTGACTGGTCAAGGGTACATGGCTATGACGTCGATTTGATTATCGTAGCGTAGTACATCAAGAGTCCTTACCACAAGGTCGTGCGGTCCATAAAGAGTATTACCTCGAAGTTATGCCGTTTAAGAGAATCAGTACGAAAAAAACGTAAGAAAAAATGTGGGAAAGCAATTCATGGGATTTGCATCTCGATAATGCACCTTGTCGTTGCTTGTGTCTAACGTTTTGGCCAAAAACAAAACCAGAATCATGCCTCAACCACCATATTCACCAGATATGGCTCCCTGCGACATTTTCCTGTTTCCAAAACTCAAGAAGCACATGAAGAAGTGCTTCGAGGATTGAAAAAACAACGGCACAAGTTATTTTATTATTTTGATGAATAAATAAAAACTTTTTGATAAAACGTAAAAGTTAAACTTAAAATTACTTTTTGAACACACCTCGTATAGTCATTACTTATAGAATTTCCAAAAAAATATCCATTGTACACGTATTATAAACTTGGATAAATTTAAATGCTTTTTTATAAAAAAAATTGTGTTTTACATGACACTTTTCGAGATTTTTAGCTCAAAAATCTAAAATTTTGTTCTCCAGCTCATGGGGCAAGAGTAGAGTAGTGTCTTTGCTGAAATATCATTGATGGGATAGAACGACACTTTTTTTTGTGGTACGACTTTCTCGTGCGTTTTTTAAGTACAATAAATACAAATTAACAAATATTGTTTTTAATAATTGATTAGCTAAGCCATTCTTTTGGTGCACTTACGAGGGCCAAAAGTTCCCGGCCTAAATATAAAAGAAACAAAGTAGAGTAACAATTTTTTATTATTTTTCAATATAATCCACCTTAAATTCAATACACTTATTACATCTCTTTATTAACAATTCAATACCTTTAAAAAAGGATTCTTTTGCTTTGCCTGCAAAATGAGCTAAAACAGCCTCTTTTAACTCAACTTCGTCGTTAAACCGCCGTCCACCTAAGTCCTTTTTCAAATATCCAAACAAATAATAGTCGCTGGGGGCCATATCTGGACCATAGGGAGTATGATCTATCTGTTGGAACCCACACTCTAAAATGGCAGCTTGTGCAACACCAGCAGTATGAACAGGTGCATTATCCTGCAAAAGACGCACGCCTCTGGTCAATTTTCCTAGACGTTTTACACGTATGCAGTCTCGCAATTTATGTAATAATGTTGCGTAATATTTACCATTGACAATGGTATTAGTTTCTTTAAAATCTCTCAAAATAATTCCTTCACAATCCCAAAAGATCGTGGTCATCACCTCTTTTGTTGACTGACAGACTCTGAATTTTCTTGGAGGTGCTTCACCCTTACGACGCCACTTCATTGATTCTTTCTTCGATAGAAGGTCATAATAGAAAACCATAGTTACATCTCCCGTCACAATAGTTTCTATCACAGGCTTCGGTTCCGACCTACAGAGTTCCAAAAAAGACGCCCACACTCGACACGGCGTTGTTTTTGAATAGCCGAAATATTTTTGAGGAACCCATCTTGCACTAACCTTATGCATACCTCAATGATCATGCAGGATTCGACGAACACTTGTATCAGAAAGTCTAGTAATTTCTGAGATGTCCTTGACCTTTAAATGTCGATCACTCAATACCACCTCTTCCACAATCGCAACAATATCTTCCGTTATGACCTCCACTGGTCGACCATTTCTTGAATCATCTTCAAGGGACTCCTGCCCCATTCGAAAACGTTTTGCGCATTCTTTCACTACAGAATACGAAGGAGAACTTTGGCCACTTTGGCCGTATACACCATCCAGCCTTTCTTTAATAATTTTAGGTGCTAACCGTGCTTTTGTCAAAAACTTTATGACTGCTCTGTACTCAGTTTGCGTTATTTGCGACCATTTTTCGGACACGTCTTGTTTAAAATGCTGTCAATAAAATACTATTTGACGGAAGAATGCAACTTTTTTGCAGCCTACTAAGATATATATTTAAAAGGAGACAAAGTTTTATCGTGATACTGGAGCTGCATCTATCTGAGGCCGGGAAATTTTGGCGCTAACCTCGTAAAATTGCACTTTCCCCTAATCGTTTGGTATTTTTTAATACGGACAATGTTAAACCAAAAACTAATTCTCGGATTGCGTGAGCCATATTCATACCAATATTCATAGCTCCCACAAAAAAAAAGAAAAAGAAAAACTCTTTACGTCTACATACATATTAAAAAATACAGCAAAGGTAATAATAAATAACACTTATGGTGATATATATATATATATATATATATATATATATATATATATATATATATATATATATATATATATATATATATATATATATATATATATATATATATATATATATATATATATATATATATATATATATATATATATATATATATATATATATATATATATAACGGATTTCTACGGTACGTGCCGCCTCTCCGTCCCCAGTTTCCATTTCTTTCTATCCAGACACATGTCTTCCTCTAGCCCTCTGGATGTCATAGCTTCATCTACCTCATTCCTCCAGCTTCTTCGAGGTCTTCCACGTTTTCTTTTCTCTACTGGTACCCACTCGAGTAGGCGTTTGGGCCATCTTGTATCGTCCATTCTTTTCGTATGTCCAAACCATATCAGCTGTTTTTTCTCTATTTGTTCTATTATATTTGTGTTCATGTTCATGCTTTCCCTTATGGTGTCATTTCTTACTCTTTCCATTTTTGATTTTCTGCAGCTACGTCGTAAGAAGTCCATTTCCGTCGTCATCAATTTGTTTCTGTTCTTTTTTGTCATATCCCACGTTTCGGATCCGTATGTGATTATACTCTGGACGATGCTAGTGTATATCCGTTTTTTCGTTTCTTTTGTAATTGTTTTATCCCATAAGATCGAGTTCAACTCTCTTATAACCTTTTTACCTTTATTGGTTCTTTCCTTTATTTCATCGTCACTGCTGCCCTGCTTGTTAAGTGTAACTCCTAGATATTTACAAGTTTTTACACCTTTGAGTTTATGATTTTCTAATATTAGGTCTTCTTGATGTTCGTTCCCTACTATTATATATTCTGATTTTTCCCAATTTATTGTAAGGCCAGCAGCTTGATATTCATCTTTCAGTTTTCGTATCATAGAGTTGAGATCGTCCTGGTCCTCTGCTATGACTATCTGACTTATGGTGATTTATGACTAATTATTAGAAAAAAATTGAGAGGCACTTTATATTTACATAAATATTCAAAAAAATACAGCAAAGGAAATAATAAATACATTTTTGCACTTAGGAAACACCCTGTATAACGCATACTAACGATCGAATTGTTCTGAAAATTACGTGCTCCGACGAGCGACGGAACAAAGTTCGAATCGCCTCGATTGCGCCGAATAATTCCGGGCAAATCTGAAATTCGTGCCCGTATCCCGCTTTGCGTCGCCGTATCTATTTGTCTCGTGTCTAAATTTCCAGCTGACCACCCCCATAAAAGGGGTTGAGGTCGTGACATATTCGAGAACAAACCCGGGGCGTCAGTTGTGCAAGGTGGCGACAACAAAACCTATCCAAACAAGTGGATCTTGTAACTGTAATCTCTGTTTTCATACCGATTAAGCTATGGGAATGGGGGCCCGCGGGATGCCCGATCGGCATTGGTGATATTCCAAAACGTTCCGAAATATAAACCCGCGAGGATTATTATTCACCCGGTATTTAAGTGGGATTCGTGAGATGAGCACTGGCGTGTGCAGGTTGTATAAATTGGCCTAAAATGGAGCTTTTGGATTGAATTTTCAAGAAGGAAGATCAAATTGAAAACCAAAATTAAACAGCCTCTCTGGCAATATTAAAGAATTGATGAATTTTGGGCTGGGTTTCTAAAAATTAAATTATTATTAATATTATTACTATTATTATTATTATTATTATTATTATTATTATTATTATTTATTTTTTTAAACTCTGGTTACAGGTTCGTCAGCAAGACTACATCCTCAAGCGTTCCCCTCCAGGACCGATCAGGCAATGTTCGCTGCATCCAAGAGTGCCGACTTCTGCATCATGCGGTACGTACTGCAATTCAGACCCACTCTAATTAAGTTTGTTTTCAGGTCCGTCGGTACAACACCCAAGCTGGATATGATCAATGGGACGACCTCCACTCTCTCCATATTCCACAGTTCTTTATTTTTATATAATAGATATAATGGATATATCAACTAAATATGTGGTATTTATCTCCTTATCAATAACTGTCAAGTCTGGTCGATTATGCCTGATTTCCTTATCTGTGATTATAGCTTTGTCCCAGTAGATCTTTGCCTTGTTATTCTCGATGACCGGTGGTGGTTGGAGGCAGAAATATAGCTTTTTATCTTCAATGTTCGGGGTATATAATGTTTGCAACCTTGTTGTGCCTCTCTATATATTTTGTGTTGGCTAGTTTGGGGCATCCTGAAAGAATGTTTTCAATCGTTTCCGAGTGTTCTTGGCACTTTCTGCACTTGTCAGATACAATGTTTCCTTTCATGGTGTAATTTTGATAGTTCTGAGTGCTGGCAACCTGGTCTTGCATCACTACAACAAACCCTTCTGTTTCTGGCATTAAATAGCCTCTCCTCAGCCATTCAAGGGAAGCTTCTTGGTTAGGTTGAGGTTATTTCGTTTTTTTTTTTCGGTTGTGAACCGGAATATATATATCGACCCGTAGGCAGGACTGCAAAGCTTGTTATTCCTCTAAGAATGGAGGAATAACAATGGACGATATGCGTGGCATCCAATATGACGGACTTCTGCATCAGTTTATAAGTACTCCATGGAATGCCAATATGTTTAATGCTTTCTTTCAAATTTTTAGGGATCAAGCTTGTGGATGACATGACGAATGGTACGATTTTTACTTCATCGAGGCTCCAAATCTCCAGGATTTCTTTTTTAAGGTCAGTATATTTCTCTACTTTTACTATATATTTAGTATGAACGTTATTGTTGTTGGGTTGGTAACCCTTCCTATATAATAGGTAAGGTCGTCGAAAAATCTTAAAAGATTGTTTACTAAACTATTTTGAAAAACACAAACTCTTGTGCAAAGAACAGTTCGGGATTGGGGGCGGAAGGTCCACCACGCATGCTCTGCTAAGTCTTGTTGGGAGTATTGTCGACGGCTTTGACGCTGGTGAAATGGCAGAGGCCACGAAGGATTTTGATTGTGTGGATCATGGTGTGCTGATGCAGAAGCTCGAGTGGTATAGCATCAGGGGCATGCCACACAGATTATTGAGCTGTTACCTGAGCGGCAGACTTCAGTGTGTGAATGGAAAATTCAGTAGTTCTAGCTTGCCGGTATCGTCTGGAGTGCCGCAGGGCTCGACCCTCGGGCCCCTGCTATTCCTAGTTTACATCAACGATTTGCCTTCCCACATACTATGTAATACCCTCTACGTGGATGATACAATTCTTTTATCCCGAGCTAGGAACCCATTTGAACTTAGTAACGATAGGGTGACCAAAAAGAGTAGAGGGCTTGGATGGTTCAGCTTGAACTCAGTTAAACCAGTTATTTTCTCTTGTAGCAAGGTGCACAAATTGAATAATGCTCCGGTTAAGGTCTGGATAGATCTTTCTTGGAAAGTTTCTTGCCACAAACTGTCAAGTCAAGTCAAAGTCACTCATTGCTGTTATGTCAAGACTTGCTTATTTCGAATTGCTCCATTCCCACGTACGCTATTGTTTTGTGGGGTTGTTCCGTGCATGCCCGCAAGGCTTTTCTTATGCACAAAAGAGCGATACGTGTGATTGCGAATACCTCGTAATCACTGCTGTCCGCTCTTCTCAAAGCTTATTACAATGTTCTACCAACTGTTATCAAGGACCTGCCATACACCAAATTTTGTAAGATAATAAAACAATTTCTATTGGAGAATGCTTTCTATACTGCAGATGAGTACATCCATGTTGGGTCACGAGTGTCTCCATAATACTAATTGGAATTTTTGTAGCTAATTCTTGTTTCAATGTTTGCTATTTGTCTAGCTTATAATTATGTTGCTCTCTATGGATGTCATTAGAATATGTTTGATATTGTATCAAATTCATTTTCATTCACAGATGTGACTTGCCATTTGTTGATCTTGTAATGTATTTAATGGCCAATAAAGTCTGAAGTCTATAATAATAATAATAATTATTATTATTATTAAAAAAAACTAACTTTCACAGTCTACATTATCCGAAACAATATTCATGTCCAGACGATTTGTAAATAATATTATTATAAAATATTTGATTAAAAAAAATAAACGAGTAATACTAAAAATTAAAATACAAGTTAAATTGCAGAACAAAATTTATTCAAGTTTTAACAATTATATTACTCATGAAATTATTCATTCCGTAGAAGCGATCGCACGTTCATGGGGATGTTAATTTTAAATATTTTTTGATGGATGTTCTGCAATTAATATAAGTATTAGAAATGTTGCTTTTGAGAGAATGTCCCTCCGCATAAGCTAGTTCCTAAATTTTCAGTTAAATCACCTCTTCACATAAACAACTGCAATGATGCAGTTATCAAAGATGTCAACAAACTTAATTTTATCGAGGTAGGTTTTTAATTGTGAGATGAAGTTAGATTTTTTGTCACTATTGCCAATGTTGTTAGGCATGGATATCAGTTTAACTAGCCAGAGTTTAACAGTATTTGTTTAGAAGACGCATTCGTGTACTTTTCGGAAGATAAAGAAAATGAATGAAAAGAACAACCTGCACCTCATCAAATCTTAACCGCCACAATCTTATACCACAAGTCAGGGAAAGCTAAACGACACCATCATAGAGTTTTTTCCTCAAGTTCGAGTGGTTCACTTATTGACAACTTTTAATTTATATTATTATATTTTATAAACCATTTCCGAAAATTATAACATTTGTTTCACTAGTGTTAACTACGAGATAGTTTTTTCAGAATATTCCCAAAGAACTTTAAGTTTTTTATTCAGCTTCTGTTGGATGTCACTTGCCATCATCAAATCGTCAGCGAAAACCAGCAAAGTCTAGTTTTATTATCACTAGTTAGGTCTACAAGCTCTTTTGAACAGAAAAAATCTTCTATATCATGAAAAAACTAGAAAATTTTTTGGAACTTTCTAATGCTTTCTATCTTTCTAATTATGTTTACACTTCCCCAGGGTTTGCAATGTCGTTAAAAAGGGCAGTTACCCTATAATTCTTTGGATTTTCTTTTTGTTCTTTTTCAGCACACTGACTAATCTCATCTTTTTATTAATACATGTACGTTTCCTGACTACTTTAAACTTACAAATATGTGAAAACACATTAATTGGAATGCTACCTTTATTTTGAACCCTTACCATTTGGACATATGAATATGATATTTTATATACGTTTTATAATAAATTTGAAAACAAAGACTTTTGTGGATGTTAGTAAAATCATGATTTTTTAAACACAAAAGTTGTTAATCTACAGAGAAATAACTTCCAAGATCGTAACAAATTCCAGTAAAATTTTCAAGTTCAAAATTGCCAATACGAATTCAAATTCAATACGGTTTAAGCCGAAAAATATTGAAAATATTTAGTATTTTGGAAACCGCTATGGGGAAATATTTTACAAAAATGATCGAAAATTGACAGCGGAAAGACAAATGGAACATCATATAGGTCGTTGCTTCTTTTAGATATAAACTGCAACAATATTTGAAGGTGATAGAGAACACGCCATGTGACCAATTTATCAGCAATTTACGGTGTTATGTGTTCCGCGTATCAATTATTATAGTTTTCTTGGGTGGGGGTTAAAAAATCTGAAAAATATCAAATTCACGTTAAAAGAATATTGAAAAATGTTATCTGTCTGTCTAATTAGTTCAATATCCTTTAAACGAGACATTAATAAGTTTTGTTTGTTTGCATTTTAAACCCGGAATTATATTTTTCCAAGACATTTACTAAAGTTTTTCGAAAAAAGAGGTTAGGTGACGTTTGGGAGTTTAACACAAAAAATATACAGGGAACAACGCAAAACTAGGAGTCGTCCATTGAAATTATTCAGTTTTTTTATTTTAAGAAATGTTTAAAAAATTGATTGGTAAAACAATACCATTAGTCATACCGGATATAAGTATCTCTATATTCCTTGACATTTAAATTAAAAAGATAAAGCACAAGAAATATCACCCCTTACATGGTGATGTAACAACTGCCGAAATAAAATTTAAAATAAAATAAAAATGAATAAGTAACCAAACTTTCCCTCACGATAGTTAGTCTATGGACGAAACTAATTATTAGGCTCATTAGGCGCTGCGTGGCCGATAACACGTGAATAATGTCAGATCGCTAATTATAAAAACACGCACTTTTGCCTCCCCATTGTCCTTGATCTTTCCCGTTCACGGCGAATTTAACAACTGGTCGGCCGAAGAAATTGGCGGGCAGCTCCCTGAAATGTTAATTGACCAAAGGGACGGAATAATGGGCGATGGGGCGCGGTTTTTACTTTCTTCGCGTAATGAAAACCCATAATAAAGGGCTTAAAAAAAATAAACTGGGCTTTGTCGTATGTGCTCTCGCTTCGTTGGAAAGCAAGTCGTTGGGTATTTAATTGCGCAAGAATTTCGCAAGCCTCATACAAGATCGCCTTAACAAAAAATTGAATTATGACTTAAATTTATTTTGAAAAAGAACATTTTAATAACCCGTTTCGGCTCTGTTATTAATTGGCAAAATTTACAATTTACTTTTAATAGTTAAATGAAAATAAACATTATGAAAGAATGTCTTTGCACAACGGAAATTAACAATAGAAGCTAATAAACTATTAATTAAATTCATTTATTTAAGTTGTTAGTGTCATTTTCATTCAAAACAGGCATTAATTTTTTATTTAAAAAACTTTAAAATAAATTCGTGTATGAAATAAAAAACGTTTTCATCTTATCGTTTTCCATAACTGGCAAAATAAAAATATTATTATACTTCAATCAGACCTAAATTACTTCGAAATACATGAAATAAATATATAAAACTTTTGTATTTATTTTTAAATAAATTTATGACATATTACGTTTTGACATGTATCGGAAAAATTAAATAAATAAATAAAGTTATTGTTTTGTTTATAATTCTGCCGCGTGAAAATAGACATTGTTTAAACATTTATTCTGTTTTAGTTTACTAGAACTAGATTCCTATTGCTATATGAATGTTCCAAATCCTTTTTTACTCATATCCTGAAGGATAACGCAAAAACTATTTTGCTTTATCGTTAAAATATTGGCATTAAGTAATAAAACGGACCTTGAATTTTGATTGCGCTCATTTTTATTCACATGTAACGCTGTACATATTGTTATTTTCATCGCAAAGATGAAATTCATTTTCTCGTTAATATGATGCTTCGAATGCTAAAATATTCGTACTGTAATATCTAATTTAAAAGTATTGACATTTTTCCCTTATATTGTCAATGGTTTTATTGTTATTTTAAGTCAGCCATTAATGTAAATTTTGAGCTGAGCTTGCTTGACATTTGTTATGTAAGAATCTATATCTATGGAATGCTAAAAAAAAATTATAACAAAGAAATTCATACACTATTTTCACTGGCGCGTCCGCCAAAATGTAGAAATCATCAAAAACGCGTTGTTATATTCCGTTAAAACTGAAAACGTGAAAGAGAATAAACAGGAAGCCACGTCGCGACTTTCGTTGCCAACCCAACGTGCTGCGGCTCATAAAAAAGCACTAAACATGGCCCTCGGCACCATGTAAAGTTAAACCGAAGTGCGTAAATATTTAATTGCCGGTTGCAGTTTTTATTATATGAGGTTGCCGAAATAAAAGGACCCACATTGGCATGTATGGGGGAGCTATGTCGGTTAATTACGAATTGTGACAGTAAAACATCCTAGGAGGTCCCTCGTAAAGTGTTTATATGCGTCGTAAAGTCATGTGAACGGAGCGTAAGGCACCTGCCACCAAACCATCAAACTTTAGTTCGCCGTTACTTACGGGTTACCGGAATAACTAATTTCGATGCCGATGAATTTTTGAATTTTAACTGCGAAATTTAGCAGCATAGCAATTTTTTTTTCAATCGTTTCGTTTTCGTTCAAAAGGATGTTAGTTTTAGTCTTTTGGGGCCACTTTTCCGAAAAAATGGAAATTGCAAAACGAAACATGATGTTTAGTTAGTAATTTTGCGAAACTGAAGGATTCTTATAAATTTAGAGCATTTGCGTAAGAAATATTATTATTATATAAAGATAGTATTAATTAATGCTTAAGTAATGCTTAAGTAATAAAGAAAAATATTACTTATCTGCTTTATGTATTTAAGGAACATTTCAAATGTTTTTGTGGCAAAATTTAAGGATCGAGCTTAACATTTTGTAGAATGGTCACAAGTAACTTTTTTAAAACGCAATTTACTATAAAAAATTCCGTAAAAATACTTTAAAACTAAGAAGAAATTTTGATTTTCAATTTAGAACATTTAAATTGATATATTGATTGATATTGATTTTATGACAAAAATGACCACGAAAAAATTGTGGAAAATATGTTTAGGCTCCAAATTTCACGGAAAATTCTTAAATTAAGTTATAACATATACGAATATGTTATATTTGCAACTCCGTTTTCAAAATTAAACCCTATTATTTAAAATTTCGTCTCAAAATAAGAAACAAACTGTTGTTATTGGGAATTGCTATTATTGCTAGTATCAATTTGAACACTAATATATCTCTTTCAAAAAACATGAGTTTGACGAAATTATATAATTCGTTTAGAATTAATTAGACATTCTGCAGCCTCCCCTACTCTTATTAAAATCGCTACGCCAATGAACCGCCTATTCATTATAATAGAATAATTATTAATAAGTACAAATTAGGATTAGTAAAAAACTACTTACCACAAAACACCAACCGTGTTCTTGGGAAGAATTAATAATAATTTGCAATTAAAAGAAAAAAGAAAATTCAACAAATCAAAAATTCAAGCAGACACATAATAAGAGCTGTAAGCATGTAAGATTTTGAACAGCTTTTAATCAGATTACAACCTATTAACAAGACCAGCTTGTACTACGGTGGTAATAGTCATCGTCAGAGTTTGAGTCATCATTGGAATAAAGTCAATCAGGGAGAGTCATTTTTATTATAGTGGTAAATTGCCGCTTCAAAATATTTTAGTTTACTTGCACTACTTGCTCAATTGTAACCGTTGTTTGTTTAAGTAGTCAAGTTTTTTTTACTTCCAATTTAAACAGTCATAAATTTTGTTGTCATGGAACTTTGGGTGCACTAGTTTTTAATACTAGTTAGCAATTGTAATACTTTCATTAAAGACGCCTCTTATTTCGTGAACATGGAACCCTACATGCAGTATCTCCAGTTTTTTTTATTTCCCTTCGAAACCACCATATGCGGAAATATCTGACCAAAATTTTTCTGTTAATATATATTTTACATATTTTGTATTGATTTCATACCGTTTTAAAAATACATTGATGGGGTGTACACGCATCGTTCGGAGACCCGGCGGCCATATTTAAATCGGAATTTGAAAGAGTCGGTTAACGCAATTAATACCGGGTTTTCCCTAAATTTTAACGACTTTATCTAATGAGTTTCTCCGCCGGGCCACATAAATTCACGAACAGGACCGCGTGAATAATGTTATACGCGCGGACCCTTTTCGCATTATCCAAATTTTACGAACGAAATATAAAATTCTATATGTGACAATAAACGTGCACGTAAACCGCATTCGAAATTAAACTCGGAAATACGACAGGATTACGCGGGAGGTTCGAAAGTAAAAGCTGGCCCGGGTAAATATTTTGAGGGTGGCTTAAATAAACGTTTTATAGATAAGGGGTGGGATTTTACTGCTCTAATGGGCTGTGTGGAGTGTGGGAGATGATATTTAGAGTTATTAAATTTGTATAATTAAAGCTGATTTATAGAAGGGTTGCGAATGAAATTTTAGTTGTCCCGAGGACCATAAATCCCGAATAAAGAATACGTTAATGAAAATGGCGTGCTGTTATATTTAATAAATGGATCCCGATCTTAAATTGTTACCTAGGCAATAAATTTGGGGGAGAATTTATTCGTTGTCCGGAATTTTAACCCCCTCTATTCGCGTCGTGACGAAATTTGAAATTTGCTAAATGGAATTTTTTAATGCAGCGATAATTTTTTTTATTAGGACGGAGATAAGACACGAAAGGACAGTCTTCTAATTTTAGTCGTCTCGTATATAAAATGATAACGGTCTATCTGCACGAAAAATTAAACGGTTCCATGGTGTAATGGTTAGCACTCTGGACTTTGAATCCAGCGATCCGAGTTCAAATCTCGGTGGAACCTAAAACTTTTTTTTTGTCTTTAAGCATTTCGTTTTCGAATTTTACAGGAAATAACAAATATGCATACCACTCCTACCGATAATCAAAAAAACAAAATCATAAGTGTTTATTATAAAAATTATCTTGAGGACTCTCACGCTTAGTTTCGATAAAAAGCCGCATATTTCAATTTATATGTGTGCGAATTGACAGGAGTGAACAACAAATATGTGGCTTAAAGCGTTGTTAACATCAGGAATAATTTGCTGCGTCCTCCCCCAAAGGTAAAATGGCTACCATTCAAGTTTAAATTGCACGCACTAGTTTTGAATATTTAATTTGAAATTTAATTTAACTTGGACGTGTTAATAAAATTTTTCACGCTATATCGAACGAATCATCTAAATTTAATGATATCGGTTGATTAATTTTGTTAATTTATAAGGATAAATTTATTCATTAATTACTATCGCGGCTACATTAAATGTTTAGGTGATTTTTGTCCAACAAACTTTCTGTTGGAATGCAACTTTATAAAACTATGAATGAGTAAGCAAGTGATGCCATTTAAACAAATTTTTGTTGTCTCTTATTCTTGCTTCAAAATATCAATTTTCTCCTCAGGTCCTTTTTTGGTCTTAGTCAGTCTTCCGTTTTCAGGACACTGGGGGGAGGTTCGGTAGCGGAAATGAACGCCTTTATCGAAAAAAGAGACTACGTCGTAAACGGTGTCAATTACACGATGAACGATCATTATTTTCCGTCAAACTTCATGTTCGGCTTCGCCACGGCCGCCTACCAACACGAAGGTGCTTGGAACGAAGACGGCAAATCGGAAAACATTTGGGACCGTGACGTTCATTTTTTTCCCGAGCACGTGGTCGACCGCACCAACGGAGACATCGCGAGCGACATGTACCACACGTATCCCCAAGACATCCAACTCATGAAGGACATGGGAGCCAAGGCCTACAGATTTTCGATCGCCTGGACCAGAATCTTACCCAACGGTTACAAAGACTACGTCAACCAAGCCGGAATCGACTACTACAAGAGGCTGATAGCGGAAGTGAAAGCGGCTGGCATGGAACCTCTACCTACAATGTACCACTGGGATCTACCTCAGGTGTTGCAAGACCAAGGCGGCTGGATCAATCAGACTATCGTGGGATTGTTCGTGGATTACGCTGACGTGTTGTTTGAGAATTTCGGTGACGACATCACGTACTGGGTGACTCATAACGAACCGCAGCAAACGTGCGAGAAGGGTTACGGAATTGGAGGTGTGCCCCCGAACATCGCTTCATCGGGGCTTCAAAGTTACACATGCGCTCACCATTTGCTGCTATCTCATGGCGAAACCTACCAACTATACAGGCAAAAGTACTACGACAGGCAGAAAGGTATTTGTTGAGGTCTTTAAAAAATAAAATTTTTCTAATTAGTAACTCCATATAGGCAAAATTTCCATGGTAATCGATACCGACTGGTACGAACCGGCGTCAAATAGCGCACAGGATTTGGAAGCATCAGAAAGAGGTTTACTATTTACGGTAAGCACATCTTGATCTGTAAGATTCCATCTGAATGTTCTTATTGACCGAATTCCCAAAACATGTTTTTATTTCGATGACTAAAATATTACTGTTAGAAACCTAGGACCCTCCCTCTTCTTCTTTCTTTATCTTATTTGAACTAATCGGTTCACGTACATATGGGAAACGAAATTGTTTCAAACCTTTCATATTTTGCAAACTCAAAACCATCCCTTTCTTTCCACTTACTTCGCCAGACATTACAGTGTGTGTGTTGATTTAATTTGGTTTCATTAGTATGGTTGGTTCGCGCACCCAATATTCTTCGGCGATTACCCGGAAGTGATGAAAACTCGGATAGAGGAACGAAGTTTGAAAGAAGGTCTGGCGCATTCGCGTCTACCAGAGTTTACAGACTCCATGAAGAAGATCATGAAAGGTACTGCCGATTACCTCTGCATCAACATGTATACCTCCATTTTGACGAAATGGGTAGAGGACGCCCCGATTAGCAAACCGAGCAGGGGGTTGGATATGGGTATCGCCTTGTCGAACCCATCAAGCTGGGAAGGCTATGACGACTGGAAAATATACCCAGCAGGTGCGCGGAAGCTCATCACTTGGTTGCATAACACCTACGGGTCGCCCGAAATTTTGATTACCGAAAGCGGGTGGTGGCACGAACAATCTATTATAGATGATTTGGATTCGAGAGGGTATTACCATAAGGTATCTTGAAACTCAAGTCGATTAAATGAGACTCTTAAGGTTCGATTGTTTTCAGTTGTACCTGAGCAACATTTTGGATTCTATGGTGTACGACGGAGCTAATGTCATAGGGTATATGGCCTGGTCTATCTTAGACTGTTACAACTGGTACATGGGGTACACGTAAGTGCTGACATCATAAAAATTCTATATTAGAATAATTCACAACTAACCACCCTTCAAAAAGTTGTACGTCAGTATATTGATAATATAGACAATCGTTTGAGGTTTTGAGTTGAAAAGAACATAGGTAGAGAGATAGGTAGATTCATATCATACGAAACACAACATATATTCAAAAAGAATAAAAGGTAAGGACTAATAATAAAACAACAGGGCTACAAATTCGTGAGATATTTCATAAATAAAGTGAGCTCAGATTCCATAACAACCATTTCGCTATTGGAGCTTAAAGTTAAGATTAAAATAAGAAGTTCTTAATGGTATAATATGAATCAATATAACTACTTGAGAAATTTAATTATAGTTTTCCTAATTATGACAAGTTACCAACAATTATCCAGAAAATGGATCGCGCGGATTCAACTGAAGTTAGTAACACACTTATGGTGTAGCCGTCAAATATAAATTTTATTCTTAAAACTTGAAAGTTGACCTTATTATCATTTTTCCCATTTTTTGCTAAAAATAATCATTGGGTTTACGTTTAGGCAAGGTACTTCGTTCTACTACGTAGACTTCAACGATCCGGCGTTACCGAGGAAAGCTAGAACTTCGGCGCCATATTACAGACACGTGTGCAATAGGAGATGTTTGGTGGACAGTTGTAATTAAAGATTGTAATTAAAGATTTCAAATATTTGGTCTTTGCTTTTGAGAATCGATGCCTGCGAAAGGGCCGGTTCCCTAAATCGGATAGACCCGATAATGCGTCTAGATCTGTTTAGATAAAAGTACATCACCGTTGAAAGGAAAGTTTCTGGCCTACACAAAAAACTTTTTAAAACTTTGACATACATATAACGGAGCAGGCGAAGCCTTGCCCGCTTGAATAAGTCCGTATGTAAAAATATCTCCCTCTAAACTTTTTTAATATCATATGTGTGTGTTTTTATGAAATTCTTGCTTTGAGAAAAAAATCTTTACGAAAGTGGCTCGAGTCGAATTTGTTTCGTCAATTTTTGCAGACCTGTTAAGCGTAATAAAAATACTCATTTGTGCGTCGCGTTTTCTGGCTTTAAATCTTGTTTCTCAGACTCCTGGAAGCACCATTTGTCGAAAATTTATAAGATAGCCGGGGGATGTAGCTCTTGATTTACGATCGAACTGAAAAAAACGAAATTTGAATCGAAAAGAACTACTAAATATTCCTTGTCGACAAACGATCTTTTTATTATCGAATCGATCAGTACAAAATGGTGGATGCTCCAAAAACCTTTCACATGTCGCTAAACCGTGGGCAATTATGTGGCTAAAATAAAATAGATAATTAAATTTTATAGAATTTTTATTTGCATGCCTGTTTATTCCTACAATTCAATATAATGTTCGATCTGCATATTTTAAAAATATACAGAACGAACATTATTTGACCTTTAAAAAGTGCATCGCCTTGAGTTATTGTCATTTCCAGTTACAGATAAAACGTGTCGGGATTTTTTTTAAGATTACATATGTGTGGCTAATTTGGAAAATGATATAAAAAGTATCTAAAATAACAACAAATTTTAATTTTAAAATCAAGCAATAAATAAAACAATTGCATCAAGGTCAACTGGCGTATTTTTAGGTCATCTTTATTTGGGTTAATAAAAATAAAATAAATCAATGAGGTTAAGTCGTTGTCCCGCAGGGCACCACTGGTCTCGGCAAATGGATTCGACTTGTTATTTGACATATACGATATGAAAGCAGAAAAATCACTTTGCTCTACATTTGTTGAGTTAGTACCTGCCATTTTGAGGAACCATTAAATATTGTAATTGTGATTGTAATTCCAACTTACCCTGATGCTTGAAATTGGCAGATGATTAACTCCAATTTTAAAAAATTTCAGTCAAAGTAAAAAACATAGATTTCTACCAAAACTGTTCATTTTTTAAAGAAAAGGCTTAGTTTTTTCTAATAATAAATTGGCCATATTACGTTTGGAGGAAACTAATACTGGTTGAAAAATATATATGAAAGAATTTGAAATTAATGAATAAACTGGCATTGCGACAATATCGTCCTTTGAAATTTCAAAATTTGTAGTCCAATAACTGACGAAAAAATGGGGAGGGGGAGGGAATTTTATATGCCTACTAAACGAAATAGGTTAACCAGGGTGGGTCTAACAAAATAGGAACAAAATGTACACGGGTTCAACGTGTAGGTTTAATATTACATACTTTTTTATATGCAAGAAAGGATATGTCCAAGACTTTTCATTAATTAAAAGCTCTATGTATTATTTGATAAAGTTCCTTCTATGCTGATTTGAAAAATAAATAGTACTTCATATTTATTTTCCGCATTAAGGCCAGAATTAGCCAAAATCACTTAGTGGGCTATGCATCATCATGGCGTTACGTCTTTTGTTGTTTAATTATGATGAAAGAATAATAAATGTTTTGAAATTTCAAAACTTTGTGGTTGTATATAAAAAATAGGGCCATGGAAATACGCATTTCAAAAAACCAAACAATTGAGAGAAAAACTAGGCAGTGCGTTTTTAATCATGATGAAGACTTAAATATCTTTTTATATTAGGGCTGTTAAATAACTTGTATATACAAAAAATTTATCCAGTTGCAGAAGAGTTTATAGAGAAATCATTTTGAGAAAATTTAAAAAAAATTATTCTACTATTTTAAATTCACCAGCATTTAACTGAAAACTCAGCGATTAGTTTTTTTTGGACTTATGTTGCAAATGTTGGCCATAGAGACACGATTGATTTTTGACACTACATCAGGGATTCCAAATCCGGAAAAATATTTGGTGTGCTTTAAAAAATAACCATTTCCTCGGACTCGTTTTTTGTAACTCGACGATGACTGGAGAAATATCTATAAATTTATTTTGAGCGGCTTGACAATATAGATGACATTAAATGACTAATTAGGAGTGAAATAAATCATATTAATGATTTGCATCCTGACCAGATAATTATATCTTTCGATAAGGTCCGAAAATAATATTACTTTGATATACAACGCTCACCTTGTATATAAGTAACTATGCAATTTAACCTTAGAACCTTACAACTTCTGCATAGAACTTTTGTGTTCTAAAATAGAAAAGAATTATTTTGCTATGCCCACTGCCATTATCAATATGTATATTCGATTATTCTCTCAAATATTGATTAATTAATGTAAGCTACCCTCAGAAGAGATAATGGCAACAACTAAAACGTAGCTATTGTTCTTCTACGCTGTCGTGTAAATAATTAAGTAAGAGCGCTTTTATTTGATTACGGCTTTGTGTTCTACCTCTACATCAAAATTTGTTAGTTTACTATCGTTCGCTAAGTTTGCGCAGAGATTCAATTATATCAAACAAAGTGCCCGTTTCATGGGGTTTGCTTATGGGGAGTCCCGGTGAAGACCCGCCCTAAATATACATTAAAATGTTCCTTGCAGATTAATACCCCTTGTTCGACAACATCGACTACCCTTCCGTTCTGAGCGTAAGAGTGTACGAGCTTGACTTTTGTAATACGTTTAAGTGGCAAATTCGATTATTGCGAAATGTGGAAATTTTAAGCTCGCCCGCCCAGCTTGTACGCTAATTCGATTATTTTATGAGGAGCAATTCGGGCATGAGAAAGGTTTGTTATTAAAAATTCGGAGGGCCGGTATTAACGCACGGGTGACAGTGTTGGAGGGTTGGGGGGGGGGGGGGGGGATATTTTTATTGTCTTGGCACGTTCACTCGGAAAAAGGGGGAAACGAAATTTTTTAAACCCAATTAAGGGCGGTTAATATTTATGGGAGAGTATGTATGGTTTCGTTTCGGACATTGCTTCAACAAAGCAGTAGAAATTTTAAAACACATTTTTTAAAATTTATGGATGCCATCTTCTATGGTTGTAATTTTGAAAAAGTTAAATTCTTGATACAAGTTTATGTGTAGGCAGATGACACCCAGATTTATTATTAATATTGCGCAAGTGTTGTTGTTATTTTGTACTTTTCTTTATTGTACTTATATTTATATCCATTTTTCTGCATATTATACCGTCCAAAATTCTGGAGAGAACCATAGTGATGCTATAATTTTAAATATCGTTTAATTTATCGTTTAAAATATATTTTAAATATTTTTGTCTATTACAAGATATTGAACTGAGGTGGCTTCTACTTGATGAAAATTAATTTATCAAAATAAACAAGGTAGTTGAAACAATTCTCATGTGAACATATATAATTTCGTGAAAATCTTTATTTTTAGTTCTTATTTATTTTGATTACAAGATATTATTATATTTTCCTTTTGATGTAGCTTAAACAGAGTAGTAATGAAAGGAAAAGTCAGAACCTCTTGATGTAACCTATGATGATACACACAGGGTTTCTCTTAGGTCCATTATTGTGTACAATTTATATATCCATAACAATTTTCAAACACTGAGATTTATTATTAGGATTGTTCAAGTTTTGTTTTTTTGGTTTGAAATACAAATATTTGATAATGAGTTCAATAATACGAAAGCGTTGAAAGAAAATATAATTTTTTTTTAGGAAAAAGTCAGCATTTCTAATATAAGTCTCTCATAAGGGATATTTCAGCTCGAAATATCAGCTATACAAAGTAATTCATACAGATTGAGCAATCTGTAAACACGATGATTTTATGAATTTATTATGGAATTGCTACTATTTGGTACTGTTACCAAATTTGTTGTCCTTAAATATTAAAATAAGTCAAAGACCGAGAGGGCTAAAACAAAAGTGCATTTCCTATGAAAAACAGAAGACTTTAAGATGTTTATCATTTTTCCTTCATAGCTCGAAAGATAACAAAAATGCACGGTAAATTATATGGTAAAACTAGCGCCCCCCCCCCCCAGAAAAAAGTCCAAATAAGTTTCAAATTCCTAATTTTCATGTCAAGAAACCTAAAACTGCCAATTTTTAATAATACTATAAGAGCCGTCTCAATTACTGAAAAATTTAACAATAAAATTTAAACATCGATATTCCGACTTCTTTTTTAAAAATATTTCCCAGGAATTCTGAGTCATTTTCTTTATTTAAAGCTAAAAATTGAAAAGTTTTCCTTATTAAACCAAAATCTATATTTTATTTTTAGTGAACAAGTAGATAACATAATCATGCTCCTCTTTTTACTGTACTTTATTCATGTCCCTTTTCCTTTTCTCCCAAATTGTCTGTATTATTTTTGTAATTTTCTTAACTGGAGCAGAACACATGCATAAGGGCAGTTAGCGACTTCTCTTTTACTTAACGGAACAAATGAATTGACATTATCAATCGACGCCATTTTTAGGGGTCCATTGTCTTACTTATTCGCCGCGAGGTAGTTCTATTTTCTCAATTGCGTAACAACGTGGTAATCTAATACCCGACTCGCATAATGGGCAATAAAAAACAGTTTCTTCCCATCCCGGTATTAATTTTGTTTAATGTGCCGAATGATGTCATTAAAATGCCTTTTTGTCGGGGTCCAGCTTTTTCCCCTGTAATAAATATTTTAGCCGTTAGCAGTAAATCACCGGCCATCAAAGACACCGCTTAATTTGAAACTATTTTTATGTGTATTTTTCAAATGGACGGCGACCGCCAAAAATTCGACGCGACCTTTTGTCATATGCACGTTTTTACGTCGATAGTTATTTTTCTAATTGGTTCTTTGTTGGAGTGGCCCCCAGAATTTAGAACGTCGAATTTTAAATCGCTCGGTTAGGACACGTGCCGAATATTTAATGGCGGACTTGGCGTCGTCCTGTCCCACCGAATAAGCACTTTTCTTTGAGAATTTTAGGGAAAAAAAAAGATATATAAATACGTCTACATAGAAAAAAAATCATTCACACTTACACTAAGAAAAGGATCACATTAAAAAATTAAAAATATATACCCGCTTGAAAAAAAAAAAATTAAAAAATTAATTAAATAAATTAATCTAACATGAAAATATGCTCATATGATAAAACGCTCATGTAAAAATATGCAAATGATTTTGAAGTTTACTTAAAAATAATTATTTGTGCTTAAAAATGAATTAAAAAATTAAACCCGTTCAAGAAGCGCTTTATTTTTTAGGTGAAAAAAGATTTCACTTTTACATAGAGTTCCAAATCAACAGTTTCATTTTCATTCCACTAACAATACTGCGGAACAGAGATTCCATTGAAAAAGTAAATATGTCTTGGAATATCATTTGATCTCAAAAATTTTTTTTGTTTTTCTTGATAGATCATATAAAATGTTATGGCAATAAAATATAACATGTAATAACAATATAATAACATAATATTGAAAATATATAGCGAGGATTATCACCGAAAGGGGGAGTTGAAGAGGTGCAATCATCTGACTAGATACAGTTAATGGTATCTTGAAAAAAAAGCTATAAAAGGATTGCTATATTAAAAATTCGTTGACTAAGTTTTTAAACGTGGTTATTGTTTTGTCCTCTGTTACGTTTATTAAAAAAATGGATACAGTAGTAATTTGCAGTAATTGTTTCTATTCTGTATTTTGTAGGGGTAAACTTTATTCCCATGTAAAACATTTGTTTGATTCTTCTAAACGTAAATTGGACACTTAAGTATATAAGCGCTTGGCAGTGTAAGGATTTTAAGCTCCGAAACGTTGTAGGCCGAATACTCTTGCTGCACGAGGAGCTTGGCCTCAGTTTATCAGAGCATAAAGCAAGTGGAAGGCTGTCAATAATAGGTTATAATCTGCAGTGCCCTTTAGGCTACTTGTTAGAAAAAAGTTTTTTGAGATTTTTTAGCTACTTGGTCTCTGTGGTGAAACCAATTTAGTTTAGTTTTGTTAACTCGGAGCTAGCTTCAGCTAGTGCTTCAGTAAGATTTTTTTATTTATTAATAAAGTAATGTCAATGTCAAAGTTGTTGATATATGATATGAGAAAAAGGGTAGGTCCCATGAGCCCTACACAACTCCAGCTAGAAATGAACCAACTAGATTTCGGCCCAAAAGTCAAAATATCGCAGAATATTTCATTCGTAAAGTTGCATTCTTCTTGTCCTTTAACTATAGGTTTAACCAGCTTGATGATAGCAGAGTCGGTTGATCTATCCTCCCTGAATCTATATTGCTGACCAAAGAAAAGATTAAAATTCTCAAAATAAATAACGAAGAATGCTGTAACCAGGCTGCAAGGTTACACAAACTACAAAAACCAAGTTCGTGGTATTCATTCGTTAACAATTGAATGTAAAACGAATAGAAGGAATCAGGAAATTAAAAAATACATCAGTGGATCTATAACAAGACACTATCAAAATTCTGAAAAATGCTCTCTCATCAAGACTACCACGTAAGACAGCATGAATTGCTGGACGCTTGAAACAGAAAAGTTTTAGAACGTTGTCAAACTTAATGATATTAAAGATATGATATGTATATTCGTACTCTTACATTGTGATATATCAATATAAAGTTGACTGGCCGCACATTTTCTGCCTTATATTTTTTCCCAGAAGTACTAGCTGCCAAAGCAGATAGACACTTTTGCGGATTTTTCATGAATTTCTTTCTCCTTTTTCATTCTACTGAGCATCTCGCCATTACTCAAATGCCACGACTCAACACCTTACAGAAAAACTCACAAAGTACCTTAATCGTACTTTGATAGTTAAATACATGCAGGTCCCTACTTTTGAACAATTTTACTTGCTTGCTTAAAAACTGTGGTGCTGACCTTTTCAGTTCGACATTTCAATCAAGTGTTAGTATTTGCTCCTAAGTACACATATGTGCTAACTCCTTAGACGAGACTGATGCGAATCTTTACTAATAATTATGAATTTGGTTTCCTTTATATTAATCTGTAGTCCATATTGTGATACTAACTGTGTTATTTTAGGAGGTGGTTTTAATGACTATAACAAAATCACGTTTCCGCTGGACTAACACCATAGGAGGTTCTAAGAGTAAAAAAGGATCGGGATGCGCAGTGTACTCCAAATTTTCCAAACTTGGCTATTATATTATCACGGCAATGGGTAAGATGCTCAGAATACTCTAGCACAGAGCTCGCTAGCAATACAATAGCCGCAAAAGAAATCACCAAGGACAAAGTTACTGGTAAAACTGTATGCAACTATACAGATACCAGACAGGTACGTACTTCTTCTGTAGTTCTAGTGGCACCAGTCATTAAAGAGGGAAAGGGAGGAACAAATTGTAACACAATGGAGGGAATTAAAAATTGTTGGCTTGCTAGTACACTGTTGAGCTATCCAAACGAGGCAGCAGCCAACCACTACTTGACTATGTCCTATGTGTTTGTTCTTGTGGTTCATTGATTACTTATCAATTCGGTTTAGGTCCCAGTAACACCTTTACCTGCACGGTGTGCAGACAGAACGAACTCTGGACTAATATCATCGCTTAGACTTGAAGCCATGCTCCGGTAATCAGGAAGAAGGCTTGATATCATCGCCTACATGGACGCACTAGACTTGATGTAAAGCCCAATAGGCAGACTAGCCTCTTTCACATACAGTTAGCTAGGGCTCGGGAAACCAAATCTTGAAAGTATCTTCTAAAGTTCAAGATATGTATCCTCATCTTACTAGAACTTCATCACGCAGTTACATCTATAGACTATGGCGAAACAAACGATAGTAATCTCCGACGTTTCTAATTTGCTTGATATCTAATCGATACGTCCCGCATCAAGGCAAGTAAAAAGGCAACTCCGACACGACGTACTCAATAAAAACGGATTCCGATTCAATCCACTTTGTTCGGACAGACACACAACGACCTTAAACATTGATTACTTATAACCCTCTTGACAAACCGTTTTTTGTTGGAAAACTTCGCCGTGTCCGTTTTATTTCTTTTTAGGTGTCTGGAAGCACGCGATCTCCGGATATTTCCGGGCGTTTTAACCCGCGGTAAAAACCCATCGCGCCGCCGACACGAAATCTGAAGCAAAACGCTTTCCAGATTTGGATAGTAATTCTCCCGAAAATCCTCTCTATATGTAAATTTGACTATAGTTGGTGGAGCTCGAGAAAATTATATGTTCGAACGACGAATTATATGGTGTTCGTGTGTGCGGTGATGAGACCGCGACTCCGCTGCGTCGCGTCGTGTTTAAGTAATGCCGTTTAATGCCTTCGGCTCGTTCTGTGGTATCGACAGATCCTTCAAATGGCTTCATATCGTGACAACTACCAATAAAGAATAGAGGTAGATACAACCAAATTTTAATAGGTTATTTGGGGCTTGGACTTTTTCCCAAAAACTTGGGTTTAATGACGTTCCTGGTAGCTTAGGTTTGTTTATCCTGCGTATTCGCTAAATATTTAAGTTGAATTCATTTAGGAAGAAGTTAGAATTTATAACTGAATCTCTCAATTTAAATGAATGTTTTAAATAACATCTTGCTATTGTAGAGTGCCATCAATCATTATTTAATAATAGTACGTATTTTATAATAAATTATTATGTCTTTTTAATGTCCAATTTACCAACACTCACAAAAAAAAAGTCTTTTAAAATGCACAAGAAATCACCTGCTAATACTAAAATTTAACTAATCAAAATATTATTATTGTTTATAATTATTTAATATATCGCATATTTGTATTAAATGGAATTATGTTTAAAACAAATTATTACTTGCTTATTACAAAAGAACTTTTTTCCGTTCTCTTATAATAATAAGATGACGATATTAATCAAACTTGAACGTTTATATTTTAAAAGATTTCTTTAACTTTTTAAAAAGAAAGGAGGGTCTGCTGTCCTGTGACATTTACCAGGCATTAGAACAAAGAGATAAAGCCGTTTTCTCTGTAGGCCACTGGTCGTGTTCTTAGGTTTGAATTTTCAGTGTCTCCAAGTTTTTGTAACCGTTTTCTTGTTGGTTTTAGGAGTAATTAATTTTTTAAATTGTTGGCGATATATGGACGGTACAATCGCATTATAAAATAGTACAAACAAGAAGGGGTGAAAAATCACAAATAAATATTCTCAATAGTTTTCTCTTATTTTATTACATATTAATATTATATTGTATAAGAAAACCTGTTACAATAACATTGCATATCCCTTAAAAACTAAAAAATAGAATTTTCTATTTTAAGCATAGCATTAACAGAAAAAGGGGACTTTCGTTACAACTTATAACGATAAAATTGGTATTTTAAAAATTGAAAATAATATTTTGTTATGTTTATTTTATTATCTGTTAATTATAATTTAAATAGTTTCCTTTTAAATCCAAATGCAAAAATTTGTTTTAATGAGAATAAGTCATAAAAATTATCATGCACATGTTAGTTTCAAGATGACATTATAGAATCATTATTGTGTGTGTTATTAATTTATTAAAAACCTCCAATGAAGCAAAATATATTTAATTTTAATCAAATTATTAGCGCTTTATTAATTTTTCAACGTTTTGTCTCTGAATGTATGGCCCTCTTCAATAAATATCCGCATACCATACTTCAGGACGACGCCACGGCGACGTAATGCACGATATAAATAAATGTAAGTTAATAAATATAAATTTCATCAAATGTTCACAACCCTTGGCACCAAAATATTATAAAATCCCAACATTTGATTTGAAGTTTTTTCATTGCTATTGCCAAAATTGTCATTGTTAAATATTGTTTTGTTGTTGCTCCCTTTCATCATTTAAGCATTTATAAAAAAAATGGATAAAATACCTTGAACTTTTTGAATTCAAATAAGTTAAAAATCTATTTAAAAAATATCTAGCAACCAAAAACGACAGCTATCAGGCGAATAAAATACAAAAAGTTAAGCAACAGATATTGAAAGCGAAGAGAGAATCATGGGAACATTTTGGAAATAAAATCGAATCGGACTTCCATAGCAACCAAAAATTGTTCTACAAAACGCTAAAAAATATGAGGACCAAAGATAAGCTCGGATCTATAAAACAAATAAAAGACAAATGGAAAGATACTGGACAACGACAACGATATAATCGACAGGTGGAGAACATATTTCCAAAGTTTATTGAATAACTGCAATAAAGAAGATGATAAGGATGGACGATATAAGTAAGCTAAAAAAGGCAAAGCTGCTGGACACGATGAAATCGCCGGGCAGATGCTGAAAAATATGGGTGAAGTGGGATGTCGAGTGCTAACAAGAATATGCGACCTAGCGTGGCAAGAGGGAAGAGTGCCCGAGGATTGGAAAATCGGAGTCATTGTGTCAATATTTACGAAAGGGGATAAAAGAGATTGTAGTAACTATAGAGGGATAACATTATTGAGCATACCATCGAAAGTATATGAGCGAGTCTTACAAGAAAAACTTTCTAAAGTCCTGGAACCACAACTAGAGTAATCTCAAAGCGGATCCAGGAAAGAAAGAAGCATATATGACCACATCTTCAGTATCAAGCAAATTATGGAAACTAACCAAACCAGCAATACAGAGATCTATCTAGCTCCCCTAGATCTGGAGAAAGCTTTTGACAAACTTCCAAAATACGTGAGGTGAGGTGGAGTTTGATAGAGCGAGGTGTTGAAGAAAGACTAATTTCAGCCATAATGTCCACATATACGAACAGCAAAAATTGCGTCAGAACCGACAACATGCAATCAGCATACTTTATAGTAAACGAGGGCAGGGAAGCGTTTTGAGTCCGTTACTATTTAACTTAGTTATGGACGATGTAAAAAAAAAAACAAGAACAAGTACACCGGGTTTCTTAGTAGGGTATAAAGATTTGGAACCCGTTTGGATTTGTAAGCAATGAAAGGGAACTCAAGAAGAACCTGGAAATCTGGAACAACAGGCTAAATGAGAAAAACCTTAAAATTCTGAACATCGAATTAAAAAAGAAGCGAATAGAGCAAGTTGACATTTTTAAATACCTGGGGATACAACTAAGTAGCAACGGGTGTCACCAAACAGAACTAAATGGGAGAATCGAGACTGTCTGCTATGGAGACGAAGTACTTACGAAAGGTCGTAGGTTTCTCAATTAGAGACAGAATCCGAACTGACTCGATTAGAGAGAGATTGAAAGTACAACCAGTTCCCAAAGATATTGAGAAATGCAAACTACGATGGTACGGACACCTAAAAAGAATGGACAAAAAGAGACCAACAAAACTGATCTGGCAAGCGAGAAGATTCAGCCGAAGAAAGAGAGGAAGACCGCAACTAACATGGGATCAGGACAGCGAATATATTAAGAGAAAGAGGACTGGGGATAATGGAAACAGCTAAAATGGCATTGGATAAGAAAGGATGGAGGAAATTCGTATACTAGTTGTTCAACCTTACACCTTAGGGTAGATAGGTTTAGGATTATATATATTCCATTCCTAACATCATCAGCAGTATTGAGTCAGCTCTTAGAAACTGTTCAACCGACGCACGGAATGACTATAGATCAAAATGCTGTAATATTATTAGAAACTACAAAAATAAGCAAAACTGGACTGCTAACCAAACCCAAAATATGTTAGTTAAAAAAGTTAAAGAAACCCAACATTTTCTAAAACAAAACCCTAACATTATAACGTTAAAACCTGATAAGACTAACAAAACAGTCATAATGTACACTACCGACTATGACAATAAAATAAATGAACTTCTATCAGATAGGGCCACATATAGAGAATTAAAAAACGATCCCACAAACATATTTCAAAAAAATAACAACGATATAATAAATCGATGGGAAAAAGCTCTCCTAATCTCGCCGCAAACTGCAAAACACTTAAAAATTAATAATGCTATCGCCCCAAGGATCTACGGCTTACCAAAACTGCATAAACAAAATATCCCGATAAGACCTATTGTCTCTTGCACTCAGTCCCCTTTCGAAAAATTATCAAAATTCTTAAAAAACATCTTAAAAAACATAGTGAATGATAATGAATACTATATTAAAGATTCGTGGCAGTTTAAAGAAAAAATTAGCAGAATCATTCTACCGCATGACCACATTTTAGCATCTCTAGATGTAGTGTCCCTCTACACAAACATTCCTATCGATTTAGCTATAGACATAATAAATAAAAAATGGGACATGATCAAACTTCACACAGACATTCCACTAGACGAGTTCGTGGAAGCCATAAAATTAACTCTAAATTCGACCTATTTCATATATAATAATAAATATTACAAGCAGATTGGCGGTTGCGCCATGGGTGCTTCTATTTCGAGTGTAATAGCGCAACTTGTTCTCGAAGACCTAGAAAAAACAGTTATTGACAAAATGACTATTAAATTACCCTGTTTCTATCGATATGTCGACGACTGTTTTCTAGCAATACCTAAAGAAAAGGGCGACCTCATTCTGAATAGTTTTAACTCATATCACACAAAGATAAAATTTACCATAGAATATGAAAAAGATGACAAAATTAACTTCTTAGACATGACACTAATACGCAAGGAAAACAAAATCAGAACGATGTGGTCCACAAAAGATACATGGTCTGGACGATACCTTAATTTTCACTCCCAACACCCAATATCACAAAAAAAGACTGTTATTATCGGGTTGGCTGACAGAGCTATAAATCTATCTGATCCAGAGTACAGAAAAGAAGCTGTATATAAGGCTAAGTACACACTAAAACTAAACAATTACCCAAGTGCCTTAATTAACTCTATTTTTAAAAGAAGGATACATAAATTCTACAACAAGATTTCTGTTAAGGAAAACACACAACCATCAAAACGAGAATATTGTTCGTTGCCATACATACCAAATTTATCGGAAAAAATCTCGAATGTGTTTAAGGGAAGCTCTGTAACAATCTGCCACAAGGGTCAAAATTTGTTAAATAGGAATTTCAGTAAACTAAAAACACCAATACCCAAAGATAAAAAAAGTCACATTGTATATCAAATACCATGCAACGACTGTGACCAAGTGTACATTGGACAGACTAGCCAACTGTTGAAGAACCGCATCAATGGTCATAAGTACGACAAAAAAAATAAAACAGCCATCAGCAGCCATATAACGGAGAAAACACATACCTTTAACTTCGATGACACAAAAATACTTGCTACCGAACCAAACACACAAAAAAGGGAAATAATTGAGATGATACATATTCAAAGGAATAAAAACGCCATAAACGCGAAAACCGACATAAAACACCTGAGTGAAATCTATTTCGAATTGTTAAAGTAGACCATTTTAATGCTCAGATGCTTCACTGCGTATCAGTAGATCTTAAACTTAACACAAACGTACACTCTAAAAAAATAAATAAATAAAAACAAAGAGGTAAAAAAAAAAAAAAGACATCAGATACAATGAATGTTTATTTTCCACTTCTATTTGTGATTCGTACGCCAAGGCAAGAACGTTATTGTTTTTGGCAATGATGTATGTTGTGGTACTTTTTCACAAACAGCGCTAATAATAGACATTTAAAAAAAAAATAATAAATTTGTGAGTATGACTAATATATGTCATTTATTTTTATAATATTTGTAATTTTTAAATTCATATATGTCTACTGTTTAAGATATTCTGTGTTAGACGCTTTTTTTGTCCTTTGTTTTGCAGTTTTTGAGAAAGACCTGGGTTGCCGGTCGAAACGTCAATGACAATTACAGTGTTTTAAAATTATTTGTGAGTTTTGTTCACTGTGGACCAAATCCTAAGAATCATCCTATAAAATATATATATATATATATATATATATATATATATATATATATATATATATATATATATATATATATATATATATATATATATATATATATATATATATATATAATATTTAGTAAATTCGTTAGACAGATAAGAAAGCTTAATAATTAAATAATAAAGAAACGCTGTGATTAAATTCCTCAGGCCTTCGTATTTCCCCCACTTTGCCCTATTATTCAATAGCTATATTGGAGAAAGTTATTGATAGAGTGTTTCCAAACAATTGATGAAATAGACCAAAGAACATTATATGAACAATTTAATCCGTTACAGCAATAGTTACGCACACTAACCAAAACTAAACGTCACTTTTAATATTGTATTTTGTTTAACTTATCAACCAATATTAGTGGGCTGTCTCTGTAAAGTAACTGTGATTCTTAAAACTTTATTGTAATTGTGATTGTTAAACAGAGTATAACAGGCAATTTTTCTCTACTCGCCCTCGGTAATTCGTTTCAGCGAGCCCATTTCAAACAACTTTTGGAGAAATAATTACGCATCCATTTAATTAACATCAAGGCTATCGACGAAAACTGTAATAGGCCTTTACAATATGATTTGTGGCCTAATTTTAATTTACTTTAAATGGATAAGTAGTATAGTTATGGGCCATTAAACGCCGCTAATGGGCTGTTGTGTAGATTCTTCCGATAATTCGGGGGGGACCATTAATTTAATTCGCGGTATATGGGCACGATGGTGACTTTGCTTCGGGAATGACCGAAAATATTTCGTAACAAGTTCCACGCAGCGTTTTGAAGCCGGAAATAGCTACTGACTAAGCGAAGGAGAAAAAAAACACATCCAGTTCTTGATTTATGAATTCGTCGCAATACAGAAACATCTGCGGACCGATATTTATTGCGTTTCTTTGTCTAGTGCCGTATCGCGTTTACGAAATTGAAAACAGCTAATTATTCACCGCATCATTCGTCGAATAGTATATTTAAATGGCGCATTTTTATGTTTTTCTTTGTGGGAACGCGACACACACACACACACACAACGGCGTAGTAAAAATATTTTGGAGATGGCGTGACGGAATATAGTGTGGTGCCGCGATCACAAAGGACCGCCTGGTAACGAAATATGGTTCCTATTATTTAAAGGCCCGGGTTTCGAATAACTCTCGCTTAAAAAAAATATATCGCTTTTTGTTTATGCGAGTGTGTGTGCCGGCCGGACGAGATTTTGGATTTAATTAAAGACCTATTTTTGGGAACGGGGTCGCGCGGATTTGACGCGAATGTGTTACCGGGAAGTAAAGAAAACAGATTGCGTGACTAGAAAATGACACGTGACTCCATTTTTTTTACGACATTTTGCAAAAAAAAAGTGTATACTGCTTAACTTGAGATAGGATAGCACAAAAATCTGATATATTCTCTAGGTCAACAAAATAAACTAACAAAAAACTGCTGGTATTTAAAAACAGAAACCCTTTGATATCAACTATTACAGAAAAAAAATTAAGTTTTATTGACAGCCATAGTATGATTTTTGCCAAGGGTAGTTTAGTAGTGAATCTACAAAAAACTATTTCTATCAAAAATTACCACCGAATATAACCACTGACGTTACAGTAACAAAAATAACATTAACAAGAGGAAAACAAATAACAATGTTCAAAGACGATACGCAAAAGTGCAATTAAAACTAAAATTCTATTATTACAATTCTAAATTACAAAAATATATATAAATTCTCGAATATATTTAGGTTATGATAAGTTATGTTTAAAACACATAATCTAAAACACCATTAAAACAAACAACCCGAAAAAATTAATTAATTACCAATGAGTATCACTTAAAGTACAACCATTTTTCACTTATAATCACTGACGTTACGATAGTAATAATAATAATATTAATAAGAGGCAAAATTATAACAAAGTTCAAAGACATTAAACAAAAGTGCAACTAAAACTAATATATAAATTCTGCAATATGCTCAGGATATGATAAAAGGTATGTTTTAAAACACAAAATCTAAAAATCTAAAAGAATCTTGGGCCAAATTTGACAACAAATTAACACAATAATACGTTCCAACTGGCAAAATCTAAAAATAAAAACCTAAAACTATTGAATTTCAATATAACTTTCAAAAAATATAGAACAAAAAATAAACAAATCTTACAGGTACATAAGTGGGACCAAAAGTAAAATAGTCGGAAAGTACTCGGTAGAACATAAATTCAACAGCTAATGTCTATGCCAAAATGTAATTTAATAAACTAATTTTTTATTAAATTGAAAAAGTTTACTTTGACATAAGTAACTCACATAATAGGTAAAACATAATTGTGGATTCTTTGTGAACTTTAGAATTTTATTTTAATATGTTGAACAGTTTTATGTAAAAACTATTTTATCCAATTAAAAGGTTCATAAATATTCTGTTTATTAACCTGCAGGTCGAAAACAAAATTAGCATTAACAAGAAAAATAATATCAAAGCTCTCATAAAACAAAACATAAGCGCAATCGAAACAAAACTCATATGATTTCTCCCCTTCAATATATAAATTCTGGAATATTCAGGATATTATAAAACGTATATTTTAGAATACCTAATTCAAAAAAAAAGGAGCAATCTTTGACCATATTTGAGAACAAATTAACATAATAATGCAGTCCAACAACCAAGCGTGGTGTTGAAAACCCATATTTGGCAAATATCGTGTTTCAATATAACTTTTTAATTTTAATAATATTGTCCAAGATAATAAACATATCTTATACGTTCATGAGTAGAACCAAAAGAATTAGAGAAAGACACTGGGTTACTAAACAAAATTTTAAGTTAAATTAAGTTGATCAACCCTAATTGAAAATAGAAAATATACCGATAAATATATTTTATTTATTAATTTTCTTAAAGTAGCCCTCATCTTATAGTAGAGCATGTTTTTCGATTTCTACAGAGCCTAAGTTCTGTATATTTCTAGACGTATCTTCAGAATCAGGTGTGTTTCGAACGACTTATTAACCAAAATTTCCAATAACTTATCACAATGAAATACGCCTCGGATCTCTGATCATTGATATGGCTTCCTATTCTAATATAAAAAGTATTATAAGTGTTTAACTATAGATCTCTCAAAGGCATTTAATAGAATTTCGAATACACTCAAGCACTAAAATACTGTGGGTTAACATGTCAAAAGAGAGATAAATAGAGCCACAATTGAGAACCTTTAGTGAGCTTGAGTAAAACAGCTGAAATACATTTCCAGTTAATAACATGAATCCAATTTAGTAAGTTGAAATCCAATTACCTCTTACCATTTGTTTTAACGAATAATTCGCCGAAGATTTAAGTGAAGACCAGATCTGTCCCACAGGTTGAAGTGAATAAAATTTTTTGATTTTTCAAGGGTCGAATCTTTAATCACACAGTATGTGTGAAAGCTGAGAGTACTAAGAGACTAGACTGATTTTTGGGATGGTTGTATTAAACATGTTCGATATTAGATAGTTGTATTTATGGAAAAAGTAATTCAGGTTTACCACTCATAAGAGACATGAACACAAAGTCTGGTTGTCTTGTGTTGTGCGCGAGATATTGTCCACTTGTGTTCAAAAGGTATCCTACACTCATTGCAGGAATCAAATTGTAAATTATTATTATTTAGTTAATACATTTTGAAAGTATTTGATGACTTTCTGACGTACTCAGATATATGTTCTCCAATTTTTTTTGTAAATCTTATATTAAAAGAACCTCCAAATCGATGAAAATCGACTTCACTGCAGGATAATTTCCTGCGAAAATTCGGCGGGATTGAAAGAGACACGCTTTCTAGAAACATCGACGTTCCCGTGGGAGCGTATCTTGAAGCGCTGACTGGATAAAATCGGCGAGGGGGGTTGAAAATTCGCTCTGTCTAAAAAGCCGAAATTAATGAGACTCTAATCATGCGAACAATTAGACCAAGTTTTTTAATTACCGGTACATTTATAAGCCATAACTCCACCCTTTGGAGTTAAATTATTTAAAGACTGATTGCTTTTTCTGGCCCGTAATTTTTCATTTTCCCGGACGGGATTTAATGAAATTCGAAAAAAATCTGTCGCGAATACCCCGCCCCCTCCGCTTAATCCCGTTTATACTTAATTACTTTTTTTTAATAGACTTTGTGCGTTATTATTGCCGTGAAATCGGGAGCACTTTGCGACGCATTTTTCTTCCAGAAGCGAGACGGAGAGAAAATCGTGAAAATTTTATTTACTCCAGTCAGAAATTTATTATATCCGTAATAGTCTTTATATCGCTCCCAATTTTGAACGATATTGAGTATAGGGTATTTCGAAAAAAAAAAGCGATATCCAAAAAAAATTGATTTTTAGATTATTTTATATCTGGCTTAGAAAGTAGCAATTTTAATTTAGTTTTAATAGGTAGAAAACAACCTGCATAAAAAAAACGGCAGACGACACTGTATGATGGGTTAGAAGGCGGAGAGCAAAGTGCTACTGAAATTCGAACTGAAAGTCATTATTTTTTAATTTAAAATTAAAAAAAAAATTTGTTAAACCTAATGTATAGCCTATAGTCTTAATCTTCATCGTACTGGCTTTCGACAGGCCCTCCCCAATAAAACTTTAACGATGTTATTACCTATTGTCATTGGATAAAGCCATTAACAAAAAATTTATTCTTACGTCAATAACAAATCAGGGGTGGGCCAGTTATATTTCTTTCTTTCAGTAGAGGACTTATTAAACAAGAAGCATTAAAAAAACTGTCTACATACAAAAACGCCAATATCGTCGATAATGGATATTATTAATAGTGGAGAATTGAAGAAAAAGAATAAATCAAACTCACCATATAGACAATACAGATCAGGACCTAATAAGAAGGAAAATATAGGAAGTTCTTCCTACTAGCTAGGATATGATGAAACCGATATAAATATAAGCCGTGCCACCGTCCATAGTACCGCAAAATAGACAAAAGACAAGTAGTAATGAAATCATACAGATTAAGCACTTGGAGATGTAATTACCTTCAAGAAATTAAAAGATATAGATTAGACAACAGATCCATAAGTTGCCCTGATAAAACATGGTTCGATACACACGAAACTGTATTCAAAGGATGGGTTGATTCCACTCAAAACTGCCAGAAGAAAGCACCTTCAAATAAAAGAAAACGCATCGCTATAACACACGCTGGGTTAGAAGACGGAATTGTCCGAAACTGCTTGCTGTGGTCTGCAAATAATATTAAATGTTCTAGATTGGATTATCATGAGGATACAAGTGCCGAACTTATTGAAAATTGGTTTCAAAACATTTTTTTAAAAAAATATTCTCAATAACAATGTTATTGTCGTTGATAACGCAAGCTACCACAGCCACCTGCTAAGTCCTGTGTTAATTTGATAAAAAATTCAATTAATAACATACCAATATCGAGCTGGAAAAATTCAGTAAAGTACATTATAAAAATTGAGGACTCTTACATTTCTATACAAAATAACATAAATCCTATTATAATTAATCTCAGTGACGTCTCTGATAGTGAAACAGGATTAGATTTTGACATTTAGAATAAAAATGTAATTATGTATTGCAATGTATGTTCATTGTAATTATGTATTGACTTATTGTATGTATTTTATTGCAATCGGCAGGTAACTTCCATAATTGCGGGCAAAAGTCGGCACGATGAAGATTGAGACAGACTATACATTCGATGTTCATTTGTTTGGAATTAATTTTCTTGACTTCTACTAATGCGAGCCGGTGTTATGAAACTTTCGAAAGCATTTCGCTAATGAATAAAATCAAATCGGCAATAATTAAATCTAAGTAATGCTTTTTCGGAATTTGCAAAACGTACTCAAAGTAAGAAATTAAAAAGTTCATAATTGGTAATCTTATTTGGAGAGTTCTTAAAAGCCTGAAAAGAAAATACAATCTAACTTCAGTTCATTTCATATCGATTACATTTTGAAACTGTTTTTTGTAGAATGCTGCTTGAATGAATGTTTGAAAAAAAGGTTTTCCAGCACAAAAGGGCGTGAGGTTTTTATACATATCTATAAAAGAGTGATATGAATAACTATTTTAGAAAATATTTTACGAGATTTCTGAACGTCAGGAACTAAATATGAATAGAATTAAAAACAAGTTTTAGGGTAAAAAAAAACACATAGATAGGCAATTTTTTACCGGGCATTCATTGTGTAGTCGCAATTGTCTTTCGAAAAACCTAAACTCCTCCTAATTTAATTTTTAAAATTAAACTGATCAACAAATTTTTTTCATTTGAAAATAGCGTAACAAGGTTGAGATTTTGCAAGTGATAACTGATGATACTGATTCGCTTAAACTACTGCAGTTCGTTTTATAATAATAATAATAATAATAATAATAATAATACTAGTATTTTCCATATAGACAAATGTTTTAAAAATTGGTATAGGTATTGTCAAATTAAAAAAAAAAGTTTACAATAGTAAGTACAGACTAAATGTATAGAGAAACTACAAAAGTATATATATTATCCCATATATGTATATAAAGATTTTTGCAGTAGATTCTGCTTTAATCTTGTTTTAAAAATTATTAAACAGTTACATTTTATATCATCAGAAACACGATTAAAGATTTGCCCAGTATACACAGTGATTTAGATCTAATTAGAAGTAATTTTATGTTTGGCAAAAGGTATATGAATTTTGTTTTGCTCTCTGGTGTTGTTAAAAGAATGAATATCTTTATTTTGAGTAAAGTTGTTTTTATTTTTGAATACATATTTACTCAGCTCAAATATAAACAAACTTGGTTAGGTCAGGATACCGTATTTATTAAATAAATTTCTACATAAATGAGAGGTCGGTAGTCCAGCGATACAACGAATGGCTCTTTTCTGTGGTAAAAACACTTCCGTCGATTGTGTAGACTAACTCCATAGTCTTATTCTGTGTCGTAGACGAGATTCGGTGTGAGAGTAATATATTTGTAATAATTGTGACTCCGTCAGTAAAGTGCGCAAATTCCTCAGCATTTAAATATTCGAGTTCAACCGAGAAATCAAGAACTCGCGGTGATTTTTGTAGATTCTTATTGATCATAATACCTAAAAATTCAACACTCTCAGACTGAGGTACTGGACAATCATCTATTTTCAAAATGAGACTAGAACATATTTCTGAGGATGATGATGGATATTCTTATCAATAGAAGATCAGACCTATGGTCATTCTGTTTACAGAACGCACACAGACCGATACCTTAATGAATGGCCACATCACCATCCGGTCCAAAAATCATCGGTTATCAACTCTCTTGTTTACAGAGCCGTAGAACTATCTCAGCCCGAGTCACTGAAAATAGATTTAAAACACCTTACTGCTCTTCTCTCTAATAATTTCCACATTAAAGATATTAAGCGTTCCATCAAAAAATACACTTCACCACAACCTTGAAATAGCAATGAGACCGAAAGCAATCCTACTGTGGTCCTTCCTTACATTCAAAATATCACTGACCACATATCAAAAGTTCTGGAGAAGTATAACGTCATAACCAGATTTACCACTTGTCCAAAAATCTCTCAACATCTTCGGTCCGTCAAAGATAAAATTCCATTCTGGTGTCGGGAGTTTACAGCATTCGATGCACATGCGGCAAAGAATACATTGGAGAACCGGACGAAAAATATCAACTAGGCTCAAAGAAGACGAAAAAGCCTTACGACTAAGACAAATAAACTCATCAGCTGTTGCCGAACACACTCATGAAACAGGACATAAAATTTTATTCGATAGCACTAAAATTCTGCTCTGAAGAAGCTAACAGGATGATTGGCGAAACGTCAGCAATTTCGACTCAGCAAAAAACCGACGCAGGAGGAATCCAGAAGTTTTGTAAAAAGTAAGAACAATATCTGCTTGCAGATAATTCGGAACTCCTGCATTCAATGTAGTTACAACCTAAACAAGTTTGACGATATTTCTGAAAGCTTCGGTTGCAGCATCTGATTTAATCTCGGCATAATCTTACATGAATCCACTATATGTAATATACCTACGTTCATGTATGGGCTCCCAATTTTGTTTTTACTAAATTGCGTATATAATATAAATAGATTTAAATTGATATATCCATTGAAATGGTAATACGTGTAATGTATTGTTTTGGTCTGTTTGGTATAATAAGCCACAGTCTATTTATTCATTTATAATTGAATGAGCTGAAAACCAATTATAGATTAAATTTTAAAAAAAGGTAAACAGATTAAATGGTTGGCATCGATCTTCAACATCAACATCCTGCATCTCATTAACGAGCGACTTTTCTAATTTATGTTTATTTTCCATGTGTTCCATTACGCGATCACGATGAAAACGAAAATTTGTATCCAGTCGGCGGCAATAAATAACCATTTGGTAATCCTCGACAAATAATAATTACGCACACAGCACGTGATATATAAAAGTATCGACGAGAGCGCAGGGTTCCCAATCAAATCCCCCGCGTCAATCCCAAAATGATTAGCTTCCTTTATACACCCTAAAAGGATTAACGCGCGCCCGAAAGGACGAAAGAATTGAAACATGTTTGAAATCGAGGGAGGATGCCGTACATCCACCTACTCTGGTACGCCTACTGGCCCACTTCCCCACTGCCACTTCTTTCACAACCCTTCCCGGTATGACACACAATATCGCGAAACCCTTTCGTTCTCAGCGTGTGGTCCTTCATCATCATATATTTTTAATCTTCCCTTTTTCGAGTAGCGGGGCAATCCTGGACCGACTAAAGATGATTTTTAATTCTCTTCTTCGTTGCGCGTCGAAGCAAAATGTACAATAATAAAGAGAAGTGTAATTGCATGTTAAACGAGAACGGTGATTTGAAGGGCCCGGGTGAATATTTCCAATATAAATTTAAAGTTCGCTCTCCAACCGAGAAGGGTTGATAGATAGAATTTATTTGTCATAAAAAAGTTACAAGTTAAATTATTAATTATTATTAATTATCCATTTGAACGCTCTTTCGACAACACCGTAATTTGTTAAGATCTGAACATCGTTTGTTCTAATTTAATTTGTAATGATCGATATAAAACAAAACCTGAAAAAAAAAATTAAAAATTTAGTCTAGAATTGACCAAGGAAATTCTTTTGACTCTCTTGATATTTTGTCAACTTAAATTTCCGACCATACAGTCAAAAAAAGAACACTGACCGACTACGAAATTGAGCTCATCATCAATCAGACATAGAAACCATGCCTTTATATAATTTTTTTTATCGGCATTCTATAGTACTATCCTCCTATATCCAATCCCGTATATAAATTTTCTGATGAATACATTAACTAGTAAGATAGCAGAGACTGTAAAAATTTGGCAATATTTTAGATAATATTTTGCTCTGTGCAAGATGGGTGTCGCGATTGCTAATCTCTGATCAAAACTTAGACAGGAAAAATATTACAAGTGGTAAAATTAGAAACCGTCAGAAAAGCGCACGGCAACCTGCGAACTAGCTTCGAAGATGGCTAAGACAATTTTGTCAGCAAACAAGATTGAAATGAGCGTTTTTTGGGATGCCAAGAGCATTATTTTTATTGATTCCCTTATTTTCAAGAAAACGTAATTATTAAAAAAAAATTTTTATTATCCGGGCCACCTTTTTATATAACAACATAAACTGTCTAAATCGAAGGTTAGTTAGCGAGCTATAAATAACCTTCAAGTGCGGCGGAAAATTTGAAGAAAGGTACTGCCATGGCTCTTCGGCGCAGACGTGTGCACCTTGCATTAGTACATAGCAACGCGAAAGTCTTTGACATTTATAGTAATAGAGGATCATATAAATTTATATAAATATATTTTTTCTTTATCTGTATTCGTTATAGTGCGTGGTTTATGATTATTTTGTAGTATATGATGGTATTTATTTGTTACGATACATTTGTCTACAATAACAGTTAAATAAAATTTCTTTTTCTTGTTCATATTCAAAGCCGACCAAGCAACTGACCACAAAATGACATTCCATACGACATACGACAATTTAAACTTTCCATCGTGCATAACAAATCGCAGAATCTGTGTGTACACTTTAACATGCTCCTGAAAACATTTTTTTTCTACTCCCGTCTGTAAAAGACCTAATTACGCACCGATCTAGCGTGCGGGAAGCGTCACTTTACCACGTCAGTTTCGTTTCCCAGGAATCCGAGCCACTTCGGACATTTCCGGGATTTTACCGCAGGGCTTTGGGAGCAATCGGATGTTTTCGGAGACTTTTTCCACGCTTTGACGTTTGTCAATTCTCACAGTCATGTCATTGAATGTATTCGTGTTGGTTTGCGAAAATGTACCCAAAAACTAACGGTCGTCGAAAAAGTATAGTATGCAACACATTCGGTAAACTTTTTGCCGTTTACCGCACTTGTTGCATAATATACTATTACAACCTCAACATAATATAGTAATTTGCAATGAAGAGTATGACGAACACGTACCCTAGATTATCGATATTATACTATATTACTTTTAGTAAAACGACCAACCAACAACCAATAAATTTACAAATATTCGTATTTATTATTATTATTAATTATTATTATTATTAAGAAAAATAAGTTAATTAAAGCTAAGATTGTAATTTTATTCTGTATTTATTTATTAAACTAACCAATTTGTCAGCTAATTGTTTATGCTGTTGAGTCCTTCTGTTTAGCTTTATTGTTTACTCTTAGAACTGTTTTCGTAATAGTAAAAAACATAAACAGTCTTTCAGACACTTTCTGGGTCGAAGAAAAGCATTTTCATGCCGATTTGGCACACAGTCGCAAACACATGTCGTAAAACATCAACAAAACAAGCAGATACCCACTTAAAATATTATTTTCTGGTTCTAAAAGTACCTTTTTTGTAGAGTTCGGTTAGATACCAGTGAAAAATGGCTTTTCCGCCACTTATTGTACCGAAAACGAAACCTGCAGATGTCAACTTAAAATCTCACTTTCTGCGACGAATAGTAGCTTTTTCTTGTTGATTTAGGTCAGATTCCAGTGAAATAAATAACGTCCTGTATAAAAAGTATTGAAAAGGAATTGCCGATTCTGTGCGGATATTAGAAACTAGTACGGCTGCATAGTTACACTCCATTAAATATCAAACGTCAAAATTTATATCGGGAGCTCGATTTGTCACACGGCAACGAGAAAATCTATTCAGAATTCTCGTGATAAATCGGCGAAACGATGAGCCCGGCAGTGTATAACGTATCCGAGTATGGGCGAAAATTGATGTATCGTTTTCAATAAGCGTTTTCCTAGCAAGTGAGTTTTGTATATTTTATAAGTGAGATGTCGAATTTTATTGCTCTCATTTCTCTTTTTTATTATTGTATCAAGCGAAATCGCGCATTACCGAGTGATATATTCGCCTTCCGTGCCGATAGTGAATTACAAAACATCGAAAACACTTTTAGCGTATATAATAAATCGGTTCGCCAGCGCGTGCATTTTAAATTTTGCGACGAAACTTAATAGAAAAGGAAAAAAATGTTTGGCGATTCCGAAGGTCCATGCGATCCCATCTGGCTATCCTATCGCAAAAGTCAGGCGATTTGCGCATGCGCAAATAAATAAACCACCCGCAACTACTCAGCAGCGACCTCATTCGGCGACCCAGTTTCCAAAGCGCAATTTCTTTTAATACATATAGCGCTGTCTTGTTACTTTCAAAAATCGATGAAATCGAATTTTTCGAAAGTATCTAGGCTCGTATAAAAATTTTATATCTCGGTAAAGGTACGTCCTATGGGATCGCCGTTGGTGCCGAAATGATCACCGTCGAAAAAAAATTTTGTTTTGTCTGTGCATTCTCTGTTCTCCGTTCTCGTCTTTTGGTTTAAATAATTTTCGAACCGTTGGAGCTACAAAATTGAAATTTGCCTGTTTTTTAACCCTCCACGAGGCACATAAGCTTATAAGAAATGGCCCTGATTCGACGCCGGTACCCATATTTTTTTCGCGATTTTCGTCTGTTTTTTGGACCTTGCTATGAAACACGATAAGTGTCCGAAATTAGAAGCAATCGACTTCATATATGACGCATATATGCAGCTTTTCCTCGTGACGGAACCTGTTGATAACGGGTTTGGGGGGGGGGGGGGGTCCGGGAAGTATTCCAAATAAATAAAAAATCGCGCGTGCAACATCATTTTTCAAAAACTGTTCACGATACCAAAAAAATTCTTGAACCAGAAGAAGTAGAAGATACGGCTCTATAAATTTTTATTCTTGACAATTTTTCAAAAATATACGGGGTGCGCCGCAAATTCAAAAAAACTGAAAAATGGGTCTTCCTATTACTGAAAATTGGTTATAACTGAAAGACTATGAGTCAGATATCACTTCCTTTTATATTGCAATATAGCTCGAATAGACAGCAAAAACTTTTGTATTTAATGGTTTCACCTATTATACAGGGTGTTTCCGATATTCCGTGCTAAATGGGAAATGTGTTAGGTGTCCTAAATTTGCAGATATCAACTTCAAATTTAGCGGAGAAGTAAAAGTCCGTGTCCACATTTGTACTATAGGGATTGGGCGGAATCAAATTTTACCAAGTATTTTTTTAAAATATTTGAAATTTTTTTTTTGTAATTTTAGCTTCCAGAAAAATATGTTTTCCTCCATAATCGTTCATCCGATTGGCAAAATTATTAGTCGCAAAAATCGTAAAAAATATGGCTAAATGGTTCAAACGGTGTCGTAGCCCGCATCAAGGGCTACAATTTTTGTATTTGCGGTTTTCTTCTATCACATACGCTGCTCGGGATAATTGAAAAAATCCATATTGAAATCGTTATTTCCGGGGCTGTCAAGACGCGATGACGTCATTGATTATTACGGCGCACTGCATGGTTTCAGAAAAAACTTATTTTCTCGAAAACCGTTTACTATTTTCAAAAAATTCTTGAACAATGATTGTATCATATGTGTCGTTTATGGGCAAAAAATCTAAAATATCCTAAAAATTTCCGGTTTTGGTGGGTAAATTATTGGCGGTAAATGAAAAACCGTTAAAGATGGGATAATTTTATTTGAACAGTATCGTAAACCGTGTCGTGAGAGAGTGAAGTTTCGTCAATTATACAGGGCGCGAAACATTATAATATTTACCGATGTTTGCTGTAACTTTGAAGTTCGACGAGATGTGAAGGACATTTTATACAGGGTGCATGCACAATTAAATTACATCGATTTTGCGAAAGTTCCATAGTGGTCCGCAGGAGCAGGATAAAAAATAATGCGTCCCTTTACCACACGAAACCGCGAAGCTCCTTCCTTTTATAATAAAAAGCTGCTTCGCGCTACGCGGTACGAACTTGCCCCGCCCAGTGACGATTTTTCGAAAGCAATCTTGTTTACATAGTAGCAATTTTAATAGAATAGATGGTCTTTAAAAGAAAACGTATTGTATGGACTTAATTTTGTTGCCAGTTTTCATAATATCCAAAAGTATTAAAGTTTAAGATTAAATTAACTTTAGGTTATAGATTTGGGGGTTATTCTGAACTCTACACTGTTATTCCATGAAGATTTACTCTAAGGGCTAACGAGGGCTTTTGAAAAACCCAGCGTCTCTAATTAATACTAATTTAGTTAACTTATCGCTAAGATTGCTGTTACTTCGTGTATTCATCGGCTATGTTATTTGCTCTCAGCATCATTTTTCATATAAGCCTAATTTTTTAAGTTAGAATTTTGTTTGCATACCTCTACTGAATTTTGTAAATATTCTTCTTTTTTCTAATTCGTGTTGCTCTATAACTGAGATCTACTCCGAGCAGTCGATCCATTTTTGTTCTCGTCCTTCCGTACTAAATTGTATAAAATATTTCACGAAAAAGTTTCACGATTTTTTAAATGAATTGTATTGAATGTTGTATTCATTTTACTCTGTACTTTCATATAGAAAATACTAGCTAAATCACAATTAGCAACAAACTAATAATGACAGGGAAGATGTGTTTGGTAAAGCACAGTTTTAATGTATTCCAAATGTCCTCTGAACTGCAAAGAATTGTTTTCCTTTTAGACTTAGTTAAAATTTGCTTTAATGAAGTTTCTATTGTTGATATTGATTTTTATAATATTAGAGTTGGAACTAAAATGGATTATGTTCCTTAAGTTTATCGTCTTGATGCTGCATCCCAAACAATGATTCCATTTTTGTTAATTTTCTTCGTCTTTAAGTAATTGACACAATAATAATTTTTTCCAGATTTCAATGTCTTTATTCTGCTGTTACTGCAAACAGTCACTTTACATCACATTCCAGGAATATATAAAAGTTTAAATTAAATGATGTTTCTACCATAGATAAATAACGTTTCTACTATTCGACTAAAAATTAATACTCGAGAAATAAAATTTTGGCCCAAAAGCCCTTTACCAGTTAGTCGATGCATGGGGCAACCAAAATACGCCAAAACTGTCAAAGTGGCAAATGACATGCTGCCATTTTTAATTTCCAAATTTAATTTCACATCATTTCATAAACTATTAGGGAAAAGGATGGGTGCAATAACTGTTGAAGTATTAATGGCGATCTATTTTTCATGCTTGGATATCAAAATGGCAATTCAACTTTTGGTTTAATTCTGATTCACTAAATTGTTCAACCATGAACTTCCATGCATCTGGTCCCTGCATATGAAATGCCAAAAAATTATTGCAAAGCTCCCAAATTGAATTCAATTTTCGAACAAAATTAGTTGCACAATATTAACTTACAGGGATTTGCCAAATTAGCCAATTTTAAGGAAAGCAATAGTTCTGATGTTTTATCTATATATCGCGATTATTTTTTTTTCCAATGTTTAGAAAATAGAGATAGAGGAACGGTCTAATCAAACGCCGTGACATTCGAGATTCTTTGCTATTTTTTAAAAGCTCCTGAAATCTTCCCCGTCCTTTTCGCTGGGGGTAAGCTGTCTGATTACAGTTTGTAAATTCTAATCCAATTCGTTTTGCAGCAGTCACTTATTTCGTACCGGCGTTTTTTGCCGGATAGAATCTTCGAATACTTCATAAGTATATATTCATAACGTATTTCGTTTCGCTTTTTACATTCACGAAACTCCAGGGAAAATTTGATTTCGTCTGGGGGATGATTTTTGAGACGGAGACGTTTTTGTGAGTAGAAAAAATTCGTCGTTTTATTAAAATGTATTTTATCCGAACTATTGCTTACAATATGTAGGTCACATCTTAGAGCCGCACAACAACTGAAGTAACGCTTACTGTTGAGTTTTTTTTTTGTGTTGAGTATGCCTCAAAGTTTCGTTATTCATAAGAGTGAAAAATCCAGGGAAAAACTTAATTTATTGCACTAATTTATCATAGTCTTGTTGGAACTTAGTTCTGTATGTCTCCTTTAATATTATTTCTTTTGTTCTTTATTAAAAAAGTGATCACCACTGAACCAAAGCTCTTTCATTAAAAATGGGGTTAATAGAATCTACGAAGGATATACCTCAGGGCAATTCTGGTGTACAGTATGCAGGAATTCCGGAAGAATCTCAAGAAGTTCTAGAGAAATTCCACAAAATTATAAGTAACGTGTTACCCCTCAATAATCTGTTACGAATTTAACTCAAAACCAAAAAGCTACCTAGTCGTATTACATTACGTAAAAAATGGTGCTTCTACCTTTAAGTAACTTAATTGTATTTGTTCTTCTCCAGTTAGGAAAATATATCTTGGGACCCAATGACGACTAAGGATAAGCAAGATCTATACGCTGTGCTATTCAAGAATACTAATTAGCACTGTTCGCACAGTGTTTTTTATACAATTTTTTAATAAAATGGCCTGCCAAAATCAAACCAGAACAAAATTAACTCTTTTATTTATAGAGAAACATATGCCCTCAAAAATTATCCCTTAGAACATTTTTGTATATTTGTGTGATATTGATAGTGAAATTAACACCAGATACAAAATCAAGGGTAAAACATCAACACTAGTGCTATGCTATGTTTTTATTACTTTTTAACTGAATATATTAAAGAAAATAGTATTTTTTCAATTCGGTTGAAAAGGCGAAGAAATAATTAATTTCTCTCTACAGTTTAACTTCGAAGTTCTTGTAAATAAGTATTCAGGGTGAAATTATCAATTCTCCAGTTTGTTGTAAATATGATTAACTTTTTTGAATTTTTTGTTTCAGTTAAAATTAATAGTTTTTTTCATTTACAAATAGCCCTAGTTTTCGTTAATATCAAACTATTTCGAAGATTTTTAACTTAAAATACAACAAATATCGATTTTTAATTGATTCTTACTCGAAAACGGAAAGAAAACTGTGACATGAACTATCCATTATAAAACTATTCGAGTTTTTTTATAAAGAATCTAAAAATACATAAAAGTACCGGATATTTCTAAAATCTTTTTTTGTTTCAGTTATATGTTAAAATTAATAGATTTTTCATTTACAAATAGCCACAGTTTTCATTAGTATCAAACTATTTCGAAAATTTTAAACTCAAAATTCACAAAATTTCGATTTTTAATTGTTTCTTACTCGAAAACGGAAAGAAAACTGTTGGAGATGAACTATCCATTATAAAACTATCCGAGTATTTTTTATAAAGAATCTAAAATTACACAATAGTACCGGGTATTTCTAAAATATTTTTTAAATTTTTGATGGCTTCGGTGCATTACGCATCAAAATCCGAAACTGTGAACCCACGTATTGGTTCAAAAGTTTTTCCATTAAGAAATGAAAAAATTTCGTCTACACGAACGAAGTTCCGAAACATTCTGGGGATTTTCCCCTAGCTTTTTACTATTAAACTAACACCCCGTACGAGAAAACTAGTAACGACAGATGAAATTTTCTCGAAAATCCGAACCATTACTCTAATAACACCTTTGCGCACCTATTTCCACGAAAACAAATATCCTAATGTTGTTCGGAGTTATTTTAAAGCTCGGATAACATTGAAAAATAGCGTGCTTTGTTGTAATTTCGAACCCTTTGATTGCGTTCCCGGGCGGGTCGGCCGGGATGGATGCGTGCCCTAAACGGCGGACCAGCCCCCATACATCCGGTTACGGGTTCGACTTCTCTCTCTCTCGCTCTATCGAAAATTCCCTTTTCCTACGGCACAACTCGGTACGCCCAAATGCGCCACATCCGATACCAGTAGCGTAGCCCGGATATAGTTTTGCCGGGGACTCGTCAAACTGTGACGCCCGACTATTTCTTTTTCCATCTGAAGGGGTGGGGCGGGGAAATGCCGCAAGAAGTCGTTTATCTTGCACGCGGCGGCGTTCTGCAAGAACGGACAAGAATATATCACTATAAGATGGACAAAGTCTTACGTTTTTGTTACTTTCTACGGGTCTGCCAACAAAGATCTCAAAATTTAATGGAGACCGATTTAAAATGCTGATATGCCCCACTTATACGGATAATATTCAATTTTCTAAGTCGGTTCAATACAAACATGAAGAAAGTGTCATCTAACCAACTCTCAAGATCTTAATTTTCGATGACCTTGTGCAATAACGATCTCTTCTTTAACTTTGTTTTTCGAACTATGAGTGATCTGACCACTACCCTTAAAATGATAGAAATTTAGCGTGGAAATAAAAAAAGAGATTCTGCCAAAATTTAATTTTCAACTACAGATTTTGTTATGGATAACATGGCAAAAGTCTCAATTCTATACTATATTTATTAATGCGAGAGAGTAATAAAATGTACATTTGCAATCATCATCAAATTTTAACAAAACTAAATAAATAACAAGTTTTACAGCTAAAGTGATTTTATGTAAAAGGGTTGGAGTAACCAATGTTGATAAAATCCTATTGGGGGATAACATCCACATAAATTACTTTTTGCAAAACTTCTGGATTTCCCCTGCATCTGTTTTTGCGGAGTCTGTTTCAGTCAAGCTCTGAAGAAACCAACAGGATGATTGGCGAAACGTCAGCAAGTTCGACTCAGCAAAAACAGACGCAGGAGGAATCCAGAAGTTTTGTAAAAAGTATTACAGTAGCCTGTGGAAGTTTCTTTGAAAAATCCACATAAATTAGTGTAAAGTGTAAATATTCAAAGCACTGACACTACACGGTTTCCAAATTAGAGGAAGGAGGTTCGTATTTTAAAGATAAATATACCAATTTACTCCTTATAAAAGTGTATCAACAAATTTTAGGGTGCAAAGCTGTTGAAAAGACTTTCTAACACAAAGACCCATTAACCCATTTTGTCCCAGTGGTGCGTGAATGCACCGCTGGTTTTATCTGTGAAACAAAACTTTGTTATTGCAAGTCTAGACAAGTCAGCGCATGTAGAATAAACATCCAACAATTAGCGTGTTCTTTAGTATCAGTTTGTGCCTTGTGCAGTGAACGTTACAGTTGGTAAAATATGGCATTTCCGAGGTATTTGACTCAAAAAAGGCGGCTATGGAGGAGATCGTGATGGATGATGACAATAACAATGAAAGTGATAAGTATTATTTGGATTTACATATTCTTATGTACTGTAGCATTCCATTAATTGTAAACTTATGCTAAAAATAACGTGAAAAAATATTTACAGAACATATTGACGCGGTCTATATTCCACCCGACGTGGATACCTTGACTGACGAAGAAGATATGAACGATAAATCTACAAGAGTTTGGGGAACCGACTGATAGTTGGAACTTTCGAGTTACATATACCGAATGATACAGCTGTCCTTCAACAGTCCTGTAATGTGTCAACTACTGAACCTGAATGGGACTCATTAGATGATGAAACCTTGGAATTCAAAAGAAGACGTATGCTTTCTGCAAACGATAGGTTTGTTTCTACTGTCAAATTGAAAAACTGATTAAACAATTACTCAAAGGAATCTTGCATCTGCCAGAGATGAAGTGCGTTATGATAATCAAGGTCACTTCATGATTATTCATGCTAACAAAGCCCGAAGGAAGTGTAGAATCTGCCACAGCCACACAATTTACGTTTGTAATAAGTGTAATGTGCATTTACATACTTCATGCTTTGTAAAATATCACCAAAAATGAAACCAAGTGTTACCAGTGGTGCGCTCACGCACCATAAATTATTATGCGTTTTTTTGTATCAAATCTACTTTTAGTTGTTTTCTATCGAATTTGAACTTTCTTTTGAATATTCATGTATATATTATATGTTACATCTTATGTACCCCAAAACATTATTTAATGTTTTTTCTCAGTGGTTCGTTTACGCACCAGTATTTTTTTGTATGTTTCGAGTTTTTATTTTTTTTTGACACATGTAATGTATTCTTAAGTGCAACAAAATAAATAATTTCAGAGCAAAACAGTTTTTTTCTATGCTTGGGATAATATGGGTTAATTGTGATGCGCTTGCTGGAATTCTGGAAGACTGGGCCATTGTGTTAGAAACTGATTGCTGTGTACTTTTCAAGCGGTTTCACAAATAGGCAATAATCGATTCCCTATAGTAAACTAACTCTAATCGCAGTTTACAAAATACAATACAAAAATTGTAAAATTGTTAGGCAGCAATATTTGGAAAATAAAATCACCATCACTTGGGAAAAGAGATTTCTTGAATCCATTTGGTTGGAAAACACTTAAAATAGGGACTAGTAATAGCAAAACCTATACTGGAGTTACCAGCACCAATTATTCGTAATCGGAAATCGAAACCCTGATATTTCCAAGCGCAGTTCAACCGAAGGTGTCGTGTTAGTGAGCAATTGCAGCTGACCTATTTAGGCCATCGGAATAACCTCGCGTTTCTACTTTAGAGGGGTAATCGCCTTGCTCCCTTTCATTTCAAGATTCCCATTCAACCTGACTGAACCGGGAACATTTTAAATGCACCCCTTTTCCGGCCCTATGACCCCCCGTGCCGAAAAATTCCGCGCTCCCTGGTACAACGATGTTCACGGTCTGTTTGGTGTGCTATCTTTGATTTTTATCAGCGACAATGGCTTTCGTTATAGCGTTTCGCCAAAATAAGAATTAAGGTTATGATATATCTTAATTGTTTCCGGTTGGCATTGTTTGCGTGGCAACGAGAAGGGCGAGACCGAGGCGCAGATATAATTGAAAGATCAAATAATTATTGGATTCACTCCCATGAAAATGGAGATTCGGAGTGGCGTCGCCGTCGTGGCTCGGAACTTTTGCGGTTGCTCGTTAATTGCGATGTTTATCTGGCATTTTTCGTAGTGCCCAAAATCGAGGCGTATCAAAAAACCTTCCGTGATCGAAGCAATTTCGGGGATTCGCGACGCTAGCTCATTATCACCGTCTCGGACCACATACCAAGTTGAACGGCTTCCCTTATCGTTCCTATGTAGAAGATACCCCACTCATTGAAAATTTTATAGTATTAAAAACGAATAATTTTGTTGAAATGCTCATTGAAAAAGTAATTGTCCCAATTCAAATTCTTTTCTATATTAGAGAATGTCCATTTAAGCAATGCTTTCCATTGTATGAGTTATAATCTGCTTTTGAATATGCTATAGCGAGAGGGATTGTTCTCCAATAGCTTGAATCGTTTTTAAGATCGCAGCGGGTGGCAAATCATTGTTGACTACTAATAATCTAAAGTTTTCCATAACAACATCGGTGTTCCACAAACATTCTGCGTAATTGCATCTTAGATATCAACACATTTTTGATAAGCAGCACGAACACCAGTTTGTAATAGCGTCATCAATGATCAGAATAGTAAATTTTGTCAGAATATTGAATTGCCTTAGAACTTATTACATGTTACCATTATGTTTAGCAAAAGACAAATCAATCTTACCAAATAATACAAAACTACAAAAACCAAGACGAGGAAGAGGACAAACAGCCAAGCGAAAGAAGAGGCATCTGACCAGAGATAACAATTGGAAAAATTATGCACGTCATAAAACTGCAGATGGACGGAAAAGCTGTTGGTCCAGATGAGATAAACGTGAAATTCTCAAAATATGTTCAGAAGAAAGTTCATCTATTAAACAACTAGTATTACTATTCAACAAGCCGATCTTCATCCCCATACCCAAGAAAACAAGAGCAAAAAAATGCGACGACAACCGTTTAATGTCACACGTTCTCAAAGTCTTCCTAAGAATTATACACATTAGAATATATAATAAGTGTGAAGACGACATGGATATCATACAATTCGGATTTCGAAAAGGCTTGGGGACAAGTGAAGCTTAATTTTCTCTAAATGTACTTGTTCAACGCTGCAAAGATGGAAACCTGAAATCAATTATCATAGATAAAAGAGACCTAACCAATCAGCAGAAATGAAAATTGGACAAGAAAGATCAGAGGCAGTAAAAATAAGGCAGGGGGTGAGACAAGGATGTATTCTCTCGCCACACTTGATCAACCTATACTCAGACGCCATATTTAGGGAAGCCTTACACGAATCCACTGAAAGCATAGTCGTCAATGGGGACCACATAAACAAGTTGCGTTAAACGGATGATAATATTCTAATAGCCAATAACATGCAAGATCTACAAAACTTAATAGATAGAGTCGTATATCATAGTAGGGAGTCTGGATTGACACTGAATGTAAGGAAGACTAAATCGATGTTAATAACAAAAAAGGATATCCACGGGTATCCACATTTAAATAATTGGGTAAGTGGGATCCAAGGAAAGGAAAGGTAACCAAGGAAAGAGTAAACTCCAGAATTGCACAAGCCACATGACATATATAAATATAAACAGATTCTTCTATAAAACTAGACTTAATCTGAAACTCAGAACGAGAATGGTGAGGGCCTATATGTTTTCTGTGCTTTTATATGGGTGTGAGTGTTGGACCCTTGATCTTCCAAAAAAAGACTCGAGGCTTTCGAAATGTATATATACAGGCGTCCTCTTCGTATTTCCTGAGTACAGAAAGTGAGAAACACGGAAGTACTAACAAGGATGAACAAAGAAAAAGAACTTTTAACAACTATAAAAACAAGAAAAACCCAATACTTTGGAGATATCATCAGAACCCCAAAATACGAAATCCTACGTTTAATTATTGAGGGCAAGATAAAGGGTAATAGATCTATTGGGAGAAGACAGAATTCTTGGATGAAAGACATGCGGAGATGGTTTGGATGTTCGTCAAATGATATTTTCAGAAAAGCAGTTTCCAAAGTTCGTTTAGCTATACGGATCGCCAACTTTCTTAAGGAGACGGCGCGATTAGAAGAAGAAGACAAAACCAAACAAACTTTGGTGGTGGACTAAGAGTTCAATACTATTTATAAATCTTCTGGATTCCTCACGCGTCGATTGTTGATAAATCAAACTCGTTGATGTTTCGCCAATCGTCCTGTGGGCTTCTTCAGAGTTTAACTGAAACTGACTCGAGAAAATCATTTCAAATGACAAATGCAGCCCAAAAAAAGTGCCATCTCAAACAAGTAATGAAATTCGAATTAAAATCTCAAAAATCCTTTAAAAATTCAAACCTCCTAAATCTAATATTCCAATGCGGGAAAGAAATAGATCTTAAATCTATAAAATCTAATTCTAACATCATAATTTTGAAAGCAAATAAACGAAATGGTATGGTGGTCATGAACACAACGGACTATTAGGAAAAAATTCAAGCTATTCTTACAAATAGATCCTACCGTCAACTTAAATAATTGGGATGCGATGGAACTCAACCTTAAATCTGCTATTGAAACTCCTTCTCTATTAGAATGGCGAAAAAATGTGTCCTCCTCTCCATTCAAAAATTCCTCGTTTCTTCGGACTCCCATGTTGTTAACACCATTGCTTCTCCGACTTATTCTCTAGCAAAATTTTTAGCTTCTATTTTAAAATCGTTACAGCGAAAACTGATAGATTTGTATTAATTTAAAATTTATTGCTTCTCCGACATATTCCCTAACAAAATATCTAGCTTCTATATTAAAAAAAAGTAATACTTTCGTACATAATTCCTTTGAACTTCATTAAACGATTAAAGAGAAGTTCCTGGAACTCTCAACATTATTTCAGAAATATTAAAATCCGAGAATATGGAATCATATCTTTTCACCATAATTGAAAAATGCTTTTATTTATGGAAACTTTCATTCAACTTCCATCTAAAACCAAAATAATGGGAACGCTATGTTGATAGCACTTTTGTTATTTGGCCCTATGGTCCTAAAATATCTCTGAAATTTTCTAGCTCTTCAACCTAATACACGTTTCTTCATTGAATTAGAAACGAATAATAACCTTATCATATCACCATCCAGATAACAAATTATCGGTTATCAACTCTATTGTTTGCAGAGCCGCAAAACTATCTCAATCAGAGTCACTGAACCCAAAATTAAAACACCTAACTTCCGCTCTTCTCTCTAATAATTTCCACATTAGAGATATTAAGCGTTCCATCTCAAAATAAACTTCACCGCAACCTCCTAAGTGACTCCAAAAGCGATCCCGCACTTGCCACTGTAGTCCTTCCTTACATCGAAGATATCATTGACCACATATCAAAAGTTCTTAAGAAATATAATGTTAAAACCAGATTTAATACTTGTCCAAAAACCTCTCAACACCTTCGATCCGTCAAAGACAAAATTCCGTTTGAGACACCAGAAGTTTAGGAGTCTAAAATAACGTGAAAGAGCTTTATGGCTACGAAAGATACACTCATCAGCAGTTGCCGAACACAATCATGAAACCGGACATCAAATTTTATACGATCAAACTAAAATTCTTTCACGTAATCAATTCTTCTACCAAACCAAGTAAAATCTCTAAACAACAATCATAATCGCGACTCAGGTTTTTATCTTATCACTAATACACAAATCAGTCATCCGAGACAACGTTCATGCCTGTGGAACCTTTTTTAAAAAAATAATGAATTCGTTGGCAAAACATAGTTTCAACATTGTCGTACTTTGAAATGTAATTAATTCATTACAACTTGAGAGTCTTAAAACTGGAGGCGTTTTCAGGTACGTTGTACCCTCGGTAAGAGAGTTGTAGGTCTCCAAATGGCTGCTTAACGCTAAAAATTGACGTCTCGGGGATCATTTTTTTTGGAAACTTTGCCATCGACTTTTAAAATAAACATCTGGAGGCTTAGGTGAGCCTAATCTCACTCTCGAGCACCGGCGAATCCTTCGAAGGATTTAATAATTCGGCAGCCCCGCTGCTCTTAAGGATCCCTCGCGTGTTCGACCCACATTTTCGAGATTAAGATGGTGTCCTTGACATCCGCAATAAAGGATTGCGTTGTGGGGATATATACGTGCGCCACGGCCTTCTGATACCGGGTGAGTCAACTATCACATTGAGTGAGATTCAAACGGCTCACGGAATTTAGTTGACACGCAATTAGTATGTGACTATAGTCTTTACGTTGCCCGATTTGTATTTTATGTGTCTATAAAAACTATAATCTTTTAATATACAGGTTGTTACAAAAAAATAAAAATGAAGAATCTAGACATATAAAAATATGAACAAAGTTTATTTAAAAATGGGTCGGGAAATACTTCGATTTCTTTCTTTCAAATTTACAAGAAACGGCTTAAGATATTGCTTACAATTTTGGTATAATCTGTTTCAATCTTCGATGGCAATAAAACTAGGGCCCGGTAGCTATCAAAGGACAGAACATTAGGGTTGGACTCTCAAAGGTTTACGTAATAATATATATTTTTTGTTTATTTAGGTGGGGTTACCTTATTAAATTAACTAATTAAGAACAATGGCATGAAATATATAACATTAATTCATTCATTCATAATTACATTTTCATTCTAAATGTCTAAATTTAATTCTGTTTTACTATCAGAGCCGTCATTGTGATTAATTATGACAGTTTTGTTATTACTGTACTGAATTTCTCCAGCTCTCAGTTGGTATGTTATTAATTACATTTTTCATCAAATTTATAACATTAAAACGCACAGTAAAAACTATTATTGAACACTGTCACAAATGATCAACACTTAAGAAATGCATCAGAAAGAAAGAAATATACCCCGTCCTCGCCTTGTCACTCAAGTAAGAACAATTTTTTTTGTTAATGACTTTACCCAATAACAATACGTAATAACATCGTTAAAGTTATCTTGGGGAGCGAGGGTCGTTATGTTTTGTCGTATGTCGTTACGTTATGTTTAGCGGAAAAAAATTATGCTACGGATTCTGGCAAAATAATTCTATTTAAAAAGTATATTTCAATAATATTTACAATAAGAAGAATTTATAGAAAAGTTCACATACATATTATCACCCGTGACACCAGTAGTATAAGCTGCATAGTTCAAAATTATTTGTTTACATTCTGCATTTTATCCGGAAGATTGGCCATACGATACTTGGGCCATTTTGCTTAAAGTTGTAAACAATAATTATGATATAGAAGTTTAGTTAAAATCGATGTAGTGCCCTCATATAGAGAATGACTTAGTTGAACGCAGTACCAATATTTGATAAGTCAAAGAAAATATGCGAAGATTATTGTAGTAAAGCATTTAAACTTCAAATTTAATACACTCTTCCCTGCAAAAATAGTACAAACAAGATAGTAGAAGTAGTAATTTATGAGCGCAATCGATCTGGTTTCTGGTTGGAAAGTGAGAGAAAGTGAGACTTTTTCCAAAACCAGTGGCGCCCAGCTTTTTCGACTATACATATGGACCTGCTGTCACGAACGCCACTGACATAAGTATATTATAAAACAATTTTGTACATGTAAACGTGGTGTGTTTTCGATAAATTTAAAATAAACTGCAAAAAATGGAAAGGGTTGCTTAAGCTTTTCCATCTATTGCCAAAACGAAGCGTTTCGAAACCCTCATGCTTCTGGGAACTTGTGTTTATATTTTTTGAATAATAAGACCCTTAAATTTTCTTCACAACATTCTCGAACACCCTGAGTACGAGGAATTTTTGTACCGACTATTCCTTTGTTAGCTTTCATAATGAAAATTTAACCTCGTGTGACGCCCGACGACGAACTTTTGTCCACTCTGTAAGTGCGTATGTAATTTAGTACAGAACACGCCTCGCATTCATCCCAAAAATCCAGGTGTGCTCCAATGGCTTATTGTTCAGATATATGAACGAGTACCGCGTATCTCAGATAACATACTGCGTCGTAATTTTTTTTTTGAGTAGTAAATTTGACCCAAAGGGTGTGTTTTATAATGTTTATCTCGTTATGCAACAAGCATCGTGATATTATCACATTTTGACAATACAAAAGTTATTGGTTTGCGTTAAAGTCAAATAAATATGCGAATTTATTGAATATACCTGGTGTTTCAAAACGCGCTCAGTTAATTTCTGGAATAATAGAACATAAAAAAAATGAACCTTGGTATGGTTCAAAAACGTGTATACTAACACGGCTCCTTCGGTGTTTACGAAGCCAACATCTAAGTCACATTCTAAACGCATAAGTTTCCACCGATTTTACGTGTGCTAAAAAATGAATTCGTTGTGTGAGGTCGGTTTATATTCAGTCAGGTCATGAGATTATCTATATAAATTTTTTTCTCGTGATTTTTATACCTTTTATATACTTATATTCTACTGCGTGTTTTAAAAAAACATAAAAAGTTGCTTCTGCTATGTAAAAGGGGCAAAAATATGTTTTTTTCTATTCTGAAATTTTATGTGCGATTTTTTTTAAGCAGATATTTTTCCTTTTTTGTGTAAAGTTGGAAAACAATCAACTATAAAAAAACTAAACTAAAAATTCTTATTTAAAGTCAAGAGAGATACTGGTTTTGGAGTTATTTGAGAATTTGGCAACTAATTTCCACGAATTAATCAGTTATTTTAAGTAGTTTTAAATAACAGTATTTTCATTTATTGTAAGCTTTGAACTTCCACACTATCAAAAGTATCTTAAAGCGTTTCATGTTAACCTAATCCTTTTTCTATTATTACATTTACCTTAGAAATTAAAGGTAAGTTTTTTCAAGGACCCTGTATAATGATACTGTCTGGTTGGAACACAGAAACTTAGATACTTCGCTTGTACAAGTCAAATTCCTGTAATATCGGACAAGCACTTCTGAAAATTGGATAAACGTTTAACAGAAAAGTTATTCTCTAATTACAATTACCTACAACTTCCACGACGGTTCAATGATGGTATATATCAGCTTTTTGACAGGTCATTTAGGCAAAGAGCTGTGCAATTTTCCTCCACCCGATTCTATCTCTTGCTATATTTCTCCAATTAATAATCCTCTCTCTTAAATCTTCCTCCATGGCTTCTCTCCATCTTCTCCTTGGTCTAACACGCTTCCTCCTCCCCTCTGGTTCTTTCCATGCCACTTCCTTTACTTCTCTTTTATTTTCCATCCTGGTGAGGTGCCATAGCCATTGTAGTCTCGTTGCTTCAACAAATTTTCGATTGGCTTATCTCCAAATAGTTCGTAGTATTCATCGTTTTCTCCCAGCTGTGTATTCTTCCCACTAAAGATTCGTCTTAATAATTTCCTTTCCTGTATAACTAGCTTCTTTTGGTTTTTTTGATGTCTCACTGCAATTGTTACATTTTGCTATTCGTAGATCCACTTTCTTGTCCTCTTCACATTTGTTGGTGATTGGTACTCCCAAATAGTCATTTACCCCTACAAATTGATACATCTTGTTAATCCCCACTAGTACTTGCAAGTTTCGTTTGCTTTTGCTCAAATTGAACAAAGTTGTTTTATAGTGGGTCCCCTTTGTCTTAATCCTTTGTCTCTATTAAAGGTTTTACTCTGCCTTCCTTCCTGCAGTATCAGGTTTTTGTAGAGTTAGTTTTGGTTAGTTATCTACCAAAAAATATGGACAACCTACATTAAAGCTATAGCTAACTTTCGTCCACACGAAAGTTATTGTTATACTAAAATGGCGTGCTGCGGCTTTCAGCACAAAGCTACCAAAATTTTCATGGCAATCTTGAAACTGGATCAAAAATATCCCAAACTCCAGTAAATCCCTCCGAATTTCTCCAACATTTTATTATTAATAATGAAATTTGGGGTTGGTATTTATTCAAAGCGTCGGGTTTGTAATTTCGGCGGTCCTTTTGCGCGATAAATTATCAAACCCTTTTGAAAATAGGTATTATATTATAGCCGGGCGCGGTATTAAATTAAAATTATTGCCTAACCAACTAAAGCGTTAAAAGCTTGCAAAATTTGCCAAGAGATTGTCTCTGATGATACGTAAAAATAATGCAAATCGCAAAGCTCTCTTTGCTGCAAAGTGCGGTGATATTTGTTTATAGCTTAATTGTACTATTCAAAATACCGGGTTTTCCAAAACTGCCAGAACGGTTGAACATTTTCATTTTATGCTTAAATAATGAGTTGGTTCCTCATATCATTTAATGAAAAAAGTTAGCATAAATGTAAGTGCAGAAGGACATTGTTTCCTAGGTGTTTTAAATAATCTTTTTTAAAATAACTCAAAGATCTTACGGACTTGTTACAGGTCTTCACATTCAACAGTTTTTGTAAATTTTTGTATAATAAATAGTAGTAAATATTTAGTCGAATTTTTCGCAAATATTATTGGAATTATGGAAAATATTTATATGATAAACGGCGATGCTCTAATACAGTTTTTATCTCTATTATATTTTAAACTACCAAAATATAAAAAAAAATTGAAGATACACGAAAGTTTTAGTCGCTTCATCTCAGAACATATTTGAATTAATTTAATAAACATTATTTAAAAAGAAAAATTAACACTCTTGGAATCGATGCATTTCTGTATCTATGGGAACATTTATCAGAAAATCATATGAAGAATCATCCGTACATACTAATTTATATTTTGTAGGTATTGTTAAAAATTAATAAATTATCATTATTTTGGTATTCTTTGCCTATTATTTTAATTATCATAAAAATTGAAAAAGCACATTAAAAAATTCTCACAGCTTTGTGTTTCCATCGTATTTTCCAAGGCCTACTCATAAAAAAAATAAATTAAAGGTATATTCTTTGTATTTGAACAGCTTTTCTAAAATAAGTTTAGTTAATATATCAAAAATCCGTGACTATCAGAAGAAAACTAACTGTGCCACTGGATACTACTAAAAAAATCCTATCTCTAACCGGGTGTCTAAAAATTTTAAAAAATCCAAAATAATTATAACATTTCTGTTTGTGGCACTCATTCATTTGAAAAAAGCAGCAAGTTAAGTTTATATAAAATGTCATTATCGGAACAAAACTGAGTAGGTACGTGGATCCTACGTTAAGAACCCTATCTCTAAGCAACCACAAAAGTAATGGGATCCCTTGTACATTTAGTTTAATACGTATCTATTTTAAATGATTTTCAAATACCTGAAAAAAATTCACGCGGCTATTCTCCTGACCAATATATATATTTTTTCTACTCCTGTCTGTAAAATACCTAATTACACACCGATCTAGCGGGTGGGAAGCGTCACTTTACCACATCAGTTTCGTTTCCCACTGATCCGAGCCACTTCGGACATTTCCGCAATTTTACCGCACAGGTTTGGAAGCAATCGGATGTTTTCGGAGATATTTCGCACGCGTTGATTTTTGACGTCATATCAGTGAATCAATCAATCAGTGAATGTGTTCGGTAAACTTTTTAAGTCACTCGTGTATTAAACACTTGCTCCGCTCGTGTCAAATAAACTCGTGGGTCAAATGCCCTTTACCGCACTTGTTGCATAATATACTATTAAAACGTTCAAATATCTTAAATTTCTAAATACCTACATATATTAGTTTGTATGTTTTTTCGAATAATGTGAGCTAGAGAGAGACAACAATACCCACTACTGGCCATCTTTTTCTATTGTAAAATTTGCCCCATTTTGCTACAGCGCCGTCACCATTCGAGTTAAGATGAAGTTGACTATATATATGCTATACAGGGGTTATTTCCATTGCCGGATCTAAATATAATATTTCGAACGTTGCCAGGTATTTCTTATAGGGCTCTAAATTTTTTTCACTGTAATGAGAAATCTTAATTGTCTCTATTTTTGTTAATCAACAGTCGGATAAAAATTAATAATTTCATATCAAATCAACGACTACCAATTTATTTTACACGTAAACTGGGCATCCTAGTATTCGTATTGCTTTCTTCGATTGCAATTGAAGATCTCAAATATGAATTCCAATCGAAAACGAGGGAAGAAGTTTAGTGTCAGTTTTCGTAATTATGACCGACAGGAAGCGGCAATAGCAGAAACTGCCACAAGGTTGCATAATTTCGTCTAATTTTCGCCACAACAGGAAAGAAAACCTATAATAAGAGCAGGTGGCGCCCGTATCGGGTCGGTTCGTCGAGGACTCCGCAGAAAAAAAATCAAAAAAACCGCATTAGACAACGCGTTGTTTCGAAAATTCGGGCGACGAGTCGGCTCTTATCCAACGCAACATAAACAAAAACATCTGCGGCTAAATTTAAACGTTCAAGGCCAAGGTCAATTTATGTATTCGCGATTTTGTACGACATGGGCGTACAGTGGCCACTCGTCCACGTTGTTACGTAAGGCGACCCACACTCGTTTGGTCGGGCGAGTTTTACCTGGAATTTTTATTATAGTTCTTAGAAGAAGAAAAGCAATACTACCAATATGCATTTATACTGTGTGCCAGCTTGTGTTGTTGCGTTTATGTTGTTAAATACGTAGGGCAACACTTGTTTTCATTTAACACACCTTATTTAGTTCGAGCGACAATTTGCATTCAAAAATATAATTTTGAACAACTAGTCTAAATTGAATTCGATGAAAACAATCAAATAATAATTGAACCATTTAAATATAAATAAACAAAATTACAATAAGATCTCTCTGTAAGATATTTTTTAGTTTAAGAGTCTTCTTTAATATGTTAAATCGCTCATTGAAAATAAAATAAAAGACCCTGGGTATTTGGACTATTTTGTAATGTAAATGATATAATTTCACAACTCAGAAACATAATTTCAATGTGGTGTGTTGCGGTTAGGCGTGGAACGTTGTGAAACGGCTAACAATTCATTTTTTTATATTTCAGGATTACAATTTTTTGTTTGCGAACTAACTGAAATATACCTCTACCACTCCGTGCTTTTTCGTAACAAACGTCTTAAAAATTGATTTTACAATGTTGAGCAATAGTTTTGTAAATAATAATTGATAATAAATAATTCTTGAATGTTGTCTTCAAGTTTGTATATTAAGGTTTAAAATGTCTCAAATATTTTATTTACAAAAGAAAATGCAAAATGAAGCATTAATTATCCTGTTGCCATCATTTGTAAAGTATGGGAGATGATCATAATATATTAAACAATATATATTACTTAAATTCTGATAATGAAAGATTCTTTGTTTGTTTTGTGTACTTTTTTTCCCAAAAAAAAATCCACAGGCTATTGTAATACTATTTATAAAACTTCTGGATTCCTCCTACGACGCTTGTTGTTGAATCAATCTTGCATTTTTTACTCTGTACCTGCTTATATTCTTGAAGGGGCGGAGCTAATGGAGGGGCATTAACGTTGTCTCCGATGACTCATTCCCATATTGCTGAATCGAGGTTAAGGTTGTTTGGTAGTTTAGAGATTTCTATAGATTCTCGCATTGTTCGTTTGTACAAGAATTGAATACATGTAAGAATTTTAGTTTTATCAAATAAAACTTTAGGTCCGGTTTTGTGACTGCTGATGAGTTTATTCGTCTTAGTCTTAAGGCCCTTCCATGTTATTTGAACCTAGTTGATATTTTTCGTACGGTCTCTCCAATATATTCTTTGCCGCATATATATTTTGGTATCTCAAACAGAATTTAGTCTCCGACGGATCGAAGATGTTGAGAGATTTTTGGACAAGTGGTAAATCTGATTGTGGCGTTATATGTCTTAAAAACTTTTCATATGATGTCAATCATGTTTTGACTGTAAGGAACAGTGGCAAGTGTGGGATTGCTTTCGGACTTATTGTCTTTGGAAGATTGTGGTAAAGTGTATTTTGTGATGGAACGCTTAATATCTTTAATTTGAAAATTGTTAAGGAGAAGAGCAGGTGTAAGGTGTGTTAATTCTGGGTTCAGTGACTCGGGCTGATATAGTGTTACGGCTTTGTAAACAAGAGAGTTTATAACCGATGATTTTTAGGCCGGGTGATAATGTGGCAATGCATTAAGGTATGAGTCTGTGTGCGTAGGTATTCTGTAAACAGAATGACCCAATGTTAGGTCTGATTTTCTATTAACAAAAATATCTAGGAAAGGGGGATAATTATTAGTTTCTAATTCAATGGTAAAACGTATGTTATGGTATATAGAGTTTAAATTGTTAAGATAATCTCATAAGGATTCTTGAACAAATAAAAGTATCTGCGTGAACTTCTTCAAAATGGAAAACACCAAGAAACAATCTAATAACAAATTCTTCGAAGGCGGTCAAAGAAATATACCTCTCTTTTTTGTTACATTTTATATTGGATTGTCCGGGCTTCAGGCGTCGAGCTGTACACTAGCGCCACCTATTTGCCCCATCACTAAACATAATTCAAAACAATTGAGATGCTTTACAGTATCATAAACGTAGCGTTTCCTTAATTTTGGTTTTAGAAGGAAGGTGTTGAGGGCTTTCTTCTCTCCTAAAGCTAAAGCTTCAATCGCTATTAATAATATACGAGCAGGTACAGGCTAGAATGTGGTCGGTTTCACTTAAATTCTGAAGAAGACAACAGGATGATTGTCGAAACGTCAGTAAGTTCGATTCAACAACAACCGGTTCAGGAGGAATCCAGAAATTTTGTAAATAGTATTACAGTAGCCTGTGGATTTTTTTTGTGAAACAAAAAAAGATCCCCAATGTTTTTCTTACTGGGTTTGATTTTTTGTTGTCCCGGTTTTTGAATGGGTTCTTATTTCTCGGAATCAATACACGAAATTTTCGTGTGAAACCATCGAAAATGTTTTGAAAATAAAACTTGTCATTATGATAATGTCGAATTTTTTTGCCCGAATAAAGAAACCGAAACGGCTCCTATTTTTAATAAATATCGCATGAAGTCACCGAAAATACGTATAATAAAACATATTAATGTCCTTTTCAGAAGCACATTAGGACAAGCCCACTTCTTTATAGACCGACCGGAATGTATCCTCTATTTTCGAGATTAAATTTATAGGAGGTCTCGCCATTATGGCCGAACGTGGGGCCGTATGCCTAATTTGAATAATGAATTCAAAATACATTTTCTAGGCACCTTTCTCGTGGGGCGCCCTTCTCCGAACAACTTACAATATTAGTGCGGAGGGACAAACACAAAGGGTTTCTTCGAGAGAGCGGCAAAAAACTTCGGAAGCGGTGAAGAGTGCGTTAAGGATGCCGTGCGGCAGTTTGTGTACGATGGGGGAAAATCTTTGGTATTTTTTGTCGGTATATTTTGTCAGTTTGAGATGATTGCTTTAGGAAGTATAATTTCGTAATGGCAAGTGTCCGCGTCCCATAGTGACGGGGCGGTTCTCATTATTCCTGTTTTGTTTTATATTATACTTAAATCGAAGTGCGCCGCCCTATTTTTCACAGTTTTGGCCTTCTTTTGCAAAATAGAAGACAATTTGTTAGAACGACAGCTGCTCTGTTGAAGGTTAGTGAAGTGGTATTAGGACTAAGACTCTGTAACTTGAATCATATTCTTAAGCGAAAGAGAAAAACATAGAAACAATGATGAAGAAAATCCCAACCTAATAATAATAATTTTATTCACGTATTGATATACAATGAAATATCCTAAGAAGAAGGTGGCAGCGCTAGACAGGAAAAATACATAAAAATAAATAAATAAATACCTAGTACGATCTGTGCAAATACAGGGACTTACACTTTGGAAATAGTTTGCAGTAGACATTACTTAAAGATAAAGATAATAATACTTCACGCAGGTGTGTGGAAAAGGTATTGTTTAGCAATTTAAGAGACTGATTCAATGCATTAGATGTTTTAGCCATGTCATATGTAAAAGATCTTTCAAAAATTGAAAATAGACGACTACTACCTCCCTCACGCCGTCCCGAGTAGGGGATCTGACCAGAATTGGAACCAGGTCCAATGCACGCCTTGTCCCTTAGAAAAAAGGCTTCCGGCCCCATGGTTAGTATGCAGGCACTGAGAACGACCCCTGAGGAGTCGACACTATGCAGCATCGACCCTCCCAAGGACAAGCCCCACACCTTTGATTTTATAATCCAGGGCTCTTAAATCAGTACAATGGATGCACCCCTCTCCGAAAATATCCTGCATAAGTGGGTCGTTGCGGCCCTGCTGTGTTGCAGGTTAATTTGTGGTAGTCGGAGGGCCCTCGGGGGGGGGTCTCCTCCACAGAAACCGTGAGCGCTGCCTCTACGACAGGTCCATCAACCTCCATGGACGAGCCCTCTTTGTGTGAGCCCCCCGCAGCTAGCTCATCCCCCTGCAGCCTCGGCGCCGCCAGGTTCAATTTAACCTGGGTCGCCAGGCAGAAGAGAACTGAACCCATAGCCGTGATGTGAACCTTGTGCCCCTTGCGTCCTCCGTCCTCTGCCAGACTCTAAAGGCACAGCAATCTAGGCTATTCTGAGCTACCAGGCAGCGGACTAGTGCCTCGTTCGAAACACCCGCCCCCAGGCTCGGAACCTAGATCGCCAACCTTCTAAGCCTCAATCCTGCTGGACTGACTTCAACCAGGTTTGCGAGCCCCCACTCCCTGGCTTCTTCATTCATCATCTCGATCAGGATGTGGTTCCTCCGGAACCATCAAAGCGAGTCTCTTCTTCTTGGCCCTCCTTAGATCGGTAGAGACTGATCTTCTATCCAGCCATGCATCCCCTAGGTCCGACCGCCCACAGTAGCATTTAGCATTTGTATTGAGGTATACTCCTCTTGGTCGAGCCGGCACCCCACGCTAGGTTTATCAATCTACTAAAAGCCAGTTGGCACCGTTATACCCTATGCAAGCATTTAGCCACGACGCGACAGCTGGGCAGGATGAGCTGGTCCACGACTGGTTATTTGTTAGTTCTATTGGATTTTTACCTCCTCATGCCTCCTTATTCCCAGCTACCCAGCCCCGTGACAGCCTGGGCTCCCCTATCACAGAGGGAAAAAGGTGGTTTCCCAGGAATTATTGGCAGTATAGGCAGAACTCATATAGCAATCATCACACTGCAAGAAAATGAGGTGTGGTGATGATGCTGTCAGCAGAAAAGGATTTTATTCCAAAAACATGCACATAATAAGTGGACGTGACGCAGGTAAACAGTACATATTTTTATTTTCTGTTCTTCACTATGTATAGTATGTGATATATCAATCATTGTTTTTGAATGAATATGATAAACAAGCTGCACTCGTCAGCGCTCACTTTATTTTTATGCCAACCTATATATTTTGAGGTATATTTTAATTATATTTGTTTCCTTCATTCGAGGTCAAATTATTTGTTGTCAGAATATTCAGGATATGCATTACAACCCTGGGTCATGACTTGTGACAAACAACAATACAATAATCTGAACTGATAGTACGTTGTAGCATTTTTATTATTATTTAAAGAAAAACAAATATTAACACAGAAAATAAAACTACAGTATTCCAGGAACAGGAACTAAATTAATGTTTTACATAACACAAAACTATTACATAATAGTATATGCAGACACTTTTAAATTTAAAAAATATTTTGACTCCAAACACTTCAATAATTGTGAAAACAATTCATTGTGTGTTTCTTAATTTGGACATAATTCGAACAAACCAGTAAAATAATCGACACTCAAAATAAACCAAATATGCAATGGATGCGATTTTTAGAGAGAACCATCTAGGGGTCTCTTGCCCTGAAGTTCGCAAATACGTTCGGCTCCACCGTACATAGCCGAAAGGGCTTACAGATTTTAAAAATGCTCCATTACCGAAATAATCTCTCATTTTTCAATCATATGCTGACGATACCCAGCTTGTTTATATTTGTGAACCGTTCCATTCTGACGAGATCGAAGCAGATAGTAATTTTGATCTGCAGCAGGTTTTTATTTATAGTGGGAGACATGCTTTAAGGTGAAAGAAGGCTAAAATTCAGGTGCTACACTTTGCTCGCGACTCTCCAATAAACTTCCTGTAAAGATATTTTCATCTTGACATAAACGGGGAACCCTTGCTGCGGTGGTCGTATCAATAAGATTTAGTAAGCACATTTCAAATTTAAGTAAAAGAACTTACCTTTTACTTAAGACTCCCTATGTCAATAAGCATGTATTGAACATTGGGGTTAGGAAAAAACTCTGTGAGTCATATATTATGCCTGCGTTGTGATGGTGACTCGTATTGTTTGTAACACTCCTTGACCGTCAACGCCTTCAATTGTAATTTGTAAGTAATATCTGTAATTTGTAAAGTTTATCGAACTTGTTGCATACTGTACTTTTTCTACGACCGTTACTTTTTGGGTACATTTTCGAAAAATAAAATAAATACATTCACTGACATGACAAACGTCAAAATTCAAAGCGTGGAAAATATCTCCGAAAGCAGTGCGGTAAAATCCCGGAAATGTCCGAAGTGTCCCCGGATTCGTGGGAAACGAAACTGGCGTGGTAAAGTGACGTATAGTATGTAACGCGTTCGGTAAACTTTTTAAGTCACTCGTTTATTAAACATTCGCTCCGCTGCGTTTCGCTCATGTCAAATAAACTCGTGAGTCAAATGCCGTTTACCGCACTTGTTGCATAATATACCATTAAGCAGTTGTTGTCCTCACTGTCACATATCTTTTTAGCTATTAATTTAACTACAAACCAACTCTAGCTAACACGAATATATAGTTGGTTACCTGTGACTAATAGAAAAAGCTTATGAGAACTTTCAAAAAACTATTTCTATAGTTCTCCCTCTCTACAGTTGCAATAAACACCTTGCCCTCCCCCTCTTCTTTTTTCATTGTCTTTATACATCAGTCAATATTTAAAATGTGTTATTACTGATGACGGATTTACAAGTTATGCGAAGCTTTTTATCAACAAATTTTTGGGAAACGCAAGATCGACTGTAGAACAAACTCTTCCTCAATTTGTAAAAAACCTTTTTGAGACACACTTTATTTAACGTATGCTGAGATATACACACAACTGCAGTTGCCACTGTCAAAAATCGGAAAAAATAAAACGACATTCTGTTTTTCATTTGAGAGTAATTATAATTTTTCAACGTAAAATAAATCTTTTTCACAAAAAGAATAATATTTTATAGGTTAATTCGTGCTCGCTGACGGTGATTATTATAAAAATTCCAATCACGGCCCAAACTGCCCCTAAAGCGCGTTATAAAGTTAACGAACAACTTGTTAACCCCCTCCCGGAATAACTTTTAAGTGCTTCAGTCTCGTCCTCCACGCGACTCGAACAAAGGATAAGTCAGATAAGGTGCGATATAATAACTAACTCGAAACAATTACGAGATAGTAACGTCTTCGTCTTTGTTAAAACAAAAACCTGAACAATGGCGCACATTAGTTTCTATTTACGAGTATTACAGCCTCTCCGTGTTTGCTAAAGAGGGCTCCGGCCTCATAAATCGGGGCTGCGGTGCCTAGGCCATAGACCAGAGCGCAATGGAGTTAATGTCTTAATTTAAAACGAGAGGGCAACCACTGGAGGGCGACCGTTTGAAAAGAATCATGTTTTCAATTTAGCAAAGTGCGTTTTCTATCAATTTGCGACTTAAAAAAGATACCAAATTTTCCAAAAAAAAAATTTATGATTTGTTATTTAAATCCATTCAATAAAACCTACCAAAACTAAAATCAACCCGAAGTGCAAAAGTGGGAGATCGCGCTCAAGCGGGAAGGAACACAAGGCTGACAGAAACATGTGGCACTAAAGTAATGGGACACTTGAGTTGTGAAGTTTTTCAAGAAGACACGGCAATGAAGAAGTTACAGACAAAGAGAAAATACAACCTAAATAACTTATTCAATTCCACCTTAACAAATAAATATACAGAAAAGCCATAATCAAAGTTCATTAATATCACATAAATAGCAAAATTGAAGGTTATAATTCAAATAAAATGAGACATAAACACTTAAGCATCAGGTTTTTACTTATAGTGAAAGACATGCTTTAAGGTTAAGGACTCTGCAATGCACTTCCTGAAAAGATACTTGCATTTTGAGATAAATGGGGAACACTTGTCGTGTGCTACCAAGGCCAAAAATTTAGGAGTAACGGTAGACGTATCATTAAGATTTAGTGAGCACATTTCAAATTTAAGTAAAAGAACTTACTTAAACTACTTAAGATTCTATATACCAATAATAATTGAACTTTAGAGTTAGGAAAAAACTGTCGTCGACGCCTTCCAAAAATACAAAACCACAGTTGTAGGTTTAAAATTAAATTGTTGCAATGGTTGAGAATTTATTTGAGTACCTATTCGCTGTGTTGATATACAAGATCTTAAAGTCATCTAGCCTTCCCTATTTAAAAGATAAGCTAGTTTTTCGCTGTGACACCCATAACGTACGAGGACAGCGCCAAAATTTCCCGGCCTGAATATGAAAGAAACAAAGTAGAGTAACAATTGTTTATTATTTTTCAATATAATCCCCCTTAACTTCAATAGACTTATTACATCTCTTTATTAACAACTCAACCCTTTTCAAAAAATATTCTTTTGGTTTGTCTGCAAAATGAGCTAAAACAGCCTCTTTTAACTAAACTTCGCCGTTAAACCGTTTCCAAATATCCAAACAAATCATAGTCGCTGTTGGAACCCACACTCTAAAATTGCAGCTTGTGCAAAACCAGTAGTATGGACAGGTGCATTATCGTGCAAAAGACGCACGCCTCTGGTCAGTCTTCCTCGACGTTTTACATGTATGCAGTCTCGCAATTTATGTAATAAGCGTAATATTTACCATTGACAGTGGTATTAGTTTCTTTAAAATATATCAAAAGAATTCCTTCACAATCCCAAGAGACCGTGGCCATCACCTTTTTTGTTGACTGGCAGATTTTCTTGGAGGTGGTTACGACGCTACTCCATTGATTCTTTTTTCGATAGAGGGTCATAATAGAGAACCATAGTTTCATCCCCCGTCACAATAGCTTCTATCACAGGCTTCGGTTCCGGCCCACAGAGTTCCAAAAAAGACCGCGCACACTCGACACGGCGTTGTTTTTGAATAGCCGAAAGGTTTTTAGGAACCCATCTTGCAATAACCTTATGCATACCTAAATGATCATGCAGAATTCGACGAACACTTGTATCAGAAAGCTTAGTAATTTCTGAGATTCCCTTGACCTCTAAACGTCGATCACTCAATACCACCTCTTTCACAATCGGAACAATATCTTCCGTTATGACCTCCACTGGTCGACCAGTTCTTGAATCATCTTCAAGGGACTCCCGCTCCATTCTAAAATGTTTTGCTTATTCTTTCACTACAGAATACGAAAAAGAACTTTGGCCGTAGACACCATCCAGCCCTTTAATAATTTTAGGTGCTAACCTTTCTTTTGTCAAAAACTTTATGACTGCTCTATACTCAATTTGCGTTATTAGCGACATTTTTTCGGACAAGTCTTGTTTAAAATGCTGTCAATAAAAAACTATTTGACGCAAGATTTCAATTTTTTTTCACAGCCTACTAGGATATATATTTAAAAGAAGACAAAGTTTTATCGCGATACTGGACCTGCATCTATGTCAGGCCGGTAAATTTTGGCACTAACCTCGTAAATATCGGGAGAATACGCTAACTATGCCTAACAGATCTATTGTTATTATTATTACTATTATTGTTATTTAAAAAGAGAATGAAAAGTTTTTTTACTGATAATCCTTTCTATGATATTAATGAATACTTGGAGTTGATCAAACATTCTACACTTGAATAGACCACTGCGTTAGTGTGTTAGTTCTCAAAAATTGTACAACCTTTTATATTATATATATAAATTCTTTTGTATTGTTAACCTTTGACGTACCATTTGTTGTTTTTGTGACGTATCTGAATGGCCAATAAATTCTATTCTATTCTATTCTATTCTATTAAAATATTTGTGTTTTAACTGGGACGGCTCTAAATCATTTCAACTGAACACATTCTTTTGGGAATGTGTTTATCAATTATGTTTTATAGTCAAAGGCAACAAAAAACTTGTACTCAGCGATAAAATTTGACCACAAATTGGGAATAACTCACTTTGTTATTACCAATTTTACGTTTCTACTACCAGTCAAGTCCTGGAATCAAATTCTCATACGATAGAAATCCAGCTATTAAAACTTTGACATACAATGATGCCATAAAAGTATATCGTATCTATTATTATAATAGAAAAATCTACAATGATTTTTCCCAAGGTAGTTCAGTTAATTCCACTAATCGATATGTCACAACTATGGCTTTATCGTTCAGTACTCCGATAATTGCTGGGTCTACAAATGATTACCATGTAGATCAATCAATAATTCAGCAATGACCTATCGATAGTGAACGTGTTTTATTTCCTAATTTTTATGGTTTATCTCATAAAGAATTTCTACGTTCGACAGCACGAGAGGCTAATAAAACAAATCGCGTATTATCGATATTAAATCACTATTTGTACAGCAATCAGAAACTTGACGTGTCAAGCCATCAAACCGCAACTGAATAATTTCTGGATGGATCGGACGGTCCGCATTAGCTTAACAAATACGATTATGACATTTGATTTATTTATGCATGGCGTAGACAGTGTGTAATGGACGCCAGCCAGCGTCATGGGATCGACATTTGACAATGTGAGATGCACCAGTGAATTGGGAAAACGCGACATCGTCCATGTATGTGTGGGAACTACGAAAGCGTAGGGGAACGACTACCATTATTTTTTAAAGTCACACTTCCTTTACAAAATTTTGTAAAAGATTTTACAATATACACCATTTCACAGAAACACCGAAATTAGCGAAATTGTTAAAGAAATTTATATATATATATATATATATACATATATATATATATATATATATATATATATATATATATATATATATATATATATATATATATATATATATATATAATGTATGTAAAGTTACAAACTTTTTACGAAAATTTGAAAGAAAAAAGTTGCTTTAACGGAAAAGTTGAGATCCTATTTTTTTACGTAAAAAATAGAAATTGGCTTCCTAAGCTTGCGAATGAAGCAGCTTTTCGCCTTTTTTCTGTAGTACTTACTTAATTTAAACTATCAAACTATCTAATTATCAAAAACCAAATCCAGTCAATAACGCCTTAACCATATAAAAATTCAAAAATTGTCCATTCTTAAAATTTCGACTTATAACTGGAAATTTCAAAATTCTATGTAACTCAAAATTCTTGGGGTAAAATTTCGATATTTAACCCAAAATTTTTAAATTTCGCGGTTTTAGGAAAACAAGCTAAATTAGAATTCAAAGAAGGTCAAATTTTGAGCTAAAACAAGAACTTTTATATTTCATATTACAAGTCGAATTTAACAAGAAATTTTAAAATTTTGATATAAGTTAAGAAATTTTGAGTTCAAATTTCGAGTTAAAATGCGAACTTTCGAGTTACAAGTCAAATTTAACAGGAAATATTTTAATTTCTAGATAAAACACGAAATTTTAAGGTAAAATTATTAATTATTAATTTAAATAATTAATTATTGAATTATGGTGAAACACTTCGTGTAAAAAGTCGAATTTAACAAGAAACTTTTTTATTTCTCGATAAAGCCCGAAAATTTAAAGTAAAATTTTGAGTTATAACACGAACTTTTAAATTTCGTATAACAAGTTTACAAACAGTATAAACAAATTTAACAGAAAATTTTAAAATTTTGATATACACGAAATTTTGAGCTCAAATTTCGAATTAAAACACGAACTTCTAAAATGTCTAGTGACAAATCGAATTTAAATTCAAAATTTTAAAATTTCGAGATAAAAGAAGAAATTTTAAGGTAAAGTTATAAATTAATTATTTAATTAAGCAATTATTATTTAATTTTGATAAAACATGATTTTTTAAAATTTCGTCTTCGAATTTAACAGGAAATTTTGAAATGTTGATATAAAACACGAAATTTTGAGTTCAAATTTCCAGTTAAAACGCGACCTTTTAAAATTTCGACTTACAAGTCAAATTTAATAAGAAATTTTTAAATTTCGAGATGAAACACGAAATTTGAAGGTAAAATTACTAATTATTTAATTATGGTAAAACACGAATTTTTCAAATTTCGAGTAACAAGTCGAATTTAACAAGAAATTTTGAAATTTCTAGATAAAGCGCGAAATTTTAAGTTAAAATACGAACATTTAATTTTCGTATAATAACTCGAATTTAACATTTTGATATAAAACCCGAAACTTTGAGTTCAAAACTTGAACTTTTTAAATTTCTAGTGACAAGTCCGAGTTTAACTTAAAAATGTTGAAATTTCGAGGTAAAACGCGAAAGTTTCCGTTTATACGAGAAATTTCAAGATTCCGTATTTATTTCTATCCTTTCAAGGAGCGATTCTAGCAGAGCATTACACGAAAAATTTTCGAAAAAAAAACACTAAACGCCAGTCCCGCGAAACAGCGCGCGCGGGGTGGGGGCGGCCGCTGCCCTTAGCGCCCTCGGTCAGGGCTGCGGAGAGTGAAACCCGCCGACCGAGGCTGCGGCGCCGCCGCGACGACGCCTGCGTCGCGACGCGAGCCCGCGCTCTCCGAAACCGAAAGTGAAAAGCGAAAAGCGCTTTCCCCCCACTCTCACTCTACCCCTACCTTTCGCTTTCGTCCCCAGGCCGGTGCGTGCTCTGGTGAATCCCTCGATTGCCGCCGCGTGCAGCAGACTAGTAGTAGTAGGCTTCGGAAAGAGCCGGAAAGTAGACATACGCTTACACGCACGCACACAGAATCGCCCGTAAGAGAACGCGGTGGCAGCGCACGGTACAGAAGGTCAGACTGCAGCAGCAGCAGCAGGCGCTTCCCACGCAACAGCACCAACATTCGCCTAAGCGTAGGAGGTGGAGGAGGAGGACGGAGCGTAGGAGGTGGAGGAGGAGGACGGGCCATGGCACCGCGGCGTCACCTAGGACAAGTTCAAGGTCTTTTGGGCGTCATCGACTCCCTGGTGGAGGAGTCCACCCCCCTGGTGCAGGGTTACACGCGTTGCTGCGTGCCCACGGGCGAATGTCTGCGGGTGCAGCAACAGTCGCACATCAATCCCAATAATAACGACCCGATGATTATTTTGCTGGACGATCTTCGCGATACCGTGAGGGTGACATGCAATAACGAACTGTGCACGGTCGGTAGATACATGCATCGGGAGTGTTTCGATCAGTGGGAACAGACGGTGCTCGCCTATTTGAAAACGTGCGGCAGGGCACGCTCTTGGTCCGAGAGGCAACGTCACCAGAACCTCTGGACCAAGAAGGGTTACGATCTGGCGTACAAGGCGTGCGGTTGCAAATGCGGACGGGGGCACCTGAAAAAGGACTTGGACTGGATGCCTCCGCCGCCGACCAGCAACATTTTCGGCCGGATCGAGGAAGTGGATACCGGGAAAAAGAAAAAGCGTCGCAATCGTAACGGTAAACCGACGCTGACGGTGTCGGCCACGCAGCCGGCTGTGGCGGATGGCAGGAATCGCACCGGTAGCCTTTCCTGCTCAAGTTCAGGGTCGTCTTCGCCGCCGACGTCGGGCAGCGAGCCGAGCGTCTCGCCGGTGCATCACGGGGCCCACTCCAAAAAGAAGACCAAGATCGAGCTGCCCGAGAGGATCCGGTGAGTTTTCGTGTCCATATGGTTTTTTTATGACTTTATCGGCAGAGAGATAAAGCGCGTAACGTTATGATTTCGTCTCGAGTTTATATACTGTATTGTGACGTAATTTTCAAGATTATAATACCCAGTCCTCGAACGATATTGACGACTGTTGAACGGGGTACGGGGCGATCGAGGTTAGCCCGTGAAGATGTTTATTAGTAAATATTATCGAAACTAAATAACCGAATAAAATTTTGCTCGTTTTGATACGAAAAAAAAATTATGTTATAATCATAAACTCTGAGATATATTGCCAACGTTTTTATTAATGTAGTTTCTGACGTCCTAATTGAAGTGTATGGGGTAAAATTATGGTTGTGGAAATACATTGAAATTTATATTTATTTATGTTGTGCGACGTAACGCACTAAATGGAATCGCTAAATATCCCTCGAAGAGGGGGGATATACTCAGAGAAAAAAACGTTGTGGAATTTAAAATAAAAACTTTTTAATAAATTAATAAGAAGCTAAATGTCCTCTTGAAACTAACATGTGCATAATAATTTTTATTACTTATTTTTATTATTATTAAAATAAAAGTATTGCCTGCGTTTGGATTGAAAAGGAAAGCGTTGAAATAATAATTAATAGATAACAAAAGCGTCACAAAATATTATTTTAAATGTTTATAATAACAATTTAAACATGTTATAGATTTAATGCAAAGAGGTCATCATTATAAATTGTAAGGAAAGTCCTTTTTTTCGACTAACACTATGCCTAGACTAGAAAACCTCCTTTTTGGTTTCAGGCATGTGGAAAATTAATGTAGCGGGTTTTCTTATAAATTTTTATTATTTTTTTATTGAATTAATTGTAGGCCCCCTTTGTTCCATTGGCTGGTAAAAGTAACATGCCAACAAACCCTATTTTCTTTTTAAAATGTTAAAGAAATGTTTTAGAATTACCAACCGACTGCCCTTAAAATATAAACGCTAAAGGTTGATTAATCAAAATATCAAAATATTTTCAAATGTACTGAAAGTGTTATATTTTTTGATTAACCTTTTTTTCTGAGTGCAAGTGAATTGCAAGATGTTGTTTAAAACATTTTGATCGTTCAGAAGTAATCAATCAGCCCCAACACTGATTAAAATAATACGCAGTGGATTTTGATGTTACAGAAATATTTTATTTCTCTTTCACTTAAGAACTCACTCGAAAGGTATCAACGCAACTAGCTATCGACTCTATAATTAGCAATTAATTAAAAGTACAAAAAGTTGCTTATTAAACAGAAATTTAACTAAACCTGAAAGTCGAGCTTGAAAATTTTACTCAAAAAATAAAATAAGATCAATTAAATTAAATTTCAGTGTGTTCACTGTGTGTAATTAAATTATGTTTAGCTATTGGGTTAGTGAATGTTCAAATTTTATTCTCACCTAATGTGAGTTAAATTGAAACACACATACAGATTTTTTTCACACCTAGGTTCCAGGTGTCACATAATCTGTCATTTCTGCGTGCTTTATTAAGCGCCATTGCTTTGGTTTCAAAAATACATAACAATGGCCAAATAACAAATCGTTTATTGAAGCTCTTATGAACTTTGTGGCAATTTATCTACAAGATCGAGATTATGGTATTATTATTTTTTTTTATCGGATCTTGTACGTATTTCGACAACGATAAGAAGTAAATGCTAATGGTGGAATATTTAGTAACAGTACTCAATGCACATAACAACCTTGATGGATTCGATTTGAGAAGTAATGTATATTTCTAACAAGGTTTCGCCTTGTTATTTTGACGAGATAAATACGTTTTTGAAATATGAAATGAACACTATTGCACAAATAAGTTGCGGGGATATTAATAAGTATAATCAAAGTGTTTTAAATTTGCAGATAATAAAAGAATCTCGAGTACCACTGAAATAAATGAAATAAATAAAAATTAATTGATTCATTTTATTATTCTTTCGATAACTAACTACTAGACTTAATCCATCCATTTAAAAGATAAATAATAATAGTTGTTTACACTAAGTAATTTCGCAACTCGTAGGAACCCAACGTAATGGGATATAATTTAATAACGCTTACAACACCATCTCGTTTTCCCAATTTGGCAAAATCGGGCGGAAAAGTTGGGGCCCAATTATTTCATATTAATAATACATGCGTTATAAGAATGCGTATATTTCAAATCTATAGGTAAAACTAGCTGCAGATATAATGTCGACATAGCTAAAGTCCATTTCCGAATTGTGTAGAGTGATAAAATCTTATTAGGTATTCAAAGTGACCGAATGAATACTTAAGCCATTTGCATTGTTTGTCATTGATTTTAAAGCAAAATCCAAGAAAATTTAATTTTAACATTATTTTAATTTTGCGTAAGTTACAAATAAAGCGACAATTAGTCTAAATTTTCTGTAGCGGATGAGAGGTCACGGTGTCTAAATAAAAATAAACACTATATAATAATAAATACTAAAACAAATAAAATAAACACTACACTTTGGTGGGTTTGGGCGTAAATTATATCCCTCCGTAAAACTGGCTATATTTTCGCAATTGTGTACCATCAGCAAAAAGTAGCTTGACGAGAGCTAATTGTTTCGCTGTACCTTTTTTTATTTGGTTGCAGAAAATTTGACATTCTTCCGCCATATCCAATATAGCTACGTTTGGCAATCGTGATTAATAGTGCGGTATCTAGTAGAGTTCTCCAAAAGATATACCGCTTTTAGGATATAATCCAGTTTTTAACTTGGGTAAATTTTTATGAAGATCTAACCACAGGCCTACCTCGCTTGGGTTTCTCTTTGTAACTCTTAATAAACAGATTCGCAATTCCGCAATGACGTTCCGGATTATTATTAGTCCATGCAGTGAAAGATCCATTCTTACTTTAAAATGTTTATTATAAAAATAAATGGAGTAAATTTAGCCATAAAACAATGTTAGAATATTTATAAAAATAAAGTTGTTCCACATCAAAATAATCACTATCATCACTCGTCCCCCACATTAATAACTATTTTGGCATTAGCCGACTTCTGTAAACATTTTCTTCTTCGGTGACATGTTCTACACATTTTTTCCAACCAGAAGCAAATATTTTTTATTTACTTCACTTCTAATTTATTCTATTACCCCAGAACCAAACTTTTTCGAGGTGTTGTTTCTTCTTTAACTAAACATATCAATTCTATTGGATTAAACTGGCAGTCCACATTATCTTATCATCTTATCAAACGTTCCTTTTTGTAAAAACTTCCAATAACTGCTTCTTTGTGTAGCAATTTTCAAGATACATATCATTTTTAAGCAAAAAAATTAGTTCATGATGAATTCGGTATTTTTCCGCTTGTGCAGAATGGTAGCTGGCGTTGTTCATCGCGACAACACTGTTTGGTGAAATATTGGGAAGCAATTTTTCAGAAAACAATTTTTCTAAGATGTCTGCTGTCATGTTTTCGTGGTAGTCAACCTTTGCTTCTTTAACATCTTTTACAGAAACCAACAAAGCGCTATCTACTCAACCAGCTTCAGAGTCCGCATGTAGTATGATAATTCTTGTGCCCCGCGAAACTGGCACATCCAGCGAACATTTCCTGCTGTTACCATCAGTCAGTCAATTGATACAAGAGCTGTCGCCAAAGACTTGTCACTCGCTCTCAGGATTTCGTCACACAAAGTCAATAAGGAAGTAACCGAGCTATCCTTTCCTAACCTCAGATTGGTGAATTAGAAGCAGCTCATTCACGTCTGCATATTCATTTATATGTTTGTATTACTTCACACTTTTCTGACGTTATAGCTGCTGCAGATTCGTTTTGTGCGATAAAAAAATTATAACCCCACGTATTACGAAATATGTTTTTTTTTAACGTCAGAATAAAACAGTTAATCGTAAATTATCACTTATCCGCGATTTCTTCTCGAGAAAAAAACAAAACATGGACGCGAAACTGAAAAACAACAATAAAATTAACCTTTAGCGCGGATAAAATCGCTTAAAAACAATTTCGAATTCTCCGCTAATCGGCTCGATTATAAATAGATATTTATTTACCGGGGATAATGTAACAGATACCTTGACACGAAATTACCGTAATAAATAATAATTACGTTTGGATAATAGTAAGTGCCAAATGGAAAATAAACTAATCGGGTTAAGACGTATACCATTACATGTTTCAGGTTAACGATCGAATTGTCCCGATATGCGCTTTTCAAAAGGTCATTGGCACATAATGTTTCCTTTAATCGATAGATATGATGCAATTATGATTAAGAGCCAACCAAGTGTAATTAAAAAAAACGACAACATGCAAATCAATTTCGTTACGTTAAAGATGCAGCGATAACTTTGCAAAAACTCAAAAAATATTGCCAGTTAATTACGGAAAATGTCAAGGCAAACGTAGGAGTCCATTTTCATTTTTAAGATTTTTAAACCCACCGATCGCCTAATTAAAAAGGGATATTATGTCTCAAATTTGTTAAATTCGATGCTTAAAACAATATATTTGCAATGCCCTAATTCATATCAACGAGGACCGGGAGATGGTTAAATACAGGGTGTTAAATATTAAAAAAAAGGGCTTTTGTCACAGAATTTAATTGGGAACAAAGTTTATTTTTTTTATTTTCTCCCTCTATATACTTTTAGTGGCTAAAAGCAAAAATTTAACTGCTTCTCGTTCGATGTTAAGCAATTGATGGGTTTTGAGCAGGATTTATAAAAAAATAGTTTTTTATGTATGTAGCCGACGTTTCAGCTATTTTGGCTAATCTAATCGAACAGAGATCACATATTACAAATAAACCATTCTACAACAGCGCAATTATCTAAAATAAAAGTGTTGAAAAAAAAGAACTAGGAAACAAACAGAAATTATTAGTGCTATAGGTTTTCGGTCTTGGTTAATTATATATGTTAAAAAAAATAACAAAAACTGACTAACCAAAACAAGTTATAAACAACAATTAAAGCTATTAATAAACGATACTTACATTAAGGGTGATTGTTCATGTTAATATACAATAGATTTGCGGTGGATTAATTAATCACACATCATACGGAAGGCCATGTTTAACTTAATATTGTAAGCGAAATGTTATCGGATATATTTTTGCTCGATTGGAAGGGAAAAAAATGATTAATGTAATTTTTATTTTGTTTATTGTCAGATTTACCTTTCCGTATTCTTTCTTCAATCGTATAAAGAATCTACCAGATTAATTTTCCAAAGACTGTAATACTCCTTACAATTCTTCTGGATTCGGCCTGCGTCAGTTGTTGATAAAATGAACTTGCCGACGTTTCGCCAATCATCCTGTTGACTTCTTCAGACCTTAACTGAAACTGTTTCTGTTCAGTTCATTCAATTCAGTTAGATTTATCAACAAAAAGTAATGTACCAGATTGTCGAAATTGTATTAGAAAACACTCACGTAGGTTTTCAATATCTGTTCTTCTATTTAGGGATTTTGGATTCTCCTTAATGCGTTTTTTGAAGAACTTTCAATGAGAGATTCGTTAAAATTATAAAAAAAAATCCCTTTATTTTTAAATATTTAACCCTCCGTATCTTGAGAATAATTTTTTCCGATCCTAAGTCTATATGATTTTTATGGCTGTCAAATTTCCAGCCGAACACCCCGTATATTACAACGGTAAGTGCATAAGTACCCTACATAACTTCGGTTCAATTTACCTTCGAGACAAAAGGAAATTAGTCCTGCGATTTAATTAACAATGACTGGGTTTGTTCACGGTCTATTTAAAATTTGTTGCTTTAAAAATATTAGTAATAAATTTATACTATGAAATTTTATATCAATTTAATTTTCGTTATAAAATGCAATAGATCAACGTTCAAATTAAAGGGAAAGGAAATTATAAAGTTAAATTTATTGGTCGCCATCAATTTATTAATAACATGTATTAAGTACGTTCGGCCTAAATTTATTAAGATACAGGATTGAATAAAAAGTTCGCATAGTTATTCTTAAGTGCACGCGAATTCAGTAGAATTACGTTGTTTTGTTTGAAAATGGAAATTGAGCTAACATACAATGAAAAGTATTGAAACGTGGCAAAGACTAGCATAACATAGTTTCAATGATGGTGAGATTGCATTTCTTCTCCCCTTGGTCTTAGTTGCGTTTGTCTAGATTTTACTTAACCGAAAAGTTAACGTCTACCTAATTCTAAAAGAAAACACGACTCAATATATAGCACGACCAGGATTCACCTCCGCGCCTTCGAAACTGTCGACAGATTGAACCAATGACGCGGGAATGACTGTGCGTTAAAATAATTCCCGCCGACTTGATGATAACAACATTAGGTAGGTCAAGGCGGCGGCGGACGCTTCTCTCCGTCATAATACAACCCCCAGACTTGCCCTTCCTATCGATTCGCCAGAGGCCTGACGGAGAGAAAAATGCCGAGGCCTCTCCACGCGTTGCCGAAATATCGACGGAAAGCGCCGTTTTTGCGGCTACCCCGATAGGGAGTTCTCAAAAGCTCCCTTGACAATTTCTCAGCAAACGATAGGTTTTCGTATTATTTAGTCGCGATGGTTTTTTCGCATCGACACCGAGACGTGGGGTAAGAAGATAACATACAGGTCCATAAAATAATAAATGAAACTTTGAAAGTTTCCTCGTTGAACTAATAGATGTGGAGTTAAAAGATGCTTCTTCTGCATCAAGAGAATAATCCCAATTATAATAATTATGATAATTATAATAATACCTTCAGAATGGTATTAGTTGGGGGTATTTCTAATTAAATATGATACAATCTTGACTATGAATACATTTTTGCAAAAGATTTAATATCGAATCAATGAAAATAAGAGAAAAAAGAAATGCAACAAAATAAAACCATTAAAAAGCTAGTTAAATGTGTGGAATTCATTTACAAGAATACTAAAAATATGTGAAAATATACAGGGTATTTTCTAATTCAAAGTCAATAATTAAAGGCGCGATTTAAAAAAAAAACTTTAGATATTTTAATGAAATTTGGCACGCGTGTCCTAAGTATCAAGAGGCATTATTTAGTGTACCATATTTTTTTTTAAATACACCAGTGGCGGGCGTGTGCAATTTCACATTTCTATTTTGGCAGATATTGATGGTACGCCACTGATTTCTCTTGAAATAACAATTATTCTCACAATCTCCAATCATTTCTGAAGAAATTTAATTTCTTCTTTTTTTTCCCAATACGATGTATGGTAGAATCCTCCCTGCATTGTCATAGCAATATCGTTGTAATGCAGAATGTAGAGAAATCAGTTTTTATTTTTAAGGGAAAACCGTCCGTCGGACTAAAACAAATTAAGCGATCAAATCTGGTAATAAGTGAATACAAATATCTTTTTTTTTAAGGAAATCAATGGCGTGCCGCTGACTGTCTATTTAATCGAGAACTTTTTTTGGGGAAAAACAAAACCAAACAAAATATTTAGTTTTTAGTTACCAACTAGCGTGCTTCAGAAAAAAATATTAGATGACTGTTCTTTTTACTTTTATATTTGTAATGAAATGTAATGTTTAAGTTTACTTACTTCTTATTCGTACTTCGATTTTTTGAAATATTTTAATAAAACAGATAGACAATTACTTAAGTAAGAAATAACAACGATAATAATTCTCTGCATCCTGTCATATTAACGATATTGTTATGACCATTCGAAGAAGAGATTTTTTATTGGTTTGAAAAGAAAATCAAGAAATTAAATTTCTTTAGATGTGATTGGAGTTTGTTAGGTTAATTTTTATTTTAAGAGAAATCAGTAGCGTACCATCAATGTGGCAAAATGGACGTGTAAAATTCCATACGCCGGCCACTAGTATATTTTATAAAAACAAATAATGTATTTTATTTTTAAAAATTTTACCATCCTCTATCTCAAAAGTTAAGACGTTTAGGAGATATTTTCATATGAAGTTTTCTTTTTAAAATGGACCCAAAAACCGCCCCGTTAATTATGGACCTTCAATGTTTTCTAATTTGGTATGTCCGTTTCATATTAGAACATATTTTACTAATGAGTTTTGATTAAAATCTGATCCTGGGGATAATTCATTCATCAAAAATAAATAAGTCATTTCAAGTGTTTAAACATTAACCTTTAACGGTCTAAACTGCGTTTTTTTCTAAAAAAAAGTATTTCAAAATTAGGAAGTTTATGAAAATATCCAAAAATTTTGTTGGACAAAGTTTATCATTTTAGTGTTTTTATTTAAATTTGTCTTAACCGTTTAATATACTTCAAATGCACCTATAGAAAACGTCAAGATTGATGCAAAGATTATATGGTTTAGACGTTTATGATCGAAATTAATTGATTTTATTGCAATTCAGAGAGGTAACTTGACTTAACAAATGCAATAACATATAATAAATAAATACAAACAAGGTATATTATTTCTAGTATACGTTTAGCGGCATGTTTAAAAAAATTTGTTTCCCATGCTTTTGTTTAGAATTATTGATTTAGATGCACATCTGGGATTAGATAGCGTCTTAGCTAAAGCAGCTGAGCTGAATTGAATGAATGAATAAGTTCCTCAAAAAACTATATTGATAGATAAGAAGAACCAAGTAGCAATAAGCTTATAGTAGCTTATATTAGTAGAAGTAACGGATGCTTTATGTAAATGCCACCTACGTAATTTTCGAAAATTTCAGCAATAAATACCAATAAAATCAACCCAATGGAACGAGGAATTAATGAAATTATTCAAAAGTACTGTTAAGAGTGGCTTTTCTTCTTAGTTGAGATTCAATCATATGATACTATATGTACCCGCTCGGAAAGATTCGATTATCTATTGTCGTGAATTGATCTTAGATAACTAACCCAACAGCTTTGGAGAGCAGCTTATCAATTCTAAGAAGTTTCTTTGCATTCGTCACCTTTACTTAATTATATTACGAGACGACAAATCTATTACTGGTCCGTATATATGTATTTCTTCTTTCAGCCTAGAGAAACCATTTGACCCCATAAATAAAATTAAACGTAAACAACGCGCTTCTGTTAATGTAGCGCCATCTACGAAAAAAAATTGCATTCTGTGCAGGGTAGAAAAAAAACTTCATATCCCGGGAATTTTCTTTGAGATCTACATTCTTAGTTAGTGCCTTTTCCGTCCTGCACCTGACCTTCCATGTTAATTCAATTTCATCCGTGCCTTCATGTTGAATATATTTTCTCACTAAGCCTAGGTTATAATCGCGATTACGAAATTTTGCTAGACAAATAGGCAACGACCTACGACAATTGCCCATGGCCTGGTCTACCTCTAAACCGATTCAATAGTAGTCGCCGCCGCCGCAATCCTGACCGCCACAATGCAACTCGACGGCCAGACACCAGATTGCACTCGACTGCATTCAATGACGTCGTACACGCGCTCGCATTAAACCAACTGCAACCAGGCTAACATTGAATATAGCGATCGCCGCGGTTCTGGTTTATTGTCGACATGGGCGGCGTTGAGAATTTACGCGGACTGTGGCATTTCTGATCTTTCATGGGTTATTGAGAATGACAAAAATACTATGTGTACAGTCGGTCTCAATCTTCATAGTTCTGACCCTCGACGGACACTCCCCAATAAGACTTTGCCGATGTTATTACCTATTGTTATTTATATAATTAATAGTGGAGAATTGAAGAAAAGAAATAAACGTATTAATTTTCAAACTCGCTGTATAGACAATACTGATCAGGACCTAATAAGAAGGAAAATATATTGTCATTATCAAAGCGAAGTTTTTTCTACCTTGGACAAACTGACAAAGAAGCTAGAAGAAGATGAAACTAATATCGTTAATGGTTAACTAAAACTATACAATACTATAAAATGATTTGTGGTTTAGGTACACAGTTCGCACACATTTTGTTCATGCGTTTTGATCACGTGTTTGATCGACAAGGTGCAGTGTTTATGACTTTATGATTGTCACAAAAGGATTTATTCAGGGTCAATATATGGAACGACTTATATAAAAACGCATTCTGCCGCCAAAAGAGCGGAGAGCTACTGAAATTCGATATGAAAGTCATTATTTTTTGATTTTAAAAGATTTTTTTGTTAAACCAAATGTCGCATAGCCCGTCTCAATCTTCATCGTATTGGTTTTCGACGTGCTCTCCCCAATAAAACGGTTAACAAAAAATTTATTCTGACTTCAATAAAAATTCAGGGGTGGAGCAAGTATATTTCTTTCCTTCAGTAGAGGACTTATTAAACAAGAAGCATCAAAAATAAACTGTCTACTTACAAAAACGCCAATATCTTCGATAAGGGATATTATAAATAGTGGTGAATTGAAGAAAAAGAATAAACGTAGTGATTTTCAAACTCACCGTATAGACAATACAGATCAGGACCTAATAAGAAGGAAAATATATTGCCTCTATCAAAGCGAAGTGCTTCCTACCTTCGATAAACTGAAAAAGAAGCTAGGATATGATGAAACCATACATAAGCCGTGCAATCCTCTATAGTATCGTAAAATAGACAAAAGGCAAGTAGTAATAAAATCATATTGATTAAGCAAGAAATTATACTCTTAAAATAATAACAGTTACGTTATACGTCACTCAGTAAATGTATTGGTGCTATTTTGCTAAAATGTACCCAAAAAATAATGGACTTGGAACACATAAAATTTTTCGGTTACTTGTTCCGCTCGTGACTAAAACGTTCCTTATCAAACTTGATGCATAAATAGGCTTAAATATAATTAAGTATTCCAAACAGGGTTTATAATATTAATAACAATAATAATAATAATAATAATAATAATAGACTTTAGACTTTCTTGAAATTAAAAGATATAGATTAGACAAGAGATCCATAACTTACCTTCATGAAACATGGTTCGATATATACGACACTGCATCTAAAGGATGGGTTAATTCGATTCAAAACTGTCAGACGAAAGCACCTTAAAATAAAAGAAAATGCATCGCCATAATACACGCTGGGTCAGAAAGCGGAATTATCCTAAACTGCTTGCTGTTGACTGCAAAGAATATTAGGGATTCTAGCTTGGATTATCGTCAGGATACAAGTGCCGAACTTTTTGAAAATTGGTTTCAAAACAATCTTTTAAAAAATATTCCCAATAACAGTGTGGAAAAGGCAAGCTACCACAACCGTCTGCTACGTAATTGTTTTTTCTTAGTGTAATTTAATAAACACAAAAAAAATTATTATTATCAATACCTAATCATTTCCAGCAGGATGAAGATTGCGACAGATTATCCTGTTTTTATTAATCTATAGGGTGTAAAATGAAGGGTTAGCCAAACTTGGTGGGCAGATAGGTAGACTATTTCGAACATATTTTCTTAACGGACGTGAAACCAAAACGTCCTCCTGAGACTAATTTTTGTAAAGTCTTGAAAACCTTACAATGATATAAAAAAATATTGGGTCAATATATACGCCAGGCTTGGCTAAACCTTTGCCAAACACCCGTATACAAGGTGATTCATTAAAGATTGGAAAAATGGAATATATACTTAAATTAAAATGTGACTCGTTACTGATTTATTTAAAAAATAATTTTGGTACTTCAAAACGAATTGGCGTGCGTATCCTTAGTGAATGTTTCTGTCAACTACCAGAGGCATACGAGAGGTTCAAGAATTGCACTTTAGTTCATTATTAATTAATTAATTACTCAATTATAAACTTTGGTGCAGTAGGGTTGCATCTATAATGCAATTAAAATTTTAATGCGTTGTAACAAAAAAGCATAATGTTATTTATTGCAATTCCTTCCAATGAATAGATGCGTTAGCATTTAAAAAGAGCAATTTTAACTACACGATATCAAAAAATGCATTTTATCTAAGTAATTTGGTTTAAAACTTAACATTTTGAGTTTAGGGTTCCACGGTTGAAATATTTCCAATTGTTTGTGGTATATGATGACGTTGCAAACTAGTAAATAATGGTTGCTGGAAACATTTACTCGGATTTCTCCTGAACTTTTGCCATTTGTAATATAACATGCTGGTGGATAGAGTTTACAACAAAAGTCGTGCAATGGGTCTCACAATTAACATAGAAAAAACTAAATTTATGGTTGTCTCAAAGAACCCGGCCAGGCAACATCAGTTATACATAGAAGAACGAGCTGTTGAACAAGTCGAAAAATACAAATATTTGGGAGCGTACATCACCTCTGGCCTAGATCAAGATCAAGAAATAAAGGTCAGAATCGAAATAGCAAGACAATCATTACTTGGTTAATAATAATTCTGTAATAAAAACTTGTGTCTCAGTTTGCGATTGAGGTTCGTCGAATGCTATATATGGTCACAATTATTATATGGGGTAGAAACCTGGACACTAAATGCACAGATCATCAAAAAACTGGAAGACTTCGAGATGTGGCTGTATAGAAGGATACTAAAAATTCCCTGGACGGATAGAATCTCAAACGAAGAGGTCTCACCAAGAACTGGCCGCGGTAGAAAATTAATAACTTTAATAAAAAGACTCAAAACCGCATATCTGGGGCACATCTTAAGAAATGATAAATACCGTCTACTACAAACTATTATGCAGGGAAGACTAGATGGAAGAAAAAAGAAATCCTGGCTAAGAAATGTCAGGGACTGGACAGGGTTGAATGTGGGGGAATTGTTTCATGTTGCGAGGGATAGATAAGCGTTTGGAGTAGTGGTCGTCAACCTCCAATGAAAGGGAGAAGGCACTGGAAGAAGAAGAATGTAACATCGGTTAAATACTTCGTGGATAGGATTTCGGCAACTTAGATGCTCAAGACTAGCTCCAGAATTGCTTAGAAGTATATATTTTTTTAATTTTTATTTCAACAAAGCGGACCCATCCGTCCCCTGCGTTACTTTCTCCGCATACGTGGTCCTGTTCTCTCACTTTACCCATTTGCAATTTTATTTACGTAAAATGCAATTAGTCGTTGCATATTCAGCAGACATTGTTCGAAAGCGGCGAGGAATGTTTTAGCATTGTATGTAAAAGATTAGGTGCCTATTGGCCGCAGATGTTTTATCTTTACGGCTCGACATTATTGCCGCGAAGCTAGTTTGCCATTGTAAAATCAATACCCACCGTGACTGACGTTTTTCGCTTGCCGGTATTAATATTCTCCTTTGGACGGAACCAACGACATTATAATCCAAGGTATAGACAATGGGTACCATGTTGGCGGTTAAAATAAAAATAAATACTTTAGTTTTAAACTAAAAAAAAACTCTAGAAACAGTAGGTAGAGGTAAGAGAAAAATTGTGGTAAAAATAGCAAGAGAACATCAATAAAACAAACGGCTATAAACACATGTATAGGTTAGTTACCAAGTACTATTTCACTGTGGTAATTTTGTGGAAATGAGAGATAATTACTGGTAATTAGTCCAGTGTTACTTAGTAGTCCTTAGTGAAATTATAGTGTAAATAAAATTTCCGTGCCTGATTCCGACCTACGACTTAAGGAAATTTATGGAAATTTTGGAATAAACTTTTTTAAACAATATGAGTTAGTAAGTTACATTTTGGCATAAATTTTGACTGTTGAATTTGTGTCCTAACGATAATGGGTTTTCAATATCATATTTCTTGAATAAGATTTTGGCTGTTGAACTGTATTATTATGTAAATTTATCAATAATTTTTTCGTATTGCTTACATATAATTGTTCATTTAATAGAAGCAAGATCATTGCAATGGTAATGACAGTTGTAATTGTCAATTTAAACGGTATTGAGTGGTATTTATTTTATTAATTGAAGTGGTATTTTATGGTAAGCCTTGAGGTCATTTCTGAAGTGTGTAGTAGGAAATTGCGGAAAATTTGATTCGCACCTTTCTGCCAATGGGGAGCAAAACTGTCGTGCATAATCCAAACAACGTCAAACTTTAAACACGCATGTTCCCTAAACTCTGAGCTTTCCGGTCCCTTTTAACGTCTAAGTAGTTGATCTTGGCGTCTTATTCTCTCGATCCGCAAAAGGATTTAGGGACTTAATCAACAGATTCGGCGGTTGACGTCGTCGGGTCGGCAAGTCTCCCTTGTTTAGCGGTTTGCTAGCTGACAACTGAGCAAACGTTATCGCCTGAAAAAGTCGACACAGTTCGCGAAAATTATACCGAACGGGAAACGGTTCCCCCACGGTGCGAAGATTATTTCGAACGATTTGCTGCCGGAATTTGAGCATCATTTTTCGGTTTCTTGTGTTAAATCGTCCATGTTGCGATAGAGATAAAAGAGGACACCAGAAAAAAATTAGTGTAAACTGGTATATTTTCTTTTTCCATCCGTATACTCTGGACCAAATAAACTTTTATGCAAGGTAAGGCTCTTGATTTTCTAGTTACTTACTTTCCACAAAGTTGCTCCAGCACCGGACTCGAAAACAATTGAAGAATTTTGGAGGTTCACTCATTCATAAAATAATTTGTTATAATAATTTTAAACGGGCATATAGGTAACAGTTAATGGTATGAATGGGAGTAACTGGAGTGGAGGGTGCTTGTTGGAGATATCGCAGATAAATCAAGATAGGTCAAACAAATTAGAACTCTAGAAGACTACAAAAAGTAATCTATAAACAAGGAAGGAAAAAGATTAACCAAGGTACTCTTCTACTGAGTACAGACATTTAATCGCAAGATATTCCTGTAACATTTTTTAAAAATTAACACACATTTTTATTTCTTTCGGTAAGAGGTTAAAAAATCGCACACCACTTACACTTGGGATTCTATAAGATTATATTTTGCATAAGGAACTCTAAAGTCGTCTTTAGATCTTGAATTCGTTGAGTAAAGATTACTGTTCAACACAAAACCTGATTTATAAACACATAAACACACATTTGAAACGCATATGGACTATACAACGTTAAAATATTACATACATCACCATACATCTTATGGCCCTTTTGTGAGCCACGAATGCATTTGTCGAATCAAAATTATACCATACCCTCAACATGAGCGTAATAAACACTTAATATTTGTGATTCTGTTAAAATATCCTTCAGATTATGTAACAAATAGGTTGGCCCCAACCACGATACCAAAGAAGAGCAATGAGTTTTAAAATTCATGTTTTTATCTATGAATATTTCAAGAAACTTTACATCATGTACCGATTGCAAAACTTCAGTATTTGTGTGAAGCGAAAGGTCTTTCCATTACTTTTGACCATGATGGAATCTTATAAAACATGTTTTTAGTGGATTAAGGTATAAGTTATTATCATTAAAACAAGAGTTCACCTTTAGTGCAGTGTTTTAAACATTAGGCTAACATATTGTTTCCTGTAAGATATGAAGGACCCCATAAATGTCAATGGAGGACCGCTTATACCATAATAGGACATTTTCCATAACATTATGAAGAAGAAGTTGTTTTAGTCGATTAAGTCAAAGAACAGAGAGAATTACAACACCGAAAACACGTTAAAACCACAGGAAAACACAAAGAAGAACATTTCTGAAGCAGGTGTTAGTTATAAATAGAATTTATCTGGAATAAGTTATAGCATGAAGTAAACAAATATTGTTTTATTTTATGGCGTAAAATTTTAACACTCCAAAAAAATTTCAAAAGCAATTCCAATTTTCTTTTTATTGAAATTATGGTTTTCAGAATTGTACTTTTAAACTTACTTAACATGAAGAAGCCTCGCCTACACAGTATATACTCAACACATTATATTTCCATATGTTTACATACCATAAATTAAAGTGAGATCGTATAATGTGACCTGATAAGGTGGTTTAAACATTAAACTTTAAAAAGGTGCTAATAGTTCTTCTAATAGATAACTTAGAATTATGACCGAATTAGGTCATTATTTCACTTAATTGTATCTCCAATTAATCTGTATTTTGCCTTAGTTATTAGTATTCTTCTATAATCGTAATTTAGCAGGCAATTGGGATAAGGCAACCATTTTTCTAAAGTCTTCGATAAAAGTGGAATCGTGCTTAAATATTAATTTAAGATTAACGAAAGGGTTTTTAATACGGTTGCTAACATGCCCGGAGAATTTAGGACCAGTATCAATCCATAGACCCAAAATTTTAGCTGAATTGCATGTACTAAGAATCTCATTGTTTAGACTTATTCGAAATAGTTCAATATTTGGAATTCCGCTTGGTGAAATCGATACGACACTGCGCCTCTGACGCTTAAGGACACTTATATTATATGTGATTGTCCATAAATCGTCTGCAATATCCTTCGGTTTAAAAGAAGAAATTAATTGCCTATTATCGTCATAAAAAGGGAGCTAACGAACATTTAGCAACTTGGGCATTATATTCACAAACCCGCAGGGTTATTCTTAAGCGGACCAAAAGTAAAATTATACGCAATACTTAGCAAATTCACTCTTAAAATATTTATTATTGTCTTCTTTAAAATATTAGCATGAAGATCGTTTAGTGAAGCTGACACGCTTATCAATATTAATTGAAAACGGTGTTTTACAAACTGCTGTAATTTTGTGAAAAAAAAAACGGAGAATATTATTTTCGACTTAGCAATTAAACGGTTTATTTGAATTGCTTGTAAACACTAAAGGTATACTTAACCAAGTGTAAAGTGCCTATTCAACAAATCTTTTAGCAACTTTTGGTTTACGCATGGGCCGTAAAATCGTGAAGCAACGCAAAAGCATTAAGTTGGTTGACTATATATCCGCGTTAATGGCAAAGAGAATGAATATTTAACGGAAGGTCGGACAATTTCGAAAACAACTTACTAATAAAACATATAATGTACGCATTGTTAAATAACAATGCAAATTTAAAATCAATATTTAAAATGCAACATTCCGTGCCGGGCGATAAGAAGGGGGGTTTTAAAAATAATGCACAATGTATGTTATGTCGCTGAGACGTTGGAAATGTTTACTTAAAGTGGAACGATAAGGATATTTAACGTATTCGTTTAGCGAGCGAGTGGAAAACGCTTAGAATTCCGCGAAAATTTCTAGAATTCGTGCGGTGAGTCATTTCCTGTGTCTACCAAACGACTAACATTCAAAGCGAATGCGATGGAGGTAGTTCGATTAAAACCTGTTGAAATTATTGAAGCCTTACACATTACACTGTGTTGGAAATTCGACTAGGTAGATCCAGAGAGAACTAAATTAAACTAACCAAAACTGATGAAAAAGTGAGAGAAAACTAAAGAGGGTTTCGGTAAATGTACACTCTTGAAAAATGTACCCTTTTACTGTAAAATGTGTAGATTTCCCAAAAAGTGAGGTATATGTGAACTGAATATAATTTATATGTATATTTCCCGTCAAATGTGTACTCTTGGCTTCAAGTTTTGGTAAATGTATACTCTTACCTTCATATTTTAAGAAAAGTTGGAATACAAATAAATTATAAATGTTGTTGCAGCAAAAAAAAAATATTTTTATTTCAATAAATTTAATACAAAAGCCTTTAATAATGAAAACTATTTTAAATAAAAAATATAAATGACAAACAAAACATACTTTTCTATGCATATTATATAATATGTCATAGGTTATAATCCCGATATTCGTAAATTCAATTTTCGTCCTAGTTTTTCAGGAGCAGTGTAATGTGAATCAAATAAATAATAATAAGATTTTTTTCTCTATTATAACAGTTAAATTTTATAAAACTATAAAGGAAAGGAAGGAAATTTCATAATAAAAAATTTTTATTCATTCAAGCTTGAATTTCTGAACTTGGAATTGCATAATATTCCAGCATTTTTACAACTGCATTTTTTTGAGGAACGTGTCCCTTTACAGATGCATCTTTTAAAACCTTGTCCTGCATTCCTATAACTTCTCTAACCGATTTCGCAACATTTTCGTATGATATAAACTTTTGTTCGCAAATGGCGAATTCATGTCTAGAATAAGATTGTTTTAAAACTTTTATATAAATTTTTATCGTCAACTCTAGACAAAACAACGCAAATCAAATTTTTTGGATCCGTTTTGCCACCATCAACGTCTGGAATGGAAACTCTAACATTGCCACCAATCACTGAAGCAGAAAATTTTTCTTTCGATAGATTACACATTTTTATAGCTTGATTTTCTAAATTTTCCTCTAGGTTAAAACAGAATTTAACTCAAAACTTCCATCTTCACCTTCAATTTTGTTGCACATAAACGATCATTCAAAATTATGTCTAACATTGCAATGGAAAATTCATCGTTTTTTGCGACTTTACTATATAGGGAATTGGCTGTGTGTACTCCTTCTAGTAATTGCTCCAACTCTTCCTCTGCTTCCAGCTGTTCAACAGATACATAAAATTTGATGTTTTCAAACCCAATTTCGTTCTTGATCCGAATAAAGCTTGATAGGGAGTTTACTTCATACCCTCATGAAAAGCTCTATTTTTCATCAGATGAACATATAACATATTAACATTAACATTATAGATAGTGTAACGTGAAATAGCAGCGCCTACGGAAGCCTAAACGGTAATTCGCGTACTACTACAAGTGCGCATGCGCACCACATTACTGCATTTCGATTTCGTATTTTGTCTGCTCACATTTCCCTTATTTGAAATTGTAAATGTTAGTTGAATGCACATCACCCAAACGAGCAGGCAAATGTGCACATTTACCGGAAATGTGTACATTTGCCGCAATATATACCTTTACTGATACAGATACAAAAATACAGCAGTCATTTGTTTCTGTTTTTTGCATCTTGGATTTTTATTCTTTCTTTTGTCTGTGGAGTAAGCATCGTCTAGATCAATGACAATTAGAGTTACAAAAGGTGTCACGATTAGGTGGAGATACCCCAACATACGATATTGAAGATTTCTATTCCAAATAAATTATTATTGAATTCCAAGACTAAAAATTTATTCTAAAAAAAAATAATTAAAAAATAAAACTAGAAAGCATAGTTATCAAATCAGTTGTTAGAAATTCGCCGAAGCTTAAAAAAAATCTAATTGCAAAAAACCTACGTTTCCACCATTTTTTTTATTTGTTACATTAGGCAAATGTTCATAATTTATTTAACATTTTTGAAGAAATTCTGTTCTATTTTTAATGATTGTGGTGTATTCAAATTTGTTAAAATACTTCCTCCTGATAAAGAAAACCCTAAGATATTCAGTGCAACAGCATTTTTTTACACTGTGTTGGAAAGCTTTTTAAATCAATTTTTTCTATTGATTTTTTTGATAAATATCCGAATTGTCGTTCCTCCAGAAGAAAATCGGTGAAAATAACTGTGCACGGCATTTTTCGAAACCATTCGCCAACAAATACACTCGGCCGATCTAAAAAACCGGTTTCATTTTGTTTATTCGATAGTCCCAAATTACATAACGTCGAGAAGGAAGGAAACCTGTTTCTGTTGGCCGTGTGACTCGTTTTTCGAGACCGCATTAAAATACCCCAGATGCAAAATCCGATGCACCACGGTCGACGTATTCTAAGGTGTGGCCGGTCGTAAAACTAAGATATTAGTGTAAAATTTGCATTTCTTGAAAATTTTGTTTTTTTTTTACGCCTTTGGTTAGGTAGGTTCTGCAGGAAATTGGTTCAAATGCGATACATGATATAAAATATTTGACAAGAAATAGGCACGCCATAAATAATGATTTACAAAACTAGAATTGTCAATTTTTGTGCATTTTTTCATCACTTAAATATTCTACTTCTTCAAAAAGCAAAAAACACATGTCCAAAAACGCTTTCTCTCCTAGGTGCTGAAGTTTTAAGGAGAAACTTTTTCTTTCATAATTTTCAAACCACTTTAAACAATTTAATTGATATTTTTAATTATATATATTATATATTTAAGAAAATACCAGCGACATCCGTCGATGGGAAAAAAAAAGTGGTGCGCCAGTGCTTTTTCGCAAAATAAAAATTATTCTTGCAATTCTCATTCAATTTGGGAGAAATTGTAACTTTTTTCCGAATTTTGAACTGTTTTCAAGTAAAAAAATAAAAAAGATTTTATTAACAGGTAAAATTATTATAAGTCAAAAAATTTTGTCAAGTGATTTGAAAATGATGTGTTTTTTCTTAGAATATATGTTGGAATATGCCATAGAAATTTGATGCATTAACTTCGGAACACTGTGTATGTGATACGTCGGAATCCACAATTGGTCTAAAAAAACCGGTTTAAATAAATACAAAATTAGCGAACACTCACTACATTACGCCTAGCGTGACGAATGCCTCGCTAACCGGCCAATTAACACTTCTTTTTCTATGCGTTAGAAACAGCCACGGAAACCCTCAGAAAACATAAAACTTCACTCTTAAGCCCGTCAGACCGTGACCAGTGTTGTTGGCATTGTTTCCATTTTTACAATCTTTTCTGTCTGTGCCGGAGGAAGGAATAAACGCGTTCCGACACATTAAACAGGCGTTTCTCTATAAATAGCTTTAATTGTATGCATTAACACAAAAATAGTTTTAAACTACAACACGTACAGGGTGCGTCGAAGAAAATCGTCTTCTAATTTCGTTTTCGCGATTTAAGGTTTGCAAAGTTTAAAAAATTAAATCTACTTTTTCTTGATTTTTTAACAAAAAACGTATAAAATCACATTTTTAACCCCATTTAACATAATTTTTAAAAATAATCAATTAATCACTTAAATATGTTTTGATGTTTATTGTTCTTTTTATGTAAGGTACGTAGATTGTTTATACAATGTATGACATTTGAAGTGGTTTTAAATTTTGACTATGATAGGTTATCAATATTGAAATTTTCGCAAGTTTGCAACTTGTTATCACAAATACATCGAAATAGATGTTGTTATACCGTGTGAATAGTTTGTGGAAAATGACATGGAATCTATTTTTGCTACTACCTTCTGTAAAATACCTAATTATGCACCGTAAAGCGTCACATTACCACGTGATCGGTTGTTTTCGGAGATTTCACCGACTTGAATTGTGACGTATGTCATTTCTGACTTCCATGTCAGTGAATGTATTCGTGACTCAAATGCGGTTTACCGCACTTGTTGTATAATAAACTACTACCATGTAATTTTAATTTTACATTTAAAAATTACAACCACTTGCTATCGAATTAAGAAACAAGTAAATATTGTAGATTGCCAAAAGTTGCAATTGTAGAGCTAGTTTATCTGTTTTTTCGGGAAGCAGGCAAATATGCAGCAGATCTTCTAATGCGTGCCTAGATAGGTTTATAAAAACTTAAATCAAAAGCTTTTATTAGTTTAATGTTTCTTGAGCGATATCCATCAACAGAGCAATATGTGCTGTTCTCATTTTAAACCTGTAAACATTTCCTTTAATGCTCAATATTCTTAGGAATTATTAAAGGGATTGAACGCCATTACCCAATTACCTTTATAATAAAATTAGGGATAGGGCAATGACAATTGAAGTGTTCGTTTTCTATTTTATCTATTTTTTATCTATCTATCTTTAATCTGTCTATCTATTTTTATCTATTTTCATCTATTTTTATCTATTTATAATCCATATCTATTTATCTATCTATTTTTGTGGAAATATAAAATTTTGGTTTAGACTATATGGGAATCTTTTGATACGTCTTCTCATTTTTGGAGGGATAAGTGTAGAAATCAGATACATCTGGGCTCTGCACTCCAAAATATCCATACCTTCTCTACGAAAATTTCGTAGCCACCTGCGGCGCGTCAATTTTTACCGTAGGAGGGCCACTATATTATTTTTGCATTGCGATCAGAGTAGGCCGGCAAGCGAAGCGTCAAGTTGAAATGTCACGCGTACCAATGAATTTTACGTAGTGAGTGCGTACTAAAAGGATCGCGACGATTTAATGTCCGTAAGTAACATTAATGTTGATACAAAAAAATATATTTTAAGTGTAACCTTGCTGCTTCTTACGGGCTCTTCTTGTTTCGGTTAATTGCATTTGCATAATTCTATTAACCCAGCGACCATAGGGAATATAGGCAAACGTGGGTAACATTCTACGTAAATTATGTAATTTTTTTTTACTATCATTTACTTTAAGCTTTGTTGCCCACCGTCGCGACTTCGAATTCGTATTATTTTTGTATATATGTATATGCTGATAGTACAATTAACTTTAAAATGTCGTTTTTAACCAATGACCTCGCCGATTAGTGTGCGAAATTTAGTGGCCAGAGGTAATAGGGTCACTATATATAATGACCCAAACAAAAGTTGATAGAGTTCTTCATTCACTCCTCGGTCTGCTCGTGCCAAATCAAACTCGTGATTAAAACGGTGATTGTCAAACTTGTTGCATAATCACACCGTTATTTCTACGTTCTCACAACTGAGGTTTAATAACAATATTGTAATTTTGAGACACAAAGATCTAGTAGGTAATAATAGAGTGTCCAAAATATTTGACTTTTATTTGGTAACCAAAATGGCATTATTTCAGCAGTCAAATGTCTGGTGGCTGCAAATAAACTTTTCATTTTTCATACGCCCACTTTTCTCTTTCCTCTAACTAAAGTTTACTGGGTGATTTCCCATATTTTCTAACGCAATGAACAAATTCACATAAAATTTATAGCAGTGTCTTACATAACGTTATACACTTTTTAACTCAATTAAGACGGAACTAACTATATCACTAAAACGTGCTATAAATGGCGGTTGGTAAGTTAACAATCAAATTGGTAATGTCTTGTTAACTTAATAATTCATTATGCTTAAATTATAGAACTAGTATACCGTTCATTAATATTGTTATTTAGCAAAAATGGTTGAGGTAGCCATAACGATAGAGAACTTGAACATTCTGTAAATTTCTTTAATACATTTGTTTATGTCAACATTTACTTTAATTCTCAACATTCAAATCATTAAAGGCACTGAACGCCGTTACCCAGTTACGTTTTCGAGGAAAACCTACCGCTTCAAAACACTACACAGAAATTTATAAAAGATCATTTTTGTACTAAATTGTATCTATTTTTAATCGACTTTCATGAAATATAAAATTTTGGTTTAGACTAGGAATTTTTTGATACGTCTTCTGTTTTTTGTAGGGATAAGTGTAGAAATCAGATACATCTGGGCTCTACACTCTTGCCGTTTCTTGTACTTTTCCTTGTCTAAATTACCAATAGATCATATTATTATTATGAGAAAACTTTAATTGAAATAATAAATTTGTGTCTAATACGGTAATTCAAATCTTATTTGAAAAACAAACAACACTCTTGCAATTAATTCTTATTTTCCCTTCTTTTCATGTAATTTTTATTTTCCTCTTGTCAGATATTTTGATCTGTATTTTAGATGTTTTCGTGTTTTGTTCCTTTTAAAGTTCCTTAAATCACTGACTGCCGAAATAGTTTAACATTTTTTCCGCTAGAGGATTCATTGAACTGTAAATTTGTCAATATTGTCAATTGTTCACTTGGTAAGTAATGCGGAAGACATACTTTATAAGTCCAAGTGGTTTTTAAATTTCATTTTAATTCTTTCTTAGTTGATTTATAAGGATATTAGCGACCATTGACCTTTGCTAACAGCACTCCAGTCAAGATATTCTTCTCCTGCCTGGTCCCCTGTTGCCGTCATACTTTCCCTGAATAATATTTTGTAACAGAAAGTTATTTTGTTGCGTTCCTCATTACGTGGACTGTATTCTAGCATCTCGCGTTTAATTGTTTGCAAGAGTTTGGGCTTGTATTGCATTCTGTGAAGTACTTCCGCTTTTGTATTGTGATGCCTCCAAGAAATTCTGGGCGCTCTCCGACAAACCCATATTTCAAATGCATGCACTTCTACCATTCTGCCAGCCATTGCGTTGCCTCATTCAGGGTCCAGATTTCCACTCCGACCAAAAGTGTGGAAAATATATAGCACCTTAGTATTCTGTTCTGGTTTGCTTCTAGTCTCGCTTCCCTGACTCGGTCTAAGAGTTCTTTTAGGCCGTTTGAATTGTTGATAAGTTCACCATTCACCCCGAAACCCGTGTTGCATTTCGTAGGGTATCTTCCCGGATCTTCGTGACTGGAAATCAAAGCTTCATCATCATATCCTTTTTCATCAGTTTAGAAAATTGGCATCTGGAACGTCAGAAGTCTGTTTGAAGAAGGTAAAGTGCACAACATTAGAGATGACATTTTAATTAGATTTCCAATATCCAGAAAAGCGTTGCTGTTATGTCATTTGATACATTTTCATGGCCGTTACGACGTTTTTTACAGAAAAGTCAAATCGAAGAGTCTCTTCGCTGGCGACTCTCCGAGTTATAAAACGAAAAGTATTTAAAAGTGAGAATGCCCGGGTTTGGAAAAGTTTTTTGGTTCCATTAAAAGTTGGCAGTGTATAATCACGGGAAATCTAGACGGCAAGAAAATTTATTCGCCGCCGAGTTTTAAAAGAATTATTTAACTAAACTAATTAATTTTCCGCGACGAAAAACAGCCGTTGTGTGTTTTACGTTTTATTCACTTTGCCCTTCGTCGGATAATAAAAAAAGCGAATTTTCCAACGTCAACTTCGATTTCGAATGTTTTTGTTCATTTCAAATATATTTTGTTCATACTTCACCAGTTAGTGCCCATATGGCTGACAGTACAGAAACTCATTAACCAACTATGTAAATTTTTTTTTTGACAAGGTCCATTCAACGTGTGTATGCACATGTATTTTTATTATGTAAGATATTTTTTGTTAATTGGCGCAAACCTCCATTGAAATAACTTAAGCACCTCCTATAGACAGTAATTGACAAGGGTATTATATTTCCTGTAATTCTTGTACACTAAAACAGGTTACCCAAATATCCTTCGTAGCTATTTAAAATGTAGGGAATTCTGTTTAGTAATTCAGTTTGTTAAATGTCAAATCTATAGGCATCACCGTTTCTTTAAGATCATATTAGGTCCTCATATTTGCCACAGTTGCTGTAATTTGGTGAAATAATAAATTATTGAAATCACAAACTAGTATAGCTTTGGTTAGTTTAGAGTACGGTACGTAGATATTGACACCAACAATGAAAACAACAATGGCACAGATCACAGACTGTGGTGCGACAATAGTAATTATTTAGCTCGGCGTTGCAGATTTCAGATATTTATGTTGCATTCTTATAAAAAATATTCGATTTTCCAGAAAAATTACGGCAATGTCGCAACTCCGTCCAAAACATCCATACCTTCTCTACGAAAATTTCATAGCCACCTGCGGGGCGTCAATTTTTACCGTAGGAGGGCCACTATATTATTTTTGCATTGCGATCAGAGTAGGCCGGCAAGCGAAGCGTCAAGTTGAAATGTCACGCGTACCAATTAATTTTACGTAGTGAGTGCGTACTAAAAGGATCGCGACGATTTAATGTCCGTAAGTAACATTAATGTTGATACAAAAAAATATATTTTAAGTGTAACCTTGCTGCTTCTTACGGGCTCTTCTTGTTTCGGTTAATTGCATTTGCATAATTCTATTAACCCAGCGACCATAGGGAATATAGGCAAACGTGGGTAACATTCTACGTAAATTATGTAATTTTTTTTTACTATCATTTACTTTAAGCTTTGTTGCCCACCGTCGCGACTTCGAATTCGTATTATTTTTGTAAGAAGGTACCTATATAGCTATTAATGATATATGCTGATAGTACAATTAACTTTAAAATGTCGTTTTTAACCAATGACCTCGCCGATTAGTGTGCGAAATTTAGTGGCCAGAGGCAACAGGGTCACTATATATAATGACCCAAACAAAAGTTGATAGAGTTCTTCATTCACTCCTCGGTCTGCTCGTGCCAAATCAAACTCGTGATTAAAACGGTGATTGTCAAACTTGTTGCATAATCACACCGTTATTTCTACGTTCTCACAACTGAGGTTTAATAACAATATTGTAATTTTGAGACACAAAGATCTAGTAGGTAATAATAGAGTGTCCAAAATATTTGACTTTTATTTGGTAACCAAAATGGCATTATTTCAGCAGTCAAATGTCTGGTGGCTGCAAATAAACTTTTCATTTTTCATACGCCCACTTTTCTCTTTCCTCTAACTAAAGTTTACTGGGTGATTTCCCATATTTTCTAACGCAATGAACAAATTCACATAAAATTTATAGCAGTGTCTTACATAACGTTATACACTTTTTAACTCAATTAAGACGGAACTAACTATATCACTAAAACGTGCTATAAATGGCGGCTGCTAAGTTAACAATAAGATTGGCAATGTCTTGTTAACTTAATAATTCATATGCTTTAAACTGGAGAACTGGAATACTGTTCATTAATATTGTTATTTAGGAAACATTGTTGAGGTAGCCATAACAATAGGGAACTTTTAACATTTTTTTAAATTTGTTTAATACATTTGTTTATGTATAGAAATAACGCATACCAAATATCAACATGTCATAATATTTTTCTCAGATTATAGGCCGAGAATTATATTATTTACGTTTATTTTTGGCTCGCGTAAAGATGTGTTTGTATTTGATCTACACCAGTTGGTGTTTGTGCTTAGTGTGCTTTACATGATAAAATGGATACAACACGAAAACAATATTACAAATCGTACAATCGTGTTTCAGTACAACCCGTAAAACGCCAGATAAACTTTTTATCCGTGTACCAGAAAATAAAAGCCGTCGTTTTGTGTTAACATTATGTTCAGGTTTCACTTTAGCCTTAACCGTGCATACATTTTTAACTCTTCGAACTTGCACTCAACCTATTGCAGTCCCTCACTTTGGGTTATCTATGCCAATATACTTTAAAATCAGCATTTACGTTTAAATTTAAATTTTACAATTTTTAATTGCTTATATTTGTTACATAAAACTACTTTTTTTGTGAACTGTGGTTCTTCTAATAGTATAAACTTATTTTTATAACCAATATAAATTAAAAATTTGTTCAAGTTGCCTATATTCTGTATTCGATTTATGATCTTGCATCCATCATGATAAAAGCGTTATTGAAAGAATGGCCTCCTAGTTAAAAACGAATGTTGTGTCTTCGTTTGTTAAACTTGTATAAACATGAAAGGCTATTTACGCTAATAAATTCCGTTGGCTTCTGCGCCAAGTCAAAATATCGTCATAAATTTATCGATATGAATGCTCAATAAATGTATTTGGTTTACTTTTTAAATGCCATGAAAAAAGTTAAATAAATATTGAACATAAATTAAATCTCAGCGCACCACGCTATTCATGCTACAATAGCAGAGTTGTCTAATATTTTTGCCCACTATAAGTGGATAACATCTAGCAAGCTACATAGCAGCGAAATTTGCTAAATGTGGGTGAAACATATGTACCATCACTTTGTTATATTGCAAGTGTGGACCTTACCTTAACAATTAGGATTTTTGACAAATATACCAACTACAGAACTGAACAATGGTTCATATGGCTTACAATGGGCGTAAAAAGCAGACAACTAGATACTGATGAAGCCCTAATTTGAAATTTGAAACCAAGAATATTAACATATGGATCATTCAAAAAACAAATGTAAAAAAATTTCATTTATCAAACTGTTGCATAATATACCATATAATCTAGACAAAATGACGTATTCTCCGATTTGTGTGGAAAAGCATTTTCGAAACTCCGTCGGAATTATTCCGGTTAAAGTTTCCACGCTGTATATGACTTAATGTGTACCAAGTAATCCTCCGAACAACAACAATTAAAACCGTCGTAACAAACTAAATGTAAATTTAATAACGTCCGCCGAGATATCGTTTATTGGTCTATTTTACATTTTCGTTTACCAATTAAAATGACTAAATATAGATGTGACGCAGAATGTGCGCGAATTTCGATAATTAAAAAGCAGTGCATACATCCTTAAAAAACATTTATGTGTTTTTCAGCCTTGGACGCGGTTCCCCGTTGAACGGTAACATTGTTATGGCATTGTTTTCGGTTTACATAATTATAATAATAATTCCTTCCTATGTAACTTTTCGCTTTTAATTATAGGCCGCACGGTAATTTTCGAACCCATCGATCGTAATGTTTGGCTATAAAATTAAAACCTATTCACCCCTACCAGTCGTATAATTCGGCAGTATACATATTTTATAGATATATAATTATATGTGGCATTTGGGATAAATCATATTAACGTTCGTGTTGAGAATATTTTATTCAAAGACATAATTTACAATGCAAATTTGATTTTTTTTCGGCTCTCCAGGGTCTCTGTAATAACCAAAAATCGACATACTGAACATTTGCTAGAGAAAGTTCTATATATATATATATATATATATATATATATATATATATATATATATATATATATATATATATATATATATATATATATATATATATATATATATATATATATATATATATATATATATATATATATATATATATATATATATATATATATGTAATTGAATTGATGTTTTAATTTTGGAAATATTAAAGCATACATTTTAAATAAAATAAAATGCTGGAACAGAAATTCTGCTATCTAGTACTCCTAGGTGATACTAGATTGCTTTATTGAGCAATTACTTCAAACTTTATTGAAGTTTTAATGAACATTTTCAAAATTTTTATTTATAAACATTACATTTTATTTTTTGGAAGTATAATAAAGATGAAGATATTCAAACCAGAACCAATAATTTGTTTATTATATAAAGGTTTATCTTTAAAACAAAAAGTTTTTATGTTAAAAAAAAACGCACTATGCATATTTTTTAGTGGTGGTGATTGAATTAGACTACAATGGACTACAAAAAAAATGTAATAATATATAATATTCTTTATATAACATATTTTTTTAATAAACTTTTTTGAATTGGACGTCGAAAAAAAAAGAATTAGAATAATAATTTAGTTTTCGTTTGCTTTGCCTTAGTTTTTATTTTTTATATAAAAACGGTATTTATTATAACAAAAAAATGCAGGAGACAAAAGTTTCAAAGTAGAACATAAAATAAAAAAAATTATACCATCGTATAAGTGTTTTGTTAAGAGGAATTATAGGGCTAGTCAAAATTATTCTCCTCCACTCATTAAAAAAAAAGTAGTAATGCCTCCGTAATATTTTATTGTTTTATCTATTTTCATTTTTAAGATAAAAAATAAAAACATTATAAAAGATACTAAGGATGTTTCAAATACAAATTTTTAAAAGTAGAAATTGATAAGTTTCGCTGCTTGTAAGAAAACCCAGACACCGAAAAGAGTAATCGGGTAGATTATGGATGTAGAGAACAAATAACAAAGAGCTATCAAAAATCATGCTTACGTCTTAATATCGGTAACTTTTAGCGCAAAAATTATGAAAAAAAAATGAAATTGAAATTTAACTCAATAAAAATATCAATAAAAATATTTTGTTAAAGCAAAGTAACATAAAAAATAACTAAAATTTCAGCTTGACATATTCAGTGGTTTAAAGTAAAGGAATAAGATGCTGATCCTTCAAAATCGCTTTATATTTTATATATAAGGTGTTAACAAATATTTTTTAAAAAATCATTAAAAGAAGAGCTGAAGCATACATACTTACAGGTGGTTGTCATTTTCAACAGGTAATTTAGAAGTGTTTTTTTTTTTTTTTTTGGTTGACATTTAATACTTACTCAATTTTTTCTCTGGGAAATCTCAAGAAATTATTTTTGCTTACAAAGGAATCGCGATTTTAAAAATGTAATTAATTTTTAAAGAAATCAGTGGTGTGCCATTTTTTTTTAGAAAAAATATTCAGTTTCATGCTTATCCCGACGTCAATGCTGCAAGTTAACAAATAATGTTAATCCGAGAAAAAGTGTTTCTATTCCATTATCAGCCACTATCAGATTTCAACAATATATACAGAAATTGTTTTCTTAAAATCAAAAAGGAGCAGCATGTTATTATGAAACACCCTGTGTATTATAAAGACCCACGTGAACTGATTGTTATAAAAAAGCCTATAGAATTAAATCGGTTCAAGTTTGGTCATCGTAAAGTATAGACGTAGGCGATAGTCACTGTATAAAGTGTTGACCTTCTACCGTCATTTATTGGGAAGATTCTATTTTCGTCCGCGAAAGCGTAATAATAATACAACGAAATGTTGTTTATCGCCGGAAAGTTTTATCTCGGATTAGGCTCGCGGAAAATGCGAAAACAACACTTCACTGTCGAGTACGTGTTGGCTTGCTAGGCAATTATGTTCCTTATGTAACAATTTCAAAATGCATTGGCGCTTATTATTGTTCGTATTATTAAGATAGCGGCAAAACAAATACGCGAGATCGTTGAACCCTGGGTGCTATGGAAGATTTCGTACTAGAGATACTCTTAGCCATATTACAATAGGTAAACCTCACCCTACGCCTTTTGGTTAATAATAAATAAATAATAACATAAATCATTTCTGATAAAAAAGTTGTTTTTAACTGGTTTTTGCTGATCACAGTCCGACGTTTCTCGAGTCAGCAAACATGTTTCTGAGACGAAAATTTGTAACATGCAAATAAACAATTAGAACAATGTTTCCCAAAGTACTGAAATGGTTTGGTGGTACGCCCTAGGCTGTAACTACCGAACAGCTACTTTTTTATAGTTTATTGATTTATAAAACAATCATCAAGTCAACTAAAATCGTTATTATCAATATTTCTTGATTTAGAAGTTAATAAATAATTGTTTCTTACTTCATTTCATTCTTCATATATATTTTTTAATAAATTACTTTTTCTATCTAGGGTTAGTCTTAATAATAATCTTATAGTGGTCAGTGTTGTATTACACAATAAAATAAATGAATTTTATTTTTTATAAATTATATGCATTTCTTAACGAGGCGAACTCGGTATTACGGAAATTATATAGGAGATATGTACAGTGTGTTTCATAACAAATGCGAAAAACTTAAGGGGGTGATTTCTTGTTTAAAATAAAGGGTAATTTGCTATATATGGGTCAAAAGGCAATCATATGGCGGAAACATAATGTTTTCATCTTATAAACAAAAATAGAACAATAAAATATTATGGAAGTCTATTATAAATTGAATGATATTATGAATGAATTAAATTGACTGATATTATACTACCCTATCATCTTCTTAACTAAATTTAAGGAAAAACTTATGCAATGAAAGTTTTTTTATATGTACCGTTTTTAAATAAAAAAAATAAACGAAAGCATTATGAAAATAAATAAATAAATAAATAATATCTAGTGGGCTGTTGTCACTTCTTACGGCGTTCCTTTTTACTGCTTTAATTGACATTACTCTGTTGGTTTGAATACAAAGAAACGACAAATTGCACTAATGTAGAAATATAGCAGATTTGCATTTTATTTACGGGCCTGTAAACGGAAATTCCTTAAAAGCATAAATGCAGGGTAGGCATTTTCAACAAAAAATGTATTTTTGTTTTGCCTTAGATTTCTTGCTTATTTGTTGTGTTCTGTTTGAGTTATATTGCCTAAATAAACTATTTTTAAAGAAAATATTCATAGTTTATTACTATATTATTTTTAAAACGTAATTGTTTAGAGGATAATTGATAAATTTTTGTTACAAGACACAAGTGTTTGACAGCACCCAACTTACTTATTTTTCTAAAATATTTTTTTCGACATACCAATGTTTTACGTTTTATTTTTTATTTTGAAACTGTAAGTTTTATTGAAAAAAAAATTATTTAGCTTAGTTAAGAAGAATGACAGGGCTAATCTAATTCAGTCCCCTGCACTGACTTTACAACACAAAAAATATGCGGTTTTTTCGTTTCCAAAATAAAAAATAAAAATTTTATTTTACGCAAAACGTGTAGCGCGTTCACCTTGATTGGCTTTTGACTCCAAACTACCCTTTATTTTAAACAAGGAATCAACCTCTATATATATATCGAAAGTTTGGGAACCATTGAACTAGGGAAATCCATGGACTGACTCAAAACATATGAATCACACTAAAAGGAATGTATTTTTGACTAAAAATCAACGAAAATATATACTTCTTTTATATTCATCTATGTAGTGCCTAGAAAGGCAAATTAAGAGAAAATTTGCAAGGTTTTGGGATGGGAGACTTTCTGATAAGAGTCTGCACACAAATCGACAAACATTTTTTAAAAAGTCAGTAAAACAGGCTTATACGATGCTAAACCTCTGATGAACGTGTGGAATACTGATCCCGTAACATCTGCAACGGACTCGTAACAATCACCTCGAGTTTTCCAAACTTTCTCATTGTAATTTGATTGGCATATCACATCGCCTTTATATTGGTCCGTATAACGCAATACATAATTTGTAACCTCAGCCCGTGCAAATCACTTCGCGCGGTATATTATTACATTTTGACGTGATTCATTTCCTATACTTCTCCGACGACGTAAATAACCGGTCTAGGCACAAACCGACGTATGCATTTTCGAATTTTAATATCTGCAAACGTTAATTTTTCGAAATACAAAAGCCCCTTCCAAAAATTTTGTTTATCGCGGGATAAACGCCACAGCTGCAAATATTATAAGAGGCTCCGTTGAGGTTACCCAAAGTCAAGGTTATCGCATTAAAACGCGATAAATTTTTGCAAATGTTTACGTGCGCCAGAATCTTGCGTGTATGGTTACACGTAACAGTCACAAACTTACCTCAACGAAAACATTGTTTTAGAATGGTCGATTTTATCGGCGATGTGGAATAATTATTCATTTGATGCGTTCTGAAAAATAGGTTTATAGACAAAATAATTATTAGGTACGGATATGGCATTTGATAGTGAATTTCCACTAACAAATAAAATAAGGTTTTGTTATTAAAGTTTTTATATTATTTTCTTTTAAACTAATTACAAAAAACGATTCGAATCCTGGTATTAAAAATGCTTCGTAATTTAAATCAAAAACCAATTTAAAAAAAACAATCTGAGTCAGATGTATACGTAGTAACCGTATCTGCAAAACAAAACCTACCGCAATTCGAGTTTCGCTTTAACTTTTTCTTACTATCGAAAATTTTTCTTTCGCAGAACTTTTTTTATTTAGAATTTAATGGTTTAATCCATATTTAAAGCTAATATACAATGTAATAATAATAACGAAATAACAAATAATATCTTGGAAACCTTTGGCGATAAAAAAAATTAGCTAGTTCCAGAGGTGCACAGGTTGTAAGTGTGTAAGAGAGTAAAGTTATGTTTTTTATGCGACCCCATATTTACATTCAACGAAATCATTTTATGTTAGAACACGGGGCATTCCATTTAAAAATATTGAAATATGATGTTTCCATTTGAATGTCAATAATTAAGGAAGCGATATTTGGGTCCATTAAAAAAAACTTCCTATGAACATATGTCCTAAACGTCTGAACTTTTAAGATTCAGGGTGGTAAAGGTTTCAAAAATAAAAGATATTTTTTTAATGTCTGTAGTACCACTTTAAAGAAAATAGAGAAAAATATTAAGAGATCAACTCTTCCCATAAATGAATGCACATGTCATTATTTTTTAAAGAAAATCAGTGACGTGCCACAGTCTATGAGCAAATAATATTTTGATTAATTAGGTCCCCACCGCACTGACTAAATCGAGAACTTTTTTTGTGTAAAATAAAATATCTATCTAAAACAAAATATCTGGTTTTTAGTTACCAACTAGTGTCCTTCAGAAAAAAAATATATTAGAAGGCTTCTTTTTACTTTACAGTTAAATAACTAACAACATAAATAATAAACCATTCTTATTTAAATTTATTTTATTTATTTAAGTTTACGTACTTCGCATTCGCACTTTTTTTTTTTTTAATGAAACAGATAGAAAGAGTATTTTATTTTTTAAAGCGAAAACCGTACATCGGACTGAAAAAAAGCAAGAAATTAAGTTTCTTTAGAAGTGATTCGAGATTTTAAGAATAATTTTTACTTTAAGAAAAGTCAGTGGCATACCATCAATGTCTGCCAAAATAGACATGTCAATTTCCTTAAATCCGGCACTGGTGTATTTTTTAAAAATTGTGTGTTATTATATATTTTTTAAATCTTACATTTCCTATATTTATTTTAAAATGCAAATATTTAAAAAACTATTGCATTGGTGTACAAAATGTGTTTAGAATTTATGGTATATTTCAAACATTAATAAATGTAAAAAACATTGTTTTAGTTTCTTACTCATTTATGGGACATCCATAAAAATAATTTAATGTTACAAGTTTCATGCACCTGTGGCAACTTCACTGTAAATGTTTAGCTTAGGTGATTTTTAAAAGTGCAATTTAAAAAAATCTTTGTTTTTATGAAAATTTAGTCTCTGTTTTCCTTTAGAAAGGGTAGCTTCCATTTAAGAGGGTTCTGCTTGTTCAGTTTTCCTTATTTTTATATCGTCCTATCGAACTACTTTCTATATTATTGAATTTATGACGCTTGCTATTTTAGTCGTAATTTATCACTTAAATACCAATGTATTATATAAAACGTCTTCTGTTTATCGTCACCCTTGCTAACCGGCTTAATATCACGGACCAGCTTGCAAAAGGAACACTCGATACAGCATATATTAAAAAATATGTGACGGCGTATTAAAAAAAAGAGTCTCGCCTGTACACACTTCATCTAACTTCATGACGAGCCCGGTACGTAATCAGGGAGAAACGTCTCGTAATATGGCGAAAGGTATAGAACCGGGGGGGGCGCCACCTTATTAACTTTTGACGCGGGAGCGAAAAGAAAAATTCCTGGCGTTATTTTCTATTCTATTTCTCCGTTATTCAACGTCTCCTAAAAGTGAGAATTTCATTTCGAACTGGAGACGTTTGCTCGCGTTCGCCTTTCGGATGTTTCGAGGTGTAATGCTATACTTATCGATATTAAATATCGTCTGAGTGTGGTTACAATACGGGAATGCGCCAAAATGAAGCAGGCGGAGGACATTATAGCATCAACTCGTAATACTATTTCGTTGCCGACGCTTCTAAAATAATATTGTAGTAAAATTCTTTGTAGTTACTTTATAAAGTGTCTAGATACTCAGTTCGGTTGGATTGTTTTCAAAAGTAGAAATTTGTATAATTTTTATTATTAAATTACGTACAATAAAGATGACACTTAAAAAAAAAGTTTTTTTCAAATTTTGTGTTGGGTACTTTTAATACGTACAAACCAATTTTTGGACATACAAATTTTTCAAAAAATTTAACAATTTTTTGGTGTCAATTGGATTTTTTGAGCATTCAATACTTTTTGAACCCTTTTTAGATCAATCAAGGTCAAAAAGATCATCAAAAAGAAGACTAGTGGTTGTTTAAAAACTGTCTAATAAAACTAAATAATACAATGAGTACTTGAAATAGGTAAACTGAGATATTATTTTTTCAAAAATTTGACATGTTTTAAGCTTTAGTTTAATTTTTGCAACTTCTAATAATTTTTATCCCTTTAAGCTCAAAAAATCCACAAAAAGAAGAGTGAAATAAAATTAGTGAATTTTAATACTATATGTTTAAATATGTTTTAAAAACTAAACTGCATGCTCGAAAAAGGTAAACCGTTCTGCTGTTCTTTTTTTTGTTTTTCTGGATCAATCTTTGACGTCAAAAAGGTCGACAAAAGTAACAGTAAAATAAAATTGGTGATTGTTTAAAAAGTGTTGAATACTAAATGTCGAAATAAAAAAAATGTCTTGATAACTAAACTGCTCGCTTGAGGCGAGGAAACAAGAATTGTGCAATTTTTCTTCTTCGCACTACCAAATTTTTTTCCTGGCTTTTTCTTTCCCTTTTTTTTTTCGATCGTCATGGTGATTTTTTATTATACGTATATTTATAGTCTGACATTTTATTACTTTTATTTTATTTCCTTATAACTTCTAGCCAGATGACGTATTTTTAGAGATATTCTTATTTTAAGTTAGCTCGAGAATTCGCATATTTTGATTTTTAATAACATTTAATTTTTTTAACTCTTTTTGAACCTGACACTCGACATCATAAGGGTTACTTTTAATTTATTTGATACTTTCATTTTGATAGTGCAGTTTAGTGAGAGTTTAAGAAGTATTAAGTTAATCCCTCTAAAATGTACGAATTTTTGAAAAAAAGTTTACGTATATCTTAAAAACTAGTAAAGATACTAAAGATCCAAGTAATTATAATTATAATTTAAAACTGTTTGCAAAAAAGTTCTTGTCTGAAATGCTGTATCTGTTTTTATACTTACGTATGTTGAGGCTAGAACCGAAGCGAGATATTAAAATATCCTAACAGTAAGTAGTTTAACCAAGGCCCCACTCGTCGTTACATATATCCGTAAACTGCTAATCGTTTCTTCCGCGTATACGCATTCGCAATAATAACGAATTTATGTTTATATTGTTTTCTAGTTGGAGCCAAGTCCGAACAATAAAAATATTTTTAATTTAGTTTACGACGCCTTTTCTATTTCCTCTCCGAAAATAGAACTTCATATTTTATCTACGCGGAAGTCGTTGCTTTTATTGCAACGTTAATATTCGAGGTATCACGAACATAAATATTTCCATATTTTATTAAACATGTATGATAAACCCAATTACATTATTTTATTTAGCGGTGTTATTGTGTTTAAATAGCAAAAACGTGTTTAATGGTCATTTATTTACATTGTGGCGGAAACTAATTAAATGAAATTAAAAATAGACAGATTTAAATGAGGCGTGGAAGTCGTTCTCTTATTAAAATGCATGCAGACGCTTATGATCATCGTGGGATTTATAAAAATAGGAATAGAAGTTAGCTCATTAAAACAAAAGTAAATATTAGCGGATAATTTAACTTGGAATTCATTAAAATCGCAGCACCACCTAGGGATTCATTAAGACGTTAAGTTTGTGCATTTTCTTAATTAGATAATGATCTTTCGCTTTTTTTTTAATATTTAATTATACTTTCTAAGAACTCAATGGTTTATTATAACCAACATCGCTTGAATAAAAATTATTTCTAAATAAATTATAAAATCTCATTTTATCTTAAACCCAATTTATAATTTAAAAATGTTTTTTGAGATGATAACTTCATTGCATTATGTATTTAAATTCACAACCTTTATCCCACGTAACCGACTCTGTAACTTTATTGGTTTACAAGTCCTGTATTTTTGTGATTTTTTTTATACTACCAAAATGAAATGCGCAGAGATTCACTAAGAAATATTATAGGAAAACCAAATTCCACGATTTTAGTAATTTCCTCCGAGCACATTTACTTAAAATTTCACAAACAGCAAAGTTATACACGAGTTTTTAATTCACTCAATCTTGTCCCAATTTTGAACATTGAAATTTATATATAATATAATATAATAATATAAGATCGTGATTTTTTATATTCTTTTTATAAGTCCAAACCAATTCTATTACGAAACTTCTTCAAACAGGAGGTAACTTTTTTATACGCTTAATAGAAATAAAATCGAGAAAAATCCGGTTTTCAATTTTTTTTTCGGAAACGAGCAACAATTGGCATTAAGTACTAATTATGAAATTGACTTAGTTTTTATGTTTAATAAAACATGGTGCTCGATTTGAAAATTTAATTTTTGACAATAGCATTTTAGACAAAACTATGAATTTGAATTTGAATAACTTTTTTTTGGAAAATTGGAAAATAAACGCGCTGATAATTTAATTTTGATATCTTCAGGGCATTGTGTATATGGATTCACAACTTTTATCCCAAATAACTAACTTTGTATCTTTAGTAGTTTACAAGTTACCCATACAATCCCATAGAACAGAGGTCACCCTGTATATTATCTCAAAACATCAGAACGTTAAATTCAAAAATTTTAATTAAAAGATATTTTTATTTAATTTTCGATTATATTTTCCAGCTATAAATCAGTGTGTTTTAAAAAATGTTAGTACTCAATGGTTTATGATAACCAACATCGCTTGAAGATATAAAAGTTCTTTCTAAATAAATTATAAAATCTGATTTCATCTTAAACCCAATTTATAATTTAAAAATGTTTTTTGAGATGGTGATTATAAATGCTGTATATATCTAACTAACGTTGTAATAATTATCGGCAAACCACATTTTTGCCCGCGAACAGGGTGGCAGCATAATTCGAAAATTTGTAATTCGTTAAAAACATGTGGTCGTTTTTTTTTTCTACTTATATCAAGCATAACGACGAATAAGTGCACGTTGTGCCCATGAGTTTCGAGGTGCGGCCGGCTTACAGTCGACCATGTCAATCTTGGACACGTTCAGACAGCGCTCCTCGACGCTGGTTTATCGCTGGTTAACTCTAGTCACCTCGAGGCGTGGCATACCTAGTATTATCACATATTAATAGCGTCAAAGAGCAATGCACTTCGGTTACATAAACGTAAAACCTTTAAGTCCGATTGGAATTTTTGTTTCGTCCACTGTTTAATTAGATTGAAGTGAGAGGCTAGATCGTTGTTTCCTGCCGTTCCAAATATACAGAATGAGAATATTTGATTTCGCCGATATTGCAGATTTCTCTGCCATAGCGTGAGAAATGTTGAAAGTTCATGTTCTTTTTGGTTGAAATAGGAGTTCGTTGATTAAAAGAGTTCGTATTAACAGTCCCCAAAAAATAGCATTCACAACTAGTAAGTCATGAGGTGTTTTTGGTAAAGATATTCTTGTAGCAATTAATTATACACTTTTTTAATTCATATATCAATATGAGGGAAGTTCTCTAATGCAGTTAAATTGTTCGAACATGAAGAGCGGACTACAGAGAACATTGGTAATAACATGCATATTGAAAACTAAAAAAAATAGACAAAAGTAAAGCAGATATCAACGCAATCTTTCTTCAAAAGATTAATGGTCAATTTTTTAATGGGATTGTACGTGTCACTTTTAGACCATTAAAGATGCAGATGCATGAACCTAACCAAACCTACCAAAATCAAATTAGCAGAGGTGGACTAAGAAATATTTTATGAAAACCAAATTCTACGATTTTATTAATTTCCTCCAAGCACATTTATTTCAAACTTTACAAGCAAAAAAGTTATACAAAAGTGTTAGTCTTTAAAATGACTCTTGTCCCAATTTTGAAACACCACCAACATTGAAATTTTTAATATAAGGTCCTGTATTTTTGCGATTTTTAAAAAAATCTTTTTAAAGCACTAAACTGAAACTTTTTCAAACAGTAAGTAGCTTTTTTATGCGTTTAAAATTCCAATTTTCAATTGTTTTTTCGAAAACGAATAATAAGCATGAGGTACAAATTATTAAATGGGCTGTTTTTTTTTTTTATAAAGAATCTATAACTGCTTAAACATACTCAAACCTTCAACTTTTGATTAACTTGTTTTTTTTTAAAATTGGAAATAAATAATTTAATTTTGTTATAATACCAATTTTTTTAATTTTATTCCACGTAACTGGCTCTGGATCTTTAGTAGTTTACAAGGTACCCATACAATCTCATAGAACAGAGGTCACCCTGTATATTACCTCAAAACATCAGAACGTTAAATTCAAAATTTTTAATTCCAAAGTAAAAGATCCTTTTATTTAATTTAGGATTATATTTTCCAGCTATGAATTAGTATTTTTTTAAAAATGTTAGTTTAGAATATTGCATATTTCTTGTCTTATTGTTGCTTGTAAAATTTATTATTTGCCTTGCTTTGTAAGTAAGGATTACCACATGGTACATTTCTTATTATGCAATAATTGAAAATGTTGTTTGAAATAAAGAACCATCCAAACAATATTTCACCAATCGAATCAGCCATCTGAAATAATAAAAGTTGGTCACTATCTATAAAAAAAAACTGTTTAGATGAGCAGACTTGTTCCGAGATAAAAATAAAAATTGTGGCTTCTAAATTGCAGCGGGCAGCTATTTCACGGTCAAGATATATATTTTTTTTCATCGTCTGCCAAGAGTCGTTGACATTTCAGCGGCGCGAGGCCGCAAATAACATAAAAATTGTTTTTTATAAATAGTTTTTGCATCAACAGATATTTTATCCAAGGGCGGAACCAACTAATTTTTTTTTTATGCGGAACATCATCCATCAATAAACGAGCAGGACAGGAGGGAGGAGAGGGACGTCGTGATTAAAGGCTCCACTGGCGTTTTATAGCTTTGCGCGCCATTTGCTTAATATGTAAAAAAAGCTCTTAGAGCCACCACACTCGGATAAGAAATAACAATAATGTAAACGTAAATTATTGTGTCCCTTGCCTCTCTTCGTTGCCGTTTTATCTTCGAATGTGTCTTCTTTGATCCGCCGTAACGATGTCGGATTCGTTCCGATCAATGTCATTAAGTTAATTGTCTTTTAAATTCTCTCTTTGTGCTTTCCATCGTTTCGAAATTTGTTATAAATTACGTTATTCGCTTTTATTGGTCTTCATCCTGTAAAACCATTGCTTTAAAAGCAGCCAATGTTTTTAATTTTTGTCCGCCATGCTTATGGGTATTTTTCACAATCAAGACGAATCTAAAGATTTTAATTGTTTGATTTTTTGAAATATACAGATTGTTCCAATAAGTAAACTATAACTTTAGTATATTTGAGAAATCTACAAAACAAGTATTCAACAGAGAAACAAGGGAGAATACGGGTTTTTTTCGTTGAAGCGCTGGAAAATTAAAATGTCTTTAATTAACTATGATTTCGTAAATATGTTTTAAAAACGGGGACAAAAATTAGGTTTTTGAATTTTTTTTTCGAAATTGTGTTTGTTAATTCTGGTCTTTCTCTCGACCTTTCATTAAGTAATTTTCTTCGTATGGGTTGACGAAAAAATTAAAATTAAAGCCAAAAAGAAAAGAAGCATCGGAAATATGTTTTCAAATTATATTATCTTAATGCTTTAATTTGTGGAATTCCAGTGGTATTTGTTTCGATTTAATTTGTTTACTAATAAAAGATGCATTAATTAATGGAAATTGGTATGGAATCTAACACGGACCTCGCAGATAACAGATTGCACATAGCTGTAGTAGTAGCTTGGGTGGGTAATCAATGGCATTGGATGTAGTGAATTTTAAACGAGGTTAATATTAAATGGAGTTCAAAATATTTTTCTTCTTGCTATGCTCCGTTTGCGGTTTTGAATAAATTTAGATATCAGATCAGATACTCAAAAATCTAGGAATATTTTTCTGAACACTAGAAATATTCAATTATTCAGTTATTTAGATATGGTTATTTTTTTTTGAGATAGCTTATAGATGATTAAATTTATTTTACAAAATTTTTGTCGTGAGACCGAAAGAAGATTCTTATTGTGCACTTTATCCGCTTATTTAGTCACAATTAGTTAGTTACTTTCCTGTAAGAAATTTTTCAAAACGTCAAGCAATATTTGAATATTTAGTAACTTTTCAAGACATTTTTGAGAATTTACAAGTAATAAAGCAAAAAGCAATTGTATATCGTAGCCTCTTAATCTTTGAGCTACAGCATGAGCATGCCACTGTCTTTTTAAAAATTTATATTATTTTTGGTAGGGTTGTGGAAATTGACCGGTCAAATATTTTTGTGTCCATTGACGAAAATAATTTTAAAAATACAATGTAATTTATGTTTATTTTTTTATATTTGTTTATATAGTGTATTTTATTTGTATTCCTTGAAGAGGGTTATACACTCAGAGAAAATAGGTTGTAAAATTTAAGAATCGGTAACGATTTGGTCAAAATTAACCATGATTTTGTTTCAGTGGTGCTTTTTAATACATCAATGAGAAACTATACAAAGACGTACATGACGATTGTAATTGTCATTACTTACTAAACAAAAGAATTGTCTGCATTTGGTTTGAAAATGAAACCATTCAAATTATAATTAACAGATAATAAAATAATCATCCCAAAACATTATTTTAAATGTTTAAGATAACAATTTCAACATCTTATGGATTTAAAAGAAAGAAGCCATCATTACTTATTACTTATTTCTATTAAAACAAAAGTATTGTCTGCATTTGGCTTGAGGAGGAAACCATTCAAATTATTAACAGATAATAAAATAAGTAAAATGTGTAAAATAACAATTTAAACATGTTATAAATTTAAAACATAAAAGGCCATCATTATAAATTGTAATGACAGTCCTTTTTTTGTGTTAAAGCTATCCTTAGACAAAAAAGTCCTATTTTTTAGCTTCAGGCACACGCAATATTTATGTAACAGGTTTTCTTTTAAAATATAATATTTTTATTGGAATTACGTTTTAGTGAAAGATTCACACATTTAAATTGGAAATAAAACCAGATTTAATGGTTTAATGAAATGAAAAACAGCTGATGAGTTTATGTTGCCGAACAAACTCATGAAACCGGGCATAAAATTTTATTTGATAAAACTAAAATTCTTTCATGTAATCAGTTCTTTTACCAACGATAAATCCGAGAGTCTATAGAAATCTATAAACAACCTAACAATCTTAATCGCGACTCAGGTCTCTATCTGTCCCCAATCTGGGAATCAGTCATCCGAGACGGTGTTTACACCTCTCATTAGCGCCCCCCGCACCCCTCAAACAATATATAAGCAGGTACAGAGTAAAATACGAGCCAGTTTCAGACAAGCTCTGAAGAAGTCAACGGGATGATTGGCGAAACGTCAGTAATTTCGACTAAGCATAAACCGACGCAGGAGGAATCCAGAAGTTTTGTAAAAAGCATTACAGTAGCCTGTGGAAGTTTCTTTGAAAAATTACCTAAAATATTATATTTTAATTAATTAAATTGTAGAAAAAAGTTGATTTATTACAAGGTGATTTGCTGTTAATTATAAAATGCATTTTTTTCTCAGTGTAGGTAAATTGGACATCACAAAGCCACAATATTTTTTTTGAAAAATACACATTATTAAATAATGTTATTTAAAACATTTTGATCGAATTTGACCAAGCAATTAGGAAGTGTCAATTGACGAGCCCCATTACTAATTTTTGGAAGCCTCGCTTTTGGGGTGAATTTGACTTACTTTCAAAAAATATAAACCAAAAAAAGTTATTTTTTTAGTTTATTAAGACTGCTTTTTTTCTATTTTGAGAAGTGTTATCTACGCGGGAATGATCTACATAATATTTAATTAAGAAATGAAGGTAAGCACATTAAATCTCTTCTTCACGCAAATGATCTTTGTACCGAATTCTAAAATTAGGATTTTTTTGACCCACATTTTGCGAATTCAGACAGAAAGCGCAAAACATAGCTGCCTCTCCAGCCCGTACACCCCTCTCGTTTAAAATGGCCGAGTGCAATTGTTAACCGAAAGCGGAAACCTCGGGAAAATTTTTCATAAATCCCGGTTCTCCGTTCCCTCCCCCTCGCGGGGCTGGCGAAAGCTCCGGTTCTCCATTCCCGCGCGCGGGTCGCCCGACATTACAATATAAGGGTGCGGAAAAAGGTCGTAATTCTGTCATCCAGGGAACAACAAACACATAAAATAACCGCCGTGGCGTTTCTCATCGCGTCCTCCCCGGTGAAAGCGTTTCTCTCACTTCCAGAAACCAAACGGCACATTCTAATGTGACGGACGTGGCGTCGCCTCGGCAAATTTCGGTACCCTACGGAAATAGCCGAACGCGCCGATTCGGGAAAACAATTTTCTCGTCGCCGAAATGGCAAATTAGTTTCGTTCTCGGTACTCGACGTGTATTTTAATAATAATAATAACGACGGAATGATTAAATTAGAAATAAGGACGACCGAAATGGTTTTTTTGGAAAACACTTAATAAACGAAAGCAAAAGCAGGGAAGTCAGCCCCTGCGGTATAAACAATATGCAACATTTTGTGAAATATTGCACAAAGTAAACGAAATTTTGCGCACATTATTGCTGCTCCCTCTTCCACATTACATTCTTTGAATTTTGGACAATTTTGAACAATCAATTTGAAATTTTGCGCACTTATGTGAAGACAGTTATGACATTCAAATTTTAATTCCCATAATAAATTCAGATTATTTTATTATTCTAATTTACCCGGTATTTAAGCATAAAAAATTTGTTTATACCATTAAAATGCCAAATTTTTGCGCAACCTACCGTCCATTGTAATATTCGATTAAATTATTAACCATTTTAACTCACTGTCCTCACATCATACAGAAGTGCGAGTAAATATAGCGTCTGTTAATATAAAACGTTAGGAAATTGCCTCCAGAGAGAGAGAGAGATTTGTTTGCGAATGTAATGTTGAATTAAGAGATATTTTCTGGTATTATTTATCTACTTATCTGCAATAAAAAAAGTAGAAAATAAATGTTTGTGTATGTTTTTTTGGTATATAGGATTATAGCTTTGAAAATAAAACTGTTTTTTTCTTTTTGTAGGCGCCTTCATATGTGACTGAATTAAAAGCGAAACACATTTGTAGAAAAATTAATTTAAACATCTACATCCTTTGATCTCGTAGAAAAAACGCTCATAGAATTAATAGGTTAAACGAACTTCTGAGTGAAGTTGAATCTTTATTATAGGAAGCCCCTTTTGGTAGACATCATATAGAAATATATTTTTTTGTAAATTTGTTTCTGTGGTTGGAGGTTCTCTAGATCACTTCAGATAAAAACGATTTCCTTAAAACTTCTTTAAATGTAATAAGGTTATGTGGAGAGTATAAAAGTAGTGGGAAATGTGGGAAAACACAAGTAATCTAAGACAATTCATTTCATAAAAATAACCAAAATGGAAGAGAAGTATAAACAAATGCGACAGAAGAAGGAAACTATTGACAAAGGCTGAGGTATAAGAACATAAACAAAATAAATGGTGGACAATTGGACAAGTACAAAATGATGGAATGCAACACTGGGACGAATTCAAATATGAACGCAAGTTTCCTATTTAATTTCCAAAGCAGACATTTTAAATTTTCGAGTTGTGACAATTCTATAAAAATGTATTAATCAGTATAAATTGGATCAGAATCAGAAAAATGAGAAAAAATTGCACAAGGTAAAGGCGATAAAAAAGTGATCATATATATATATATATATATATATATATATATATATATATATATATATATATATATATATATATATATACAAATACGACAGAAAAAGGAAACTATTGACAAAGGCTAAGGTATTCGAACACAAAGAAAAGAAAAGGTGGACAAATTGGACAATTACAAAAAGACCAAAAACATATGAATGTTATAAAATTTATGATTTCAGCACTAGGACGAATTAAGTTTTCTATTTAATTTCCAAAACAGATATTTTAGATCTTCGAGTTGTGACAAATTTATAAAAAGTATGAATTAGTATAAATTGGATCATAATCATGAAAACGCGAAAAGAAATGGCCAAAGAGATAAAAAAAAATATCATTTAAAATTACTATGACAAAGAATTTAAAAAATATTAAAATTTTCATAAACAGAAAATTGTTTAATTAATACTGCTAATAATAAAATTGAAAATGTGGAAGAGTAGGAAAAATATATTAAATGTAAATAAATTCAAAACGAAAATCATAAAGTGTAGCTATCTGATGGAGGCAGTTTTGGCGCCATAAACCCGGGTCACCCGGCCAGGTGTCTGCGACATCCGAATCCGGGGACCCGCCGGATTCCGTAAACCCGGAGTCAACGACGCCCGCGGCTTATTCCCTTTTCGGCCCGGCGAAATTCACATTTTTTAAATATTTCACGCGTGGTAATTTGGAAGCCGTAAAACATAAAAGGAATCCACGTCGGCGATAATGTATGTGGTGGCACCCGGAATCGATTTATTATTTTCGGAAAAAAAGTTTTTGGAGATAAAAGGATAAAAAATCGGAACGCGTCGTCTCGAAGAAGGCCGATAAGGGACGGGGATCCCTTGGAGTTGGTGTTTATGAGCGTTCGAGCGAATTCGAAAGTTTGGAAAAATATGGCACGTGGTGAGTTCGTATTCCGGAGAAGAAGAAATTTTATTTAACTATTTTCTGTGTAAAATATTGTTTTCGTACGTTGAAGGATTACAAAAACGTTAGCATTAGATGGATGTTGAGAGAATGTTAATAGACGCAAATATTCGTATTGTATAATATTGGGCTAAATGAAAACATAAGTTAATCTTAATTACGATTAATTACTTAATAAGGGGGTGCTCATTAAAAGATTTTAAAACGCATGTACCATATTTTACTTTTTATTTTTTGTTACTATACATTATACATTATTATAACTGATGTTCTAAATAAATATTGGTATAAGTAATCAACAAATATTACATGTATTACCAATAAAAAAGTTATTCAAAAACAACTTTCCGTTTGCCGCGAAAAAATTAAAGCGACTAACCTAATATAAAGCCTAGATTCTTATTTGAAGTTTTTTAATGAGATTTTTTTTTCAGCGATCTCCCACCAGGTTCTCTATCGGATTTAAATCCGATAACTGCGCTGGCCATTTTAGAACTCCGCAAACATTGTTTGGGTAAACCATTCTTTAATTATTTTTGGCATTATATATGGCAGCATAACATTTTCTAATGTACCAGGCTTTATAGTATCAGAAACGTACTTGGGGTCAAGTATTTTCTTCTCAGGCCCATGTACAAACTACGCACTATAACCACTCATCACTAAATAATACCCTCTTCCAATACTTGGGCGTCCAATGTAAAAGGGGATTAGCAAACCACGGACTAGCATCTCGAATTTTTTTTCGGTAAGAACGGTTCTTTTGCTGGTCTCCTTCGTCCAAACGACGCTGAATGGTTCTCGGAGACACATTTTCTGTACCCAATTCTGCTAAAATCTGACTTGCTGATAACCGTGTACAGTTTTGACTAATTCTTTCCGATATTCTTCGTAGTTTTTTTAAACCTTCTGCGGTGCCGAAAATTTTGTCTAATTTCTGAAACAACTTGTTTTGTCACGCTGAATTGCTCTTTTATTGTTTTTTGTACTATTCCAGCTTTATGGGATTCTATAATTTTTTCTTTAAGGTCAACAATAGTGCGTACCATGAGGCATCCTGTACTATTAGCCTGAGTTACACTCAGCTGGCGAATAGGAAATAAACCGGTAGTTTTAATTTTGTCGCGAAAGGTTTTGTTCAGCTCAAAAAACATTTGATAGGTACTTTTTTGTTACACCGTATAATATAGCGTACTAAACCTCAGATGAGTCTTTTCTTTAAGGAGTTTTGTTTTGTAGCAGACAATAAAAAGGTAGCTTTAGACAGAACTACCAACTGATGGTTGGTTCATTTCGAATGCCCTCATATGTCGCTTATAGTCGACGCAATACGTTTAACATTTGCACTCGTATGTTGCGTATAGGCGGAACCGATGTCTTATCATTACAGCGGGTTAGCCAGTCTGTCATCCCCTAAGCTTGTTTCTAATATTTCTAAATTGCTTTCTTGAACCTTCGTTGAGCACATGTTTATGTAAAAATATAAGATAACATGATATTTATTTTATACATGCCATCGATCTGTTGATATATGTATATATTTCAACCACTTTAGTTGACATGTGCACCATTTTTGCATTTTGAACATTACTCATATTATAACTAACACGATTGGGTAAAGTTGGGTGTATTTTTTCATTATATTTCGAAAAAAAAATTGAAATGTCCAAGAAATTTTTACAAGATTAAATTGAAAATGAGTTGCAATTTTAAATTGACGCCCCTGAAAAAGATTCTAGTAGTGCTAGTGATATTATAGTTAATAAAATATACCATCAACTACAATCAGCAGTGAAGAAAATGAGAATGTAGCACAACCTGGTAATTTTGGTTCATGACAGGACGTCACATGCCACGATCAGGTTCCAGACAGGATTCTGTTTACTTCTGGGGATAAAATGACTAATAATAAATAGTGGAACAAACAAAAAACTACACAAGCCATAAAAATAGCACAAAAGAGGCTGTCATAACGTTCTACATGGCACACGTGGGTAGATACTAAAACAGTTTACCGCATTTATTGGGGTAGTCCTAAATATGGGCACGATAAGGTTATGTAATATCCAAGAGTATTCGTCACAACAGAGTAACGCCAAAATACCTTTTTTTAGTAACATGTTTAGAAGAGAACGACTTTTACAAATTTTTTGGATGTTCCACTTGCGTGATGACCAAACTCTTAGTGTTCGAACTCAGAAAGTCAGTCACTATTTGGATTATTTTGACAAGCAATTGAAAGAACATTTTGTTGTTGGATTTAGTTTTTTGAACTTACAATCCTAACAAGCCTACGAAATGGGGGATAAGAATTTATGCAATTTTCCCGTGCTACGGAAGCTTGACATCGGAAGATTTAGTGAGACCTGATTTACCTGTAAGAACAAGGATAGTGTTTACATCTTTGTCAAAACTTTTTAGACAATAACCCAGTATGTAGAGGTTATCATTTTTACACCATTAGATACTATACGAGCTTGCCACTTGCAGAAGAATTGTTAAAACTAAATATTCATTTGATAGGCACTATTCAAACCAACCGCAAATTTATATCCGATTCTATCAAAAAACCAACATTTGCGGAAGATAACACATTTGCATGCAGATCAGGTAATTTAATGTTACTGTCGTATAAAGATAAAAGAAAGGGTCGTGACCACACTTACTTCGTGGGACCTTTCAGGTACACAATCTATGGCGAAAGTTATTTTTCTGAGGACTTTTAATGTCCAGTGCTAACGTTTATTTATTATATACAAAAAAGCAATGACACATCCAAAGTTTCTTCGGGAATTGGTTGACGAGATGACAAAAAACTTTCAGCTGGGGTCCAAAACTTCTGGCAGACCATCATCTGTAGATGCAGAAGAGCGGCTAAATGGTAAATTACATATTTTACGGCAAAATGATGGGAAGAAAAAAGACTGTGCGGTATGTTCTAACCGTAAAGTACAAGCTGGAGGGCGGGAAACTTGTGACCGGTACTATGCACTGCATAATAATACAATATAATAAGACAATAAAAAAGCAGCTTCAGATAAAACTACAAACTGATGGTTCATTTCGAATGATCGCTGTTAAATGCATAGACTCATTGCTCAAGGACCACGCCCGGCACTTTTTACGGCCCGCCATTGTTAACATTGGATTTATGGCATTCGCCTCTGTGCATATTTTAGAAATACGACGTGTAAATCCGGCTCATTGTTTGTCGAGAGAGCTGCGTATATACATTAAATTTACCTCGGCACATAGATCTTCATAAAAATGTATTCCGTCGAGTTTATTTGAATGATGCTGCTCCTCGATCCCGATGAGATTCGACGAACGGCGCCGCCAGACTCTCGCGGGTCCAATGGAAAAAAGACAAAACCGCATTTCACCCGTGGGACCGCATTAGCCAAATCTGACGCGTCTCGTCTTCCCGTAACCTTTTACGTAAACACGGTAACTTTGTTTTTTTGCCATGCGGAATCGCATCGGATGTGAGAAAACGGAGGCGTTCAAAGCGAAACTTCAATTAGTGCGATGCGTTTTTGCCCGTTTGAAACGCGCGGTGTGTGTATTATTTTATCCAGAGTTCGTTAGCATTAAAAAGAGCCTTGGTCGTGTTTTCCCAACCCGCCAGATGTCTGCGTGGAACTAAGTCATTGTATCGCGTTGGATAAACATTGCCTTTCGCGGGAACCTTGATAACGTGTGACGCAGATGCACAGTTGACGTATGTCGCAAAGCAAGAAAAGTGTAAACACTTCGTTGCTTGAGCTAAGGGCTTCAATTTTTGATACAAGATTACTATACTCTTCGAAAGTAACGTGGTTTAAAAGCCATGAGAAATAGTGGGCAGGTGATGAATGCGCAGTCGTAATAAATGGCTAATAGGTGAAGAAAATGGTTATGGTGGGCAGTCAATCTTTGATACTTAGATTATATCCTATTAGAAGGTATGGTGAATCTAAAACCAAAACCGGGGTAATTAGTAGGCAGGTACTAGGTCATTATAAACAGGTCATTATAAACAGCGAAAGAGTGGAGGACGTGAACTAAATCTTCATCGTGTAGGCTTTCGACGGACCCTCCCCAATGAAACTTTATTACCTATCGTTATTGGGTAAAGCCATGACCAACAAATTTATTCTTACTTGAGGCAGGAGTGGGTATTTCTTTCTTTCTGATATATTTCTTGAGTGGTGACCATTGGTGACAGGGTTGAGTAATCGTATTTACTGTGCCTTTCGAAAAAGTTCTTTTTTGAGAATATAACAATGACGCGTTGAAATCATTTGTCGCTTGTTGCAATACAGATTGTGAAAAATGTGTATGAAACTTTAATCAGTAGACGACTTATTCAAAAAGAAGCTTTAAAAGAAAACTGTCTACTTTCAAAAACTGCAATATCGTCGATAAGGGATATTATTAATAGTCGAGAATTGAAGAAAAGAAATAAACGTAGTGAGTTTCAAACTCACCATATTGACAATAGTGACATTACCTAATAAGAAGGGAAGTAATTGTCTTTATCAAAGCGAAATTGTTCCATCCTTGGATAAACTGAAAAAAAAAGCTAGAAGAAGAAGAATGGGATTTAAGTACCGCAAAATAGATAAAAGACAAGTAGTAAAGTAAAATTTAATTACTTTCAAGAGATTAAAAGATGTAGATTAGACAACAGATCCATAATTTACCTTGACGAAACATAGTTCGACCCACAGTACACTGTATTCACAGGATGGGTTGATTCCACTCAAAATTGTCAGATGAAAGCACCTTCAAATAGAGGAAAACGCATCACCATAATACACGTTGGGCTAAAAGACGAATTTGTTCCAAACTGCTTGCTGTTGTCTGCAAAGAATATTTAGGTTTATAGCTTGGATTATTATCAAGAAACAAGTGCCGAACTTTTTGAAAATTGGTTTCAAAGCAATCAATAAAAAAAATATTCCCAGTAACAGTGTTATTCCCATGGATAACGCAAGCTGTCACAGCCGTTTGCTACGCAAAGCACCAGCCTCATCAAGTTCGAAAATTGAAATTCGTGAATATTTGTTAGAAAATGATATTTAGTTTGAATGCGCAACTTTTGGAAGTCCTAGATTCATATGCAATTAAAAAACAGTATGTATGAACAGGCTACTCATACTGCTTTTCGCCTTCCAAGTAAAATGAAAGGTCGGAGCAGAAAATTTTACTCCTATTTTAAGTCCAAGTGTTATGCCATACCAATTGAGAGCTGAAAAAAATCAATGCATCATATTATAAAAATTGAGGACCCTTTCTATTCAAAACAACATAATACCCATTATCCCATTATATTATTATTATATTTTATTGCCGTTGGCAGGTAACTTACACAATTGCGGGCAAAAGCCAGCACGACGAAGATTGAAACAGACTATACTGTCATTAGCAACAAATGTTGCTGCGACGAAGAAGTAAAAACACGAATTGGTACTACCAAAACGACATTTTTTAAAGTAACAAATGACTTTCAACCGTCTATGCCTTTGTGCGAGTGCTACGTATGCCAATTACATGTGAGGCAAGAACGTGGTCAATAAACTGGTCTTCGAATTGCGGACTTTCCCCAAACACGTGTCAAATGAAGCAGTTATGAGAAGAGTGAGACCGACAGCTTCGACACAATGTAAAATTGAGAAAACTATCATATTTTGCGAGGTGTTCAATGTGTTATATCTAAATTAATTCTTCAGAATAGAATTGTGCAATATAAATGATGGTGCCCTTATATTCAATTGAGGATACTGATCAAATGATGCCCGACATGTGCAATCCATATTGGACGAGAAGAAAAAGAAGAAATTTCATTGAAGAACCCTAATCTTGTAATCTTCTTATAACAAACTATACATATATAACTTCAAACTTGCTTTGTATTAAACGGTGACAACACAAGGTATATTTTTTTCTTAGTCAACATATGGAATGGCAAGTTTAATAAGTGAAAGGGATTCTTCAATTAAAGTGTAACCAGCTCTTCCAAAACTTCTTTGATATTTTACATTGTGACTGCTCTAATGTAGAGGTAAGAGTAGAACGACAATGCTAAAACTTGACTAAATTATCATATCTTCGCGCGGCGCGTCAAACAGGTTCAGATCAGGTTCGATAATGGTTGGTAGTTCAGACCCCTTTTTTTTCTGCCGACTTTCACAATTCCCTCCTTTTTTAGAAGTTTTCGAGATAGCGTTTCCATATATTTTCTTAATATTGTAAAGTTCTAATTTACCGAAGTATGCGAGAATTTCGAAAGTTCCTCAACATTTTTTTTGTTTTTTTTTCACCCCCGGATTGTTATTCGCTGGAGTTCGGCAACAGAAATCCCCTCCGCGCTAAGTCTCGATCGACCTCTCAATCTCTGTTCGAAGTGGGGGATTTTCAAGTTCACTTGTGCATATTGTCTGCGATCCTCTTTTCTAATAGATTCCAGGGAATTTCCCTGTAATATTTATTTCGAGGGCCATTACCCGACTTAAAATGTGAATTCTCCCGTCTGCTGGAGGCGGCGGCGACCGCAATGCGACACGGCACTTCTTCGAACCATACTCGTATATGAAGAGGCTAGACGCTAAAATCGCACTGGGTGTGGTAATAATTTTTATTTGTCAAATCGGGTTTAATTACATGTATATGATTTCGTTTTCTCGCTTTCTAACGGATTACTTACTTCCAGCCTGAGTCGTTGATGCTAGTAAGTTTTTTCTAAAGATCCTTGTTGTCATTCTTCTACTTCTAGTACGTTTTTCGTAGCTTTTGCTAATTTTCTTGTATTCCCCTTTTCATTTATTTCTGCCTGGTTTATTTTTTGTTCAGTTTTAAAATAAAGCTTATGCCTTAACTTAAAAGTATTTAATGCATAGTATGTCGAACTTGGGAGATCAACAGCTCCCGGATCTTTTATTTATTTGCTTCTCTATATTTTTTTTTGTGATTAATTTAATTAATTTCCGCATTAAATATTTCGAATTTCAACTCGTGATGTTGTTATACTCGTCAATTTTTTCTTTTGTCAGTTTTAGTTACTTAGTTGTTAGATTTAAAATATATATATGATACGTTTTTCACCGAATTTATTCAGCCAAAGGCCCTATTTCGTTTCTTTCTTACGACTTTTATTCCAAATAGGTAATATATTTTTTTTGACGTCTGCCTTGTTGCGATTGATTTTTTGAATTTTGGTGCGCTTAATACAAGGTTTTTGTTGATTTGGTTAGTTTATTTCTTAATTAATGTTAATTGTTTTGTGTACTTTTGGTTAGCTCTTGGCACTATTATGTTGTATGGTCGTTGTTTCTTTTTGTAAATATTTCTCAGATTGAATTAAATTGTCAGTTAGTTAGTAGAAGAGGTAGAGGTGCTGCGTTTACTCACGTTCCACCAAAATCGTGTTCGAATGAACGCTTTCAAGAGAAGGGGAACCGATTCCGAAAAAAGCTAAACAAAACTGTTTCTTCGGCTGCGAAAATCATGTTTTTTAGGTTAGCCATGGAGGCATCTTAGTCAATTACCTAAAATAGAGAAAAACTTTTACAGGAACATACTATGCATTATCACTTGACAAGCTGACAGAAATTGCGGAAAAAACATTTGCAAAGAAAATTGGATTTCGCCAAGACGAATCGTCATTCTCAGCAGTTTGAACTGCTTGACCATCCGCCTTACTCACCAGATCTAGCCCCAAGCGACTTCTTTTTGTTCCCCTGCAATTGCACTGGGAGGGCAAAGATTTTCGTCAAATGAGGAGACAATCACCTTCGTGATCATTTATTTTGCATATAAAAACGCTGGGTACTATTTGGACGGGTGAGAGGAATGCGAGAGTGTATAGAATTACAAGGAGACTATAAAGAAAAATATAAAAAAAGAGAAAAAATGTTTTGTATCATTGTTAGGTCGGACTCTCGTACTATAAGCATTTTTCTTTTTTCTTGACTAAATTTGTTATCTTCTGTTAACTTATGATTTTTTTTCGTGTGCACTGTGTTTTTCTTCATCTCATTTTTTAAATGTTTTCGTTTTCTTTTGGTTGCTGTTAATTATTGTTTTTATTTGTTAATTGTTTTGTTTGTAGTCGTTATTTATTTTTCAAAATCAATTTGCCTTTTCCTTTCGTATCCAATTGGAGGGTTAATTTATGGAAAGCAATTTGCCTGTAAAATCCCTTATCCGCATTATAAAAAGAGCTCAAATTCGGCGATTGGAAGATTTCTTTTCCTCTTCACACGTCGCCAATACCTTAGCCCCTAGACCCGAGCCAGTCTTAAATTCCATCACTATCTAGTTTTCGCATATTTAGAAGGTCCGTCTAATCTAAATCTGATATATACGAAGGGATTTCGCAAGGTTTGCGAACCTAATCCGAGATCTAATCTAAACTTGTCCTATAACTTACTAGCGTGTAGGGGTCTCCCCTTGAGATTTATCTCGGGCCTTCTGCATTATTTGCAAATTACGGCAAAGTGGCGCCGATCGTATAGCCGGTCCAAATACGCAATCCAATTTTTTTTCCCCGATCCCCGAATTTTGCCGCCTCCAGAAAATTAATTTCCGTGATGCGAACAGCGAAAGAGGGGAGGGGCATACGTTTTTTTTTTCTGGTCGGGGAAAGTTTGCAACAAAAAAAATTAGTCCTGACGAACTTCGAGAGAAACCCTTATATACCACGTGACACGATCCGGACTACAGGAAACATAGATTTTATTAATGGCCTGCCGGTCTCTTTCCGCTTCCTGTTTTTCCTTTTGTTTATTGTATAGGACAATCCGCGCCCAGTTTTGCTCAAAGGGCTAAGTACGAGAGTAACGTTTGCGATTAAAGGTGTCTTCGCAATCGCGCAAAAGGTTTTTGCTGCCCAAAAAATTCGTTTGTAGGTTATTTTTTGAAAGTTTTTGACTATTTTTTATAAAGAAAGTAGGTACCTTGCTATAACTTCTCGTCGATTTGTTTTATTTTTTCCTTTATCAAAATAGATAAAAATTGATTAGGATTGATTAGGAATTAAACCAAATTTGCCAACATCTGATTAAAAATATTCATCTACGGTAAAATTGTAACAATTTCAGAGGCAATTTTATTTTTAGGTAGATTATAAAGAAATTGAAGAAAACCTGGCAACGTGGCAAATACGAAATCGCTTGCCCAGTTCGCATATTAATTGTTAGTGCATATCTTCACTTATTTATAAATCGAAAATGGGAAACATATAGTATGTTGCTAACTAAAACTACTTCATATTTGCCATATTGCCTTTGTTTTCAGGTATCCCCATCTTCGTAAAAATTGGATTTAAATTAGTTTTTTGATTTGTTTGTCGTTATTGTTCTTTTACTACAACTCACCAAAATTTAATTACAAAATATTTATTTACAACAAAATTTAACATTTTTAAATATTTTTTTTGTAGGTTATTAAGAAATTAAAAAAAAACTGGCAACATCGCAAATGCAAAAGTTGTCTGCGTACTGTCTTTGTCAAAAGTTTAAATAAGCTACTGATTTGCTTGTCCTAAAAGTTACACGTTGATTGAACCAAATCAATCCCATTTTGGAAACAATTCTTTTTTTACGTAGGTTATTAGTAACTTTAAGAAAAACTGGCAACACAGCAAATGCAAAGTCGCCTGCTTAGTTAGTGTGTGAGAATTTTCACTAGTTAGAACTGGAAAATAGAAAAAGTAAAGTATGGCTGTCTAGCTCTAGTCTAGCAAAAGTCTTTTTTGGTTAGATAGAAAAAGATTCCACTAAAATGCATATTTTTTTATGTTTAATAAAACAACACGCGTTTAACAATAATACCACCATCATGGCGTAAATCATCATAAATCCCTTTGAAACAAGTTTTATAATCATTATGGAATTCCAATAAATAAGTTTCCCTTTACGTTCAAAGAAACAGGTATACTAAATAAACATTATTAGCCTGGATAGTTTTCCGTGAATTACACACTTTTGATTTTAAATAATAAGACAACAAATTGGAAATTATCTAAGTTAAATCCTCACGTGGATATTTACCCTATAATTCATTTTTTTCTATAGATATGCCAGCCTCATTTTAATAAATATTTCATAATTCTTAACATATGGTCATGGTAATCAAAGAATTGTGTGGAATTTATTCTCCTAGCTCCTCTGAAACTTAAATTTGTCAATTATGAATACCATTTAGAGAGACAAAGCATCTGAAAATATTAATATTTTTTTCCTATAATTCTGGGGTGGGTATACTCAGAATGTATTTTGTTATTTTTTGAATGTCAACGCGACAGGAATATATTTCTTATTATAGTGTTTAAAATATCCTCATTTCGGTCTTTTTACAATTTCAACTCCGAGCTAAAAACGAGACCTTCGACAGCGACAGATTTAATTTAAAACGTTTCGGCGACTTTTATATAGAGACACCCAAGACGTCTCGACGAAGTAAAATTTAATATTAGGCGTTTTACGTTTTCCTCCACCGTTAATGAAACATTTGGTTTTATAATTAGCGTCTGATTATTTATACGGCGAAGAAACGCGTCGGCTATGTTTATTCTGACATTGGCTAAATAAAGCTCTTTGGCTAAATAAAGAAAGCGTCGAGGAAAAATCCCTTTGCCTCTGTAAAAAATTGATTTTATATTTGCGTTGAACATTCACTCGTTGCGAACCGAGGGCATGTTCAGGTTGTCTATTTAATGGTGCAAGTGAGCCAGAGTTCAGTTGCTTTTTCCCTTTACTCTGTTCTGTAAAGTTTAAGGTCGATCTAATGATATTTTAATAAAATTAAGTTAAAATTAAAATTTTATTGACGCATTTATAGTATAGTTTAACCTAACCCACTCATGTCAATCGAGTAACAATACTAAATCCAAACAACACTTACAATTGCTAAACTACCAAGTTTACAAGGCGGCGGGTTGATTAAAAATAGTCTTATTTACTTTACAATCAAAGCTACTGAGAGAGTCAGAAAATAAATCAATACGCTCGGTGTTTGAGAGTAAAATATTTGTCTTGCACATTCGATTCAAAGGTGAGTTACCCCATAGTTGGTCCTATGAAAATCAATGTTAAAAAGAGCCTTATTTCTTGAATTAATAGGAGAAACATGAAAACCAACAGATGCCAGAAGATCTGGTGCATCCATCAAGTTATTAAGAATGGATTTTGTACAAAGATGTCAGATTCCAAAGCTTCATAATCTCCTCGTGGTTTATTTCCTCAAATGACATTCTCAATTTAAAACCTATCCCTCTAAGAAACTTACCCTGCACACGCTCTATTTTTCCCTTGTGAATTGCATATTATGGTTGCCAGACACATCGCATATCGCATCGTTACATATTTCACATATTTTGTGCATGTCAGGTACTATGAATTTACACTAAATGTAGACAGAGGAAGGACAGAAAAAAAAACAAACAGCGGATTAAAAAATGTCGAAGAGGCTAAAAACAGAAGGGTTAGACTGTCCCAGGCCTATCAATGGTTGCCTACTGTTTATATAAACTTCTACCTTAGAGAAGTTTTCTCGGCCCTTTATTGTTTATATTGTTGATAAACGATGTGTCCCATACTTACTTTTCTCTTTTTGCGGATGATGTAGTTTTTACCGTTTCTGCAACAGCTGGTTCGAACAGGTGGATCACATTCTCAAAAAACTTTCTGTTTATTGCTTTGTCATATGGAAGCTGCGCCATCAGGTTTCTTTTCCCTTAGTAAAAATGTACTATTTTCCCTATATTTATTCCTGTCTTAACTACGTCTTGATTTGTTGGGGAGGTTCCCCACTGCTTAAACCGTGGAATTTTTCATGTCCAGACATATTTCCACAACATTCTTTATTAACACTTCCTAGTATATAGACTAAATTGTGCCACTTATGTAAAAAGCAACTCTAATCTTTATATGCTCTCAAGAAACTCAGATATTCAGTACAATTTAAGACCGAATCTTAACATACAAATACCTAAACACCTCTTACATCAAATAATCATTTTGTTTTGACCTTAAAAATTTATAATAAATTGCTTATGGATCTGAAGAAGATAGCTAGTCAAACAAAATTCAAATACACTCTTAAAAACAGATTGCTACGCTTCGCTTATTACAATATTAAGGATTTTCCTTTTTATATATCTATTACTTATTTAACATTACATTATTTTAACTTTATATTATTTGTATTTATATTATACTGAGAGTATCCACCACTTGGAAACAAAGCTATCTTTATCATTATCTTTATTTATACACACATGCATATTAGTCCGGAAATTCGCTCTCCGTTTAGTGATTGTCTACTAAAATTAGTTCTGATTCTCATTTTCAACGACCCCTTTTTTAATCTAAAGCCAGAAAACCGTGCTTATACATACATCGAGTCAATTATTTTTGCAACCATCTAGAATTAAAATCGCCTGGTCTTCGAGGATATTTTTGATCAAGGGCGGAGAGGCCACAAGTCATGAAACAAGACAGACGGTATTATATTTAAACTCTGATTAAACAAATCCTGGCTTGTTTGATTTAAACAGCTTTCAAAGAACACTTTATTCGAAAGGCCTTTAAAATATTTATAATACCGCAGACGTGTAATACCTTCGTCATTGAGGCAGGTTATTGAATTTTGTTTATCGGGTTAGCGTATGGTGGGGCGATTCGTCAGCACCACACTGGGTATTTGCTCGGTTAGGAGGTAAAATTGTGCATATTGTAGCCTTTATCAATTGAATTGTGGTAATTGTTGGAATGATAACGGGCAGCGCAAGAATATAAGAATATAAAATTTTTGAATTATATTGCATACTTTTGCTTACATTTCTATCATTAAGACTGTTACAAAGTTTACCAAACGTGTTGCATACTATACTTTTTCTATGACCGTTAGTTTTTAAGTACATTTTTGCAAAACACACTAACGTACATTCACTAACATGACCGTTAAAATTGACGAAGGATAAAACCTCCGAAAACATCCGATTGCTCCCAAAACTCGTGAGGTTTTATCCCGGAAATGGCCGAAGGGGTTCAGATCGGTGGAACAAGAAACTTCCGTGGTAAAGTGAAGCTTCCCGCACGGTAGATCGGTGTTTAGTTAGGTATTTTAAAGAAAGGAGTAGAAAATAGTAAATTATGCAACAGCTGTTCAAGAACACTTTATTCGAAAGGCCTTTAAAATATTTATAATAATATATAATAAAAAGTTGTTGCATACTATACTTTTTCTACGACCGCAAAACAACACGAATACATTCACCTACATGACCGTCAGAATTGACAAACGTCAAAATTCAAGGCGTGAGAAATATCTCCGAAAACATCCGATTGTTCCCAAACCCGTGCGGTAAAATCCCGGAAATGTCCGAAGTGACTCGAATCCGTGGGAAACGAAACTGATGTGGTAAAGTGACGCTTCCCGCACGCTAGATCGGTGTAATTAGCAATTTTACAGACGGAAATAGAAAAATGGTTTTACGATTATTTGGGATTTTAAAATCTTTTATTAAAGTTACTAAAAAGGTTATGAAACTGAAGTTAAAAATAGGTCTCTTTTAATTATGATTTTTTTTTGTATTTTGTGTATATAAAGCTAAATAAAGCTTTCCTGATATGTCATATATAGTGTAATTGTACCAGAAAAGTGGTTACTTTCCAAGAAAGTTCTCCACACTGTTTTGAATCAAAAATAACATTTTCTTGCGATTTGACAAATAATTTTTTGAGTAAATAAATGAATACAAAAATTCATGTATTTCATGATTTTTTTTTCTTTTAGAAGAAACTTTTCCTAAATCATTGGTCTTCCTCCTTTCCTTCTGCCTAGAGAAACCCAATTCCAGAGTTGTCCAATTTTACATGAGAATATTTATTGCTTTTTCCCTGTATCTCGTTATCACGTGATCATTAGCAAACAAACAGTGTACCAGCATTTGATCAATTATTGGTAAACTTATTCCCTCATGTCATCTTTTCCGAGCTCATCTAAGTAGATTTTAAAAAAGTAGAGGAGCTTAGTGACTGCGACGATATAAGCGTGAAACGTTTTTTTTTTCACTGATGGCACAGCTTATTCATTCGCATAGTCTCATAATAATTTGCAATAAGAAAACTTTTCGTTTTTGCCGCTTCCCGTACAAAACTTGAAATCCGACTTTTTTAATCAATTCAAAATAACTGCGATTATGTAGAACAATGTCGTTAGCATCGATTACGCGGAACTGCTCCATCTGACGGACGATCATGCGTTTCGTAATATCAATCGATAAGGCTCCGAAGCTCTTTTCAACCTTCAAAACGCATCTTTTCCGATCGCCCGTCATGTTATCGCAATCACAAACAACGTGTTATTTAAATTAAACAAACAACGGGGTCGGGTACGCGGCTGGCAGCCATTGAGGTAGGTTGAGCTGTGTTTTTCGACATCTGCAATCGCGCCATAAATAACACACAATTTAAGTCTATTTTTAAACTAACGAGTGGGGGAGGGGAGCGTTCGACTATCTACGAGACGTGACTATGAACTGACGTGACTGGCGCTGTAAAACATTTTATTTTGATGTCATCTTCATTTATTTTTATTATCGCCTTCAATATACAATGCACGGTGAGAAAATTCCAGTACTTCCACTGCTTCGACGGGCTCTGATCTGGTTCCTTTTAATGCAGATGCAAATCTGGATTGGAGCCGCACTTGGGTAGAAATTGTTGAAATGTTCCAATTGACTTATGTCACCCAATATTCTGAGCGATTCACTGCTTATTATTCACTGCATTTAGAGATTCATTTCTTGGGTTTTTCCGTTTATTATCATGATAATGTCAATGATAATTTGGATTAAATCACAAGATATAGAGCAAGTGAGCATATCTACCAAACCCTGCAAAATGCCTTAAGGAAACATTTTTGGTATTCAAAACTACCTCGACACGATTTTTGAAATGTTCAACCGAACTGGTTCCTAATTATATACCCGTGGAAAGTTAAAACTCGTCAAATTTTTAAATAACTTGATTTTTTCAACACAAGAAGGTTTTATTGATGATGCGTCCACAGAAATGATTTGACTAATTTGATGCAAACTTGCTCAAAGGCGTATCCTAACCACAGCTTGTCAGGTATTAGAGAAATTTATCTTCTAACACTATACAAGACTAGAAGTAGTTCCAAGGGACAAGAGACTAGTGTCTTGCACACAATAGAGTTATTGTTCTTGTCACCAGGTAACAATCTCTCTAACACATTCACTTGCTTTATTTGCGAGGTCCTGAAAGCTGACAGCAGTATCCTCGACTTAGATACCAACTACTGAAAAACCAAAATTCTGATTGTCGATAGAGCTCAGAATAATCCTACCAAATTTTCGACGCATGGGCAAAAGTCAAGTCGTTAGCGAGTATGTCTATCTGGGAGCATTGATGTCAAATGAGGGTGCCTGTTCAGATTACATTAATCATAGATGTGAAATCTCTAGAAGAACAGCCAATATTTTACAGATAGTGACATTGAACACAAAAGAAAGCTGTAATTAACACGTTGATATTCCCAGTTCTCTACAGAGAAAAGATGAGGGCAACTAATCAGTAAACCAAGCTGCGAAGAAACATGGCGAAAAATGGTTAAAGCTGTAACCCTCTGTCAAGAGAATCAAGAAGAGAAGAAGACACCATCGACTATAGCAGAAGAGTCACCTGCGTAAAAATTGACATAGTTTTCTTTCGTCGGTAAATGGTGATCATTGATATAAACCAAAAATACAACAGGACCGAGAATGCATCCCTGGGGCACACCCGCGCTATCGTCTGTCCTGCGTGGCAACATAGCTCCGTAAAGCCGGGGTGTACTGATAAAATGAACTGCCGCCGCGTTACTTAGTTCTAATCCCTGCATGTGCCGCCCGTAACTTGTCGTAATCCGACCCTAAAACCAAACTATAATTCAAAAAAGCTCTAAAAGTTTGCTCTTCAAACTCTTAACGGCGCTCATTAGGCTCGGAGCCGTGGCACCCTCGGGCGAATAAACATTATTAATGAAAAGTACGTAAAGCGGAACATGTTTCAAGGGTTCGGAATATTTCACGAATATAAAATAGAGCATTAATATTCAAACCACAGAGAAAGAGAGAGCGAGAGAGCCCCTCTAAATATTGCCGGTAATTTCGTCTAAACGGTTTTTTATTCCGCTTGCTGTCTAGCGTTTCGGATTATATTTTACACGTAATTAGTAACGTTATGGAAATTCGGCGGGACCCGTTTTGTTTTTTTCATCCCCCCGTTCTATCTGGAGGGAATGGAGGCACTGATATTTTTACGCGACGATCCTGACTTTCAGGGAGGTCGTTATCCTCAAAACCATATATTTAAACGCATCTTATACAGATTCTCATTAATAATTGGAATTAACTGTAGAATCATTAACTCAAATCCATCTGGATGAAATGTGTGGTTCATTACAAAATAAAATCCCATTTAATTCAGTAATGAACGTCATTTTATCTATGTACTATCTATACAGTTGTCAGGCCCAGTTTGCTGTTGATAATGTCTATGTATGTGGAGATTCAGCTGGGGTACCTTTCGGGCCTGTCAACATTGAAAGCAATTATAGCAATTCTGGAAAATGTTTTGGAAGCTATGGATAGTGAGCTTATTTCTTGTATAACAATGCTTAATTTGGGTAGAACCTTAAGAGGCCCAGTAATTAGCAAGTACTCAGGCGATTGTTGATGCAGAATAGTGGTTTTGTTCGAATCGTATTAAATTGAATGAAAACAAATCAGAGGTAGTCTTAAGTGCACGTGACGTTCGCTCTCGCAACTCTAAACTTCTGGGTGTGTACATAAATAGTAGACTTAATTGACAGGTGCATAAAGATATGTTGGCCGGGAGATTAAATAAAGTTACATTTCAGATTCGAAAACTTATTCTTACAACTTTTGAGACGGCTTTAACGTTATATTTTAGTAACTTCATTCACGTGATATCAAATAGAACATTGGTGTAACACATTTTAACCGAACAATGCTATTATATATATATATATATATATATATATATATATATATATATATATATATATATATATATATATATATATATATATATATATATATATATATTCTCACGTATTGATTCACGGATGGAAAAATGTGATGTCACTATATTCCGGGATATCATCCGTTCGCTCCGACTGGAATCCTGCATCCGACTGGAATCCTGCAAATCCTTCGAACACAGTTTTCGAAGTGTTTTCGGAGCGCGAGCATTGAAGATGCCAAGTGAGATTTTGGCGAAACGTCTGCAGGATTCCAGTCGCATGCAGGATTTGCAGGATTCCAGTCGGAGTTCAACGAGCGAACGGATGATATCCCGGAATATAGTGTCATCATTATATATATATATATATATATATATATATATATATATATATATATATATATATATATATATATATATATATATATATATATATATATATATATATATATATATATATATATATATATATATATATATATATATATATATATATATATATATATATATATATATATATATATATATATAAGTGTTTTCGGAGCGCGAGCATTGAAGATGCCAAGTGAGATTTTGGCGAAACGTCTGCAGGATTCCAGTCGGATGCAAGATTTGCAGGATTCCAGTCGGATGCAGGATTCCAGTCGGAGTTCAACGAGCGAACGGATGATATCCCGGAATATAGTGTCATCATATATATATATATATATATATATATATATATATATATATATATATATATATATATATATATATATATATATGGATTTTGGATTCATCATTGAAAGCTACATTACCTCTGAATCTTATATTGTTTGTGTATGCGTAAACTGTTTGTTACGTTGTACATTGTATGTTTACTTGGAAAACGCATGCAGACAACTTTAAATGTATTGTTTATACATGTTTTGGCAATAAATTATTTATTTATTTATTTATTTACTGGTAGACCCAAAATGGCACTCGGCACTTGGCAGTACATTGGGGTAAAATGTTTTTATTTGTTCATTTTAGACGGCTCAAAATAGCAAATGAAAAGATGAGAGTTATGCGGAATTTTGCCTAGAAAAGAGGTGTCAGAAATAATCACATCACAATGTTCAGCAAATTTCGTTTTTCTTTCTCTTTGAATCATTTTGCTCCATCGGCTCAAATAAAGTAGTTCTGAATCAAACGAGATGGTATCATTTAAAAGTGCGCCTCTTGCTCTACATTCTGCGTTGTAAACAATAACAATGTCATTTGGCGCAGTCTTATAAATTAACAAATAAAACGATGTTTCCAAGAGTACCGTCCTTGATCATATGGCTGTTCCAAGAAAATATGGAAAAGTAAGACATCACGAAATATAATAAAGCTTTAGAAAAAAGTGATTATACTGGCCAATATGTCATTTGTTGTTTTCCTATTTCAGTTTAAGCCTGAGCGTTTAGATTAATCCATGATTTTAACTGAACTATAGCTACAGGACAAATAATTTTGACATTTTGCAGCAAGGTAAAACGTCAAATTTATCATAGCAACACAAACGGCAAGCACCATTTAACTAATTCCTGCGAGAGTAGGGCAATACTTTTCACGTCGGAAAAGACAATTAAATCGTATTCAGAAATATTTGCCGCCCCACGGTCCGAATCTGCATGTGGTCGTAAATTTTCGCTCATTATTTAGGTCGAGGCTGTATCGGCAAGGAGATTTGATAATTCGCACTTAAGGCAGTGACAAACTAAATATAAAGCGAATTTATTTAATAGGTCAGTGCCAAACCAACAGCGTCTGCAGCGTTGTTTATTCACATTTCAAGTGCATAATATGCAATAAGTGGTTCGCGTTTAACCAATAAACACCGTACGCTTTATTGGTGGCATAAACTGAATCATCTGTTGCTGATACAATGGATTTTAGAGCGACGCGATACGAAGGAAGGTCGATAGAGTTTCGTATGGAACGGCATTATGCGGCAGGATTCGGAATTTGTCTAGTTCGAAAATCAGACATACTTCTACATTTGGTTTCTATTAGTTCTGGCCTAGATCGGATCTATTTATGTGCCTAGTTTGAACTTTTTATCTGAATCTGGCAATGTGACGGAGACCTATTGGAAGTTGGTTGGAATGATATTACGAGATGAATGAGAACATCGTAATACACTTCGCAGAAAACCTCACAATTGCATCCATAGAATTAAGCTCCCAGACATCTCAGGATGAAGGAATTTCTAAAAAGTCCATCGACTAAGTTTATACCGTAGACCTGCTAAGCTTCAAATGAAAGGTCGCAAGAGTAGCAGTCTACTGACGAACCACTACCGACTTAAAAGGCATCTAATCGTAACGGGGGTCGAAAGAAACACTGAATTTAGATTCTGTCAATCCGCTGAAGCAATTTCAAAAGCTCACAATGCACATCGTCTGTCCTCACTGTTTTGCCAAATTTTGCTATCGTTATAGCGTGGCTAATTTCACTTATTGTTATTAGAAGTGGGTTCTCGGTTGTTGTTAGCTCGTAGTCAGTTGGTCGTCATTGAAAAGCTGCTTTATATAAGTTCTCCAGATCTCCAGCTTATTCTCGATGTCCAAAATTATTGAATTTTGCTCGTTTCCTAAGCTATGGAGAGTCACAATTGATCCTTTGGGTCGCAGCGATGGATAAGCAAATTGCTAACTCTCCCAATTTGAATATTGAATCTTGAATCTTGACGGAATGGAGTATTACCAGTTGGTCAGAATGATGTGAGTTACAGAATATGGGATTGAGCTTAATAGATGAAAATATTCATTTTCTGTTCGATTAAATAGAGCAGTTTTCTCCATATTTCACTCCTTTGCATTGAAATTTCGATCTTATCTTCGAATGTGCAGTGCCTTTGTTATGCAGCCATTGATAGAATCCGACGAGACCGCAAAGAGACGCTCGCATGTATGACCCGTGTTTGCGGCAATGTAAATACGATAAAGATAAATATTTAAATGGTATACATTCTTCAATAAACGTCCACAGGTTAGTTAGCTGGTCGTACGTCGTTGTTCGAACCGACCGACGCGGCTGGAAGAAGATAAATATAACTCCGTGAACCAGTCAGGCGATTACAAAAAAAAAACGTGCCCAACAACGGAGGACTGGGCAAACCTCTATTCCTACCAGCCGGTTGCGCTTTCGTTACTTAAAGGAGCTAAAAGAGATATACACACAAACACGGGCCGATTTGGCCACAAAACAGCGCATTTCAAGGCCATCAACTATGTTGAACGCACCATGGCGTGCTTCGTTTCGATGCTCCACTGCCTCAATTTAAATATTACGTAAAGTGTCAAGGTTAAATGTTAGTCGAATAATAGAGGAAAATGACGAGTTGTTTTTTTTTTCTTAATTGTTCGACGTAACGAAATTTTTCTTTTTTTTTATTTGTCGAGGACCCACACTTCGCTAAATCCTTTCCGTGTACTACAACTTCTATGAGTCTAAATCGTCGTAAATTGCGTGAAATCATCATCATCTCCTTTGCGCAGAATGTTAGGTTAACGGCCAAAAGAGCAAGCAAAATCGGCCGTCATCGTAAAGCTAAAGCATCTTAAGTCATTGTGGGAAATGGTTTTATATAGTTTTAAATCAAATGAATGTTTAGGTTTCACGCATAAGTGAAAAGTCTCTGTCCAATAAAATTAGGGCACATTTATAACATTCATCGTTGTTGTTTCTTTATTCCTGGTCGTTAACACATTTTGGCACAGGATGTCGTTTGTTTTCTGTGATACCGCGCTTATTTTGAAACGATGGGTAATTAAAATAAGACAATTTTGAAAATTTCACACATCGCGCGCTGTTGCTAGTATGCTATTTCTTTGTGAAGATATTTTGTTGAGCCGTAGTCTTCTATTATTTAATGAATACTCTCTTTTTTGTGTCACAAGAAACAACAGAAATTGAATGGGAATTCAACTTTCCTGTTCAAAATTAAAATATGCTTTTTAAGTGATACGACAAATTCTAATTGCAATACGGTAGAGTTACACTGTTGTTAAATTAGACTGAAATTCTGTTCTTTTGACGCCTATTCAACAATCGCTACCAGTATGGCCAAATGTCTTTTGGACTTTGATATATGAAAAACGCCTTTATTTATTTGGTCGATTTTTTAGAGACAGTTTAAAAGTTCCGTAATTTTGTAAGTGTTTAAAACACAGGACTTCAGTGTTGTATTGATCTTCTTTTTTTTGTTTGTTGTCTTTGTTATGTATTTGTTTTTCATAATTGTTATCTTCCATGTTGTGTTAGTTAGTCACACTTTGACACCTCCTTTGCATGGTTTAACTCAGTCTGAGTGGTTTTTTTCTGCCAAACTGGAAAAATATTGTGACGCCTTGGTCCGCCATTCAGATTCTTAAAAATTTTCTCCTTCTACAATTTTATTGTGCTGTGTTCCGCGAAAAGCACTTAGTCTGACTTTTAATGGCAATTACGTCATATTTTAGCTTAATCTGTATAGTTATTAGATTTCTGGTTCATACGGCATAGGAAATGTGTATCAAACTAGCATCAGTAGTTGTATTTTTGGGGAAGCCCACACAGAGAAAAACAATTAGTTCGCAAAAATAAAGCACATTTGTTCTAATTAAATAATTTCATTCGTGTGGAACAATTAAATATGTGTGTAAACCTTCACATACGGACACAGTCATACATAACTGCTCAAATCACCCTTATACATATAAAATGGCTGCATTTAACTCTTTTATACACAGACTTCTTAATACGCCACTCTCAATAGAAAATTACAACAAAGAACTTAATATCATTAAACAAATAGCACTGAACAACGGCTACAATCCGTCCATTATAGATAAAATTATAAATAAAAAACAAATACAGACAACATTACAGACAACTCTATTTATCCAAAACCAAATACAGAACACGAAAAGTTTGTGGTTTAAAAATAGCTTTCAGAACTAACAACACAATAGGAAAATATTTAAAAAACAATAAATCGAAATGTCTAAAATCTCAAAAATCAGGTGTCTACGGGTTAAAATGTGGATCTTGTCCTAAAATTTATATTGGACAAACAGGTAGATCCTTCAAGAAACGCATTAACGAACATATAAGAGCGTTTAAAAATAATACTCTAGATTCTAATTATGCTACACACTTAATCACAGAAAAACACATTTTTGACGACAATTTTCATATATTACACACAGCCACAAAAAGTAGAAAATTAAATTTATTGGAAGCCATGGAGATTAACAAAATGAGACATTCAAATAAATGTATTGCTTAACGATCAATTAGATTTAAATACCTCGCCTTTACTGAACTTAAATTCTCGCAACAACATTAATTAACGTTTTATGGTCATTTTTCGGTGTATATAGTAGCAGGTAGTTTGTAAATATTACATTTGATAAAGACACGGTGTTGCCGAAACAATTGTCACGTCATAATATATAATTTCGTGAAAATCTGAACTTTTAGTTTTTATTTATTTTGATAATCTCAACAAAAGCTCTCTATGCACCGCATAAATACAAGTGTATATTGAGGTTACTTTTGACTATTATAACTTTATATTACTTGAGTAAAAGCCTGTTAATATCATTATCGTGAATATACTTTTGTTAAATGTATTATTATTTATTAAAATAAATAAAATTCAACGAAGTATCTCCGTTACGCAACTTGAACTTTTCTCAATAATGGTTAATAATATGTTATACAGTTGGCTCGAACTCAAACGTCAATTTTTGTTCCGCATATTTGCAATGCGTTACCGCGTTAGTGTCGACGCGGTCCGGCATGCCGCGCATGTATGTATATATTTTTAAAGTGCAAAATGAGTGTGCGGCAAATGTAATTTTTTCTGGCGCCAGACCGACCTGTTTACCGCGCGGGCAGCCATTATTTATATTCCGTCCACGTAAAATCGCGTAATTAGTTATACTGTTCTATTTAAATTTACGCCGTTTCGAAGCATCAAAGATCCGATCGTGATAAATTATGCATACCCGGGAGAAAAATTTGTTGTTCACTTCCTCGGCGATTTCGTAAAACGGTGTTTACGGATGTCGTCGTTTGAACCCGCTTTTATTTGGATTTTTGGCTTACCAAAAAGTCCTATTGATCGTCTCAAATTTGACACGAGCTGGCAAAATTAACTCGCATTAAATAAAATATAAAATTGTAAACTTTTGTACAATTATTTTTGTAGTTTATTTTTTATCTATCTATTTCAGTCTGAATTTTAGTTTGGACATGAAATAAGTGATAAATGTCATAACTAATAAAAATAATTCAACAAATTTATCACAATTGTAGGTTTTTGATCAATGATTTTACGTGTATCCACCTAAATTACACAAATAAATCTGTTCTTGGCGCTTCTTTTTAAACAGTGGTTTTCATACGCTCAGTTAGCTTTTTCTCCGAAGAATTTAGACCTGACCATATTTTTGCCGAAAAAATACCACAAACTCAAACTGTCATGTTCGTTTAAAAAATGCTTCTGTTATCAGCATACGCATATGTGAACTGAAGAACCCTGAGCTCAAAATATTAGACTATGCTAAATAAACGTTTCTTTCTACTGGCAGAGGCGTCAGACAGAGGCAAATTGCTGGTTACCCGTCCCTAAATTTTATGATTCTCCAATACTTTATAAGTACTCTTTCTGTAACCATAAACTTATCAGGTTTCGAGATATTTAAAGTTCAAGATAAAGTTGTACAGTTATTTTGATATCAACGGGTATTTTGTTACATTCTAAAGAAAATATCACTTTTAATAATACGACTATATGAACACATTTTATCTAAGTGATTTGTAGATTCAATTAAAATTACATGTTTCGCTTTTAATAATTCTTCCTTCGTCTTGTACAAAACTGCGGCTTTCTCACATTTAATTTGAAATGCGTCAAAAACGGATTTTATCGTAAGAAGTTGTTCTTGCGTTATTTTACACAAACCGCATACCACAAATAATGACAAGCCACTAATAATGCAAGTACACGTTTATTTTTGAGTCACAAACTTCCCTAATCGTCCAGCTGCGATTGAAAATAAAAAATGCCGACAGTATCGTCGCTCCAGCAAAGTGACCAGTTGTCTGAATGCAAATTTTAAATTTCCTACAAAAACCGAATGAGTTAAATGAGTTACGCCACATGGATAATCCACAACTAACTAAATGTTTATCAGGTCCGAATTCGATCGTATCCAAACCCTGCCGGCTCAAGAGAAGTCTAAAATTGACCGGATCAGTTGGGTTCTTCGAGTTAATGGATCGAAGTCGATATATTTTTTTTGAGTCTCGAGTGTTGTTAAGCTTATAAATACCGACGTGTTTCTTCTTCGACCCTATATAAGACTCGAGTGCCTTTTCCGTTTTTAAAACGTCTGTTTTATTTCCAAACTGAATAACGTTGTACACTGCCGCCGCTTTTGAATAACCGGTAGACGTTGGCCGTTCAAAAATTTCCGCCACGGTAATTGGATGTTGATAATATTACCCCAATCACGAACCAAATTAATGTTTTTAAAGATACAGCTAGCGGCCTCCGGCGGTTTGCTGGAGGAAGCTGATTTGATTAACATACCGCCTCCTTGCGGTTTAAGCAATTCTGTTAATAAAAATCGGCGAAGCGAGCGCGTTAAAATTAAAAAAAAAATTGTTAAATTACCCTCCCGGAAAATATGGTTTTATTGTCTCGGAGTTAATTGCATCTCAATTATTATTTAGTAGCGGTTGTGCAGTATTTTAATAGGGCTGAGATATTGTTTATCCATTACGATTACACATTTCAAAACTTATTGCTGACAGCAGTGCTCTTTATATAAAAAAAATGTCGTGTAAAAATATTGCATAAATCAAATATTAATTACACATTAATTATCACAGCGAATTTGAATACAATGTAGCAACAGGTATATATAAAATAGGTAGTAATAGGCGAGTTGAGAAATTAAGAAACGTGAAAATTAAAGAAAATAAATTCTAGCGTGTTTGATAAAACCTGCGCCAGCGCTTGGCTGGAAATTAGTCCTTTAAAAAAACTAACAATTATTTTAAAAAAATGACTTGATTTTCTTAAGTGTAATTTTTTTGAACTAAGTTTAATATGTATCAAAAATTACTAAAAAATGAATTTTATTAAAAATACGCTTTGTTATTTTTCATAATTTTTATTTTATCGCCCGAAATAGAGGCAAGATACAACTCCAGTTTCCAGAAAGTTGTGCTTTTAATGGTTTATTCAAAAATTGAAAAAAAAGGTCAGTAGTGTACATCTCTTGGACATTTTTATTCTTTAAAATTGGCCTTTTATCATTATAAGTTACTAATTGTCAACAAAATCGGGCAAAAAATATTTAAAATATTGGATGACGAATCTCCAGATGAGCATTTGTTTATTTTTGGAAACACCCTGTATAGATATAGGTAATGAACAACTAAGAATCAAATTTTAACATATATATTTCGTACTAAATAATTCAAAAATAAAATAAAAAATTGAAAGTAATCAGAAGAAATGACTTATTAGAAAAACATACCTAGATGTAATATATACATAGTATGAACTGGCTTAACCAAATTTGAACACGTATATTTTTGTAATATTTGAAAATTTGATCCTGATATTTGGCAAAATGTTAAAAAAGCATCGCAATGTGACATTTTTATCATTTTTGTTGTCTACTTTTTTACAGGGTGGCCAAAATTTGGATGCAAACGTGCACATTTTCAAAGTCGTTTTCTCAAATGAGACAGCCTGTAACTTTAAGAGTCATGAAGTCCTGGACATATTTCTCTAGCAAGTTTTTTGATGGTATCCTATTTGTTCGGCCGAACATTTTACTTAAGTTAAAAAAATCTTAGTTACAGGATGTCCCATTAAAAAATATATATTTGCATCCTAATTTTAGACACCTTCAAAATATCCATTTTCAAAGTTTGTTAAGCTGGAGACATAATTTTTCTTTTCAAAGTCAAATATTTCAAAAACGGTTAGACATAGGTAAAATATGTTTGGAATTTCACACAGAATCTCAAAATGTACTAATATAAGCGGTGTTCCATTTGTTGCGGTTGAACCGAAAGAGACGTTGAAAATATTTTTAAAAAGAAGTACACTTGGCACCACAAAAATTGAAAGGCGTTTCTAAATTACATCTCAACGAACTTTTAATGAACTGGTTGAGTGAAAAAGCCTGTCAAAGAAATTTTAGAATTGTCTAAAAGAGTATGGAAAAATGTACAATTCTGAAAAACTATTCACAGATGGCGGTTCTGCACGCCTGGGGATTTTGAGATGTTAATTTTTTTTTTTTTCATTTGATTGGAAAATTAAAACTAATATTGGGTTTGATTTATTCTGTCTGACTAGTCATTAAATGAAACGATCGGATGATTAATGTAATTGCGTTGTATTTTTCCACGTCCCAATAATCACGATTATATTTTGTAAACAATTTTTCCCATTTTTTTCATATTTTGAACTACGAGATGTCGAAATTCGTTCGCGACTTCTATTAATATCAACTAGCCTCAAAACAAATATCAATTATTTATCGTTTATCATTAATGGATTTTTTCCCTGTGTTATAAATATTTTCGTCAGTTAAGTCAGACAGATCCGCCCACTTTCGCCTCAACAGTCGTTAATTGCTAAAACCAATGAAAAATATATTAAAATTTAAAGGAGATTCCGCATAATTTTGTTTACAACTGATGCGGTTAAGCTAAGAGGCTCGGCCGAATTGTTGGTACAGCAAATTCTTCCATTAATTCCCACGAAGAACGACTTTTCGTCTGTCATGGCGTTGAATAAAATATGCCTTGTCGCGTTTGCATATACAATTTTTTTTTAATTTTCATCGTGGGCGCGGACAGGCTGGGCATCTGTCTAGCCGGTTTCTAGATAACTTCTTCGAGGTATACGCCGGTTGATTGGCAACGTGAAGTATTTGTTTACCTCGCGAGAGTCGTTTTATTGCCTTCGATTTGCATGAAACGTCTAACGTTCTCCGTCGGAAATAACATACCACGCGAAACATAACCTTATTAAATAAAAGTTGTTTTCTCGAAAGATCTAGACGAAACGGAAATGGTTCAATGAATAAATGGCATTTCTCTCGTTAGATTCGACGAGTAAACTCGATCTAAATTGGAATGTCATCGATATGGTGATAAAGTTAGGCAAATTTTACAATAAAAAAAGACTAGCAATCGGAACTCTTCTCTTTGTCTTGCTCATTTATGTAAATAGGAGAATTTGGTGTTCTTGTTGTTTAACTATTACCGATATAATGTTTACTGAAACTATTTACATATTATTTTACTTGTTGATCAAACTATTTCCTTATAAACAATACGCACCAAATATCTAGCGAAATGAATATTTTTAAAATTAAATATCGTTAAAACAGCATTATTAGTTTTTTCATTAATATAAAGTTTTTTTGTAAAGAGTTTCATTTTTACCGTGGGATCGATGATATCTGTGCGACTCTGCACCATCCTACTGTTCCCCATCTACTTCAGATATTCAGTCTTCTAATTTTCTTTTCCTCACTAAAGTTTCCTCAGTTAAAAGTTAGCGCTATCTTGTTACATAAATTGGATTGTGGTAAATTCTGTTTTGTGTGGATACAAATTAAATTGAAATATGTTTTACAAGCTTTCAAATTGATTATATCTTTCCTCGAAAACTTGTTTTATTTCGAGCATAGTGGTTAAATGTTTTTTAATTGTATTTTCTTAAGTGGTACCGGCAATTGTTGCGCTTCGAGATGTTTTTGTAATTGACGAAAATATTTCATTATTTTCACTTCCAAATCCTTGCGAACAAACAATAAAACAAAGAAATAATTCTTTTTTTTTCGGGCTTTAGAATAGTCGCTCTGAATTCTAAATGTTTTTCTGGACATAAATACACATCTCCATTTTACAATGAAATTTTAATGAGTTTAAAATAGCTGAAATTAGTTACATTAAAATTGCCTTTTTGCTATTGTGTATGTTTTTTTTTAGTATAAAAATGCAACAATTTTTCTGCGGAAATATAAATGTGTATGTTTTTAAGAATTCTAAGTATTATTTGAAACTGATGGTGCGAAATGAAAACACTTCTCTTTATATGTGAATAACTTTTAATTTTTCTTATTATTAAAAAGGAAATGTAGTACTACACTTGTACTAAACATATTATTTTAAATTTGGTATTTTTGTTTTGCAAAAAAAATCTCAAAAAATGGCTTCTGGGAAGTAGTTTGCTTGCGCGGATCTGTGTCTGACCTTCGGGAATAGGATCGCTATTGCACTAGAAGAAAACTTTCTTTTGCCAACCGGCATATAACCATATGATACATTACTGCCATCACCGCAACACAAAAAAGTAAGCTATTGCAGTAATTTCATCAAAAGCCCAATCAGAAGTGTCATAAAACTATCCCTTATAAACTTATCTGCTATTAATATTAACACTAACGTGTATAACAAAGAAAAGAATTCCGATCACTACAACCGTCTCTCTCTAAATAAAAGTTGCCTCATAAAATTCAAATATTTGTAGTGTACAATCAGTGGCGTGGAAAGGAAACAGGGTTAGAGGGTGGCGGGTAGCAAGAATATGTGTTAAACATTTATATTTTATTTAATATATTTTTTGTTTGTTTACAATCTATATTAAGGGATCCAGAAAAAGACTGACTCACTATCCTCAGAAAAATTAAGACAAGTCTGGTTCCAATTTTCAATCATGCAGTGCTGCGTCCAGATAAAACAAAAATAATTCGTCTAGTACTCCCATCTCTCTCCGCAAATAATGTTGGTCTACACTCTACACGATAAAACTCTGCATTAGTAATATAATAGTACAACGTTTTCGCTGTTTTTGTAGGTTCGGCACGGAATTTACGGAGCTCATTGTCAAGGTTACTACGCAATTCGTTTTGTCCCCTACCCGTGACATTTCTATTTATCACTTTCCGCTTAGCTGTCGATACCCGTGCGCACACGATTTCGCGCTGCGACTGGCCTATTAGTTTTCGAATGGCGTGTTATTAAATGCCGCCGCTTTGCCGATTTGCAACGTTGCATTATGGTTTCGAGGTATAAAATTATATAAACAATGTGTATATAAAATTATAATTATCTTTTTATTATCTTTAATTTTTTTTAATGTTAACTACAGTAATTTTAATTAATATGCTTTCGACGAATGTTGATTTAACCTCAAAAATAACGCTGGCATATAACTTTCTTAGCATTTTTTTCAATTATGCACTAATTTTTGCAATTTTTAAATCTTTCCAAAAACGTCTAATTTGAAATCGCAATTGACTTTAGTTTATACCTACAATTGAGGTTCATGTCCTTAGTCCTTCGTTTAATTTAAACCAATATATTTATTACTGTTAATGACAACTGCTTAAAAAAATACTAGTAGGTCCATTCTAATTGATTATGGATTAATTATCCCATCTTCCGATAAAATTTTGCAAACAAAATATGTTTGTCGAAATTTTTAATATTGCCTCCAACTTTTCAATTGCAAGAGAATTAAGTTAAGAAGAGTATTAAAGCAACTCCCATATACTTTTATTTATATAAAAATTACAAAAATCAGATTGGGTCCTTAAAGAAAAGGAATCTGAAGCTTCTGAGGTTTAGGGCAGCATCTACAACACATTATCTGCAATTTATTCTATTTCATAATTTCGAAAACAAAGAAATTTAACATCGTGCCTTCAGGTGTTATTCTTGCCTTATCTTTAACCAAAACAAGGCTGATGAACTGTTTCTTCAATAATAATTTTAATTATAAAATTTATTTCGCGTATTTTTAAATCCTGGAGTTTAACTTAATAAAATATACAAATCCAAATTAAAAATACAAGTGAATGATAGGATTATAATCATTCCAGAAGATTATTTTCATCTCGTAAAAGAACAAAACACTGGTTTATATATCAGAAAAGAGCATTGCCACAGTTCGGGCTAGTTTCGGTTAGGGGAATAAATAAATGAAAATGAATCCTAATTATTTTTTTTAAGACATATATGTACATGGTTCTATTGCTTGAGAATCAGGTAGAATTCTAGAAACCAGAGTATGAAATTACGACTTGTACAAAGACATCTGTGTTAACGTCTATCGAAGTCATAATGCTGTGGGTCCGAGAAACAATATATCTTTATCTATAAAAATATTTAATGTACTCCGTGAAGAGTTGAAAAACCATTATTAAGGAAAAGTTTTAAAAAAATAAATTAAAATCGTGGATGTTAGAAACAGACATACATTTACAAATAGTAATTACAATGGTATTATAACTACATTTTTAGAATAAATTAGTTCAAAAATTATTGTAATTCTTAACTGTAATTTTCAAATAGATTTGTACCAAAATTCGTATAATTAAGCCACTCCTGTGATATTTTTTTTATAAATTGTTAACATTTGGTGGAAGTATCGGCAGAGGACAGTTTCTTAGCCGAAAAGCTACAGCGATAACCGAAGGTTAATTAGGGTTTATACTAAAATGATCATTTCTTTGTTGTTGTAACCTAAACCGTCACGAAATAAATTGTATTCTAAGTGACTACACGTTTTGCCAAAAGGTTATCCCGGCGTCAACAATCGCCCAAACTGCCCGTTAGGATTCGCCGCGAAAGGTACCTAATTGTCACCACCAGGCGAGGAAAAAAGACGGGAATAACGACGTAAAAAATAAACCGACCCTTAATGGCCATTAAAAGGTTTTTAGTGTTTACCGGTCGCGCAGGGGGGCAGGCAGAGTCTCCATTTAGCTGCCAAACGCAGACTTCACATAATTCGAAAATAACTTAGATATTTGGGATGCCTTATCGTCTGGTTAGATTTATTTGGGAGCTTCGGATTCTGACGGGTATTATGGGCTCGTAATATCTGTCGATTTCAGGGTACGCATAAAGCCCTTAAAAAGAAAGATTATGTGTATATGGCAAAAGATTTTGTTACTAGCATCCTCGAGAAATTTTTCGAACTTACTTTTTCTAATGGAATACGCCGGCCTAGCTAATTTTAGGTAGTGTATGTGTAAGTGTCCAACATGTTTCAAGTATTTTGAAGATAAAAAAAATATACGTATGGCCTAAAATGCTTCATTTGTTAAGTACAGGGAGCCCAAGAATTTATTGTTATTCAATTTTAATTCTTCCTAGGGCGCTCTCTACCTACAGTTTCCATTTTCGCACTTTCAAAGGCTCTGATTCTTTGTACGATTTTATATTTTTGCGAAGAAGAAATAAAATTATAATTTTTTTTTTGGGCGAAAAAGGTTGTATTGTGTTTGTTCTCAAAAAAGTAAATCATTCTTGTTATCCTAGTTACAATTCATGTAATTTTGAAATTATTCACTATAATAAATGCTATCTATCTATAAATAAACATGCGGTGTAATAGTCATTTAAATTGAATGCAAAACTTGCTCGCATTGCGTCTTAGTTTTTAATTCCATTCAAAAAGATATTTCATTTAAATAAATGATCATTTGAAAAAAAATGTCTATTAACACGGAAAATAGAGTAGCCCCATGGCATAAACATACTAATTTGCAAAGGTACATGATTATTACCAGCTTTTTTTTTAATTAGTTTTGGGGCAATTTTGGGCTTTTTCCTTGAAATATTTTACAGCGACCACTCATCTAAAATTGCCCATAGAAAATGGTGTTACTAATTTCTGTGATTCAGCCGAAATAACTTTTTGATTCGTTCGCGTTATCACACGGCCATTATATTTTCTGGCATTCGCGTGTGTGTCACATTTCCTATTGATTATTCGTGCTTTTATGTGACTTTAAATATTTCATTGGTGATTAATTGATGGCCGGCGCTGCACATGCTTTCAAATTTGAACATTGAAATTGCTCTATAAATCAATATGGTTGGACAAATGACAATAAATTTTTAGCTTTGTTTCTGTGAAATTTTTCAAATATTTGTTATTTTAGACTATACTTTGTGATTTTCCTCTCATTTTTTGATTTCAAAATTATATGCTGTTAATTAAATTGTTTTTTTTTTAATTTTTTGGTAGCATAAGCTGATATGTTGGGTATTTACACAAAATAGTTCCTCAACTTAAAAATATGCTAAATATTGACTTAATACTAAAAATGATTGAGATAATCAAACCGTGCTTTTAATATATCAAATAATTTGAACGATGCAACAAATCCCTTATTAATTCAAAATGAGCTAGATAGTTCTAATCTACATAATTTATCTTCAACACTATCGGGTTTTCTTCTTTAAAGAGACAAAATTATGTTTTAGTTCAGTAAGATATAATAGAATATTTGGATGGACAAAGCATATCATTGTAAACAAATTATTTATTTCGATCAAATAATTGTATTCTTATCAAGTGTCAGAGACCTTTTGCAATATGGCGTATTTATATATACATGAAGCTGGTTTCTTCAATTTACTAGAAACATGACAAATTTCAAATAATATAATTTAGAAAAAGATATTTATGTGCATTATAGCGTTATCAAGACAGAATGATGGAACCACCCACAATAAAAAATGAAATGGTTCTTATTTTATTTATTATTATTAAAAAAATATTTACTATTTTTAAAGACGTTGTTTGTTGCCGAAGGCAAATGTTTATTTAGTTTCATCAATTTGTATTCTTTAGCTTATTAAGGTTCTTCTGTTAAACAATGATGTTTCATTACCTCATATAATTATTTGCCCGATTTTACTAATGTATTTAACTTATTTAACAGCGACCAAATAATGTTATAGGACGACTGTATTGTATTGACTAATTGCATTTTATAACAAATTAAAAAAGAAACTTTTCTACGAAAATTTGTTTTGTTCTTTAAACAAATCAATTTCAATCTGTAAAGGAACCAAAACATCCTTAGATAAAAAATTAGCGCTATTATAGTGTAAGTAGTGTCTTCTACATATCATCATAAAAGAATAGTGGAAATAAATAAGAACTAAAAGTTCAGATTTTCACGAAATTATATATTTTGACATGACAATTGTTTGGACAACACCGTGTCTTTATCAAATGTAATATTTACAAACTACCTGCTACTATATATACCGAAAAATGACCATAAAACCTTAATTAATTTTCAAAAATCAATATTTGATAAAGACACGGTGTTGTCGAAACAATTGTCATGTCATAATATATAATTTCGTGACAATCTGAACTTTTAGTTCTTATTTATTTTGATAAATAAATTTTCATCAAGTAAAAGCCACCTCAGTTCAAGAAAAGTGGAAATCTGACTACTAACTGCTCGAGCTATACCTAGAGTAGTCTTTTTGGTGCATTCATTACGGATCGCTCTGTATTTGTGCAAAAGTTTTCGTTATTATTTGAACGAGGCGATTTCGCTTGTCGGAGAACTTTTAAGGATAAATAGAAAAGGGAAAATGCTAATCGATTATCGACAGACTTCGACGAGGCGTTTTTTAAACTTTTTCATCCGTCTGGGAGGGGGGCTGTAAAAGCTCGCAGTTCTTCGGCGTTGTTTTTATTCGAAAAGTTATATAAACTCGAGGCGAATAATTTTTGTCGGTACGCCTTGCTTTCTCTCAATAGAGGGTTGTTGAAATCACCTCTGCTGGACTAATCTGGAAAATTGTTCTCTTTGCAGGGTCGCCGGCGGAGCTAATGGCATTTTCACACGTCGCTTGGATTTCAGCTCATTCAACGCCTTGCCGAAGAATAAGTTAAACTCCTACCAGATTAAGGTAAGGCTTCGTTTTTATTATACCAATCGCAGCCGTTTTCGGCATAAATGAAGTTTCTAACACTTCTTGAATGATACTCAGTATTAGTAACCTCAGTAGGTTTATAAAATACATTGGTTGCAAACTACCAATTGCCTATTAACTATTACCGTTTAACATTAAACTGTAAACCTTCACCTTGTTATATAGCTATATAGCTATCGTTTTTAGAACAGTTCAAATAAACTTATCGAATATATCGAGAAAACAAATGAAAAATATCGCAAATCTACTAAAACTTTACTTTGATAAAGTTGGCGCGAGATGGCGCCGTTGGGACGTAACAGCATGAGACAAACTATACGGTTGTTTGCCATTGTTTATTTTGGTTAGTTTATTTCCTTCTATAATTAGCCATAATGCAGTGAATTGCACGTCATATTTCTCGGCAGGCGTGACTTGAGAGTTCTGCCCGACAATAATAAATACGTACCCAGTCGAACTTCCTGTCGGTCGGTAAGATTTAAAATTTTCCGCCTGTGTTTATTGATCCTAAGGCCCTTTTAAAAACGCGCGTCTCGTTTTGTTTTGCCTTCGCCCGATAGAAGCGTTTGGGAGCCTTTTAAATCTATTTTAGAATGAAGGAAATTAATAGACTATAAGATAAATATATTTTTGATTTATTAATTAGAGATCCATGTAGCGTATACAAATATTATACTGTTGAGTATGTCAATTAAATTATTCTGCATTTATAATATTAGTAATAGAATTCAACTTCATTTGTAGTCCTAAATAAAACACTGTATTATTGACATTACGTTAAATCACTGCTTTAATAACATCCGAATGTAATACTGGATCTTTTCATAAACTTGATATTTTTGATGGGAACTGTTATATTAATTGAACTGAGATGGCTTTTACTTGATGAAAATCGATTTATCAAAATAAATAAGAACTAAGAGTTTAGATTTTCACGAAATTATATATTTTTCCATTACAATTGTTTCGACAACACCGTGTCTTTATCAAATGTTTGATAAAGACACGCTGTTGTCGAAACAATTGTCATGTAGAAATATATAAGTTCCTGAAAATCTGAACTTTGAGTTCTTATTTATTTTGACTTTTCTATTAATTTAATATCTGGTCTTTATACTTAACCAGTTTGATTGGGCAAGATCATTTATGTCGCAAGGGTATAAATAACCAGTTATTAAAAAAGCAGCTAATATGTGAGTATGTCTTGATGTTCAGTGCGAGGATAGATACGTTTCATTTTTAATCTTAAAATGCAAGATCATTTTCGATGAATATATAGGGTTCTCAAAATATTTAATTCTGAGATACAAAATCAATGACAAATGCATTATTAACTATCTACTTAATACGTAATATTGGTATATAATTGTTACATATCGTACAAAGTGATTATTGTATTATTATATTATATTATATTGTAACATTTTTAGCTAATTGAAATTATAGTGTAGATGTTAACATTATATGAGATACATTTGTATATGTATTATAATAACGCTAGTATGTAACTTGATTTATTTGAAAATGTTAATAGGACTGCTGGTTTAAATGTAGAACTTTAGTTACAATGTATCGTTGAAAAGGCAATTCGACTTAGACAACGCTATAAGCAATATACAACCGTACGTGATAGTCACATCTTTTGACGCAAACAACATCATCATAACGAATTTTATTATTAATCCACAAAATTATGTGTTTAGCCATTCTTGGTTGCCTTTACATAATATTTGTATTAAACGAAATAGTCTGTTTATAAATTTTTTAAAGGTTTCCTTATTAATACACTCGTAGGCACCATCACATTTAACAGATTGCATGATTAATCAACAAATATATATATTTTTTTTAATTTTAAGAAATATCACTCTTTATAAAAGAAATATGTCATTTGCCATTCTTGCCATATTGCATTTTCTTACATATTGCTTAGTTTTGGTCAGTCGACTTCCTTAAAAAAAAAAAAAAAAAACGAAACACCGACGATAACTCAACGAAGAACGATGTCTCGGCGGTAATTCTACATCGCCGTATCATCGCCATTTTCTCCACGTTCGTAAATAGCCATTTACGTTGTTGCTCTCGAGTCGCTTTAAAACTGTACGAGATCGCCTGTAATCGGTGCTCCTACATTTTCAAGTAGACTTGGAAACTCGTTCTTCTTCTCCAGTTACGTTCCTAGAACAAGCGGTCTAATTAAAGCGAAGACCATTCAGAGACCGGCCACGATCGTTTTTGTATGGATAAAAAAAACGTTTTTATTATTCGACGGCCGTAACCCGTTAAAGGCCGCGAAACACGTCGCGTTCAATCTGTCGGACACCGCGGTGCCAAGATGTCCAACTTTTATTAAATTGCGGGTACCCAAGATATTGGCAAAGAATATAATAGATACAATAAAAGTTCGTCACATATAGAATTTGCTTTGTCGTATACTTCAAGCAAAGTATCGTTATTACAATTCATTTTACTGACACGTTCCTTAAGATTAGCTATGTTAAAACAGACATTTTCAAGTCGCAGAATATCCATCATTATTTATCAAACTCGCGACTGAAATGGCGTTTACTGTTTTTTTTTGCTCAACTTACTATGAAACGTCTGCCATGCAGGGTACAGTGCAAACATCTACATATGTACATGTGCATTTTACTAGCCTCTGACTGGAAAATTGTTAGGTTTTCTAACTTCTAGTTTTTTTTTTCATTGTCACTGTTCTTTGGACTTTGAAGTAATGCTTTTCCATTTCCTATTGAAGACACTTTCATGCAATGCAACGCAAACCTTTCTGCAAATATTACGGCCGACAGCAAAACTGATAGTTTAAAATCAATTACCTAATTGATGATATGAATAATTTGACTTGAATGTTGATGTTACCTAAAGAGTGTCAAACGAAAAAGTAATTGAAGGAATATATTTGTCAATGAACTGCCTAGTGATCACCAAAAAGAGAAAACTGTAGTATTTCGACAGGTAATGCCAGGAAAAAAGTAATACGTTTGCTAAATGTGGCCAGACCCAGAAAATTCAGACAGTGCTTTGGTGTTCTCATGGGGTTTATCAAGCGTTTAACAACTATATTGCTCTCGAGCTTTTTGTAGCAAAGTTCCCCGCTGGATAAACCTTTGGTGCCGTAACTATCCGTGTTCTTTGATCTTTGAACGGATGCTTTCGCGTTTCCTTTCAAAGACACTTTCATTATTAAAGCCAAATTAGGAATTAAAAACCGTTTCAACCAGCATAATATCTAATATGAATAATTTTGATAGTTCTTGGATAAAAATACTGTTAAACGAAGAAGTAATTGAAATAATAGATTGTTCACTAAAACTCCTTACTAACCACCAAAAAGAGAAAACTGTAATGTTTGGTACTCAGAGGGAAAAAATAATGTGAGTAGATGAAGAAAATCGTGATTTTGTCCGCATGGCCATGATGGTTTTACACTTTCGTTAAAAATAAATAAAAAGATAATACTTTTTTTACATTTTCTGACGTAGATTTTATATGAACACAGAACAGAAGCATTAAATAAAGCATTTTGAATGTATTATATCAGGCTGACCACCGCACATGATTGGCCGGTACAGGTTTAGTTTTTTTCCGACAACGTCCTGGAAAATCTACTCGTCCCGGATTGTCCTGGATTTTTCAATGTAGGCATATTTTATCTCCCAACCGTTTCCCGCTCTTAAGTCGTAGTTTTCGTAAATACCGAAATGCCCCATAATAATTAAAAACTTTTTCAACAATCCGGAAACAGAATACTGGCTTTTATTTGCGCATAATGCTGCCGCACTTTTTCATAAAACAAGTTTACTTATACAAGGCAAGGAAATATCAGCATGAGAATGTCTACAAAATCAAGTGCAAAATAAAAGCTTAAGTACAAATACCATCGGAAACTCCATCTTCTCAAATGTCGAGTACATTTAAATAGTTATTAATTCAAAACATACCACATTACTCAGAAATTCATCTCGTAATAAAAACTGTTTTATTTTATAATGAGACATTAATGAATGAAGGTGAACTATTTGACGAAGTATCTTTAATAAAGAAATTTGTAACCAATGAAAAGTTGCAAGATTGGCAAGTTAATTAATGGCTTGAAGTTTTTGATAGTTGTACAAAAAAGCAACTAGGGCTTAAAAACATATCTTTGATAGTTGAGTTTGCACTCTGCCCACCAGTTCTAGTGCAGAGGACGAAAGAGTGTTTTCAATTATAATCAGCCAAGGTGCAACGGGAATCTAAGTTGTTTTGAGTTTTACAAATTCCTTTTAAAAAATGATGTTCTAAAACCAATAGGTGGTTTTAAACAATCATTAGGCATTAAAATTTAAAAAGATATTGAGTTAACGGGGAGGTGGATATAAGCGTCGTGGATTCGTTTCTCTCGAAGTTGGTCACCTTGATTATATTCATATCATTTCCACGCTTTAGATTTTTCTACTTTACCGTGTCATTCGGACTTAGGTAGGTATTGGCAACGCTGCGACCGCGACCGGTAACTGTTTAGCAGTCAAACGACTACCACTCGTAACTTGTCCAGTCTCGTTACATCTATTTTCACTTCGTATATGGCCAGACCGAGCCCAAAGGTTTCGTTTCTTTGAAGAAATTACAACTGGCAGGCGGGTTCACCGTTAAGTCGTCGCAGCCAGGAGACAAGCAGCTCGCTGCATCAATTTTTTTCTCTCCTCCTCGCTGCGCGTTTTAATAAGAATTTATTCTAGCCGTTTCGTATAATGGATCGTCCTACGCTTATGACGTTGCCCGTATACGATTCATACGTAGGCATTGTATGTGATATGTCGGGGAATGGTTTTCGATAAACCGTCGACCGTGGAACGAGGCTGCTTAGTATTCGTTACTTCAAATAGAACACGTTTCGCGGGGAACGATTGAAAGAATATCGATTTAAGCAAACAGAACCACGTCTAACTTGTCCAAAATAAACTTTCACAACGGCATCGTGAAGTGAACATCTGCAAACAAACGTTGGCCCCGAATAGATTTAGATTCCGCTGGTATGCAACCAACTTAGGACCGATTTTTATATATTCTGCGTTAAAGTTTCGCAATTGGAGCTCTAACGAAAACTTAAGCTGCATTGCTCATTGTCGTTACAAAGTTAAAATTAAATTATTAAAAGAAAAACTCCCTCTAAAAATATTTGTATATGAAACTAAGTTTATATGAAATAATAATAATAATAATAATAATAATAATAATAAGATCTGAACCGTTTGTATATACCTAAACAACATGGTGGCAGGGGCCTTAGGCAAGTGCAGCAGACAAACCAACAAGTGATTGTCAATCTTGGGCTATATCTTAAGCATAATAGACAATATAACGCTGTTCAAATGATTTTTGTCTTGGATTAGCAACGTCAAAGAACTGTGTCTGTAAGCCAACAAACAGATAAAATTTTGGAAATTATATAATCAGGGATGACAAGAAAAAAACATGTAAGTTGATAGAATAGAAGTCTCTGTCCTGACTGATAGCAACATCCAACTTAAAGAAGCAAAAATATTCTTCTCTATAGAAATCTCCAGGATGTGGAACGTACAGCGAGAAATGATACCAGTAATAGTAGGCGCCCTTGTAACATGTTCTAAAGAACTCCAAAAACACATCAAAACATTGCTCTCTACGGGACTGCGCACATATTGAGACGAGTTCTAGCGACGTAAAAGCCTGCGTTTATAAGCTAGCCCTACGTTTCTTGTTGAAACTCGGCTCTTAGAAAATCCAGGATTGGTCGGCAACTGCATCAGAAATCCTGATTCTCTCCACATAAGATAACTAACCACATCTCCAACAAAAATGTCAAAGACTACAAACAGTAATATTCAACACAAAACCTGATTTATATTGAAACACATGAACACACATTTCAAACAGATATAGACTATCCAATATTTTTTTTTACTTTACTTTACATCATGAGCCGATTGCAAATCTTCAGTATTTATGTGAAGCGAAAGGTCTACATGGCTTTTGACCATGATGCATCTTATAAAAGGTGTTTTTAGTGGATTAGGATATAATTATTATGATTAAACCAAGAGTTCGCCTCACTCAAAACCATGTTAAATTTCTATTCCAGGCACCCACTCGTTATAGATATCGTAAAGTCATCAGCAAACTTTTTAAACTCTGTTTTTTTGAAGTCGTCCAAGCCACGCAAACTCTCTAAACCATCAATATACAAGAGGAAAACTACTGGTCCTATCGTTACTTTATTTCAGTGCGTACACCATCTGTCTTATACATTAGATTAACATATTGTTTCCTATAAGAGAACCAAAACACTTTAAGGCATATGTTCCATTTTTCACAAAAATATGCTTCTAGACAGACTGAACATCTAGTTCTTGAAACATTTGCAGCTATTGTTTCTGGTGGTACGTCAAGGGACACTGGTTAGTTCTTGTGGAGGTCAAATAGGTTCCGCACGTTTGATCAACAATGTCGACTCCGAATTTCTTGTAGTTGTAGGAAGTAATATCTTCTGCTTCTTTGTCAAGCGGAAGAAAGCATCAGAAGTTTTTTGTTTCTTTTTGTCAATGTCAATCTAATGTCATCTTGATATAGACAAATTGAAAAATCACATACCTTTCCTTTACTTCGCTGAATTCAGCCGGAATTTCTTTTTTATGTTTTCTGGGGGTAGCTAGAAAGGTCATGTTCTTCCGTAGAAGTTATTTTACCAACGGAATTCTGGATAACCAATTGTCTGCAAAGAAAGTCCGACCGGAACCCGGACTTTTGATAGGGGGCCTCTGTTTGATTTCCTGCATGCGCTTCCATCGCAAGAGCATACATCGTTTTTGCATAGGAGAGATTTATGATTTTCAAGCCACATTTCGCTGACATGTTGGGAATATTCTGATATTTAATAATATTTTTGGCAGTTTGCAGTGCACTTTTCACAGTTTTTGCGCTCACCTGGAGTACTGATGTCACCAGAGCGACAATATTTTACAAGAAAATTGAAGCTTCTATTTCCAGTCTTCCCATATCCCAGAGATTTTTTTTTATTTTAATGCTGGTATCTTAGGATCCTGCCAGAATTAGAAGAATTAGAACTTCGTCTGTTTGACAAGCATGGAAAAAAAGCAGCGAGAATCGTTTCAATGGAGTATTTTTTTTTGTTAATATTTAGCGCCTTCTAACCGAGAAACCATATTTTGCTGATGTGTTCTGGTGTTATATCTAGATTGTGATTTTTCGCAAATCGGCGACTAAGATTCGTTCGAAAATTACATGGGAAGATGCCGAACATTTCAGGAATGTGAAGGTAAAAGAAAATATGCTACCCTAAGGGTTAAATAAACCAAAAGTTAAAGCAAAGGTTAGCAATTACTGAAAACGAAGAGACGTCGCATTTTCGAAAAAAAAAACCGAAAGGTGCACCGACTGACCCCGTCCCACGAACTCGTATCATTAACGTCCGCGAAGTTCGTGAGAACCGTCCAGAAAAACCGAGACGGCAGACTGCGAAAACCGCCATTACGGACTATCTAATTTACACAGGAATGAAATTAGAATGCACAAGGGCAATAACTTACAATTATAAATGCGGCCCATCCGGCAACGAGACACACGAATTCGGTTACAAATCCTAATGATGCAATTTTCTGCGCCGAAGGAGCTTTTACTTCTGCGGGACTATTGCGAAAGCGCCGCTTTCGGAAGTTGGATGCAATTTCGTCCCGCGAGCTTCATGAAATATCATGTCCGGGTTGTTATTTGGTTTGGCACTCTGCCCGTTTCCGGATATTTCCCAGCCAAGGCACAAGGCCGGATTTACTTAAGACGAGTCGTATACAGGGTGAGCCGCAAAGTTTTTTACGACGATCGTCTCGCGTGTCACGGCTATCCTACTAAACACCCTCAAATGCTACTGCTCTACGTAATGGTTTTCTTTTACAACCTGGTATCAAGCAATAAAAAACTCACATACTTTTTATAAAACTTCTAGCTAACGTTTGGTCACATCACCATCCGGCCCAAAAATCATCGGTTATCTACTCTCTTGTTTACTGAGCTCTGCTCTTCTCTCTAATAATTTTCACATTAAAGATATTAAGCGTTCCATCACAAAATACACTTCACCACAACCTTCCAATAGCAATGAAACTGAAAGCAATTTCACACTTGCCACTGTTCTATCGTTCTTCCTTACCAACATCACCATATATCAAAAGTTTTTTAGAAATATAAACAAAGCATGTCCAAAAATCTCTTGCAATCTGCGATCCATCAAAGATAAAGTTCTGTTTGAGACATCATTTTATGCGACGAAAAATATGAACTACACTCAAAAAATATGAAAGAGCCTTAAGACTAAGATAAATAAACTCATCAGCAGTTGCCGAACACAATCACGAGACCGGACATAAATTGTATTCGATAAAACTAAAATTCTTGCATGTAATCAATTCTTCTACCAACGAAAAAATCCGAGAGTCAGGTCTCTACTTCTCACCAATATGGAAATCAGTCATCGGAGACGGTGTTTATGCCCGACATTTAGCTCCGCTCCCCTCAAACTATATTTAAGGAGGTACAGAGTAAAGTGCGAGCTAGTTTCAGTCAAGCTCCGAAGAAGCCAACAGGATGATGTGTTATTGGTCATCTCTCTCCCTGATATGTCAGATTGATGAGGGTTGTAGATAGTTATCCAGCAGATTGTTCTTGTTAAAGATACTTTGGTCTCTTCCATAGACCTAGTGTATTATTTTGTGAAGCTGGATGGATTATTCAGAGATAGTTTTTCGAATTCAATAGAAGGGGTGCTGAGATCTTCTGCTTTCATTTTTATAATAAGTAATATATTAAAATATCGTTCAATCCTTTTCCATGTTGGCATCAACCACGTCAATATTAAGATCAATGTTTTAATGCCTTTATAAATATATTTAATCTTTACAGCGCGGCAACTTTAAAGGGACGAAGAATCAATTTTTGGAGCTGATGAAAACTTGAGTCGCTTAAGCGAACAACACCTTAGTTCTTTAAGATTATTTATGTATCAAGTTACATCACTTACGCATTTATTTAATGTCAATTCCCTTGCCATATTATCTGCTGACTTACCATTTGTTGTTTTGTAGGGCTTACATGAATGGTTAAGTTAAAACTTTTCTTTCCCAATTTCCATAATTTCTCTTTTTTTGCGTTTTTTTGGCAGAGTTGGTATTAGTTCTTGGATTTTATTGACCTTAATATGGATAAAACAAAAATTGTTGTTTTTGACATGAAGCGCCTCCTACCGATTCGTAAAAGAATTAATATTGTGCCAATCGAAGCTCCTATAAATACACTTTAAAACTAAACTAAGTTCGCCGCAATCGGATTAGCCAAAAAACGTTATTCAACTTTTTCTAAACCAATATTTGAGCCTTCCCCCACCCTTAATTTAACGAGATAAAAGAAAATAGTTCAAACAAAAAGTTTTCTTAACTATTGATTTTGAGATAGGTTAATTTGGAATATTTTTGAGAAAACCGTTTTTTTTTTTTATTTTGCAGTAGAGGTTACGCTCCCTAGCTGCGATTGCATGAACCTGTAAACAATTTCCAGCTTTTTTCTCATAGCCGATTTATCTAGAAATATATATATTTTTTAAGTTGTAGGACCAGCGGCTTCCTTATTCTAATTTTGCCAATTAATGTCAAAAGTTTTGTTTCGCTAGAAACTGGTAGAACACTTAATTGCCTTGCTTTTGCAAATTATCTTATTTTTTCTTGTCCAATCTTAACTTGAACACAAAGTTGTAAAACACAACAATTTCCATCTTCGCTCAGCTCGTTAGTAAAAATAACTTTCTTCAATTCCGATGTTCATTGTAAACACATTAATTATTAATGAAGCTTGTAAACAAATCCATAAAGATCGGAAAAGGTGAACGCGTTAGGCGATCGTTAGTCATCCGAATAGGTGTAAGATGCAAATGTTTGGCACGAAATCAAAAGATTTTTACGCCTTCTTATGTCTGCAAAAGTAATCGCGACATTTAATCGTCGACATGTAAGTAACACAATGTATTCAAACCATAACTTTCCTTTTTTACCTTTTGTTTCTTTATTTTAAAAGTTATTCACTTCCTTCTCTGCTGTTATTTATTTCCCCATCATTCTGAATAAAGATCTTTCATAGTTTTAATCAACGCAGATTGTTTACTAACGTATTTCGTATTTTTTTCAAAACTAGTAGTAAACCACAGAAATTGGGCCATATTTCTTACCGTTACGTAAAAGGGCACATTTTTCAACTGTCAATAACAAGGCGCGATTCGTCTGGAGTGTATGCAGGCAAACCAAATCCTTTTATTATGTTGCAGAATGCCAGATTGTTTTCCTAAGCGGAAAAATGCAGCAGTTTGTTATCTCTTTTATGATAAAATGTATTATTATTACCTGGAAAAAGTAGAATCTTTTCCTTGAGAGGTTCAATTCTGTTATGAGATCTTAATTGAAATAATCACTGCGGAGTTGATTAATTTTTTTCAAATTCGCACTAGTTTCCTGATTGAATTCTTTGAACTTTGGCTTTATTATTATCTTTCCGTATTGTCTTCTGTTAGTTCGGGAAAACTACATTCTTTTGTTCGTTCCATAGGCATTTGGTTAGTTTTGGTTTAGTTGCTTATTATAAAATTTTCTTTTATCACGAGCTCCCGGTCCTGAAGTCTTCCGCTTTTCCGGAATCCAACTTTGCCATTTAAAATTACCCTCGAAAGAGGCACAAAGAACGTTCCCGATCGGGAAAATATTAATTAAATACCGACAATTACCGAATTGTTTATTAATACGCGCTACATCAGCCGCGATCCCGGGAGAAATCCGAACAAAAGGGGGGGGACGCCGACGAGATATTTCGACCCCGTGTGTCGTATACGCCCCCAATCCCCTTTTGTTGAACCCATAAAAGAAGTGGTTCATTAACATATTGAATTATTAAGAAGTGGAAATTACGAATTCTTTTTGATTTAAACGAACCCGCCTCACGCAAATTAATTATTCTTTTAATGTATCGCCCGCCCCCGCCCCCCGTCCCGAAGAAATCTCGGGTGGTAATTTATGTCAGCAGAGATTTTTTTTAAACCGTTTTACGGAGGATTAACATCGGCGTAAAATACGAGCACCGATTTGAATATTTATAGGAACTTTTGTTTGGCTAGAGCCGGTTCGAAGGGTAGTTTGAATTTATTTATTCGTTTGCTGACACGATGGTAAAAATAGCTCTTTTTGTCCTTTAACTGCGAGGTCTCGCCTCTTTAACTAAGCACTTTATTTTACAGTAACAAAGCAAAACCGCGATAGAATAGAAAATTCAAGAAAAAGTGGGTCGTGTTTCTATTCGGCAAAATTTCTATTCTTGAATGTCATTCTATTGAAAACCAGTGAAATTTTATTCTCTGCACGTTTCCTAAGTTATATTGAAAGAAGGTGCCAAGGGAATGGCTTCTACCAGTTCTTGCATTCCAAATGTACATTTTGGAAATGATAATTTTAATTTATTATTTGACGTCAACTGAAATATTTTCTCTCCAAAACATTTTTTATCACCACTAACTGTAAAAAAAAAAAATCACAGTAACCACAAACTTGAACAAACTACCCATTTATTCACTTGGTACGGTTGCAAAAAGAAGTAAGAAAGTTCATGTTCAAACATTAGGTAATACTTAAATGGGAGATCTATCTCAGTGTGCTCCCGAGAAAATTAGCAGCGACGGTGAGCTTCGGACTTCCCTAAAAAAAATTGATATTGAGAGTGTCAAATTTGTTAGTATTTTGAAGACTATTCATGTCGAGGTAGAATGTAGTACCTTGGACCAGTCTGAACTGGGAAACCCTCGACGCCCTAAAACTAATATTTTAATGAGAACTTAGTTAGGGTTAAAAAATAGGGAATAAATATGATATATTTCGGCAATGAAAAGCATTAAACCAGGGAACAAGATGATTTGACCCGAACTCTGTTTGTGAACTCCAGTAGTGGTGGAGAGAGATGCCATGACAAAGAGAGACCGAGCAATTCCTTAAAAGTGCATCTTCCACATTTATAACAGATCTGCTATGCTAGATGCTACTTAATGCAGATTGTGCCAAGAAGAGGAAGAAACGGTATCATGCTATTCCAATGTCAAGGTCATCTGTAGGACTTAACCAAGCCAGAGGCAACGAGTTATACCAAGGTCCCACTCTCGGAGCTGTAGAGTCTACATGATCAAGATTAACCTAGAGGAAGCTCTATTGTTGTGGAGAGAATCACAATAGATCACAATCACAATAGGCGCATATCTGGAATCTTGAATTTTGAGCAGTTAGAGAGCTTTCTTTAAATTAGAAAGTAAATTACCTCCTGGGTAGTTCTATAGTGTTAAAATTCCGAATTAGCACCACAGTAGGGCGACAATATGCGGATCAAATTATAAAACTATTTCCTCCGTATACCGTGGGAGAGGAACGTGGCCGTGCTCAGCTCATTGACGCGTCGCTGAAAGAAAACAAAGTTGCACCACTTGGCGGATTCCGATCGTCTCGTTTAAAGTGTAAATTGCGTCGAACGGTAACGTTACGTTAAAAACAGTGTAAAGTAGTGTAATTACGTAGCGACGAAACGACCGGAGATAATGTACGTGTGGCCGTTATTTAAGCGACTTACAAATCGTCGTCCAAATAAAATGTATCGCCTCCCGGGGCCGGTGCCGGACGATTAGCGATTAGTCTCTCGATTGATATGCAGAGGATCGCAGAGAAATCGAGAAAATTTAAGATAATCGCGTTAATCTCGAGAAAGGTTGCGGGATTTATTGCCTTTTTATCGTATTTGGTAGGCGAAAACTGCAGTTCGAAATACGTCCTGCTGATTGAGTAAAAATTAGTTAAACGAGCAATTTCAACAAACCGTTCATAATGTATTATACCGGATATGTCAGTTTTTTGTACTAGTGCATGCAAAATTAGATCTTATCTGGAATTCTACTAAACCATTGTGTTATGGTAGGTATTCCACGTACGTAAATTATGCAAAAGTATGCAAAAATTTAATTTTGACTTGATAACGGAATTGCATTATAATTAATATAATTAATTAGAGATCGATATACATTTTCAAATTTTCTTCGAAATTTCAGTCGAGATATGATTTTGTACATAGTTGTGTGGCATACTGACAAAAAACTGACGTGCCCTGCATAAATCTCTATGAATGGTTAGTTTAAATTCGTATTTTTAGGAAATGTGTTTGTATGAACTTTTTTTTAATAAAAAACGCCTTGCTTTGGACGGCTAAAGTTTGTCGTGATTAATTTGCCCCACGTTGTTCAGATTGGTCGTAATTAATAGAGCTTTCTTATTCTAGATGGCAATCGTAATTATTTATAAGTAGGCCGTGTATATGACGTATACATCAATTTTTGATTTGATGATTGTTTAGATGTGCTGGAAAGAAACCGCAATTATAGTAGCATAAGTATTCGTAAATAGTCTACAGGAAAATAATCAAAATCGAAATTATTCTTAACTTATGATGTTGGTATAGCATTTTCTATTTAACTTCGATAAATCTATTACTGTTTTTTGCGAGCTTTTCTTGTTGTAGCATAAATATTAACATAAAACATAAATTTGTGCCTATTAAATTTTATTACTCTACATTTTATTACTCCATGAAAGATGTTTGTGTTACTTACCTGCCCCACTATTTCATCACAATTACTCAATAAACAACAAACATTACAAATTTTACTGGGTTCATTGTAAAGTCACGCTTTTTATTTTTACAACTTAATCTTGAATTTTAATGTAAATTAAACCAGCATGGATTGGATTGACGAGCGCCCTTAAAAAAAAATTGAAAAAATGTATCAATACTTTAAGGTGTATGTAAAGACTCCATTAAAATCTCTTCCAATGCTGGAAATAACGAGTTAATACCATTTAAAAAAAATCTCCGTGTACCGGGTTCCCTTAATTTTCCAAGATATCTGTATACGTTAATATGATTAGAACCTTTATGAATAAGTTCCCTTTTTCCAGTCGGTCGAATAAGATTTGGTCGACGCCAAAAATACTAGATAAAGAATTATTCTAGAAACCTGTGAATTGCTTGCCAAACTATGAAGTGCAGTTCTCTATATTATTTTTGGCCCTTGTCAATTTAACCCCTTCGAACCAGCTATATTTTAAATTTTAAATTATTAAATTTGGATATTCTTCATTACATGTCCCAAACAAGCTGTACTTCATTCTTAAAAAAATCGTGATAGACAAGTAAGTGGGAAAATGCCAACGAAATATCCTTATTTTTGGTGAGAAGGAAAATCGTCATCGTTTTGCTCGGGGTGTTTCTTAAACTCAGCTATGAATCATATTATACCGTCGAACGTGCCACATCAACGCACGCAAAGTCTTGTCCGTTGGTGACTAACAACTGTAGGGCCTGAGCAGATTCCCCGATCGTCCTAAGAAACGACAATTTCATCCCCCAATAGCCCGCTTTATAGTCGACCGGGAGGAATACGAATTAACTACCACAAATTAGGGCTTTTATTCCGCCCATCGGCGATAATTCAAACTACATTCGTGCTAACCAAATAGGGCCACCGAGTCACTAAATCGTATATAAAGGGAATTTCGGCAAAGGCAGTTAATTTTCCCGTCGGGTTAAGAAAAGTGTCATCGCATTCGGATGCCTACCCTGTCTTTCTGATCAGAGTAGGACTAAGTCTCGAAAACAATTGTATGGTCTGTAGTTCGTTTCACAGACTTCGGTTTGCTTCAGTTCTAAGGGAGGCAGGAAAGAAGTATCGCTTTTTTTACTGTTCCCTTAGAACATATTCTTCAATATTTCATTGCTTCTTCTTTCTTCTTCCATTGTTAAACACGGAAAAACTTGTCAAAGAAAATGAGTCCGAAAGCATCCCCGTACATGCCATTGTGCCATTTAAATCATTACTGACCACACAGCAAAAGATCTTAAGGAATGTAATGTTAAAACCAGATTTACCAATAATCTGGGAATCTTTCCTATTCATTATCCATCCATCCAATAGGAATTTATAGCATTCGAGCATACAAAGTATACATTGTAGGAGACGGGACGAAAAATATCAACCAGGCCAAAAGAACATGAAATTGTTTTTAAGTCTTAAAATCTTCTTCGACCGAACTACAATTCTTGCATGTCATCAATTATTCTACTAAAGAAAATTTCAAAAATCCGTAGATATCTCTAAATAAACAAATAATCTTAACAGTGGCTTACCAATATAAGAAGATAAAGGAGTGCAAAGGGGTACTGAGGAGGGAAAGGTCACGTTGGTCTGGGTCCCGGGTCACACCGGTATCCGGGGCAGTGAGGCAGCGGACGCCTTAGCCAGAGAGGGCTCCTCGCATAGGCATATAGGGCCAGAGGGGATCGCCCCGTGTGAGGCGAGGAGCTCTCGAAGCCTGGGCGAGAGACCGGGCCGCGGGGGGCTGGAGAGTTGCTCCGGGAATGAGGCAGGCAAGGCTTATGATGGATGGGCCCGCCCTTCCTCGGACCAGGGAGCTGCTTGGACTGACCAGAAGGGAGTGTAGAGCACTAACAGGGGCCTACACAGGACATTGCAGGGTTAGGAGGCATCTTTGCTTGCTAGGCATTGGAGACGACCCGGAGTGTAGGTGGTGCATGGAAGGGGAGGAGACCCCGTATCATCTGCTCACCGAGTGCCCTGCCTTGACATGGGCAAGATTGGGAGTCTTCGGAACGGCCCTGATCGATCCGGACTCAGTGCACGGTATTGGGCTAAAGGAGTTGCTGACCTATAGGAGGGGCGGCATTCTGGACGCCCTCTAGAGCGGCCTGGGGGCACAACGGGCCCATCTGGTGGCCTAAGTGCTTGGACGCCCGCGAGGGCCCCCCCCCTTTAATACCAATACCAATAGCAATATAAGAATCAGTTATCCGAGATAATGAACATGTCCACCTTCTTTTCGCTTCACTTTCTTCACATGGTATATAAGCAGGTACTGAGTAAATTGCAAACAATACATGCAACAACTGATTCGCAATGGATCCAGAGGATTTGTAAATAGTATTGCAATTATAATTATTATTAAAGAGTATGGACGCAACATTTGATACTGGTCCCATCTCTTTTTGTGTCTTTAGTATCTATCACATTAAATTAGAGTTTTACAATTTTAATTGTTGCAGTAGAGTATATAATTACCACTCAATGGTATATCATCAAACACCGTCAATAGGGAATGTTGTTCTTGTGATGAAATCCAGCCCTGTCGTCCCCCCACAACGCGTTTTTTTTTCATTTCCCTTCCACACAAACCACCATTCCCTTTCGCAGCTCATTTGCAAAACTCCGCCGCTCAACTCCGACACACACAATGAAAACTTTCATTTGCATTCGCGGCTTTAAATCAATCCCAGTGGAAGGTAATGAAACTACGCAATTGCTTGCACGCGTGTGAATGCCAGTGGCGTAGATGTTTACAAAGCAGCCGAAAAAATAAAATGATTCATAACAAAAATAAATGAATACTTAAAATAACTACTAACAAAAATAAGAGTTCCCATATCGACGGTAGATATGAGGAGAGGGCAAATTCCAAATGAAGCAACTGTATTTTTCCATAATTAAGGCCGTAGCCGCGGTTTGATAGCATTTTTTCCTTCTAATCAGTAATTGACTTTAATCCCTTGGTGGCCTCGACTTAGAGGAAAGATAATAGCGGTCTGGGTGCGCTTACCTTTTATATATATTTATACAATCGTGTGTTATTTTTAAATATTATTTCCTGTAGGCATAGTTATTACTACTTTTTGACAATGGAAATGGAAAATTATTCTCAGTCAGTCAGTAGCCGCGCACACAAGAGATGATCTTCTAGAAGATCTGCCTTCCTGGAGAAACTAACAGGCTGCCAATTTAGAGAAGTCGGTGCAAAACTCAAGAGTACCAAAGGATCGAACGTCTAAAAATCCTTCTCGTACGGGCCCAATGGGTTTCCAAGGCGCCGAGACACTTGATTATTTTCAAACATTGTACGTTGCTTTTGTTTTGGATGGTTCATCTACAAAAGCAAAGGCGTTGACCACAAGAACATCTCAAAAAATGGATGCTGCCAACCGAAAACGTACTTTGCTCTAAAATTTGTTATGTTGCACAGCTAATTATGAAAATGCATAAAATTAAAGAAAGATGCCGAAGAGGAAAAATATAGCGGATTTGCCAAATTCCAAGGGTTTATGTTCTAGATTGTTTGCGATTAATGGTGCGATAATGGGGCAAAGTATTAGATCTCCTTATTTATCATTGTTTTGCAAAAATGTTTTAAATAAGTGTTCTATAAAATCGAAAGAGCAACATTTTAGAAATAACTAAATTTATGGAAATTGTCAGTGATTAATATGTATCAGTGATCGTACGTTTTTATTCCACTCTCACAGTCGTCACGAAGATTGATTACAATGGGCTCTAGAGTATTTTGTATGCAAAATGCAAGAATTTTCATTTTTTAATGTGCTGTACTGCATTTTTCCAGCTCTCAGCCGACAAGTGACCTACACCTCTTAATAACAATAGGTTTGAAGTTCGTAATTACTTTTTGTGGGAATGTCGAGATATATTGAAAAAGATATACCAGATATTCGAAATGTTACTAGTAGATCATTCTCACATAATGCCGGTTGAACCGCGGAATATTTCTATAATAAGTGATTAAAATATAGTCGGTGCGATTTGCGATGGCATAGTCGGTCATAAAACCAAGAGAGAAGGTGCTTCCTCTCGTATGCTAAGAATCTTTGTATATGTCCCCCGGTGTCGTACACGCAACAGAGATAGCACCAGCTACCGAATAATTACAGTGGTTTACACAATACAACAGGGTTGCATTTTTGAAAAACGGCTGCCGAAACTCGAAGGCCGTCTTTAATTATTATGGATAATGCACGATATCATTTTAAAATTAGTGAAAGTGTACCAAATGCAACGAAAGCAAAAAAGAGAATTAATAAAAATTGTCAACAATTACAAAACAAACGAAATAATTGCTAAAATAGGCCATCAAGTTTTAAGATTGCCTCCTTATCATTTTATATTTAATGCCATAGAATTGTTGTCGGCTCAGTGCAAAATATTTCTTAATAAAAATATTGTGAGGCAAGGCACGTTGATACTGCAGTAGTATCTGTTTGGAAGGCAGCTCTCCAGACAGTTACCAAAGAAAATTGGATCAGTTTATAACACATACGGAAAATATAATAAGAGTATTCTAAAAAAGAGAATACACTTGATATAAGGGTACCACCAATTGTTATTTATCGTTTCATCGTAAATACCAACTAAATTTGGTTAGTTTCGGTTATGGTATGATATATTCTTTTTAATTTTGCGATTTTTTTTTAATTTTTATTGCATATACAGAGTTTTCGGACAATAGTTTATTTAATAAGTTATCATAATTTTTTCATATAGGTTCACCTACTTAAATGTGTCTTTCTTACTCCTAAATAATACAATCTTGATCGTTATTGACAGCTGTCTTGCATTGATCAGATAAACATTTAGGTCGTAATAACATCTGTTGAAATATAGACGGAAGCAAGGTTAATAATCTGTTATTCTGTCTGGCATTTTATTGTCGACTATGCCATCACAAAATCCATCCAACTTTGTAGTGAAAATTAATTTGTTATTTTTGTGCACAATTTCTTTACTCTTTAAGTTGAACTTTCATCCAGTTATAGGGCTTAGTAATATTTGCTTTTTTTTCTTTTTTTTTTGGGATTAATTGATCAGTGTTATAATATAAGTTGCAATTTTCCTCTAGCTTGCTGTAATTTGCTTTAACCTATTGGAAATAAATACTTATTTATTTGTTTATTTAGGAGTTTAGAAAACTCGCTTTATAAAATTATCACTTAGGTCTTGCATCTAACTCTTAGTTTAAGTAGTTGACTATATATTATATTCATTCTTAATATTATAAAGGCAGCAGATTAACATAATTTTAATTTTTGTCCCAATAAATTCATTTCATGGAGGAAATGTTTCTCTTACAAAGAATATTTTTGTATTGCCACGTTTGCGTCGACACCCTGTATAAATGAAAATATTTTTAAAACGTTATTTAGACGACTTTATGCACCATCTATTAAAATGTTTTCAAAACCGTGACAAATATGAGACATTTGCCACGCTTTTGCCACACCCCATTTGTACGGATCGCAATTATTTTCGGCGGGGCGGTGGCCGGGGACGTTCACCCGACGCCGCCATTTAATTAAATTACTCCCAAACAAAATCCGACCGGAATCGACCCGGTAATTGCGATTCCGAAAACCGACGTCATTAAATAACCAAGTCAATCGTATAAAATATAAAAATCGGCAGACGTATTCTGCGGGGGCGGTCGTGCATAATACCAGACGAGGCCGAACGCGGCGGCCAAATAAAATTAAGCGTAACCGACCCGCGCGTTTTCAAATCGATAATAATTAGATCTGTCAGCGTCAGAACTCAAATTCGCTTTCCGGGCATAGTCTTTCCGCAAAGTGCTACGTCAGTCCCTATCTCTTTAACTTCTAAATTTTATGCCAGCGGGTTTATTGGCATTTTACTCTCTTCCAGATGGAGACGGCAAGCGGCGGCGGCGGCGGCGGTCCCGCAAAAGGATCGCCGCGCCGAGCATACTCTTAAACGAATCAATAAGGGCCTCTAATTTATCGTTTGTTGGACGATTACGCGCGATCCCTACCGATGCCGTCCTAATTTAGTTAAAAGTCTTTGAAAACGACCACCGTCGTATCTGAATTAGACAAATTCATTGATAAAAACCGATAGATCACGCAAACAAACTTTCTTCGAGCATTTCAATTTATAAATAATATATAAGTAATTAAAGAAGTCCTATTTCTACGGAAGGTAATACGCCGCAGAACTAAATGATGTAATAATGATTAAAACCACCAAAATAAGTTATATTATTATTTGTTTGTTTGGTGCACGATATGATATGGTCTGCAATTATGGACATTATTATTGTAAGTATAATATTAATGATACCAATAAATAGGTAAGAATTATTTAAAATGCATATGGCACTGATGTGATTTTCTTTCAAGGTGCTTGTTTGTTTACCTATAGATTTTTACTTTCTAAAAGACCGATTTTGGTTAAACCAAGGATTGACGCAGATATGAGAAATAAATTTCAAATGAAAACTCTGTGTATATATTCCATGCGTAAGCGGCAAATAAAACAGTAGAGAGACAGGATAAAAAATATCTACTAGGCTCAAAAAACCTGAAACGGGCTTAATACTATGACAAGTAAACTCATCAGCATTCGGCTACTGCTACACCATCACTAAACCGGACCTCAAATTTTACTCGATAAAACTAAAATTCTTGCATGTAACCCATTCTTCTACCAACGAAAAATCCTAGAATCCTTAGAAATCTATAAGGAACCAAACAATTTTAATCGCGACCTTTCACCATTATGGGCATCAGTCACCTGAAACAATGTTCATGCCCACTTTAACTCCATTCTCCTCAAACAACATATAAGTACCGACTAGAATGAGAGCCAGTTTCAGTTAAGAAGTCAACAGAATGATTGGCTAAACCTTAGCAAGTTTGACCTACGCAGGAGGAATCCAAAAGATATGTAATTAGAAAGATTATGTAGAGTATGTAATTGATGTTAACGATTCAAAATGTTGTTGCGCAAGGAAACTCATTGTCTTTTTTTTTTTTTATTGCACGCCACATCAGTAATATGCGCTTTTTTAAGTTTTGTGTTTCTATCCTTACATTTGGTTCCTTTTACATTCGTTTCGGTATATTTGAATTTAAATTTGTTTTGTATTTCATAATTTCTTGGCAAACATTTATTTTTCTGTTGAAGACAGTAACAGTCACTCTATTCGTTAACGCCACGGTTATGGTTTCCATTACCCCCACTTGATCGATTTGATCAAATGCCAAATGGTCTTCGTATGCTTAGTCCAGAATCGGACTCTCTCGATATTTAACTAAACTATTCGTCGCCCTACTCCTTAAGCGTAGGTGAATTAGAATGTTGTTTGGATATTATGATTCTGCCGGTAAACGGATTTATAATTTAAAGGAAAATGAATCTTGACCTATAATTTTACGCTAATACAAATGTCGTTACGTGCGGCAATAAAAAATTACTATCGACGCACTCTAAACCCATCGTAAAAATACTATAGAGAATTTAATTGTTTTGTCCCACATAGTTCAACAGCGTAAGTGTTTTGCAAATCTTGTCTTTTTAATAAATAATAGAATCCCACCTGTAGACCAAGAATAACGGAAAAATGCCAAGGTCATAAGCAGTCATGAATATTACTTACCTTCATTCTGATTAATAATTGTTGTATGAAATTTTAAGTGTGGAAATCGGGACTTAACATTATTTTCAAAAATCGGTTGATTGTACTAGCGGTTTTGCTCTATCCGACAATGGTGTATGTATTATGCAACAAATTTGGTAAATGACATTTGAGTTAAAAATTTATTTGGCACGAGCCGAGATAGCTGAGCGAGTGCTTAATGGAGGCGTGAGTTAAAAAGTTTACCGAACGTGTTGCATACTATACTTTTTCTACGACCGTTAGCATTTGGGTAGATTTTTGCAAATCAACACGAATGCATTCGCTGTCGGAATTGACAAACGTCAAAATTCGAAATATCTTCGAAAACATCCGATTGCTCCCAAATCCGTGCAGTAAAATTCCGGAAATGTCCGAAGTGGCTCGGATTCATGGGAAACGAAACTGACGTGGTAAAATGACGCTTCCCTCATACTAGGTCGGTAATTAATTAAGGGTAATTAAGTATCTTACAGACGGGAGTAGAAAAAACAGTTTACTGGCTCACTCAGAGGAGCACCAATTTCGTCTCTTAGGAAAAAAAATGGAGAGATCGTCTTGGAACCAGTGAGTGGAAACAGTATGTACAAACACTCTTTAAAGACCAACGAAATTTAAGTTCCTTAATCGTATCGGAAGAGCTAAGTGGGCCTAAAGTTCTAGAGAGTGAAATACAAGCCATTAAGAACACGAAAAACCGAAAAAGCCCAGGACATGACAATATACATGTTGAGATCCTGAGAATACTATATATTAAGTACCTATTTAACAGAATATATGAATCGGGTAAAATTCCTTCGGACTTGTTAAAGTCTACCTTAATATCTCTCCGTAAAAAAAGTAGCTCTAGAAACTGTGGAGACCACAGACTTATAAGTCTTATGAGCCATGCTCTGAAGATTTTCCTCCGAGTTATTTACAACCGAATATATGCCAAATGCAATGAGCGAAGAAACCAGTTCAGTTTTATCAAGGGGCGGGGTACAAGAAAAGCTCTCTTCTCAATGAAACTTCTTATACAGAGATGCTACTATTAACGGCGGGAAGTGTTTATATGTTTTATAGATGTTCAGAAAACTGTTGATAATATTAACCAATATCTTCTTCTGGAGAGGTTAGAAATCGTCTTAGATTCGAAGGACATCAGAATAATTCAACAACTGTAATGGAAATTGCAGAGGTGAAAATAAACGACGAACTAATTACAGAGACATTTGCTATATATAAAGGAGTCCACCAGGGATGCATTTCGTCACCAATCTTATTCAATATCTACTTTGAAAAGATTTTTCAATTCGCTCGGGAAGGAGATAATAGAGGAATCAAAATCAGTGGAACTCCAATTGACAATATACGGTATGCGGAAGATACATCTGTATTGCCAAATTTTCCTGAGGACACTCACAAGGATACTCATAGCGCAGGCGAAGAACACCTTTTTTAATCTAAAAAACTTACTTCTTGCGCGCTCTCTTCCACTGGCACTTCGTCTTCGCGTGTTAAAGTGCTACGTGTGGCCTATATTGCTATATGGAGCAGGGACATGGTTCCTAAAAATACGGACCCTGAAATGTGGACTTTGCGTAGGTTCCTGCGTATTCCCTGGGCCGCACACACAACTAACGAAGAAGTGATGAGAATGGACCGTGTACATTCTTAGAAGTGCCAAATACTCAACCCATAAACTAGGCAAGATAGTTGGTCGACGAGGTCCGGGTCGAAAACAAAATTCGTGGCTTCTCAACATAAGGGACTGGTGCGGAATAGAAGATGCCGCTACAATCTTTCGACAAGCTAAGAACGGCACTATGCGACACTCAACGTGCGTATATGAACAGCGCACGAGGAGAAGAAGAAGAGTAGAAAAAAATATTTTCAGCAATGGGACGTTGTTGCTATACCTTTCATACATTTTTTCTAAGATATGACTTTCTGGTTACTGTTTTACACTAATAGCACTATCTTTAGTCACTTGCAACTGTTATATATGTTATATTTTCATTCGTAGAAATCTGAACAGTTAGACCTAACTTTTTTTTTTTAATTTTTGATTTTAAGTTTGTGCACGCGGATTTTGCCTCTCAACGGCACCGACTGCGGTGCGGGGAAGGAGGTACGTAATGCCGGCACTTCGAGTGATGCAATTAATTTGTAAACTTTGAATAAAATTATTGTGAGCGGTCAACAAACCCCTCCTATTGATTATCTATCCATTCCGTTTTGTACAACGAACACAAGCTTGTCCGACTGTTTACAAATAATTACACTCGCAGACGTACCCAAATAACCCAATATAAATCGTGTCCGCGAGCAAAACAATGCGAGGTAATCAAAACGTTTGGGACATTAAAACCGTCATTAGTCACAATTACCAAACGCATTCAAATGTCGGCAACTCGCAGCGTCTGCAAGCGGGTGAAACCGCTCGCGGCCTTTTACAGGCAATTACTGCTAACAAAACGGTGCTGCAGACTCCCTGACAACGTTACGAAAAGTGCGAGGTAAAATATCTTTTCGATTTGGAATTCCCAATGAGGCAACAGCGAGACCTTGGCCGAGGGCGCGAAAAGGGCGCGTAAGAATGACTCATTGCAATCAATCCGGCCCTATCCCTATGGGTTTCAAGTCTGCTGTTGCTAAGGACCTACCGCAGTAGTTGATGGCTTGGACCTCCGCGCGCCACGTTGCCAAATTGACCACCGAATACCAAGCGCTGAAGTTTTGTTTTTGTTAAGCTTTTCCGACCGTTTAAAAATATATAGAGTGTTAGTCAAGTACCTAGCCTAAGCTTTAAGAACCATTAATTTTAAAGGAAAAGGGGAAACATATTAACATGGAAACTCTTTTTTTAATCAGAAATAAAATTGTGCGCCAATTTTATTAATCTAAGTCAGTTTGTGATTAAGGCCATATACAAATTCAAATAAAATAAATTTAAAAGTACAAAAAAAACTCTGAGGTGTACATCCTTTCTAATGTTATGTAGTGTCCTCCATTTTATTATCCATTCTTAATCGTTGCTGGGCATATTCGCATTTTCTGAAAGAAAAACAACAGATTACAAAAAGTCCAGAACAACTATGCCCTTTTCGTGTATTTGAGATGTGAAATATTCATTTCTAGTCCCTTCTGTAAAATACCTAATTATACGCTGATCTAGCTTGCTGAAAGTGTCATTTTACCACTTCAGTTTTGTGACCCATGTGTCCGAACCCCTTCGGACAGTTCCTGGATATTACCGCACGGGTTTGGGAGCAATCGGATGTTTTCGGAGATGTTACCGCACGGCTTGAATTTTGACGGTCATGTCAGTGAATGTATTCGTGCTGTTTTGCAAAATCTACCCAAAAACTAACAGTCGTAGAAAAAGTATATATAGTGTGCAACAGGTTTGGTAATTTTTTTAAGCCGTGAGAGAAAAGGATCGTTTAATAATAAGAATGAGAATAAACTTTATAAAACACATTTTGAATTCAGTTCAGTTGTAGTATTTGGAAAAAAAAAATTTCCATTTGTTGGAATCACAAAAGTCTCTCCTAAATATTTGCAATATTTGTACAATTGTTCGCCTTTTCAGATGTAACTACGCAAGTATAATTAGTTTGTATTGGTATTGAGTAATTTTGTGCAAGATTTTAAAATATATCAATAAAGGGTCTTATTATTACATTATATTTATATATTATTTTATTATTATCGGTCTCAGGTTTCTCTGCTTTGCACGTATTGGTGATGTGATATTGGTAGAGAGGAGCTTCCTCCTATCTTACTTCACCCAAGCTCAAAATTTTTCGAACAATGCGACATGTCTGGAGTATTGGAGGTTTTTATGCTTCATCAAATATGTTAACCTGCATGCCTTGTTTCTCCAGGTTTTTCTTGAAATTTTTTGTTACAATTCCCTCCCTTGATATAACCATTGGTTACTTCGTTAAAAAGCCAGATTTGTTTTAGCTGGATAGCCAGGTCTTCCGTGGATCTCAAATTGTGAGTCAGCGGTATGGCAATATCAATGATTGACCCTTTTTTTCTGTTTATGAATGACGAGAAAATCTGGTCTGTTGTGAGCGACCGTTGTATGTGTTAGTACTGGACGATCGCAGTATAGCAGATACGACCTATTTTCGAGAATTGATTTTGGTTCATATTTGTATCTTTCAACAAAAGTTCCCATTTCGAGCCTAGTTGCTGGTGTATGATTTTTGCCAGTTGATTGTGCCTTCCTAAATAATAATTATCTGCCAGTGCGCTACACTCACCCATGTGTGTTCTATTCATTCTCCAGTATTGCTACATTTCCTACATTTATCAATGTTGTTGATTTTCAAGATATGTTTTTCATAATTGTCCTGTATTGCGAGCATAAATCCCTCAGTTTCAGGATAAATATAACCCTTATGTAGCCACTGTAGTGAAGATATTTTGTCGATGAATGAATTATTATAATAATTATTATTATTGTAAATATTGTTGTTGTTCGTGTATTTATTTACATCGTAATAATGGTTTGTAATTGGCCGTAAATCGTTAAAACAAGAAACAAGTATTAATTATAATCTGAGAAAATTTTATTTATTTTTTTAATTTATTATTATATATTATTTTACGAAATGTAAATAAATTATATCGAGTGCTGGGCAAATTTTGTATTAAAGTGTAAATTTCCTCTGTGAAGCGGCTATATTCTTCGAGCACTATGCGGGAGTTTCGAAAACCGGCAACCCTGCAAAAATTCACCCCTGATTTTCGAACGCGCATACGCAGTTGCTTAATTATCGCCACCCCTCGAAGCTCGCACTCGGCGTCGTCAATTTTGCAATGTTATGCAACCACGAACAAAAAGAACCCCGTCGGTATCCCTTGACGACTTTTGTTTCCGTTCATTCATTTTTCCCTGGTCAAGTTATAGGTACTCTTCCCGTAAATATCAGTCGTTAATTCAGCACCACAATGAAAATGACATAAGTATAACGGGTATCTAAAACTATTAGTCCTCCTATTTTGCGTGGAAAATGTCTTCTTCAAAAAAAACGCTTTTTTTTTAATAAACAAAGTAGATAAAATAAAATAATACGACAGGATTGAAAAAAAAACTGCTATGTTCAGTACTACAGTATCTTGTAAATGTTGTATTCTCCGCTAAAATATTTTGTAAGTCGTAAATGTGCCGAGCTGACACGTCTTGGTGTCAAATCGTTTTATGGTCGAATGGACCTTATTTTTTTAGAGTGCAATTGATAATGTGAAGAAAATTGGAACTTGTTGAATATTCGTGTCTGACCATACCATCGAACTCTCCTTGGAAATCTGCTTTATAAAGAACGAAACCGTTCGTGGAATTCATTATGAGTCAACATTTCCTGTTTTTCTGATATTATCTGTGGTTTTCATATTCACTTTTTCTATTTCTATAGAACTTTATCTATGCTGGTCTCCCTGATTCGACTTAACAGCTTTTACACTTGCTGCTTCTTGTTTTCTTCCATTTGCATCTTAAGCCGGCAGTGGCACGCCGGTAGCTTAGCAGCAGTTTAGCAAGTCTGCTGTAAATTTTAAAGATGAACTTCTGAGGAAATCCTTCCCTTGTCTTTGCCTCTCCACCATTCTCGGGTTCAGCCGTGCGGGGTTCTGGTTCAATCATGTACCCTCATTCGCTTTTGTTCTCTTGGTGGTGTTCATGCCCTGATACCCATGACAGTGTCACTTTATACTGACTAGCTATATCGTTTAATACCTTCGCTTTTATTTCCGCTTAGCTTTCGGTATAGTTGGCAGGTGTTTTTTCTTTTGCAGTGTTCTGATGCGGTCATACTTAAAGACATCATCATTAACTATATTTGTAGAAAATTATATAACACATCGATATAAGTTTTACCTTTGTGTTACCTTAATAATTCCTGGTGTTTTACGTGGAAATTCAAGTCAAGTTGTGTTATGAAAAAGTTAAAAGTCGGAAATATATTCTAACAATTGCCTCCTGTTCGGCTCTTTTTACAGGCCTCTATGGTGGTCGTTTTGGTTTCTTATTAATGGATCTGCGGACCTACGGACATTGTGCAACCCAAGGACGCGCAATATTTACCAATTTCCGACTAATAGATGTTTTCTTTTATTGACACTGAGCAAACAGCATTTTTTAAATATTTTTTCAAGCACTATAAGTTAAACACATTATTTTTCATTGCGCGCATCTGCCCGTTTATGAACGTTACGTGCACGTAACGTTTCCCAACCAAAGCAAACAAGTCGCCATGTTATTCGAATTGCGCTTATTTAATCAATCGCGCTTTTATTTGCTCTTCGGTATTACCGAAACGGTCGTTGCGAAAGATTCCTCGCGAGTGTGTTTGCCTTTTTAAAAAAGGGAGGCGCATTTCCGATTTTGCGTAACGCCGATTGTTTTAATTCGCAATAAAAATCGATTTCGCTACCTTCGCATTCCAGAGCCAGTTTTTACGACACCGTAAATCGGCAATCTTAATTGAAAATCGCGAATAAAACGGCTTGAATTAAAACACTACCGATCTAACTAGTTTTTACTAACGATTACTGTATAATGATGGCGACGATGAAAAAGTAGCGTAAAGCGTCGATTTGCAATTCAAATTGCAATAATACGGGAGTTTGCAACAAAAGGTATGTTCCTAGAAACGAATGCAGCACTACTTGTCCTATAATAATTGCTTAGAAAGTTGCAATAAGCGTGTAACTTTAACCCAACTTTTTCCATATACTATATATGAGAGAAACTGTAGAATCAGAAAATGATACTACTAGGCTAGCGCCAAAATTCCCCTCCCTGACATAGATGCAGCACCCAGTATCAGATAAAACTTTGTCTTCTTTTAAATATGTGTGTTAGTAGGCTGCGAAAAGAAAATTGAAGTCTTGCGTCAAATAGTTCTTTATTGACATCATTCTAAATAAGACGCGTCCGAAAAAATGTCGCAAATTGAGTATAGAGCAGTCATAAAGTTTTTGACAAGGGTTAGCACCTAAAATTATTAAAGAAAGGCTGGATGTTGTGTACGGCCAAAGTTCTCCTTCGTATTCTGTAGTGAAAGAATGGGCAAAACGTTTTCGAATGGGGCAGGAGTCCCTTGAAGATGATTCAAGAACTGGTCGACCAGTAGAAGTGGAGGATTGTGGAAGAGGTGGTATTGAGTGATCGATGTTTAAAGGTCAAGGAAATCTCAGAAATTACTAAGCTTTCTGATACAAGTGTTCGTCGAATCCTGCATGATCATTTATGTATACATAAGGTTAGTGCAAGATGGGTTCCTTAAAACCTTTCGGCTATTCAAAAACAACGCCGTGTCGAGTGTGCGCGGTCTTTTTTGGAACTCTGTGAGTGGGAACCGAAGCTTGTGATAGAGACTATAGAATAGATAGAAAATATTACGCAACATTATTACATAAATTGCGAGACTGCATACGTGTAAAAAGTCGAGGAAAACTGACCAGAGGCGTGCGTCTTTTGCACGATAATGCACCTGCCCATCCTGCCTATAGTTCAGATATGGCTCCCAGTGACTATTATTTGTTTAGATATTTGAAAAAGGACTTACGTGGACGGCAGTTTAACGATGAAGTTGAGTTATAAGGAGCTGTTTTAGCTCATTTTGCAGTCAAACCAAAAGAATATATTTTTTAAGAGATTGAGTTGTTAATAAAGGGATGTAATAAGTGTATGGAAGTTAAGGGAGATTATATTGAAAAATAATAAAAAATTGTTACTCTACTTTGTTTCTGTCATGTTCAGGCCGCGAAATTTTGGCGCTGTCCTCGTATATATAGGACGAAATTTTCAATAGTGCATAAAAGTTGAAGGAAAAATTTTTTAAAATTGTTTCGCACACAACGTCGAAAGCATCTCACCAGAGTGAAATGTGAGATCGTGAGATGTGATGTGTTGACGTTGACATTTTAACTTACTAATTAATAGGAATTATATCTCATCCCAAGTATATAGGCTTTTCTATTTTCCTCATTTTGAGTTGTTTGTAATATTTTTCACTCATCTGGAAAAGCAGTTTAATTGTTTTAACTACCAAGTGCAAAATTGTGACTTAAATCTTCAGAAAGAACTTGCAATTTGAATTAAATCCAAGTTTTTGACATATATAGAATGTTTGCAACAGTTTTATATGCAATGTTGGGCACTTTCCGTATGTCAGCATACTTATTTTTTCTTTGACATTTTTATCTCGTTTATTCAGTGAAACACGAAACTTTAGCTTTTAGCTTTTAATCTATTTTTTTTTATACATTTGGTCTCCTCATTTCGTATGAAGTGTCGATCAAGCAGACAGTTTCTCATTCATCAATATTGCGCAATAATGTGTCTTTTTGAAGCAACCAATGATCATAACTAACCGGCGCTATGGACAAGGAAGACCTCGGGGCACAACGGTCATTCATGAGATAATTTTGCAGTTGAATATTTTGAGACACCGATTAGTGATAATGCTCACAACATCTACGTAAGTATGACAGAATTCCATTAACGGTAAAGCGGTTAAATGCAGACCATATCCGAGGAAGACTTCAGGGAACATGTGAACTGGACTGCTGTAAATTGATAACGAAACGAAGGTTTTGCATTTATAGCTACAGACGCGTAATGCAATGTAATATTCGCCAGAACGAGTTATATTGTGGAGGTTTTGTGATGTGTTGGGCCGGAATTTCTTTCACAGTTCGTACCTCGTGTCTTTGCATGCAGCACCTTTAAATATATATATATATATATATATATATATATATATATATATATATATATATATATATATATATATACAACCGACACCGCAGCATCACAGCTGAGAATGAACCTTCTAATTTTGTGTTCTGTGTTCGACCCGGGTTCGTGCCCATATATGGTCAAGAATAAAATCTCGCAATGTCAACTCGTGTGTTTGATTTCTACTCAAAAATCACAAGAAATTAAGCTTCGAATTTTGAGTTGTAACATTAAACGGCTCAACAGTTGGAATGGTTCATTATTCTGTCTCGCGAATCGTGTTCCATTGAAGGGTTAAAATCAATGGTGGAATTCTGGTAACCAGCAATGGAAATAAAATGAAATCGCCGGTCAAACTCCGTTCGTGATAAGTGTAAAATATTAACAATGGCTATGTTCCGCATACGTTAATTAAAGTTTTGACTTGGAGGCACGTTTCGGCAATTCGTCGAAACATTGGCTATTTTTGTAACGCGATATTGCGAGAACGAAACTCTGCTTCGATTCGTAAACGAAGTAGAACTTTAATATACAGAAAAAATCACGTAGCCTACGGTCACGACCATTTTCAATTTACAGGCTTTGTTTTGTTTTTTTTTTTGTTGCCACGTTATAGTTATTATAACTGACCTACCGGTAACGGCATATCAATTTCAGTAAGCCAGCTTGCTAGAAGTAAATTCCATCACTTACTCGTTTATTTTTGGTTGGTACGGTTGGTAAGGTATGGTAGACTAAGATTGCAGGAAAGTTTTGCTTCACTTACTCAACTCTCGTATAGCTGACATCATCATTGGCAGTCAAGTTTGAAGAAAACGATCTCTGCCTCGTCTTGCTAAAGACAATTTCTCTCCAGTGATTAAAGTCTTCGATAGCTACAGTAATGCTACAAAATGCGAAATCCAAGAACTATATTTTCATTTTAATGTTATCAATATTTAATTTTATTATTTTATTCAAGAAATACCCTGGTCACATAATCCACACAGCGTCCACAAGGTGTAACTTAATAGTGTGCCCATATTGAAAGGAATAATAATTTTAAGTAAAAAATTTCACAGGAATGGGTATCAAATAAACTTATTAAATTTTACAAAAAAAAAACTATAGGAAAAGTTCGAGCATGCCACTGCATTTTTTTTCTCACCAGAAATTTTCATAATTTGTAAAGTGTCAAAATTATCGCAAAATAATGTTGATATGAAGATTTCGCCATGCGGTTTTTATCATTAAATATTCTTAAAAATCAACCCCATGACATCACAAAATATGTTGCTCCTGTTCGAACTCTAATTAGAACTATGTATGATTGAGCTGAGTTAAGTTAGATACTGCATGTTTCTCTACGGTTGGTTAATATAGAGGGCGTTCCTTAATGGTGTGTCAATACTGCAAGGGATAATTTTTAAGCTTTATTTTAAAAAGAAGTACTTTATTTGAACTTTTGAGATTCGGGTGTGGTAAATTTTCCAGGAAAAAATCTTTTTTAATATTTCCTAAAAAACGATTCTAGACCCATTGCACATCTGTCAAAAATATAGGATTATCAATCGAAAAAGAACGCTCGGTGGTAGATATTGAAAAAATAATGTTTACTTTTTTCCGAAAAACTACATTCCTGTGAAATTTTTTACTTAAAATTATTATTCCTTTCAATATGGGCACGCTATTAAGTTACACCTTGTGGACGCTGTGTGGATTATGTGACCAACCGTCCCGGCAGTTTAATTAACCGGGGAGAATTTACATAGAAAATAACACAAAAGGCGAAAACCGCTAATGCATTTTCCCGTCTGACCTATCCGAAACGAATGAGTTTGCGCCCTCTAAAGAAACTATAAAACACAGTCACAACAACACGCCGACGTTCACATAACGATAAACATTTTATGTGTACGGCAAACCTAACGCAATATTTCCAAACTTCTCGAAGGGCCATTTGTTTTATTGTAGACATATCGCCTCGCTGAACACTGAAATAACCCAGACTAAAAACACTCAATTCTCGTTTGAGGCATTCGTTTTCATGGGCGTACGGTGGCCCTGCGCGCACGTCTGGTTTTGCCCAGGGATTCCTCGATTTGCGAGATTTACGTGTTGTAATAATAGTGTTTCTGTCTAAAATTTTTGTTCCCAAAAGTGCATTCAAACTTAAAAAATATGGGCGCCACTGACCCCTTTATGACCCCTTTAAAAAAATTGGGTTAGGAAAACTAAAAATACAATTTTTTTTGTTATTCACTTGGTATCCTCTTACAAAAGGCAAGTCCCGTTCTGAAACTTTTCTTATTTAAATAAAACATTTAATACCACAAACTAAAAACAAAGGAAATATAAGAAAAAAATATGTTTTTAGTCACTTATCCCTAAAAAATATTGGTTCGATTGTCTTCCGAGAGAAGCCACCGGAATTAATACTGATTTAGTTGGGTTTGTGGAAGTGACTGTTTAGCCCGGAAATTTTGAATTAATATCGATAGAACAATTGTTTTTTTAGTTACTAACAAACTTAATCCCTGATTGGTTTGTCCTCATTTTTTATTCATTTGTCAATACGAAATGCATACAACACAGCAATACAACACAAAGTGTTCCCGTAGTGCTGAATTATTAATGTATTTCACACGAAAGCGAGGACCAATATACAGCTACATAGATTTAATTAAGATACGAAATATTTACCTAACTAATTAGTTATCGCATGGTCATAAAGTAAACAAACTCGAAATTAAATTGTGTGCTGCATTTTGAATGGAAATGCGTTGTACTAAATTCGTTTCATGCGGAAAAATCGCAACAAAAATATTAACAAGAATACCACTGAGCTGTCTTTAAAAAATAAAAATAGAGTATGACAAGAATTCTGACAGTTTTCTTATTTTTTTTATCGTACATTAAACTGGATATTGCTGTTCTGTTATTAAAAAACTAATTCTAGGAGGTCGCGCAGAAAACATTAGAACAATTAGAAAACGTTAATACCAAGGAAAGACAATTTAAACACAAAAAAAAGTTTTAACAAATTGTTTTCAATTTCTGATAAAAAAATGACGTCTGCATTGAAGCCGATGTATTGTTAAATTGTGGAAAATTTCACCAGCAGTATAAAACAAAAATAACTAAATAAGATTAAAAATAAACGTCCAATGTTTATTAAAATATTGTGTACTCTTGTAGCTCTCAAAATAGGCAAAATGACTTTGCTATACAAGGTTAACGAATTTCAGGGGAATTCTAAGACATTTTAGAACATTTTTGAGTATTTATTTCGAAGACTATCGCCATGACTATTACTTATTAGAAAATCATTGGAACCGAGCTGTGAATTTTGAAGGACCATTATTTCATGTGAATTTGAGAGGAATTTCGCAAAGTTTTAAGGCAGGGAATTTCAAATATACCTAAGGAATTTGAGGAATTTATTAAAAAATATGTATAAAATAATAATAGTTATAAATAGACTTTTTTAATAATAATAAAAAAAACGGTATAAAGAGAAAATAGGGCCGGTGTCCAGGTTTACCAGAGCTACTCCTACTACAAAAAATCACACAACACTAAAGAAAAGAAAAATAACCTTTTTATAACCTTAATAACCTGTAGGGTACTCCGTTGCCTGGTCTTTAAGCATATTGTTCTCGTAGAACCCGCGTTCCGCTTATAGTAGAAAAACAAATAAATCTCTTCCAATTTTTTTTTCAATGAACAAGTTTATTAAGATGTTGACGCCGTGGTATTATTGTATGTCCATTAAAGTTATCGTCACGGTCGTTACACGGGCGTCGTTTTCCTATTATTCAAAGCACTTCGTCTCGATTTTTTTCCTCCGCTTCCATCGTTCATTGCGGCTATCCTTCGCCGAAGTATAATATGCGATAAATAGAAAATGCGGAATTTTTAAAGAATAACCGCACGCTCTTGTTGCAAATCGAGAAGTTGTTTTGATCTTGAAACCGAACCGACGTAAAAATAATACCCGATCGAAATGGAACACACACACACACACACACACACACACACATACACACACACACAACAACAACAATAGATTAGTCACGACCGCAACGCCGCCATTTTTTCGCGAATAAATAATGAATTTATTTATGCCAATTAACCGTGGCGCGCGATATAATATTTCCAGGCGTCCTTGTCGGTTTTATTTGCTATTTTTAAGTTTTGTTTACACGGAGCAGAGCGCGCTCAAAAATAAAAAATAATAGTAAAAAACGCCAATAAAATGTCGTATTAATCACCCTTTATTAAGTTTAACGTTAATAATTATTGTAAAAATGTCGGAACTATTATTTTCAACGACATCGTTAAACGGTTACCTATTGGCGTTCGAATGATGAAAGATTTATTACGGCCATGCCTTGTCATTTTGTCGAGGTATTTTGTTTATTGTTTAACGATTTAAACAATTTGTAGGGCTTAAAGTTGCGCTAGTTCACGGTGTATTTAATTTGCAGCGAGAATTTCGTTGTTCAGACATATTTTTGACCCCCGGTATACTTAAAATATATTCAACAGTTTTCTTTTTGAACTGAGGTGGCTTTTACTTGATGAAAATCCATTTAGCAAAAAAAATAAGAACTGAAAGTTCAGATTTTCACGAAATTACACATTTTCACAACACGTTGTTGTCGAAACAATTTTCATGTGAAAATATATAATTTCGTGGAAATCTGAACTTTTAGTTCTTATTTATTTAGTTTTCTTTTTCTTGAAAATTCATACCATATAGCTTAAAAATTTGAAAACACAATTGAAACGAGAATATTTACCAAGACCGGGTGTATCAGCAGGATCTTTTTGGAATTTCCTATTATTTTTTGAATAAAAAAGCAAAGTACTTAATCAAATGTAAGAATTTTTAAACGTTGTGAAAAAAAAGGCTTACCGGCACCAATTGTGTTCTAAATCAGCGAAAATAAAAATAATTTGTCAGTATAAATTCTTAGTAGGAAATATCTCAAAAATTGCGAAAGCTGGAAAGTTAAAATTCAATACGTGGAGGGAGGTTTTTTTGTTTTCTATTAATTACTGAGCTCCTGGAGTACCACCGATTTTTCAGTAAAAAGTAATGGAAAGCTCAAACATCTCCAAAACTGCGTAAGCTGGAATGATAAATTCAATACCCGGGGTTTTTGTACAAGCAGAATTCGAAAATGCTAACGGCAATATTGTCAGATTTCGCGCTGATATTTATATTTCCGGTTACCTTGCACTGATGCACTTCTAAAACTTCCTATATTCAAAAACCTCCAAAATTCTGATGTGTTAATAATTTTTTTTTATTTACAGAGGCAGAGCTGGCCACATTGCTATTAGCATTTTTAATTTCTATATGTTCAGGTATTGAATTTTATCATGGCACCTTTGGTAGCTTCAAAATAACAAATTTGTGACGTGTGTACGTAAAAGTGGTAAATCTGGCAGGTTGGTGAAGACCATCAAAGTGATCATGTTGAAATCACCGAAGAAAATGATGTTCTTTTGCATAAAGCCTTCAGGCGTAGTAAACCAGTGTGCTGAAGTAAGTGACAGTGACATTAATAATAAAAAAATTAATAATTGAAAAAATAATAAAACTTAAAAAGGAGTCGTTAAGCACTAACAAAAATATTTGGTTAGTGTACATCCCAATACTTAGTTTAGGTCGAAAAAGTGTGAATTTTAGAGAATATAAAATATCAACTACAAAAAATGTTGTTACGAAAAGAATCAATAAAAATTAAATAGAAAGTAGACATGAAAACTAGGAAGGAAACTGGTTCAAAATACATTTCGATAATGTGAATACCACCTAACGTAAACAACAGTAAGGATTATCTAAACTAAACATTCGCTAACTAAAAACAGTGGAATGAGAGTGATAAGCAACTTCTTAATTTCCTATTGAAGAAATGACAGTGACATGAATTCCAAATTAAATATAAGCTTTTCTCAATTTTTTGGAGGTTGTCCTTCTTTGCTTCCTCCTTTTGTCAATTTTCTGTTTCAATTTTTGATCTTTTTATTATTTTATTTATTATTTTTATTCGTTTATTTATTGTATGATATTCTTCTTGGGTGTTTGCGATTAATGGTTGCCTGATGAGTGTCGATTTATAATCAAATACGGTAAGGTAACGAAAATCGAATGGCGATGCTGGAAAGTTATTCAATCGTCCAGACAGCCCACATACTCAAAACGGTAGAGGCGAGAATGGTATTCCAGACACGCACACGAAATACGGATATCATATAAAACAACACCCGAAAGAAAAGACGGATAATCTGAATGTTCCAGCCACGTTATCTCTAAAACCTAGTCGAATTTATACCGAAATAACAAAAGTGTCGGATATGTGTACCGGCGGGAGCCTCGCAATGCAACGGAGGTAATTTCCAGAACGAACCTAACCTTACAAAATGACGCGTTCTCAGTAGTAGCCGTCTACGTGGAACGGGGGAGGGGGCGTCTCTGACGTCCTCCTCTTTCTAATTCGATTCGTTTTATTAGAACGCCCGAGTATCCTCGAGCGAAAATAATTAATAAATCTTTGCAACCGGGAATTTGATATACCTGTTCTTTACTTCGGCAAAGAATTCTTACAAAATCCTGCTGCCGGCCGGGGAAAACTTCCAAATTCTGAAGTATACTCGGGTGCCTAATTTGCGTTAACTTCGATTTCGAGCAGCTCGTTATAAAACTAATTTTAAGACGCCCCTTTGTCTTTTATTAACGCTACCAAACTTTACACGGTCCACTTTTAGGAGCCAATCCAATTCGTTGCAATCGCTTTTTATTTTATTAAAGACCTGACGCTAATGACGTTTTTGTTCCTTTGTTACCGGTGAGGTAAAAAGGGGAAGGGGTTGCTTGTTTGGAGATTAAAGTGTTTTCGTAAAATGCGATTTGGTAAATTATTAAATAATAATGATTCGCTCGCTAGTCTTCTAATAGTTCAATGTATCCGCTTTGTTTTTTTAATCTAGACATTTTTATCTGCTTCAAACCGAAACTTGTTATTTCACGTTTAAGTTAATGCCAATCCAATTCTACACCTACAACCTGGGCAAAAATTTCGTTTAAACGATATCAGATTTGTAAAAAAATATTTTTTCCGCTGAAATGTCATTTTCTCAACTGTTATGTGAAAACTGAAACTAGCCCAAACCATTTTCTTATTCTAATTTTAATTATCCTGCAGAAAAAAAATTATTTCTATTTACCGAAAAATTTTCAAAAATTAAAACAAGGGCTTACGTCACGCTGTTTTCTTTTTATTTCAAAAAATGAAAAAGTGTTTCTTTGATCCTCCAATTTTTAATTATTTCTTAAAATGCTTACTATCTGCTCTGCGTTAATAAATTTCAAGATTCAAAAATCAAAATCTAAAACCGATTTTAGTTATTCATTAATATTTTTTCGTTGAAAAATAAAGCCTTCTATATAAAAGACAAACCAGACTAAACTAAATAATACTGAATATAAAGCTCAGTAAAAGATTCATTTGGAAATAACTTTTTAGTTTTCACTTAGATTATTTAAAATAATTCAATAATAATCTATAATCAATTAAAATACTTCACCAGATTGGATTGGAATAGAATAAATATTGGGATAATTATTGCTGATAAAATTTTTTTTCATTAAAAAATTCTTCTTTTGTTCGTTTTATTATATATTGTACGTATCGCTTTCTTGACTTGCAACGATTTATTTTCCCTACTTCACTTTGATCTCCGTAAAGCCAAATTCTTATTTAGCTTTTAATTCCAATTTTGTTGAATTTTTTCACGTGCTTTGCCTAAATTACGCCTTAATCATCCGCACATCAGCATTTATTTTAACAAAAAAACACTCCTTTTTCGTTTTCACTTGCTTTATGTGAATTAATTAAATTAACAATGTAGTAAATATAATAAAATTGATTAAATTTAATTAAATTAAATAACTTTAATTAAACTCAGCAAACGATTCTTTTTGAAAAAAAAAGAACGCTACGCGCCCAGAAACTTTTTACGTTTTCATTTGCATTATTTAAAATAATTAAATAAAAATGCAACTAGTAAGTTAAACTTCATAAAAAATAAATTAAATTAAATCATGTTGAACTAGAATAAAATAAATAATAATTTAATGATTGCTAATAACATTCATCGATAAATCAAATAATAAGCCTTCTTTTGTTTGTTTTATTATATTTTGTATCGTATGTGTGTATCGATTTGTTTTCCCTATTTAAAGCCGTGTCAGTGGCAGACATTTTAACTGCGGATTTTTAGCGCCTCGGGAGACGAGTGAATTTAACGAGTAGTCCTTTCTCTATTAAACGATTGTTATGTTATCCGTTTAACATTTCAACCATTTGTTTTTCCTACGCAAAAATCCGCCATAGAAAAATGTTATTTATCGTTTTGTTTACCGCAACGATCGCCGTAATGCCTACGTAATTTTTACTCCGCGCAGCAATAAAATTTTATGCTGCTGTTGCACTTTATCCTGGCATCTATTGTTTTTCATTTTCTTTTATTTATTTTTTTTTTTGAAGGCAGGAAGTGATTATGTCAGAGCTCTATTTTTTTTTACTGCGGATCGAACGACTGCCACTTAACAGTGTATTTACCAGACTTTATGCCCATTGATTGATTTGATATATCTTAATTTGTTGCAAGACTTATTAATTAGTGCATTTTTTTACCCAAAACTTGCAATGAATGGTTCCCATATATATATTTTGTACAAAGACGAATATTAAACATTATCACTGCATTAAGGAAACATTCAGCACCATGGTATATTTTGTATATTTTTTCAGAATTGGTGACCTTCGTCAAAGAAATCCACCCAAGCCTGTTGCCATGTTATTCTGCAATAGTAATTTTCGAGAAATTTTATGTATTTTAATCTAATGTTCTTTTGGCATTTTCAATTTTAAAATTATTTTTTATTTTTATTTTTTTATTATTTTACTGACACAATTTATAGTTGGGTTTTTATTAATATCAATAGGATACAGTATAGGACTAATATACAGATTAGTTTCACATCTGCTTGAAAACTTGAGACTGCTTTCTATGCTATTCTCCAGTATTTTTGATTCATCTGTCTCTTTCTATCCACTACCCTATTAAATTTGATCCATTGATGTTTTTTTTTTTAAGCCTAGAGTACCTTCTTCCCTTAGAAGAAAGGAAGCTTTTTTGGAATCATACACTTTTTTAATCATATTTTGTATTATGTATTCGCCAAAAGATTTTCGAATTCTTTTTTAAGGAGGCATTAACTCGTTCCAGACATGTATTTTATCAACCAGTGCCCTCGCGGTTCCTCCCATAAACTTTCGGACTATGCGTGTTGTTGCCTTTTGCAGATGCTTGTGTAAGTGATCACTCAGGCCCTGTTCTTCAGTAAATTTTTTGGTACAACGCCAGCGTTTCGTCGTTGTTCCTCATTCGTTTTGTTCTCCGAGGTCATAATACTTGTCTACAACAATTTGGTGTAATACCTATTGTGATTTCTTTTTCTTATTTGAAAGTTTTTTTGACTTAATATGGATTAACCAAATTTACATGTTTTTCATTCAACAAAAAAAAAACATCGATACAATAAAATGTATTTCCAAACTAGTTGCGACCTCCATAATTGCAATTGTAAAATTCACGGTCACGAAACAGCATCGAATCCTTTTTCCACCCCGGGAATGGCGTCGGGAGTATCCCTGTTTCTCTTCGTATCCTCTTCGGGTTATACAGATTTTCGATTCGAAAATAAAAATGTCGTAGGTAAGCGGGGAGAGCAAAAAACCGGCTAACGACTTATTGATTCGATTTCGCGCCCTCTCCTCTTCGCAGGTGATTTCCCGCGGAAATTGGAAAGTGTTTCTAATTTGACCCAATTCGATTCGCTCCTGGATGCTTCAATTATTTAGGAAGTTCGCCTCCCGGCTGCAATTTCGGCGCCTAAGATTAACTTTTCGACCCCTTTTCGTCCGCCGAAAGGTTCGTTAGCGCGCAAATTATAACGTTTTTATCTAAAAATCGTAACGGATTTCCAACCCGTTGGCGCGGGACGGCGACGACGATTGAAAATGAAGAGGCGGAAAGATAAGTCGTAATCCTGCGCCTAAACTGGAAGTTGTTGGGAACTCCCAACTCACGGGCTTAATGTTCTTACGTGTATCGTTTGCTCGAAAGTGGTAGACAATGATTCAGTAGAAATAATAAGACATTGGCGCACCTCCATTGCTTCGCGCAGACATTTTGCAGATTTGCAAAATATAGTCCGAATAAAAAATATTCAATAATAATAATAAACCATATAAGAAAATTGAGTTAGACATATCTTCTTCGTATTCTTCGTAATTAACGACGTCTCTTTCCTAAAGGGACGTTGTTAAGATATTCTTAGCCAACTGGAGTTCATTCTTCTTCACTATTAGTACGTGTAGACTAGTCCTATGTCAGCTAATTTTCTGAATGTTGCACTGGTCCGTGATATCTTTATTTTTAATTCTCTTTATCCTGGTCTTATACACCATTCTTCCCAATATTTTCATTTCGTAGACCTCTATTATATCTGATGTTTTTATGATGTCAACCCTGACGCTTTGATAGTTGGAAGTCTGACATCTCCGATAACACGTAAGTGATATAGAGTTGGACTAAGACCACAGTTTTCCGAACCTAAGGGTTTTTCATAGTGTGTTCTGGTTTTGAAGATAACAACTCTGACCGCCTAGTATCTCAAAAATTTGTCCTTTATTATTCCTGGCAAAAGCGTTTTTTTCTTCTTCTTTTTTTATTTCTTGCTTCTCTTTTGTATTTGCTTTAATTCAGTGCAAAAAGTAGCCAATCAGTGTTTGCGTCTACGACTGACATTCAAGGAGATTTCTCATATCTTTATCACTTTTGTAGATAAAACTGCAACAAGTTTGGGTCCTCGGAAAAATGTTATTATTAGGAGTTTGATGTGTTTCACCCACACGGACTGCACCTCGGATCAATGCAATCAAGGATCGACTCTTTTTTGGTTTCCAAATTTTCAAGCAGATCGAGTTTTTTACTTTTTGAGCATATTGACATTTTTATGAGCAGACAATTTAAGACAAAAAAATAAGCGAACGATGATTTGATCTCCATCTTATCAGTGCCCTTGTTCGTGGACCTTGACAGAAGTCTTTCTGCCAGTCTACATTACAGTGTTCACAGTACACATATTAGTTTTTTAGGACTTTTGGTTTATCTTTAGTCAGTACAAAGAATTTCATGTCGAGTTGCTATTGCAGTAGGAGGAGTTGATAATGCGAAAATAAAGTAATTAAGGAGTATTAAGTTTTTTGGTGCAGTGGTTTCTTTGGAATGCATTACCGGCGATGGGGAAGTGAAACACATAATTATTGAAACAAGTAAAAACCCTTCTCGGTTGAGACTCGATCCGGCAACATCCTGTATATTGCGGTTTCGACAGTCATGCGACTTGCATAAAAAGAAATTTATACATTTTGGTGGCCATTATGCATCGCAGGCGAACTGTGAACGCGGTCGAAATTCGTTTTAAATTATTTCTCGTTCGGTCACGTCTCGAAAACGGGATATACCTTGGGAAATCTCGTATTCGAATCGTAAATTCGCAATAATTTCTACGTTCGGCTTCTACGCGTGACGTTTGTGCGAAAACATCGACTCCTCGGCATGTTCGGAAAAATTAAAATTTATCGATTGACCAGTTCGATGGTTTAGGAAAACGTAACCTAAAAATCACGATTATGAGGTGCTGCAAAACTAACCAAAACTATGGCAAGAGAACGGTCGTGACTATCGAAATCCTTAGGTGAAACCAAAGTTTCACTAATCAATTTTACTAATCGCTAAGAGTTTTTAGTAGAAAAAAAAATTTCCTTATAAAGCAGTTCTTAAAATGTTATGTGACTCTCAACGTCACTTGTTCTTCGTTTGGTTTTTTATTTTTTTATTTAGTGTGGTAAAAATCGCCAAATCTTGTCGCCTAAATTTGAAGCCATTGAAAAACGTTCCTTATTTGTAAAAAAAGATAATAGAGTTTTTAGTAGAAAAAAGTGTTTCCTTATAAATCAGTTCTTAACATTTTGTTGTGTAACCACTAGTATTTCGCAATGTCGCTTGTTCTTCGCTTGATGTTTTATTTTTTTAAATACAGTGATATGGTAAAAATCGCAAATTATTGTCACCTAAATTTTAAACGATTGCAAAACTTTTCTTATTAAAAAAACGATAAGAGAAGTTTTATCAGAAAAAAGTTATTCCTTATAGATCACTTCTTAAAATTTTGTTGTGTGACCATTAGTATCTCTCAATGTCGCTTGTTTTTTTTTTATTTTTTTTTAGAAATATTCATTAATGTTGTAAAAATCACCTTCTGTCTCTCCTCAATCGAGTCTCACTGTGGTACCCCTTTCATCGATTCTTATCCTAGATTAGAGAATAACAATTCCTATACTTAACTCGTAAGTCAAATTGATATAAGTAAATAAAATTGTTTCATTTATTATCGATTCACTACGATAATTTAAACATATCAAATGCCGGTATACTAACAAATTTATTCAAAAAAGTTAATAAAACCGTAATTAATGCAAAATAGCGAGTTGACTATTACGTCATTATGTTACCGAGATTTATTCGTATACGGATTATACCAGCAGGTTAGTGTTTTTAATTTCTCCGTACGTTATTCATTCATTCATTTGTTCGTCTAGATTTTTATTGAAATTTTTGAGATCGTTGCCTTCGATATTATTGTTGGAACGTCGGTACTAACTTTGGACTGTCGATGCTTGCAGACGTCGTTTTAATTGTTTCATTTCGTTTTAATTGGGATTTTATTGAGTTGTGTTTCGTGATTAAGATAAATTAATGGGGTCAGTATCGGTTAAATAAGAATGCTGTATTTTAACTATAGAAATAAAAGAACAAAAATAGCCCCTAGCAATTCGTTTTCGATTTCATATAGTTTTCGATAACTTGGGTCCAAATGAATGAAAATGGAAATGTGTTTCTTCACTAATGAAGTTTTAATTTGTTAAGTTTTATATTTCAGTGTATTACATTTTAAATTCAATAATCACATTTTAAGTCAAGCGAGTAGATTAAGTTTATGAAATGATTCGTTGATGAAAACAAAAAGTTCATATATATGTGAGTTCGCAACACCTTTAAAATATAAATTATCATGATTGTGGCTCTGGTTATATATTTAAATTGCAGAGGACGCCACCTACATTTTTATTTCTTTCTTAGTGTCACTTTTTTGTTCTTACTCATGTAACATTTGCGAGTAAAAAATAAATTTGATTTTTATGTGAAACAGGTTTTTTTGTAGAAGTCGTTGTGAACAGCGATGCTAGAGTTATTTGAACTTCAAATAATCGATTCATGTGATTTTAAATTTCTTTTTTTATATAGTTCTACCAATTCTCTACCAAATTAAAATTTAATTAATCCCATTTAATTCATGAGCAGAAGATGGCTGCCTTCGCAAATGATAATGATTAAATTATCATTTTCATAAGAGCTGGAGAACACTTTCGAATTTTGAAACGCCACCTTAACTTTATATTGACTTGCAAAAAACTAAAGTTTCGAAAGTATAAAGAGGAAGGAATGATTCTTTAAAGTTCGACTACGTACTTAGTTAATACGCTGTATATCTGGCAAAAGAGAAGTCCATTGTTTTCGAATACAGATACAATCTACACATAAGCAATCTGGTGCCAAATGGCGGATCAAAAAAAAAATGGAAAACACGCCAGACAGTCAAATTTCGCACGATGCTGTGTGTATATTTTTTTTGTTTGTTTTTCCTGCCTCTCGTATGTATATACACAAAAAGCTCTGTGGCTAGACGCGTATAATATGACGTGAACGAATTAGCCGGTGTAAAAAAACCGCACTCGCGCGAGTACAGGGTTTAATGCCTTTCCTGCGTATACACTCGTTGCCCCAACAAATTAGCATGGTCTGCCGTGCCAAATTTACATACGAAAGCTAATGGAACCATTGTGGAAATATCGCGAAGGACAGGGACGATTATTTTTTTATTTTTTTTTTTAAATCAACCAAATCGAATATTTCTCAGAAGCCAGTAGCAAATTTCAGTCGCTCGCAGGGTTTAAAACAAGTGTTTCTGAAAAAATACAATGCTACCATCAATTCTGACACATCATATATATGAAAACATTTTTTGTTAATTAATTTTGGCAAATTTTAATCCCGTTTGTGCATCAAAAATAATAAATTAATTAACTTGTGAAAGTTGTTAACATTTCCCTTTCCCTGTCAAAATTATTGAAATATTCAGTTATTCTTGAAAATATAAAAATTATATTCAAAAAAGTTGTTTCTTTTTCAAAAAAATCGGACAAATTGGATTTTATTTTTTTCAACCTATTTAGATGGACCAGACTGAATACTTTTATAAAGTGTTCTTAAAATTATTTAAACACTGGATTCCAATGAAATCTTCATAAGTACCTATAGAAATCTTGATGCAAAGTTAATATGGTTTTTACATTTTGAAAATAACTAAAATTTATTGTATTATATTAGGATTTAGAGAGTTAAAATTAATCAATTAAAGATAGTTTACGGATATAGAAGATAAGATCAAGAAAAGTTCTATCCTGATTCTCGAAACTGGGTACAATTAAGACATCTATCCGAATATCCAATATTTGTTAAGAAGATCGTAAGGTATTTCGAAGTGAGGGAAAATGTCGATCTAAACCCAAAAGAATATTTTTTGCCATAAAAGCTATATTTAGCTTTTATGGGTGACAATTTTAAATCCGCTCTCATCTTGATAGTGAAATTTGACCGACCCCTATTGCGCTACTTTGCGTGGTACAGTTAGAGCGGAATAATTATCTGAGATATACCTGGGAGATAAAAAAATCTAATTCTCCAACGTAAGAGCTGATTTTAGCAGCCATTTTGAAAATGGCTCCACTAACTAACTAATTTTTGTATTTCTTTTTTCTTATTTAATGCTTTAATTTTTACATCAAGCCCTATGACCTGATACTTTCGTAGTAGTTTTCATTTTTGTTTAATTTATTAAGTCATTTTTATTTTTATTTAATTTTTAGTTGAGATAAAACTCATAAAAGTGCGAACAATTTTGAAGCCCGTTATTATTGCCAAAAGTCTTCCGAGATGCTAATGGATTTACTGCCTCACTTCCTGTCATCAATCACTGCGAAATTTTAATAAGATCAACTGCACATTATTATTATGATTTACTATTATGATTTTTTGTATTTTACGTTTTACCTTGGTTTAATCGGCATTGCTAACAAATTTTTCGTTGTCGGAGGTTGAAGAATCAAAATATTTTCTTGACCGGACGAAATCAACAGTTGTTTCGGGACGCGATATCAATAAAAAAAAAGCCGTTGAACCAGGAAGCCCTCCTATCCCAAGGAACCCCGTGTTGCGTCGGGGTTATTATGTTTGCCGTGGCGGCAACAGCAAGACCATTAATCATGAGAGACGTCTCGGACAAATTTTAGATTTATTCCACTTGGTCGGAATTGGCTTTTGATTGAAGGTTGATAAATTGGCGACGAGGCTTTTGCTACGGCCGCGTTAATTTGACGACTACGAGGTTCGGTCGAAATCAGTCGAAGCGAATTGATAAGGGATGGACTCGTCATAAAATGTCGGGATAATAATACGCAACGTCAATTTTGCACGGGATCGATTTCCTGACGGAATAATCGGCATATTTTTAATGTTCAAGCGTGACTTTGAACAGTTTTTTAAGAATTTGAAATTAAGGAGACACGTCATCCCCACGTAAATTTCATAAAACAATATCAGGTTGACAAGACGAGGTTAATGGTCAATCAAGTTGTTTCCTCGTGGGTACACATCTAAAACTTGTATTAAAACATACCGAAAAGTTGTTTCTTTTTCAGTTTTCTACAAATGTGCCAATTTTTTCCAACCAAACTTTTTTACAACCTAATTTGAAGACATAGAAATCAAACTAGATAGACTAGACTAGACCTTGAAAAATTTTACAATATACTTAAGATTTAAGAGATATAAAAATTTTTCACCCTTCACAAATTTCATAAAAAAAAACTGACTGGCTCCACTGAAAATTGTAAAAATGCTGCAAATTAAACAGTCCCATGTCACTTTTTTAATTTTTTAATTAAAAATAGTAAAAAATATATATCATTTAAACTTTGTAATAATAGTTATGAATCTCCATGTATATATATTTTTATTGTTGAATTTTGCCAACTCTTCTTTTTTCTTCTACTATTTTCTTATTTTCTATTACTACTTCCACTATTAAAATTTTTTTCTGATGATTTTGATAACTTTTGCTAAAGTAACGTCCAATAATTGTGTTTCATTTCTTCTTCTTTTGGTTGGTTGGCGAGCAACGCTTTGATAACCGGAAGATATACGCCATCTGCGTTGGGCCATTAACTTACCTTCATATAAATTGTTCGTTACCAGCACATACAACACTATAAATAGCCCGGCATCGTGGAAATTGACTTTTATATTGGATCGTCGAGATAATAAATACTCCTTTTGAGAGGCGCGTAACAACGTTTAGAAAACAAATATCAACTAATGGCCTTGCCGAGGTTGTTAATTATTCTAACTGTTAATTTATGGCCACTTTCCTAAACGGTCCTACGAATTATTTTGTTTATTTTACCAATTTTAACTAAAATTAGCTAGAGAGAATTCTTTTGACCGTCCCTCAGCAAAGCAAAAAAATTATTAATTTTCCAATCGATTACCGGAACACATTTTGCAACTTTCTCAAACTCTGTTATATTTGGCTATAGAAAAATGCGTTTTTTTTGCCAATTACTGTAATTACAGTGCTTTTGCAAGCAAGCTCTTTCGACTTCACGCCCCGGTCTTAAATGATTTTTAAGTAACTGCAAATTTAAATAAATTAAATAGCCTCATCGGCAACGGGGAAACCGGTTTTGGGATTATCTGCCCAAAACGGACAATTTAATTAAATTTAATTTTAATTTATTCGGAAAAAAAGTCAACGCAAAGTCGAGTAAATAAGGATATTGACGCGCCAGTCTGATGCCCAACTTTGGATGGAAATAATAAGAAGTTACGGTTTTACATATTTGTTTTGCCTGGATCCATGTTGAAAATGGATAAAAGAATATTTTTGCATTCTTAGTTAGAAAAAGCAACGCCAAAGGCACTTTTTAAATTTAACTTTAAAGTAAGTAAATTCGTTGTCGTGTGTTATAGTACCTAGATATTTGTACTTTGTAATTTATTTACAAACATTTGAGCGTTGCTTAGTATGGTCTTGGATAATACCGCAAACTTAGTGTTCTTTACATTAGTAGTATCTGCAAATCCTCTAGGCAGGCTAGTGACTTTCAGAACCGTATCTATATCATCTCTGAATAAAGGTTGAATAACATGAGCGATAACACGCGCTCTTGCCTGACACCTCTACGGATAATAACAGCACGAAAATAGGAAAAATTTACGTTCTGTTCTCATTTTCAGTATGCTAAGTACATTGTCACGATTTTCTTTGTTCCTAATTTTTACTTTCCGGCTACATAATTATATTATCTAGTGGGTTTAAGTCAGGCGACCGAACTGGCCAATTTACTGGATCACCTCGAGCTAGCCAATTGTTTTCAAAATTTTTGTCTAACCATTTTGTTGGGCCCTGCCCCTAAGTGGGCTACTGCTTCATCATGCTGAAAAAACATCTCCAAGCGAGTATGTGGGAATATTTTTTATCAATTCGGCCCGACCATTTGTAAGGACATTTAAGTGAGCATTTTAATTTATTTGGCAAAATCAAAGTACTTTTTAACGTATTACGTAATATACCTGCTCAAACAGTGATAGAAAGTTAGTTTTTCGAAAAAGGGTCAGTTTCTCATTATTCCACAAATGCGCGTTGTAAGTGTTAAAAGTTTTATCTCTTGAAAATGGTGTCTCCTCAGACCATAATATTTTGTCCAAAATGTCTATATGGTTGACAATCCACTAAACGATTTGGAAAGTCTTCGGGTCTTAAATTTTGTGCTTTTAGATAATGGTAATGGTGTAGTTCTTTGGACAATTGTCATTAAAATAAATAAATACATAATGATGGATGGATGGTTGGATGTTGGCAAACGTTGATAGGAACCATTCCTTATGTTATTGTTTTTTGTAACAGGTGGCAATGAGACTACCGTCCTTTTACTGGAAATAACCTAATAAAAGGAACGCGCTATACACTCTTAGTTTCTCGAACTCGCTAAACAATTCGAAATAACTTTTATTTAACATACTCCGTATCTGAAATTAATATATTCATTAGTTTTTTAAATATAGCCGTTTTTATTTTTATCTTTTTATCGAAAATACCGTAAATACATATCCATTTGCTCCGGTTTTTGTAGAATATTATTGTAGATCAAGTGAAACTAAATTGTTTGTTGAAAACTATACAAATACTATTATAAATTAAAAAAAAACTTACCTACACTTACTACCCATATTAATCATTATTATCGTTTATTTTTTATTGATTATTGGCAATTGCACTCTTAATTTTCCAAAAAAAGCGTAACATGGTTTCAATTTTGCAATAGTTTATGGATGTCGAGTTTATCAATCATAATTGGACGCAGAAATAAAAATTATCTATGCCTTGATAGTGAAGGATTCATTCTTGTAAATACTGTTTTCGTGCATCAAAGTTTGACAATTCAATTCGCTATAACTGCATCTTCTTGGCCACAAATTTTGTTTTTAATAGTTTATTGAACTGCACTTCGTTTTGCGCTTTATTCAAATTGATTTTCGGTATAAAGTACGTTAGACAAAAGCCGTTTAGCAAGTTAAACAAAACAAAAATATACGGGTTGTTGCTTTTAAAATAACAAAGTTGAGGTTAGTTCCAGTAAAATCGGAAACGCAATTCGATTGTTTTTATGCGACTAATGTTCACTATTATCGACCTACCAAATTGCACATTTTTATCTCAAGCTATTTTGAAATGCCGCGTTGAAAAGTAGTTTCGTGTTGTCACCTAGTAAAGTTTGTACACAGAGAAAAATAATTAGTTCCTGAAAATAAAGCACATTTGTTCAATTTTTTTTTTAATTCGTATCTCAACTAAAATATATTGGTCGCAAGAAAATTCTATTTGCTAGGATAAGTTTTACACTATTACAAGAAATATGTTTGTATTATTACAATTTTTTATTTATTGCACGAAAAGGGGGGGGGGGTATACTAGGTACAATTATTACTTATTTGCGAGAACTTCTCGTTGAAGTAACAAAAGTGAAATATTTATTTCAAGCAATGTAAAATTAGTTTACATTGGAAAGAAAGAGCAACTTGCGAACAATAATATTTTATGGAAGGAAATATAGCGAAAGTCGACGTTACATATTAAACAATTTAATTTCAACATACCTTAAAACATCGGAATGTTCCTCTCCTCATTCAGATAATAATTTATCTATTATCGATATTCACAATCATCCTATAACATGACGGCAGCGTGTGAGCTTCTGTTCCCATCGGAATGTCAAAAAAAAATCCGGTAACTGGCGTGACAAATATTAAGCTTTCGGGAATTAGAGATTTACTTGCCGCAAATAAACTTTAATTGGAGGAAATATGGTAATACGTCATTAATTTACGATTCGCTTTGTTTCAGGCAATAATTTTTGTATTCCAGTTAATACTAAACGTATGTGATGTTAACAGTTGTTTGCTTCAGGGAATAAATTATATAATATATAGTCTGTTAATGTCGGCTTGCAAAAAATTTCAGCAAGAGTTTATTGGCGCAATAAAAATATAATTTAAAATTATTGAATTAAATGTTTTAGTTAAGTGAGTAAAAAGTAAAATCAATTTTTTCTCAACAAAAGCTTATTTACTGTGACCATAATTTAATTTATGTAATTAATATTTTCAGTTTGTTATTAAAATGATTTAATTCAGCTCAGGGAAAATTTCTCTTTGTGTAAGATGGTGAATGTGCTCTCCTTCCACAAACTTTATAATTTCCAATGACAGAGCTCGCTTTGCCTTGGTAAAGGTTAATTAAAAATTTCGGGTAGTGATTAATCAATAATAATGTGTGGCGATCGGGTCATTGTTTTGGCGAAGTGGTCTTTTAACAAACAATTGCTTTTAACTAGATGATTTTGTCATTCGACGACGCCATTTCTCTGCCGATCGCGCCACGCTCTCTCGTACCATAATTAACTGCCAAAAGCAGATAACGGATGCCGCGTTAAATTTACAGTCGCGAAATGTCCAAAAATTTTCGCCTTAATTTATCCGGCGTTCGTTTAATTGCAGCGGTATCATAATAATGGATGAAATTTTATCGTCCAGACGCATAAAAAACTCCTTGTTCGGGTTAATGGCGGAGCGTGCGATGACGTACAAAAGGAAATTCGCTCGCAAAGAGCACGTAGATTTCCTAACTTTTTATATTTTTCGCGTGGAAGATAGAGGATATCGTTATTAAAGGACGGTTCGTCAAGTACAATTGTCTGACTAGGTATTATTTTTCGTAGACGAACAAAGAATACACGTTTACCGCTCCATAAAAAAGGTAATATTCCGACAGCAAACAAAATTGGTGTCCGGCTAAGGATAAGGTGCACCTGTCGGGATTTCAACGCATTTTTTAATCTTTTATAACTCTTTTGATGAAGAATTTTACGATCTATCGAAAAAAAAAATACTTCGAATTTGGTCCAACCAAGTCTTTGACAAAAAATTGTTTAAAATTGCTTCAAACTTCAGTCCTTTTTCCAACTTTATAACAAAAAAAGTAATCTTGACAAATTTCAATACCCAAAAAATAGGTATGTTGGTTTCCGCCAAGTAACAGCGGAATAGTAGATTTATCACAAGCAAAAGGGAAAGTAAAAGTGAAATTAACAGGGTTAAAGAATAAAAATGTGATTATAATTAACATTGTAAGAGTAATTTTGTTTCACGAGAGTGATCGAAAAGTACAACATTCTTGTTAATTAAGCTTTTTCGATTTTTTCCAACCAATCAGAATCGACCGTTTCGTTTAACAGTTCAACCAATCAAAACGATTCAATCACTTGTCACTTGATGTCACAAGTTATATGTTATTTTGAGTCGCAGACGCTGATATATTTGGTGTGAGAGGCTCCCGTCCATATCGTGCTGATGGTCCAAAATTATGTAAAGGCAGATTTACATTTTGAGACTGCGTTTCATGTCGCAAGTCCTACGTAAGGTACTTGAGGGCTTAAAACAGGAGGCCCTCTTGATTAATAAGTTTGAGGCTTGTACAACGCCAATGGATAGTGATTTGTTCTCCACAATTCACGCCTATATTTCTTTATGGCAAAGTTCATATGTATGTTTCAAAAGAGTGGGTGACGAAAAGGAGGGTAAAATTAAACATTCTCGTTTTACCATCATGTTCCGATCTTTCAATCTTTTCCAGCCAATTAGAATCGATCCTTCTGTTTGACAGTTCAACCAATCGAAACGATTCACAAATACAGCGGCAATTTAAATTTAAATGTACAAAAATGCTTACAGTGTAATAGTTATTATAGTAATTTATGACAAGTAACTAAAAAGGAAACATGTTGATAGTCCAACTAGGAGCAGTCGAAAGATGAATTGGAAACGACTTATTTAAGTTTTCCAATTTCTTTCAAATATAATATCTACCGCCCTTATATTTAAAAAGAAAATATTTCAGCAATCCCAAAATGTTAAACCCATTTTAGTTGTCGAAATTAATTAATTAATTTAGACTTGGCGATGACCGTTAGAGATTATTAAACGAGAATTTTGCGATCTTGACGTAAATCAAGGAAGAAATTTAAATAGGTGAGATAAAAGAGAAAAAAGGATGTTCTAGTATGATATTTTCCAAATTATCCATAAAAATCTCGACTAACAAAGGACTAAGTGGGTACGCCACTCTCAACAGAAAATTACAACAAAGAACTTAATAGCATTAAAGAAATAGCACTGAACAACTGCTACAATCCGTCCATTATAGACAAAATTATAAATAAAAAACAAATACAGACAACAGTAAACTCTATTTATCCGAAACCAAATACAGAACACGAACAATTTAAAACAATTACATACTTAGGAGAACCTAGCGAAAAAGTTTCAAAACATTTGTCAAAATGTTGTTTAAAAATAGCTTTCAGAACTAACAACACCAACTGACATAGTTGGAACTTTCGAGTTACATACACCGAATGATACAGCTGTCCTTCAACAGTCCTGTAATTCATCAGCTACTGAACCTAAATGGGACTCATCAGATAATAAAGCCCTGGAATTCAAAAGAAGGGGTATGCTTTATGTTTTTTGAGGACGAAGTGATCGATTGGATTTTAAATCTTACATTGCCTTGCGACTTTTAAAAACTGGTAAAACTTTTACTCAAAGCATTCTTGCACCTGCCATAGATGAAGTGCGTTATGAACGAAGTGAATCTGCCACAGCCACACACTTATTTTCTGTCGAATTTGAACTTTCTTTTCTATATTTATGTATAAATTATATGTTACATCTTATGTGTTCGTTTACGCACCAGTATTTTTTTGTATGTTTCGAGTTTTTTTTTAACACATGTAATGTATTCTTAAGTGCAACAAAATAAATAATTTCAAAACACAAAGGATTTTTTTTATGCTTGGGATAATATGAGTTAAAACTGCAAATATCGTAAAGCTAATTTCTGTTGTCGAAGCTAAACGTTGTAGCTATTAATTGAGCCTTAACAGTAACCATTACTCGCTGAACGAACGTGAAATATCTCGTGGCTAATCTGCGGGGTAATAAACAGTGTAGAAGAACGGAACATTCAGTTTTTATGAGTCACTCTGAGAAAGGCGGCACGCGGCATCGAAACGTCGTCGTCGAATCAAGCTGACGCACAGTGCTTTCCACTATTGATCCGTTACTCTCCCCTAAAAGGCTTCCCTAACCAACGACACAATGCTCTATATTGTATCCCCCATACCTCTGTGTGGGTCCGGGATGCCGGAGTATCGCCGCGTTGCAGCGAAATTATGCAGTCCGGATCAATAATGGTGGATCTGGCCCGTTTTTTCCCATTACGTGTTATAATTTCAATAAGCAATTTAACTATATTCATATTTAATATTGATAAAAGGGACTTTTTCATTTTATTAGGTTATTAATTTTGGTATGCTCTCTTGCTCTGTTTCGTTATGGTATGGTGAAAGGTTAGGTAATCCTTACTTTTTACAAAACTTCTGGATTCCTTCTGAGTCGGTTTCTATTGAGTCCAGCTTGCTAACGTTTCACCAATCATCCTGTTGGCGTCTTCAGAGCTTGATTGAAACTGTCTCAAAAGAAATCCAGAAGTTTTGTAAAAAGTATCACACTAGCCTGGGGAAGTTTCTTTGAAAAATTAGGTATACCATGTTTCTCTTCATGTAAGAAATAATGAAAGCAAAACAGTTTGTAGGACGCAGCACTTGGTATGAAACATAATTTTGCGAGTTCTTTTTTAATAACCAACCAACTGTACTAGTAAAACTACGCGAGGTCTGTACATTCGAATATTTTGCATTTTAGTAATTTGAACACAAAAATGTACACCGAACTCAAGTCAAAACTATTACGTCAAAGAATTCCAGAATATGGGGAGAGATCCATGATAATATTGTCTAAGTTATCAGCAGCTGCATGATTCTCGCACCAAGAGAATACACCTGGAGCCATGACAACGCAGCTAAGATTGTCTACCAAAAAGTAGCATCCATCTAAACCTTCTTGGAGAAAAAATGCCATATTATGACTAAGTCGGTGGTTGACATCGATAGGTACAAAATCTACTGGAATTGAACCATACAAACAAATCACGATGTCCAACGAATATTCCGGTAACCATCTGCGCAATAGGGGAGAAGCCACTTGGTTTGCTGCCAGAGTCCAACCTTGAGATGCAGAAATCTGATGTGCTTGGAATTTATAACATAATCTAAAGGGTCCTTAACCAAACACAAGCACAATAGCAATTGTTTCTGATGTTCTTGCTACTCACGTAGCCGACATGAAGAAATACTCTCAATACAAATAAGGACATAATAATAAATACTAAAAGGTAGTTAAAAACTATTTGAAAAATATATAAATTAATTCCTACGACTAAAATATTATGGAAACGGAAGAGTGAATGTAATTTCTTTCCAGTTTCCATCGTTAATCATTTGGGCTTACGAAATGAACTTTAAATAAGACTTTTGCATGCTCTATTCTATACTGTATGACACACATGCACCACTTCACCACAGCTAAAACGACTTAAAAGCTAACAAGTCTACATTATTGAAATACATCGTCGGCCGTAGTGACTATTTCCGTTTACTGCGTCCGGCTACAAAAAACTGACCACGCTCAACGCGCGCAATTGCTCCGAAATTTACATAGGCCCGCGTTTCTAAACTTCACGTATACGGCGGTGATTAGTTATAATTCGCTTATTATGCAAACGCGCGGTTTCTGTGTGTGCTTGCAACGGTTAGCGGATTGGCGAAAACTTCTAACTGCGTTCTCGGAAATCCACGCCTGGATTAAATTACGCTTGCCGCTATTATAAAACCGATTCGGCGGCAGCAGTTTTGGGCGGAAACGCTTCGGTCAGCGGGTGTTAATTCGCGGTCTTCTACGTGGCGGCAATTCCAAGAATTTGCGTGAGAAAAATTCGGACCCCATGTTGACATTCTCTCATACACACACAATTTCGATGTTTGTACTCGTGATCTTAGAATAAACACCAACTTTTTGGCGCTACTACTGAGGAAATTTGCCAGCACTATAATTATGTGTTAGGAAGATAACAGTCAAACACATCCACATATACGAGGTGTGTTCAAAAAGTAAAATTGGGCGGGCTACGTGCATTCGAACTTGTTGGTACACATGTCCCTAACATATGTTCACAGTTTCGGCCAGTTTGCACGTTTACCTTGTTTTTGATGTAAAAAAATGGAACAGAGCTGCAAACAACATGGTGAATCTTCATTGAGCAAAAAAAAAGCAAAGGAGCATCGCTCAAGAGCTGTTAAACGACATAATTGATGATCCTGATATGCTCAAAAAGGTCGTAACTGGTAACTAATCTTTTGTATATGGTTATGACGTCGAAACCAAAGCCCAGTCTTCCCAATGGAAGAACCCAGAATTTCCAAGACCGATAAAAGCACGTCAAGTTCGATCAAATATCAAGGTTTTGCTCACTGTTTTCTTTGATTATCGTGGCGTAATACATCAAGAGTTCTTACCACAAGGTCAGGCGGTCAATAGACAGTATTACCTTGAAGTTATTATGCCCCGTTCGCGAGAAGCAATACGAAGGAAACGTCGGGAATTGTGGGAAAATAATTCATGGATTTTGCATCACCCATCAAAAATAAACACAACCACAATCATGCTGCAGTCACATATTCACCCAATATGTTCTCAAAACTTAAGAAACCCATGAAGGGAAGAAGGTTTGGAACGATTGAGGAGATAAAGAAAAAATCGCTGTAAGAACTCGAGGCTATACCACGAAGTGCTTATCATTGATGATTCGAAAAAACGTTGTCACAAGTGTATTAGGTCTGAATAAATAAATACTTTTGATTAAAGTTAAAAGTCACCTTACTTTTTGAACACACCTCGTACATCGGTGCCTATGTCTGTTGGTGGGATTTGAATTCACAACCTCCAGTGTATCTAATATAACTAGCACATGAATCGCTACGCCTGCGAATTTCCTTAAGAAAATATGCGTCGATCTTTGTTCGGGTTCGTATCAGAACTCGTTTAGAACTATCTGGAGTAAGCGCAATCAAGAATGTTTTAATCTGCTTTAAACAGAATTGATCTGGGATCTATGATTTCGCGTTTGGGATTATTTTAGGATAATTAGGCACCCCGTTCGAGGGTTAGCTGAAGCAACCAAGTATACTGCTCCCGACAGTTTCCAACAAGTATATAACGTATTTGTTCAAATCTCGCGCTGCACACTGCTGATTATTTAGTGGCGAAGTCAGTTGGTTCTCGGTCTTTAGTAGTTAAACTAATTTGTTCAACACGAAGATGATTTGTTTAATTATTCAAAATTTTACATCCACATCGTAGCAGACGGTAAGGGTAAAGGTAAAGAAACTATAGTTTGCTAGTTTTCTTATGGCGAGATTATAATAAATTTTATAATACGCGGTTTTTACTTATGAATATAAAATGCCATGAAAATAGAAAAATGTACTATACGTCATATGTAAAAAATGGGTTTCATTTGAAATACTGAATTCGGCTAAGTAATACAAATGTATAAGGAATAAATAACCAAATAAAAATAAAACAAAAATAATTATTATAAAATAAATAGATAAAAATAGTAAACGTACCCGCCATACGTTGGATTTTGTTTAATTTCCGAGAGCATTCCGAAATGCAATGCAATATTCTTGGCAAACTTTTGTCACTTTCTTTCATTTTTTGTAGTTCACTAACTTAAAATACCACCGCCACCAATTGATTGTGGTTAACCGATACGGAATTGCGATTTCGAACCTTTCTTTTAGAGCATCCCATAGATGCTCTGTGGCATTTAACTCGGAACAGTGAGGTGGCCATTCCATCAATGGAATAGCTGCAGAGTTCATGTAGTCTATGACTTGTCTAGCCAGGTGGGGATGGGCATTATCCTGCATAAATAAACTATTCTGTCCCAAAAAAGGAACAAAACCTTACAGAGCTTGGTCAGATATTGCAACTTGCAAATCTCTTTCCTGCCCTTCTCCAAACACATTCACTCTCATCAGGAGAAGTGAGACTAATTCTCGTCTCATCAGAAAATAAAATCGTCTTGCAATCATCAACACTCATTCTTGCAACTCTTGTGCTGCTTAAACCAGTCTTATTTAAACGTTTTCTAATTGTTCGAGGCGATATTGCATGATGAGACAGTTCTAAGTTCACTTTTTAGCCTAGTACTGGTGATCTTTCTGTTTCTTAGAGCAGTTTGCGTAATAAAACACTCGGTACATCGTTTTTGTACTTTTTCTGACATTCGAGTAAGTGTCTTGTTAAATCGTTTATAGTCGAACGATGTCTTCCTATCACATTAGCAGCATGACATATTGAATGGCCCTCATCCACTGAATTTAAACCGCTTACTGCTACTAGCCGATTTATTTTTGAAGAATATAATATTCGTCGGGCAACTGGGCAAACGAAAAGAACGTTTAAAAAACTGTTTTTATGATTATGGTGAATTTTATTTGACCAATATAAATTTAAAACACATCACGCATCGTTGACAAATCGCTTGAAATGTCCAGAGCCCACTTGAAAACAGTTAACAATGAAGGTGCTGAATAATAAAGTCTACAAAAACATGTTACGTTATAAAACGGTGTATCTTCTTGAATATCGGAGATAATGAATTAAACCAAAAAAGAAAATGTTGGCGAAAAATGGAGATATCTTCTAATGTCAACTGCTGTATGTTTCAGTTGCCAGTATACTCCACAGGGTGATAGGAATTTTTGGAAAAACACGCAAGATATAATCGGTATAATCATTATTGGAGAAAACTATGACATTGTTAAGGAAGAAAACTACAAAGTAAAAAAAAATTCATATAGGACCATAAACCCAAAGGAAGAAAAACATCAAAAATGTGGCAAATTTATGATATTGTCCAGGAATTTAATTCCCTAAAATTTGGGAACAGCCACCCCGCCCCTCCACCGTTCAAATAAAAACGTAGTCAGAGGGGTCGTTTACAGGCAACTGCAACTTATAACGTTACGGCGGTAAACTCCTTTCTAAACCGTTCCGGGAATGCACTCCGGGTCATTCCGCGCCCGGAGTTCATTTGAAAAGGAATTAAGGCAATTTACGGAGTTATAAGAGACGTCTAGGAAAATAATCTCGGACGGTCGCAAATCACTTTTAAAGCTCCAGTATAACGGCGCGAAACGCTAGACCACGTGCACCGGGTAAACTAAAAACGGGATATCGTATTAAATAAAAAGTTCCGGGTGTTATTAAATAGAAGCACATCATTCCGGGAATTTACGGTAGCTAATAACGAGCCAGGTCTCAGACGTCCCGTAATAATGGCGGCACAGGTTGGGATAATGCCGCCGTTGCCCCCCACCCCGCGTTTATGTCTTGGCTGCAATCAAGCCGCGCGGTTTGCTGACTATCCCGCAGGATTAAATTTTAGATTCGGGATATGTCTCCGGTTTACGCTGTAACGAAAAGTACGGGTCGTTTGCCGATGTGATCTTGCTAAATGTTAACCATATACGCCTTGCGTTGCCTCTCTTGTAGAAGATGGTTTCGAAAAGAAAAACCCAAATTGTTACAGTAACCTACTCTAGGCATCAGCGGTAATTTTTTGGTTTCGACTTAAAAAGAAAAAATTATGAAATGTTGGTTATTTATGTGAACCAATTTGAGCTATCTATGTAAAATATTTTTGGCCATACGGTGTTGCCCAGATATGCTCGAAACGTATATCAACTTTTGTTTTTAAATGAAACAGCCTGTATATTATTACATTTTTAGATTCTGCTATACATTCTGGAACTTTTTTATGTAACATGTACCATACCTGTCTTCAACATTTTCGGTGATAAAAAATACATTTTAAGAAATTTTAAATAATTTTAATAATTTTAACGAAATTAACAATTGTGTCCTTAAATTTGATTGAGAAAAATAAAAATATTTTTAACCTATCGAAATTTGGCAATGTGAGCACAGTACGAACACATTTCAAATTGAAAAGATGTGGACATTGTAACATAATAATATTACTAGGACTCGTATTTATTTATTTTTCTCTTTTTTTAAATTATTTGTTATCCCAGATGAGGAAAACTAGAAACATTGGCAACCAATTACGATTTTTCAAATTTATAACCGATTAACCAAAAACTCATGGTCTTAGGATCGGAAGTTATGGTTTTTAATCTGTTTCTAAATATTTCTCATCATAGATGTTTTCTTAATTTTACACAGTGGAATAATATCGCTTCATCGCTTACATTGCTGCGAAAAAAAAATGTAATTTGCCCTACGCTGATACAAAAAAATATTTTTCGTGGCTCACGATTATTTATTAAAATTTTGAAAGGGTAAAATGTTTGAAACTAAATTTAAAATGTTCCTTTGTCGCTTTTTTTGCAATTAACGACACCAACGGAAAAAATTATTAAAAAAATACTATAAATTTGATAAATATTTAGGAGACGACATTAACGATCTAACGTTTGTGAAATATAAGTTTGTTTTAAGTTATGAAAGCAAACCAAAAGCAAGCAAAATAGATGAAAGTTTTTTCTACTGAGGAATTTCCAAGATTTATGGGGGAATATTTTCTATTTCGTTGTTATTTTTGGTTAATTTGTGTGCTTTTATAGATAAGGAGAAATATTGCGGAAATTAAAATAAAAATGTATTAGCCCCCTTATTTTTAACGCGTGGGAGATTTATGGGTTCCGCGTGGGCAATAAAAAACGCGTCGTTGACACCTCACATGTAGATGCGGCGTGATAAATAAGAATTTTTGTCATGATTGCACGAACACGGAAAGCATTTTAAAGGAAAAATTCGGCGGACGGGGTTGAAGGGGAAGGGGGTGCGCGGGCACCAATGTAATCGTAAATACCGAATTTTTCAGATTTATTCAAATCCGGTTTCCTGGCCCGTTAACGGGACGCATTCTTGCATGGAACCCCCTTATATTGGTATTGCATGGCGACGTTAAAATATACAGAGTGCTTCCAATTTGAATCTTTTGCTAATTGTGAGATAAACGCAAATTACTTTCCTCGTATTCTTAGAAATGTCAATGAATATAATCTTAAAATAAGAAAAAAATGTATTAACAATTTTAAAAATGTTCTCAAAGTACAAGGATATATTGTATTGTAGTAAAAATAGAATATTCTTAATTTTAAGAAAACTGTAATTTTATATGAACCTTTTTTAAAAAAATATTTCGAGGAATATATAATTGCTTTAAAAGAAGAAGGGTCAAGTTTTAATTCTATTGGAAAATAAATTTTAAGTAAACAAAAACACAGAATTTCCCAGTATTTCTGAAAATATCGAAAATAATATTAAATCGATCAATCGGTAGAATTTGTAAAAGTCATCAAAGAAGAAGAATCATTTAAATAAGGAACATTACGCTACAGCGTTATATTCGTTATTTGATTTTGATTCAAATTGGTTGGTGGATTTAAAAAAAAAAATTGTATAAGAAAATATGGCGACAGGCAATTTGAGATGAAAAATTAAAAATAAGCGTTTTTGTTTGAGTACATAGGACTTATAACGCCTCACACTTTGATCTTTCCTAAAATTCATATCTCGAGAAACCAACAGTGTAGTAGATTTTCGGTTAGTTTATAGTTTATTGTTTGGTTGAATTCTGGAAAACAGAAACTAAGCGAATTGTAAAATTTAAGTTCAAAAATCCTGCCTTCTGTAAAATACCTAATTACCCACCGATCTAGCGTGCGGGAAGCGTCACTTTACCACATCAGTTTCGTTTCCCATGAATAAGGGCCACTTCGGACATTTCCGGGATTTTACCGCACGGATTTAGGAGCAATCGGATGTTTTAGGAGATATTTCCCACGCTTTGAATTTTGACGTTTGTCAATTCTGACGGTCATGTCAGTGAATGTATTCTTGTTGTTTTGCGAAAATGTACTCAAAAATTAACGGTCGTAGAAAAAGTATAGTACGCAATACGTTCGGTAAAATTTTTAACTCACTCGTCTATTAAAAACTCGCTTCGCTGCGCTCCGCTCGTGTCAAATAAACTCGTAAGTCAAATGCCGTTGCATAATATACTGTTTTGTGTGATTTCACGGACTATCAATTGTTTCATTTGGTCGACTAAATAGTTCAAGGAAATAGGTCTTAGTTTGAAACCCAACCAATGAACTACAAGAAGTTTTGAACGATTGCAATATAACTTCGTTGACGAATTCAAATATGACAACTCCTAATAACAAGTCGAGGGAGGGATTACGCAAAGAACTAGTAATTAATGGCGGAATGGAAAATCCACTATTATTCATGGTGTTTCTATCAGGATATAATGTGTGCGAATTGTTCATCAGGCATTCAAGCAATGACCTGAAGCTTTTAGATTTAGATTTTTAGATGTAATTATAATTATAGTAAGTATTCATGGTTGGAAAATTTATAAATCGAAATACGACATTTTTTGCATTCTTAGAGCGTTATTTTATTTTGGTTTACTCTAATGTATTTCTTATCGTATTGTGTGCGGTACGAGTTTGCCTTGCGATTTACTTACAAGCGAGCACAGTCACGTACCAGACGGCCCTTTCTGCTTGTTTTCTTTTCGTGCACGACCGAATTCATAACCGTGCGTTTCGCGCATACATTAACAAATTTCAAGCCCCCAAACCAACAAAGGCAGGACTGTTTAAAATCATTTCGCTTCGAAAATTTACGACTTTTCTCGAATATTCCATTGTTTTCCGATCCTTCTTTCGATATTTATGAGCCGCTTGCGAGACTAATTGACGCTAATAATATGTCTTTTGTTTCAGGTAAGGATACAGTTTTTTAATTGACTGTGGAAGTGAAGGAAAATGACTCCCGACAGTTTGGGTGAGCTATAGTTTCAAATTTCCAACTATTCCAACCATTTTTTTGATAGCGTCCTACATACTTGTTTTGCGGTGGAAAAAATTATGCCAGAAGTATCAAAAGTGAAAATTTAGAACCAAAAAGTACAGTTTTATTGATCTCTAGAAAAGGCGTATTTCCTGGTAAAATTCTCTATAAGCAAATCAGGTCGGAATTTTGGAAAAGTTGCAGTCTTTCGTTTGTCAGCCCATTTTTCAAAATTTGCGATATTCGAATGTAATCGGCCGTAAGCACGCGACGTAAAATTTTTTCAACGGTTTCTCCGTTTACGCAGATTATCCGCAATCTCACCGAAGTAGAAATACTTGTTCCGCAAAGGCAAGCTCATGTCTTTTCTAAAGCCGATGTTTAGTGATCTGTTTTTCTATCTGCCAAGCTTTCCCGTTTTAACGAAGCCTGCCGCACATTTGAATCGGCCGCGTCATGCACCTCCTTTTTGTATTTGGTTTTATCTCCATCGCATTTAACCAAATTGTTTAAATGCTTTAATTTAAGTTCGTTGAGCAATCGGATGTGTTCGGAGAGTATACCGCACGGCTTGAATCTTGACCTTTGTCAATTCTGACGGTCATGCCAGTGAACGTATTCCTTTTGTTTAGCAAAAATGTACCCAAAAACTACTGATCATAGTAAAAGTATAGTATGCGGGAAGCGTCACTTTACTACGTCAGTTTTATTTCCCACGGATCCGAGCCGCTCGTGATCCGCTCCTGTGAAATATACTCATATACTCATAATATACTATTACCACCTGTTTTATAATATTCTAATAAATAACGAGTCGTGTCCAGCTACAAGTGCCAATGTAAGTCGAACAAAGATATATAAAAAACGAGAGCACCCTATGGGTGCTAAGTGTTATTTTTTTACAAACAAACAAAATTCAAATTTTCCAATGCACGGTATTGACTTACTTTCAACATGATGCACTAGACTTTTCATAGGTAGATGGCGCTCGAGTTGTATAAATTTAAATTCAAAAATGCGTTGAATTTTAAAGAAAAAATGTTTTTTAGTTTGATCATTGAAATGAGTAAATTATAAAGCAATTAGTTTAAATAGTTTGTTTAGAAAAAAACGAATTTATATATAAATTTTAGAAATGGACATGGTACTAACATTTATGACAAATCAAATTATGTAGAATATATAATGAAATGTTCATGATGATCTAATCAATACAAAACTTTCTTTATAAGATTATTACTTAATCGCCAGTGAGAACAAGCAATACAAGGCATACAAAATCACCCACATCTATGGCCGTTTCAAATTTACTATAATTTTTCGAAAAAAACGACTATTTTGAACTCCCTGGAAATTTTTGAAAAAAATTTAGCACCACATTTAGTTACCAAATATTTCTATTTTGATTAGCACTGTGGTGGAAAACTTATGTTGTTATATAAAAAAAAGTGTTTTTAATACATTAAATATATTTAATAGATTAAAATTAATTATTTATTAATCATTTGCAAATTTTGTTAATTATGTACTTTGAATAGGCCACTAACTTTATTGACTTTGTAGTTGTTCTCGTTGATTTTTTTGGCTCCGATATGCAATAAAGAGTTTCAAAATCCGTTTTTTAACTATAACTCCTCGTATCCAGCTATTTTTATATAAAAATGTTTTTTAAATACTCGGCATATTAAGTAAGTTTATTACTATTTATTGTGGATTTCGTAAATTTTAAAAATAAAGCGGCAACTCGGTATCGTTATCCACCATATTTACTATGCCAATTACGACGTTGCCAGGCTAGCTGATTTCCTAAAAGTTTATGAATGACCACTTGTCGGTTTTCCATTACGGTTTAATTAATGCTTTTGATTTTGAAGCGTAGCACACGAGTTAATTTGAACGTAACACGTGCCATTAAAATATTCGACGCTAATTTGTGGTTGCGCGGTCATGTAAGATCGGAGAAACTGAATAGAAATCTTGCCATTTAACGTAATTCCGTTTGCAAATTAAGCGAACTTTAATAACGATCGAACGTTAAATGCAAAATGTGAAAATTTTTGACTATAGACCAGCCCACAGTCGGCATTATAAAATGAGGTTATCACCAAATCCGACGTATTGCGTAACTGAATTATACGCGCGTAATCACGGACCGCGAAATTTCATGTATGAAAATTATCGTTTTCATTTCGTATTTTAATTAATGGCAAACTAGCTTCGTGTTGCCGTAAACATCGCATTTCATTTGTGCATGTGAGAAAAGCGACGCGTATGCGAGAGTGCTTAATTAATTACGCATGTCATGCGGTGCGTCAGATTCACCTGAAAATATTTCTTTTTTTCTGAAATTTAATAATTTCATTATTCATGTTTATCATCAGGCGACTTTGAAGGGCGTTTTATATGCCACTGCTTATCGTACGTTTTATTGGTCTTTTCCTAAGATCCGAGCTAAGATCGACCTTCACCATAGTGACAACCGGATGAAAATGACATTTTATCAAATAAAATAAGTTTCTGAACTTGACGTGATATGCTAATCTCAATGGAAATGTTGAAAATTATTTCTAATTCAAATTTAAAAAAAAAATTATTCCACCGGTGTGTCTACCAATGTCTACCAATGCAAAGTATATACTATACACAATATGCAACACCACAGCAGCTTACGTTTTTTTGGTCCCTATTAAAGTCTGTTCATAGATATAAGAAAGTGACTAACTGATACGAATTAAGGAAAGACCCTAGCAAGCTGTAAGAATGAAATATGGCCGAACGGGTCCGTACTTTGCTTGGAATTTAATTATTTGGGGTTTTGTTAGGAAAGATACTAAACGATATTTATTTATTTATGTTTAAATCTAAAATAAAATTACAAATTATTTTGATTACATACTTAAATTACTTAAAATTATTCACATAATATATCAGTGTCACTATCATCGTTATTTGTTCTATATTATTTGAAATATGGATATACGATTGTTCTGCTTTTTCTATATGTTTAACAGAATTCGCCCAACTTTGTGGAGGGATGTTAAAAACAGCATCTCCTGAGATACACTAGACTCGCACATATTTTGCATAATTCGCACACGGTTCAACACACGCTGTATTACACACGAAATAAGAATGATTACTATTAAACTTAAACTAAGTAGTATAGGTATAAGTAGTATAAGTAAGTATAAAATTATTTTCTATTACGGACCACAATTTTACCTGAATTTAAATTCCGAAACTTTAGGTAATAATGTTGTTGCATTGTATGTTAAGGACCACCCTTGGATAATCCCATTCAAAAGCAATTGGTTACTTTCTTATATCTATGAACAGACCATACCTAACTTCAAACTCAATGCACCGTTAATGACCTCCGTTGGATAATCCCATTCAAAAGCATATCTATGAACAGACCATACCTGTTAGTTGCGGTCAAACAAGTAACTTGATGTTAATAATTGCTTTCTTTTGTCAACCAGTACTGACTAGTCTCAAAGTTAAAGTAATGTAATGATGAATATTGTAGTATATGGTTGCCTCAAATTTGGTTATTGTTGAAAAAACTTTTTCAGGGGTCGTAGGAAACAAGCAAAAAGAACAATCTGGTACCCACAAACCCTTTAATTAATAATAATAATTAATGCCGACTAGCATGCAAAACAATTCTTGTACGTGGATACGCCATCATATGTAATCTGCGACAACAATGTATGATAACTCGAAAATGCAAAAGTGTCTCAGATATAAAACCAGTAATAATTTAGAATTGTTTTTGCCGTCATACCAGAAGTTATTGATATGTAATGCATCAATTAACTTACTTAAGTAATTCATACGATTCATAATGTTCCCGTCAGGGGAATTTCTTGTTATACTAGCTTTCCATTAATTGTATTATAAATTTGACTCATTTTCAAATAAATATACACACATTTGAACTCATTAATTTTTAAAAGTCCAGTACCAGGTATGTTGACTGAAACAAACTGATTTCCTAGCTCAAGAACCCGATAATTTTCAATTGCATTATTAACTTAAAGTTCTTAAATTTTAAAATCTGCGTAGTTTAAGCAAATAAAGATTTTTTTTTAAAATTATTTCAATATTTCAAATGCCCGTATTTTTGAACTCACCCTGTAGATAACAAGAAAAGCAACCTTTTCTTATTATGAATAAACCTTTTTTTTTTTCGATATTTCGATGTGGTCTACTTTTCGGCGCGCCACTGACATCCAGATATCAGCGAAAAGAGAAAAATTATTTTATTTTATGCCGGGACGATCTTAAATCTTTTTCGTATACGAAAGAGGGTTGCACATCCCGAGCTACACACCCCCAAACGCACAAATAATTATGGTTGAATTGACTCCCCTTTGAGGATAATGGCGAACGGAGATCTTAATTTCATTCCAAGGACTGGAAAAACTCATAATTTTCCGTGGCATTTCGTGCGTTAATAATTTCATGAAATATTCCGTTAAATTTCTTATCTTTTCATGCCTCTCCGCGAAGTTTTAACTGAATCGGCCGTGATTAAATTGTGATCAACGTCTCTCCGCCGTGTGGAAAGTGCAGATTCTTTTGTTCGGTTTGTTAAAAATTATACATCGCCGGTTTATCCCCCTTTTCCATTGCTTCGAATCCGATTTTCGCCGCTTACTAGACACGTAATTCTCGAAAATAAATGTGAGGAATTATACTATGTTCGTTCCGTTTAGAAAGCAATAAATCTTGTAAACAACAACCACAGCAACAAAAATTTCAACTTTTATGACTCTAAATCTGTAATTTTTAGTATATAATTTCGAGTTTGGTGCTTAAGCTAAAGTTGCGTACAAAAAATAAAGTAAAGTAAAAATGCGAAAAAAATACACGTGCACAATTTCGGTTCCGTAATGGTCTGAGTACACGAGAGGCACTTTTTGCTATCCAGAGGTGCAGAGACGTCAAATGTTATATATAATAATAATAATAATAATAATAATAATAATAATAATAATAATAATAATAATACTAACTGTCTAGAGGAACCACAAGAACAACAGCACCAACACCATAATTGTCAACAAAATACACACCTGTATATATAATCGTAAACAGAAGAAATACATGCACATCATAAACTCATACGCTTTTGCTAGTTGCGGTTGGGGGTGTAATAAACAATATTAATGCTTTTGTGAAGGACTTTATTGTGGGGAGGAACGTTATAGCGTAAGGAATTTCATTAAATAATTTAATTGCGTTATAGCTAAAAGATCTCTGGAAAGTTACCGAAGTGTGTCTAGGAACGCAATATCTTAAACAATGACGGGTGTCTCGATTATAAATATCATTTCCTCTGCAAAGTTTATCAAACAAGTACGATGGGGTCTTATTGGAGCTCAGTAAAAAAACAAAAGTGGCTAACTGAACTTTATATCGGTCCTCCAGCTTGAGCCAATCTGAATCAGAGAGGCATTGTGAAATAAGGTCATACTTTCTGAGATTGTAACTAAAACGAATACAAGCATTCAGAAGTCGTTGGAGTGTCTCGTTATCTTGGTAAAGTATAGCTGGCCAATAGGCAATACTGCGATAAGCGTATATACGAATTCAGGTCCCTAAGCCAGTATCCAACTCCTGATCAGCAGAGTTTTCAATTTAGCCTGGAATTTTTTCTAGCACCAAATCATTGCATAAGCGCGATTCTGTTACGAATTCAGGTTCCTAGGCCAATATTCAACTCCTGATCACCAGAGTTTTCAATTCAGCCTGGAATTTTTTCTAGCACCAAATCATTGCATAAGCGAGATTCTGCTACGAATTCAGGTTCCTAATCCAATATTCAACTCCTGATCAGCAGAGTTTTCAATTCAGCCTGGAATTTTTTCTAGCACCAAATCATTGCATAAGCGCGATTCTGTTACGAATTCAGGTTCCTAGGCCAATATTCAACTCCTGATCACCAGAGTTTTCAATTCAGCCTGGAATTTTTTCTAGCACCAAATCATTGCATAAGCGAGATTCTGCTACGAATTCAGGTTCCTAATCCAATATTCAACTCCTGATCAGCAGAGTTTTCAATTCAGCCTGGAGTTTTTGCTAGCACCAAATCATTGCATAAGCGCGATTCTGCTACGAATTCAGGTTCCTAGGCCAATATTCAACTCCTGATCACCAGAGTTTTCAATTCAGCCTGGAATTTTTTCTAGCACCAAATCATTGCATAAGCGAGATTCTGCTACGAATTCAGGTTCCTAATCCAATATTCAACTCCTGATCAGCAGAGTTTTCAATTCAGCCTGTAATTTTTTCTAGCAACAAATCATTGCATAAGCGAGATTCTGCTACGAATTCAGGTTCCTAGGCCAATATTCAAATCCTGATCAGCAGATTTTTCAATTCAGCCTGAAATTTTTTCTAGCACCAAATCATTGCATAAGCGGGATTCTGCTACGAATTCAGGTTCCTAGGCCAATATTCAACTCCTGATCAGCAGAGTTTTCAATTCAGCCTGGAATTTTTTCTAGCACCAAATCATTGCATAAGCGGGATTCTGCTACGAATTCAGGTTCCTAGGCCAATAGTCAACTCCTGATCAGCAGAGTTTTCAATTCAGCCTGGAATTTTTTCTAGCACCAAATCATTACATAAGCGAGATTCTGCTACGAATTCTCGTACCAGTAGGCGTTCGATAGAGTTAGGAATGCCGAACTTATATTCTTGCTAACCAAAATATTTACTATAACCAAAGTGCTAACAACCAGTTGACAGAAGCAATTTCAATAGAGCGTGGAGTGAGACAAGGATGTTTACAGTCTCCCATGCTGTTTAATGTTTAGTGATATTCGCAGACAGTGTAGAAAAACACTGATGGCACCTATAACTGACATTAGCAAACACAAAGCAGACAAAATATATGGTCGTTAGCAAACGTCCGGTCTTAAATACTCAGCTGACTATCAACCAACATCTAATTGAAAGAGTTGAAAACTACACATATCTCGGCACGCATGTAAACAGTCAATGGGATCACTTCTTGGAAATAAGACAACGTATAGCAAAAACCAAAGCCGTCTTGAAAAGCCACGACCTGCCTCTGAAAACCAAGATTTTCGTACTACAGTGTCATACTTTGTCGGTTCTATTATACGCAGCGGAGGGTTGGACGCTTTGGACGGTTGCTATTAAAAAACTGGGGGCGTTCGAGATGTGGTGTTACAGAATCCCCTGGGTCACACGCAGAATAGGAAAGGAATGCGAAGTTATTACAACAATTAAAAAACGTAAATTGGAGTATTTAGGCCATATTATGAGGAACGAACAACGATATAGATTCCTCCAATTAATTCTACAAGAAAAAGTGTATGGGAAGAGGGGACCAGGACGAAGCCGAATCTCCTGACTTCAAAACCTAAAGAAAATGGTTTAAAATTACCATAACTGGACTGTTCCGCACGGCCGCCAACAAAGTAAGGCACCGCAAGAAGAAGATGTTCTACCTTATGGATTCTAAACATATTTTGTATAACACATTACATTGCAAACCAAATGATTTTTTGATTTTTGCTATTTTTCAAGAAATATGTGAACTGAAAAAGTCTTTTGACACACCTATTTTGTATAGCACATAGCACACGTGAAACAAATGTTGAACAAACTTCGACGCTAATACAAGCTACCATTTTCTAATACAAGAGACTGGAATGACGTAATCGGTTCCTAGTTAGAATATTGTCGAATAACGGTCGACTTAACTTCACTTAACATTTTCAAGTTTGATCACGAAACTTTAAAATTTCGAGATAAAATACGAAATATTAAGGTAATATATCGAGTTAAGAAACACGAAACTTTAAGGTAAAATTTCGAGTTTAGAGAACGAAATTTTAACATTTCCAGATAAACCTTAAAATTTGAAGATAACATGAGGAGTTAAGTTTGGAACTCGAAATTTTGTACGAAATTTTCGAGTTAGAGCACCAAGTTTTACATTTTTGGGTATCGAAGTTTTACCCAAAATTTTTGAATTGGAACACTACATATAAAACACGAAATTTTAAGGTAAAATTTCGAGTTAAATCACGGAAAATTCAAATTTTGGAAGTCGAAATTTTGTGCTAAATTTTTAAGTCAGAACACTCGGTGTTACAATTTTGGGTGTAGAAGTCTAAATTTTACCCAAAATGTAGAACAAAAAATTTTAAAGATTAAGAATGAAAGATTTTAAAGTGAAATTTTGCGTTAAAGCACAGAAAATCAAAATTTCTAAATTTATAAATTGAGAGATAAAAAACGAAATGAAAGCAAAATTTCGAGTTTAAAGCACGAAATTTTAAAATTTCCTTAAACCTTAAAATTTGAAGATAAAATGTGCAATTAAGTTTGGAAGTCGAAACGTTGTCCTAAATTTTCGAGCCAGAATCCCACATTTTAAAATCTGAATTGTAGCAATCGAAGTTTTACCCTAAATTTTTGAATTAGAAGATCAAATATACAAATTTCGAGATGAAGCCCAAAATTAATTCAACATTTCGATTTAAGTCACGAAATTTAAAAATTTTTGTCCTAAATTTTCGAGTACCAAGTTTCACAATTTCTGGTGTAGAAGTCGAAGTTTTACCGCAAACTTTCGAGTTTGAAACACGAAATTAAAGTAATATTTCGAGTTAAGACACAAAATTTTAAAATTTCGAAATAAACCACGAAACTGGAATAAAAAAAATGGAGTTAAGTTTAGGAGTAAAAATTTGACATCAAATTTTCTATGCAGAATACAAAATTTTTAATTTTTTTTTGACTATATTTTCGAAGATGATATTCTAGAATTTCATCGTTAATTTTAGTGTTAGAACATGAAATTCCAAAATTCCCAGATAAAACACACAATTTGAAAGTAAAATTTCGAAATGAAATTTTATAAGAGTGGATATTTAAGTTTCTGGTGTGTCCCTCCTACTACGGCTTCCAGGCCTCGCCCCACCCCAAATAAAAGAAAAATAACAATAAGAAATACGTTTCCTTTTTTCCGGACGTTCGGAGTTAATAAAATTGTGCCGAGTGCGTTCAGGTTCGCCCGGGTCTCACGTCTCTCCGGGGGATTAAATCTTCCCCCTTCTTTTACAGCTAGTTAAAGGTGACATTTGAGTCGCGGATGATCCCGTAAGCCCCGCGAAGAGTGCGAGAAACGTGGAACGTCATTTCGCAATTTGCTTCGGCACCATTGACGCGATATGCAAATCTGGACTTGTAATTAGGAATTGCCCGGGTATTAGAGGAACGATTATGGCGGAAGAACAACCGGGAACGGGGATACGCCCCCGAGATCTGAATAAATTTGCTCGACCAATTAGTTTTCGCGACCATTTAGGTCTCGATTTGTAAGGAAACGGCGTTTGGTTCTTTCGGAGGAGAGGGGGGCTTTTTTGTTTTGTAACCATAAATATTGAGTGAAGTGTATACGTATTAAAAATATTTCGTAAATCGTTGGGCAGCAGGGGTGGGACTCTGTAATTCGTTTTATGTGAAGACGGAGATATTATTTCTGTAATGGAGCATTTTTAAACTCTGTAAGCGCTTTCGGATACGTTCGGTGCACCCGAACGTATTTCCGAACTTCAAGGCAGATCGCTAAGAGGTTCTCTCTAAAAATCGCATCCGTTGCACGTATTTATATATTTGGTTTGTTTTGAGCGTCGATTATTTTACTGGTTTATGCGAATTATGTCAAAATTAAGAAAGACACAATGATTTGTGTTCACAATTACTGAAAAGGTTGAAGTCAAAATAATTTTTTAAATTTAAAAGTTAAATTAGTTCCGGTTTCTGCAATATCGTAATTTTGTTTTCTGTGTTAATATTTGTTTTTTTTTTTTTAATAGTTTCCTTGTGATGTTTTTTTTTGTGGGCAATTAAAAAATAATAATAAAAATGCTACAACGTATGTATTCGGATTATTTGATTGTCTAAAATATCTTTTAACAATTTCTGACCGTAAAACCGCAGATGCATAAACAATTCTGTTAACTTTCTCAGGAGTATAACAGTGTTAGACCCCCATTATGCATCTGAATAGAGTTTTAAAAACTCCAACGCATCTTTCCACAGTACTTCGGGATCCCAGGTTGTAATGCATATCCTGAAGCCCCATAAGAAAGGTAATTTGAATGTGAGGATGTTGGGGCGCTTAATAGTAGAGGATTTCGTTTCTAATAAGACTCATTGAAGACACAAGAAATATAAAAAAATGAAGCACCCATAATAGGTATTTGTTTTTGCCAATTGTTTAGTTTATCTGGAAAAGAAAAGATAGGACTTTGTTGTTATAGTTAAACCGTTTTTTTATGAAAAAGCCAAAAACCATTAGGCAAGCATTGACACAAGTAAATGATGAAACCTTTAAGTAAGGCCATACTATATGTTCTTAAGAGTGTTCATACAAAATTGTGCAGGTTTTTTGTTATTATTATTATGATTATTATTATTTTTTTGGCTTTTTTTGTTTTTATTTTTTCTATATTTTTTAGGCTGGTTTTATTTCTAGAAGTTTCCGCACCGCGTACTGCATTTCCTTTTTATTTTTAAATTATCTTTAAGTGTGTCATGTTACCCTTTAGCCTGGATATTTTTATATAATTGTTACAACTAAATTTAAATTTAAGGAAGTTGCAATGAAAGAAGGATACGAAGGATAACTAAATTACGTTTTTATTGTTTATTTCATTTGTTTGAGTTATATAATTTTATACATTTCTAGTTTTGTCTGTAAGTCTGCCGTGTTCCCTTTTCGTAAGGAAAGATGGTGTAAGGGAAAGGTAGAAAAATTGCGCATGTACAAATATATCATAATGAAATTATACATTTAGCGACTTTTAAAAATAGTTCGGCTGAAAAATGTTACGGTTTTAAAATTGTTTATTAATTTTTGCATCGTAGGGTGTTTAATTTTTTTTTTAAATTAACATTTGTAACCCCTTTTCCGCAGTTCAAAAGCACATTTTCCGGATGTATGAAAGACTCTTGAAGAGAAATCACGCCTTGGGACGGAAACTTAATCAAGAAAAGAAAACAAAAAACGAATGTTGCTTTCTTGGTTCACCTTCTTTAAACTGCATAATTTTTGTTTAGTTTATTTAATATTGGATTTTTTATCTTTAATTTCTATATTATTGTAAATTAATTTCTCTAAATCTTCAAGATTAAATTGTTTGTTTTATTAAATTCTTCTGGAAATATTTTAAGATGTATCTAAAAATTTTACCTTTTGATTTTTCTTTTGACCGTTTAAATCCGAAACTGCACCATTGTTATAGATTTTTCGTCTATGGCATATACTTATAAGCCATCAACGGAAACGAACCACTAATGGAAATTTCGCTGTTGGATTTGATGATTTCGTTGCGTTTTATTTAACCCTGGTGAAGCATTTAGTCTTCTCGCTCATCGTGGCGCTGGTGGATTGTGCCTCCGTTTTTTGTTAATTTTTTCTATTGGCTGCATCTTCAGTTCTTTTTCATTCAATTCGACGACGATGGTGCTTAGACTCACGCACTTAAACGCGTCTTAATGCCCGGGCAACACGCTCAATTACTCCGGCTTTATCTCTCGCCGTTGTTACCTGGACCGGATTCAAACAAACGCATCTAATGTACTCGAAGAGATAACGAACGCCATTGGATTTGGGTCCGCCAGGATGCTTCGTGCTTTTATCTATCCAATATTTCATACCGGCTAATGATTAGATTCGAGATACTTTCTACCCTCTCGTGCGTTAATTACATCACCCCGATAGAGAACCAACCTTTTTTTTTCACGGTGGGTGTGGATTTCTAAGCGAGTTAAGGTCAGATATCTTTTAAATGGAGCTACGGCATTGGGTCGATGCTGTTATTTTGAAAAGTTTGGAAATCGCCTTCTGGCCTTTGGAAAAACCCGCAAAAGTTCAAGATCTTGAAACTTTAAATTTGTATCACTGCAATTCTTATACAACGTTGTTTTTGCCAAATTTTTGTTCAAATGTATGTGTATGTTTATGTTGTACAATAATAAGTGACACACAAAAAAAAGTAGCCAAAAAAAAACACCAAACTAGTCAAGTAGGATTTATTCATTTTTGAATTTTTAGAAAGAGAGTGTATAAATGCGGAATACCAGGAAAGTGGAAATTTTCTAAAATTTACCCTCCATGTTTCGTTTTTTTCTAAAAAAAAATTGCATCTATTGCAAAAAATAACATCCGGAGTGTTCAGTTTTACGCGAGGTTTCTAGAATTCTTCACCAAAAAATATATAAGTTTTTGAACATCAACAGTGCTCAGCAGTGTTGAATATTACGTAGATTCTGGAACACGCCTATATCTGAGTTAGTTTTGGTTAGTTTTAATATGTCGAAAGTTCGGTTGTCATGTATTTTTCTTATCCTACTTTTTCAGTAGCGTACCCCTAATTCCCTTTTGATATAGAAATATTCGAGAAACTAACGGCACTTGGATTTTTTAACCTCATTTGGACTGACGTCATAAAGTTTTTCTTCTCACCAAATATAGTAAAAGTTATTTGAAAATTAAATATTTCATCTCGTAGACGATTTAGCGTGGTAATATCGAAGGTTTCTAACACATACTATAAAATAATACTATCAGTAAGGGATGAGCCTAAAAATAAACTCTAAAAGACCTAATTTATTATTATCAGCTGGAATAACGTGCCATACGAAAACGCCGAGGTAGATATCTTGGAAGAATATCGGACAAATATCAGGGAAGTTGGAATCCAGACAAAGCACATAAAAATTACACCCAGCGCAAATTCAAAAACGTATTAACGTATCATGACTATGTCTAATCTTTACTATATGATGTGAAGAGACCATGAATAAAATCGTTAAATAAATTGAAGACTATTGAAGATATGCTAGGGTGATGGATAACTATTTAGGAAGTTTTTAAGAGATAGGGAAGAGTTGTTATATAAAATAACAAAGAAAGGCTATCTACTTAGGACACATAATTAGAAATTTTCAACTTATAATCGAAGAAAATTTTGAGGGTAAACGTGGTATAGGTCCAAATCAAATATCCTGGCTGAGGAATATAAGAGAATGGCCAGGGTCTCAGATCAGCTGAAGAGCTGATTGATTGACGCTCTATCGGATAGAGAAAGATGCAAGCACGCGATCGCCAACGTCCGCCGCGTAAGACGAAGTTAAAATATTTTATCTTATTTACCTCTCAATTTTACATACGAGGTATGTTCAAAAGGTAAGGTGACTTTTGTGATTAGGCGGGCTACATACATTCGATCTTCGCTATTTTTTTTGTTATGTTGCTATACATGTCCCTAACATATGTTCACAGTTTCAGCCAGGTGGCACGGTTACTTATTTTTTGTGAGACAGAAGCGTTAGACGTGTTCTGTATGTTCGGCGATTTTCTGCAGTAAAAAAAAATGGAACAAAGAATTTGCTAAATTTTTGTGTAAAAAATGGTGCAGCATATGGTGAATCTACTACGTCGTCTTTATGGGCTCGTGTCACGCAATTTTTTCCGAAGTTTTGACTTGTTGCAGCAAAATTTGTTACGAAACTGCTTAGTTTTGAACAAAAGGACCGTCGAAGGAGTATCAAGAGCAGTTAAATGACGTCAATGATCAATAAACAGTATTACCTTGAAGTTATGTGCCATTTGCGAAAACGTACGGAATTGTGGGAAAACAATTCATGGATTTTGCATCACCCATCGTTGCTTGTGTCTTAACTTTTTGACAAAAACAAAACCACAACCATGTATCAGCCACGGGATATGAAGAAGACATGATAGGATGGAGGTTTTGAACGATTGAGGAGATAAAGGAAAATTCGCTGGAAGAATTCAAGGCTATACCAGAAAGTGCTTCGAGAATTGGGAAAAATGTTGGCGCAAGTGTATTATATCTGGGGGGTTATTACTTTTTTCGCAAAAAAAAATAAAATCTTTGTGATAAAACCTAGAAGTCACCTTACTTTTTGAACACAACTCGTACACCGATTGCGCTTTCAGAAAGCTCTCCCGTTTTCTGAAAACGCTTCTGAAAACGCTATCTTCAACTCGAAAATTGAATTCTTACCAAAACGTCAATTTAATTGATCCAGCATTGTCTCGCCTCAAGGCCGTTCTAAAGCCGGAACTCGCCGAAGACGATACTGCCTGGATCATTTCATATTCCGTGATTTACGGCGGATCTTTTACGAAAGTGCAGTCGAACGATCGAATGTAATTAAATTTCTTGACGGTTGTTCTGTTTTATGGCTTGTTTAATGGCGTGTTATTAATAATATGTCGATTGGCGAAGCCGATAAATTGAATCGAATTGAAGAATTTCGCGTACCTCAGATGAATTTTTATTAAATATAAAGAAGGGTCACTGAAAAGTATGAATTCTATTGAAGAAATTCCAATTTTTTTTATTTCTTGATTGCTATATGGTGCTATTATGAAATTTTTGCGACACTATACAAAATTTTGATTTTTAATGATTTTGCATTAAGAGATTTTCAAGAAGTAGGTAGTCGAATGAAAATAAAAATCGTTTCTTGTTCATTGTATGGCAAGAATAAAATATAAACATAAAAATGTTTTCCGAATATGATTTGGAAAAAGCTCTTAAAGTAATTGAATCTAAATTTCAGCATTCCTTATACATGACTGTCGTTTTATTCTTTCTAAACCGCTTGTAATATTTTTTAATCTGTGTGAGAAACCATTCCGTTCCTGGTATATGGAAAATGTCTAAAATTATTCCCGTTCACAAAAAAACTGTAGATCTCAAATCACGAACTATAGGACTGTTTTCCTTATCTGCAGTTTCTGTAAAATTTTGGAATCTTTCCTACAAGATAAAATTTTGTTGATAATCAAATAGTCTCCAGTACATTTCTGAAGCTATTGGTCAAGGTTCTTAGGTTATAAGGTTATATTTCTTGATTTTTCAAAAGCTTTTGATCGCCTAGATCACAAAATACTAATCCACAAGCTCCGTGCTTTTGCATTTCCGAATCGTTTGTTAATTTGTTTACTTGGCTAACCCCACTCAGTACGGCTATCTCTATGGTCGCACTTCCAATGAATACATTGCTTCCTCCGACGTTCCTCAAGGCTCAATATTGGGGCCATTATTTTAACATTGCCAGAGACCCTAGTCTCAGTTTTTTGATATTTTGTTGTTTAAATCCGGTGTTCAGAAGATTGTCTTACTCTCGAGCGTAGTTTAGCGCATCAACAATTGGTCTCTAAATAATATCCCGCAACTTAATACAGCCAAATGTAGTTTCTTTCACCATCATGAGTGTAGCTGTGAAATGTGATTGTCACTTTTTTGATAAAACTCTCTTCCGTTTTAACAATTTCTGTGGTTTAGGAGTAATATTCGACTCGAAATAATCCGTTGCTCCTCATTTTAGTAAGGTACTGGCAGAAGCCCCAAAAAGCTATGGATTTATCGTACGTCGCACTAGGGACTTTAAAAAATGCAGAAGTGATAAAAAATTATATAACTCATTCGTCAGGTCTAAGTATGCATCAGTAGTTTGGTCTCCTGGGTATAATTGTCGTGTAAACAGCCTGGAAGAAATGTATGGTATAAGTTGGACGGATGTAATGACTTTATTTAAAATTTAAAATAACTTGTTTCATTGCTCTGACCGATTATATAGACTAAATTTTCTGGTTTTCCGTATTAACTCTAGATATGTTAACACATTCTTCTGCCCACGCCAAGATCAAATATTTTAAAATTTCACCTCATGTGCTCCAAGAACAATGCTCGACCCGATTCGATTTTTTTTTGCAATCTATTACCAAGGTAAAAACGCTTTTGTCCCATTAACAATAATTATTAATTTCAGTCTTTTCCTGTTCTCTGTTAGAGTGCATGCTTATGTTAGGTTAGACTTTCGGTTAAGTTTCGTGATGTCATCATAAACTCAACTGTGACTGCTTCTAGATAGTAAAAATGGATTCCCGTCGTTATATTAAGTATGAACAAGCACTAACAAGCAATAAATATCGCTTCAGTACTGAACAGTTAGTTCATTAACATTATGTTACGTTATGTTAACATTTATTTTTATGAATAAACCTTATTATTATTACATATAATGCTTCTGTAACTATTTAATAATTTGTACTACCACCTACGAAAATTTTAATATTGCTGTGAAAGGTGGAAGTATTAATTTTGAAGTCTCGTTCCAATTTTTTAATTCGAAGCTGGTGTTTTTTTAGTCGTTAATAAAATATACGAAAAGCTATTTGCTTTTGTGATGCCTAAAGAACACAACAACTGAAAAAAAAGCACTTTCTTAATTAAGAAATTGAAGTAGATTTTGACGATTTTTAAAACGATAATGATAATCAGATGGCACAATATCAAGTGAGTATGGTGAATGAGGTAGTAGCTCCCAACCCAGAACGTTAACTTTTTCAACGGTCTTCTTTGCGCTATGTGGTCTGGCATCGTCATGGTGCAGAATAACGCCTTTTCTGGACGTTGTTTGATCAGAGATTGGGTGACAATCCAACTATTAATAAAGGTCAGCATCGACTATTTCTCCAGGTTCCAGAACTTCAAAGTGTATAATTTGGTGAATACTCCACCAAACATAAAAGAACGCCTTCCTTGGATGAAGTCCTGTTTCGCAGTCGGTTTCGGTGTTTCATATGGAGCCATAATCTTTTGTATTTCGGATTTTCATATAAGACCCACTTTTCATCCCCTGTAATCAAGTGATCTAAAAAACCCTTCCTTTTTATACCTTTCTGGTAATAAGTGGTAGTCCCATTAGCTTTGTTTACCTAGGGTAAGTCATGCGGAACTCAAACACCTCCTCTGCTTCGCTTACCTATCTGTACCAAATGCTCTTGAATGGTGAACCAAGGTTGGTTAAGTGCTTGTAACAGGTCTTCAATTGTCTGAAGAAGATCTACTTCCACTTCCGCCTTTAAAAGTTTATTGTCAAAAGTTGCTGGTTTTCCGGATTGATGTCAGCTGTTAATGATCACAAATCAATAGACCAATCTTACTTTTAAATGTATCTTGACGAAGTTAAGTTTTACGAAACTAAAAGCAATTTGCTTTAAAGCTTTAAAATTAACGACATTTTTCTACTTCCAGCACTTTAACTATTAACCATTGCTGAGATACAAATACCGTCTCTCGAAAATTCTGTGGAAAATAGCGGAAAACAAAAGAAAGTCTGCACGCGACAAGCTCGCGGATCGAGTGCGCTTATCAACGCCGCCGTCTGCGATGCTTTGCACATTTAATAACGCGCAATATGTCGCTGGAGAAGAGCCGTGTCTGTTTTGAGTGGCGACTGTCATTTCGCCCGTTCGCGCCATTAACCTCGGCACATTCCCGTCGATATTAAAGTTAGAGCCCCCCGACCCCGCCTTCCCCGACGCCAAATTAGGCGGAAATATCGTTTATTTATTTAGAAACGCGCCCGCCGCGCCGCCGACCTCACGGGAATTTAATTTATTATTTTTCGCGGCCCGGAAAGTCTGCGTTTGATAACCGGCAGTCCGCCACCCCGGGCGGAGGAATTCGTAAAAAAAAAATTGGTATAAGCCATGCTCGGGGACTTCAAATTACCAGTAAACGGTAATGAAGCGCGTCGCACTGAAATGGGTCCTGGTGTTGGGTCAATTAGAAAGGGGTCAATCGATCTGTCAATTAATTGGTCAATTGACGGTCAAGCGACCAATTAATTGACCTGTCAATTGACCACTTTCTAATTGACTAGTCGATTGACCGATAAATTGACCGGTCAATTGACCACTTTCTAATTGACTAGTCAACAATAAATAATTTTTTTTATTGTTGCAGTGCCATTCAACATTTTTCGAATGTTGTGTATGTAACTCCCTTACAATTTGGGTTTTTGCATCTAATTTTTCTTTTTTTCTTCTTACCTCTTTTGGTGGTATATGTTGAGTAGTAATGGGACTGGTCAATTGACCAATTAATTGACCGGTCAGTTGACCGCTTTCTAATTGACTAGTCAAGAATATATTTTTTTTATTGTTGCAGTGCCATTCCACACTTTTCGCATATTGTCTATGTAACTCCCTTACAATTTGGATTTTTGCATCTAATTTTTACTTTTTTCTTCTGACCTTTGGTAGTATATATTGAGTAGTGTTGGGACTGGTTAATTGCCACTTCTTAATTGACGACTCAAAAATAAAACTTTTTTTTTATTGGGACAGTGTGCTATCCCACACTTTTCGAATGTTGTGTGTATAACTCCCTTACAATTTGGGTTTTTGCGTCTAATTTTTTCTTTCTTCATCTGACCTCCTTTGGTGGTATACCGCGACCTCTTCTTAATTGACTAGCCAAAAAATGTTTTAATTAACATGTTGCAATTGTAGAGTGTTATCTATCATTATTTAATAATAATATGTATTTTATATTAAATTATTATGCGTTTGTGATGTACAAATTAACCTATAACCCTCTTCAAGGAATACGATACTTAGCGATTCGGGGAATCCCGATAACAATATCGACTCCATTTGATTCACAAAACGACGCGACAGCGACGTAACGCACAATAGAAGTAAAGTAAATAAATATAAATTTTATGGTATTTTTAAAATTATTTCCGTCAATTGTCACAAAAAAAATTATCGGTCAATTCCACTAATGGTTCCTGAACAAGCTTTGGAGTAAATATACACAAAGCTGGGCTGAAATTGAACTAAATAAAATGAATGAAATAAATGAAATAAATAAGAACTAAAAGTTCAGATTTTCACGAAATTATATATTTTCACATGATAATTGTTTCGACACCAAATGAACATTTGATAAAGACACTAATTAGGAATGATTGAAATAATATGGTCGTTTTATTTTAAGTTAAAGCGGTTTTTACATCATTTTTTCATATCTTAATTAGCTAAACAGCATTTTCAATTCAATTAAAGAATTTTTCACTAAACCGTCAACATGTATTGATATTATTCATTGAAATTCGGGGCAAATTTATTTAAAAAAAAAAAAACGGATACCACTACGTTTTAAATAAGAAAATTGTATGTACTTGAAACTAAAAAATAGAAATTTCTTCTCCAAGGATAGCGTTGACAGAAAATAGGATTTTCTTTGTAATTTATAATGATGCCTCTTCGTTTTAAATCTATCGCATGTTTAAATTGTTGTTTTAAACATTTAAAATATTTTGCGTCTACAAGCTCCGCTAGTAATAATAACTGTTATTGATAATAAACAAAATGTAAATGTGTAAAATATGCTTCTTTAAATTGTTTATTTTCTTGTTTACTAAGTATTGATAGGAATAGTTAATAAAAATTATCAGATGTTAATTTTGACGAAGACATTGTAGAATGATATAGAGTCTTATTGATTTATTAAGAAGAACCAATGACGCAAAATTATATTTAATTTTGATTAAAATGTTAGCATTTTTTTTTAATTTTAATTTTCTCTGAGTGTCGGGGGGTCGTTACTTTGTCTAATAGAAATAAACTTGTTCATTTCAGTGACGTTCCAGAGGGTGATGTAATTAATATTTATTATTAATTTATTATTTTTATTATTTATTATTATTTATTAAAATTAAATTCCCAAACGTTCCTAGACTCTGCAGAAAAAATCGTGTTTTTTCAGGATATGGGTATTTGCAGTCATCTATTTTTATTTTTTATAGGTTATTTAGTTTTGGTAAAATTTTGAAATTAATCCGCTTTGAAATTATACATTTAGTCTAGGTAAATATGGGAAAATGACGTAAATTCACGAAAAAAGAAAAATGGCGCAAAAATATAATTAAATCTTGGAAACATCAGCGGGGTATCATGATTTTGCCTATAGAAATTAATTAAGCTACTGATATTATTAATTTTCTCAATTGCACAATGGTTACAAATAAGTGTTGCCAAGTTTTGTCAAAAAAGTTTTGGCTGATAAATACGCCCTTAAATCTTTGTATTGGATTACGAAACATTCTGTATAGGGCGTTTTGACTTTCTTGTATCATTTGGTACAATACTAAGAATTCGTGGGAATTTTTCTTTTTATTTATTTATAAATTAATACACCGCTAACTATATTCTTTTTTAATACCTGTTTGCATAAAATTATGAATCTAATTAATTAAATCACAACGTTTGTGGCTTACGGATAAGGAAAATGGCCCTGTAGTTTAACTACTAAAAATAGCTGTTATTCTATCTGTCTTATTGTATTACTTTTTCTTCGGGGAAACAGACAACAACGAGAATTCACTACTTTAGATCGCAGATATAAACTCGATGAAATTTCAAATAATTTTGGTTATTTAAATTAATAATAATAAATCATGAAATAACCAATACATGCACAGATTCAAATTATATATGTGAAAATTTGAAATTTTAAATGCCAGCAGCCAGTATTTTACAGTTTTAGTCAAGCTTGTCTAAAGAGTCGAAACGTCCGCTTTGAACACGTCCCACCCTAAGTTGATTTTTAAATTTAATTTTAAATAGAGCGTCGCCAAAACAACAGTTTTAACTTGTCGTTTAATATTGTCCAGCGTCGGGGTGGCTACGAGTCGTGTAACAGCGTACATAAATTTCTTTTACCGGAAAGCATAATAAATAAGCCGATCTCTCATTTGTCACAAATTATTGGAGCACAAAATAAGCGATGACGCCTCCAAAATAGGCAAAGGCGATTAATCAGCAAAGTATAAAAGTAAAGTAAGATTTGTGGGCATAAGCCATTACGATAAATAACGTTCATTGAGCGCGGCCATTTAATGTCTTTGTCCCAATTTTTATTAGTCGGCCGCGTATATCATATTTACTACGTTTTTTTGGGAGGGACATTAATTTGATTTATTCGCGTCGCTTAAAACTTTAGTTATTTATTTACTCGGTCAATATTGCTTCTCCCATGTTATTGTTGGATATTTCGTTTGTTTTTTCCCAGTGGGATGAAGTTTTTATTAGTAGAGCCAAAGTAAATGTCATTGAAACTTAATCACAATAAATAATAAATGTCGATTTTTAGATATTTCAAAAATAAAGAAATTTAAATTTGAAAAAAATGTAGACTTTAAAAGTACATTCTCTTACCGGTTTGAAAGCCAGCTGTTTGAAATTTTAATCATATAGTAATTACTGGTAATTTGTGAAAGTATACTAGTGATCCAGTAGTGGAATTATAGTGGTATTATTTGGTAATTTGGGAAAATTTTAGAATTAAAATTTGGGAAAATAATTGGCCAAACGCGTCTGGTTCTGAAGATATATCAATAAATTTACTAAACTTCGCTGCCATGGAACGAAAAAATTATCCTATACTACAAGAAAATTAATAATATGATCCTGCTAAAGTAAATACTGTCAATAGATCTTTCAATCGGAAAAAACATGGATCATTTATAAAGGCTGAACTTAAATATTATATTAAATAAAAACAAATCTATAAAGTTATGAAATAATCCCAATAAGATTTGAAAAATGCTAAAATGTACCTTAGTTTCTAAAAATGAAGAATTAATTTAATAACTTTTGGCATAGATTTTGGTTAGTTTTGGTTAATTTGTTAGTCCTACCTATAAGATTTATTTATTTTTTTCTCCCAGACTATTACAACTGATAATACAACATACAAATACTACATTAGGGCCATAATATCACACTTTCGAATGAATTAGATTTCAAATTTTATTAGAGATTTTAGATTGCCTATTTTTACATTTTTTTTTAGATTAGGTATTTTAAAATAAACTTTTCATTATATCCCGAATATCTTCGAGAATTTATGATTTTTTTAAGGTATTAAAACGTTCTTTAATATTATTTTTCGTCTTGTTTATGTTATTTTTGTGATTGTCCTCGAAATATAGATCGAATATTTAAGGCGTGCTAATTTAATTGAAGTAATATTTAGTCATAATTTTTATATAATTATGGGTAATTTCTTTTAGAAGTGGTAATTTAAAGCACTCAGATCCACCAGTGAAATCTCCTGCTGTTTTGTTATTGGAGTGGCTATCCAAAAGTGCAATAACCTTAAAAAGCTTATTAGGAACAGAATTTCTATATGAGTTTGCTCATACTTCGCGTATTCAACGACTTTGTTATTTGCCATTAGCTTTACTATGTTAGATATATTGTACTATTACAATTTTTTTTTGCGTACCTCTGCCGATTTTCATAAATATTCTTTTCTCTAATTTTTGTTGCTCCATACTAAAAGCAGTATGGTGAGTAACCTTGTTTGTATACGAACCTGTAATCAAGGTGTTTTTAAAGTAGAATACTGCCCTATCTTTCCTCTTGGGTCCTTAGCGCATCCGACTTAACTCGACACCCACTTGATAAAACCTCCATATCGGTTTCTTTTTTTTTTTTCCCAGGTCGATTTCGTCGAATCTTACGAATATTGTCGATAACAAGATTTTCATAAATATTATTTTCTCTAATTTTTGTTGCTCCATACTAAAAGCAGTATGGTGAATAACCTTGTTTGTATACAAACCCTTTTTGAAAAAAGACCTCCTTATTGGGGTATATCTTTCATATATCGATTTCCTCGGCTTATGTTTGGTAAATAACGTAACAAATGGTCGATTCTTCGTTTTCAGTCTTCTTTTCATAATAAATAGTTAATTAGGTTTCGTCTAGGTTTTTATGGCTACATGAGTTAACGGCCGAGGCAAGCACTTAATTTAGCTTATTACAAACAAAACTAAACTTTGCGTCTGCAAAGTTTAGCATTTCTCTAATATTCCCAGGCACTTTTTCGATTGATCGAAAATTTAATCGGAAAGACATTTTCGCATTATTTATTTAGTCGGGCCGTCGCTCTAGCGATATTTATTATGCATAAAGATACTGTCTGCTTTCTGTTTGGCTTTTGCATGCACGCTAGCGAAATAGGCGCGAAAAAAAAGAAACTGATTATCTCGTGCATTTTTCATGCGACACGTGACGTTTTTAGTGGCGTGCGTGCATACGAGCAACCCTATTAGCAAAAAAGCTGAAGCCATGAGAGAAGGTATGTAGTTATAATAAAGACGTCGCGATGTAGGGATGGGTTGGGGGTTTCTTCGTATAAAAATTTCATTAAATAAATGCTAGATGTTTCCAACCGAGATCTATGCTTAAACACAACAAAAAAAACCCAATTAATGTAATAAAAAAAAATTGTCCTTGCATCCAAGGCGAAAATAAAAATAAAAAATAAATATATTCTTTTTAAGTGTAGGCTTTATCCGATTAAATCATGCATATTTAAAAGTTTTTCGACGTATCTGTTGAGATAAATTGCTAGAGATGGTTGAATTTTTTTCTAAATTAAAAGTAAGGAAGTCCTAAAAGGATTTTAACAAACATACTCATTTTGCTAAGCATCACTAGTCTCTAGATATAATAGAAAATTGCTTTTTTTTAATTTAATGCAACTAGCATGTATGACATTTTTCGTTCGTTCGTGAAATCCGTACCTCCGGTATGTGATTCTTTGCCTAAAATGTCGAAAAAAGAAAATTTGGTTATTATAACATTTTTAAAAGGCACTATTTACACCGGTATCAAGTGTGTCCAATATAAGGATGGGATGGGATTGGATCTTTTTATTTTTGTATATAAATCCCAACATACGCCAAACATGATTGTGGAATTATTAGACATTATTATTAAGTTATAAGGATACATTTTTAATAAAAATATGAAGACATAAAGGGGTACGGAATTATTTCATTTGCGTTCAAGATACACCATATTTTTTTCAATTTTCTTATGGCCGCCATATCAAATATTTTCATGATTAGATATTGCAGCCAAATAAGATCTTTGGAAGACTGGTTGTGTATTTATTGAAGTATAGCTCATTTCAAAAACCAATTAGCATGAACCATGCAATTAAGAAACTAAAAATAATATAGATAAAGATAAATAATTGATAATAATAAATACTATAGATAATAAAAACATCAGTTAGAAACAAGAAACAAGTAAATATACAACATATTTTAATTTATGTAAGAATGAATATCATTCTTACATAAATTAAAACTAACGACAAGTTGTTTAAAATTTATTGTTTATTGTTTTATTGTTATTATAAATTTATTTATTTATTAAGTTTATCGATTTTTTAATTTCGAATAAGTAATAAATTTAATACTAGTTACGTGTATGTTTTGTTTTTCCAAATGTCTCTTCAAAGTGATGGCAGCCGAGCGAGTGTTTATTAAACGAGTGACTTAAAAAGTTTTGGTTAGTTACATTTTTGCAAAACAACACCACATACTCGCTGACATGTCAGAATTGACAAACGACAAAATTCAAGCCCCGCGGTGATATATCCGAAAACGTCCGATTGCTGCGAAACCCGTGCGGTAATATCCCGGAAATATCCGAAATGGTTCGGATCGGTGGGAAACGAAACTAGCGTGGTAAAATGATGCTTTCCGATGGTGTACCTCAAAAAAAAAAAGAGAAATTTCTGTTTTGTTTCATGTTATCATATTGTTCTTAAAAAAGTGTACTACTAATGTGCTAATCCCAAGATCATGTTTGGCGTATTTTGGGCTTGACATACAAAAATAAAAAATCCAATTTTTATATTCCTCAGAAACGATTGACTCTAATCATTTAGTGTGGAGATACAAATTTCTCGTAAAATTCATAAAAACTTTCCTAATTTATTCGACCCTGTATCTCCTATGGTTTCCGATATTCGCACGCTATCCTATTTTTATATTGGATACACTGTACACGTTCTTATTTATTTGACTTAATATCTGTGTATCTTAACCATCATTTGATAATTTTATTAAAATTTTATTTCAAGATCGAAAAAAAATTATTGAAGTCATAGCCATCATCATCGGCAAATTTTTCTTTCAATGTTTTTTTTTATTTTTGTATTTCTCATACCTATATTTATCAGAATTGTTTATGACTTGGTGCGTTCCATTCCAAATCAATTTCATTTTCTTTTTTTTACACTAAGGCAAAGTAATAACTAATTTCGTAACATTTAATATACCTACCAGCGCGGGCAAACATTTGTACAGCGTTTGCCGTATTTGGTATTCTTCAAATCAAATTAAAATCGGAGAAAGTAGCCTATTCAACAAAAACGTATTTGATATTTTGACATTTTAAAGGAATTCGTAATATAACTAGTATCCCATTTCTACCCATTTAACAATGCCTCTATAGTAAAACCGATAATCATAACGTTAAAAATCGCCATCAAATGTAAAAAACAGACGCAATCTCGAAACTAGCTCCAAAAAAATATTTGAACCGGTTCAACCCATTGTATTTGTGCCTGGGAGGATGCAGTCAAAAGTTCATAAATCCGTCGGTATAACATATGAAATTTACGGGTTAGATCGTTATTTATTCATTCTTCATGCCTAGTTGGACTAATCCCGCGGTCACGCGTCCGACAACCGTATCGATACGAATTTGAAGGCGTTTACACGGACGTGATTCGAAGGCGGTCGCAAAAAAAAACTAGGCCTCTCTTAAGCACGGCTTACACCAAGCAACATGTAGTATGCGACTGTATCACATACATCATGTTGCCAAGCATTGCCTCCCTACAAAATGTTGCTTGTTGCAACTCGTGGCTGTCGACCCACCAATGAACGTGCGACCTCAAACGCTTTGTGTGAACATTTTTGAATACCATACCATACCATAGCTCTGGTATAATTGTAGATATGGTTATCAATAATCTCCTGATGCAGGAATACTAGCAAAATAGTTCATGTCTTGTTTGGATAGACGAAGAGATAATTTAGTTAATAAGTCTTGGAAACCAGTTGGAAATTCATGAAAATTCTTTTTCTGCAATTATAGTATCCATTATGGTAAAAAACGTAGGACTTGCCCATTTTATACATAAAAGAAGAAACTTAACATTTTGTGATGTTATTGTTCGCGTAAACAAAGCAACGTGTTTTCTTTATTCACACAAACAAATCTACAGGTTTTTAGTAATTTCTAGCAACAACCAACCCAATATTTAAAAAAGGAAAACTTTTATTATAAAATTTATATTATGCCAATGTGAAATTACCTTCATTCCTTTTGGTATGCTTAAAATCAGATGGCTGGTGAATACTTGAGGGTTAAGTTCCCATTCCTCTCACAATTCATTTGAAGTTAAAGGCACAGCAGCACGACATCCCATCATCCCAAAAATGTTCAATTGACTTTGCATCTGGCTACTCGCAAGACATCGTTTAAGTATTGTTGAGTAATTTTTGCGGTGTGAGGACTTCTTCTTTTGGATCGATTTACAACTATGTGTGCCTCCAGAGAAATTCCAACCCACACCAGAAGCCTAAGGATTAAGGGTACAATGTGCAAACTTCGGTGGTTATTCTGGAGATCGCGGGCTAAGTCTCGATGAACAAAATGCGCTCTCATTAATTTTCACCCCAGTATTCAGAATTCCTGACAAACTGAAGTCGTGCAGCTTGATGACATCTATGAAGCTCTCAGCTCTCTCTTCGTCTAACGGTCGTTCCCTTATATTGGGCGTGATGAAGTCGACGCATAGTAAGATGATAAAGCGATTATCATGCGATGAGGGCTGGTTCCAGGTCGCCTAACGTAACTTCCAGTTTCTAAATAAACGTGTATAAATACGGGATGACAAGGTTGGGCAGCATATGGCTCCCTTCTTCCATCTTGAATCGATGCAACCATTGCAGCCACTGTTTCAGTACTCAGAGGTTACCGAATGTTGTAGTTGCACTTGCTACAAAGTCACACTACACTGATTCGTGCGACTGAAGAGTTTCCCAAAAGACTGTTGCATGGCTACATGTTGCCGATTGTTGCCTCGGTGTAAGACCGGCTTTACCAGCTCGCGCACGCACACACACGCATACGGCACGCATACATACGTAAATAAATGCAAACGTATAATAATATTAATAATGGGAAAGGTGTTTTGGCAGTAGGCCGAACGACCACGTATACGCACGACGTATAGCAATAACGCAAAGTTCGTTGACTCCGTCACTAATAATAGATCCGGCACGGCGATTAGGCAACGCGTGAAAACTGGAATTTGTTTATGATTTCGGCCTGGCGTTAGGCAAATATTATTTAACGTTATTTCACCGTAACTCGTCTATTATAACATTTATTGTGTTTTATGGACGCGTAATTTGTCGGCGCAAGGCCCTAAAGGCAACGTTCCGAGCGATTTTGTTTATAACCGATAATAAATCGATGCCCCCACGGCTCCGTGGTTTGTTTGGGTGGAAGAGAATTTTGAAAAATGTTGCGTATATGTAAAGCGTACTCTTAAATATATATTGTATTTGCGTAATTTAGCTTAGTTAGCTTTTTATTATATTTTAAAGCCGAATATTACTGTATAAAAAGCTTTGTGTTGTTGTGTTTGTGTGTTTGTGTTATTCTCTCTGATTATTTAAAAAACAGAAATATCCTGCCTCGATAAGATCATGGAATATGGTCAGAATGAGCATGAGAAGAATATTAATTTTTCCGTATAAGGTTTAATAAAAAAATATGAGTACAAAATCAACTCATGGCTTCTTTATTTTTGATCTCTGCGGTATGTTTATACAAAAATCACGAAGGGACTTCATCGTGATGGTGTCCTGCGTGGTTTAAATGTTTGGCTTAAAAGCTGGCCGCGTGATACCTTCCGACTGTGTTCTTCTGAAAGGAAAGAGAAATTAAATATACATCAAATAAATATCAAAATCCACTGCGTATTATTCTAAACCATACCCTTCAAATACTATGTAAATAATGCCTAATTTTTATCCTATTAAATTAAAATTCTTTGAGTTTTATAAGGATTTTACCAGGATGGGTTTATTACACCATTTTCAATATAGTTGAATAGATAGAATTGACTCAAAATGCTGTGGACATCACTATGTATGTTATCCAGTATATTGTACCAAATATAATATAAAATTTTCTTTTTAGTATAAAATTCTAAATATATGGTAATTACCGGTTCAGTATAAAATTGTATTTCAGCCTTTGCAAAATAGCTTCCAATAGATTCAACTTAAAAAAACCGTAAATGAAAATGGTATTAGAAAAAATTTGCTGTTCTGTACGGTAATATCGAGAGTGACTTCAGCGATACCGATAACTTAGCCTGACTATGACTTAGTTGATGCTAATAGAACCAAAACAAATAAGAAGCAAACGCAAAGAGAAAGCCAAAAATGCTGAATGAAAAAATTCCGATGACAACTAAAATATCCCCCTAGTAAACAAAGGGGGAAACAGAAAGAAAATAAATGTTATCTACAGAAATGACACCTGGAATGTAAAACCTTTATTTCTAAATGAAAGCCAACTTAATTTTCATGGCAGTTCTACTTTAGTACCAGGATTTTAGAACTTGAAATTCTGTTTTTTTAATGGTAAATGCTTGTTTAGTTTTGGTTGGTTGTCTAGTAAAATACTTTAAAATGAAAAATAAAAGAAAGATCAATTAAGCAGATGATGTAAAATTAGATCTTACACGCACGGGTCAAGCAGTTTAGAATTACAAATTACAGAACGACGAAGCAAAAGGTCGACTCAACATCAGGCTTGTGGAATTGACCGGTCCATTTGGACATCACAAGCGCCGAATAGTTTATTATTAAATAATGATAGATAACACTCTACAATTCCAAGATATTTAAAACACGTTTTGAGTGGTCAATTGACCGGTCAATTAAGAAGTGGTCAGTAGCGCCGTTCTGGGAACCAAATGGAGTCGATATTATTATGGGGATTCCCCGAATCCCTAAGTATCGTATTCTTGAAGAGGATTATATTATTATATTACTATATTATATTATTATTAAATGATCGATAGCACTCTACAATTGCAACATTTTTGGACTAGTCAATTAAGAAGCCCTCAATTGACCAGTCCCAACACTATTTAACATATACCACCAAAGTAGGTCAGCAGAAGAAAGGAAAAATTAGATGCAAAAACCCAAGTTGTAAGGGATTTACATACACCACATACGAAAAGTGTGGAATAGTATTATCCCAATAAAAAAATGCTCCTTTTATGCATTTTCATACTTAGTTCTTTGAATATATTAGACTTTCGGCATCATTGATATTTTTTTGGCGCAATGGCAAAAAATTATTTTGGTTAACCACTTGTATTAAACTTAAGCACTTGTACTTACTTGTCTTAAAAGAGGCTGTAAAATAATGTTTCTGGTTTGAAAAAAAAAGGCATATTTTTATTCCGCTTATTTTACCCATTTTTCTGAGAATATTTAAAAAAATAGACTTTTTATTTTCTTACATTGGCATTGAATCCTCTGCTGGGCGTCAGCGTGTGCGTCAATAGCGAACGATCGTACGAATAGCAAATATTAACCGGCAAATACGAACCTTCAACAAATGCATTATAATCTCTCCTTAGAAATCTCTAGACAAACAGGCCGTTGCAAGAGACAGCAGGCAACAGGGTCGATGGCAGCGAAATCAGTTAACGATGAGCTAGGGAAAAAATCGCCAGAGGCTGCACCCGAGAACCGAATCGTTTTTAACAATTTGCCGCTTTTCGACAAAATAAAATAAGGATGCGTATTTTTCTGCCGAATCTGCTTGGAGATGTACTATCCTGACAAATGTATAATTAGTATATCGTGTATATGTAGCTATTTCAGAATTGGAAAAATTTAGTACAGCATTTTATAAAAATTAAGGACTCTTACGTTTCCATACAAAACCATATACATCTTCTTGACATTTGTTGTTTAATTTGAAGACCTTTTTTTTTCTCGAAAAAACATGTAATTCATGTTTTAGACTGATATCGTAAATTTTTCTTCTGATTTATATATTGCCAGTTGTGAATTATGATAATTGCAGACCTTTGCTTGAGAAAAATGATTTTTTTAGTTAACAATGACGAATAATTACACCGTTATTTTTTTATTCAAGAATACTAGTCTTTAAGGCGGCAGGACCTGATCTTTAATATATCAATTTTTACGACTAGATGCGGAAATTTTTTCTCCCTTCTTTTCTGCTTCGGCTCTCTTCGAATGCGGATACAAAGTTTCAGGTTTTTTTTTACGCCCATCGAAATTAGGCGATGAAAATATCTTTACGATCGTAAAAACTTGCTTCGGCGTTATAAAAACACAATGGCAGGATATTCGGTGTAACATAATTAGATGTATTACATCCATGTAAACGATCTAAAATTAGCATATAGTATCACTATAATACACGTAAAGCCGACCATAATGGATGGCGTCCAATTTCGTTGGAGGGGTAGCGGGGGCCATATATTAGAAATTTATGGCCCCTAAATAATAGGCTACGAACACGTTTTGATTACATAATTCGGCAGCTTTATCTGATATTCCGTGTAACGTTGCGGAATTTTTAATTTTGTTGATGTTTTTTTTTTGTTCAGTGGGAGGCGATAATCGACTGTTTAAACAGCCAAGGCCTGTAATTACAGCGCGACGTCTCAGTCGGCCGTGACCTGTCGGTTTCCTGAATCTTCGGCCATTTGCACCGGCTTTGTTTAAGTAACAATCAGGCTAAGGGGCTATTCGTGTGTTTCATCCACTTTAAGGAGAATATTTGGGCGACCTTTAAAGCCGCATTTATTAAATAACTTTGCTTACATCATTGTTAGCCCTGTGCGATTAAGGCGATAAGGGATTTATCTATTTTTAAATACTGCTTCTTCTGCCTTGCAAAAAATAAATGCTACTTATGATATTTATAATGTTTTAAAGAAATAATTTACCTTGTATGTTTTAGTTAAAAATATGTTAAATAATAATTTAATTCACAGCTTTAAGTCGTTCATAGTAATGACCGTTTATGAAAAAAAAAAAAAACATTAAATTAAAATAATTAAAATATTTTAAATATGAAGAAGGAAAAATGACTTTAAAACGACAACCAACAACTTGGCTTGGGACTTTGGAAAAACTGATTTAGTTTCACCGGTGTCCAAGCTGAAATATGTTGTCAGCGGCTTTTGAATGTTTAATTAATTTGAGGTCTCTAATGAAATTAATGCGATTTCAATTTGTTTTAATTAACTAATTTAGTAAACTTAACGTATTATTTAATCATTGCTCAGGGCTAACATTTTACTAAAGCGAAAGCTATTTAGTTTTTGAAAAATCTATTCCAAAAAGACCATATTAAAAGGAATAATAATTAATTAAGCGAACTCCGACGGCGCAAATTTGGTGATCAATATCTTTAACAGACTCTTAGTTAACGGTTCATTACGAAAAAAAAGTGGGTGCAAGCGGCCATTAAATCCGAGAACTAGCCCCCGGACTAGCTTCAGGTGAAAACGGTTTTTGGCGACTGGGTGAATAAAACTTTTTGCGATTTCGCTTCCAGCTGCGGAACAGTCCTGGGCAATTAATCATTTTTTTAATTAAGGTTAGGATCCTGCCCTTTTTTTTTTCTCAAGGGTTAAAATGAAAAATGTAAAAATATAGCGCCGAAAAATCTCGACAGGTTACAAGTGTGTTTGTCGTCTCGTTTTAAATCGTATATATTCGTAACTCTTTATTAATTGGCCGTGCGAAATTGATGACGCGCTCGTCGCTGCGCTCTTGGCTCTGGAATGAAACATTGGCCGGAATTTTTCCATATTTTAGGGGAATTTGACTGAATAATATTCTGAAATATCGATCGTGACAAGTGCAATATATTAGAATCTATCAACAATTGGTTTAGAACATTTGCAGAAGTTTTCGTCGAAAGCTTTCGTTTGATCGTAAGAGCAAAAATCAAATCATCAACAATCATAGAGAAGGCAAAGAGTACTCCAATATCCAAAAATTAGAACCTGTGGTGGAAGATATAGTACCGATATATTTGCTAAACAAGTTAGATAATGCTGCTCAAGATTTGAAGCTTTGGTCTTGAAGTTAGTCATCAAACTATACTGTTCATCATTTTGACATCTTGGTTCCGAGAAGCAAAACTTTATTTCATAAGAATTTGTCACCGAATCAACCCGATTCATCCCAATTTTCGTGGACCACCACATCTTTTTTAAATACCCATCTAAAACAATTTCTGATCTGAAGACTTCACCTAATATTTTTTCTTGCTTTCTTGGTTAAAGAAACAAAGCTTATTATTATTATTATTATTATTATTATCATTACTATTATTATCATTATTATTATATTCCAAAAGGTGAAGTTGAAGTCAACCTGAAATTATTGTATATAATAACAGGTATATAAGAGAGAATTTACTAATCTACTCTTACGGTTAAGAAAGAACAATTGAATTTGCACTGGGATACAAAAAATGCCTATATTAATTTATTCATATAATAAATAAGATGTAAGTAAGATGGAGAAGATCATGCACTCTGTCATTCTTAGACATCGATCGTTTGAACTTTGCATTTAGTTAGAACACGGCGATTCTAGCTGTAATCGTAAAATGCTCAATTAGAAAACCAATTTCTGACCCACTACGCAGTTTTATCAAATCGTAATTTATCTAAACTCCATATTGTTTTACACTGTTTACCGTGTGGGCTGTACAAATACTCGAACCAATTTCTAGCACTTCCCCATGGCGTCAGTAAGTCAGAGAAGTTAGGCGTCTATTTAGCCACTTAATCATTGAATAATAGTGTGAACTTTAGTTGCAGTAAGTAAAAATTTGACAAATTCGGCTGGGTTTTTTCTTATCTGTTCGACGTTTCAGCAATAGCATTTTCTTCTTCAGCACTTATAAGGATGCATTTTCGAAGTGATATATGGAATAGAATCTTAAACTTTAATTATACATCACATCACGCAGAGACGACGAATGTTTCTCATTTAGTATTTTGCAAATATTATAATACATATTAGAAGAAAATAAATACTTAATAAATTAATATTTCATATAAATTATAAATAAATAAAGCGGAGATCATATTGAAAAATTGATTTTTTATTAGACCAGCCCAAAACACATTTTATTTTTTTTGTACTTATACATTATATAGCAGTTTATAAAACCAGCCCAAAACCTATCAATTTCATAATTTAGATGTAATGTTGGGAATCTTGTGGTTCTCCAAGGTATCACATAATTATTAAATTTCTGATATAGTGTTTTCTTTTATAGTCAGTTGCGTTTTGTCTTTATACAATTTATTTTTGATATAGCCTTTTCTTTTGTAGTTATTTTTTCTGTATTTTATATTGCATTGTAATTTTACAAGTTCTACATGGTATCTCATAATTATAAACCCATTAATTCGTTAATTTAGGTGTAATGTTGGTGATAAATATTGCATTTCTGCAATAGATTTTTCTTTTATAGTCAGTTTGTTTTATAAGTACAATATACAAATTTCGTATTGTATTTTATAAAATCAGTCTAAAACCCATCAATTCCTTAATTTTTATTTAATGTTGGTAATGTTGTATTTCTACAAGGAATCACATAATTGTTGAATTTCTGCGATAGTCTTTTCTTTTATAGTCAGTTTTTGTTTGTATTTATATATCGTATTGTATTTTATAAAACCAGCCCTAAACCCATTAATTCCTTAATTTACATGTAATGTTGCTAATGTTGTGGTTCTCCACGGTGTCACATAATTATTGATTTTCTGATATAGTCTTTTGTTTTATAGTGAGTTTCTTTTTGTATTTATACATTTTATCAGACCAAAACTTATCAATTGTTTAATTTAGGTGTAAGTTTGGTAATATTGTGGTTCTCCAAGGTATGAAATAAGTATCGAATTTCTGATAGTCTTTTCTTTTGTAGTCAGTTTTTTTTTGTATTTATATATTGTATTGTGCATTTTCTTTGTCAGACGTTTTTTTCTATTCCAGTTTATTGGACAATGACAATATTTTTTAGCAAACACACCTTTTTATAATTAATAATTAAATTAAAAAAAAAACAAAAAAAAATATTTCTCTCCTTTGATGCAAGCCTCATTGGTATGCCCCAAGGCAAAAAATAGTATTGGCAATATCGTTTTAATTAAAAAATAAGTTTTAAAGAGGTCGAATCGGCGAGCGAATACATTATTCATGACTCATCTTCGAAATTAACGTAAAAGTCAGGCGAGGTTCGATTTTTAAACAAACACCCACCGGGTGTTTTTCACACTCCGGCCGACTCTCGATTTACTGTACATCGACGGTATCGCTCGTTACTATTCCATTAGCGGCGATAAGTAAACGTTTGCTTTTTAAAATTTCGCGTTTCAATGCCAAAACTTGAAAACGGTTATATCATACTAACCTAGAATATTTGCATTAATTCGTCGTTTGTATGACTTAGGTACGCGGTCAGACTGTTTATTAATGCGCTCCCCATATTTTGTTCGGCCGACATATCGCTTTTTGATTAATTATAAACAAATGTAACGACGTCTGAGTCTAATCAATAAAACTTTTGTGTAGTCACGACGTGATTTGTTGCCTTAATAATGAGATGAGGGCTAATATGCCACGTCACTAAAAAATGGTTGTCGAAATGACGGTTTCAACAACTTTCCTTAACAAGGTTATTATGATGTTTGAATTAACTAAAAATAGGTTGAAATTAAATGAAACGGCAAGTGGAAGTATGGAATTTGTAAGAAATCGGCTGCAGCTGATCAGTTTAATCTTTAATTTATTAGTAGTGTAGAGAAATGATTACTTAACTGTCAAGTTTTCTCCCATTTTAGAGTTGCACACTATATCTATCTCCAATAGCGTCTACCTCTCCCCAGTCTCTGTGAATGAAATGCTCGCTATTAATTATATAATATAGTTCAGGTTGTAATGGTGTCCCGTGCTCAATTTTGGTGTCTACACTTGATTTTATCACTAAGCTATTAACATCTTTGCAATTCGGCTGCCCAACAGATCAACCTGTACATTCTTCGATTTACAGCGAGCTTTTGATGTCATAAATGTTAATATGCTACTTAACAAATTAGTTAATTATGGTATTCATGTTAATGGATTTAAATGGTTGGAATCTTTTTTACATAAGACCTCAGGAATACAATTAACAGAATGAACTAGCGTTTTCTTGAAAGGACTAGAATCTTCTCAATTTAAATCATCACCGAATAACAACCTGTATATTCTTCGATTTACAAAGCGCTTTTAATGTAACAAATGTTAATATGCAACTTAACAAAATAGGTATGGTAATTATGTTAATGGGTTTAAATGGTCGGAATCTCTTTTACATAATAGAACGCAGGGAGCAACCTGAGGGATGGAACTAACAGAGTTAACTAGCGTTTTCTTGAATCTTCAATTTTTCAGTGCGAGTGATACAGAAATTTTAGATAGTTGGCTTCCATAGAACTTTTCGGTTTATATTATTGAGATAACTCATCATCCTAAGGTCTAATAATATTTAAATAATTCTTCGTCTTAAATTGTAGCCAGAAGTGGGGTATTATCAAACCTATTATACTTTATAATCTTTTTCCCACTGCAATGAAAAGATTGCATTGTGCAAATAAATATACAGTACAATTTGTTGCGTCACGTCTTTTATAGCTTAAAATTTTTTGATTGTAATAATAGATTATTCTATGTTGGGTATATGTAAATAGGTAGGTATATAAAAGAAAATAAATTCTTTGGAAATTGAAATTTAATTTGAACTTATATGTTTCGCAAAATTATAAAAATGTAAAATTGTGAATATCGATGTCAATCTTCTCAGGATGGGAAAAAAATTATCTTAAGGTTATCTTTTTATTTTATATAAGTTTGTTACTTTTTGGTCTATTTCGCAGAAAATCGCAAGCCAAAGGCTTGTCAACAAACTGTTCATTTTTATGAAATTATAGAGGGCGCTTCATAAGAATGCGATAAAATTTTAGGAAGCAATTTGTTCGGTAATTTTATAACACAAAAAGAGTATATGAAAGTCGATTCTGTCGAAATTTTAATTTTTTTCTGCAAGAAAAAATTTTGCACCAATAAAATTAAAATTAAAGTGGCGCCTTAGATGACACCATAACCAATATTTTTTACATTAAGTCTGACACCGTCTGTACACGACCTATGTTTATTTCCATTGTTTCTCTGAAAATTATTTGAAAGTTTATAAAGCAATATGCCTAAAATCTCGTGACCACTAAGTAACTGAGAACTTGGCATCTCTTATTTTGGGCCATTTTTGACCGCCGATCAGTAACGAAAATTTATCTAACTTAATGGAATTAAAAAGAAATAAACTAACTTCCAAATATTAATTATTTATAATGTTAACCCAACTGAAGCTGAAGATGTGTGTACTTGGTACTCGAAACATTTTTTTCAGAAGGATTTTACAATAAATTAGTTTGAAGGAACACAATATTGTTTCTTTCTCTCTCCAGTCAGATTCCCCATAGCACAAATATTAAAATTTCACAGCCTTCGCTACGCAAACGTTTTTTCTTATCGCGCTGTGAATTCATTGTGTGTTTTTAACTGTTTTAAATTTATTTGGCTTTTAAAAATGTCCTCCGCGTTCCATTAAAACAACACGCATTTTTTACGTAAACACAAACACCTTTGTGTCGCCGAGACGTCACATTTAGCGTATCGCTTTGTGTATTGCTCCTCTCCGTAGAAATGAAAATAAAAACGTTTTCGCTTTTAAAGAATTTGCAGACGCAATCGAAATAAGTAACTCGGCAAATGTCGTCGTTTTATCATGGGCTAATTGTATTAAGCAAAAAGTGTATCGATGTCAAAAACTCTTATCCGACAGACGGAGAATTTATTTCCTTTTTAGCGTGTTCCCGCCGCTTTTCGCCCAAAGCTGACAAACTATAAATGAAAACCAGCGTCGATAAGACGCGGCGAACACAGGAGCGAATATTTCAAAAAAATAAATAAAGGAAAACTGCGGCGACGGATTGGAAAGTGCCTTAGCGAGAAGCGAACATGATCTCTGGTTTTAATTTTTCATTTTCCTTTATGTTAAAATCATATGTCGATTTGGCAGATTGTCACGCTTTCTGCTGCATATGTTATGCAGATTATGCGGTTTGCAACGGGTGGTCTGCCATCATATTATTGAAAAGTCACAAAATTATGTTTTTTGCCCTTTGTTTATTGATATTTCTTAATGCAGAGTGTTGTTTACATTTAATAAATTTCCATTATTTTACAGGATGATTTCACAAGTATGTTTAAGGTAAAAATTGACTGTAAACGGGTCTTCTAGGATGATAAACAATGACAATTTATGAACTAAAAAAAAACGAGGAGTTTTTTGACATCAGTAATTTAGTTCAGGCTTGTCTTTTCTCAAAAAGTCTTGTGACTTTTTGTACGACCCCGTATTACATTTGGGATACGAAAAAATGAATACCTACATTATTTTTATGTGAAAAATGTGTTGCGATTAGAAGTCGATACTAACCAATGTAATATGACTACTTCTTCGCAGTTTTTTGTCAAATCAAATTTGCAGGATTCCGTCAATCTCCATTGCTTCGACAATGCTGATGTTTCCGAAATTTCAATAATGACTCCTTTCAACAGGATCTTGTTGGTGTCCCTTGGCATCTCATTATTCTCGAAAATAATGTTGATCAGAAAATAGATATGTTCAATTTCCTCATAACTTCATTGTTTGATAAACATGCTCCTTTTGCCGTTTCTAAGATCACCAAACCATACAAAACATACCTACTATTCGTGAAATGATGAAAATGAGAGTCTATTGTCGAAATATAAAAAATCCAAATCTATCGCTTACTACATTGCTTATAAAGAAATAAGGAATATTGTTACAAGTGCAGTAAGAAAAATCGGCAATACAATACAGATATCGAAATCTTGTTTAAAATTTGCAATATTTTACTTCTGTTTTTAGCAATATTAACAATTGCCCCGGGAGCACTTGTTTCTATAAAAATCGCAAGTTCAACTCGAATATATCATTTGCATTTAAACTCGTAACTATTGACTGAATTATTTTAACCTTTAATTCAAATTCTGCTGGTGTTGATTGTGTACCAGCTAGAATGTTTCGGATTACTCTCCATATTACCGCGCCATTCGTTACACATATTATTAATTGCTGTATGGAAGTAGGCTGTCTTCCTAATATTTGGAAGTTTGCTTTGATCACACCATGGGCAAAAAATTACCACCCCAGCCAGTTCTCTGACCTTAGGTTTATACTATTAGTCTAGTTTTACACATCAACGATCACATTATTAGTTCTTTAGATAATGGTCTTGAGACTGCACTTATATCTTTAAATTACTCTAAAGCCTTTGATCGCCTTGACTTATGTGCGCCAAATTGAGTTAATACGGCTTCGATGAGGTTTGGACTCGATTTTCTGAAAACTACTTAGCTAACAGATATCAGAAAGTTACCCTTGACAATGTATGTTTTGAATTTCAGGTGTACCGCAAGGTTTCGTCCTTGGACCTATATTATTCTTAATTTATATTTCTGATATTTATACATCCATCGAATTTGGATTTGCATAACTTATTTCTATATTCGTCTTGGCATAATCTTCAACTTAATGCTAAAAAATGCAGTGTAATGTTCTTTTCTGCTAAACCTAGTATCGAACAAGTATACCAAATGTAAGGGGTGTTTTTTTCCGATGTTTCCGATCTTTAAGTTGCAATAAAACAACGATGGATTATTCGATTGGCATATGGCAATTTTCGATGACTTTTTCCAACATTTGTGGCCGTATATCGGCAATAACACGGCGAATGTTGTCTTCCAAATGGTCAAGCGTTTGTGGCTTATCCGCATAAACCAATGACTTTACATAGCCTGACAGAAAGTAGTCTAGCGGTGTTAAATCACAAGATCTTGGAGGCCAATTCACAGGTACAAAAGGTGAAATTAGGCGGTCACCAAACGTGTCTTTCAATAAATCGATTGTGGCACGAGCTGTGTGACATGTTGCGCCGTCTCGTTGAAACCACATCTCCTGGACATCATGGTTATTCAATTCAGGAATGAAAGAGTTAGTAATCCTAGCTCTATACCGATCACCATTGACTGTAACGTTCTGGCCATCTTCGTTTTTGAAAAAGTACGGCCCAATGATTCCAGCAGCCCATAAAGCGCACCGAACAGTCAGTTTTTCTGGATGTAACGGTGTTTCGACATACACTTGAAGATTAGAAGTGTGCTTCATCGCTAAACAAAATTCGCTTATGAAAATCGGGAACAACGGCAGTCTCGTTTTGGGCCCATTCGACGAATCTACGCCTTACTTGATGATCGTTTGGCTTCAATTCTTGCACGAGTTGGATTTCGTAAGCACGTAAACCAAGATCCTTCCGCAAAATCTTCCATAAAGTAGATGGACACAGATCCAATTCCTGTGCTCGATGGCGGATGGAGTCATTCGGGTCTTCCTCAATGCTACGCTCTACAGCAGCAATAGCTTCTTCTGTACGCACCGTACGGCGTCTCTGGGGATGCGAGTTATCAATAAGAGTAAACGTCGTGAGAAAACGTTCCGTGGTTAATCGAATTAACTGCTCTGATGGACGATTTTGTCGATGATAAAATGGACGTAGTGCGCGATACGTATTCCACAAAGAACCATTATTTTCGAAATAAAATTGCACTATTTGCAAGCGTTGTTCAGGCGTGAGTCTATTCATGATGAATTGCCAAACCAAACTGTGAACGTTTGAAAATTGTGAATTGTAATAAAAACCTGTTGTAGACTTAGATTCGTATAACATGTATCTTTGTTGGTGAAAAAGTCTTACTTGGTTTTGCGCCATTTATACAGACATAGAACTGTCCTTAATTTCAGTCTACGGAAACGTTTAGCTTAATCACTTGTCCTTTTGATTATGAACTATGGTTTAGTCCTCTATTACCCATGTCTTGATAGTATTAATAAATATGGATTGCAAGAAATTGAAGACAGCTATTACAGATTTATTTTTGGCTTGCGTAAATTTGATAGGATTTCCCACAAAATCCAGGAACTTAACTTGCCAAATATTGACAGTACTTTCAAGTACTTTTTCGTCCATCTTTGTTCCGTAGATCATTTTCTTATAACGTTGTTGTAATTTTTAATATTATACCCGATTCAATTCACATTCAATTAAATTCTTGTTGAAAGGTTGAAAGGTTGAAACTGTTAACCCCTCAAACAATTTGATTTTCAATGTTTTTCTTTTTATTTTTACTTTTAATAACTTTCTATTGTTCCATATTACTATTACATTTATATATTATACTATATTTAATTTATCAATGTAATTAAAACTTCCTATTTAGTTTTCAAGTTAAACATTTAAGAGGTTCAGTGGAAAAGTTTTTGCTAGACTTCGCCTCTTCTCTGCTGTATATTATTGTTATGTTTTTTTTTTCATTATTTTTATGTAATTTAATAAATAATATATTCATTAATAATATTAAAGATGCGATATTTTATGTTCTGGTTATTATGATTTTATTTTTTTAAATTTAATTTAATATCTTATTTTTGATATTTCGTAAAAAAATCACTAGTTAAAGTTACGCCCTTGGTGTATTCCTATAGAATCACCCGGTACATTCGGTCACTAAACAGTGGGAGACTTTCTATTTATTTTACGCGCCGCCAGACTGTAACCTATATGCATTTTTATTGTGTTTCCCTAGCTAATTAATTCCAATTAAACCTTGCACATTGCGCAAACATTTACAAAGTGTAAATAAACGTTTATTTTATCAGCTGCTACGAGAGAGAGAGAGAGAGAGAGAGAGAGATCCGTCATTTTTTTTAATGCAACGACGCGAATCCGAAAGTACGCACTCTCGCTCATAATATTTTCTTTTCTTTTTCAGGTATATACACCCACCCACGTCGGTCTGTCGTCTGACAAACAAGTCCCCCCGTTCGAGACCGTAAGTCCCTAAGAGTAAAGAATCCCAGAATTCCCGCTGCTACTAAAATTGCCGTCTGAATTTATGACAAAAACAGACATTCGTATATTCGTAAAAATTCCCTATCGAAACCACCGGGTCCCGCGTATACCGGCTTAGAGGAGAGGAATACGAAGTTACCGGTAGCGTAAATATCGAAAACCGCTTATTCCGCCGCTATACCATTTATTCGCGATTCAAAAACGACCGAAACAATCTACATAAAGCAGTCGAGACTAGTTGCTAATGTCCCCATAGAATATAGATTTTTCTGGAGTCTACCCGGATAGGTTAAAATACGGTAAACGATATCCCGTTTGCTCGAAACGTCTTGGTCACTAGGGATTGCAACGCTATATCGAAAAAACAAGATATCGATATATAGAAATTTTTCGGAAGCATATCGATTTATCGGTCTTATCAAATTCTTTAGTTGCATCGATGCCAATTGAAGAAAAAAAACGTGTCAGTCAGTCAATTCGGTCACACCAGTGTGTTTGTTTTTAATGTAGGATTCAAAAAATGTGATTGAATCGAGACAAAATATCTGAAGAACCAGTTCAATGCAAAAAAAAAATATCTAAAAAAGTCATTTGTGACAACAAATTATGCTATAGTAATAGCTTTCAATTTGAGTTTCAATTAAAAAAATGTATTTTCTATAAAATATCCTTGAATTTTTTCAATATATTGTACCATCTATCAGTATATTTATTTCAATATATCGATAACAATCGTATAAGAGTTGAAGTGTGTTGGAACACCTCGGATTGATTCACTTCAAATTGTACAGTATTGTACAGTGTGATAGCAGAATTGTAATGGCTTAACATGAAAACGTATATGATGATGTGTTTTTGAAAAATATTTATCGGTAAAAGCTTATCTCCACAAATTGTTTATTTATGAAAATTTTTGATATGATTAGTTTCGGTTAGTTTCTGAGTCAAATATAATGGCATACATTTTTTTTTATAATTCTAAGTTTTCTCACAAAGGAATACAACACATGCAAGGCATCACAAACATATAGTTTCACATATTTTATTATTAAAAGAAAACACAAAAATGGCTTTATCAAATCTATACCTAAAGTAAAATCTTAACCGCTTATTTTACTTCATTAATTTGAAATGTTCAAAAATTAAGCTTAGGACATGTTCCTCCAATTTCAGTTACTATTGGTGAAACGAAAAAAAGACAACCTACTAATTTTACAGTATAACTTGAACTTTGAAAAAGTCAACTACACAACTTCTTTATGGGCCAAAAATTTTGCGTCAGAATTAAATTTTTACCTAATCAGAAAATGTATTGAAATTATAGGGAGGCGTTGCTTGCCTTTTGTCCTCTTAAGGCTTTTGTCAATTTCGAGATCACAGTTTAAGCGCTCCAAATCCGATACAGTAAGCGACAGTCTTGTATACATTATGTACAGACAGGCGGTAAAAGTTTTGTCGGCCAAGTAAGGTCGGGCGAAGATTAGAAAAGTTTAAATAGAGTTTCCGATTGGCATCTTTGGGACATTTTAATAGACTTTAATAAATCCGCTAGATTTATAATCCGTGTTTTATCAATTCACCGCGGAGAAACTTGTAGGTCAACATTTAAAACGTTGTAAGCAGTGATGGATTGAATTATCTTTATAATACAAGGTATTGAAACAGAACTCTGCTAAATTATAAATTTCAATTCAAAAATTTCGTACAAGGCGATGGAAGTACAGATTTTTCAAGACGCAGCGTATCAAAATTTAAAGAAAGAAAAACCTATACATCTTAACCACAAAAATAACGCGCGCCACTGCCTATTTTTCTTTTTTCGTATTTTTTTGGATTAAATAATTATACGTTTTTATTTAACCCTAAATGTTGTTTTTTTGTGTATATGGAGTATTCGACGATGTTTGGTGTTAACATTAAGGGCTCATTTTAAGTAAAGTACTTTACTTATAAACGTCTTTACTTTTGTGATTTCGATGCAATTTCTTTATTCCTCTAATTCGCCATAATAAAATTACTTAGCAAAAACGCGATAGAGTTTTGACAAAGACTTTCGTTTATTATCAGATTAAAACGTTTAGGACATTCGTTCACTAGAAGTTGTTTTATGAAAATGAATTACAAGAACGAGCTTAGAAAGGGGTTGTTGCTGTTCGGATTCATTTTTTTATCTCGAAAAACCAAAGGGAAAACAAAAGACTTTATTCTAAATCACCTTACCACCATATTGTAGGTACTACTAAGGCAATAGCAAACATCTTTGGAATGGGAGATTTCCTGTTTAGAATAAAACTTTCCGTATTAGTATCCAAAATGATATTGAATATCTTTCATTTTATCTGTATCTAGGAAAAAAACATTTCCAGACCTATACGTTTTTATATAATTTACTTAAAAACACCCCTGTATATACGCACGCACTACATTACGACCGATTTGATTTGCATAATGACAGGCTTCCAGCTCCGAAAATATTTCGAAACCCACTCCTTTTTTGTACGACGAGTCGCGTATATATCTTCCAAACGCGTGTTAACATCTTTTCAGTCCACCAATTAAGTTGGGAAATTTTTGAAGCGTTCTTTTGTTCGCTGAGTCGGGCCCACGCGATTTGATTTTAATCTGCCGGCTTTAAAGCTCCCGGTGTCTGATATAGGCGTTGCGCAATGGCCTTCTCCTACCAAAATTAATTCTAGGACGTCTCTGATATCATCTGGGCGGCGTTACACTTGCGCCCAGAATGTAGTCGTGTATTTTTAGGAGCAATCATCTGCGCGTCCCATCCACCGTCAGATGTCGATGGATAACAGGTTACGTAAACAAGGCCGAGATATAGTCTATCTTTGCCCTGTCGATATTCTTAAGATGGAATGCATTACGTAACTTTTTTTATAAAGTATCGTCAAATTCATAACGTATATCTAAGGTGTGGCCATAATCTAACAATACTACGTGATAACCAACAACGCTTTGCGACCATCTTCTTACAATATACCCACCACCTGCCATCTCGTAGAAAAATATAATTTTTAGTTAAACTTTTTTTTTTATTTCTAAACTAATTTTAAGCAAATGCGTGCTTTACCTTCATTTTTCCTATCTCTTCCGTCACAACTTTGTCACTTAAGAAAAACAATCGCTACGTTGATGATGCTTTTGTTATTTGGCCTTTTGATCAAGAATCCCTAGTATATTTTCTTAGACATTTAAACTCTATACACCCTAACATACGCTTTATCATTGAAGTAGAAACTAATAATAACCTCCAATTCTCAGACATTCTTATCAATAGAAAATCAGAGATCTAACATTGGGTAATTGTGTCTATAGAAAACCTACGCAGACAAACCGATACCTTAATGCATTGTCACATCACCATCCGGCCCAAAAATCATCGGATATAAACTCTCTTGTATACAGAGCCGTAAAACTATCTCAGCCCGTCATTGGACCCAGAATTAGAACACTTTACCTATGCTCTTCTGTTCTCTTTCCACATTAAAGATATTAAGCGTTCCATCACAAAATACACTTCAGCACAACCTTCCAACAGCAATGAGCCCGAAAGCAACTCCACATTTGCCACTGATGTCCTTTCTTACATTGGAAACAGCACTGACCACAAAAGTTCTAATGAAATATAACGTCAAAACCAGATTTAAAAATCTCTCAACATCTTCGATCCGTCAAAGACAAAATTCCGTTTGAGATGCCAAGAATACATTGGATCGGACGAAAAATATCAACTGGGCTCCAAAGAACATGAAAGCGCCTTAAGACTAAGACAAATAAATTCATCAGTAGTTGTCGAACACAATCACAAAACCGGCTATAAAATTTTATTCGATAAAACTAAAAGTCTTCCATGTAATCAATTCCTCTACCAACGAAAAATCTGAGGGTCTATAGAGTCTTAAGTTGTCACCATCCGAGACCATGTTTGTGCTCCTCATTTAGCTCCGCCCACCTCAAACAATATATAAGCAGGTACAGATTAAAATGCGAGCCAGTTTCAGTCAAGCTCTGAAGAAACCAACATGATGATTGGCGAAACGTTAGCAAGTTCGACTCAACAACCTCCGACGCAGGACGAATCCAGAAGTTTTGTAAATAAATAATATAATGCCGTTTGGGCTATTGTAAAATTATACAGCGAGGTCTCTTTCTTGGTTGAGTGATAATTCTAATGTTCGTTAAGACTTACCATATAAAAGTCATTGCTATTTTTTTATTTGTTAATCGTCTTACTGTTCCATAAATAAATTCGTTAGACTTTTGAATGCTGCCGTCAGTTATGAATATCATTCAAATTTATTTAAAAATAAATTAAAAATTATAGTAAGTAGGAAAAAAATCAATTTAATTCATACCTTTCGGAATATATATAGTATAGAACAGAATCGATTGCCGTCTATTGACCTTGGATATACATATCAGTACACGGAAAGTTATACAGCAAGTTTAAAAAGACAATATACAGCAATACAGTACAAACTTACTCTAACATAAAATTCTTAAATTCTGTAAAATGAATGTTCAATTAGAATATTTTCTAAAAATTTCTTAAATGTTATTCATATTTGTGATATATCCTTTGTACTTATTTTTTAAAATAGTTTTTGAAGACTCAAATCCATTTTATTGGTTTAGGTTACTCTGATCCTTGAACTCGGTAATATCAGATCGTATCATAAGCATTATAACAGGAAAGCATAGGGTAATCTTTTAAATGTATTTATATGGATTTCAATTAGTGTTTGAAGTGTATATAGACAAGGCAACGTGAGAATCAGACATTTATTTAAAATCGGCCTAGCATCAAGTCTTACTGCTGCTTTTTGCACTATCAAAACTTTGTAAGAGTAAGACGAGTTTCCCCATACTTAATTCGGCTGTGGACCAAAGCATAGTAAACAGTTTTTACACTATCAGTAAAACACTTTCTAAAATGCCTTATCACAAATATTTGGAACAAAGATATTTAACATGAGGAAGCCAATTAAGATTAGAATCCATCATGACTCCAAGCAGCTTTACAGGCTCTGACTGTTCATCCCATATTTTGTATCGTGTTTTCATTTAATTTTAAGGTATTCGCTGAAAATCATTCACCAGTGCTAGCCAAGTTATCTCTATCAGTATGTCGCGAGATTATAGATGTATCATCTGCAAAAAGGGCAGAATGTCAATTTGGGAAAGCAGTGGGAAAGTCATTTATGTGCACAATGAACAGAACTGGTCCCAAAATGGTTTATTGACAAAAGCAATGATTCTTTCCCGTTGCAGTGCACGTACCGCCTTCTATAATGAGAATAAGAAAAATGTACGAAAATAAAAAAAAAATCAATATTTTTCGGCCTTTAATGAGACTCATTAAATTGTTTTGTAACCCATGTGCCCCAAAAATTGTCGATATATTTCCCTAGGTTTATAGAATCAGATTTGTGTTTGGATTTTGGATCTCATTAACGAAATCAATCGCGTTATTAGTAATCGCCTCGAGACGTTCTCGGCAACCCCTTAGAATAAATTGATTAAACATGTACCCACGTTCCCATACATATTTCATACCTAACGTAAAATCGCAAATAACGACGAAAATATGTTAAATTATAGCCCGAGGTCTTGTATCCTCTCAATCCCTGAACGTACAATACAAAACTTTTATATACCTGGCCGATCCGACATTTCTATCCGGGGTTTGGCGCAATCCGAAAATTCAATCTAGTAATCAAAACTTCCTAATTAAACATTTTAACAACTGGCAATTTAATTATCCGTTCTGCTTGCGCAGTTTCGGTGAGTTGTTCCGAACTCTCCTGCTCTTATTTGCATGGACCGGATCTCTTTGTTTTTACGGTTTTGTTGCGACGGGTTCTTCTTACTTCGTCAGGAATCGTGTTACTGCGAAAACGAGACGGCGACTCTCTCGAGTTCAGCGATTTGAAAGTTTGAAAAATTATATTACCAAGTCGGAAATGAATTTTGCGAAGTTTTGCGGACTTTTTTTTCCGAAAATTTTCAAGCCTTAACGTTTAGTTACGGTACTGGATAATTAGTAGTTCATTTATTAATTTTTTTTCTACTCCCTTCTGTACCACCATGTGAGTTTCTTTTCTTGTCCCACGGATTCGAGTCCCTTCAGGCACTTCCGGAATATTGCTGCACGTGTTTTTTACCCTTGTCAATTCTGGCGGTCATGCCAGCGAATGTATTCGTGTTGTTTTGCGAAAATGTACCCAAAAACCAACGGTTGTAGAAAAAGTATAGTAAGTCATTCGTTTATTCAACACTCGCTCCGCTCGTGACTCAATGCCATTTGCCACACTTCTCGGATAATATACTATTACATTTTCGGGATATTACCACACGAGTTTGGGAGCAATCGGATGTTTTCGGACAAATTACCCACGGTTTGGATTTTGAGCATTGTCAATTCTGACAGTCACGTCAGTAAATGTATCCGTGTTGTTTTGTAAAAAGTATAGCGTGCAACACGTTTGGTAAACTTTTTAAGTCACTCGTTGTTTTAAGTCACTGTGGTTTGCCATACTTGTTGCATAATATACTAATATCGACAAAATGAGCGTGCACGAGGGCTGTAGATAAACGAGATTGGAGCGATGAAAAAGTTTTTATGGACTGTCAATTATATCATAGATATCATAGCCACTAAGTTTATTTGATATCGTGTGTTATAGTACATAGTAGTACGAGAAGTACTAAGTGAGACTTATAAAATACTATTATTTTGGTGTAATTCATATGAAATAAAGCTCCGTAGACAATACCCACAGGCAGGAAGTGAGAAAGCGAAGGGTCAACTATTTTTTTTGTTTTGTTTACCTATTTGGTGTTTGACTAAATTGAAAAGCAGTTCAGTATGGCAGTTTATGTATAGAAATAACGCATACCAAATATCAAAACTGAAAACCCAATATTTAAGTTGCGACCCCCAGCTATACCTTTTAAACCACACTAAGTGCGGGAACGATCGTGACGTCATACCGCTGCTTTTCGATCGATACGGCGACGTCTTGAGTGTTATTCTCAGGTTATAGGCCGAGAATTATATTATTACGTTTATTTTTGGCTCGTGTAAAGTGTATTTGTATTTAATCTACGCCAGTTTGTAATTGCACTTAGTGTGCTTTACATGATAACAATGGAAGCAACACAAAAACAATATTACAAATCTTGCCATCGTGTTTTTTTGAACATTATGTTCAGGTGTCACTTTAGCGTTTACCGTGGAAATATTTTTAATCTTCGAACTTCACCCATCCGATTGCGGTCTCCATAGGAATAACGTCCTGATCTATATAAATATAGAACACTTGAAGTTATCAATGTCAACATACTTTAAAATCAGAATTTAGGTTTCCACTAGTTTTAAAAAAAACCTTTGTGTTTAAGCTAATTACAATATTGTATTGGTTTAAAACTAGTGGCTAAATTTTCTACGAACATACCTTTTAGCTTTAACCCCGCGAACCTCAGCAAAAGAAGGAACTTTCAGTAACATATCCACCAAAGGTGAATTATCAGATTGATCTTTTAAAAAATCGGCTTCGGTTATTTCCAAAACTTTCTTTTTGATACTAAACACGAGATAACAAAAGACGAACCCATTGCCGTTCTCTAATGGCTTCTCTATGCTACCGTCCGGCTCGTAGTCTAACGAGCGAATTGACGCCACAACCGGTTACGGCCAATGGCAGGGTGTTTCAAATAGGATTTAAATTTTGCAATTTTTAATTGCTTATATTTGTTCCATAAAACTATGAAATTATTTTTTTGTGAACTGCAGTTCTTTTAATAGTATAAACCTACTTTTATAAGCAATATTTTTCAAATTAAAATTTCCCCTATTGCACTGCAGACCTTCAGAATAAAATCTTCCTTTACACCTAATGCAACAATAATTTCTAATACACCATTATTCAAAATTAGCCAACGTTCGTTACTTTTATTTACTCTGGGTAATGATTTTATGTTTAAAATTCTACGTTTAACGTGTTAAACTAAATTTGGAAATTATGTTGTGGGTAAAACCTGTTTGTAACTCTCTCCGTTATTATCAGGGACACCATTTGCGTTTTTTTTTTCTTATTTCATTGGTATAGTATACATCCTTAAAAGCAATATTTAAAAAAATCATGTCACCTTACTTTGTTACTTTGTACCGCTTTGTGAAGCTTTATTTAGCTTATGAAGCTTTATGCATTTATAAGTATGTCTGACGAATCGAACGATCTTTTTTTGAAAATTAATGAAAATAAATACAACATTAAATGAAATTGCAATTGGATCGATATATTTCGAAGCAATGATTGATTTAGAAAAAAATACAAAAGTACTGTGCTATATTTTTTTAATATTCTCTGGATCGCGTTGTTTTGTAGTCACCGAATTTTTACAAGATATGCGAAGAATGGAACAGATTTTGATTAGTTTGCAAGAGTTGCTACCTTTGCATATTTATTGGGTGATATGGTGCTTTCAGGAGAGCCTTTGCTAACTTCTTTTTTTTTATGTAGTAAAAGTGTTGCTTTCTATAACGCTTGAAAGGTACTATAAATAACAAAATTTGAGAGGAGTTATGTGGAAGGCTAACCCAAAATATATTCCAAACCCCATGTTCACAGTTGTACCATTTAAAACGATTTAGTATAAAATCTTGACGATTTTTATCCATTTTATCAAGAATTTCCTCGGATACAAAACAATTCTAAACAAATACTCGACGTAATACGTCGAATAATTTTTTATTAGGAGTGTTGCGTCGAAGGACAACCAAGCAAAACACAATATCGCAATTGCTAAGAAGACGTCGGCAATGATAAATGATACTAGTAGGAATTTGACAAGATTTATAAGGGCACGTATTATTTAATAAGACCGACTTATTTAATTTATCAAAATACGTATGGAGCTCGATGTCAACCGGTCATTAATCATCCGTATGGTTTCCCATCTAAATCTACGTAGATCGTGAATGCGACACGCTCGATCATAAGACGCGGTAAGAGATATTCAATCAAAGATTTCGCGGTGCTACGAATCCAATAGAGATGTTTGACCTCTGACGTTGAAATGTTTCCAACGGTAAGCAGACAGTTGCGACATTAGTCTTCCGTAATTTAAAGCAAAAAAGATCGCCAAACAGCTTCCTCGACAAGATTATAGGGGACGATATCACCGCTGTATTGTCTGAGCGGTTAGTACAATGCGCGAGCAAATTTCTATTCAGCGAGGAACAATGTCTAACGTAAACAATGGGCATTTAAGAGACATTGCGAGGCGTCTGAGGAGATAAACGTTTTAATATGCAATCTAGGCACGCTAATAAAGTTATTAATAGAACGTACGAGGTGAGGAAAACTCCCATCGCTCGACTCCGTTACCTGTAAAAATTCTGATAAAAGACTTGTGTTTGCACAAGTAAGCATTTGGAAGTATTTAAGGGTTTTCATTAAACTATAATGGAGCTATAATAGTCTTCTCGATTCTCTTGTTTTGGCATTTTCTTCACAATGCTGGAAAGCGTGAAATAAACATAAATGACAACAATTTATCAAATATTTTACGTATGTGCTCCTAGAAAACTATTCATTAAAAAATGTGCAACCCTCGCCTTTTTTTATTCATCTAAGAACTATATCGGGTATCACGCTTAAGAAGTATCGCCTGAAAGTCAGGAATGTCTGAAAATATTCTATAAATTGTTGAGGCTCAGATAATTAATAATAAATAAAAATAACTAACCTAAATTATGTTTGCCTGTAACGAGTTTGTAAAAAAAAAAATTAAAATCCTAATATCGGAAAATTGGAAATTGTGGAAATTGCAATTTAAATTATATCATTTTTCACAATGTTAGGCAGTAGGTTGTATGTATTTGAGGCCGCACTTATTGGATTTGGCAATTCTTAATTTGTTCTGTCATTCCGTAACGGTATGTCAGTGTGATTTCTTAAGTTGTGTGAGTATATTTCATTGATATGGGTTATTTTGGTGTTGCTTTTAGTTTTGTTCTGTATTATTTTAATGATAAGTTTAGATTGTTCAAATTTTAATATAATTTCAATCGGATTAATTTGAAGTGAATGATACAGCGTTTCAGTGCGCATTTTGTAATTCAAGTTACATAGAGTTTTAAGGATTTTACTTTGTATTATTTTTATTTTATTAAAATTTGTTTTATTACATGTACCCCAGCTTGCTTATATCTTGCAATTTCACTTAAAACTAAGGGAACTATTTTGTTTTTTATATGACTAATGCGAGCATTCCAATTTAAATGCTCGTCAAGCATAAGCCCTAAATATTTTATTTTATCACCCCTTTTCGAAGTAAAATCATTTATCTTAATGTTAAGTTTTTTTTTATAAAATGTATTTAGTTTTTTTAATGTAAATTTGTTATTTACTAGCCAGTTATAATATCCTTTTAAGAGTCATTGTTTGCTATATTTGCCAATACTTGTGAATTTTTTGATATATAAGTCGTTAATATTGTGTATATATTGTGCTTCCAATCCAGCCAAGCGCACACTCAGGACATACAACTTATGCTTGAGGGGCCCGAGGATGGAACCTTGGAGGAGCCCACAATTATTAACCATAATTCTGCGACTGCAGTACTCCAGAGTTATGTATTGTCTGCTGTTGGTTAAGTATGTTCTAATTAGGTTCCTAATCCCGCTAAGTCCCATTTGTTCAATTTTATCGATAAGCAACATGGAAGGCTTTTCTTCTCAGAATACAGCCAAAACCACCCTTCTCTGATTAAAACTATTTAATGGCATTTAGTGTACGACTATTAGACGTAAATTCGCACTGAAACGGGTCAAAAGTAACGTGCCTTTCTAGCAAACACGTCACTCTATCCTTCAAAAGAGTTTCGATTTATATATTAGGCGTATTTTAACAATTTTAAGTTCCTCTGGAAATTATTGACTTAAAACCAAATACGTTATAGTATCGGGTCAATCTTGTTGCAATCATCACTTGAGTGAAACCCCGCTTAAAAATAAAGTGGAATGTTGCCGTCGCAGCGTTCTTTTGTTTCGACGACAGCCGACGGCAACTTGGACAGCCGGACCCAAAAATATCACGTATTTATATCCAGAACGTAAATGCATAACTGATAAACCGACTCGGAAATCTGACAGTCCATTTGAAAAACGGCCGCACGTCAAGGAAGGAGCTGCCATCCGCAGAATGTTTGCGTTAAAGAACGGGAAAGGCACAATGGGGAGACCCGGTCGCTACAAGCGTTACATAAACAGTTTTTGTGTCGTTCTCGTATGACACCTACGGTTTAAATCCCTCTCCTTCCCGATTCCGTGATGTAACCAGGCAACAAGACGCGGTGCCGAGAGATGGGATCGTTTCAATTTGTTTGTTGTCTGTGACCGGAATTACGGCGGACGAGATTTTATGTATCACGTCGGTTTTTAGAGTCGCTGAAATTTTAAAAGCTATGCAGGCTAAAAAAATGAGTCGACGAAATTAATTTTCAATTCTGTTCTTAAAATATGTTGTGCTAGTAGTGTCGTGTAAATTGTATGTAGATTATATGAAATTTGTTTTCGAAAACTTCAAAACACTAATAACTACGAGGGTTACTTGAAGCTGGCGCCACCGGTCACGAAAGGGTAGTGATGAACTTGTGAGTCAAATGCCGTTGCATAATATTATTTATGTGTGAGTTGGACTATAAGTACATGATGCCAAATATCGGCACCCGACTAATGAATTTAGTAGTTTAAGAAGTAGTAGACTATGAGGCATAGAGGATTATGAAGGATAAAGGATAGATTTGATGACATATAATATAAAATTTAACGAAAATAGTTTATTATGCCACAAGTGCGGTAAACAACATTTCTGTCACTAGTTTATGTGGCACGAGCGGAGCGAGTGTTTAACAAATGAGTGACTTAAAAAATTATAATTTCGTGAAAATTTGAACTTTTAGTTCTTATTTATTTCGCTAGATCAGTGTATAGTTAGGCATTTTACAGAAGGGAGTAGAAAAAACTTTTGACACACTCGATCCGGGAATCAAAACGAAATTTAACTTTAACCATTAAATATAGTTTTGAATTGTCGTCAAACAAACTCAGTATCACTATTTGTTGTTTGTCATCTTTGTACCTTATGTTTAACATATTTCTTCTTTCCTAGTACCAGCATACATTTACATGGTGAAATGGTGTTAAATTGAATCTCTCTTCGTAGTAGCTGAAAAAAATTACATGAACAGGTTTTTCACGAAGCTTCGACGACCGCATAATTTTAAAATGATCGGGGAGGGCCGCCGCCACTGCCGACACGTCAACCGAAACGAAATCCTCGAAACTAACTTCAGAGTTCATATTTCCAGGATATTCCCGAAGTTTCGCCATCATCGCACGGTCTAGTAACCACAATGTGTTTGTCTCTTGGCGCCGTAATCACAATGCGCCCATTTCGGCTATCCATATTTCGCCGTCGTATTGTTTTATAAACGTTTTTTGAACGGCGTCGTCGTCGTCGTCGTCGTCGAAATGTCCCCCTCCTTCTTATTTCGCCGGACGTCTTGATAATTTTTTTTCCACCCCGCGGAAAAAAATGGCCGTCCTTTCGCTATGAAGAGGGACCTTTGTCTACGAGATTAAAAGCGAAGATTGAACCGAGATGGATCGCCTTGACGCTGATTTAAATTTAATTAGGCTTGAAGCGCGAACACAAAAACAGGATTGTTTTTCTTCTTGTTCGGTTCCCCCACCCCCCCTAGCTTTTTCGTCGTTTGTCACGTTGACTAATTTATTTTGGGTAACGCGCGAAAGTTTCGGGTTGTCGATGTCGCCAGGATGGCGGAGTCGTTAAAAATCAAAAATTGGAATGGCGCGAGAGTGCCTGTTCCGCGAAAACATGGCGGTGGGGTGGGGGGATTCTAAAGAGACAGGGCGTCCAATAGGGAAATTGAACAGATGGTTAATTTTCTAAATACCGCTTATAAAATTAACTTTATACTGCTAAAGGAACTACAGTTTACCCAAACAAAATTTTTTTTGTCGTTCTATGTAACAAATATAAGCAACTAAAAATTGTAAAATTTTAATTCTCTTTGAAACGCGCTGTCATTGACTGTGACCGGTTTGGTCATTGGCATAGAGAAGCTATTAGAAAACAACACGTTCGTCTTGGTGGTTTTAATTTCAATTTTATTCTTGATCCTGTCGCGTGATTTTGTTTTCTTGTATTTAGTATCAAAAACAAAGTTTTTAAAATGACAATGAACGAAAGTTTTTTTCTGCTGAGATCGTGGTGTTAAAGCTAAAAGGTACGTTCATAGAAAATGTAGTCACTGGTTTTAAATCAATATAATATTTTAATCAGCTTAAAATATTAAACAAAATGCAAATTATTCAACAAAAAGGATTTTTTTTAAACTAGTGGAAACCTAACTGCTGATTTTAAAGTATATTGGCAACATAACTGGCATTAATAATAAGTGTTTTCTATTTTATATAGATCAGGAAGCCATTCCTATGGAGACTGCGATATGAAGAATTAAAAAGTGACACCTGAACATAATGTTAACAAAAAAACGAGGGCTTCTATTTCGTGATAGACGAATAAAAAGTTTAGCTGGTGTTTTACGGGTTGTACTCAAACAAGACGATTTGTAATATTGTTTTTGTGTTGCTTCCATTATTATCATGTAAGGCACACTAAGCACAAATACAAACTGCCGTAGATGAAACACACATTTACACGGCTTATAACCTATAACCTATAACAACGCCGTATAGACTGAAAAGCAGCGGTATGACGTCACGATCATTCCCTTGCGTTTAGTGTCGTTTAAAAGAGATAGCCGGGTGTCACAACTTGAATTATTTATTGCAACTTAAATATGGGATTTTGAGTGTTGATATTGCTTTATTTCTATACATAAGTCTCGTATTAAGCTTTTTAATTGCTTCTCGGGTATTTATTTGTTCGAACCTGACAATTTGACGAAATTTATAATTATATTTCCGACTATACAATAAATGGGTGTCAATTTACTACATATTGATATTTCAAACATATATTTCATCTATCATACGGCATTATTCATCGTTTTTGAGATATTTCATATTTTCTATCTGACTTTTCACTTTTATTATAGAAGTACTTTGGATGATAAGTAAGTAATTTTGAAAATAGTAGGTCACTAATTTTATTTTGAATTAAAAATTATTGTGTCTGTATTTATATCATTAAGAATATTTATTATATTGCCATACAAACATTTTCCCTTGTAAATAAACCAGATCGTTTTTAGTGAAACACATCTTCAAAGATAGAAAAATTCGTAATTGAAATAACGGCCAACTTTTTTTTAGTTTTTATTTTAGTGATAAATGGCACGTCAATAAAATTATTTTTCGTTTTTGAAGATTCGTCGTTACTGAATGCATTGGCGTGACTGGTGATAAATTTTGCATTCAATTTGCAAACTAAAAAGTAACTAAATGAAAACACTTATTTTTACCCACTAAATCTGAACTATGATCGCCTTTCCTTTACACGCGACAAAATAGATCCTTATTATGCCCGATTTTTTTTAGATAGTGACGACCAATTTTAGTTTTTTGAACTTGCAATTTTCAGAAATTTCATAAAACATAACATAAACATAAAAAACTAAATAAAAATGGTAGTAATGTGACATCCAGCATAACCAAAATACATAAAGGTAAATAAATTTTTAATTTTTTTCTCAAATAAGTGTTTGAATTCTACAGCTACCGAAACACACCCCGTAGATCCCTGCACATAGGGCTATATTAGGGGGGGGGTATCAATCAAACGTGTCGGGTCGTACAGTCGCCGCGCCGCCGAACAAAAACTCATTTTTGGGAATTTACGGGGGTCCAAAACAAACAAAAAAACAAACGAATTGTGGCCGCGTATATCACGATCGCAGTGAGTCGCAAAGAGTCGAAATGATTTGCGACTTCAATAACAAACACCCGAGTCGACAAGAAATTTGCAAAAGGCTGTCCTGGACGGGGGAGGGGGACACGCGACGAAGTAATAATGGAATGTTTAAATTGGGTTTCGAATGGGATTTTTCACCTTCGCAGCTTGCGGACGTGGGAGACATAGTTGGAACAGTAAAAAAACCGTACGATCAGTTCACAGATTATTCTACAGCATAGCCACGTTTCCTTGATAATAAACTGATATAGAAGTTGCAAGTTTGACCTGAATATTTGTGTATTAAATTTTCTACAAAAATGTTTCGTTCAAACCCCGTACAAGTAACGACATACGACGTATAAGTGAAAAAAAAAAATGATTAAAAGGTGTATAAAATATCAAGAGTGATAAGAAAATTATGTTTCTCTTCAAACTACTGAAGCTTAACATTTAAGGGTTTTATACCATATGTTGAGCAGTCAATGAATGAACACCCCAAAAAATGTTTCGTTTAAACCCCGTACAAGTAACGACATATGACGTATAAATGAAAAAAAAAAAAAGATTAGAAGGTGTATAAAATATAAATAGTGATAAGAAAATTATGTTTCTCTTAAAACTACTGAAGCTTAACATTTAAGGGTTTTATACCATATGTTGAGCAGTCAATGAATGAACACCCCAAAAAAATGTTTCGTTCAAACCCCGTACAAGTAACGACATATGACGTATAAGTGAAAAAAAAAGATTAAAAGGTGTATAAAATATCAAGAGTGATAAGTAAATGATGTTTCTCTTAAAACTACTGAAGCTTAACATTTAAAGAGTTTATACCATATGTTGAGCCGTCAAGGAATGAACACCCTGAAAGTGGTCGTCATCTCACCAGATAATGCTTAAGGAAGTTTTCTAATTTATCGTTTGTACTTGACTATTTCAAAAATTGTCCATAATGATAAATGACACCGAGAACGTTGATCAACTTTGTACATGGCAGTGCAAATTCTGTTCTACCAAAAGTAGAGCCGAAACTATTTATCTCTATGTCATCGTCTCGCTAATCAGTCCGCTGCGGTGGGGATTAAACCAGATGAAACGCGTGCAACATGCAGTGACGGAGAGTCTAGGAACTCGGGGTATGCTCTAATTGGACAGTTCGTAATATCCTAAATCAATTAGACAGTCTGGAACCTGCAATCGATTCCTAACCGCAGACTATTAATAATAAACCGCACGAAATTCGGTAGCGAACGGGGCACCAGAGAACTTTGACTTGTTAAGCTATTAAAAGGGAAAGGGAATTGATTTTGTCCGTATACGGACGAAAGCGGGGAATTGCTTTCCTTTATTCCAGAAATCCAAGTCGAAAATTGTAAAACTGCATTCGCTGTTATTCGGTATTCTTTCATTAATTCCCGATATAAACACATTATATCTCTATAAAATGTAAAACATATGTGTCTTTCTAGCATCAATGGACATTTTTTGGAGTGTTTTAAAAGTTCTACCAGTGGAGTACGTACGTATTCTAGACGGAATATTATAAAATTATGAATATTATTAAAAATAAAATCAGTCATATTTGAAATCTTTATTTTATTGGGAGACAATTTGAACCGTTGACTTTCTTTCGTAAATCTCTTAATCCGGCCCCTAAAGTTTCCATGGTTCAGTTTCATTCGGATTTAAAGAAATATTTTCAAATTTGTTGATAATGGTATGTGTAATTTGCTTAAAAATGGTATATGAAGGAAACCAGAGATGAAAGTAATTTAATATTCTCTGATTGTAACTAAACGCTGCATTTTAAAGTCCAATTTTAGATTATTATTATTATTAGATTATTATATGTTCATTTTTAAATATTTTTACATATATAATTTCGCGAAAATCTGAACTTTTAGTTCTTATTTATTTTGTTAAATGGATTTTCATCAAATAAAAGCCACCTCAGTTCAATTTTTGGATTTTTATAAATTTGGGGATCTATAACAAATCCTGCCATTTTCGTAGATAATTTAATATAGTAACATTTTGTTGAGGTTAGTGTATTATGACGCAAACATCTCGCAATAGGTATAATTCAGACGAAGCAAATGTAGTATCAATAATAATAAAAAAAAAATAAATAATAATAATAATAATAATAATAATAATAATAATAATAATAATAATAATACTTTCATTTTTCATATAGTACAGATCAAATCTATAAAGATAAAAAGAAAAAAATAAAAGCACATAATCAAAATATAATGTAAAAAAACTATTTACAGTAGATACTACTTTAATCGTATTTTTTTGAAAGTTGTTGAAGAGTTACATTTTAATTCATCAGCAAGGCGATTAAAGACTTGCAGCATCAGTATACAGGGTGATCGAGACGAGATTTTAAATTTGGCAAAAGGTAAATGAATTTTGTTTTGCTGTCTGGTGTTAAAAGAATTAATATGTTTGTTTTGAGTAAACTGGTTTATATTTTGGAATACAAATATATACAAACCTGGTAAGGTCAGCATATCGTATGAATTAAATAAATTTCTACAAGAATGAGAGCGTGGTACCTCGGTACAACGAATCGCTCTTTTCTGTATCACACTTGTGTGATGGTGTGGTCCAACCCCATGGTATCGTAGACGAGATTCAATGTGAGAGTAATATATTTGTAAGAAATGTGACTCCGTCAGTACAGTGCGCAAATGCGTCAACATGTAAATATTCGAGTACATCCGAGAAATCAAGAACTCGCAGTTATATTTATAGTTAAGATTCTCATCGACCATAATACCTAAAAATTTAACATAAAATCATTAAAAAAACTTATGGCATAAAATATCGAGATTTTAGTGTGCACCCTCCATGTATTATATGAAAAACTATAATTTTATTCTATTCCTCATCTTCAAAAATCCTCAAATCCAAGTTTTCATGTCGATATCACAAAACTGAGCTTGATAAACAGACAGCAACAAATTAATGAAAATCATTTGAAATTAATTGGCAAGTCTCTGCAGCTACATTTTCTAGCCTTAATTTTTGGTAAACCTCACATTTGTATAAGTCATAATTTAAGACCGCATGCTGCGGGATAAGGTACTATAAATACATTGATAAAATATAGAACAATTATTACATCCAAAAATATTGCTTTGAATAAAAAAAAATATTTCTCACTCTGAAATAATCATCATAAAAGAGATTAATACATTTGAAAAACGCACATACCTAGAAATTGGAAAAATATGTCCCACAAAACTTGAAAAAATTGTTACCAGAAACTATTTCATTAATTCACATCACTCTCAAAGGTCATTTCTGAACTTATTTGAACACTAAAATTTAACGATGAAACGATTGTTTACTAAAATAAATTAAACTATAAATAAATCCCTAATTTTATGCATTTAAATCTTTGGGAATTTATTAGTTTTGGGTGCCAATTTGCAAAATTTGCCCACAATGCGACGCCCCGTTTTCGCAGAAAAAAAATTGAAACTTATTTTCGTGCGTGGCCAAATTGCTAAAACTCCAATTATGTTAATTTGAAAGCTAACATAAAAAACTTGACTCCGTCATGCGGCTAAAGTAGAAACGATTTCCAAGGTTTGCTTGGGGTTTCAAAATGACTACCTATGCGTATATATGTTTCCAAAAATTTGTATTTCAATCAGTGATCGCCTTCAGAATAGAAAAAAAAGGAAGTATATCGCCGGGCGGATCATTCGGAGGTTAATGGCTCTGATGGAGATTAAAAAAATACAAGAGAGAAATGACGGAACGAATATTTCAAACGTGACAGTGGCGTCTGGCTCACCTCAACCATTATCAACGGTTATAAATATACAGTTACCGCGAAACCACGAACACAATAACGACGGAACAATGCGATGGCGGGTAATTCAAGACAAAAACCTCAGTTGACTGCAATTTGTCGACAGGATGCTTCGGCACAAAAATTAAAAACGCATTATATTCAGTGGCGAATCTCTTCTATACGAGACCACGGAACTGCAAAAATACAACAAAATAATTATTGTGCAACGAAATTACATTGCGGTATACGGGAAATGAATCTGGACCGGAACCAACGTATCGCGTGCAGAGTTAAATAACCACAAAAATATCAGTTTAGGTTATTTTGTTTCAACGTCAAGAGCTATGCTTTTAATACTAATTTAGTAGATAAAATAATTTACTACAATCCAACATTACAAATATTATGTTTACACAAAAAACTTTGCAAACCAACCTCAAAGTGTTGAATTTTGGCATCTACAAGCTCTGATAGTAATAATAATCGACTTTTATTCATAATAACCAAATAAAAATGTATAAGAAAATATATATACGGGGAGAAAAGCTTAGCAGAAGTCTATTCACAATTAAACCTGGTGAAACCACCATAACCATAATAAAATCTATATAGATAGCGGCTAAGCTATACTAAACTATATGCCAATAGTAACGAAGTATGCATCTAAAAAAATATAAACACAGAATGAAGAAGGAAAGTAATAGGGATTAATAAAATAAATAAATTTACTTATACATGTATATTACTAAAATCGTACAACAATAAGTTTAAAAAAAGACTTTGAATTGTTCAACATCATGTGGCAAAGAGTTGTAAAGTCAAATCATTTTATAAGTAAAACTTTTCTTATTCGCAGCAGTGCTTCGGTATTAAAAATTTCAGCTTAAAATTATTTTTAATAGTTTTAAGTGAGTTAACAGCATTTTTCCTAAACCATTAAAGTGATATATGATTCGATTTTCTCAGATTTAATGTCAATTGAATGAATGCTACGCTATACCGACTGCCGCAGGCATTGACCATAGATAAAGTTTTTATAATTAAAGAGAGAGTACTAATACCTCGCACAAAGCAACCTTTGTTTTGGTATTCAGAAAATTACGACTGAAGCAAAGTTGCTTAAGTGATTATATGCCCTTTGGGTAAGAAGTTTTATATGTTTAGTAAAGTATGTCTGTCAAATGTATTTTCTGTTTGTCTCAATAACAGTTCCTTATTGATTCTAACACACATAAAAGGTTTTAGTTGTCAGTTAGTGACCTACTAAAATAAAATAGTGCATATTAATGGTGTTTATTAATTAAGGCGTTGTGAATCCTTGGATGAATTGAAGAAGAGAAGTTAATATCAACCTATGTTCTAAGTCTCTTGATTTTTGAACCACATAGTGTCTAAAAAGAAACAGTAGTGAAAGTAATTTTTTTTTTCGCAAAAAAGGTTTTCATACATGAGTAATGATGTGAGGCAATAAGTTTTTGGTTTTTATGCGCATTATTTAATTAAAAAATAAATATCAAAAATATTTAATTTTTTTTCTACCATTCAAAGAAACATTTTTTTTGTGAAAAAAAAAAACACTTTCATTTGTGAGTTCCACATAGGTATCATATTGAACGATAGCGAAGTGAAACTTTTTTTCATTTATCTACCTTACCAGTACACCGTTGTGACGGAATCAATGAAGAAAAATTCCATTTAAGCAAATAATTGTTTAACAATAATTGACATTTTTTTAACACTTTTCAATGTATGACAAATTTGCCCTATTTAATTTTGTTTTATTATTGACAATGATAACATTAACCGTACACCTAATAGAGATTGAACCTGTGATATTTTGGTTTATGCTGCTGAAGTGGATGCAATTGCCACACTTGATCTTAAAATTTTACCTGATATTTGAATTTTGTCATTGATAGAATGTTCCCGGACGAAGATCTGTCTTATTCAGTAGAATAACCAATGTTAAGAAACTTTCGTGTATGATAACATGCCTAAAATCTGACCACCAATACAAAGTTATCTCTCCAACGTGGTGGTTGATATTTTTACTATCGTAGCAAAATAAAAATAAACCACCGCTAACAAGAATTTTAAAACGCTAACTTGGTGCATCTAGTGCATCGCATTGAACAAATGGTCCTTCGAGTCGGATTTAGATCGACAGATGGTTAAGGGCCACATTGATGGTAAAGGATGCTCAATTCCAAGTTAACGGACGACAAAATGCAAAGGCGTATATCGTATGCGCTTATGATGCATTACGCCCGCACGATAAGAAATAGGTTAGTGTGCACAAATTAACCCACTGAACTCGGCAAGAGGCGTTTCGAGGTTCGGTCGAGTCGAAAGAAAAGGCTGAAAAAATGGGCCAAGCGACATTCTCTCCGAGTCGAATCCGCGCCTTTGCCCGCCATACGTTGCTAAAAATGGCCAAAGAAGTTGGCGATATGATGAGGTCGACGGCCCTGAATGCGTGTCGATGCAGTTACATGCAGAGTAGATCGTCATGCCCGCGCGAAACTGATACAGACGGACGTGGTTCGCCAGCTTCAATCAAGAATCAATTTCGATCGCGCGATTTCTATTCGTATCCCACGCGACACGCTCGCAAGGCGGCAACCCCATTGTTAAAAACTTTTTCGATTATTCCAGGAGAATGATTGTTTTGCATTTATATTATAACCGTAAACGAAACATAATGATATTGTTCGTAGTTTAATAGGAATAATTGCTAGATCTACTTCCCACTTTTGCGTAATTTTCTATTAATTATTTTCTAATAAATTTTTTCAATTACTATTACAGTTTCAAATTCAAAACTCCGATACATCGGGTTAGTGTCTACTTAAAATGCAATGATATTGTGACTACATTAATTTTATTTCACGAATTTTTAACTAGTAGTTAGTGGTGATGCTAATATTTCTATGATATATAATTTCATTGCAAGTTTTATTCCAAAATTTTGCTGTTCTGATTAGTATGAAAGTATTAAATTCAAAGCATCGTTGCTTTTGCCCAGAGCCTATATAAATAACATAGAATGATGTTGTGGCTAAATAATACCAAAATTACCAAAACTTTTGTTTAATTAATTATTGATTTTAATTTTCCATTTAAATATTTAAATTACTATGGCAACCCCAAATTCAAAACAGGTAGTTTTCTTCGGTGGTTGCATAAAATGCAATGACAGTGTCGCTGTATTAATAGAACTAATTGCAACTTATTATTTACTAGTTATGCTTAATTGTATATTAATTAGTGAATTCACATTACATTAATTACAAAGGTCGATAGTTCTGGTTAATATCTATATTGTTGTTATACTCAAGGAAATATTTACTTACTAATTAAATATTTAAATTACTACGACAGCCCTAGGTTCAAAGATGGTTTTGGTCAAATAAAATACAATTCCGTTGGTGCTACGTATATCTAAATAATTGCAACTTTTATTGCCCAATTTTTTAGAATTAATTGTTAATTATTTCTTTTCTAATTTAATATGTAAATTGATAATTAGTAAATAGTGCTTATTTGAAATATAATTATGAGTGTTGCTTAGTATCTATATAAAATGCAATGGTCAATATTTATTTCCCAGTGTTTTAAAAATTTTTATTCATTTTTTTTCTACAGGCTACTGTAATACGTGATTGTGTTCGGCAACTGCTGATGAGTTCATTTGTCTTAATCTTAACGCTCTTTCTTGTTTTTTGAGCCTAGTTGATATTTGGAATGCTGTAAACTCCCGGCATGTCCAATGGAATTTTGTCTTTGACGGATCGAAGATGTTGAGAAATTTTTGGACAAGTGGTAATCTGGTTTTGACGTTATATTTTCTTAGAACTTTTGATATGTGGTCAGTGAGTGTTTTGAATGTAAGGAAGGACCACAGTGGCAAGTGTAGTATTGTTTTCGGCCTCAATGCCATTGGAAGGTTGTGGCGAAGTGTATTATGTGATGGAACGCTTAATATCTTTAATATGGCAATTATTACAGAGAAGAGCAGAGATAAGGTGTTTTAATTCTAGGTTCAGAGACTCGGACTGAGATAGTTTTACGTAAACAAGAGAGTGGATAATCGATGATTTTTGGGCCGGATTGTAATGTGACCATGCATTAAGCTATCGCTCTGTGTGCGTAGGTTTTCTATTAACATACTGACCCAATATTCGGCCTGATTTTCGATTGATAAGAATATCTAAAAATGGGAGGTTATTCAATGGTAAAACGAATGTTAGGGTGTAGAAAGTTTAAATGTTTAAGATAATCTACTAGGGATTCGTTACCACAAAAGTATCATCGACGTAGCGTTTCCATAATTTTGGTTTTAGGTGAAAGGTGTCGAGAGCTTCCTTATCAAAGGCTTCCATAAACAACCTAACAATCCTAACCGCGACTCAGTCCTTTCCTGTCACCAATATGGGAAGGTGTTTATGTCCCTCATTTAGCTCCCCTCAAACAATATATAAGCAGGTACAGAGTAAAATGCGAGCCAGTCTCAGTCAAGCTCTGCGAGTTCGACTCAGTTAAAACCGACGCAAGAGGAGTCCAGAAGTTTTGTAAAAATTATTATTTATTTATTATCTATTCTCTAATTAAATCTTTAAATTTCTACGATAGCCCTAAATTCTAAAATCGATCGTTTTGATTATTTGAAAATTAATAGAAATTATATTTTTTAGCCACTGTAACTAATTTCTGTTGAGTTTTTGTTTTATTGTACATCTTAACCGTATTTTAAAAGCCATTATTTGTTAAAACACTTAAGTATGGTAATTCTTAATTTTTATAAGGCATTTTCTTTTAATAGTGGAAGACTTCTAGGGTGTCACAAAAAATAAAAGAAATTATTGAAAGCGTGTGCCCAGCTTGGATATACCCAATCGAAATCTTTTTGGTTTGAAATATTATTTTTCTAACCCGGGAAGAGACATATCGCGAGTTTAAAGGTCAACGGCGGATTGGAATTAACGCCCGGGAAAAAGACCGGCATGTAGACAAACCGTAGTAAATCCGGTCGGGGGATTTGCCGGAGTAGACCGGTGTCATGCATCACGGTATTAGTTTATTGAAAGCAAACAGCCCGGACAAGAGGTCCGAGATTCTTATTCTAACCCCCGAGACTGATCCGATTTTTAAACCAGAAGATGCTGCATTTTTCTTTCAGAAAAGGTTGTGATGTATAGCCGGATTTTTATCGAGCCCGGTTTTATATCCCGGATGTCTTTTCGGGGATTTTGAACCGTGAAAATGGCCAAAGGTCTTCGTAATAAGCGTGACAAACATTGATACTATGGGCGGAGGACAGAAAAATTCATACTCTTTTTATGGGATACATGGATAGGTGGTTTTAAGAATATGTTGTTCCAACCTATTTCGTATTACTTGTATAGGAGACTAGTTTCCATTGGTAAATGATTTAATTAAGTGAAAACAGTATTACATAGGGAAAATTATCCAAATGCTCAATTACCATCACAACCAGTAGGTAATAACTCGCTCGGGTTAGCCGCTCCTATATTTTAGGCCGTTAATTTTGAATTAGTTACAAAAAAAGTTAGCGAACGTCTAAAAACTCTTTTTTCTAACCCAACAGTGACAAGCTAATTATTCTTTTGTATCTATAGCACTCACGAAATTGGAGCCTCCCTTCCTTTAACAGATTCGGTGGCTTTTGATAAATCAATTCGAGGTAGATTGCAAAAAAGTTTCAGATACTGTTGGAGCTATGGTTATAACAAAAAAGTCAGCAATTGAAAATAACACAGTTTTCAAAATCCTACAAAATATTTCTGAAGCTTTTTAGCCAATTTCACTAATTTCAATTTATATAAATTAGATACACACTAAAACATTGTCCGATAACTTCTGTAGATGAGCGATTTTTTTTTTCAATTTTAAAACATATGTTTACTGATAAAACACATCATTTTCTTTTGGGAAATTTTGAAAAACATTTGGTTAACAATTGCTTTTATTACTGCAAAAAATGATATTGACAAATTATATTTTGTCACTGTAGAAAGATTTTTATATTTTAGATTTTATGTATTGCAATTTGCAATGTAAGTATCAATCAATAGATTAGTAAAATTTAACGAAAATAGTTTATTATGCAACAAGTGCGGTAAACGACGAGTGTTCAATAAATGAGTGACCTAAAAAGTTTACCGAACTTGTTGCATATTATACTTTCTCTACGACTGTTAGTTTTTGAGTATATTTTCACAAAACAACACGAATTCATTCATTCATTGGCTTGACGTGGGAAATACCTCCGAAAACACCCGATTGCTCCCTAACCTGTGCGATAAAATCCCGGAAATATTCGAAGTGGCTCGGATCTCTGGGAAAACTGACTTGGTAAATTGCTTTTATTACTAGTTTTTTTTTGTTTCAGTTTTATTTATTCCAATAGGTTTGTGGTATAGGTAAAATATTATATCATTTCTGGCGAATGGGTTTAATTTTGAAGAAATAGTCCTGGCTTTATTTAAAATAACATTAATGTTAATAATTTTTTATATAATAAAAATGCGTATTAGCACTTTTTGTTAATTTCGATGCAAATTTTCAGAAAATTTTATGCATTTAAATACGCACATACTGAGCCTTTTCGCTTGCATGTTTTCGGCTCTTTAAAAATAGCCAACTTCTCTAAGGGAGAAAGAATATAATTAATAATATTTATTAGAATATTAGTACTATTTTTTTGTGAAGGACCAAAAAAAAGGAAAGAACGTCTCAACGTGTCCATTGAATTCTAAAAGTAAATGTTTTACTCCCGAAGCAGACGAATTTGTTAATTATATAGTGTCTAAAAACCACAGGAATGAAAGTAATTTTTTTTTCGCAAAAAATTTTCAATGTAATGATGTAAGGAAAAGACAAAAACATTTATTTTATTATTTTTTATTATAGCTTAAATATGATTGGCACATACAATTCAAAGAAACATTGTTTGTGAAAAAAAAAATAATTTTCTACTTTCATCAGTGAGTAATTCGTCATAGGTATCATATTGAATGATAGCGAAGTGAAGCTTTTTTTATTTACATACCTTGCCAGTACACCGTTGTGAATAGGGAAATATTTTCGTAAGCGAAACACCAGTCACGTGAAATTTGGTGGATAAACTTCTGGAATACGCGGAAAAAAAACCGAACGGTTATTTAAAAAATGCCGTGTATACGGAGTAGAAATCAAATCTGCGATCGCGTGCTGAGAATATACAAAATACACAATTTAATCCTCGAATGGGAAAAAAATCGCTACATGGACGGCCTACCGTGATCGACTTGTCAATCCTGAAACGTCCCTAACACGTAACCTAATTCCGTTCTCCCGTAATGGAAATGTCAGATATTTAAAGTAGATTTAGAAAAGCATAAAGCGCTTTACCGGCTGATTCTTCAAATGGAAAATCCAGTCCAATGTCACGTTTGAAACTTTTTTCGCTGTCGCTAGAAATTTTCCGCAATAGTTTCAAATTTGCATCATATGATATTTCCGTAAACAGTTGGGTCTCTGGTAGAGATTTGGGGGCGTCATCTTTTTTTCATATGTGCGAGGACAGCGCCAAAATTTCGCGGCCTGAATATGAAAGAAACAAAGTAGAGTAACGATTCAATCCCTTTAAAAAAATATTCTTTTGGTTTGTCTGCAAAATGAGCTAAAACAGCCTCTTTTAACCCAACTTCGTCCTTAAACCGCCGTCCCCGTAAGTCCTGTTTCAAATATCCAAACAAACAATAGTCGCTGGGGGCCATATCTGGACTATAGGGAGGATAATCTGCCTGTTGGAACCCACACTCTAAAATGATAGCTTGTGCAACACCCGCAGTATGGACAGGTGCATTATCGTGCAAAAGACGCACGCCTCTGGTCAGTCAAAAAATCGTGGCCATCACCTTTTTTGTTGACTGGCAGACTAGGAATTTTTTTGGACGTGCTTCACCCTTACGACGCCACTCCATTGATTATTTTTTCGATAGAGGGTCATAATAGAGAACCATAGTTTCATTTTCCGTTATAATAGTTTCTATCCCACCCACAGAGTTCCAAAAAAGACCGCGCACACTCGACACGGCGTTGCACTAACCTTATGCATACCTAAATGATCATGCAGGATTCGAAGAACACTTGTATTAGAAAGCTTAGTAATTTCTGAGATTTCCTTGACCTTTAAACTTCGATCACTCTATACCACCGCTTCTACCATCGCAAGATTATCTTCCGTTATGATCTCCACTGGTCGACCGATTCTTGAATCGCTCCTGCCCCATTCGAAAACGCCCGTACACACCATTAATAATTTCAGATGCTACCCTTCTTTTGTCAAAAACTTTATGACTGCTCTATACTCAATTTGCGTCATTTGCGACATTTTTTCGGATACGAACTATTTGATGCAAGACTTCAGTTATTTTTCGCAGCCTACTAAGATATATATTTAAAAGAAGACAAAGTTTTATCGTAATGTAAAATGTTTAAAGACTTTTGCGAATATGTAAATATATGATAATGTATATAATACAGTAGTGCGACTAACTCTTTTTAGATACTTTTAAAAATGCTGAAAAATTTTAGAAAACAAAATTGCATTGTAATTTGTAATTTTACAAAATTATTACACAATATTTACAATTATTACAAAAGTTCAAAATCATGTTTTTGGTGTTTATGATTCAGGTCAGAAATTCTGACTTAACTCATACTCTGACTTGTTTTCAGAAATTCTTACATGAGTCAAAAATTCTGACCTATTTTCCAAAAATTTTGACTTATATTTGAATTTTATCTTTTTTTTGCTTTGCTTTGGGCATTATCTCCGGATGTTGTAATGGGAAGAATATGTGTGTGTTTTTTTTTATTGAAATTACCGGAGAACCTAATTTGGCGTTATTTATGCGATTTTTGAGATTAAAGAGACGCAAAATACCTATCGCAAGAGAGTTAAAATTAAGGCTTTGAAGGAACGGTTCCCACCAAACCAGGGGCCGATTCGCTTCTAGTTTAAATCAAGTGTTCCGGATGAACTCCGGGAGGGGAAAAAATGCGATGCGGAGCGAAAAGGGATCAGATTTCGAGTTAATTTCGCGAGGTGGTGACTTGCGAACGACCGGATTATGGTAAGCCGCTTAAAAACTTAAAATTCGCAAGCGACGACGCTGAGGCGTCGTCGCCACCCGAGCGGACGCAGACTCGACGTGTCTCGGCCACGCGACCCACGATAAAGAAATTTTTTTAAAAAACCGCCTTCCCCATTCCCGGTCCGTTCGAAATTAATTAAGGTTTCGCCGGATAATCCGACGACAATGGGACGAGGGAATGGAAATCATCGGCGTGAATCCAGACACCGTCTATCGAACCGATGAATTCCCCTTTTGGTAATCCGGACGCAAATCCGGAACGTCACCTTGTTTCTCCGCCATTTCTCGCATAGTTGACGTGTTCTCTAAACGATTATAGCGAACGGTGTTTGTAGGAACAGGGTGGTGAAGCTGAAAGGAGTCGGCGATCTCTCTACTTATTTTTCAATTGAATTGCTATTTAATGCGTTTAAGCATATTTTAAGGTATTTATGTAAATTAGCAGAAAAACAAATAATTGAGGTATGCTTGCGGGCAAATAAAACTTGTCATTCTCAGACCAACAGAAGACCAAAAGCAAAGCAAAATTCAGTGGTGCTCATCACCAGAGTGATGATTAATAGATGTATATTTCATTTTCAGATAATTTAATTAACACTGCTTAAAATGGCAATTAAAATGGTTAAATTTTGTTCAATTGGCTTTTAAACTTCTTTTTCTACTCCCGTCTGTAAAATACCTAATTACTCACCGATCTAGCGTGCGGGAAGCGTCGTTTTACCACATCAGTTTCATTTCCCTCGAAACCAAGCCACTTCGGACATTTCCAGGATTTTACCGCGGGTTTGGGAGCAATCGGATGTTTAAGGAGATATTTCCCACGCTTTAAAATTTGACGTTTGTCAATTCTGACAGTCATGTCAGTGAATGTATTCTTGTTTTGCGAAAATGTTACCATAAACTAAAGGTTGTAGAAAAAGCATAGTATTGCAACACGTTCGGTAAACTTTTTAACTCACTCATTTATTAAACACTCTCTCCGCTCGTGTCAAATAAACTCGTAAGTGTTGTTTACCGCACTTGTTGCATAATATACCATTAAAATGACATTTTCCAACTTAATATTAGGTTACAAAGACATAGTTTTCGTGCAAATAGCGTAAAACCATATCCCAGAGTCTTTTTGTTATTTTGTTTACTTACTCCCGTCTGTAAAATGCCTATTTACACACGGATCTAGCGAGCGGGAAGCGACACTTTACTACGGATCTGAGCCACTTCGGACATTTCCCGCATTTTACCGCACGGGTTTGGGAGCAATTGGATGTTTTCGAAGATTTTACCGCACGGCTTGAGTTTTCACGATTGTCAATTCTGACGGTCATGTCAGTGAAAGTATTCGTGTTGTTTTCCCAAAATGTACCCAACAACTGACGGTCGTAGAGAAAGTATAGTGTGCAACACGTTCGGTAAACTTTTGAAATCACTTGTTTATTGACTCGTGAGTCAAATACCGTTTGGCGCACTTGTTGCATAATATATTATTCAGCACGTGTTTTAAAATGTTTTTAATCTAAGTGTCTTTTGAATTAGTTCGTATAGTCACGAAAAACATAGGAGTAAATATTTTCGCGTTTTGTCTCTGAAAGTGTTTACAACTGATTTTTTTTCAAGCATAGTTTGTTGATAAATCCAACTCGGTTTCAGTTAAGCTTTAAAAAAACAAGAGAATTTTTGGCGAAATGTTGGCAAGTGCGATTTATCAACAACCGACTCAGATTTGTAAATAGTATAACTGATGAATGATATGAAAATTTTGAGTCTGAGTGCGAAAACATGAATAATTTAACAGTATTTGGAAGCAATCTCGTCCATGGATTCACCCGCCGGGAATGAGCAAGAAAAAAACAAAAAAATGATATGTAATATAATAAATGTTTACTTTGTTGTAGGAGAAATATTACTAGAGAATTACAGAAAATCACAGTATACACTGTTGGTCATTCGAAAATGCCTACCGAAAAGAATACTCTGACATATGTACTGATTGTGTGAGGTGAAACGAAAATGCTGACAAGATTGGATTTTTAAATAATTAAAACTGGTGGAAAACGAAAGTTTAAGCAACGAAATTGTTCAAGCACCCACGGAAGCTAAGTTCTATTTATTTTTCGAAAAGTAGTGTCTGAAAAAGAAAGGCCCTTTGTGAAGTTGCTTTGCTGGCATATTTATCAAAAAATCATCATCGATGCAGAAATTCAATGCTGAAGGTACCACAAAAAATATAGACATATGTAAACATTCTTAAATAGCAGCATTCAAGAAAAAAATCATAGTACACAATAGGGCCAACAAATATAACTTGTTAGAAGCACGAGATAAACTCTTTCATATGACTTTTGTTGATTATAGTTATGCTACTGGAGCATGTCGACGAATAGAACTAACCAAAACAAGTAATTCATTATTAATAGAGAAAATTAATACACTTACGTCCAGCCAACGTTCTTCGTCGACGTCACTTTATTCGTTAATATAAATTGAAATGACAAAAACAACTCTTTCCAAAATAGCAGCTCCTTTAAAATCCAGATGAATACATAGGGCATTCTTTTCGTCACAGTCCGGGGATGTTGCTATGACTGAGGACAGAGATATTGATATAATACAATTGAATAGCGGTTGGTGTTCATCCTAAGTCGCTGAAAGTTACATTTTGAAGATTCTGTCTATTGATCTAGTTGACAAAATTCAAAAGGCAGGCAGTTTAAGCACACGTATTGTATCATAAACTAGTAATCAACGAAACAGTTCCAAGAATCTCGGATCAACAAATAATTTTGAAATACCTTGTTTAAAAATAATTGAATTGAATTAAATAAATTGAAGTTTGTAAAAAAATGGTTAACATTTTGAACAAGTTTTTAGAGTTTCTAATAAATTAAAAATTATAAAAATTTATGCCGTGTCTCTTCCTTGTAGTTTTTTCTGCTTCGCGTTCTCAGCAAACTCTAGATTTTTGAAGGAACTTTTGAAAATAATTATTTTGATATAGAAAGAAAAGAAGTAATTCTCAATGATTTACTCGAGGGGGAAGTAAGGAACATTTTTTGCAGAGATAGAAGCTATAGCAGGTGTACAAAACGATATAATTACTATGTCCCGTATCTTTTATTTCACGCTTGAACTAAATTTCTTGCAATTTTACGCCATCCGTAAATACATTAGAGGGGGTATAAATTTCGAGAAAAACGCCATCTCGGCCAAATCCGATTTAAATTTAAGTAGGCAGTAGGACGGAGGACTTTTATTAGGTCCCCGAAACACATTAAACCGCACCTTGAAAAGATAGAAATACATTTTTGCGAAGATAACATTGAATTTAATTGATTCCGACGTTACATGCTGAATGTAAAATGTTCTTAAATTGTTTGATACAATTTAAAAAAGACCGAGAGTTGTTTTAGAGTTTATTAACGGCAGTGTCCTATATAAGATACTATTTTCATAATCTCGAAAGAATGCAAAGTACAAAACACAATAACTTTATTTTGTACTATCTTAATTGATAACAAAATGCGTAAATCTCCAAGAAGTCAGCTTCAATTCGTGGTTAGTTTAAAATTTTATAAACTATATGAAAATATCCGTTGCAAAAAGAATAAAAATGAATTCTCAACACAAATATTGCCTTTTAAATGTTTTATTTCCATATAGAGCGTTATTAACGATGAGTGACCTATTTGATGTTTAAGGAGAATGACTTATGGTAAAAACCTGTATATTATTTCCTTACTATGTTTTGACACGGTAATAAAGTGTATCCTAGATTTATTGTTTTTTTAAAATGTTATCAAAATCAATCAAAAAAACCAACTAATACATTTTTTACAATTAAATTAGAAAAAATCACTTGTTTATTTAACATTCGCTCCGCTGCATTCTCTTCCGTAAAATACCTAATCATCACCCATCTAGTGTGAAAAGCATCACTTTACCGCCTGAGTTTCTTGTCTCACGGATCCGACCTCCTTCTATCCTCCTTTCTATCAATCGGAGCCCCTTCGGACATTTCCGGAATATTACCGCACGAGTTCGGGAGCAATCGAATGTTTTCGGAGATATTTCCCAAGCTTTGAATTTTGACGTTTGTCAATTCTGACGGTCATGTCAGTGAATGTATTCGTATTCTTTTGCAAAAATGTACCCAAAAACTAAACGTCGTAGAAAAAGTATAGTATGCAACACGTTTGGTAAACTTAAGTCACTCGCTCCGCTTGTGCCAAATAAACTCGTGACTCGAATGCCGTTTACCGCACTTGTTGCATTATATACTATTGTCAAATTTACTATTCGTTATCTAACAAAAAATATATAAAATTAATAAATTTTAGTACAAAAAGTTTTATTTTTTGGCATAATTTTGCAGAATGCAAAAAAATGTAAGGAAATCAATGGTCAACCGTCTATTTAGCAGATGAAATAGAGATTCACATACGTAGGCGGGGTATAAAAAACATATTATTGACAATTATGACTCTTGATTTTTTTCAAGCAGTATTGAAATATATGTATGTGTATGTGTGTACGTAAGTACCTAATTAATAACCTTAACGATGAACAACTTTTAGTTTTTAAAAATTCGGAAAACTGAAAACCTCATTAAAAAAATTGTAAAAGCAAAAGACATATTTCATAAAAATGATTAATATTTTACAATTTTTGAATCGTTGAAATTTTTATCAAATTTTATCGAGTCCTTTAAAAGTTGTTAGAGAAAAAGTTATTCCCAGCGGCGTCTTTTGGGGGCTCACATCTCCGCAGTGAGCGTCTGTACGGAAAAAAGTTATAGCAACTTATGTAATTTTATCGTGTTCTATCTAAACACCCTGTATATCGTGATGCTTATCGAATGACGCGCCGTTTTAACGGCGTTTAACGAAAAGTTGGGCGCCAGAATGTCGTCCCTTGATAAAAAAAAAATGAATTTTGTAGACCGCGTCTGACGTCATTTCCGTTTCGCCTCAATAAACTCGATTTTAGTTTTTGCCTCAACCACCCCGTCTACAAGTTTTCCCAAGACGCTTTTTGCTAGGATTTCCCGATGTCAAACAAACTTTGCTTTTAACGTTCGCGCCATTTTTCCCGGACCTCGTGCGTCGGATCTTTTCCAATTCGCACGATACGTCACAACGGCGGAAAATCGGCTTTCCTTCGAAACTTTTTTCCGCCTTTTGTTCGCGACGTCTCTCTCTCCGTCTATTGTGTCGTTTTTTTTTATGCCGTTTCCCATTTTCTCGTGCGATTTCTATATCGCAAATCCAGTCCGACTGCGGGGGAAAATTAATCCATCAACAATCGTGACGAGCATCATAATGTTTCGTTTAATCGCCCTCTTCTCGAGCGAAAGTGTTAATGATGACAAATTATTTCGACGTTAGCGGCTGTAATCGTCTACCTAGAGACGCGTAGTCAACGTTGAAAATAGTGCCGTAGGCCTGTGAGCGGTTCTGATGGATATCGCGTGGCGTTGCCGATGTTTACGTTTTTTACGCGTAGTTCGGAAAGATTGTAGCGTATCTAAATTCGATATTTCATATACATTGTCAAAAAGAAAGACTTTTTTCTTGTTTCTTATTGACAAAACTTGCACAAATAAAATACAATAAGTGGAAAGGGCAAACAGAGAGAAATGTTAATAAACCATCGCAAATCAGATTGCATAGCACAATTAAAACAAAAACTACATACTTAAAAAATAAAAATACAAGTTGAAATAGGTAGATAATATAATTATTTAAAGAACTCGTTTACCGAATAAAACGTCTTTCCTAGCATCGGATGTTTTAGTTCTTTTCTAAATCAGTTCCTCAATATTCCTCGGGGTCAACCTGATTATAAATTTTAATGCCATTGTATAAACGAATTTCCAACCGGGCCGTTAGAATGAATTGTTGTTTATTTCGTAGGTAAGGTACACTTGCCGGTGACTAGGAAATTACCGCTTATTTTTGTGAATTAAATAGGCAGTTGCTGGGATAAACAAGGACGGTCAAGTTAAAACATTGAATTCAATAAAAAGTGGCTTGCGATAGGTCTGTGGAGGTGCGGTCCTTTTTGAGGAACAAATACAGACCGAAAACGATGTCAATGAACAAAAACCCCAGAAGAGCAAAAAATATTTGATGTGAGACTCAGTGAGGGCAAATTATTTATCTCGTGCAGTCTACCTCCCTAATGTGCAGGCACACAAAAGCAGCCAGAGCCTAATCTTTTCTTTAATTTATAAATGTGATTATATGTTTTTTATCGACCTGTTTTATTTAGGAGTGATTCAGGTACTAATGTTGATTGTATTTTTTGTCATACATTTTAGATTACACTTTAATATTATCTCTATTTCTTATCTTATCTTTCTTTCTTAGTTTCTTAGTTGCTCTGCTTGTTCGTTGATCAGGACCTGCAAATTCGCTTGATCTTGTCCCCTAACATGGCCAGCCCATGTCAATCTTGTCGACTTTACTATTTTCACTATCTCTGGCTACGCTATTCTAGTTGCTTGTTGCTTCTCGTTCTATATTGCTGGTGTGTTTTCATTTATTTCATGTGTATTATAGGTCTCGTAACTGAACAATAAATTCTTATTTTTTGCGGAGCATAGTAGCAGCGTTTGCTTCTTTATGGTCTATTTCCTGATTTATAATGTTGTCACATGTGTGTGTGTGTGCTTCCAAATATTTCAACGAAAATAATAATTCATTGTCACATTGTGACTATTCTGTTTGTGGAACCTTATTGTTTTTATAACTAGCAATCAACAAGAAAAAGTGAGTAATTTATTTCTGAGTATTTTATTCCAGTACGGCTGCAATATTGTAACAAAACATAAATTTTTCTTTTTTGCTGTATCGCTCGTCGTTCATTCTAATACAGACACTTTTTACATAAGGATTTTGACTTCATATTCTGATTTCTGCATTTTCCTCTTCTTGATTTTACCTCATGACTATAAGTATAATATCGCCTATTCTAATGCCTCTGAGCCTTGGCTCACTGTTCTATGTGGCGTCCAACCAAAAATTGGTTTTATTCTGTTTTTAATTTGATTTTATTGATACCAATCTTAAACAAATATATCGATCCACCGAAATATCTCCAACATCGTCGCTCCACATCGTATGCTGCACCAAGAAAAGAAACTCATTAGTTGGCAACGCAATCGTCATTTAGCGCAACCGAAATGCACATTTTAAATTTAGATGTCCTTGAGTTTCTTATTAGCAGACCTGGTCCTGAATGCAGTCGTTATCCCAGTCCGGTTCATCCCAGGTCAGGTTAAATTGACGTATCACTATATTTATGTCACGTATTACGTGCCAAATAATTTGTAATTATCACTTATGTATAAGCGTTTCGCTTGCAGGCAACGAAGCTGACACAAATTAGTTGTGCAAGTCACATATATATATAACTCAGGGTTTCAGGTTAACTGTCTAAATAGATGATTTTGTCGGATGATTATAAAATTTAAATGTTAGCTAGTGGGAGTTTGTCGTCTCTACAAAATGTAGATAAAAGTTGGCACCAAAAGTGCATTTCAGCAGTACGAAATTATTTCTTTAGTAAGATTCTAGCTTATAAGTTTGGAAGAATTAGACTTTCACTGGCAATCTTGTGCGTTAGTCCCTCGATCTTCCTTTAAAAGAATTATAAGAGAAACTCTCGCCATAGACGCTAAACATCAAATAAATAGAGAGTAAAACAAATAAAGCACTTCGAAAGAGTAATCGTTCTTCATCTTCTTCGCTTGTTTATAAAATTCCAATCCAACATTAATTTTGGTGTTTAAAAAATGACCGCTAATTTAACAAGTTCATTCTTTCGATTGTACCAAAAAAAATGGGTGTGTACTCAGCACGATATATTCCCATCTCCATCTCGCGAGCTACATATTAATTACGCCGTCATGATTTGACGGGAACGCAATAGGTCGATTTGATTTGATTCGTCGACCGTGTAATCAACCAACAATTTAAACGAACTGTGGTGTCTATTATTTTTTTTAAATTAAAGTGGAGTCCGTTAAAATGATATTTCTTTTCGAAACAGGCACGCAAAGCAAACGAAAAGCTAATTTTAGCGAAAGTTAAAAAACGGACACGAAAAGATTTGATAATTTTAGTTGAAAGAGAGTATTTAAAATAAACCCTTGCTTATGTTCCGCTAATGCCAATAATACGCTCCGCAAAGAAAAATTCATAATAGAAATTTCAAGCCTTTAACAATTTCCGTGTTTGAGGATTGTATATCCAACCGCCTCTAGATATTCAGAAGTAATACTTGCTACGGTTGGTCTTGAATTATCATGTAATATAATGTAATGAAACATTGTTGTTCAACAGAAAAATCTTAATATAATTAAGGAATAAATATTGGTAAATCCAATTTGACAACAAAAATGCTAAACGTTTATTTAAGAACAGGAATTATTTGCTTCATTCAGCAAAATGGTGCAGCAGCTATATATACTATATATAATATAAACATGATACCCAGTACTGTCTATACTTTTAACCTTTATCTTATTTTTAAGATAATTTTAGGGAATGGAGGGTTCCAATTATCGCTTCCTAAAATATTCCTAATGTTAAGTTTTTTTCATGTAAACTGCCTGGAGTACTATCTATTGTCCAATATGTTCTTATTCTGATAAGTGGAGGTGTATTTCTAGACTACAAGTAATATTGATCCTTCTTACTATTATTATTTAAATTGTTGATTATATTTGTATTATGTTTGCTTTGTTAAATATTGTTATATTGATTATATTTTGCGATTATACGGATCTATGTCCTTGTTTTTAATTCATTCAGCTCTATCGCCTGTTGATTAATCTTATAGTAGTATATATGCTTAAAAGGATTATGATGATAATTAGATTTGCAGGCCTAGAAAGTCCATGCCTTGGTTAACTTTATCTCTTCATTCTTTTCTGTCCTCTGATTTTCTGCTCCAGTTGTTAATCCCTAGTTCATATATACCATCTTCTAGGTTGGTCAAATAGATCGTGCAGTTCCTTATTGTTTCTTCTTTCCCGTCTCACCAACGAAGACTTTTTCCAGTGTCCACTTTTCACTTCCAAATAATGTTATAGGCCTCAGTACTGACTTGTAAATTCATAGTTTTGCACTTTTCCACAGCAATTTGCTATTAAATTATTTTATGTATATATTTCTTTCCTTTTAATAACCTCCCTTGAATTTCATGTTCTAGTTTTCTAGTAAATTCTGCTCCCAACTATACTTAAAAGGCTATGCTTTGTTAATTCAAATATTCTATTATATTTTTAATTAAACCATTATTTTGTCTCCTTAAAGAAGACAAGCGAATATCGTTGATCTAACTTTTTTAAATAAACAAATTCTAAATAGTGACCGGATTCAACTTCCCCGCTTTGTTTCATTGCTCTTCTAAATCAAATCCCGAAAGACTGTTGCCTAGGTCGGTTATCTCTGAAGCCCACGTCCGAAGTTAAAAAAAAAGTTAATAAAGCTTTCGTTTAACTCCGTAAATATTTTATTTTTGACAGGGCAATAGTATTTATCTCCCGAAATCATCGCAGGAAAGCACCGTCCCGTCTGCAGTATTGTTTTCGCGGCGGAACGAATACGCTGTTGCCAGATGACACGCGAGGTAAATGACATTTCACTTTAGGTTTCCGCGTATCGACCATTTGCAGACGTTGTATATAGAATATACCGATACGATTGAGAATTGTTTCCATCTCGGCTCGAAATTATTTTCGTGCTGAATCGTTTTCTATTAAAAGTCGTCGAGTTTTTGAGGCGCGGTGTAATAATAGCAAATTGTTGCTGACTTGGTTAGAAAGTCGAGAGCATAGAGCCGGAAGGCTCAATAAATAATAAATAATGAACATCGTCGGAGGAGATTCCGCTGCGATGTGATGGGATATCGGATTCGATTTCTTGAAATGGCATCATCTGGAGTGTCCTAAAGCGTTGAAACTCCCATATTTTTTTCATTGGTACCCTATTTTGCTTCTTTAAAGCACGCCTCTGAAAAACGTAAATTTATTTTTTTTAATTATTGATCTTCGACGTTGACAGGATATCAGGACACTCCATCAGTCTTTGGATTTTTTGGTTAGTTTGGTTAACGACTAATTTATTAAATCAATTCAGTCCTTTATCTTTTGGGCGACGCGGTTGTTGTATATTTTGACTAGTTTTGATGGAGAGAATCTCGTATATGAAGAATGCCTGCCAATAATTAGCAAAGATTTTTGAAAATGTTAAATGGTATTCTAGAAACAACCTTAATCAAGGTAATCATTTTAAAGTTATTAGATTAATGAGTCACAAAGCATTTCTGCGAATTAATAAAAAGTGTGTTTGGGTTTATTAACGGACTAAGAACTAAGCCCCTGGTACAGGAATACTAGGGCCAACAACAAAACCACTTGACTACCGGAGAGCTTTTGATAATTTCGAACATGATATCCTCTTGATACACGATTACGCGAGATTGTAGTATGTACAGATGTTAGCGGAACATTTTTTGAAACACCCGGTAATATATTTTTTATTTAGATGTAGTGTAATCAGACATAAAACTCTCCTCAAAACAGGGAAAATTGATAAATTTCACGAATACCAAAAATGCGCTCTTTCAATAACGATCTTGTCGAGTTTTTCTTAGTGGATCTCATTAAACTAATACCGATCGAAAAGTCCCCGAGCGAAAACAAAAGAAGGCGCGTTTTCCTCTTTTAAAACAAAGCAGTGGGGCGTGGGGAGCTTAGCAATAAAAAACTTCTTTCTCAATTACGAAAGTTGTTGCCGAAAACGTTTGATCCAAATGAAAACGGAAAATTCTTTTCGGTTTGCACGAGGGACGTCAGGCCGGTGGGGCGGGGGCGGGAGAGGGGACTGTTTCGTGTCGGAAACCGGGTACCGAACACGATAAATAAATTAGTCACAAAATTGCATGTAATCGACCCTGAAATCAAAAAACAACCGGGCGACACGAAAAACAAATAAAAACCGCTTGTAATGGCGAACGCAACGCAGCGGATGTTGCGTTAAATTATTAAAATGGCAATCCCGATTTAGCAAGAGGTTGTAACTAAGAAGGGGTCAATCGAGAATATTGAAAGGGGTCGAAAAAATTTCGTTTTAAATAGCGTACTGGTCTGTCTGCGTGTTAGTACACTTTGTCGTCGCTAAATGGCACTGACTGAAAGTTGAGAGCCGAGATTTTTTTTGAAACATTTCACAATAATTTAGTGGACTCAAACTAAACTGGAATGCCAACAGCGTGATAGAAAAGTGAGGCAAATGGTACAATAGAAAAAAGATAGTGAATATCCTCACTACTAGCCATCGTTGTCCTTCTCTTTCTCATTGAAATAAATGAGCTGTTATTTTATTTGCAGACGTTTTCGTTATGAAGTTATTGGCTATTAAAGAATATTTTCTTTGAATAAAACAGAAACTATAATAATCTAATAATTGATATTTAAATTCAAAACATTCATGTGTTTCTCAATTTGTAAACTTATTGTCAGATAATAGTGGTAGATATTTTTTCCTAAGGTAAATAAAAAATAAAAATAAAAAATAATGTTAATTTAGTTATCAAGTATGCCTCTGGAAATTATAAAAGTACGGAAGATACAACGGAATGAAAAGGAAGTAGAAACAAGGACAACATTTTAATATACCTTCTTACAAAACTTCTGGATTCCTCCTGCGTCGGTTTTTGCTTAGTCGGAATTGAAACTGACTTCAGTTTCGGTGGCTCTGAAGAAGCCAACAGGATGATTGGCGAAACGTCAGCAAGTTCGACTAAGCAAAAACCGACGCAGGAGGAAACCAGAAGCATTACAGTAGCCTGTGGAAATTTTAATATGCCACTTATTTTGCCGCCAAACCTTTTTATGCGGATATTTTTTTTTGACAAAAATGATATTTTCTAAATTAAAGCTTACTGCTACATATAAGTAAAATAAAATGATGTTGATAGGGGAATAATAAAATAATAAAAAGATTATTTCAGAAACAACGATGAAGTATAAATATTTTAAATGAGTTTCAACTTGAATTTTGTCAGCAGTAACTTTATGGCCCAATCAAAAATATTTGGGATTTTAATTGTATTTCCGTATGATAAGCCTTTTCATTAATAATAAAATATATATTTTTTGAGTCCCTTTTGGAGAGAAGAAAGCATTTTCGGCGACATGTTTAATAAACAAATTAACATTATTTTTTAATATTCTTATCCTAGAAATCAGCCGTTTATAGTAAGATTCATTATCAATAAATAAATCATCAACCAAGTAAGACCTTTTTTGTCCAATAATAGTTGATTATTTTGATTACTATGATTATGTTAGTTATGTTAGTACATACAAGTTAAATTAGTGCAAACGTTCTCATTTTCACAGAATATTTGTTGGGGTATGGCAGCTGTATCAGCATCACCGTGCCTTTATCAAATGTAAAATAAATTTTTAATGAATAGCATGATTAAAATCCAAACTTTTATTTTTATACGCTCTTTTATGTTCGTTGATGCTTTTCTTTAAAGTTCTACCTTTTAAAAACTTCGGGATTGACGTTTAATGTGGGGCATTTACTTTTTACCAATCATCTTGTTGGCTTCTTCAGAATAGCGTAACTGAAATTGGCTCGCATTCTACTATTATATATATATATATATATATATATATATATATATATATATATATATATATATATATATATATATATATATATATATATATATATATATATATATATATATATATATATATATATTCTCACGTATTGATTCACGGATGCAAAAATGTGATGACACTATATTCCGGGATATCATCCGTTCGCTCGTTGAACTCCGACTGGAATCCTGCATCCGACTGGAATCCTGCAGACGTTTCGCCAAAATCTCACTTGGCATCTTCAATGCTCGCGCTCCGAAAACACTTCGAACACGAGCGAACGGATGTTATCGCGGAATATAGTGTCATCATTATATATATATATATATATATATATATATATATATATATATATATATATATATATATATATATATATATATATATATATATATATATATATATATATATATATATATATATATATATATATATATATATATATATTCACATCTTGTAAATCGAGATTTGGCACCCATTCGTTCACCAATGCATTTGAGGTGGGTGCATCAATTAATTCCATCAGTCCTTCCTCATCTAAAGTTTCTTTCCCGAGTAATAGTTCTCTTACATCCTGATTCACATTCTTATTCGCTTAAACGAGAAGCAATGTTTGCCAATTCAACTGGGAGTGAAATTGTAGAATCATCTTGTTTTGCTTGAACCATGTAAAGTTAAAGAGGTAAAAGAGGTTTCCAACATGAAGAGAAGGAGGACAATTTGCACATTTGGATAATCCGGTTCTATATTGTGGCAACCAGCATCATCAAGAACCAACAACACTTTGAAATACTTTTTACAAAGCTTTTGGTTTCCTCCTGCTTCGGTTTTTGCTGAGTCGAAATCAGTTTCAGTCAAGCTCTGAAGAAGCCAACAGGATGATTGGCGAAATTTCAGCAATTTCGACTCAGCAAAAACCGACGCAGGAGGAATCCGGAAGCTTTGTAAAAAGTACTTTGAAATACAATGAAATACATAGTAACAAACTCAGCTGAAACTGGAGAAATCAAGTTCGATTCATCACCAACCGACGCAGAGTGGAATAGAGTTTTTCCAATATATTACTAAATGATCAATTAGTTGGATTTGAATGATAAATCTACATTTAATTTCAAATACCCTACAATAACTGTAATTAAGAATTTATTAGCACCCTTTCATATTTATAGACGTGGGAAGATTTCATAATGGCACAGTGTTGCCGAAACAGGTTTCGTACACCAATAAATATTATGTTCAAATCAGTTCAAGTACTTGAAAGAGTGACAAGCTCCCCCTATTTTCACCCTTTTTTCTTCGTTATTCTAATCAGTTATTTAGTTTTAAAATTTCTTGGCGAACGTATATTGTATATTAAATATAATGACACTCGAAAACAAAGACCGTATGGTATATTATCGGATTTAGACTAGTTACTTTCTAAAACACGTAACAACAAATGTATGTTTTAAGACGATAACTCCATTTCATACATTACATACATAGTGTTCTAAATATTTCAAAATAGGAGTTTTTTGTCACTATAATCGCTTTTTTCGTAAATTTTCGGATTATTGTAAATGTCGTTTCAGGCCCCAACACAAATTGGCGGAAGCTCTAACGTATTCAGGTGTTTGTTATGCGAAATATTAAAAAAATATCCCTTTCGTTTCCTTTCCGAAAATCTTTAGGGCTTTACGCGCCGCCGTCACGTCATATGATGGATACCTCCATGCAGTCTACACACCGACATCTCGCAATGAATGTTTACAACCGTTTTAATAAGTCTTATTAGAACAAGTCCGCGCAGTATAGATAAATCAACCGGTGTCGCATTCTTCGGCAATTACGGCGACATGATAATTAAAAATTAACATTAATTTACATAACCGGGGAAAATTAAAAGTTTCGCGTGCCGTAAATCTTGTCAAGGAAGCCTGGTAGCAGTAACAAATCAAGCGGCTTCGCTTCGCGTTTTTGTTCGCAAAACGATTCGGCACAGACCACATACGCACGCACAATTTGCGATAATCGACGTTGACAAACTTTATTTATAACTCCGCTAATATGGCGAGTGAAATCTCTTTTGAGCCGTTCCAGATAGACATCTGTTAAATGGTTTCGACAGCAGCGGTTTGGCTCGGCGTTTTGTTATGGAGATGCGGCTTTATATCGACTGCCTGTGCCTGTGTGTGTATGTATGTGTTTAAGCGCATCGAAATAATCGAATATACGTATCGCCTTTTTTGGGGAAATTGCCGCGATATTGGGCAATTTGCGGCCTCGCACTTTGGCGTTACGTATATATACCACGACGAAACTACTTATTATTAACGGCATAACATTTTAACTTGATGCAAATATCTTTTGACTGATATACCATACACAGAATAATAGTTTTATGTGTTCACAAGCATATGTAGATGACAATTTAATTCAATATAGGTATTGTTGGTTTTTACAGTATCTTTCTCTATTTGCCCAGTCTTCAACTTTTACGTTACTGCCTCCGATTTATTTCAGCTTTTTCTTGGTTCACCCCTTTTCTTTTTTTGTTTTAGACTCTAGTCGAATTTCTTGTCGCACATGTCCGTATGATCTCAGACTCTGTGTCTATTGTATCAACTATATTAGTTGTTATACTCATACATTCTCTTAAGTGAGGCTGTAAAACCTATCTTTCGGCCCCATATGTTGTGAGTCTTTGAACTGTGGATTTATGTATTATCATTTTCATAAATTTTCTTATGCATTAACAAGTTAACAAACCGTATCTCTAATATTTTGTTAACCATTAGCTATAAAACAATAAATAGTTCTTTTTTGAACAATAATGATATCTGTTTCATGTATATTTAAATATTTATAATATCTTTATGAACTTTTTAATAATGTTACATTATAATCTCACACGCCAATGAGCGGAAATTATTTCCTTCCAGCTTACGTCATTACCATTCCATTCTATTCCAAGGCCTCCTCCTCAATCCTTCCTTGCCTATATTAAACATGAACTTTATTTTAGTTGGACTTCCCTGAACTACACCGAATTTGAAGATTTCAGAATGAAGCCATCAAACCAATATTTAAAGTACCTTGTGCGAGCCTACAAGAATAGGCGAGATTTAAACCCTATAATAAGAAAATTTTTTATATCAGATGTTACTGAAAGCGATTTTAAGGAGAATAAGTCCATATGTCTTGATTTCAAATTATACATGTTAAAGAATCTTTTGCAAGTCGGCTTTTTTTGTTAATATTTCCAACATTGTTGTTCTGCCGATGTTAATAAGTATTCCCCGATCCCTGTAGATTAGGATTATTTGTATTTGGCTATATCATGTAGGACTGTTTAAGCTTGTTTACTGTCTATAATAAATTATTATTATAAAGAAAGAGTCCTACATAGCTATTATTGAACCCATCACCACATATGGATCATAACATCTAGAACGAAAGAACGATTCAAAGCCATAGAATTAGACGAGCATCCAGAACATCCCCGTTGGAACATATCCGTAACGAAACAATTAGAGAAAGAGCAGGTATAAAAGAGGATATTTTAGGGAGAATAGAGGATAGACAACTGATATGGTATGGCCATATAAACAGGGTTGACAGAAATGGATGAGAAAGAAGACTTCTAGAATATACACCGACAAATAGGAGGAAAATCTTGGACAGGAAGAAATTTAAAATAACTTGTGATTTAAAAACAAAGACAGGGAAAATTAAAACATCCAAGAGTAATGAACGATGCAGTATTTCGGAATTTGATTTAATTACTTAAAATAGTTGGTTAGTGATGGACATTTTACCCCGGTTTAATTTAATTAACTCCGCGCTAGGTCGGGACGTTTCGGCTTTGTAACTATCAACAGATTTTATCGTTCTAGTTACTACCGGCAAACTGCTTACTTTCAGATTAGAATTATAGAGGCAAAACTCGGATGAAATACGGGCGCTTCGACTCGCCGGATGCAGACACTATCCGATAAAATATTTACCGGAGGTTTTACGTTATTGCAGAGACGTTCGTGATCGCCGACGACTAAAAACTTTCGGACACGAGACACAAAATAAACCGTTAAAACCACCAAGGCAAAAAAAAAGATTTAAGAAAAGCCCCTATATACGGTTAGTTTTCGAGATCGATACGCGGGCCGCCATCAGTGCCGTCCGCGTTTAAAATTCGAAACGCGGCGGCCTATAAATAAGTTGTCACTTCATGCGAAACGCATCTATATTTTATGTGCCGAAGAACGGGCCTCCGTCTTGATTTTTACTATGACGAGATCAAAAAGTTACGAGACTACGTTTTTAGTACTCGAGGATTAAGTGCGGTTTACGACGGAGCAAAGTTTCCCAAGCAGAGGCGCGTCGCAGGGGTTAGATCCCCTCTTATGTTTCATCGAAAACTTCCCGCCAATTAGGGTGGTTTTAGAATCAAATCCCATCCCGATCAGTTTGTCATATTTTGAGTCTTTTGCATACTGAGAGAGAGTTCGTTACTACTGAAGCATGTGATATTTAGCTTGTTTATCAGGGGTACATCAATTTTAAAAAATAAAGACCTAAAAAATATTTTTTAGCGTCTTGAGTTTTTAATTGAAAAAAGTATCCTTTTTTAGAATCGATTTTTAGTAAGTTATAGGAAAAAATCAGTATTTTTCGAATTTGTACGAGAAAACCCGGCTTCAATAATGAATAAAAGTGGAATAAGGGTCTTATTTCTCCATAGAGGAAAAAATGATAGAAACTTGACATGTTTTGTTTTCGCGTTCTATACCTTCAGATCCCAGAGACTTCCCACGTTTATCCGGCCAACCGGTATAATAAAAAACACTACCTCTACGTTTTTGGTAATTAATTAATTTTGCTCTCGATGGAATACAATGACGAGATACATAAACTTTTATTAAAACTTTATTTCTTCTTGTGCATTAAGTAGTAAAAAATACATAGTATATTTGCAAAAAAATAAATATATCTTAATAACATGTTTCCAGAAAGGAAAATTCAAAATGCACGTTTAGACATACTTACTTCCAGAGCAACACCATTTTCGTAGGCATTTGCAAAATCCTTATCAAACCCTGCAGACTGGCAATAGAGAAACCAATGTTTTAAAAGGCTCGTTATTTATAATCGTAAAGTTTTCAAATTTTTTAAATTAATCAAAATATATAAGAAAATAATCAGGAAATCTGAAGGGACCTTTCATGAAATTTACTCAGAAATCCAAAAATGGTACTTCAGTTGGACGTTATATTACCAACGGTGTTATGATACTTATCAGATACCCTCTATGTGTAAGTGTTGCGTTCAAGATTTTTCGAGAAAATAAACTAATCTATTGATATTGAAAACCGTTTTCGCAACAAACCCTGTTTAAATCCAGTTATTAGTAAATTTGTATGGAAATTTTTATGTTTCCCCAAATTTCTTAACTTGATCTGTAGAACTAGCAAGCCACAAACCAAATAAACTCGTAGCCCACATTAAACATAACAAGGTTCGTAACAATAACAAACGTGGGAATTACCCCCATCCAAAACGGATCCATTAGACGCGTTAAAATTCAAAACGGCCCCCGGGAACGGCCAAATTGAACCGCCGCCGCCGTACCGAGCATAATAACTCCTCGAAGTGTTTGTCATAAACCGAAACTTTAGTCAATAATTATCGGGAAGTGCTAAGGAATACTCCCCGGAGTCTCCTAATATAAAGCAAATGACAGGGCAGCATAACTCAGAGGTCCTGTCTGCAACCCTCCGGTGGCCAAACTTCCAAAACTAATTACGGAGCGGTGATTGATACGTAACGACGTCGACGTCCTGGGGGCGGGAACATCTCGCCTTCGACACACGCCCATTTATTAATTTATCCCCGACGTAACAATTCGATCCCCAACGTCCTTGAATCATATGTTTTTTCCACGACGCTAGCAAAATTTCATCTATCTAAATCAAAATACTCATCAAAGAGGACCGTTAAATTACAAATGAGTAAATCAAATCTTCTTCTCAGAGTTCCATCTTCTATCGAAGGTTGGAAATTATCATGGCAATGCGGACCTTGTTGACAGCCGCTTTAAATAGCTCAGTGCTGCTGCAGCCCAACCTTTCAACACTTCGCCTACCTCGTACAACCAGCTGCAACAAGTTATATCTTGGTCCCCTCATTAGATATCCTGGATATTCAACTTTCCTTTTTTTATTGTTTCAAAAATTGCCGGCTCGCATCCATTGATATCCTTTTTGTCCACGATATCTTCAAAATCCTTCTGTAACACCAGAGCTCAAACGCAGTTTATTGACTTGCGTCTGCTTTAGCGTCCATACCATATAAAACGGTAAATAATACGTAGCACCGAAGCTTTCTCACACGCAGTATCAAACTCAAGTTCCTGTTAGTAAAGAATTTTTTAAGTCTGATAAACGCTGGTCGTGCAGTTTCACATCATCAAATCTAAGAATCCCAAATTTAGAAAAATGTAATAACATGTTATGCAGTCATTGAAGTGATCTTCAGAATCACATGGCTGAAACCAATCATTCTCTGACCAGTAGTTTGTAATTGCTCCTTCTTTAATTAAAAAACATAAGCTCGAATTCAAAAATTTTCTTTTTTTTATGTACTTTCCAACTATATAATTAAATTAAAGAACAGTAAATATAAAAACTGTTCAAAAAATTTTTGTACAGATTTTCTGGGAAGTTTTAATTTTGATCAGGATCATTTTAATGAATATCTGGTGCCCGAATTAATACAAAAAACCTAGAAAAAACGTTTTTTCCCCAGTTTCATGTTTTAAAGACCGGTAAAACCGGACGAGATCTGTCACTTTGCTGGACAAATTAAAAATAAACATAAACAACAGCAGTGGAATAAGCGAGATTCCAAGTGGTATAATAAAAATTTCTGTTCAATATGTCAGTAAAGTGTTTTATCTATTGATTAATGACTCCTTTGAAAATGGAGTATTTCCTAGACTAACTTAAAATAGCTTTAATAAAACGGGGACCCAGAAATAATTACTAATTACAGACCGATTAGCGGGTTTTCTAAAATATTTGGAATGGCTAACAGTATAAACTGCTCAACAATCATCAGCATTGATATGTAGCAAATAAATTAACCGAAACCGCTATACTTCAATTTATAAAAACATTTTTGAAACTTGTAGGGAGTAAGAAAACAAAGAAACAAAACAAAGAAAAAACAAACTTAATTATTTTGAGAATTAAATTAGGTATAGCGAATTACCACTAGAAGTTTTTTGATTGGTCACTTTGAATTAGAGTTCTTGCACACTATATGAATATGAAAACTTTAAAAATAATCTAATGTGCAAAATTTCAGTCACAGTGGTCAACCACAGAAAATTTTTGTGGTTTTTCGTACCTTTAAAAAAATGTAATTTAGAGACAATTGTAGGGAGGTGTTTAAGGCTGAGGACATTTTGACTGTGTACTTTTTATAAATTTATGAAACATTGATATCCTTTTTTTAAAATAGAAAGGATTTCGAGCTTCAGATATTTCACAGATATAATATTAGAACCTTATAATTTTAACCTTAACTGAAAGGAGTCCTTTACAGATCTAAAGCTCTTTAAGTGCACTATAAAAAAGTTACTAACAGATTTAGAACCTTACTCTCTAGAAGACTTTGTTTTAGCAGGCTCTAATTAATACATTGTAAGTAATTGAAATTTGTGATAGGATCTTCCTTTTCCTTTTTTAACAACAATTTGCTTTGTGTTTGGTATGTTATTTTATGTAATGTGAGAGAACCTTATTTTGGCAAAATTCATTAAAATCCAACTGAAAATTAGTCTGTTACTTTATGTATCACGTAATTTAATAGCAGACCCCCTAATTTTAAAGGAAAATTATAAGATTCTATACATGCCTTTCTGAAGGTCTAAAATTACAAAATTTTGAATACAGTCATCATATTCTTCAAGTAATTTAGGATTTTTTTTGTTGAGAAATGTTAAGTGGTAGGAGAACGTTAGATCTTTAATGTCATAGATTGGGTTGTCGGAATTAAACGAGCTAGGTCTAGGCTTTATTCTATATTCTACTTTATAAAAAATAAAAACTTATAAATAATAAATACGTATTTGATAGTAGAAGCTAGGGCGTATTGAGTCACAACTGATATTTCTTTTTTTTTTCAAGAAAACACATTTTGTTTATTTTAAACCGAAGGTATTGCCATAAATAAATAAAAATGAATACTAATAAAATAATTCCTTAACTGCCGTAATTTTAGAACATGCTATCAGTAGTGCTTTTGATTACACCCATTCCAAAAAAGTGTGTGGTGCTTTCTTGTGAACCAGTAAAGCTTTTACGGATTAACTTTTATTTTAGATTTTTGACATTTTTTAAGTCGACAGTTTCAATTGATGAAATAATATAATAATAATAAACATTTCAGCTGCAAACTAGTGTTATGGAAATAAATTCTTCCTGCTAAATAAAAAATGACATTTCCGACCCCACAAATGGTGCAGTTCATCGGCAAGCGGGAGGTGGTCTTTTTCCTCCCTCCTACAAATGCGGGAGTTGTTTTAAAAGTTCAGCCAATGTAGGCTGGTAATGTAGGTAGATAAAAAAATGTTGCTGTTATTATGAAGTAATCACAAAATACAGTAGAGAAAATTGTACACCTGCCTCCGAACTAAAATGCCTTCGAAATGTGACTTAGTATTGCTTTATACATTTGGTGTAAAACTTGATAGCAACTAACCGAAACTGAAGAAAAAAATCTTATAATTTGCGCGTCCCATTCTACTGCATAATTATAATAATCAGCTTTCAGCTCGATTTGACACGAGACAGAAACCTCGAAAAAAAAATTAATTCCCCTCATCCTGAGACAGGCCACGCAATACCAGCTTGCGACCGATTCCACACACACACACACACACACACACACACGCAAATTTTAAACACAATGTTGCAAGATCTCGGCTTATGACTTGTTCGTGCAACAATTAAGTGCGCGTCTGTATAAGGATTAAGTTTCCCTGTGTCGATCTCCGATTCTTTCCGAATGACTTTGGCTTTAGTTGACGCTGTTTTTTTTCTTTCGTTTTGGGTGCCTCCACCCTGTAACGCGAGCTCGACGAGCGCTTTACGACTTGATTTCTTCTTAAACTTATAATATTTGTGCGCTCCGCTCGTTTGTTTGCTTATGTTCGAATTAAAGATTCGTTTACGGCTGTTTATTTTTATATCATTTTTATGACGTCTTTTTTAAATATCATTTAGAGCGAGAGTTCGTTGGCTCTCTGATCGTGACATACGAGGCCTTGTCTTAAACTATGTGATGTTTTTAGTTTTTTACGTCAATTTTAACTAAAGCTCTTCTTAACACATTTTTCTTTATTCCTCATAAGTATATAGTGGGAACCAAATAAATTTTATTTTGTCCGATGCAGATTTTATAATAATTTTGTTTTTACGAAAGATATATTATGTCTTTAATGGTAACAACAAAAGATTTAAACAGAAAATGGTCGAGTATATCTCTTTACAATCGCAAAAAAAAAAATAAAAAACTGAACGAAAGCCGGCAGTAACCTTTTTAATATTCCTTGCAAAATTTAGCACATTAGAAGCAATTGCATTTAAAATTTAGTTTCTTCAATCCGCATAAATAAAATTTGGTATCTGCTTAGAGATTTTGGCCCTAAAACCCGAAAAAACTAATAACACTCCGGAATATTGATGTCTATATTTGTTTATTACCTTAGTACGCATTGGTTTTAGTTTTTCCGTTTTTATAAACTGCATGAAGCCGATAGAACGTTCGAAAATTACGTATAGGTAAGTTCGTTGGATGATTGGCAATTATTGAAGGTGTTGCATATTTTGTTTGTCATAGTTTTCAGTTAGTGCGCATGCCTGTAGCTTATAATAAAGTTCAGCTTCTAGGCAGACGAGAGTCGGTCGGTCTCCGAGTCGCACACAAAAGCGAAAAGAACTTTTGTCGGTACTAAAAATGTCGGGATAATTTGTTTCTTTTACAAAATACACAGTCTTAGTCATCCTCCGACGTTTTATTTTACCGAAAAATTGTTTTAATGAAAATTGCTGAACAATAACCCCCAAATCAATAACAGAAGGCTTAGTCGTCTCCTGACAAAGCGGATTTCCAATGCTTTTTGAATTTTTTCAAAAGTAATGAAATTTGTTCTAGTAGATTATGATATGGTAGAAGATTATGGTAACGACCATAAATGAAAGGGACCTAAAGATATTAAAATGTTTATGCTGCAATTTTTTCAATTAAGAACGTAGAAAAATCAAGTTTACCTATGTTATAAGGTGGCAGCAAGATATCAAATGGTAAGGCTGATTGAAGAGTGACATCTGTGCAGATAGTTTACTACGTGCACCTATCGAACATAAGCAGATACCTACCATCGATCCTACTAACTCGTGATATGATGAAACAATTTTGGCCACTTGTATTGGGCTGACATTATGATTTGAAAGGCAGTGTTCCAAAAATTGACTGATTAAGATTGTTTCTTCAATAATACAAGCGTTTCCTCAATCACTTAATATTTATTGAATTTTTCTATTCTATAAATGGACTGTATCTCACATTGCGGCGACGTCACGACCCATGCCGTGCACGCCTACCTCGTAACGCTACAAAATTGTTACTCCTAGCAGAAACGTAGACCTTGCCGGTTTGGCGTACAACGCACTGTTGTCACATTGACTGAAATGTCCGGCATGTTTAAGATACACAAAATTAAAAAGAAATTTACATAATTCTGAACTCAACAAAGATATTTGAATAAATAATGATAAATAAAGTTGAAAACATATTTGTATAAATTATATATAATTATTTGCAAAAAGGGACTGAAAGTTATTTAGAACTGGTCAAAGTTCAGTCCCAAAAGTATAATCGTAGAAAAAAAAAAAACAAAAAATATCTTCAAAAATATATATCTAGAAATAAAAGCTAAGTTTTATGATATCAATATTATATTTTGAATGGACAACAGAAGTGATAGAAAAAAGACAAAATAGAAAAGAACATACCCATCATTTAGGAGGTACTGTTTGTGTTTTTGTTTAAAGAATTGTCTAGGGGCACTGTCGTATAATATGTAAAGGTTATATGAAAACGATCTTTAATAAAGTGAGGTATTAACGTCGGTTCCGTATTCTTATTTACTAGGTAAGAGGGACATTGATTATATGTAAATACTGTGGAACAAAACTACAGAATGCAATTTAGGTCGATTTTCCATTGATAACCATCTAGTTTCCCGTAACTTATGTGATATTGACATCCTCCTGCGTATATTATGTAGAAAGGCAAGCGTTTTGTACCCTCTGAATTCTGTCTTTATTCATTTTACCCAAACATCCATAAGGTTAGATAAAGTTATTTTTAGTTGTTTCGCAAGTAATTGACGACTTAAACCTTAAAACTTAGGGATGTGTCAAAATGTAGCCCTAGACTTCTTGCTTGTTTTATGCATCTAATAGTGTGTCGTGTTTTTTACTCTTGACTATCATTTATTATATTGTGACGAGCGAACACATCTGCCAACTTTTGAGAAACGGTTGGAGAATTAGACCCTGATTGTGAGGAAACTATGCTTTCTATAAATATGAAGCGCCGCTGCTGCGCTGCCAGTCAGTCGAAAAATGAATCCGTACAGCGCGGAAATAAGTAATCAACTGATATAAATAGATCATTAATAGGAGAATCGTAGTGTGTAAATAGTCATTTTTAAATAAATATAATAGTGTATAATAATAATAATAATATAATAAAAATAAACCCGCAAAAACATTATCCAAATCAAATGTTCCTGTTCTAACCTAATATACTTTGTTATAAAATATAGAATATTTCCCTAGTACTCTGCATACTCTACGGGGTCAATATGTCGAAGGAGTGCGATACGATTCGAATATTATCAACCCCTTCTTCAGAGAAAAACTCTTCATTTATCTTTTAACCGGACCGACCCTCAGTTAGGGTCGATTTATATTGAAACCTATAAAAGGCCGGGAGCAATTAAGCGCGAGCAATTCATAACCAAACCCGTTGTTAAATTTATATAATTCGACGTTTTGTATGCCATTTTTCGTCCGAATTGCGCTTAATTTCGCAAGTTTCGAGAACGGGACGACGAACGGGACGCGTCATCGAATGAATAGAAATACGTGTTAATGCACTTTCCGGGGTGGCGTTCATTAAAATTCACGGTTTTACAACCCTTTGCCTTTCGCGAAGAGTCATTTCCTGGTTTACGACCGCGCTATCGCCGCCTCGTAAAGCCCTACCGAATGGCGATGTTGATTTTTGCCCTCCCGAAACGTTCATTTTGACGGTTTAATTTGACTTTAAGGATTAAAGCGGATTATGGGCGACGACGACGAGAACGACGCATCGCCAGACGTCATCCCGGTCGTAAAGTCTGTCGAAAATTATCGCGCCACTCGAATTTTGGAAGGAATGTGCCATTTTTTCAAAAGCGGTTCTATTTTAGTGCCCTCTCTCCTTTAAAAATGGACGTAAGACGCTTAAAACAATAATACGCGTTTGTGTTTCAATGGTTGTTCTTTCAAGCCCTGCTTGGGGGTATTTTGGATCTTTAAGGATGTGACTGCTTTGATAAAAGTGTCACTTTACCCCTTAAATACGTACTGTTAGCGCTAACTAGCTTGACTAAGTCAAAGAACCACAAGCGAAATGAAATACTCCCCTACTTCATCACCATATGACGAAGAAGAAGGTGGACAAGAAGAAATAAAGTACTAACATAGGTAAAAAAAACGATTTTTTTTCGATCTGATACAGAAAAACTAGTTGCTAGTTACCTCTAGAAAATACTTACCACTTATGAGATCTTAATATTATTGGGAAGATTATTCTCATTATAGTTTTGTATTGTCCATTTAGTCTTATCACCAATAGAGCATAAAGCCATTATTATTGATAATTTTTATCGGAAATTTTTCCATAAATCGAACCATTTCAAAGATATTCCAGGTGAAAGATTGACGAATTTAAAGAAAAATAATTTTTTGTTCTGAATTTTCTCATTGACGGAAAAATAATTATCGCGAAATGTTTTTTTATAGGAAATTTAATGCTCTACAAAAAAGGTCTTTTTTGTGTTTTTTTTTTTAATTTTAAATGAACCCGTTCAGAAATTTTCAATTATATTCTTCAATTGTGATTAAAACAAAATTATAAAATAAAATATCTATAGAAATTTGATTAAGAAGAAATATACTCCCAAACAAATGGTAAAAAATAATTTAAAAACTGTCATTTCCTCAAAATAAACTCCAATTTTTGATAAATATTGTAAAAACTCATCAATTTATTGAATACATTGATAATACTTATTAAAAACTATGAATATAAGTACCTATTAGGATTGAAATTGGAAATATCTTCAAAATCATTCTAGCAATCGATAAACCACACGAGACCTTTTTTGTAGAGCATTAAATTTTCTATAAGAATAATCGAAAACATTTAACAGCCAATAACAAAATTCAGAACAAAAAGTTATTTTTCTTTAAATTTTTCAATCTTTGACCACGAATATCTTTGAAATTGTAAAACTGTAATGAATGCTTTCTCGAGGTTACTGGCAACTAGTTTTTGTGTTTCAGATCCAAAAAAAAAAAAAAAATTCGAGTATTTGGAACCAGAGGGAGGAATAAAAAATGCCGAATTAGAAACTCCCGATGAGATCTCAGATATTCCCTGAGTAACCAAGGAAAATAACAAAAGGGAAAAATTTGTTATTTATATAAATATCACCTAGAGAGAAAAAACTTCTAAATCACAACTAACTTAATTTGCAGGTGCACTTCTACTTTACATGTTAAAATTTTAGAAGTTGAAATTCCTCATTAGTTTTTGCTGGACTTATCAGTCGTAAATGCTTATTTTTCTTTATTAGTTCAATAAGAAAAAAAGTAAATATCTATCAGCTTCGTTAAAGACCGCAAAACACGATATTTTAGTCACGGGTTTCGAAGCGATCGGATGTTTTCGCTAGATTTAAGCCAGTGACGGTATTTTGACGTTTGTCATTTCTGATGGTTACGTCACACGTCGCGTGTTTTTTCAAAAATGTATCCAAAAATAAGCGTCTTCAGTCTTTCGGTTATTAAACACTGACACCACGGCGCCCATCTCGTGACTAAAGTGGCGTTAATGAAACATGCTGTTTGAGGAACACAAACGTTACTTGTTTAATGCCCATGTTTAGATATTAAAGTATTTCTTTTTCAACCAAAATGGGTTAATTTTTTAGATGACTGTAAAAGCTAAAAATTACTTATAAAAACGGTATTCAGGTAAAAATTATGCTTTAAAGTTACGTTATGCAATTTGACATCCCCCATCTATAGAGTTTATTATAACAAGAAATGTAAATGAAAACTTCCAGTTAAATTAAACAAATGAATATGAAAAATTACTATATATATATATGTTTAGGGTAATATTTTTTGGACACGAACCTAATTTTAATTTTTAGGGATCATTCTTCACAAAAAAAGTTTTACTTGGTTATTTTACATTCCTTGGGGAAGCAATTTCGTTATATTTTTACTATAAAAACACATATGGTGAAACATTGATTCTTCCTTTAATGTAAAATATCCCTTGTTATATCACAAAATCATTCTAATGGGATGTTTTTTGACTATTTCAAAGATATCTGGGGATTTTTTTTCAAATAGGAGATTTTGATATACAGATTTTCTCACCCTTCTTGGTCGGAAAGTCCCTTTCTATTAAATAAATTCTCTTTTGAAGATCCTGCGAGTAAACGGAGCTGTATCGTATTAAGTCTGGTTCGGGTCCCGTAATAAACCCGCTGTCGGGAATCTAACGGACGGCCGAGGACTGAACGGTTGTTTGCACAACGTTGTTATTACGTCCGAGGAACGTCGATCTTATAGAAGGTCGCGGGGGGTGTTATGCTTTTAATTTATAGATGAGCGAAAAGCCCTTTATTATGAATTAAAGACCGCGCGTGCTGTTTTTAGATTTCGGAGACTTAAAAGCGCTTATGGGCTGTTTTATGGGCTATAAGAGGGACAGATTATTTTTAGACCCGAGATATATCTTCAGGATCATTATTATTAGGTTATTTATCAATGTTCCTCTAGAGTTTCACAATTTTGATAATCTTAAAATCGAAGGTGGACATCTTTCAGGTTCTTTTGTGTGATGTCAAAAAATTTGACAAATTTGACGTCATCTTGATAAGCAATGACCGTTGTCAATCGCTTATGTGGTATTTTTTGGACAATAAAAGGGACAGAATATTTTTAGACCCGAGATATATCTTCAGGGTTCATTATTATTAGGTTATGTATCACTGTTCCTCGACTATTTAACAATTTTGCATTATCTTAAAATTTGGGACATAAATGTGCTGTCAAAATAATATGTCGATGCCATGATTTTTGATATTTTTTATTTTTAACTTAACTCAATCTTTGAATTTAAAATAATGTTACCACTTTAATTAGAAAAAAAAAAGAAATTTTACGTTAACAAGTAATCGGTAGAGTGTTAAGAAGCAGAAGAGGACTTGGGAGGGGAAAGTTTTAATAGTTGGGCGGATGATTGAGTCCCAAATGGAAAAAGGATAAAAGCCTGTGTCAATGGAATTCTTGGATGAATTTCCTGCATTTCATAGAAGAATAGGTTTTGATACAAGTACTTTAGTTAGGTAGTACTTTTAGTTTAGTGTCAGAAACTGGTCTTTTAGCCTGATCGATCGTAGAAAATCTGTTTGAAATGTTTCCGGTTTATTTTGATATCCAAGGTAGTGGAAATTGGAATGGAGTTCTAAATGGTCTCGTAAAGATGTTATGGTAAACGATATCCCAGCGATATGGATTGAATTTGAGATTTAATCAAATAACGACCATACTACTTGTTTGGTTGTCATCAAGTCGGATGTCGCTGCTTTGGGTGTTTTATAGAATAAACATTAAATAAACTACTAAAATAACCTATTCCAAAGGTGACTGAAATAAAAGTAAATCACTTTCATTTTTACATTTAAAAACCAAAACATTTGGAGAGTACGGGGGAAAAAAGATGTGGGTCCATTTTTTGCCCAAATAACACAGTTATTTCGTATAATATATCGGCTATAGAATACTACCCACCTATAAGAAATGGCTAGAAAGGTGACAGTACAAAGATAAACAGAATTTAAAATGTATATCCGTGGGCAAAAAAGATGAAGGTCCAAGAGGTTGTGCACAAGAAAGATGATAGTCCATAGGAAATGGCAACGCCGTGCTATTTCGACGTCTTATGATCGTAAATAATGCATACAGTTCAATCCCTATTTACCGACTTGTTTTTATTGACGTTGAAGTTTATTGGTGTAATTATTGTTCTTAAAGTTTTGTGGTGTATTTCTTGTTGTTGAATAATGGCTGAGCAACAAAAAACAAGGAAAAGAAAACCTATGGACGAATGCAGGATGTAACTAAAAAGTTACGCTTAAGTAGTCATCAAACTGGACACGACTGCAAATGTTTCCAATATCTCACTGCAGTCGATTTAAGCACGATCGTGTCTAAGTTTAATCAACTACAAAGTTATGATGAACAATTCCTTTATCTGATTGGTTTAATAACGTGCAAACCTGTAACACGCCATCGTCCTAGGAAATCTGAAGATGAAGCTGATTTTCATTCATTTTCGTATACTTATAAGGTGAAATTTTTAAAAAACAACGAACTCTGTGAAATCCCAGTGTGCTATAAAGCTTTTTTAGCCATACATGGGATAACTGCGAAGAGGCTATAAACTACACATTGAAATCCGATTTTCTAAAGAAGTAACAGATTCGGTCATGGAACACATTAGATGTTTTAAGAGTAGAAAGTCTCACTATGGCTTGGCTAATTTATTTACCTGCTGAGCTCAATATTAAGAAAAACAAAAATATCCTGACAAATTGGTTTCATATGAAAAATATAGAGAAATATTCAACACCAACTTTAATATTGCTTTTGAGTACCCACCATTACATGCGATGAGTAATGATTATGGACCTTCATCTTTATTGCCAAGTTATTTTTGCATCGGAATTAAAGTTTCTTTTTTATAATTTTGCATTGACAAGTTACATATTTTTTGTATATTCTGTCAAAAAGTATTTTAGTTCAAGTTAGCAATAATTATATTCCAAAATCCTATTTTTGTTTACCATGTTCTAGAGTAGTCTTCCTAAATAAAAATCGAAATTAGCCAGAATTAAGTTTCTTGGACCCTCATCTTTTTTTTCCTTTACTCTTCATTTACTATTTTGCAAAAAGTAGTCTACCTGAAGAAATACGCAAAATTCATTTTGCCTTAGCAACTCCCCGGCGCGTCAAAGTGAATTATAGGACAGAAAACCTCCCGCGTTCCTTAATATCTTTTCAATTAATCTCTCGGAACTGCCAACCTTGCAATCAGAAGCCCGACGCGAGCGAGAAAATTTCCGATTGTCAGAATTTCTATATCCGGAGTCAATCCCCGCCTTATTATGGAACCGGATTAACCTGCCCGGACAGAAAAGTAAAAATTCGTTACGGACCGGAGGGAAAATTATTACGCGAAACGATTGACCCCGGACGATCGGTCAAAATGTTTCCAATCTTTCTGCAGTCAGGACCTGTCAGATGCCCGAAGCGAGGCGGTCGGCCAATTACCGTCTATGTCCCGGGAAAATGCCTGCCCTTTGATGTTTTTGTTTCTGCGACTTTCCTCCGAGACGTCCGATTGAAATGAAATTGTTGCAACGTTTTTCTTCTTCTCGCGCGTTGTTGTTGTTTAGTATCGTCGCGTCTCCTTCTTCTCCACCCCGCCCTCACGTACTAATGGATTTCGTTTTAGTCTTAATAGTTCGCAGTATATCATACGAAAGTTTACCCCGGACAATAAAACTTTCGTTGTTATCGGGGGATTTCCGTTTAATGGCTCCCCGGAAAGTGCTTCCACGCGGTTAAGTGATTTGTTTATGACGTATGAAACGGCATTCGAATTTACGCGGTTTTGAACGGATTTTTTTTTTCGCCACAGTCATGGGCGGATATAAAAAGAAAAGTCAATACATTTTTATATGTTCCTACTCTATGACAGTAAGTAACATAGATTAGATAAAAAATTAACAATAGTAATAATAATAATAATAATATAAAACAAATTGTATAGATTTACTTGAAAATACCGATATTTATTTGTGTTGTACATTCATGATTCTCATTCTCTTTAAAGCTGCCTTTCAGGATTCTTTCTTTTTTGTTGCAGATCCTTAGGTCATCACAAATAGTTGTTTTTATGAGTGGGTTGTTTTAAAAAATTGACTCAAAAGTAAAGTTGATTGTTAAAGTTTGCATATAACAGTAATTAACCAACAATCATACTAGTTTTAACTTAATTCTTCTTGATTTATTTTCAAAGCTCCAGATGCTTAGGAACTAAAAGGTCACTTAATTTTAGTCTCGAAATTCATTATATTATAAATATTATATTTGTTTTATTTGAGGCCATTTAAAAAATCCATTAAACATCAGATGATCGTGAAAAACAAATAAAAAATAAATTAAACAATAAATCACCCAACTCTCCATGTTATAAAAAAGTGTAAACTGTCAGATTCTCAGGCCAAACTCTTTAAATACGCATTCAACATTTGCCATATATAACCTTAAGGAATATTTTTCTGGTCCATCGAGAATTGCCATAGTGTTTATACTGTTTCTTCTTCACTTCACTATTCAATGGTGAATTGCAATTTTAGTAGGTGCGTCATGTTAAATTTTAGCTTTATTGTTTATAGTGAATATTATTTTGAAGTCCTAGTTAATTAATCAATAAATATACTAAATATTGAGATCACAGGTCAACAAATTAGCATAATCCGTCAATCTTCCCTAGTTTAAACTTTTCATTCATTTAAATTTTTTGAGTAGTAGTTTCCGTTGTTCATTGATTGTTTTCATTACAGTTTCCTCGATATATTTATCCATCTAATTTAACTGCCAGTAGAAGCTAGCACACATCTTGTCCTGGTTTACAACTGCGTTACAAGAAGCGTTTTATTCTTTCTCTCGCTAACGAAGACAGTATCGCCAATTTTCTCAATTTTAAACTTGTCATTCGTTTAAACTTTTTTGGATAGTAGTTTCCATTGTTCATTGACCGTTTTCATTACATTTTCCCGATATAATTGAACTTCCAGTGGAAGCTAGCACACATCTTGTCCTGGTTTACGACTGCGTTACAAGAAGCGTTTTATTCTTTCTCTCCCTAACGAAGAGACTATCGCCAGTTATCATATCAAATTAAGTCACTTTCATTCACCGATATTAATAATTTTTGTATGCCGAGAGGTTTCAAAAAGAAGTAAATGATAGGCAGGCCGTTGCAGCTAGCAGCAGCAGTGTACAATACGTCGTGCCAAGTTTTGGTTGCCTGCCAAGACGATTAATCGACCCAAAACATATTCCGAACAATTAAGATCGGTATCTACAATGCTATCGGCATGTTAACGGGCCAGTTTTATAGTGTAAACAAAAATTTATTTTGCGACGCGCTTCCTGCAGTTGTCGCTATTGAGCAAACCGTTCGCTTTTCGTCGATGGCCAAAAAGAACACACGAGATATTCTTGCAGACGAAGAGGTCGTAAAGTATTTTACGATGCCTGCTGCAGTTTCCAGTTATCTTTACCTTCGTATTGCACCGGGGGTCGTTTATATTCATGAAACGAACAGTCCGAAAATAAAGTTCGAGATTCTGGGTAATATGGTTACAAGATGATGCGGGGAGTGTATATAAGGAAGCCAGTTACGATCTCGTCTACTGTGGGAATATTTTATGCAAATCCGTACTTGGTTTTAATACGAACGCTCAGCGTAACGATCTTGGCTTTATTAGGAAATGGTTTTTGTGTCAACTGGCTAATTACCAACATCCTCAAGCTCCACTACCATCACCTAATGAAAATATTTATCTGTTACAGACGGAGGACGAGGGGAATCATGGAAACGACGACACCCGCTGCTTCATTCTGTCCACTCTCGCCTCTCAGGGCCGGTCGAAGGTCCACTGCATCCTCTGCGAGGAACAACTACTGGTGTTCGACAGGTATCCACTGGTAGACGGAACCTTCTTCCTCAGTCCACGGCAACACGCCAAATCCTGCATCGAGGTATGTTTTACTTGCTCTTAAATGTTTCCGCTAAAATATCGGGTGTCCGCATATTGTTTGTGTTTTTCGTCTCGACTAACTAGAGTAACTTCGAAGAGAAGTGTTAGGATCGATAATCACCGTTTTAGATATTAAAGGGAAAATAATGCTAGGAGATGTTTGATGTCGGGGAAATGTAAGAATAAGTCCCCAATTATCGAGAAGCCCTAATTATCTGAATGTCTGGAATATGTAGCTTTTAAGTCGAACACGCCTGTTGTTAATCATGGATACAGTCTTATTAGGTCAAATTTAAAATAATTACTGTAAAGAAAAAGCGAACAATCCCAGGACTACTTCCTCTGCCCTATGGGTGTCGATTGCATTGTTTGCGGATTGACGACAAATAACTAATATCGACCTTCTTCCGCTCCAAAAGGCTTTTTTGTTTCGCTCATGGCAGCTTCTTACAATTTTAGAGTAGCGTCCAGGTGATTTCACTGCTCTCTATGATGCCTGACTATCCGTAAGTATGTTAATGTTTCTGTGTGCGAGCTGGGGCATGGTCGATCTTTATCCCCGTCTTGGGAAGTTTTTCAACACCGAGTATAAAGTGTTGTGACAGTGGTCAATCACCACTGATATGCAACAACTACCCATCATGAGCAATGAGCAACCCAAATTCATATTTATATTCGGAAACTGCTGATGCTGATGCAACTGATCTCTCCTTGATTTGACCTTATGGCTATTTCAAATTCGTGTTTCTCCTTTTTTTTTTATTTAACCCAGCACGGCATCCAGTAAACACCTGCTGTCTCGAGTAGAATTGTATCTTTGATCGTAGAAGGAGATTTTTTGACCAGTAGAAAATCTGGTTCTGATGTTATGTGTTTGAAGAATATTTGATATTTTGTCAGTAACGTTTTGTACGTACCGCAAGTACTGCGGTAACAAACGGAGAGTCAATGTCAACTGTTTGAGAGAAGAACAGAGGTAAGGTGGTTTAATTCCTAGCTATGAGATTTAGGTTGAGACAATGTTTCTGCTCTGAAAGGAAATAGAACTTATAATTAGCTATGAAAACTAAGAAATTCATTGCTCTGATGTTAGGATGTTTGGAAGTTATGTGAAAGGGCTGAAGAAATTCGTGACCATGAGGCCAGAAAAAGTTACCCTGACACTATTTTAAAGTCCGATGACGACCTCTCTGATTTTGCATTGAAATTAGTGGCTCCAAAACAGGAGTGGTAAATTTTCAGTATTGGAGTGAAAGTCTACTTAAACTAAGCAGCGTTTGTGTTACGTTCTGGCTTAAAATTCGGCTTGCACAACAATTGCGGACACCCGTATTGCGAAAAATATCTCGATCCGTTTTCGGTTGCCGATATTTAAAACGCGTCGGTATTAATTATTCTCTCGCCGCCGATTATATTCCATATAAAGAGAAATCAGCGATGCGTTGCATCGCACCGTGTTTTTTCAACTTCGCCATCGGTACGCAGTGCGGTCTCATAAATTTTAACAATATCGATTTTTTTTTGCCGACGTCGCAGGTGAAAGTCGAAGGTCGCACCCAATTTTTAACGGTCGTGTGCATGGGATGTCTGGAGGGCGTCAACGGCCGGGCAATCGTTTGCCGATTTTGCAACCTCAAGTGGGATGGATCTTCCTTGGTTTTGGGCACTATGTACTCTTACGACATATTCGCCGCCATGCCCTGCTGCACCGAAAGGATCAAAGTAAGTGTCGCTTTTTCAGATGCGTTAAAGATATACGAATTTAATAAAAATGTTGAAATGAACATTATCATGTTATCAGTGAAGGTTAAAAACACAAATATAAACATCTAAAGTATAAATACACAAAAACAGGCAATAGTGTATTCGTAATTCCTTTAACATGCATCATTTTTTCAGTTCCTCTGGAGCCTTCAAAATTTTTCTGTAATTTATCGGAATTTTTCTGGAATTCCTTCATAGATCATAATTTTTCAACTGTTTACCGCTCGCTGTATAGGCAACTATGTAAAAAAACCTTGAAGCTAGTAATCTGAGAAAATTCATGAGAAAATCTTTAGCTTTTTTCATGAAACATTCTTTTTAGAAGCTTAATTCCTTCGAATTCCTCTAGAATTCTTTCAAATTCACCTGTAATTAGTTGAAATTAGTTAAATAAAAACACTTTTTTGGAAGAAAATCTTTAGCTTTCCCATGATTTTATATTTTTAATCTCATATATTGGGGTATTTGCTGACAGGTCGTTAAATATTCATTTCCCAGATTTGCCATTTAGTAGTATAAACTGAGGGCGTTTTGAACAGGTGCATTAAGTAATAGGTTTATTTCATTCGCATTCCACCAGTGAATAATTCCGTATGGTATTAGAGATTTGGAATGTCCGAAGTAAAGTAAGTTTTCAAAAATTTTCTGTCTCCTATGTAGCTCTCCAGATTTTCCGGGCCGATCTCTGTCTTGCTGCTGTCTTTCAGAGAGATAAGAATTTAATATAAGAATTACAATGCCTATAATTCCCATTTGGTATTACTTGAATGCCTTTCGAAGTACTTTGGTCTTCAGAAAATCTTCAGCTGCTGTAGTTGTTTTAGGATGGTTGAATGATAACTTCATCATTATATCTATTGCCACCTTAACTTCATCCGGTGTCGTTGTAGGCTTGAATCTTCAGATTTTTATAGAAAGACCTGTCATTTATTATCGCATTTTTATTTTTATACCCCAACGTATTTTCTGACCGGATGCTTGTGACACTCGACGAGTTTTAAAACAATACGGTATAGATTAAAATGTGACAATTATTGTGCCTATCTGGACGGTGGTCTGCTATGAATAGCACAGGAAAATACAGAGAGGTGTATCGACAGTGTCACCGGCGCAAATTCAATTTCCGTTGTGTAAATGTCTCTGTTTTATTCTGCCGGTATCAATACGTGGTTTTCTGCTAGGAAAATTAAACCCTGTCGAGATCATTTCACAGCGTCAAACTTATGCCGTAATTATAAACATTTTTGATAGTTACGAGCTGAAATAATAAAAAATGATAAACTGTTAACAGGATGAGATGCTGAAAACCCGGAAATATCAAAGAATTTGGAATAATTTTAAAAGTTAAAAAATTTAATAATTTTAAATGTTCTCAAAAAAAATATATAAATAAATTACTACGGGAAAATGTCGGAGTTGTTTCTCACTATTTCACAACTCTGAGGATGTTCCCCTCAGACTTTGCATGCAGTACATTTTTAAAAAACAACAAGAAAAGATAAGAGCAAGTTAGAGCGGTCGAGTATTTTTGATACAGTATTTCTTCAATTCTCACAGTCGCATAATTATATTATATTAGGCTGTTAAATTTTTTGAACTAGCGCTTTGTTGAGTTCTAGCGGAAAATTTCGGTTTCCATGAAAAATAATATTAAGTTAAAATTAAACAGAAAAATACAAATAGTAGCAATAGGAATAGTACAGCTTTAAGTCGAGCACTAACGTCCGTGGTGCTACTTAAAAAAAAAAGAATTCTGAGTATCTTAAAATGCGCTACTGTATAAGCAGAGCTAAAGTATTTTAGTCACTCGATGAGTGAATAGTTACAAGTTGACTAAAACTTAGTTTTTTTTTTAATTTACTTTAACCGATATCAGAGAACTAAATTAAAACTTCCAAGCAACATTGCTCCCAATTAGCAATAATTGTGATACCCTTATTATTATGAATAATATTATTATTGATTAGAATTTTTTGTTTATTAGTTTGGTTAAATTTCTACAATTTTTTAGAATTTTTAGTACTCAATTTCTCTCATATTTTATAACTTCTAAAGGTGGTGATACTCTCTGGTGTCAGATGTGGGATATGGGGGTTTACTATTATAAATTATAAATTACTTAATGGATACTTTGGTTAATATTGTTTCTACGATGAAGTTGAAATTACTGAGGTTGAAACATTTTTCCTAAACCTGCCGATTCTACAATCAAAAATATAAAATTAAAATTTATCTTAAAAATTTTCACGGGTCGACATTTTTTAAAAATGCCTGCAGTGAATTTGTCAATTAATTGCATTATTCTCCTGATTTCAAATGTATATGATTTATTTTTGACTGATATTGAAATAGCGCGAATTTTATCTAATATTTGGATGTAACCAAGTCAATAAGTATATATTCTAAAATAAAATTTGCCATAAAATATTAAATTAGTTGCTTTTTTAAATATTGCAAAGAGTTTATTTATTGTATGATTTTCTATTGTGTAATATTGGTAATTACGATGACATTTTCTGCTACGTATAACGTATAACTTATAACAAACAAAATAACAATATTACATGCTTAAGTAAGTATTATCAAAAGACGTCTTCCTAAAATATCGTCTTTAATATTCTAAATTAATTTAAGTTCTGGTTGCCCATTTAGGGCTTCAACTTCTTTTCGTATTCTGTTTTGCATTTCCAGCCGGCTTTCTTCTGTATATTTTAGGAATCCTCATAAAAAGCTATCAAGAGTAGTAAGAATTTGACCGCTGGGAGGAGAGTATTATAACATTTTTTCCTATCTAGATATTGTATTTATTTTGCAAATAGTCTCTTACGTTTTTTACATTGTGATATGGTACCCCATGTTGTTGCTATATTTGGAATCATAGCAAGAGGTGACTTCTACTCTAAATCTAAATCGAAGAAAATCAAAATATCGATCGCATGTCATACTTTCTTGGAAAAAATGGGGTCCCAGAAATAATTCCGCACCTAATTTCTACACATTGGCGACCAGATTTTTTTTAAATTAGGGGGTGAGGCCTTATAAAATGATCTGTACACATCTGTACACAGTATGTTGAGTAAAATTAGGTGACTTTTGAATTCGTTCTAACATAATGACGCAAAACTCAAGACGTTTCGGTTTGTCTGTAAGATATTGAATTTTTGTCAACTTGCGAGCGTGCATTTTATGAGTCTTTAAAATTAATATTTAAAATTTAAATTAATTTTTTATTTAAAAATAATTAAAAAAAAAATCCGCGCATGCAATCTCGGATAGAGTTCGATGGATGCTCTGAAAAGAAATATTTTGAAACTTAATTTCTGCAATTGAAATAAATACATTTTAATTTTAATAGTAGTGATTGAGATTCTAACCTTAAAATATAACAGGACATCAAGTTATTCATTAGCGTTACATTTTTTTGACCAAGTTGCTATTTTCACTTAACTATAAGTGGTATAAAATGTTTTTTTTTACTTGGAATCACTCTGTGAGGATATAATTTCCTATATTCAGTGCGGGCAGTAGCCTGATTTTGAGTGCATTTTAAAAATACCGACAAAATATCCAACTTTTCCGCTTGTGTAATTTTTTCAATTTGATTTTTGAATCAATAGTTAGCAACATCCTTACATCCAAAACTAGATAAATTGTCTGTCAGATATAATCCAGATATTTGAAATAAGGAGAAAAAAATCAATCGAATATTCGACCGGTCATAATTTGATAGATAAAATTTTTCATTTATATTTTTGATTGCAGAATCGGAAGGTTTAGGAAAAATTCCGCAACCGTGATAATTTAAACTTCATCATAGGATCAATAGTAACAAAGTTATCCTTTTGGTAATTTGTAATGGAACACCATGTACCTCTCCGCAAATAATTTGTCTACAGAGGATTTCAAAATTAGTTCATAAAATTGTCTTCAAAAATCCTTGGCAACGTGTAATATAACGGATTTCGTTTCGAGCTGGCGGTCCTTTAGCAGGACATAACCTCAATTTTCCCTATTACAGTGCAACTCCTGTTTCAAACCGGTGCTGCATCCGGCGCAGCGTCTCAACTTCTTCAGCGACTACAGTCACATGGTACCGTGTCCTCATTGTCGCACGGTCGACACCCATTTCGTCAAGCCGTTGGCTTACTGCTATACCCGCCACGTGTCGCGGCCGTTACAGCTGTGGCCATAGCATGCGGCTCCTCGCGCGGTCACCAAAGCGCCCCCGCCCACGCCCCCCACACCCGACCCCATGGACTTGGATCTGGGGCTTTTGTGGCGTGAACTAGCCGGGCTTCGCCTGGACGAATTTTGTCGCTTGCAGCTGACCAGGGCTCGATAGAGCTCAGCGCGAGGATGGCGGACGTTTAGTTTTCTTTGTTATGTTGTTGCATTTTAGGTAGCATTTATTTTCGGGGACGCATTTTGTCGGGTTCAGTATTAAAATACGTTTTTTATTTTGGATCGGATGTTTTTCAGGAACGAGGAAGTTAGGACGCGGCGGGGTCCGCCATTTTTAATCCAAACGGCGGTCGCGTTGAGCTGGTGTCATTTTTGCATACCGGAAGGGCACGCAAAATGTTTTGAAGGTTATAATTTATGGAAACACTTTCCCATTTCAATTGATCCGTCAGCAACGAGCAACACTCAGGATTCCAAGTTATCACTTTTACATTAATAAAGAGGTTAAATTATAAGGAATAAAAATGGCGGCCCCTGCGACTTTCAACTGCATCGTCGGGCGTTCTATCTTCCTTATTATTTCTATGGGTTGGATCAGGTATTTCGGCCGGGCGGTCCCCAAATATTTGTTTACTATAAAATCGTTATGTTATTAGTTTATTACAATTATATGTTTGTTAGTTTTTAGTGAATTTTTTTATCTTTAAGCCTATATATATATACGGCGAAATGTGAGGTGACAATTATTGTGATTACGTAGTTATGTTTTAAGTTTTCCTTTAAACTCGAAATTTGACGCTGCGAGCGCTGACGGTGTTGCCGAATTGTTAACAGTCGTGCATGGAAATTTTCATACAAGCAATCCCGTGTTTTTTTCTTACACCCCCGTTATAAGTAGATAGTTTCTAGGGTTAAGAGTTGGGTTTTAAAACGGTGTAAACGAAAGCTTTTACTTAGTATATATGACATGTATATTACGTAAGTAACAGTAATAAACTAAATTTTGGTATTTAACGGAGCACTAGGGCTTGGTGGTTAAATTGAGCTGAAATCAATCCAATGCTAGTCTTTAAAGAACCGTCAAATATCTCAACAACGTCAATATTTTGGTTAGAGAGCTTTACGACCTTCCTTTCTTTACGGCGTTACTTACTTTTATTTTATTATTGTTTATCAGGAGCAAAGTTTATTGTGTTGTTTTAGTTGTCGTAGTTAATTTTCGCGCTAGGTCGTGCCGTCAATACTACGCGAATATATCGTACCTCTCCGGTGCTCTTTTCGCATTATTCAAAAATCGTAAAAGTTGCTGTGTCCCAATAATTAATTAGTGATAGGTGTGAGTGCGCGCGATCGACGTGTATGGGCCCCTTTAACCAGTACGTGCATGTACCAGTCCCACGAATTCCCCTTATCGTTGTAGGTCCCACGCCGATGGAACTTGGAGTCGGAATTTCAATGTGTTATACCCTCGATCTAGGTGGGAGTATCAGTTTGGTAAACTATGTAAACTCCTGACCAGAAAATTAAGCTAAAAGTGTTAAATTTTTTTAAAGTTAGTAGTTAAAGCTAGTACGTCCTTTCATCAAAATGTTAGCAATAACCGAGGCAATAACTAAAAAAACTAAAAATATTTATCATACTTTTGAACCATCATATCCCACAAGATTACTGTATTAAACTTAATGCCGGGTCCAGACCAAGCAGACAAAAAGGGAACACGATTTTGAAGCAAAATTGCCACGAAATTTTAAGTATTTTACATAAGAGAAAATTGCAACCAACTATCCATACCACAAGGATAAATGTGCGAATCCACCATGAAGAAAGTATTAAAAATGAATTTTTATAGCTAGCTAGCCGTCGGTTGTCTCTCTTCTGCATCCAATGGTGGAAAAATACAACGCAAAAGTTTTTGGATGAGACTAAGTATAAAAAAGGCGTTAAAGTTCTATTAAGTAAGGATAATTTTAGACTTAATGGTGAGGATCATCGTTCTCTTTCCAAAAACGTTGGCCGAAGATTTCGAGAATCTGAAAAGCCTTGTAGGCCCTTTAGTTACAAAAAGGTTGATAATTACTTGAATATTTCTATCGACAAGCGATTCCTGCCGCAGTCTAATGTATCTTTTAAAGTTTTAATTAACAGTGTTAGTGGTTAGCAGTTGACATCATCCACTAAGTTTATATATGTGTAGTCTTTATTTTTAGTGCTTCTCTGGTCTTCTTCTTTTATCAGCATAATTCGTCGACAACTTGTAGAAATCTTTATTGACTCGATCAAACAAAGAAAATGTTGCAGAAATGTGTCTTATTTCTTGTCTGCTTGATCTGTCGCCTGCATAAAGCCATTATCGAAATTTTACCAGATTTAAAATATATGCTGACCAATATTATTTTTTCTTTTTTTGAGAAAGGCATTCACCAAGAACAATACACAACAAATCCATAATTCAGATGTTGTTTATAGTGTCCAAAATAATTCGTTTTGTTTTTTGAAATTATTGACCCTTTACACGTGACCATGTTACATATCGTACGCTTCCATGAAGATCAAAAGAATGTTTCTCGTTATAATGATTACTTCTTTCTTTTTTTTAGAGAAAATTTAGTTTGCTAGTTCGTTACTAAGATTCTAAGAAGCAATAATGAAATAGTTCAGCCCGTTTTTTTTAGAATTACTGAAAATGACAATAAGTCATGTTGGACGGGTAAAGCCAGAGGACCAGTAAATGCTACCATCGACTCCATATTCCCGATCGGCGTTAAAGTAGGGTCAATCTTTCTGCCATAGCGCAAAGCCGCGTCATCCGAATTCAAATTTCGCTCCACTCCTACCGCAAGCCTTTCAGAAACGGACGTACAAAATCACTCAGCCTCTCAAGACAGATAACGTACTATCGTCATCCAGCAAAATACCTCAGACGGAAATGGTGATTATCAATCGCCGCGTTGACAAAATAAATATGGCGAAAGATGATTGTGGCGGCTCTAGGAAATTGCTTCAAGTACAAACCGTTCGTTACTTTTGCAAATTTTATATGATATAAATACATTTTAATCAATCGTTGAGGGTAAAGTAATTCCTATTTCTCCCGTTTTTAGTCGAAAATTTTTTGAGCGTTTTCTAGGTCCGTATTGGTAAGTTATAGTTAACTATTGTTTAGAAAAAGTCGCCCATATGTGACAGCTTGCAGCCGTTTCGTTTTCGTATACCGACTTACCTGTGCCGGATCTGACACCCGTTGAGTTTCTGTCCGAATGACCGACAATGATGTTGCGTGCGCGTGCGAGCTTTTAAATATTATACGACGTGTTAGCGTAAGTAGTTCTTAGAGTAGTGCATGTTCCACACACCCGCGCACCCGCTTAGCCTGCTTTCCAAGTTCACCACACGAACGCCAAAGTGTCGGTTCCGTGCGACCAAAGAGAAACCGTCGATTTAGGTGAGCACTAACTTTTAAACTGCACCACTGAACTAGCTGCAACAAAGTTATCGCGGCCTACTTAGAGTTTCGGTCTAATGCCGAGCCGAAGTTGTACATATAAAGCCATCATCATCATTGCAAAAACGTTTTTGTCGACTCTAATACAATAATCAGTGTCGATTAGGTTTAAGCCTAGCTCGTAGTCGTTTTTTACGTACATTTAAATTTACGAATTATTGAAATTATACTATAATATATAGGTGTATTCGTTAAAGTGGCGTGGGCACCCCAGCTGGTGCGAGGACCAAAATGGCGACTGCCCAGAAAATGATAAATATGTTGAAGCCCCTGCAACTGTGACCGGCCTTCAGCTCACTACATTCGAATAATTCAATCCTTCCTTATATCTCTAAAAGCCTCTGTATCAACATAAACTGTCATTCTCATCGAGGCCGTTGTTGATTTGTTGCTAGGTTGAAGAAGACTTAGTTTTACATGTTTGCACGTCCAAGAAATACGAAGTCACTGAAAGCTCGAAAACTTTTTAGAGCTCTCTGTCATTTTCGATAATAACGTCATAAACTGACATTTCGCCGGTAGATGGAGCTGGAGGCGGCGCATAAAAGTGCAGCGGATGTAATGATGAGAAATTGGGGGCGACCAGTCGGAACATGAAGGCTTGCACTGCAAAAATCGGAAAACGAAACATGTCTCCCGCTGAGCTGTGCTCTTTCACTTTGATAAGGCTGTCATTGCACAATATTACACGAAATGGCGTAATCAGGGTAAGGGTCGTACTATAGAGCACCACTTGTGTATCTTAGTGTAGCTTGGCTGCATGTAGGTCATTATTAGATGTGTGTCGAACGTTGCTTGTGTGTCGTTAGTCGTTTTGATCGTATTCGTTCTGCCAACCACGAAGCGTTTGGCTATAAATTTTAAGCTTTTCGGTCGCGTTACCCTCTTAAACGTACCATTCGAGGACGAGCGAGCGGCACCCGCCCGATCAAACTGCCTCTAACAACTAGAAGGGAATAAACTGTGATATTGAAGTTCTAAAGAACTCGAAACTGCAAACAGGACTGCTTTTTTCAGAATTCTCACACCGACTGTCTATCGTTTCCTTACGCCGCGATTTTCAAATTTGCCTTTACGATTTCAGGGAATATTTACACAACAACGGTGGGCGGGAGCAGGCCCCACTTCGGCGGTACTTTTAAGACGAGACCCTAAAATGAGTAACTTCACTTGTAGACTCGTAGGCGTTAGGAATTATCTTAGGTTCGTAAGATTGGCAAAACCATTTGACGGTGAAATTTCAAATTTTGTGATATATATTTTTATACTTACTAGCTGTAGAGTTTAGGTAGGGACCGCACAATCTGTTTCGACTACATCTCCCGGCTCAAGAAAAGTGTACTGTGACGATGAAAAAAAAAAAAAAGAAATTCGACTGCTACGCGAAGAATTATACAGAGTGATAAACTTTTTGATATAAAAAAAATGTTCAAAAAAATCATTAAAAAAAAAACGAGCGTCGTTCATTGGCGATAATTAGATTTTTTATACTGTAAATTGTATACCATTTTTTAATATTGACGTAGAGGTAAACTTTGTAGTGAGTAAGGCGCTTGGCAAGGTCAAATGTTTGACCATGAAAATTTCGTGGTTGGTGGAGATCGGTAGTTGCGTGTGCTGTGTGACGTGCAGAACAATGCTCGCTTGACTATAGTTATTCTCGATGCAATAGACAAGGAAACCGTCCCGAAAAATCTATCATCAGTGAGTTCCTCGATTCAGTCTACAAGCAAACCTCGTTATTTTTACTATCGTGTCGTTATATAGGGCGGAAGTTTTTCTCAGGGATTTTTATAAGGCAATTAGGTAATTAAAATTTAAAGAATGAAAAAACAAAATAGATCAATTCGTTAGAGGAATAACTTCATTCGGTCAATTCATTGATGGTAGAGGCCGAAGCCTTTGGCTTTGAGTATACGGGGTTCCCCAGACTCCTGTTAGATATGGGAGAGAATGGATAAAAAATTGCAACATTGTGAGTTCTACTCGAATCAGACTTTGACATCATTTTTTAAAATGAAATCCAAAACATGTCATCAAAATTCTTGATCTAAATGTAATATAATGTACTATACATACTTTGAACCCTTTTGAAGTTAAAGCAATATACTAGAATAATGCAATTTATTAGTAGTACGATATATTTTGACAGATTTAATTATGTAGTATTTATTATTAATTTTATGTTTAACGGAATGGAGGTTTCAGTAACCTAAAAGTATGAGTTTTTTTATACTGCGTCAATTAAAATCATTTTTTCTGAGAAGTTTTGAGTCTGATATTTTATCAAAATCTGATAAATTATCGGGTTGCAGAAATTGCGGTGTAATTGCTATGATGGATAAAGCTTGTTTCAAAATATTCTAGAAATAATTTTTATATAATAATATACACTTAATCTTTAAAAAATGCTGATGATGTCTCTTTCGACTATTTTAATATTCGCAACCCTATCTTTTTCCATCCTTCATACACTTCCAATAGGGATCGATTTAGGGGAACCCCGTAGAACAATCTCTCGATATCCGTAACAACACGCACATTGTTGAGAAGACTGCGAAGATCAACTAAATTACCTCCCGCATCGTTGCCAAATTTCCAAATGTTGTTCTGTTGGTCACGGTTTTTGATTTTCTCGTCGGAGTTTTCTTGGAGTTTTTCTCGGAAGCTCTCCGACCGGCGTTCCAGGGTCGGAGAGCTCTCGAGCTCGCACTCATTATACCATGATAACTACTTATATTCGGTGTCGTAGTTGTGTGATTTCCGCGATTTCGGCGGCCATTTTTAACACTATATAACGGTAGTTTTTTTGTATAGCCGCTAGGATACGCTCCCTCTCTGTTTTCAATTAAACATAATATTTACTATTTACACGGTGGCTTAGGGAATTTCACCTATTTTCGAAGTTTTTCCGGGTCGTCTGTACGTTTTATTATTAATGGAAAGTGTTAAAGTAATGAGAAGGTATTTTATGTATGTTTATAGCGTACTGTAGTAGGGGACGGGCGGGACGGCAAAGGGTTCGCGCTCCCCACTCTGCATTGCCGCCCCTTGGCTTTAGATAGAGGCGGCACTACTTTAGCAGAGCCGGGAACCGGCCAATTGTTATATCATGATGCTGTTTCTGCTGTTTTACGCTCAGGATAATGGCTAAGCTCGCTGTGGTATATTCCGGAGGCGTTCCCGCAAGCGCGACACTGACTTTCGGAGGTGAAAAAAAAGTTTTAGTTTCAATCAAATTGCATGTGTTTAATTTATTTATCAAAACTATTGCGATGTCTTTCGAAAATACTTTATTACTAATTTTTGCAGTTGACGACCGAGATATGTACAAAATCTTAAAAGAAATGAAAATTTATATTGTTTTAAGGCAGGCAACAAAATATTATCATTTATTATTTAACTGTCAAAAGTACAATTCACATTTATTATTTTTTAATTAATTAGAAAAAATTGATTATTAATAAAAACATTACATTTCTTAGTGAGAGAATACTTGAGAACATATAAGTAATGCTATCGAATTGTTAATTGACTAACGAGTAACTTCAAATATAAGACAACTAAGGAAGTTATTTTAATAAACAATCATTAATTTGTATAATTTTCTTACGTTGCATTTTGCCTCCGATTTTTATTTAGTTGCAAACTTGGCAACGCTGCTTTTAAAACAAACCGATTCTCCAAGCAGCTTAGAAGTTTTTTACTAGTTTATTAGTAGTTTTTGATATTTCATTTTACCCGTATCTCGGCCATAATGTCTTTGTCTTTCTGAGACCCGAAAAAGCATACAAAGTTGTTGATTTTCTGAAAAACGAACAAACTTTATATTATTTTTTTAATCTTGTTGTCTCGTTTTGCTAATAGCAGTTGGAAATTTTTAAAAAGCATACATCTTCTGATTAAAAAAAAAAGTTATATTATTTCTTTTTTGATTTCTAAATTTTTTAGCATCTATGGAAAATTTCATATACAATAGAGTAGAAAAACACCAAGTTGATACATAGCTGAATTACACTGACGGGCTAAATTGAAACTTCGGCCCTCCTCAAGCCCCTTAAATATACCACGCGGAGCCTTGCGCGCGTTACAAATCAAACTGGTGATTTTTGAATGAGTACAAAATGTTGCCGTTCCGACCCCGACCAAAATTTATTGTCATTATTAATTGATTATTATTATAAATGTATTTTTCAGAGTTTACCCAAGAGCAATATCAGCAGAGATTATATTGTTTTCTCTTTTTGATTGTATTACCGCAACTATCGCGTCGCATTCGAAACGGGCGCCCCGCCCCGGTGGCTGTTTGCGGCTATAAATTTTTAGGTTAACAAAAAAAAATGTCGCCCGTGAACCGCGGCGTCCGTTTTGAATCGGAGCTTCAAACATAAACACCGAGGTTTTCGTTTCCCCCACCGATTCGTTTTCCGAAAACAAAAGACAACACAAATTGTTGTGCGCTTGTCGAACTACCAAAAGATTGTTCTTGGTTCCCTTCTTGATTGTTATTAATCTTGGTCTTGTTCAGGTTTCTGTTCGCGAGGAATCGTGCATTTGCCGGCCGTTCCCCTTTTTAAAGCAATACGTGCCATAACTTGATGATATATATACCAAAAAAATAATCTCGAACGGCTATCGCAACGCACGATTTCCTAATGACCTAAAAGGACGAGTATTTATTGCAACTACTAGAGTACCTATGATTAAGCTGGTGGAGAAAGTTTTTATATCGTCAGAATCCTTCAATGTACTGTATAGTATCTATATTATATATTTTAGGATAATATTGTAATATTAATCAGTTGTAAGGTAGAAGTAACGATGCCCAACCGTCGCTTTTAGTTAATTTGTTAGTCGATAGGTGGCAATAGTTAAACAACCCCATAATTATTTTGCGCATAATTTCAAGGTCTCGATCAAGGCACATTATTAATGAAAAAAAAAATCGTTTGCAGTGATAATGTTTGGTTTAGTTCCTAGAACGTGAATAGATAAAAACTTGTCCGGTTGAGCGTCGTCACTTCCGTTTAGAATATGTGGAAATGTTTTTTATAAGCGTGAAAAATATCAGTATATTATAATGACACTAAATGATCGAGCTTTTGACAGCTTTTATAATTATTGTAATACAATGGGGTTACAAATTTTTAAGGCGTAATAAATATAACCATTGTCTATAAATTAATTGTGCGTTTTATTTACTAAAATAGTATAAATGAAAGAAATCGTCCATACTCGAAAAATCATGGTTCCATAAGACTACGGGTTCAACTACAACCACAAGTTGAGGTCTCTCGTTATTATTATATTAGTAATAGGTCTAGAGCGTCCTTATACCTCTTTTTTGGTCGACCACAAGTTGTCTATCGTAAAGAGGCGTTGTCATGAATCTTCCTCGCCAACATTGATTCATTGTTAATGCTTGTGCACTCCACTCCCATAACCTAGCCTTTCACTTCTCCCTGATATCTTCATTCTTAATTCTGTCTATACCTGTATTGTTCACGATTCTTCTCAATGATTTTATTTAGCAGACCTCAATCATATCTAACGTTTTTGTGGTGTCAGTTCTTGAAAGTCGCATCACGCTCTTGTAGATATGAACTTTTGTTTTTGTCAAGCTTTCAAAGTGTTCCGATTCCTATTCTATCTTTCCTAATGCCAGGGCGCTGCATTTATGTCCTCAACCTTACTTGAGAATGTGTTTGAATCCTTAGTTTTTCCTAAGCAGTGTATTATGCAAGAATTTTGAGGAACGACCCTTCAATCGGAAGTTGATTTTGTCACGAGCAAAGCACAATCAATAACGAATTCCTTTGTGAGTTCGATAGATCGATGTCCTACTACGACTTCTATATTTTTTCGGCCATCTAATGAAATCTATCAAAACCATCCGATTCTTCCCAATCTGGTGACTCAAGTACTGGAAACCTCCAATGGCTAAGAAAGCAGATGTCTTAAAGTGACAGTGTGCGCATACCTGATCACTGCATAATTGATAAAGAGCAGAATTTCCAATTAAATAATCAGTTGCCTACAAAATTTTACATTCTGCTGCAAGTTGAATTCGAAAATATGTGTCTTATTTTCTTCAAAATAGGAGAATGCTCTCGATACACGGATATTGTTTTCTCCAAAGACTGTTATGTATATCAGTAAAAGAAAAATAGTCGTTAAGTTCACACTATTATTGACAATCATTGATTGGTCTTTTTGTTTTGAAGGTTTAATTTAAAAATCAAAAATAAGTCATTAACGAAATTTTAAATTTAGATTCTAGTAAAAGTAAAAGTTAGTAATCAGAAAAATTGTAAATTTATATTTTTAGAGAGAAAAAAAAATGGAAATTTGGTACCAGTATATGTTGCAGTTAGTTTAGAATACGTGGCGATAATTGACTTTTCAAACCTTCAAAACTGATATAACTTTAACATTTCTAATGCAAACTTAAAAATATATTAAAAAAGTCTAAAATCGGACCTAGAGGTAAAGACCAATAAAAGAAATACCAAATTTTCATTTTTACTTCTAAGAATGGTATAATAATAATATGAAAAACTTCAAAGTACTGTTTAAAACATGTTGCTTTACATGGTGCGAGTCTCATGCAATTAAAACATGGCTATTAATATCAAACAGACCACCTGAATGTAACCAGCATTATTAACCTCAAATATACCCGGCACTCCGTTAAACAAATAATTTTTAGGTTATATATCTTAACTTTAATATTGACTACGAAAATGATGACTACATTTTTGTTCACAGTTAAAACTCGCAGGTAACTATTTTATCCCGAAAGTGAGGTTTTAGGCAGATATCTGCAAGTTTCATGTCGCTTTCGTAAGAATATTGGGCAGAAAAGTCGTTTTTGTCTTCAATGTGTTCGAAATCAAGAAGAAAAAGGAACCATTTGTCCCAGAAGGGACCGAAGATGCCGAATTTGATCGAAATTGACAAGAAAAGGACCAGATCAGGACCAGAAACTGGAGTTTTAAGCTGATATCTTTAATTTTGATGCCGTTTTAGTTACAATATGTCTCGGAAAACCCGGAATCTGGAATCTCTTTGAAATCAACTAGAAAAACCTACTATTACTCCAAGAAGGGAGCTTCCTAAATTGATATCACCTAGGTTAAGGGGTAGATTGCGCTTTAGTAAGTGCAGGCAAGAATTTTAGCTAGTTACTGAACACCTTAACATCCTCTTCGCTTCTAAAAAAAATATCTCAACGATGCCATGAACAAATTTGTATCCTATTTGCGATAGCAAAAGTCTTAATTTTTTACTGTCTTTATTATAGTACAATGGACAGCTGACTATCATATTATACGAATATAGTATGGTTAAAATACAGGTGGAGGAACGCTACAGCGTAATTAATACAATTGAGCATCCCGGAAAAACTACATCCCCCAAAATGCCCGGAAGCGACTAATTCGAACCGCCAAGGGAATCTTACAATTTTGTGCGCGAATCTAAATGTGTGCGTGTACTTTGCACGCAGGTAATCTTATTCCGTTCGGTTCCCAAGGATGCTTGGGTCGATCCGTTTGAAGTAGGCAAACGTAATATTCCGGTACAAAGCTTATTTTAATATCCGTGTTCTATTGAGGCGAAAGTTAATTTGGTCCTCGGGCCATACCGGGGTCGGCAACTCTCCGATATTGCCCTCGACACGCGGAGATGCTTTCTTTGTATAAATAAAGCTTCTGTAATTAAAACTTTCGTAATTGAATGAAAGAGTTGCGCAAACCGCTGAGAAAGTGATCATGTAGGTAGAAATAAAATTATTAACTCCTTTGAAATACTAAAAAAAGTTTAGGGGTTGATTATCCAGTACATTTTAGGATACTCGTTAAACTGATGTCCACCATCAGCACTAAAGAATGTATTCTACTTAAAAAGTCGCGTAATGGATATTTTACGGAAGGGAGTAGAAAAAGATCTTTTTTGCATTTATTTTTGCCTATAAAAATCGTCCTCACAATTTTAAAAGACATTCTTTTCTAATATAATCTAATCTGCGTATAAAGTTGCATTACCTTTGAGCTATCTAAAAGCAATGCTTCCTGTAAGAAGAGTTGTGAATTAGGTCAATGTGAACGGGCTGTATGGGAAGGGGGCAGGCCTACGAGGTCGGAATGTTCTTTCGGGAAATTGGATACAGAATTGGTCGCCCCTTTAGCGAAGCTCGTGTATAAAATATTAAATATTATCAATATTAAACAATGTTGAGATTTTGTATACAAACTGAGACTTTTACAACAATACTTTTTTGTTATGTGGATTGAAATCGATGACAGCACAAATTACACTTCTTCAGAAACAGAGATAGCCAAAAATTAGAATATTAGTTTATACATTTTCTCAACTTAGACAATCATATCTTAAATTTTCAATTAACAAAAATCTCTATCATAAAGCATAGATATTGTGTACTGGGGGTCGTTACAATTAAATATAGAGCAAAATGTGTATTAAAAATATTGTTATTTAAACCTTAGATGTATTCCACTGACCTACGGTTTAAAACGTGTTTTTGCTATACTATTTTCTCTAAATTAGATGCTATTTCAATGCTTGGTAACTATGGCTCTATATAAACCAAGTCTGAAACTGAAATAAAATTGTTTTACCTCACTACAGAATTATTCTAGCACTCATAGGACCTAGATCGCTATACCTGCTAAACATTAGAAATACAGAAAACCTAACAAAAATAACAAGAAAGGGTTAAAAAAATTACACGCTTACACATAATAGTATGATTCTCTGAATGATAATGATGCGTTGATGAAATTTGAAAAAAAAATATATTATTTGAAAATTTTCATTTTCGAGTTTGATAAAGCCAGTTTTAGTCACGTGTTTGTGACGAATAACTAAAGAAGTTTAATTAAGTTGTTAAGTTCACGCATCTACATACACACGAGTCGTTCTTGGCAAGAAAATATATCAGTTACTGCTGTGATGTTTAAAGCCGTAATGTTGCTTGGTAAATATAGAGATTTTATTATACTATTTAATGTTTTAATATGTGTTATTTTTTTAGAACTAAGCCGCTACCAAAGTATCCGATTGACCATTTGCCTGAAGAAGATGGTCACAAAGTCTCCCTACTTATAATTCATATTGGACGAGACAACACTTAGTGTGAAGTTTTTATTGTAATTAAATTAAACTAGGGGTTAACTTTTAGTTCTTAAGGTGGAATTCCTAGTCGATAATTTGGGACTTCCTCGGCGAGAACTTTGTTCAACATAAATTATTATTAATTTTAATTTAAATATTATGAATTAACTTATGAACTTACGAAATAATTAACAGCGTCTATGAATCCTCGGATATTACTAGATGATGAGGATTAATGGAATTATGGGCAGTTGAGAAAATTTATGTGAATATGTTATGAAAGACCCTTAAGATTAAGACAAATAAATTCATGAGCAGTTGCCGAACACAATCACGAAACCGAGTATTAAATTTTATTCGATAAAACTTAAATTCTTGCATGTAATTATCAATTGTTGAACCAACGAAAAATCCGAGAGTCTATAGATACCTATAAGCAACCTGACAATCTTAATCGCGACTCAGGTCTTTACCATTCGCCAACATGGGGATCAGTCATCCGAGGCGATGTTTATGCCCCTCATTTAGCTCCGCCACCCTTAAACAATACAAAAGCAGGTACTGAGTAAAATGCGAGCCAGTGTCAGTCGAGCTCTGAAGAAGCCAACAGGATGATTGGCGAAACGTTAGCTGGTTGAACTCAACAAAAACCGAAGCAGAAGGAATACAGAAGTAACTATTTGCTGTCTACCTCTACGTAACTTTTTTTTGTCATTTGTTATTTGTCGCTCATCCATAGAAAAAATTAAACCTTGTATAAAAAAACATCGCAGTATATTTATTATTCACGCAAGCATCCACCGGGTCCGTTCCAGGAGGCGCCCCGAAAATCCCCCGCTCGTTTGTCATGTTTGGCCTCCGCCTCCTTAAATTTAAAAAGTCGCCGTCCAAGGCCATCCACCCTTGACACTAATTTAAATAATGTTCCGAGGGTCTATCCGGGATGTCTTTACTATCCCTTAGGATTTTTAAGGCGAATCCACGCTCTCGCTTGACGTTTGATGTGAGTATTGTCCGACAACGTGACGGGAATTTGAATAAGTCGCCACCAAATTGCCGGGGACATCAACTTAAAAGGGGAGTAATCGCATGTGTGTTTGCGACGACGACGACGAGTTGACCGATGTCGCCCATCGAGAGATGGAGTGAGAGCTGATTTCGAATTCAGATGGTTCGACTTGATCGTGCTTGGTCTCTTCTTCTCAGAACGATCTCTCCTTTTTTAAAATAAAGAACGGTAAACAAGAATAACCCCACCCTAACTGTACATAAAAACTGCATTTCTTGTATTTAAATTGTTGAAAACAAGAACCGAAAACAGTCCCAATTCTCTAAATGTTTGATGACGTTCGCATTCCAGTAATTAAATCTCTCATATAATATATAACAGTCCTGTGATATTGTTTTTTTTTTGTACAAATATAATGAATTTAGACGGGCGAGTAGTAGTGGTAGACAAAATTACTTCACAAGTTAACACCCCTAGAATTACCAGAGTAATGGATAAGAAATCTATTACTCTGCATTTCACCTAAAATGTCCAATAATCATCACTAGTGAATCAAAAAAAAAAAAAAAATATATATATATATATATATATATATATATATATATATATATATATATATATATATATATATATATATATATATATATATATATATATATATATATATTTCTACGCTTTCATAAAATGGTAATAATGGTAATTTTGGAGAGATTTAAAACATTAACATTTAGTTTTAACTCGAATCATTTCGATTTTACAATTTTAATATTAGTTTAAAGAGCATAGCAAACAAATTTGTATATACTGCAATTTATTTTAACACGTAACATCACCCAATTACGGGAACTATTAAATATAAATCATATGATATGTTTACAGAGTATGTAAAAAACTAATCTTAAATCTATTACCTTACAACTAAAAAAATTGGAAGAAGAAGAAAAAAAGGATAAGGCGGATACGAATAACTCGATCCCAATCGAAGTTGCCCAAGTATCGCCTGGAAACTGTCATAATATAAATCACAGTGCGATGATAATTTGTTGAAAGTATAGTCTGTCTCAATCTTTATCGTGTTGACTTTCGAAGGACCCTTCTCAATAAAACTTTAACGATGTTATTACCTATTGCTATTGGGTAAACCCATTAGCAAAAAATTTATTCTTATTTGAGTGACAAGGCAGGGGTGGGGCAGGTATATTTCCTTTTTTCTGATATATACCATTCGTGGCAGTGATGAATAATCGTACTTACTGTGCGCTTCGAAAAAGTTATTTTACGAGAATATAACAATGTAGCGTCGAAATCATTTGTCGCTTGATGCAAAACAGTTTGTGAAAATGTGTATGAAACTTTAATCAATAGAGGACTTATTACAAAATTAACAACAAACTTTAAAAGAAACCTGTCTACTTACAAGAACGCCAATATCGTGTATAAGGGATATTATTAATATAAGGAAAAGGAGTAAAAGTAGTGATTTTCAAACTCACCGTATAGACCATAGTGGTCAGGACCTATTAAGAAGGAAGAAGAAGAAGGAAAATATTGTCTTTTTCAAAGCGAAGTTGGATAAACTGAAAAAGAAGCCAGAAAAAGATGAAACCAATATAAATATAAGCCGTGCCACCCTCCGTCGTTTATAAAATGGGCAAGTAACAATGAAATCACACATATTATGCACTTGGAGATTAAATAACATATAGATTAGACATCAGATCGATGATTTATGATGAAATATGTATTTGTTCAAAGGATAGGTCAGAAGAAGGCACCTTCAAATAAAGTAAAACGCGTCACCATAATACGCGCTGGGTCAGAAGACGGATTTGTGCCAAACTCCTTGCTGTTGTCTGGAAGGAATATTAAGGATTCTAGCTTCCGAACTTTTTGAAAATTGGTTTCAAAACAATCTTTTAAAAAGTATTCCCAATGACAGTGTTCTTGTCATGGATAACGCAAGCTGCCAGAGTCGTCTGCCACTCAAAGCACCAGCCTCTTCACCAAGTTCAAAATGTGACATCCAGAGACGAACAGGGCTGGGCATAATGTAATGTTTAACCATGTAAAATCAAAGGTCAGACCAGAAAATGTTACTCCTACTATAAATCCCAGTGTTATAAAGTTGATAAAAAATGTAATTAATAACATACCAATTGAGAGCTGAAAAAATTCAGTACAGCACATAAGAATTGAGGATTCTCACATTTCTATAGAAAACCACATAAATCCTATTATAATTAATCTCCATGACGACTCTGAGAATTAGATTTAGACATTTGGAATAAAAACATAATTATGTTAGAAATTTATTGTAGATATTCAATTTCGTTGCGTTTCTTAGTGTAGTTTAAACCCTTAATGCATATTTTTTTAATCAATTTTGCAAATAATTATTATTTATGCTCGTTTTAACTAATTTATACAAAAAAACTTTTTTATATTAATATTTTAATTATGTAATTTAACAACGTACTACGCAGAGTTCCACATCACAATCACTGTACCAATATCTTGTTTCTTTTCTGATTTTTTTGCCCGTGCTGTCTTTTCTTGAACAACATACTGCAAATTCCGAGAATGGCAATAATCGACCATCAAACGTGACAGATGCGGACTGAAATATTTGGAAAGTTCTATATTTCCATATTAACCGTGACCCATACGGAGCTGTAATATTTTAAGACATAAAATTACAAAGACCGCGACGTTCACAGAGCTGCACAATTCTGCCGGTAAACGTTGCCCGTAAATGTCAAGGACCAGAGTTTTATTCTGTCAGCAGGTAACTTCCATAATTTCGGGCAAAAGCTAGCACGATGAAGATTGAGACGACTATAACACAGATATTGTTTTGAAAATGGATATTGGATCTGGGTAACTACCGTACATGAAAAGGTAATTGTTTCAGAAGAAACGGACAATCGATTAGGTAATGATGTAACTTGTAGAGAAATGAGATTGCAAGTCTGATGATATGATTATGAAGTTTTTCGAAGACATGAACAGACATGAGCAATTTTTGCGTTATTCTTGCCTCCTCCAGTGTTTTTTTAATGTATCTCTTATCGTCTAAATAAGTAGAACCTACTAGATAGGTAGAGTCCATTCATACTTAGAAGTATGTCTTAACAATAAATATTAAAATATTTTTTACCTTTTTACACAGGGATTCGAGGTTTGCTTTTTCTTTGTCTCTAATGCATACACATCCGAGAATCTAGAGGAACGGTAGCGCCAAACAATTGGAGGAAAAATAAAGAAAAAAAAAACGGATTTTTCAAGTACCACGCTTTCAGTCGGAGTGATTGCTGCCAAGAATATTTAAATTTTAGATTAAACAGCGGCAGTGGACAAGGAAAGTTTGAGCTCAATTCATATAATACCGCTCAAAAAGTTCTTGCAATTTCGAGACAATCCCAAGGTGATAACTTCACGCGGTACAGTTTGACGCAATTCGTACTTAAAATTAGACGACTTTCTAAGTTCATTACAGTTTACCAACTTTAGATTTAAATTTTCCACAACAATTCTATTTCGCATTTATAAAGCTATTTATTTTCTACAAAATAGTTCGAATTACAAATGTGTGATTGACCTACTACAAGGCTCGTTGTGAATTGGTTAAAAATTGTTAATACTAAACGGTGTTTTTTTCCCTAATGCAGTGCAAAATAATGAATAAATTATAAACTTAATTTTAATTATACTTTGAAATTAAATGGCTAACTAAAATTAAATTTGCGTATTTCTTTTTTGTATTCTCCATTCTAAAATAGCGAATTATGCAGTGTTGAGGATTCTGTAAAGTATCACTTAACACTCGAGTTATTTTGGGCGTTTTCGGTGCTTTAGTCACGGGTTTGAGATTAATCGTATGTTTCGGTAAAATTTGTGCAATAAATAGTATATTATGCAACAAGATTGTGAGTCACGAGTTTGGTTTCGGCACAAGCAGAGCGCGTGCTTAATAAATAAGTCACCTGTGACTTGAATAGTATATTATGCAACAAGTGCGGTAAACGGCATTTGACTCGCGAGATTATTTGACACGAGCGGAGCGAGTGTTTAATAAACGAGTGACTTAAAAAGTTTACCGAACGTGTTGCATACTATACTTTTTCTACGACCGTTAGTTTTTGGCTATATTTTCGCAAAACAACACGAATACATTCACTGACACGACTGTCAGAATTGTCAAAATTAAAGCATGGGAAATATCTCCGAAAACATTCTATTGCTCCCAAACCCGTGCGGTAAAATCCCGGAAATGTCCGAAGTGGCTCGGATTCGTGGGAAACGAAACTGACGTGGTAAAGTGACGCTTCCCGCAGACTAGATCGGTGCGTAATGGGTAAATAGGTATTTTACAGACGGGAGTAGAAAAAAATCTTAACAAGCGCATGCTATACTTTTTCTACAACCACATGAATTTAGATGTTTTTGAAAAGCATATTGCTAAAATAAAATAATACATTATGCCACAAGTTCAGTAAACGGCATTCGAATCACGAGTTTATTTGGTACGAGCGGAGCGAGTGTTTAATAAACGAGTGACTTAAAAACTTTACCAAACATGTTGCATACTATACTTTTCTACGACCGTTAGTTTTCAGGTACATTTCTGCAAAACATCACAAATACATTCACTGACATTACCATCACAACTGACAAACGTCAAAATTCAAGCCGGGCGGTAATACCTCGGAAATGTTCGAAGTGGTTCCGGTCCGTGGGACAAGACGCTCACTTGGTAAAGTGACGCTTCCCGCACGCTAGAACGGTGTATAATTAGGTATTTTACAGATGGGAGTAGGAAAAATATATTACAGCTGCTTCAGTAGCAGTTATGGATGAAGATAGGTATGCTATAGAGAACCATAATTGTGCTGGGCACATCGCCATATTATTGTTAACTAAATCTCATAAAACTCATATGTGCACAAGTAAAAACATTTGCAGCAAAACGCAACAAAACATTCAAAATGAAAGACCTTAATCTATTCTATTCTATTCTTTTGTATATTCTTTTTGTATAATTTTTAATGAAAACTAAACTATGCACAGGTACGTTATTTTAATTATCTCACACGAAATAGAGGCCTTACTAATTGCTCTGTGTAAATAAATAAATGAATAAATAAATGCTATAATTTTTAATCCGCTAATATTAAATTGTTTCCTTTTTGCGGGTGTCCTATCAGGCCGTCTTCGTTGGTGAACGATATCAATTGGCAAAACCCACCAATTCACCTAAATTCGGGAGATAATATTTGCACTGGATAAAAGGAAACAATTTTGCAATAAAATCCATGCCAAACAATAATAGCGACTTGAGTATTCGTTGGTTCACTCTTTAGTCTTCTTGGTTGTAGAAAAAGTGTATTCAATACGTTGCTAAACTTGTTATTCTGACTCTAAGCAGCGCAAAATTTATAGAATCATTTTAAACGCAGCAGATAATGTGCAAATTTTATACATTCCTCGCGATGACGTAAATTTACGAAAATTAAAGTAAAACCGCGAAAACGCGCGGATCGTTGGTATGCATTGGGAACGTGTAGCTTGTAGCCAAGCCTGAATATTTCGCGTTTCAGATATCCCCGAGCTTCCAGCCCGCAGGGAATTTAAACGGCTCGCGATGCGGGGGATGATGAGTATTTCTTATTTCGCGGAATAATTATTTACCTCCCTAATCAAGAGAACAATCCGGAGAGAACTTTTTAATCGGGATTTTTTGAATACGGAGAGCGGTAACAAAAAATCTTCAGGTTAGAGCGGAACCTTTTGCATTTGAGAATCATTTTAATGAATGTAAGCATACGAAAAGAAAAAAGGTACTCAGCCTCCTTCCACTAACATACAGGATGATTATACGTTTATAATAAATCCCTGCAAACATTATTATATAATGATGCATGGTTTAAATAAAGTGCGGAATTCAATAAAATAGTAATGACAATATCATTTAGGCGAATCCTCCACTGGGTGAAGTAAGGTTACTAACAAAAATTACAAAAATACTCAGAAAGACCATAACATAAACACACACATTTTTGAATACTAATATTAAAAGTACAATTATTTTGAAAATATTTAACTAACCAAAACTATTTGTTGAATTTTGAATTGCCTGCCTTTTGAATTAATGGTCCACTATATGAAGCCATATCAACTAGCAATTACGCTGAACTGCGACAAAAACATTCTCATTCCTCTGGCTTGGGCAATAAAAGAAATAGCTTTTTTGAAAGGAACTCCACCTGCGGCTTGATGATTACATTTTCCCTTATTGTAAGAAATAAAGAATAAATTTAGCTATTTTACCTTAGATTACTTGCACTTGCTGTTGACGCAATGTACAGTTTGTTTGATTCTTATATCCTCATTCCAATAATCTTTAGTTCCAAAGTTGACCAAATCCTACCATCTCATATGTTAGAATTTTTAATTTAAGACAACAATTTAACTAGCAGTCTTGACCGGAGAAAGGATGTCCTACACCGAACAAACTCACCCCCAAAGCACCTTATTGTTTATTATTCATAAGGGGCAACGCGATTAGAAACACGATCTCTTAACGTCGTGGTCATCTGGGTCCTGGGGGCGAGGAACGGCCGGACACGAAGGGGTGAGTTTTACATTGCGGCATCATGTGACAAACTCCCCGCCCCATTATCTAAACTACATACAACGGGTTCGGGTCCTTTGGGTAATCTCTTAGGCAATTTGCCATCACGAGAGCCTCGTATATCGGAACAATATCTGCCGGAACTTCCTTCTTAATCATCGTCCGTGTCTTTAACGTGTTTGCCGTTTCGAGAAGCACCATATACCATAATATACCATATTAAGCAACAAGTTTTATAAACGAAGCTTTATTCACGAAGCGAAGAATTTTATGAATGCGTTGCGTTCCTCTTTCTACCGCCTTCACGAAAAAAATTACGATTATATGACGTGATGAATGCAGAACGGTCAACCCGTGACTAAAGTACCAGAAACCGTCGAAGTGGTTCTCGCCAATGTTTATGTAGTTAACGTTTTAAGTTTTTGTTTTAGAGGTATGCCGAGAAAAATAACGCAGTAACTTGCAATAACAAAGTTTTGTTTCACAGATAAAACCAGTGGTGCATTCACGCACCAGTAAATATTTTCAAAAAATAAACCACAATCAATTTCCAAAGTATGTTTCCTGCGATGTAATCTACATGCTATAGACTTTACAAAAATGGCAATACAAATCCAAAATATTTTTTTTACCATTTTGGATTTATTTGAAAATGAACAAATTTATCTACCGCTTTTGTTACCTTTTAAAGTCATATATAAGATCTTTCTTTTACACATAAATTACCGATTTATACGGTTTTAAGTCCTTTAGTAGTGATAATAATAAAATTTCAGAATGGATGTGAAAACATATTTCCTGGATGTGATAACAAAAATCATGCAATAAGTGGTGTTTGAACGCACCACTGGTACATAATGGGTTAAAAAGTAAACCATGGCATTAAGGCCAGGTGACCTTGCTAGCCAAGGACCTGCTGAACCACTTCCAATCCACCGGTCTCTATAATTAAGAAATTCTGTTACTTCTCTACTAAAGTGAGAAGGTGCACCATAGTGCTGAATCCGCATTCGTTGTCTTACATTAGCAGCGACATCATCCAGTAATATTGGAAGATTATTTTCAATAAAACGTAAATAAAAACCTTCTAATATTCGCCGAAAATCTATTTTCAAAATGGGATTCTCAAGTGCCCAACAATTTAAATATCTGGTTTTATTGATTCCGTTTCGAGTGAATGAGGCTTCATCACTAAACAATATTATCCGACAAATCAAATTCAATTATGGAAGCGTAGTCGGCAGGTCTTAAAGCTTATCCAGGTAAGAGCTGCGTTAAGTCTATTACCTATTTTTCCGACACTGGTAGAAGGTTGTATTGTATTGTATAGCTTCTTCTGGAGCAAGTTCCTGTTGAACGATGGACATCGTATGGGGTATTGGGTATATGTTCATTTGACATTTTTAACTTGAAATCACCCCAGCAAGACACCCCAAGTTATGGCAGTCATGTCGTGGGACACCCTGTACTGTCGTCAACAACAACAGCAACAACGGTAACCAGGCCAGAGAAAAACATCATATCTTTAACTCCAAAATTATAGGATATCATTCCTGAAGCGTTAAAATCGATTATCAAGAAAAATTCATTTAAACATAAATTAAAAGTGTGAGAAATAAGACAAACATATGAGGATATGGGTACTGGACAGGCCATACCAGACAAGATTAAATGCCTAATTATTATTGCAAATTTTCATTTTTCAAACGAATCAACTGATTAAGATACAATCTTCGCTGTTTGCTTCGTCGGTTGATAGGAACCAATGTCACCCCCACCATCACGTAAACCATATTCTATAGCCACGAGTGGAGTTATTTTATATATATTTTAAAATTTCTTGATTCAATGGTGGACGCGCCGTAATTTGGTGATACCCAAATTTTAGAAATTTTACGAGGTGCCTGCTAAAACGCCGTCGCAGAAAATTTCCTGTCATGTCAACGGTTAAGCTAAAATTTGTTTCCGCTCTTCAAACCCCCCGCCCACCCCGTTAAACTTCACATTGTCCGGGAAAGTTTCTCTCGCAGGCCAGGAAGGATCGTCTTCCGCTTATAAGGCTTTTCCTTTGTCCACTTCCTTTTCAAAGGCAACCGGGCGGCTTACAGATGTGCGGTAATTTGGATTTTCGAGGGACTGCCCTGGGATTAGTCCGTTGGTCGTATTCAATTAGAAGGACGAACGAAAATTGACCCTTCCTAATAAATCGCGTTAGTTAATTTGACGAATAAAGTAAGTTAATGTCAACTTGTTGTCGCCCTAAAGGACTTTAAAATGACTTTTGGTCATCTCCACGAGCTGTCGCCCAATTAGGGCTCGCTGACGCGCACAGAAAACGGTTTAGGGTGGGGATTAAAGTATAAACGCGACTGTCGGCGGCCAAATGTGACGAAAGTTTCACCCACCCATTATAAGGGTCGAAATAATTTTGCAACTCTTCGAAGAGTGTCATTTAAAATTCGTTTTTAATCTTCTCCTGTCGCACAGGCAATTTAAATTCACGATATGCAACTATAATAAATAAGAACTCGAACTCTTAAAACTTTGGTTTGTTGTGGCAAGGAAATATTGTAACCGAATACCCAAACTGGGTGAAATTGCAAATTTTTGTTTCGTAATGATTCTGCAACCGAAGTATCCTTGAAAAGTTTCATTTAACACTGTTTTTTTTTAACTAAAGTTTTTAAAATACAATTATAATTTTTAATAAATTCAGAATCTCGAACACATGAATACAAACCATAGTTTTAAACTTTTCAGTGTCGATTTTTACGAATTGTTTTTGGAGAAACTTGTATTATGGCGCTCCTTACAGCAATTATTAATACAACCCTTATTGTTCGCCTCTTCACGCAGTTAAAAAAATCTAATTTTCCATTTTGGTGCCCTGAAGACAGCGTAATATAACGTGGAAGCGTCTGCATAGAAACAAATTCACTTCTTGGTTTTATATTGGCCCTTCCAACAAATATTGGATGACACACCTTCTGGAGATAAGTGAAAGTTTATTGCGATTTTAACTGCCCCTGTAACGATACGCTTGTCCTGTGCTTCCGTCCGTATTTAGCATGGACACACCTAAGCAAATAAAACCTTGATTCATTTTGGCTACTGGAATTCGTAGGCTTTCATTTATTTAATTTTATTTCAATTCGGTAGAAGATCATGCGATGAACAATTTTGACAATAGTAATAAATCGACTTTTATTTCAAATGACGGCCACAGTTAAATGAAAATGTGAATTTCATTATTTAAACAAATGAAAAATAATTTAATAGATAGGCCAATGTCAATTGGTTTGTTTTTTAATAAGCAGGGTTCTATACTAACTTTATTCTCTAAATTTTTGATGGCTATGGGATAGACTTTGTATTTATTGCAAATGAAAGTTTTTTAAACATAACCATTGCATATTCTGGAAGAGATAATTTATTTTTATTTCATGTGGATATTAAATTAAAATTTATTTACAAGATTTTTGAATACAAAAAATTGTCCAGGTGAAGGATAGCTTTATTTGATATATTTAACTAGTGGAGTCCATTAATTTTATAAGATAAGATTGCTGTCATACTTTCTGAGCTTTTATGACTGATTAAAGTAAGAGCCATAAAGAAAATCGGCATAGTTAAAATTAGAAACGACCAAACAACCACACAAAGTTTTTTTTTATTTTAAAACTTTGAATTGATATTGATATTTGAGTAAATCTATATATATATATATATATATATATATATATATATATATATATATATATATATATATATATATATATATATATATATATATATATATATATATATATATATATATATATATATATATATATATATATAAATCAATTGCTGTTGCTGAAATGTTTGTTGGGGTCTAGGGGACGTTTCATAGGTGAGAAAAATTTTAATAATTGCCGGGAAAGCCCTAAAAACAGCCCTATTCTTTTTTCCATGTAAACAATTTTTTCTAATTTGGGAATCAATCATTCGAGACGGTGTTTATGCCCCTCATTTAGCTCCTCCCCCTCAAACAGCTACGGAGTAAAATGCGAGCCAGTTTCAGTCAAGCTCTGAAGAAGCCAACAGGATAAATGGCAAAGTGTCAGCAATTTCAACTCGGCAGGAAGAATCCAGAAGTGTTGTATAACGTATTACAGTAGCCTGGACACCTCGACCTGATCCATCACATTACCCACAGATTTCTGTCATATCACAGACTCAAAAGAGTAGCTTTTTCAACTTGTTTTCCCAGATATAGCGCAAAAGATCAACAACAATAATTGGCTGGGTGAACGAGCAATTTTGGCGACGAAAAATAAAGATGTCGAGGATCTCGATGCGGCCATTCAGAATTTTCTTCCAGGGCAGTTGCTTTCCTTCAAATTACTCCACACCGTTATGAACCAGGATGACGTAGTCAACTCTCCCACGTAGTTTTTAAATTCGCTTTAATTGTCTGGATTACCACCTCACAAATTGCACTTAAAAGTAGGACTGTGCAATGGAACAAGTCCACAGACTCTATCATAACATTGTGTGTATGTCAATATCAAATGTATACCTTATAAATAGCCCGTATTCCAGGACAACTCTGCTTTGTAAGTACGTCGAAAATAATAATAAAACTTTATGCTTCATTCAAAAAATGCGTTTTTATTAAATACTGATTCGTTTTGTTTGTTTTAAGATCATTTTATACAAAAGTTTAGGACTTTTATTTATCGATTGAGGCAGCACGAAGTCTTCCGGGTCAGGGAGTTTATATATACAAATACTTTTGCACCACGCCTTGAGCAGAACTACCTTTAATTTTTTTTGTTTGGTTTTCCAAAAACTAATAATTTATATTTGTCAAAATTTAGATTTAGCCCATGTTTATTCGAAATAGCCTTAACAATTTCCAGATCTGAATTTAACGGACTTATCAACAAACCATAAAGCATTTCATAGAGGACATTTTGAAAGGCCCCTTAAATCCTTATTTCATTTTTGTCCTCTATATTTAAATGGTATCTTCCTTCAGAATTCTTGAAAAAAATTGCCTTTTATTTTCACTTTTTTCTTCCCGCGATCGTTTAATCGTTTTTAGTAAAATTTCGGCACTCCTGCCAACCGGTTTATTTTATTATTTTCGATCCATCGAAATGACCCCGCGTTAATAAAAAGTTTCTACAACACTTGCAACCCCGTCAGTTTTGCCGCTTCCCGACGAATAACACTCGTGAGGGAACGAAAAAACAACCGGCCCCATAAATATCAGGTGATAATTAAACATTCCGGATGCGCGTAGAGGAACTGGCTCGAAAATAAAAGAAGTTTTCATTACGGCCCTTTGTGCAAACACGCATAGAGCTCCCTTTGGAAAAATTTAAATTAGAGGCTTTTGGAAATAAAGGCGAATAAAAGAAATTTAAACTGTCTGTTAGCTGGTGGGTTCTTATTGAGCGGCAAACAGGTTTTGGAAATATTTTTGGCAAACGCGACACGAAAAGTCAAAGTAGAATCGAGACTTTTATTTACTTCAAAGTATACAGGGTAGGTCAAAAGTGGATCTCAAGAAGAACTAACTCACGAAGAAGCTTACATTACTACAGAAACTGAACGAAGATAATAGCGACCGTAGACTACAGGTTTGTGAAACTGTAATGGAAATGTGCAACTTAAATCAATTTTTTCATCGTTAGATACTGGTTAGTGATGAAGCCGCGTTTTGTTTAAATGGTTATGTAAATTAACAAAATTGTAGGATGGATGAGAGCAAATCTAGTACAGCTGTTCATTTTGAAATTAAATTTCTGTTTGTCATTCTTTTGCTCATAAAAAGTAAAAGATATGAATTATGAAAATTATATGTGCTAGCACTTTTTTCAAATCCAATACTTAATTTTTAAATAAATTTGTTCCATAACTTAGCTGTTCACTGTATATGATCAATACAATAACGTATAGAGTACAACCTAACAAAGCACACAAAGAAAGTGAAACTAAACGCTTCGACATTAATGCCCTTAACTGCCGCCGAAACAATTTTATCTAAATATATTGACAATTGAAATATATCTGTCACAAAGTATAATATGTCCACAATTTAAAGAGAAGAAGTGTATATTATTACGGTCTATTTGATTGTTTAAACATTTATACACAAAAAAATGTTAAAATATATTTTATTTTCGCTTGCTGGTCTGCAACAGTTTCCATTGACTAAAATAAAATATGACAAATTTCTCAAGGTTTCAGACTGTTTTTTGTAAAAACATCTGACTTGGTGTTAACTGTGAAACGAATATAAGAGAAAATTAACTTTATAGATTCCTCTACATTATGTGAAATCCTTCATGTCAAGACCTCAGTATATGTTTCGAGCACTTAAGTGCTGATCTCCAGCTAACGCTTGTATATAAAACAGGCGCAAAATGCATAAAAATTGTTTTAAGAACTTCAGCTGTGTTAACACTTTAAATGTAAATTGTTTTGGAGGAAATTTAATTGTTTTGAATTTTTAAAGTTTTTTAGTTTTGATACCAGATCAAACTCGCATTGTTATTTATGAAATAAGTCGATATTCTTCTTTTGGGGGCGTTTTGGACCAACAAACAACCTCATGCGTTTTTGCTCCCTTGATTTTAGATTACGGTTTTTGGTGACGGTGAGATGCTGGCTTCACATTACAACATTCGCTGAAGATGAACACTTGACTAAGCGAAACACATCCGACATTTAGAGGCCATTTTCATAAAAAGTGTTTTACATTAAAATATGTCGAGGACAAGATGGTTTGTTTCCTCTTTAGTATACACTTTCACTTCATAAAGAAGAAAAACACATTGGTGTCTTACTTTAACTTCTTTGTAGTTAAATTTGATTATAAATAATTAAGTAAAGTAAGTATAAGTAAGTATTGTATATATTGTCAAGAAAAATGAATATTGCAAAAAACAATATTGTTAAACATTTAAACAAAGTTTCATAATGCGCTTTTCAAACTGTACCAAAATCAACTTATAAAAATAATAATAAATGGGAGCTAGAGGTGTGAAAGCAGGGACAAATAAGGAAAATACCCCACTGATGACACTATTTATCATGTCTTTAGTTGGAATTCGTGAAAAGCACCTCCTTCCTCCACAGATTTCACCAGACCCTAGAAGAGCCAGCAGCTCTCGCGATATTCAGAAGTTAAATCGGCAAAAAACTTCTTTTTTGACATTTTACGATATTTTAATTCATTGCCAAATACCTTCTACGTTGAAGGTAACATAACAATAAATTAAATTATGTATGCTAAATTGGTTGGATATCAAAATCGAAGACCCTGAAAAAGATGCACAAGGAGACCAAATTAAAAAAGATATATAATTTTTTTTTTGTGTCATATTTATAATTTTCTTTATTTTCCTTTTAAATTTTGCTTCTTTTTTTTGCGCCTGTTGCATATTTTCTCATTTAATTTTTATTCTCCAACATATGCCTATTTCCTAGGTAATTATAATACAAATAATTGTGGTGCAAAGCGGAAAAGTCCTTGAAGGAAGTTTCGCATCCCGACATTAAGCCGCCTCTCTAGGACGTGTATTGAATTTGGTTTTAATGTTCCATCGGGGTTTCATAATGATTTCTCGGTCACCCAAACAAACGTTGGCAACGTTGTTTATTCAACCCCATTATTGGAATATGGCTTCGCCGGGGGCAACGATACCCGAAAGGTTTATAGTGCGCATTTTATGGCTGGCCTAACCGCATCGTTGTTTGTCCAGCGCGAGCAGATTAATTCTGCGGACGGCTAGCTACTGCGTCACCGCTGACGTTTTATAGTGTTATTTACTAACTTGTTTTAATTGCGATTATGGTATTAAAACGTAAATCGGTTCGGACAATGGACGATTAAAGGGAGCTTCAACGAAGCGCTCTTGAATACTCAAATAGTCAGGGATCGTCGAAACCCGTAGGAGGTTTTATGGGATTGCGTTATCTAATTTAGTTTTTGTTGAGACGTTTATCCTTATTTATTTAAAGGTTTGCGACATTCAGTAATTCAAACTGTTAAAATAAATAAAACAAGCAAAGTTATGTTATAAATCAACAAATGAGGTGATCTAAAAAATTGTTCACCAGATGTCATAAAACATATTGATAGTAGCGAAATTCAACAAAATTTTAATTGGAAAAATATTGCTTATAAAAGTAAATTTAGACTATTAAAAAATCCGCAGTTCACAAAAAAAAAATAATTTCGCGGTTCTAAGTAACAAATATAAGCAATTAAAAGTTGTAATGCTTAAATCCTCTTTGGAACGTGCTGTCATTGACTGTGAACGCTTGTGACGTCAATTCGCTGGTTAGACTACGCCTCAGCCGGACAGCAGCATAGAGAAGCCATTAGAGAACATGTTCGTCTTGGTGGTTTTAATTTTGTGTTTAGTATCAAAAATAAAGTTTTGAAAATGATCGATGCCGATTTTTTAAAAGGTCAGTCTGATAGTGGATATGTTTATGTAGAAATCTTACATACGAAACACGGAAAGTTCGAAGAGTTAAAAATGTTTGCACGGTTAAGGTTAAAGTGACACCTGAATATAATGTTAACAAAAAGCGACGGCTTTGATTTTCAGGTACACGAATAAAAAGTTTATCTGGCATTTTACGGGTTAGAAATACAAACAAACAGGATAAATACAAACACACCTTTACACGGGCCAAAAATAAACATAAATGGTATGCTCGACCTATAACCTGAGAATAACACTATAACATGTCGCCGTATCGATCGAAAAGCAGCGGTATGACGTCAAGATTATTCCCGCGCGTTTAGTGTCGTTTAAAAGGAATAGCCGGTCACCCATTGAATTATTGTTACAACTTAAATATTTGATTGTGAGTGATGGTATTTGGCAAGCATAAAAAAATGTATTGAAGAATTTCAAAAAATGTTCAAGTTTCCTGTTAGTGTGATAAAAAATAAGAAAACAAATTTTGTTAACTTGTAGAAAGATGGATTCTTATATTCAAAATCTGTACATTACGATTCGATAAATTTCACCTTTGGCTGCAAATCTTAGGAATAAAGTAAATTTATCTTTTGCGTTTTTGTATTTTATCAAAACTTTTTTTTGACGTCCTCAAAAATTGTTTAAACACTTTTTCAACTAATTTAAATATCTCCTTTAATTTGTTCTACATCCAGCACCTGACCCACCTTCGTTCAATGTACAAAAACATACCAAACAAAGTCAAACATAACCTTCAAATACTAACTACTAAGTTGTTTGAACTGCTAAGCGACATTTTAAAATGTTAAATAAATGGAACAAGTTCGTTACGAGTGTAAAGCCAGTAAGTTATGTCAAGAACTTCATGAAAAATATGATCAATTATTTACATCATGTTACATGTTACAATTTATTGCCAGTGTAAAACTAGTATTAGTTAAAAAATAAATATTATAAAAATAGGTTTAAAAAAAACTATTTTATCAAAAAGACGCTGATGTAAATTAAAATCCATTGCCCCTTTACCTTAAATTAAAATCCATGTCTAAATTACCAATTATTTATTTGGAAAATAAACTAACCTTTCATTTTATCACTATTTATAAAACTTCTGGATTCCTTCTGAGTCGATTGTTGTTGAGTGGAACCCGCTAACGTTTCGCCAATCATCCTGTTAGCTTCCTCAGAGCTTAACTAAAACTAGTTCGCATTTTACTCTGTATCTGCTTATATATTGTTTGAGGAGGGTGAAGCCACATTTAGTTGCTTATAGATTTTGTAGAAGAATTGATTGCATGCAAGAATTTTATTTTTATCGGGTAAAATTTTATGTCCGGTTTAGTGATTATGTTCGGCAACTAATGAGGAGTTTCTTTGTCTTAGTCTTAATGTTCTTTCATGTTCTTTGAGCCTAGTTGATATTTATATTTTTCGTAATGTAAGGAACAACATATAAGCAGGTACATAGTAATATGCGAGCTAATTTCAGTTAAGTTCTGAAAAAGCCAACAGGATGATTGGCGAAACCTTAGCAAGCAATCTAGAAGTTTTATAAATAGTATTATAGTAGACTGTGCAAGTTTCTTTGAAAAAAAAAACTGCATTATGGGTGGATGAGGGTTGGTGGAAATTTCCTAGTTAGTTAATTTCTAAAACATTTTCTTAATAATTTTCATTTGTCTTAATTTTTTCTTTTCGTAACCTATTTTTTCTATTTTAAGTCATTTCGAAATCCAACAAATTCGTAGAAAACAAAAGCCTTTTAGGTAGTTGCTCTTGTTAGCTATCCAATCCAAATTATTATATTAAGAACTTTGTTATGAGGCCTTTCAAATATACTTTCAAATAAAACACACTTTCTAATTACCATGCGGCACGTGTCTCGAATTCTCCACCAAGATGTAGTAAACGTGTCCAGGCTTTGCGAAAACATCCGAAGCAATTTACACGACGACGACATCCTTAACGTAACTGAAATGGTTTTTGATTTGACGAAATCAAGTCGGCAGTTGCGTGACTGGCGATTCAACCTGGCTCGTTAGCAGACGGCCGCCTCTTCGCAACCGCCCCCGCAATTTTTGGTATGCGGGACGGTCCGCCGCCGCCAATCTGTCAAGCCGTTTCCTCGACTTTGAATAAATTTACTGGCAGTCCGCACCGACCTTTGTCTTCCCTACGTCTTATCTATTCATCGCCCGTCAATTCCCGAAAACCCTGCTTGCGTCACGACTGACTCGCGGCTTGGGGGGGGGATCCTTTTTGGTTTTTGTTTTCTTGGGAGAAAGATGGTCGATGTTGATGTACGCTTCTTAAATGTTCATAAATATATGAAGTGTTTACGAATTATGATACGGTTTTTAATATATCTTTTTATTGGATTATAAATCTGCTTTGAAAGATAAATGAAAGGCCATAATTAGAACAATAACGATAATAACATTAATCTGAAGCTTATATTAAATAGTGAGATTAAAATCAATGTAGAAGTATGAAAAAATTAAAAAAAAAAATTAAGATTTTTTTTTCCTGTCTATGTATGTCTTAATTAAACCGATTGAAAATAAATTTTTGCCATTTAGTTATCAATTAATTGATAAGTTATATTCTCGTTTATTTACCTGTTGACCGATTGTTTAAATGAAAGACGCCATTTTTATCTGTAACATGTTAAATGTTAAGATTGAAATTAATATGGAAGTACGTAAAATTAAATAACAAAATTAATTAAGAATTTTGAAAAGGCAAGAATCAAGAATATAAAGTTGTGAAGATGCCTTTTTTATCTGTAACTTATGTTAAGTATTGAATTTGAGATTAATATAGTATTATGTTGAATTAAATACCAAAAATAATTAAGAATTTAAAAAGATATCTGTTTGTATGTCTATCTGCGTGTTTTAATTAAGCGATTTACAATGGAAGAAAGGTATTTTTTAAATCTTTTTTGTTATTGAATTAATGAGTTCCACATTTTAATTTCCTATTGATCGATTGATTAAATGTAATAGAAAGTGTTAAGGACGTCTTTTTTATCTTTAACTTATGTTAAATATTGATATTGAAATTGATATGGAGTTACGTAAACTTATATAGCAAAGACAATTAAAAGTTTTAAAAAGACAGAAATCTAAAAGATGGCATTTATACCCTAAATAACAACTTCTTCGCCTGTGTACTGATTAAAACCATTTTTTTGTTTTTGTTTATCTGTAATATATGTTAAATATTGATATTGAAAGTAATGAGATATTACGAAAAATTAATTAAGAAAAATAAGTAAAAATTTAAAAAAAATGAAAAGTTGTAGAGAAATGCCCTAAGTAACAACCTACCTGACTAAATAATTTATGTCTGTCTCTATGTTTACATTAAACCATCATCATCAGAAAATCATTTTTTATTTACTTATCATTCAATTGATCAGTTTTATATCCTCATTTGTCTCTATATTAATATAATGATCAAATGGAGCACAAGGTCTTAAAGACGTCCTTTCTTATCTATATAATGTTGCGTTGCTTTCTATACACCTGTTAATATTATTATTATTATTATATTATTTAAATCCTTAAAGGTAATCACCAGAAATTCTAACCTCAAAGTTCCATACAGAATCAAAGAGTGAGAAGTGTCAAGTTTAAGAGCTTTTGTAAATATATATTATTGAATAAAGGTATTTTTGTGAAGGTAACAGGATTCGTGAATTTTATTATGATTGGGTTCACTAGAATAATGGCGAATATTGATGCACACATGGATAAACTCGAAGGGATGCCTCCTAATATTTTATTTCCGATTAATGTGCTCGCTTTATCGGTCCCGCAAAATTATCAGGTGTAATAAATGCAATAACTCCTTCATAATACACCCTGCCGGGTCGCAGTCGTATCTGGGCCTGTTCGAAAGGGATTTTGGGGATAAATTGAACAAGGACAGTATGCCGACCCGGCCGTTTAATTTGATTGCATTATAAAAGTAATCCTAAGGCAATATATCACTGTGGACCAGCCTATCGCCGGTCAGGATAATACAGCCCTAACCGTAGATTTCAATTAGGTACGCGGAAATTTATAGGTAACCAATGCAAATAGTCAACCCGAAATTAAATAACTTCGGTTGGTCCCTTTCCTGTACGGGAGTATCTCAAACTGAGGAAAACAAAATCGTCCCCTTAACCTAGATAATAGAGTGAACTAAAGAATCATTTCCAAGCTCTCTTGTGAAAGAAGGTTCAAATAATATAAACATTATATAAATGGTGATATTTAGCAAAGTTTTATGGAAAAAGTGGAAATTAACTAGCACCTCCAAAGTTGTTGTTAGAACATATAAAAAACGGAAACATATAAACACTTGAAGGATATGCATATTGTTTCATTGTTTTCAAAGAATTTTGTTTTTAAAGTGTTTGTATTATTTATTGTTGACACTTAATTAACTTAGCTTTTACTATTAAACAAAAACTATAGAAATGGGCATGCGGATAAGGTTTGAATTGCTTTATAAAATTCAATTGTATATAAATTATATACATATATTGTGTTCTTAAAATAATTTTTTGGACAATTCTCGCAATTCCTTACGCTTTGCATAACGTCTAGCCCCGTTCACAGTTTGATGTTTCGCAGCAAAGACATTTTCTTCTTCCTGTCTCCAATATTCCCTTCGATCAGCAGATGTAGAAATTGACAATTTTGTTACTTCATGATACACCGTAAAGATTCTGTTCTTCGCAATGAGTTCAAAGAGTTCACATTATTTGTTGACACATTTCAGAATTTATTCATTTTACTTTGGAACCTTTCGAGGTTACACTGATATAAAGCTTTTGAAAACAGATGGTCCATTGGTATTGTTTATAGTAATATTTGGCCGACGACGCTTTCATCGTCCATATACATCAAACTTGCGATGAAAGTTTAAGCGATTGTAGGTCTATGTCCAGGGGTACAAATCACCCGGCTTCCTTCACTTATAAAAACCATTCACTTTTTATTGGAAATTTCCTTATCGCATTGCTTCTAAAATATTATTGGTATTTCCTAATTGAGGAGTAGAAGTAACAACGGGGCTAAGTGCCACTTTTTTTCCAATTAAATTTTCATATAGAAAGGTTCTACGTGCCATGCCCTTCAAGCGGGCAAAATGTAAGAATTATCATTTCTGGAAGAAATTACGCTTTCTGTAAGTGATCCGTTACTTTCACAACAAGGAGACCAAGTACCGAAATACGTGTTGTGCGTTTATATTGTTTTTTAATCGTTTTCTGTAACGACGCTGTCAAATATTGTAAATAGCTATTCGTAATGAATTTTGAACGTCTAACACAAGGAAGGGGAAGATTAAGTGATGAACAAAATGCAGGACAATCCTATGAAAACAGAAATGGGAACGCTGTAGCTGAAAAAAAGAGATATCCAAGCGTCTACGTGACTCAATTTTTATCTTATGCGCTGTAGGCTTGAATTCACAGACTCAGCGCAGTTGCTAGTATAGTGAATTAGATACCCACCAAACTTTTTTTTAATATTGTGAACGACCCTACGGCGATCTCGTAGACAGATCGTTTTACTGTGTATATATATGTTTCTGTAAGTCCTAAGAAATATTCCTCTTTCTTGCAGATAACATGTAAATGTAAATTCAACTACAAGTCGTTAAAACTACGAACAGAGATTGACACTTTTTGAAAAATACTATGAGTATACAAATAGAAGAAGGCTGGCTCATACGAAGGCCCTCGTGATAGTCACCGTTAATGTCCTACCCACTATAGCCTTCCAGAGTGAGAGGGTAATGTTGTAGATGTATGTCAATCTGCTTTTATGAATACTTTCGCTTTGACAAAAAATAATTTCGAAACTATTATCGTTTATAAAGACATAATAACTTGTACAGCTCGTGGAAAAATTACGCAGGGTGATAGGCAACTTGTTAGAGAACATATAAATTCCCAGAGAAGAATCACATTATTCGCACGCAAAAGGTGCAAAAGAATATTTAAGACGAAATTTAAATGTGAACCGCCTTCATAAAGCGTTTTTGCAGAAATATCCACTCAGTTTGGTCACCTACAAGTTTTACAAAAAAGTGTTGAAAGAAGACTTTCCAAATGTTTCATTTAGAGGAACCTCAAAGTGACATCTGTTGTAAAAGTGACTCGTTAAATTTCGAAATAAAAGCGCAGGGCGAAAGAAGTCGGTCAGCAAAGTTGGAGAAAGGCAGAAGAAGCAGCGTGTATGCTCATGAAAAGAGATATCGCATCGTCGCAAGTACCAGGAGGCGCCACGAGTGTGTTCTCAGTGGATTTAGAACAAGTCATGTTCGTACCAACTTTGACCCACTCTGACATGTTCTACATGAGCCAACTTTGAAGCTACAACTTACGAATCAACTTTGGGGCTAACAGGCATTCATATATGTGCTGTTGTCATGAAGGAGTGGCAGGACGTGGGGGTAACGAAATTGGGTCTTGTTTATTACGCATCCTCAATATGGGCGCTACAGAAAAAAAAAATTGTTTGAAGCAATAATCAAAAACCAAAATGATTGTTTTTATTTATGTGTTTTAGTGAGTAGTTTACTCTTTGACACTATTGAACATAGGTACCTTGTCAGTAGCAGAACGCGCAAGTTCCGATGGTAACTGAGAATTTACACAATGTAATACTGTCAAGTAAACACACAGGCCGATTTGAGATAGTAGATATGACACAATAAAAATTACTTAAAAAAGGAAAAACCATAGAAGATATTAGAAATATCTCAGTCAGGTGGCTACCAGACATGAATAAGATCGGTGATGACAAGAAAAGGCACCTAATATCAATGATTCCTTATCTAAAAGACCCTAAGCACCAAGAATTTGATTCTAATTTGACCAAATAATGTGTTGGCACTTAGTTTCTCATTTTTCTTAAATATTTAAAAAAAAAATTGTTTAAAAATAATTTTTTACACGTTTTTTGAGTCGCAGCTTATTTACTAGTAAGCCAAATAATATGTTGGTTTATTTTTTGAAAATAAAATGTTTTTTATTTTGGTAAGAAAAAGCTTTTTTTTTAAATATCTCCTTTTAACAATTTTGGCCCTTAACCCCTATGTTACTTCTTTCTTCAATTTTGAAAAAGTTTTTCTTCAAAAAAGTTTTTTACTAAATACATATTTATACTTTCTTGATTTCAACTTTAATAATAGGTTAAACCTTTATGTTTACGAACACAAGAGCAAGTATTTTACAGTATATGCTATTTTTTTGATCTCGTCTTCTGGGAGTGAGGAGAGGCCTTAAAGATTTTATTTAGACGAGATTTTATTCGAAAATATTATGCCTTCGATCGAAATTCATTCCGAGTAATCCGACTTTATCCTCGTCTGCATTCGAGTGCAACGATACACGGAGAAAGATAAAAAATCCGGCATCAGCGGAATAATCCACGTCGCGGGCGAAACGGCACACACAGCTCTAAAATCAAAAACCGCCATAAATAAAAGTGCAAAACGTAAAAACGAACGAACGAGACGTTCGAAACTCTGATAAATCCCGAAATCGGAAGCAATATCTGCAGACTCGCGAAGAACAAACGAATGGAATTTTTTGCGCCACGGTCGCGGGCCGCTTAAATCAAAATGTAAATATTCATAAATTCCGAATCGTTAACGGTAGAAAGATTAAAAACCGCTCGGCGACTATCAACTATTCTGGGGGGACGAGTAGAAACGACTACCCGCGCAGACGAGAATTAATTAAAACACGTATCCGAGTGCAAAGCTCCACCTCGTGACCGTCGTATGAAAATCGTTTCTTTTTTCGTTTTAATTCTCCCGGAATATTTGCCGGAACCGCAAACGAAACTACGAATTGTTTAAGCTCCTTCAATAGCACAGTGCTAATTGCTTGCGTCATGAAATCTGCTCCTGAAAAATTGACCTACGAGAGAATAGAGAAAGATCCTGGATGACAGAAACACGAAATCTATAAACAACCGATACTTGAGACACCTCATTCAAAGGGTCCAGGCCGCTATGGAGAAGAAAACGCAACTACCAGTTGCCCAAGAAAAGAAAAACCACTCAGCATGCCATGTGTCAGAGATCACCTGCCAATACAGAATTAAAACAATCTCCAGATCTGGCGATACACACTGCTGCCACCAAAAAATAGATATATAAAGTCCCATGTTCATGAGGAGAAGTGTGTATTCCATAAGCCTGTAGACTCACTTTAAGGAACCACAATGAAGGGAATAGTATTGCTCGCATGAGAATAGCAACACCGAATCCTCTGGTTAGAAGCAACAATCGTTTACAGAGAGCAACATTACTATAAGAGAAAATTCAAAGAAGCGGTTTTTATCTAGTGAAATAAAAAGGTCTCCAGAGATAGAGGTAAACAGGCTATGGCTAGTTGCACACAGGACTATATGCAAGCTTGTAGCTTTAAGAATGATATGCCCACCGAAATCTCTAGATATACAGCCAAGGGAAGTTTAAGCACATAGTTTTAGATGAGGATGTTGAACTCTGCAACCATTCTACAAAACCATCAACCAAAACATCTGCTATCTGCACCAGCTAACTTTTATAGCAATATATAGACTTAAAACTATATAGAGACAATTATTTTTACTTACCGCATATTACTAAGAGCGGAATTATAGTTGCTTCTTCATCTAATATTTCGACACTTCCATATCTTTTTCTACGAATTGTTCTCTCTCGGTGAGCAGTTGTGATATTCCAGACTGTTTAAATAGATAATTAAAAATGTTCAGCATCGTCCGAGTCCGAATTTAACAAACCTTATCTTTGTAAAAAGTAAATGATAAGCTCATTTATTTGGACCAGACCATATCGTTGAAGATTTTAACAAAAAAGACCATTAACACACAACAGAATGTCTTCATACAGGGAACATACGGAGACATAGACTTATTGGAGGTTTGTTCGTAATAAATTTGAATGTGTATTTTGTGAAATGGCAAATACATAAATTGAGAGTTAACTTTAATAAATAATCAATTTGTATATACAGTGATATAGTAATACGTTATCGTAGTCTCCTCCAGTAAATTTTGAGTAACATGTAACAGATGATTCAAGGATGACCTCACAAAGGCATCCTTGTAATCCATCCTGAAATAAAATAAAATCTATTCGATCAGCAGTCCCAAGTCCCACAAATTAATAACCCAATATTTTGGTATAGAAGAAGAAAAAAGAAAATTGAATGAACCAAACATCTTTAACCAAAATTTGTAGGGAAGCATTTTTTCATGTACGACGTCGACCACCAAAACAAAATTATAAATCTAGCAACGATTCGATCCGTTTCCGAACAAAGAGACAAGTAAAACGATCTCGCCATAATTACTCCTTAGCCCCAGTTTGCTGGAAGGGGAGAATTTCTCACGGTTCAGATTAACACGCTGCCCATATATCAGGATATTAAACTAGATACAACCATTAGGAGAGGCAGTAACCCCAAGACGTCGTGGCAATAAATGTTAAAACGGTTAAATATGTGCGTTCCTTCTGGAGGAAAAACAAACAGAAAGGGGAACATAAAGTTTCATTTAAGACGAAAGCTAGACTCTAAGGGCGCCATTATCGCAACTATACGGATTAAATTCCGTTCCGAAATATCTTTGTTGATCATAACAGTTTAGAACTGTAGTAAAACCTGTTGCCAAATACTTCAGCGCTGGAAAGGATGCCACGCGATTTTGAATTAGAGAGAAAGAGAATATTCTGTGACATTTTCATCGAGCTAGCTACACCGTTAAAGCTTCGGTTGTAATTTCAAAATCTCCTCCACCGTTTTTTCACTCGTACTATGGCCCCAAAGTTATTTATTTACCTCCGGCATATTTTTTTCATATTTGTATATCAAAATAATTTTTAGAATTGTATCAAATTGTTCTTTAAATAACTCATAGGAAAGGATACATCCTTTGTATGTTGAATATTGTTTAAAATAATAATAAAACGCCAGTTTTACTGCAAATGAGGAATTGATAAAATTGAAAATTCTTTGCGAACAACATATGATGGAGTTCTGCTTAGAAAAGGAGACGTTTCCAGAGAAATATCCTAGTGCAACAACCCTTCGATAAATTCCAGGCGGGATGCCGCCTGCCGTGCAGAATAAATATATCACAATGTAATTTTCGGGGGCTCTCGCTGCGTGATGAATTTTTATTTGACGTTTGTTATCCGTGGATAATTTTCATTTCATAATCCTGTCCCAAACGTACTTAATATTCATTGCTCGAGCGGCGTCAAATTTATTTGAAGAGCCAGTCAGAGAAACAGATGCTTGATTGGAGTTTTCGTTTCTCGAGAACAGTTCCACGATCTATTCAAAATTGTAGACCACTTATTCGATGAATTTTAAATTACACTGATACGTAAGAAACCTAATTGATGCAAATAGTATAAATAATAAATCTGAAAATAAATTGCTTGGTGAAAACACCCTTGGAGAGAAAGAAAATCTACTACTTTCAAGGGCAGATTAAATCTAAAAATTGGGATACAAAAAAAATTATTCCACAACTTTACTGACTACGATAGTCACATCGTTATAATTGCAATTCAACGTAACGTGGACCCTTTTTTGACTCAACTTCATTTGTATCCATTCCCAATTTCCCGAATAATACTCAACATTGAAACAGATAACAATTTATCAGTTCTGTGACATTTTCAACAGAGGGTTCACGTCTTCAAAGGATGAATAGTAATATAACATTTAATTAGCGATTTATGTCTTAAAATAAATCCTCAATTTTGGGGGCGTCAAGACCACATGAAATAGGAGACAGTTGATGGATTTAAGGCCCAAGAAGCGATATGTTCCAATCGAGTTATATATCAAGTTAAATGACGTACAGTGACTCACAGCCTAAATGACGCAGTACCTATAACAAAAAATAACTGAATGTCTGAATGTCTCTATTTATTTCGGAAAAATTAACTTAATGAAATGAAGTTAGTAAAGAGCCTTCTAAGAACTGACAATTAATTTTTGTCTTAAATTTGCCTTACTTAGTTAACAATAAAGAATTTATTAAATTTTACGCTATATTAACGTCACAGCTTAAATTGCTGCAATTTTTTGTTGTTTAGTTTGACATTTTGAAACACGATTTCGTTCAGTAAAACGATTTTTTTTTTAAATGGGTCGTCGGACTACAATTTCTGTTAGCGCCAAATAAGATCTTCAATGAACGTGAGGAAAGATGGAAAGAGGTATCGAATTATCAAAAAAAAATTGCACGAAAGACTTGTGCGGAGGTGAAAAGACAGTTGGGAAAAAGGTGTAACCCCGAAACAATTCGACGAATTCTGCGAAAAAATAATTTACATGGTCGAACTGCCAGGAATAAGCATTTCATTAGTTAAAGAAATAGACGCATGAGATTAGCATTCGCTAGAGATAAAGATTTCAATTTCTGGAATTCAGTAATATTTGCCGATGAGACCAAAATAAACTTATTTGGACCCGACGGAAAAATCAATATGGACAAAGTCTAAGGAATAATTAAAATTGAAAAATTTAAAAGCAAGGTGGATGTGGAGTTATGTTATGGGGCTGCATGTCATTTGCAGGAGTAGGTACTATGCATTTCATTGAAAGAAATATGAACCAAAATGTATATTTGGATATATTAAGACAGCATGTGGTTGCTAGTGCCCAAAACTTTAATACGGGTATCAATCATCGGTTCTATCATGACAATGATCTAAAGCACACGTCATTTCGGGACTGCGGTTGATTGCTTTATAAATGCCCAAATGTTATTAAGACACCACACCAGACACCAGACTTAAATGTAAATGAAAATTTGTGGTTGACAATAAAAAACAAAGTAAATACTGCCCCAATATCTAACAAGAATCAATAAAACGTAAAAATTACTTGAAGACTACAAGCTGTTATCGATAATGAGAGAGGCGCAACTAAATATTAACAGGAGTATTAATTAATTAATATTGCATATAATTTAATTAATTCATTATTGTTAACTAAGTACCGTATATTTCAGACAAAAAGTAATTCACACTTTTTTAGAAGGCTCTTTACTAATTTAATTTCAATAATTTGTATTTCTTTTTCAAATAAATAAAGAGACGTTCAGATCAGTTAGTTTTTGTTACAGCGACTGCATCATTTCTAGCTGTGAGTCGCTGTACCTACCGGTCGCGGTTTCAAAATGTGCGGCGCGCCCCTGAAATTCCGCAGTATATTCCAGGGGTACACACAAAACGTGGAGGATGGTTAATGCCCGATCACGAGGGGAGTGAAACCGTACATTTGTTACCATCCCGGAGTTGATAGCGAAAGTGCACCGGAGTATCGATTGGAATGCATCGCATTAATGCGTGGACGCTCGGTTGAGTCTGCGTTTCGTTTTGATAAAAAATTAATCAATCTAGTTTTGTGTACACAAAACACAGTTGAGGGTGGAAATTTACGGTACGAAGAGTTTAGCGCACCGAATAGGAATCGTTTCATTTTTTTTTCGTATTTATATTTATCGCCGCGCAAAAAAAGGACAAGCGACGGTTCGAAGTACTCCGGGGAAGGGTCTGCAAGGGACAAACTAAAAATAAAGATGATCCAAAATATTATTTTTGAATCTGTGTGATTGACTTTCGTATTATGCATTGCTCATTACAACAAACAAATTTAAGGCGTTTTTACAAAACTTCCAGATTCCTCCTGCGTCGGTTTTTGCTTAGTCGAACTTGCTGACGTTTCGCCAATCATTGTTAACACCCTTGATTCTCTAACATATTCTCTAACAAAATATCTAGCTTCCTTATTAATTAAAGTTCCTATTATTGAAACTCTCAACATCATTTAAGATATATTAAAATCCGAGAAACTGGAACCCAACCTTCTCACCTTGATTGAAAAAATGCTTGCCTGAAACATATTTTTCTTATAACAGTCAAATTTTTGAACAAACGGCGGAAACAGCTATAGGTTCTCCACCATCGCCAGTCATCGCGAATATATTTATGGAAGCCTTTAAGAAGAAAGCTCCAGAAATCTAAAACCAAAATTACGGAAACGTTACGTCGATGGTACTTTTGTTATTTGGTCTCATCGTCAAGAATTCCCAGTAGATTTTCTCAGACATTTAAATGCCATTAAAAACGAAAAATAACCTCCGATTCTTAGATATTCTTATCAATAGGAAATCAAACCTAACATTGGGCCATTGGGGACCTAACATTGGCTCTTTTCTCTAATAATTTCCACATTAAAGATATTAAGCGTTACATCACAAAATACACTTCACTACAACCTTCCAATAGCATTGATGCCGAAAGCAATCCTACACTTGCCACTATTCCCTTTCCTTCCATTCAAAACATCACTGACCACATATCAAAAGTTCTAAAAAAATATAACGTCACCAGATTTACCACTTGTCCAATAATCTCTCAACATCTTCGATCCGTCAAAGACTAAGATTAAGATTAACAGTTGGGAGAGCTAGCAGTCAGCCTGTCCGTCACTGCGACCCAGAGGATCTATTGTGACTCTCTCCAAAGCTATAGAGCTTTATCCAGGTTCGTCTCTCTAACTAGACTCCACAACTTCGATAATGGCTCCCTCGTATAGCTCTCTGCCTCTAGCTTGGTATCGCCCAGCAGATGGAAACGCACTCTCGCTAGGTCGTCGCAGGGGCACAGTACGTGTGCGGCTGTTTCCTCCTCTTCCTGACAGAATTCTGTGTTTTCTTCCACTTCCATCAGACTCAGATGTCTCTTAAGCCTACAGTGGCCCTACCATTATTCTTACGGCTTTCCTATTGTAGCTTAGTAGGTCCGCTGTAAAATTGGCCGGTGGGTCCCTTAGGAATTCCTTGGCCTGTCTTTGTCCGGGCATGTCCCTCCACCATCGTCGGGATTCTCGGTCCATCAAATCCCTGATGGCTGTTTTTGCAACGGGTTTGACCACCCCACAAAAGGTTTCTGGTCCAATCACGCGCATTGACGACCCTTCGCGGGCTGCGTAGTCTGCGCCTTCATTACCTTTATGCCCTCCGTGCCCCGGTACCCATGATAGAGTAACTTTGTTCTGGCTTGCTATATCGTTTAATGCCTTATGGCAGTCCAGAACTAACTTGGATGTTATTTTATTAGATTGCCTTTATAGCCGCTTAACTATCGGTGTAAATTCCTCGCACTTTTTTTATTTCTCTTGCACAGTGTTCTAGTGCAGTGATCTCTGCTTGGAATCCTGTTGCTAGCTTACCCATTGGATTAGAGATTTTCCTTTTCGTCCTGGGTTCATATATTCCAGCTCCTACTCCTTCTGGAGTTTTTGAGCCATCAGCATACCAGGTTATTTCTGCCTTGGTTGGTGGCCCGTTTTCCCAGTCTTCTCCGGCAGGGATTTGAGTCCAGTAGTGGTTAACGAAGCAATACTTAGGTGTTGTGCTGGCAGTAGGCAGCCCTAGGACATTGTCCGCCCTTACCTCCTAGTAAAGTTTGTTATGTTTCGTGCTATGTCCACCAATTATTGGGGACTGGCCTTGCCTGGGATGTTCAGTAGGACCGATCCGTCAAAGATAAAATTCCATTTGAGATGCCAGGAGTTTACAGCATTTGCGACAAAGAATACATTGGAGAGACTGGACGAAAAATATGAACTAGGCTCAAAGAACATGAAGGATCCTTAAGACTAAGAAAAAGAAACTCATCAGCAGTTGCCGAACACAATCACGAAACCGGACACAAAATTTTATTAGATTAAATTAAAATTCTTGCATGCAATCAATTTTTCTACCAACGCAAAATCCGAGAGTCTATAGAATATATAAATAACCTAGCAATATTAATCGCGACTCATATCTTTACCTGTCACCAATATTGGAATCAGTCATCCGATATGATGTTTATGCCTCTCATTTAGCTCCGCCGCTCTAAAACCATATAAAAGCATGTACGAGTCAAATGCGAGTCAGTTTTAGTTAAGCTCTGAAGAAGCCAACAGGATGATTGGCGAAACGTCGGCAAGTTCGACTAAGCAAAAACCGAGGCAGAAGGAATCCAGAAGTTTTGTAAAAAGTATTACAGTAGATTGTGGAAGTTTCTTTGAAAAATTTAAAGCGTTTTATTATCTGACCTTATTCAAAACTAAGAAATGTTTGATGGGAAATTAAAAAGGGACACACAATATCCAAGTTTCTTAAAGGTTTAAAAACATCAAAATAAACAAAAAATAACAACGTATAAAGAAAGTTACTTTCCATTTTAATTATCTAACCCGCTACTTCAAACTTATATTTACCAAAGTAAAGGATGTTGCTAGAATTTGTGTTATAGCCTCGAGCATCCTGGAAGTTTTCAAGGGTATCTATAAAATTCCGCACTTTAATCTCGTCGGACGGTTTTACACTAGCAAAAAACGGGATCGATATTCGTCGTATACAACGGAGCACTTAGAGCAGCCTCGCCAGATGATTTTATGGAAAATTGGGTTTAATAGAAAATTACTCGAAGTGTCGTGTAGGTGCAAGAGAGAATTTTACACAATAGGATCGAATGTTGCAGACACTTTTTTGCCCGCTAAAATTATTAAGAGCCTTCTGCCGCGATATCCCAAGATATTTCTCATTTTCTTTTCGCGTAAAATAGATTTCATTATATTTATTTTAATAAATAATTAAGTGCAAAAGTATTCATCGGCTGTCTTGTCGCGATAACCATAACGATCGGTTTTTTACATTTTTGATACGTCCCAAACCAATAGAGAAGACCAAAAAACCCGAAGGGAGACCTATAAAAAGATATACTGCGCCACTCGAAACAAAAAAATAGAAATAAAACGTATGTATTTTCTATGAAATCGTCGATACATTCCAGACCATACCCAGCGAAAACCATAAATAATACGAAACTGCGGGGGTGCCCGTAAAACTTTCTGCATTCCTCTTCGCTTTCTTTTTACAAACACTTTGGTAGAAAATATGATCGGCAAACAAACGAACAACAATGGATGACCCTTAACTCCAGTTTGTAAGTATCGTCTGGAAATATTATTAAGTGACGCTTAAGCACAATAATAGTAGTTATATAATAAATGACTATATCTTATATCTTTATTTAACAAGTCCATCCGTTGTAAACTATAAGAGCGACTCCAGTCTTAAAAAACTATCTATAGATTTATGGCCTTGTTTGGTATGAAACAATTTCATTTATCAGATTTAATAGTTATATAATACTTCCGGGTATCACCCAATAAGTCACATACTGAGTTGTAATTAGTATTGCGCTTTTTGATTATCTGGTTTTTAGAAGATAATTAATTAATTACGGTTTAGCATCATTATTTAATGTATATCCATAAAGTGTGCATAAGTTTACGAGTATTGTCCTTGGTATCATCCATCCTTTTCTTTATTTTAAAATTCAACAATATTATTACTTCTGAATAAATAATTGGAGTTTTCGTTTCTCATAACTTAATTTCTTTACACAAAATTTTATTTTCAGCAAAATAACATGCACCTGCTTTAGAAGACCATGTTTTGGCTTATGTTAACCCAGAAAAAATATTCACGTATTAGACATACATAGAAAATTACTTGCGTACAACTTTAAACGTAATTTCTGTTTACCATTATTAATTTAGCGGATAATCTATTCCCATACGTTTGCCCAAATGAGAATTTACTACTTATGATCTTCGATTATGGTATTTTAATTTAATGGATGTCCTTTTACTAGCCTTGTATTTTTGGAACAGAAAATTCAACAACACTAATAAAAAAAACTCATACCCGAAACATTAGCAGTCACTGACTGGATATTCTGACTTCTGGTGGTGCCATTACCATATGCAGACTGGGCAACTACCACTGTTTCGTCGACTTTGGATTGTGTACAATCAGTGATTTTTACAAATATTAAAGCCTCTGAATGACTGTCTGGATTCCTTAATATTTAAGTAAAATAACTCCATATTGCTGTACTTTACTGTATTGGTTAAACATAAAATCTAATTATATTTATATTAATCGGCAAAAATATAGGTAAACGTTCGTTGTACTAGTTACTTTAATATAAGATGTGGCAATTCGCTAACTGAATTGATAAAATTATATATTAGATAGGGTGTTACCACTCTCTAGTCAGTCCTACCAACATAATATTTTTTAAATCTAACAACATTTCACCTACCGTTATCACTATCACTACCTTAAATGTTTATATCTAATATTTGGCGTTCGTAAACATCTTTCATTCCACAATCTTAGTGGTTACGAAGCCCACAATATTGTGTTTGAATGTACATCGCGTGCCTAATGAAACGACCCTCTATACATTTGGAAACCGATAGGAGATACGAAAAAAAGTTTCTTACCAAAGTTTCTTGGTCTGTCTCGAAGATTTTAAATATTATAATTTTGTTCATACAGAGAGCGCCACCGACATCAACTTTATTATTTTAAATGGAACGTCCTGTATATATATATATATATATATATATATATATATATATATATATATATATATATATATATATATATATATATATATATAGACATTTTCGGAATCCTTCGGTTAAAATAAAGGTCACTTTCTTAAGAAGTTCCTATTCGAATTTAGCATAGTTTAGGCAATAATTGAGGTTTTGTGCTGTTTTTCATATTTTGATTGCCCCATATAAAAATGTGTCGTGGCGCTACTGATCCAGGTATTGCAACAAAAATTTAACCACAGACTAAGGAGATGATACACTACTCAATTAGTTTTGACAGAATTGACGAATTCAATTAACAAAAACTCATGATTTTTAAATAAAACACCCTATATTTTTGTTCAGATATCAATTCTATGTTTGTAATGTATCTTATATTTAAATTTTTCTTACCTTTTGAGATTCTCGTTTCATCTGGCATCACAACAATAAAGAAAAATCAATATAATTAAAAATGTAGTTGGCTATGACATCATAGTCTTTTTTTTTAAGCATTAAGATATAACCAAACTTTGACATTTCTGTTTGTTTTTTTTGTTTTTCATATTTCTATTTAAAAAGTTCATAGTTTTTTGTTAGTATATATTTTATTTGTATTTTAAATTAGTTAATTGGTTAACCTATAAACTTCAATTATTTATTTTTGTGTATTATTCAATGTTTCTTTAAAGATGAATTCTGAAGTATTATTAAATCTGTTAAAGTGTGTAGTATAGAGTCGATTTTTCTCAAAATCTCCACGTATTAATGGACACCTTGTATTGTTAGCGATAGGTTTTATTCGTTTATCTGGAGTATTATATCTTTAAAAGAAGTAGTATCGTGTCTTTGCTATTTAAGAAATACCTAAATACCAACAAGTGACCTAATGTGGACAGCTTTAAATTCAACAAGAATTTAGACGGGTGTTATCTTAAACTTCGAATATCTCAAAAAGTAAATAAAATTAAAATATAAGATAAATTACAAACTTAACTTGTTTTTTGGCCTAGAATTGACATCTGAATAAAAATATTGGGTGTTCCATTTCAAAATCTTGAGATTTTGTTAATTAAATACGCCAAAACGGCACCACCTATTTGGGACACCCTCTATAAGCAGAGGCGCATCTGTCAAAATGATTGAGTAGTGCAACATCTCCTTAGTCTGCGGATGAATTTTCGTTACAATACCTGGATCAGTAGCGTCACAACACAATTTTATATGGAGCAATCAAAATATTAAAAAAAACGCATAACCTCAATTTCTGCCTAAACTTTTGAATTGAATTGAATTGAAAGTAGTTTATTATTAGCAGAATGTGCTACTAAACATCAACAAATTTTAAACAAATGAACATAAAAACATAAGTATTAATAGTAAATTTAACAAATAATAATAATAATAATAATAATAATAATAATAATAATAATAATGATAACAATAATAATAATAATAATACTTAACTACTTAACTATACATTCACAGAACGGAAGAATAGTCGCAGGCCATCATTGAAGAGACTTTTTTGCATTTCGTATCTCCTATGGGTTTCCAGATCGTATAGTGGGTCGTTTTATTTGGCACACGGTGTACAGACCGTACGTGGTTGAAGGGTTGAATATTCGTTCAACCAGACGTATTTATAACGTTGCATATGTAGACTTTTCGGTTATGCGGGAAAGGTAATTCCGAGCTCATAAAAGCGGAAACGGGACTTAATTAAAGCGCACTCAAATCCGATTTCACGTCTGGAAACGTCGACGCCAAAAAAAAAAACCGCCGTCGTCTGTAGTCAATTTCGCGTCATCGGAAAAACGACGGAATAAAAAGGTAATTTTATTCCTTCGGCGCCGATGCAATATTAATTAATCGACATCGATCGGTTTACATCAAGTCAAGTTGACAATTAAATTTAATAGGGCCCGGAGGTTTTGGCCTTGCCGCTTTTTTTTTTCGGCAGCGAATTAATTCCTCCGGGTTTTGCTATTGTCTTGTTTTTCGATTCAACTTTTTTAATATAAAAGTTTCCTGTCGTTTCGTCGATTCGTATTGCCGAATTTATTTTTCGATACTCGGCACAGTTCGCAAACAAAATTTAATTTTTTGAAGATGAAAGCGTGGAATGGCATAATTTTAATGCTTCGTTATTCGGGCGTGTGAGAAAAAACTCGGACAGGATTCGATTGAAGCAAATTGTTTTATTTTGTTCTTAAACTAAGCAACTAAAACTAACTTGATATTGATTTTTATACATTTTATTTATTTATGTAAGAAGACTTGCATTCTCTTAATTATGCATAGGATGGGCCGTTTATCTTGGGAAATCTCATCTCACACACTAAAGACAATATAGCCAAAAGTTAAATACAAAAGTTAATTGGGGTATCGCAAACCTTACAGGGTGATTTTTCCTGGACAAGTATCAACTTTCTTATTTTAAATGGAACGCCTGGTATATTACCTAATTTTAAAAAATTAAATTTAACTAAGTCTAACCGTTTTTGACATTTTTAATTTTTTATGCGAAAAATTACGTTTACAAGACTTAAAATATATGCCAATTTCTTATTTCGGAAGCATTTATTGTTTTTCTCGAGTAAGTTTTGTTGTAGACAAAGACTCGAATAAAGGATTTCAAAATAAAATCAGATTAAAAATAAAATTTTTAAAATTGCCAAAACACTTTTTTTTTAAACGAAAACTACCCATTTGTATAATCGTTTCGTATTTAGCAACAAAAATTAATGCCTAATATTTTTACTTTTAGGAATATTTCTTTTTAAAAATTTGTCCCCAATAATATGCCGCTATAAGTTCAGTTAGTGTGAGGTGGCTATGACGGCGTTAAAACAAAACAAGTGTTAGAATGCTGCCTGCGTAATATGTTTACCACAGAGGAAAAGATTGATATGTTAGAAAGTTACATACTGTACAATAAAAACCAGACCCTGGCTCTTAGAGATTATATTAGAAAATTTCGATTAAGGAAGCGACCAGAAAAAAAAGGTTTTCGAGGGGATTTACCAACACTTTAGATATATGGAACGATGAAGAAAAAAAAATGGACATCATATTTTGAATAATGAAGACCTACTTAATATTTTGTTGCATTTTTGCATACTGCTTGTATTGCTCAAAGGGCCGGACATATTGAAAAACTGTTACAATAATTATTATCCTTTGTAAGCTATTAATTTTTTATTGATCGTTCATTAACAAAAAAATTTAGTAACGTTTTCGGTTATCCTTGGTTTTATTTTTTATAAATAATTAATAACAATAAATACTTCCGAATGAAGAAAGTGGCAGATATTTTGTCTTGCAAACGTCATTAGACTTAGCTGTAGGACATTATGCACAAAATATGTTTAGAATTTTGTATAGAATGCAAAAATGAAATAGAATAAAATAAGAAAGTTGAGACTCGCCCACTAAAAATGAAACACCCTGTATATACAAAATTAAAATAAATTAAAGGTTTGTAACACCTCAATTAACTTTTGAATTTAACTTTTGTCTCCATCCTGTATAGTTTCTGAGAGCCAAGATAAACGGCTCCGCCTATACATATATACTGGGGAAGGTATACAGTATATTTTCTGAGACTTCTAAAACGAATGCCGCTGATCATGATGGTATTCCTTGTTCCCTGCTGAGGCCTGTTACACTGTCTTGACTAATGTTAGAAACGGTTCGTTTGAAGAGGTCGCTTTTCCATTATTATAAAAATAACTTCACGGCGATTACTTCGCTTCTGCCTTTTCACCGGATTTTGAAAAGCATTCTGTATAAGGTGATTAGTTCAATTTATAGCCTGAGATTGAATATGAGTTTCGTTCACTTCACAATTTTGGTGGCTATGATTCTCACAATATGTTTTTCAAATGTGAAAACATAGATAGATATCATGTATATCTCGCTGAAGAACAGTGGTTATAGATAGGTGTGAAGTAAAAATGTAAGAGAGAGGCTTTGATGAGTTGAATGCTCTTAAATTCTACTACGAGAACAGGAGAACAGGAAAGTGAAAGGCCGTGAAACGAAACCAAAGAAACCAAGATTTGTAAAAGGAGTAATTAAAACTTACGATTTACGTTATCGTCAGAATCGAAAATGTTTTAAGGGTCGTAGCCGTAAAGTTCGGGTTAATGACTTAAAGAATTAGTCTCTCGTTAATATTCTTACTCTAACGGACTCGCGGGGTAATAAAGTTATCCTGATTATCGTAGGAAGACCCGTCGGTTCCAGGAAAAAATTCAAGACCGCATAAAACTTTTAATCAAATCAAGCTCGGGTTGTATTCACGCAACAATGTATTAAGAATGAAAATTAAGAGCAAAGAGGGGCTCTTAACAATGTTACTCACGTTGCCACCGGGCTAAACGGGGGTAAGGAATCCAATTGAATCGGATGCGTTTTATTTAAAAAAGTTTCGGAGCAGGCTCCGGGCGAAAAAGTATCGGGAATAATCTGCGAGATGACGAAAAAGATTTGCCGAGTGAATTTTTGAATCGGTACGTAGCGCCCTCTTGTAATCTTTATGGAATAAGGATGTATCGCGCGGAAGAACGTGTCGGGGCTTTATATAGTTTAAGATTTTATCTCGGGGAGTGGAAATTTTCGGCGTGTGAGAATTTGCTGCGGATACATCAGGTGCGGGAACGAAATTGAACGCGCGTGCCTGTTTTATTAACGGATTGTTAAATTTTTTTTTCCGTTGAATAGTGTTTTAAAAGATAACATTTATGAGTCGATAATTAGTATAAAAATGAAATAAATCAAGCGAAATTGCAAATTATATATTATTGCCACGAAGGCTTTAAAAGGAGTAATTTTTATATTCCACACATAATCACTCAACATTCCATTCTCTCCGCCTTGATAAGGTCTTTCGATCTCTCCAATATCCTTATGGAATTTTTCTCCGCTCCAGTGTGCAAAAAATGCATTTTGATTGACATGCGATTCTCTCGCTTTTAAATTTAACAAATTAATTTTTGCCAACTCTTCATCTATCGCACTTAAAGTGCCTGGTGGAAAAGGAACAGAAAACGTACCGCTGGTGCACTAGCAGACTCACCAGATGCCTTCTTATAGGTGGCGACATGACAAATAATAAACAATCTATGACATGATTTTTTTAGGCCCGTCTCCATACCGTGCCTCACATCTGGATTCTAGATTTGCACACTCAATAGCAAAATAAACAGCAAACGCTTGTTAAAAAAAGCTATAAAATAGCTGACAACGTTTGCAATAAAATAAAATCCAGATATAAAAGTCTCAAATGTCACGTAGCAAATTATCAGTATGCTCATCTGTTCCACGATTTAATCTATTCATTTTTTGTGTTTTTATTACAATTCGACTAATATTTACAAAATACAAGTTTGAAAAAAACAATAAAAAAACATGAAATTTCAGGCCTTAGGAGGCAACGAACGACGAAATCAAATTCGCCTATTTAAATTAGAAATAATCCCCACGCGGCATGACCCGTTTCATTAAAATCATACCCCGTTCTTTATTTAACGGGGAAAAAGGACGTACGTTTCGACGAAATGAAAAATAAAAAAAAGGGAATTCAATGAATAAAGGGGTGTCCCGCCGTTCTCCCACCCCCGGCCAGCCGGTCCGTCCTTCGCGATTTGATTGCTAACAAGATTTTATATTTTCCTTTTGTTTTATCCCCGTTTTAGTGGAATTTGCACATAAAAGGTTCTCTGCAGCCGGATAAAAACCGTGAAAGGGAATAGTAAAAAAGTACTAAGGTCGCCGTAAAGTCCACGGTTAAAGTATCATTTTTATTACGACCGTTTTATGCTTTATTCGGTTTGGTTTTAAACGTGCCGGGACGCGATATGTGGATTTTTATTGCCCGACTTAATTGGATTAAAATTAGGGACCGGGTTGATTATCCCAGCGGCGGCGGCTCTGAAAATAAAAGATTCTCGAACTTCCAAGTTTATATTTGTATTTTTTTACGTTGTAGAATTCGTAGAATTACATTTGCATCAAGAAAACCTAATAATGCAATTCTTTACTTGCCACAATATTTTGTAAACTAAACCCAATCGGATATGAAGAGTGAAAGATTTGTGGCCAGATCAAAAACAACATTAAACATTAAACTGCTAAAGTAGTACCAGACATCTTCCAAATATCCTCGAATAATAAGCAAACGCGAAGTATGTTAATCATATGATTGAAGTTCAGTTAACGACTAAGAGCGATATTTCGGTGAAGTTCGTCAAAACTTAACTAACGTTTTTTTCTCATCACTAACAAAATATTTGTTGATAACTATAAGCTGCTTATTTGGTCTTGAACCAAAACACTTTATTTTAATAGCTAAAGAAAAATACTAAAAAAGCCAAGAAGAAAAAACAAAAAAAAATTATCACCAACGCGCTTGAATATGACAATGGTCGTTTGTAGTTCAAAAAGACGTTTTTGAAAATATTATATATTTTTTGTTGCCTTCTATAGAGGGGACGGTAACCATAGGGTTGCTAAAAACATTTGCAAAATGGTGCAAGCTGGTTATATTCATGAGACTTTTAACCATTTAATGTAACTTTCTACTGTACTTCAGATTTCTTTTATAATTTTTCTTTTTTTAATACTTAATATTAATTTCATTTGAGCAATGTATTATTATACAAAACTAGTAAACATAAAAATAGAGTTTTACTAATAATTTTAATATCCATAATAATTCCTATAACAATCGAATTCATAAAGTTGCCTTTATGGTTTAAAAAGAAAAATGTATGTAGTCATATTTTTGAAGTAAAATCGAACATTCAGCAAATAATAAGTATAGATTTGCCAATAATTTACTAAAATCTGGTCTTGAATTAAAAATATCTATCCACGGCAGTCATCATTGTGACTTGTTTTTTCTTAGTTTCAACATAAGATCCTTAGAGGACATCATTTAAAAACAAACTTAAAGAGTAATTACTAGTTCACTTACTACTTACTAGTTACTAGTCAAGTCTACTTACTAGTTACTAGTCTAATATTGTAATGTTGTAATGTTGATGTAAAATCAGATCTTTTCGTAGTCCACCTCTAGATTGGTTTTCCTTTTTTTTTTGTTTAATTGTTTGATACTTGTTTGTTAATATTCGACAGCGTTCATATTTATATACATGTTACTTTTTATACTACTTGGGAATTTTTGATTTTTGTCTTTTTTGTCTAGATGGAAAATTAATTAATAAAACATAGTTAGTTTACAAGATTAAGCGAAAATATAACCAACTATTACTACCAACCACAACTACTCTCGTTTGTGACTATGAATTCTCGAATGTGACATATTCTGTTCGTGGGCCCGACAATTAACACCAGGTTGCTGCAATTAAACCTGAACATTGACTTTGTAGTACTGGAACTGGTACTTATGAATAAATGTATTATACTTAAAAAGTGTTTTGTCTTTAGGACAATTTTATTATTTTTAAATTGAACTTTGAATAGTGTTGGATCCAGTTTTTTGATCAGACCTTTTATAGCCATAATATTAGTAAATGTAAAATAAAGTTTGCATGTTTTGGTTAACTTTTAAATGTATTTTTTCTTATCCCTTTCATTTATTAGACACCGCTCCATAGTATTCCTTTTTCCTTATTAAAACGTTCCAGCTTGCGGTCATTTGCATACATGATCACAGCATACAGATTGCAAGGGTACAGACACGAAATTTTGTATTTGTCTTTCCTGGAAATTGACGCCAGCTGCGATTTACGCTATTCGAAAGTTAATGCGCTAAATAATCGCATAAAAAACGAGTACATAAAATGTTATCGTCATCTCCGCCGATACGCTTTTCACTGTCTCGTAAAAAAAAGCCTTACTCGTGCAACGAATAAAACCGCCTCGTGTGATTAGTCGGAATAAGGCACTTCCCTAAAAATTTTACAGCGGCCATAACCAGGGAACTAATTTCATATTTCATACAACAATGGCCATCGTCTGGGCAGTTAAAGGGGAAAATTGCTCTTATATTGTTGAAAGGGTATTACAGGCAAAATAACCACCGCAAGGCCGGAGGGGCAACGAGATAGTAGCCCTTTCGGATAATGCAGGTCTTCGGGTGGCCACTAGTTGTCGCCACAATCACTATTCCGAGAACCGTTTCGCCCGAATTCTAGTCGTAAAACTTAATATGTTTAGTTTGAGCAGTGTATACCTAATGAATTGATGTTTTGGTCCCAACATCGGTCCGCGTTACGCTGTACCGGGTGTCCCAACCAGGTATGGCTTTAGCGAAGCGAAAGGACCTAGAAATTTCAATATAAAAGTATGGGATAAGAGAAAATGCTTGAATTTTTTTTTCACTTTGTGAAATAACCACTAAGGGGCATAACTGCTTTGATTTTTAAAACTTGATCTCTGCAAAAAATTTCCCTATTTTAACCAATTTATTATTTAAGTCAAATGATATTTAATATAATAATATAATAACGAGTCAATTTCTTCCACTACTGGATTACGATGAACTCATCCTGCTTAATAAAACATTTTTAATGTAATAAATATAACCACAGTGTTAGGGGAAGTGATAATACCAAATTTTTCAAAACGGGCAATCATGTCCAACGTATTATTATATTAAAATTAATTATATCGACCATATGGAAATTATTTTCGAGTTTGTGAAGTAACCACCAGGGGCGTAATCGCTTCAGAACTTCATCTCTTAAAAATTTTTCTCCATTTTAAAAAATTTATTATTTTTTCTCAAATGGTATTTAATATCGAAATGAAATGTCGTCATTTATGTGTATTACTTATATCTCTATTTATCTCTATTATATATTTACATGTTTTTAACTATTAACATTGTCAGTCATTTTTTTATTAAAAATGAAGCTTAATCAACTAAGGAAAATTAATCAGTTCTTGGAGATTCACTAATCACTGCTTTATTTATTTATTTTCAATTTCCTTTACTTCTACTAACCACAGTGAGATAATTCAAATGTTAGATGATTTTCAAATTCAATCTTAGTATTTTATAAAATAACAACCAACTTTACATTTTTTTAAATTTCTTCATAGTATTTAATATTGTCCTCCCATGTTATGTGTCTATACAAACCTACTCCTTTACTTGCTCTTTGGGTTCGTTTAATTCCGCTTGATATCATTATGTAGACTTCTATATATTTAATGTCCTTTAACATAGAAGATTTTACTAATGATCTCTCCAACATTTAGTGACTTAGCGAATGAATGAATGAAAAAAATAGTGATAGTACCATATATTTGAAAACAAGCAAGGATGTCTATCAAACGTGATATTAAATAAATATATTATTAAAAATTAAATTTAGACTTTTATAACAACCCATAAATTCAACATCTTTAATAGCTCAAATTTCTTTTATTTATATTTTAGGTGTAAAGCAACTCCGATGTGATTTTAACTGGATTCTTAGGCCCACATTTGACTGTCTAATGTAGTAAAAAAAGTCATAACGTAGCATTAATTTATTTTTAACATTTTTTTGTGACTATATCATAAAACGCAAGCTGGTGGCAACATAAGCAATTGGAATAGCATCACTTGTTATACGATTGATAGCCTAGGGAAACAACCCTTTTAATTTTGAATTATCAACGTATATTTCCGAAAATGTACAAGTACCTCTCCCCCTTTCCTTTGGGATTAATGTAAGAAAATATTGCAGAAACAGAATTTTGGCATTGAAAATGGCAATTTCAGTATCTCGAAAATTGTTTTCTCATTATTAATTTTTGCTGTTTTATTTTATTTAATATATTTTTTTTATTTCTGAGACCCTACGTTTGGCTAATACACATTGCCCTTACACTAGGACACCCAGTAGATAATGCCCCAATCACAATACGACTTTTCAAAATCGATCCTAGAACGAAGGCTCAAAAAAACCCAACTCATTGTTACATCGCTTTAAAATTTTTCATTTTCATTATTTTTTCTTTTTAAATCTATCATGACAGTAGCCCAAAATCGTTGGAATTTTTATTATAATTTATATTTATTGTTATTTTTATTTAAAACGTATTTGTTGTCATAAATTCTTGTATCTAATTCTATTTTCCAACCAACATTTCTGGGGACAACTTTTTCTACTCTTCAATACTGAGTGCGACGGGAAATGTTTTTAAGCTTTAAAAGCTTCAACGAGCAAATCTACTCAGAGTTAGTGTGTGTTCGGAAGTCTTGGGGCATTTATATTTGTTTTGTTCTATCACGTACGGCATCCGAAGCGGAAATATTCCGCCTTTTCAATCTTTCTCGAAGTCCTCGTTTACTTCTTCCCGAAGAATTCAAATGTTCGGTTTTCGATTCCGATCTGTTTTGAGTCGTCTAGGTCGCATTTCACGCATCATGGTCCCGTCTCTGAAGTATCTCGTCTACCCAATATTCGTGTGTTACAGCTTGTTTTATTCATAAAAACTAAGATATAAACAAAAATAACGAACAGAACAAAGAAAATAACCTCGACACCAACAGAACAACAAAAATCAAAAAAGCATGAAGATAAACCGATAAAAAAATCCGAAATGCGAAAATAAAAAAAATACGAGAGCAAAAATAATTGACAAAGAAGGAAAATAAGGTTAAGATGCGTACACATGGGCATAATGCAATTCCCCTTTAAGTAAAAAGTGAAAAGGCAAATCTAATTAGAGCGGGTCCGGGGAGGAACGCAAAACTTAACTACGTAATCAATCGAATTTCAAAAAACATCATTTTCTTTGGATTCTAATACTGTTTTCCGTTTCTGTTTTTAGAGTCGTTCGGGATGTTTAATAATATCGGCCGATATGAGAACGAGCGTCTTTTGCGATTCGGAATTCCCTTTTATCCTTAAAAAGTTCGGGACCGAACGAAAAAGACTCATTTAAAAGTTTCGGGCCCATATATTTACACAAAGGCCCTCCTTGCCTGATATTTGAATCAATTTTTACGTTTAACCGATGCCGTCGCTATATGCGGAGATAAGCTTGATTGGAGGCTTTTGAAAAACTTTCAAAATTAAAATTGCTCCGTCGACAACAGAAGAATCAATAATTTTTTGTTTTCGCGAGACGGAAATACTGCCGGAACAACAATTGAGCCACATCCGTAGGATGATAACTTTTCCAGGTCATATTCCCAGTGGTAAAATACTTTCCAGTGTAAAAGTAATAATAGTGGCAACTTAGACATTTTGGACATCTTCCTTGTTCGAGCCATTTGGTTGTCCATAGCGATTTTTTTTGAGAACCGTTTTTAATGTTATGTTCTGAAAATGAGTGACATCAATTTTCAGCAACTATCGGTTTTTCTTCAGAATTGCTAAACTTCAAGAAGCATATGTTGTGTCAAGAGCCCCGGATTTTCGTTCGTTCGTTGAAAATGTCGACAGAATCAGGGATCTTGTGCGTTCAGATCGTCGCTTGGTCAGATTTTGGAATGTTTCGTTACTTGCGAAGAATCTTAGGTCGTTGAATACGACTCAGAAGCCAAGGGCCAGAATGTTCAACCCATCCAAGATCCAAAAAAACAATGGTGAGGAAGTCGAAGATCAAATACATGCTGATTTATTTTTCTATATAGAGTGAATCGACCACAACGAGCTTCTGCCTCAAGGCCAATCAACACGTTTACCGGGAGATTCTTGAAGAATTCTAAAAAATCAAATCAATCATTTCTGTTGCTCCGCAGTCTCCTTATTTGCCTGACCTGAGTCCTGGTGATTTTTTTTCAATTCCGAAAGTTGAAAAATCACTTTAACTTACGCCCTTAAGGGATAATGGGAACATTCAAACTACTCTAACGGATCAAACTCTTGAATGGAACCTTCGACACTGTACTAACACACAATAACGCGTTTCATCACAAACCGAAACTCAATTTTACGTACTCAACGCGCGTTTCGCCAACCAACTTGGCATCTTCAGGAGAAGATTAAAACTAAACTTAATAACAAATGCTCTCTCTCTCTCTCTCTCTCTCTATATATATATATATATATATATATATATATATATATATATATATATATATATATATATATATATATATATATATATATATATATATATATATATATATATATATATATATATATATATATATATATATATATATATATATATATATATATATAGTGTTCGAAGTGTTTTCGGAGCGCGAGCATTGAAGATGCCAAGTGAGATTTTGGCGAAACGTCTGCAGGATTCCAGTCGGATGCAAGATTTGCAGGATTCCAGTCGGATGCAGGATTCCAGTCGGAGTTCAACGAGCGAACGGATGATATCCCGGAATATAGTGTCATCATATATATATATATATATATATATATATATATATATATATATATATATATATATATATATATATATATATATATCTATATATATATATATAAATATATATATATATATATATATATATATATATATATATATATATATATATATATATATATATACATCGGGAAGTGGGAGAGGGGATTACGCACTGTTGCAACCAATCAGCGCGTATAATGGGCTAAAATGGGATTGGACCTCTGTCCTTGTTCAGTGCCTTATTCCCTCTCTTAACAATTTCTAAGCTTTCGTAGGCATCTAATTTTCTACAATTATTTACCTGTTTAACTAATTTTAAATTACTTATATCTATCTTATGAATATTGTTGAACATATGTTCGGCTACACTTGATTTTCTAATCTACCAAATTTTAAATGAGCTAAATGTTCCTTAAATCTAACATTAATTGATATTTTGGTTTGCCCTACATATGACTTGTCAGAATCATTACAACATATTTCATAAATTCCCGACTTTTCAAGGGTATCTAGTTTATCCTTGGGATTACCCAAAATATTTTTTAATTTTGATCCAGACTGATAATCACTTCGAAGACCTGCGGCCCTGAAGACTCTATCAAGTCGACTTGTATATTGGGGCGGGGAAGGGAAGGGAAGGGAAGGGAAGGGAAGGGAATTGAGACTACTTTTAAATTTTCCTTATCAGCTTGAAAAGTCGTTGATTTTTGAAGATTGTTCTTAAATCTAAATTTCATAATTAACTTATCGATAAAACTATCTTCATAGCCATTGATTCTAGCCATCTTTTTTATAAGGCTTCTTTCAACCTCAAACCTTTCTTGATTTAAAGGAAATTGAGTTTCGGTTTGTCGTAAAACGCGTTATTGTGTGTTACTCTAACGGAGCAATTGAAAACTTTTCGATTACCGTAGTTCTAGCACTGTTTTGAGGAGTGCACGAACCGTCTCCAGCTGTGTAGCTTCAGAAGGAGGTTATTTTGATGGCAACGTAATTCAATTAGAATAAAAAAAATAAAAATCGGACATTATTGGCGAATTCAATGGGGCAAGTAAAATAGAATAATAAGTAAAAAATAATAATAAATAAAAAAATAATAGTAAAAAAAGTTTAAACTGTAGATTTTTGAGAAAAAGCCTAAATTTCCCGTGTTTTTGTCTGCTGCAATTTACGCATCGAAATAATTTCCTTTTATACAGGTTGGCCTATTTTTGGCTCTTAAGTTTTCGCCGAAAAAAATGGCATATTTTATCGCGCCTTGGTATATTATTGGCCGAATATTTTACGACGAAGCCATAAACAACGGCGTGTAGGATAAAACGTTATTTATATGACGTTTTCTTTATGCCCGTAACCTAAAAGCCGCGTAAAATAAATCACTTTGGCGACTAGTTCCGTTCTTTTTTTATGTACGCGCGCGGAGCGATTATGATTTGTTACAAAATTTCTGCTTCATTTGTTTTAGTTTATGCTCCCGATTTTTAGGGCATTTTTATAGGTTATGTTATCGACGCTGCGCGGTATACGCTCGGGAGGACGCTGTAAAAAACGCGACAATTTTAGTACTCGCCCGCGTTATGGCCGCTTTCGACGAGTGCAATTCAAATTTATAACATGGCATCGTCGCGTCGGAAAGAAAAAACAAATTTATATATTCATATGGGTTTAGATCTTCTGATTAAAATTAGGGTTACGGATACATTAGGCAAAAGAACTTCAGACATAGACATAGAGATAGAGATAGAGAGATAGAGAGAGATAATTTGATCATTTTCCTTATACTCTTCTGTGCTTAGAATTTTCTCTAATATTAACCTTAAGATTTTAATTGAATTACAATAAGAGAAAATGTTAAAACTGTGACAACTTTCGGGATTTTAACATACTCTGTCTTGTGAGATCGGGATTGGTGGGGCGGCATGCTGTCTTGAAGAAAATTCTGTTCCACATGGTATCTATTCCTTCCTCCAAGGCAGCCATATTGGATTTTTATTGTTTAACATATACATTAACACAGCCAAAAACTGTTTCCTTAACTGCAAAACGATTTCTTTCGCAAATGATTTTAAAGTCTATTTTATGGTTCAATTGTAAGCTGACTGTCTCGGAGTTTGTATCTTACTGTCAAAGGGAAAATTTATTTCTCAATGTTAGTTCACCTTTACTAGAATCACAAACTATAAACTTATGAATACAGCATGGAAAAAAATATATTTTTAAAACGCGGCGATGTTCCACAATTCTTCAGTTACAATAATATCAGGTAACATATTAATACGAATGCAAATCCTATATCGATGTTGTCGTAATAATATGCAGATTGACGTGTCTATGGCATAATACATTTGTTTGTTAGTTCGACCGCAGATCAGTTAGTACCATTACGTAATTAATTTTTTGCTAGATCAAAATCAGTTAAGTGGTGTACACGTGAAATGCCAACTCACAAGATTACTCGAAAAAAATATCGTTATCAACCAGTCAAAAGCTTTAAGCATATTAATTAATTAACAAGTATGTTATATATTTGGTATATCACCCATAAGCACAAAAAAATAATGCCGATTTTACCTTCCTTGATACAGCTTTATTTTTACACTTTCCACAGTGTCACACCTCACGTAAGGAAAAATTATATTGCATTCTTAATTTTTCACAAATATGCTGTTGCTTTCTTTTCGTAGAAATTTCTAAAGATTACATACTTTAATATGACAGGTAGACATCAAACTTCACAGAGAAGCTTTATCATAAAATTGTTTAAGTACTAAAGAAAATTGATAAAACAAACGTCAGCAATCACCAAGTAGATATAGCTATACTTGGATAACTAGATACAACTGGCAATATTTTTGCTTTATAGTTGTTTCTGTTATGGCAAATTGTTTGTAGAGAAAATTAAAAATATTTCCATTTGTGGCAATATAAATGGCACCACCAATTTCAAAGATATTTGTGGTCTAAATTTTTTTTAAGCACCTTAAACCCAAAAATAATAAAAATGAAAAAAGATTTATTGGGCCCCTTTTAGTGATTATTTATTGAGGCAGGCATTTCCTGACATATGTTTATTAACCAAATTGTCATTATTTTACAGTTATTTATTAATTATTGATTGTATTAAGACACACTTTACTAGTTAAATAATTCAGTAGTTAATAAGTTAGCTGACTAGGCTTAGCATTAAATGAAAAAATAATTATAATAATAAATAACGGGAAGAATAACAATATTTTCTACCCTTCGAAGGTCATTGTACGATTTTAAATAACATTTGACGTCCTAATTAATCAATTTAGACATAATTAGACATTAATGACAAGCCGGTAATGTAGAAACCCTTCCCAAAATTGAACTTTTTTTAAATTTTAAGTTCTTGATTTGTATTTTAGGCTACATATTGAAATGCGGTTTTCAATGAGTCAGATTATAACAGAACACGTCACCTGGTCACGCCCGCCCATAGCACGATTGATAGTCAGCAAATGCCGTTTTTAATATTTGTTAAACGTTTATTAAAGCTTATTAAAATATTCGAACACCCCCACCACTTTTATTTCAGTAAGGATAATTAAATGAAAATATTAAAAATTTATTACAACTTTAACACAGTGCACACCCAAACTTTGGTTTACGCCGTTTTCGTGATACCGTACCTCGTTGTCTTTATTGGGACAGTAGGTATAATATCTGGAAATTATGAACTTTGCAAGGTAATATCCAAAGGCCTGGTTAAATTATTATCAGAATAGAGGATTTGCAGTCGATTATTACTTCTCTTAAAGAACAAATAAATTTTGTCTCTTTGTCCATCCGATCTAGAGGTACACCTCATCCTATAGACTCCACGAATCCCACAAACGTACAAAGCAATTTTCATTTGGCCGGATAGCAGGTTCATAATGAACCCCGACAACAGAATAAAAAGATAGCTTCGTCTCTGGAAAGCCTCAGGTTCGCGCGCTTCCTATATCCGACGTCGTCTGCTATTTACCTCGAGACGTCTCTCGTCTCAACAATGTAACGGTAAGTGTAATCTGAGATCCCCAGAAGCAAAACAGTCGGGACCACAGTTTGCTTCCGCCGCGAAACTTTGCCGCGTCTGGCATTCCTGTTTACGGAAAACTTTCGCAACCGATTGTAACCGGGCGAGCAACAAGTTTACGATATTATATCCAATTAAATTTTATTACATTGCGAGGCAACTTGGTGAGCGACGGAGACGTCGAGCACTACCTCGAACTTGGAATTGTTGTAACGAGATTCCGCGACACAATGTAACGTGATTATTTAACAGGTTTTCCCGACTTGTAGTCCACGTTTTAATCGTCACGTTTTGTGTTGTATATCAAAGGCCCAATACGCAAACCTGCTTATTTTCTGTAATGCGTTTTCCGAAAAATTTTGTAAGCTATTTAAACTGGTTTATTGTGAGCTGGTTCCGACTAACTAAAACAAACCAAATTAATCCACGAAGAACTGGCATTTATAATAATACTTAATACAAAATATTAGATGGTACCACCAGATTATGAGAGCCAGCAATCTGCCTGAGAACATTTCTGACTCACTCCATAGCTATTAAGCGTTATCCTCGTTGGTCTCTCTGACCAGACTCCACAACTTTGATAGTCATTGCCTCTGATGTGGTTACGCTTAGCAGATGGAAACGCACTCTCGATAGACTTTCATAGCGACATAATATGCCTGTTTCCTCCTGTTTTCTTTCACTCCCATTAGGCTTAGATGTCTCTTAAGCCAGCAGTGGCCCGTCAACTTACCTGATGAATGTGACTCCTAAATATTTTGTTTCCTTGAAAAAGAGTAGTCTTATTCCATGTACCACTGGTTTCAGTCCTATGAGGACTCGCCTGTTAGTAAATGAAAGAACTATCTTTTTCGGATTAACTGTTAGTTGCTCGTTTTGGCACCAGCTTTTCACAATTCTTTTAGCCTCTTGGCTTCTCTCCAACCATGTGTTTTTTTTTTAATTCTAAACTATATTTTATTATATTAAATATCAAGGATTGCTGATTTTTTGTAAAGTGATCGCATTGCTTATATCTAACCAACCAAACTCGTTCGGAGAGCTGAACCTGAGTTACGCATTTGTTACGCGAACCTAAAGCAATTTTCGAATTCCGATATTATCCGCACTGACAAAACCTACTGAGTAAAAATAGTTGTTGCAGGGACAATATCAACTTTAATCCTTTTTGTGATACTTGTATTTCTACTTAGTCTTCTCGAGGTAACTTTTTCAACAGTAAATTAGGATCATTATTAATTATTATCCTACAAATTAATTTAAATTTCTTGAGAATTAACTTCTAAAAATAATTTTGATTGTTTTGACGTTGCTTCTTGTTGCTGCTGTAACGTTTTTTTTAGTTACAAATACAATCTAAGTCTTCTAAATTTGTGATTTTATTTCGACAAGTAAGTTTGGTTTTTATAATTTTGCTTTTTTTTTCACCTTGTTTTATTTTGTTGTTTGCTCTTAAATTCGAAAAATATAGATATATTACAATGAAGTACAGGCCACTTCCATTCGGTTATAAAGATTAATTAATTTTCCTCTGATATAATCATCCCCGAATGCGGCGTTACTCGATCCGACAGAGAGAGAGGGAAGCCGAGTCATATTAAAAAATGTCTTTGTTAAAACACACGGAAATAATTACGTTATTATTATTTTTCGAGATCTTCGTCCTTACAATTTTTATTAAAGCCTGTTTGCTTTATGCGAGATTAAAAAGATTTGCATTACATGATTTACTTTCAGTTTTTCGGTGCCCCCTCCGCTTAAAAAAAAAACACAACAAAGAAACGGGGCGAAAATATATAAGAGCCTTACGGAAATTGGTTTTCGAATTAATTTATTCATATACGGGGCAAATTTAATTGTCGACGGCCGAGATCGGCTCGTTTTTAAATAAGTGACTAAGCGATTTTAATTTTTATTAAAACAAACATGTTTCGAGTGCTCGAAATTCTCGAGTGCCGCACCTTTAGAACGCGTAATTTTAGAAATAAAGATGGAGTTTAATCTGTCTCACTTCCTTTATAAAACCTGTTCCAATTAGTTCATATAAAGCAACCGATTGAGTGAATGAATTATTGAAAATATGTTGTCTTACATCGCCATATTTGCCCTCTGCGTTGCGTCAACGGTAAGCAGTTTTTACCATCATCTTAACTTTATCATTTAACTTTATCATTAAATTAAATAAATACTCTTCATTTATATTAATATGAAGGAAGAAGGATTAAAGGCGTAGTAAGCATGTAACTTTAAAATGATCCTGATCGTCAAATTAGTTATATGGGATATTGACGAAACTTGTTCTTGTCTTAAAGCTACCAAAACATATGCTTTGACTAAGATATTTTCAGCTGCTGCTGAAAGAATCGTCTAATCAAACCAAGAGCATATACTTTATCTTGTATATATTTGATTTTGGCTTAATAAATATGATTGTGCTTTTTACAACACTTCTGGATTCCTCCTGAGTCGGTTTTTGCTTAGTCAAAATTGCTGACGTTTCGCCAATCACCCTATTGGCTTCTTCAGAGCTTAACTGAAACTGATTATGTTGATTATGTGATTATATGAAAGAAGAAGGTAGTGTAATATTTGGAAGAATCATTAAAGACATGTGACTAAAATGAAGCATAATATCGTCAAATTAGTTATATGGGATCCATTGCCGAAAATTTACGAATACCCCTTTTGTCTTGAAGTTACTGAAACATAGGGTTTCACAAAAATCTCTTTGGCTGCTGTTGAAAGAATAGGGCCAAGTCCTATCAAACCGAGAAGGAAGTTCAAAAATGTCAAATGTTGGATAAGCAACGAGTCGTTAATAAAACAATTAAACTAAGGTGTAGTCCACTAGTCCTGTGGGATCACACGAATCACAATTCAAATGGTCCGATCCGTTAGGAAGTTGTATTGCAAAAACCTCTTCAATTAGTCCCAGACTAACGATTGGTTCTAAGATTCTAAGTAAAAAGCTTCTGGTTGATGGTTAATAAATTGACACTTCAAAAAACGCTCAAGTCTTCAAATGAAGCTCCAAGCTGACATTCGAAAATAAAAACTATTTGGTTGCTCCGCTCCTATTACAGCTACAGCAAGGGTTAAATTCAAAAAGTTTTAGAGGGAATTTAGTACATTTGATACCAGGCTTCAGGCTTCATCGGTCAATTGGTTTGGGAAATATCGGCAAAAAGTCTACAATGGCGGATTTCGTCATACTGAATTTTTAGACTTTTGGAAAGAGTAATATATGCAGTTCAATGATGTCCCACAAGTGCAGATAATATATTATCTTACTTTATAAAGTTGGATCTTAATTATTTTATAAGTAGACCATGATTAAGTTCACATTAACCTCAAGAAGTAATACATAAAAAAAAACGCATAAACGCGTTAAGGATGACTTCTCAACAAGTCAGATGTTTTGTGAAAATTACCACCGGTGTCTTTTTTAAAAAGAAAAACTCAGAAATGTCTCCGTTAATTAACACTTGAACAACTTACAAATTCGAAAAAAATTGAAAAAGAAAATCGCTACAGAAACAACGTACAAGTAATGTAATGTAGTAGATTTGCAAAATGACGTCAATTTGCATAGAGACATTTTTGGCAATTGGTGATTGGTGTTTTTCGTACAGCCCTAGGAAGTTTATTTCGGTTTCTAAATGTCTTAAACTCTTAACCTCAAGATTTCTGAAATCTCGAGAGGATCAGAAAATGCATAGACCTCATTTTGTGTATAACACCAGAGTAAGAAATCCAAATCCAAATGTTTCCTTCGTCGAACTGCTCGCTTAAGACGTTTCTGGCTTGAATAGTGTTACATTTATGATTTTCTTAAAAGAAAAAGTACTACTTATAAAAATACAACTTTGTTGCTTTCAATTATTTAACGTCAAAGTCAGAGCTCTTCTTAGATGGAAAAAAGATGACAAATGACCCAACTTTAGGAAGTGCGATAAAATCTTTTGTGCACCTGTGAAACATCACTGAATGAATTTGGCCAATCCTGCCTCTTTCAACCCTCTATGCTTGTGCTTATTGGAATGAATCTTTAATAGCTTTAAACAGTTTTACTGCAGATAATAAATCACCACTTAATGAAATTGCTACAAAAATCTTTTACTAGTTGGGAGATCCGATAGTGTCCATACCCGACGGACAAGTGCGAGGGCTTGAACTGCAGACATCCAGCAACAAGTCATTCTACGGTTTCCAAGGAATACCCTACGGTCTACCTCCGGTCGGGGATTTGAGGTTTCAGGTGAGTTTTGGCCCATACCATGAAAAAGTACTAACTGCACCAACATCAATGCAGGCACCCTTACCAGCTGAACCATGGAGCGGAATATTGAACGCCACCCACGAAGCCAGTCCGTGTATATTTTTAGTAAACTATTCGTACTATCCAGATCCTCTCGTCGAAAATGAAGATTGCTTGTTCATCAACGTTTACACCCCTACGTTGGATTCTTCCTCTAAATTGTCCGTAATGTTTTGGATCTACGGAGGTGGATACGTAGGAGGCTCTGGAGAATACAGATACTATGGCGCCGATTATCTCGTAGAAGACGACGTTGTCGTCGTAACGTTCAACTATAGGCTCGGACCTTTCGGATTTTTATCCACCGGAGACGAAGTGATTCCCGGAAACGCGGCCATGAAGGATCAGGTCCTCGCTTTGCAATGGGTGAAGAAGAACATCGAATATTTCGGAGGAGACCCGGACAAGGTCACGATTTTCGGCGAGAGTTCAGGAGGAATGTCCGTTGGTCTGCACTTGATTAGTAAACAATCAGCTGGTAAGCTTTTACTAACACGTAAATGAAAAACTGATAATGGTATTCGTCATTTCAGGATTATTTAGAGCGGCAATATGCCAGAGCAGTTGCACGATCGTACTGGGCTATCAACTGGATCCCAAGGCGTTGATTTACAGTGTCGCCCAAGTGCTGGATGAGAGTATCACCCGACAAAACACGTCGCAAGAGCTAAAAGAGCTTTTGTTGAGGACTCCAGCCGACGTGTTAAATAATGCTTGTACACAAGTGGACACGCATTTGGTAGGTGTCAATTTTCCTAACATTGAATACATTGAAGCAATAAGAGTAATTTTAGTTTAGACCAGTTTTGGAGGTAGATTCGGAAGGCGCTTTCATGACGGAACCTCTGTTCGGACTTATCGAGTCGGGGAATATCAATAAGGTTCCGTTGATAATTGGAACTTGTGAAGAGGAAGCTCTAGGGTTTTTAAAAAGTAAGCAATTAGTGGAATTGGCAACGAAAATAAGGTACAATGCAATAAATATATTTGCAGCACTGGACAAATTAACTGCCACGGCAAACACTTGGGATACGGACGTCGAGTCACTCATCCCAGAAGACTTGATCCCGTTGCCAGGCTCAAATCTAACCGAGATCGGACAATCCATTAAAGAACTCTACGTGGGAAAAGGTGGATCGTTTTCTACTCAGCTTGCACAAGCGCTCGCGGTAAGCAATAAGAAAATGCTAAGCGAAGCAAACCGCATTCAGCAAAAATAATTTTCAGTACGACACGGACAATATATTTCTAAGAGGTACGATCAAGCAAGTCCAACTGCAATCGAAATACGCTCCGGTGTATCTCTACAAATTTTCATTCAACGGGACCAAAAGTCAAGATCACTATCACGTGGAAGGAGCCGGATATGTTGGCCATTTTGACGAGCTGCCGTACATATTTAAGATGGAGCCTTTCCCGCTAGTAACAGAGGCGGACGATTTAGCGAGGCGAATAACTACCAAACTTTGGACAAACTTTGCCAAGACCTTGTAAGTATCACCAAGAGTGTATTAGAAAATCCCAAATTTGATTTCGAAAAATATAGTTGGTGAGTTGGTTAAGCAGGATGCGTTCAACATGTTGCTAAACTGGAATTTACGATCACGGTTGTTAATGAAAAGTGGGTTTTATTACATGTATTATAATTTTTCTGATTTTGGGTTAGTTTTAGCAGAACAATTTTCTTTAAAAAATCAATCAGTTATCTATATAGTAGTAGGTATCTTAGTTTATAATCTTCAAATTCTTATCCTATCTGTGCGATATTTTATTAGCCACAATGCTTTTAGCAACTGCTTTTGATAAACCAAGTTTGTAAACAAAATTGACTGTTGTTGTATCTTTCATGAAAATATGGACACATTGAATGATTTGCGTCTATATTGTTCGCTAAGTCAAATCAAGAGATTGAAAATTAATTTTTTCCAGGCATAATACGCTGACAATTTACCTTTTCTTAATTGTCATCGACCGGGCAATTGAAACTGCTTTTTTAGATAAATTTGGGTTTAACTTCAAATTACAAGTACAAGTTACAATTAAACAATAAGTTTTCCTGTCTCTCTTATCATATGAGAAACTTTCTTATTCAGATTTCCAATATTATCCACATTTTTGTCAACCTTTCTGTATTCGCATTAATTGTTTTAATTTTTATGTCAAAGCATAAGTTGCAATATTACAGTGTCCGTTTGACCTTGACACCTAAGTTGAAAAACCCGTTTGTGTAACTAACTATCTAACCAAAATTTGGTTAGCACGAAAGTACTGAAAGACCATAAAAAGTGAACTATAGGTTTTAGTTGAATAAGGCAAATTTCAGTCAGAAAATTTTTTTGAAAAAGTAAGTTAGAATTTTGGGAAAATAGTTCAAAAATAAGTCAGACTTTCTGACTTAAATCAGAAATTCTGAAAAATAAGTCGAAATTTTTAGAAAACAAATCAGAATTTCTGACATATATCTCTCGTAAAGGACAGAGCCAATCGAAACATCAGATATATGAATAAAGTCAGAAATTCTGACTTAATTTTCACAACAAAATTTTTCTTATTAAACTGAAATATGTATTTTATTTTTTGGATGGGCTTTCAGTTTTTTCGTAGATTAGTGGTTGTCTGGAAGAATATTCACCAATGTATCTAAACGTACTCAAGATAAATAATATACTAACACTGCAAATGCTATAAAGTAACGGAGTAGAGTAAAATTTCTGACTTTTAACATATCTAGAAAGAGATGGTGGAGTAAATACTAAATACAATGATCTATATCTAATAATATATATATATATATATATATATATATATATATATATATATATATATATATATATATATATATATATATATATATATATATATAATAATATATCTAAAATATATAATGCTCGCTTTATCCGTTCATACATAATTAAGATTTGCTGTTGGTTAAAATATTGATAACGGATTTGAGCTACAATTATTTAACCATCTTCTAAACGAACTACCCTTAATGGACGCGCACTATTTTGAAATGACTAACAGTTTCATGTTAAAGGATTATAAAGACTTCGTGATCAAAATTGCTTTAACGTCGCTTCTTTCAGAAATCCGACGCCGACGCCCGAGGAAACGGAACTGCTGCAGAACGTGACGTGGCCACTGGCGACCCCGGAAAATTTGCAATACTTGAACATAGATACCGCGCTGGAAGTGAGACGGGACGCGAAAAGCGATAGATGGGCAGGATGGGACTATATATTTTACAAATACGGAACTCAACCGTTTATGTCATTTTAAATTGATAAAAATAAATCGTAACAGACATCGGGGGCGAATTGTAATGCGGGCGGCACAAGTTCAGTAACCGAATACGTCACCGGTTTAATTTCGGTTTGTTGGCCCGGGGAGCGAGGGGCGGGGGTTAACCTTTTCGATGGAGGTCCGCGCCGTTTTTAGTGTGACCGAAGCGGAATTTACGACATCGTTAAAGCTCCGACGACGCGAAAGATAATAACGCAGAGCTTCGCATCGCTGCCGGTGTCATTTTATTGCCCACCTTGCTTTATGTCCAACCGCACACACTCGAAAAAAAATTTGATATTTACATTCGATTCGATTCGGTTAACTTATTTATACAATATTACATTCCATACTTAGAAATTCGGAAAACAGCTTCTTGACCCAAAATTATTATTATAATGTTAAGAAACGCACATAAACACATATTATTTACAAAACTTCTGGATTCCTCCTGCGTTGGTTGGTTTTAAGTTGAACTTGCTAATCGCACTGTTGGCTTCTTCATAGCTTAACTAAAACCGGCTCGCATTTTACTCTGTACCTGCTTATACAGGGTGCGGTGCGGTAAACTATTTGGGATGTTAATAAAAACCAAACTACATAAAGCAAACATTTTACATTTTAGGAACGTTATTTTTTAAAAATTATGTTTTTTGAATGAAGGCCATTATTGTCGATGCACTCTTGTAGGTTCTCGCGGAAGCGCATCATTACCCGATGGATCATTTCTTGGGGAATTGAGGCAATTTCTTGTCTTATGGCTGCCTTTAATTCTTCCAAAGTCCGCGGACGATGTGCGAAAATTCTCGCTTTCAGGTAAACCCAAAGAAAAAAGTCGCAAGGCGACAAATCTATTACAATTACAAATCTAGCATGATGCACTCCGCTCCAAGCTATGTCGATAACTGAAAATCAATCAGGCGAACGTGGCGGCCAGCCAAGATCACCCCGTAAAGACACCACTTTGTTTAGGAACATTTCTTGAAGAAGATGTAGTGAACGACGCGTTGTAAAATATCAATCTCCGTTGATTGTTTCCGTTATTCCATCTTCTTCGAAAAAGTAAGGACCCCACACGCCGAACTCCGAGATTGCACACCAGACGGTGACTTTTGGAAGAGGTCGCTCATGAAGTTCCTGTGGACTATTTGCTGACCAATAACGGAAATTTTGCTTATTTACGGTACCCGATAGGTGAAAGTGAGCTCTATCGCTAGACATGAATACAGCGCCTCTGGGAATGTTTTGAAGAATATCCCGACATAAATTTGTAAGGGTTTCAAAATCTCTTGCGCTTAATTCCTGCACTACCATCATTTTCTACGGATGCGTTTGGAGTGAGTTGTGTAAAATTCTTCGAACACTTCTATAGGGAATTCCCAAAGCAGCTTTATGCTTACGAGCTGAACGCCTTGGAGATTGTTGTACGGAAACTCTTACTGCATTCACATTTTCCGGTGTTCTTACTGTCCTTGGTCGGCCAGTAGATTTTCGGTTAAGCCTTTTTGCCGTACCCTGTATATTGTTTGAGGGGGGGCGGAGTTAAATGCAAGCATAAACATCGTCTTGGATGACTGATTCCCATATTCGTTTTATCAAATTACATTTATGTCCTGTTTTGTGATTGCGTTCAGACCTAACATACCTTACATACTTACCTTACATTAACTTAACATACCTTAATGCATTGTCACATCACCATCCGGCCCAAAAATCATCCGTTATCAACTCTCTTGTTTCCAGAGCCGTAAAACTATCTCAGCCCGAGTCAGTGAACCCAGAATTAAAACACCTTACCACTGCTCTTCTCTCTAATCATTTCCACATTAAGGATATTTAGCGTTCCATCACAAAATATACTTCACCAGACCCTTTTAATAGCAATGAGTCCGAAAGCAATCCCACACTTGTCACTGTTGCCTGTCACCAATATGGGAATCAGTCATCCGTCTCAGTTATAAAAGGCAATATGGAATTTAACGCACATGAACCAGGTTGGCAGATGACAAGAAGAGTTCTAGCGTCATGAAAATCTAAGTGGGCCATGTAAAACCAACACGTGTCAGTATCTCGGTAGTCTCTCATTAGATTTCGAAGCAATCGTTTGAGTCTTATACATAATGAGGAGCGTAAAAAAAAATTAATTCTCTAATTTTAGCAATTATTTCGTCTGTAGCATACGACACGTCTATTTTGTACTTTTTGATAATATTTCACATTTTCTGGGTAATTAATCTGCTTACTGTGCAGCCACTTGATAATTTCTTCTTTTCTTTTCGATGCATTTGGTACACGTTCACTAAGTATAGAATGATATCATACATTTTCCATAATAATTAAGAAGTTTTTCATAAACTATCTATACCGGGTGTAGCACATCGGGGACTAATATAAAAAGACATAACACTGGCACTATACGAGTGGAAGTAAGTAAAATACTGAGGCCAACTGCTTTTATGACCGACTATGTCATCGCAAATTGTACCGACTATAACTTCAAAATATTTTGCCCTCCGACGCTGTGGAATGAGAAGCAAATTATGACTTCTTAAACGCATTCGCGGGTACTTTCAAACGAAATTTAATAACGCAATTATTTTAATGAAATTTCCCTCTACGTTAACTTCCGTTCGCTTACGTGCAGTTCGCACGCGTGGACGAACATCAAGAGAGGACCTTTACGTCCGAAGAAATAATATCTGACCGTCGTAAAACCCCACGCATACATGTTTACAGTATTAAAACGGCGGTAATAAAAGTGCCCGTAACTGGACCCTTAACGTTTTTATTTCAATTATGAAACACATAAAGTCGCTTCTGGCCTCAGTTGCACGTCTTATGAATAATTTAACAGCCCTATTACTTTTCCGAAATGGACCACCGCTTCTCTACCACTGGCTTTTGTTTATACCCCCTCATATTAAAAATTTCGCTCTATGTAGGGATATGGATTCATGTTACTAAAGCGAACGGCCCTGGCCAGTTCACCCAATGATAAACGTAGGAACCGTAATAAAACGATTGCTCTAACCTCAATTTTGATAAGGATGGCGGACGTTTATTCCAACCCGGTTTCAAAAGAGTTGTGCCTATAATTTTGTGAATTAGTGCTCGTTTTTTGTGTATTGATCGGTTTCCGGAGGTCTTATATTCACGCTGGTAACCAGGTCAGATGGGATCGGATATCCCGTATGAGATTATTGCCGGAGCCCTTCGATGTTGGACGTAGACTGCGTCCAACATCGGAGATGGAAGGACCTCTGAAGAAGCTCGCCACTCGTGCTAGCGAAACGTTAGGAAGTAATTCCAATCGACGACGGCCTTTAAACCCGAATCAAGATAATAGCTTATGTTTATGTTTGTCACATAATCATTATTCTTAAAATGGTTTTTGGCGAATTTATCATCCGTGAAAGGAGTGATATGCTTCAAGTATACTTTCTCAAATATTTATAGATCAAATGTAGAGCACCAAGTAGAACAATATATGAAAGATTTTTCCCTAAATACATAAGCGGTGATTATATGCCAGCAAGAGCGCGCCCCTCCTCACAATGTTGTGCAAGTTGAACTATGGAATGGCCAGCCAACAGCCCCGACTTGATTTTAATGGATCACACGATTAGAGTGTATGAGAAATGTGTTCAGGAAAATGGTGGTCACATACAGTAGTATCTAAAATAGTTAAGAATTTTTTGTTGCTTCTACTTTAATTTGTAAATAAGTATTGTTGTTGCAGTGGAATAAGATATTCTATAAAACACATATATGATATACATTTAAAAAAATATGATATGTCAGAAAATTGATAGTGTTTTGTTTTATATGTCACTTGGAAAAAAAAACCTGGCTACTATCCCTACGTTTTTTTTTGTTTAACTTGATATCTGTAAAAGCAGTAAAGTAAGTAAAGTAAAAGTGTTAATTTACCCCAAAATCGACAACAAATTCAAATCTAAACGCACCCGAAATCCCGTTAAATCCCAAATCCACCTACATACATATATAGTTGTTGCGTTTAAATTTTAGGGTGACTCTCGTCTAACACCGTGCTTTATCACTGTCACCCCGCGTGATGTTTAAAATCCTTTTCCTGCATAGTTGCCGTGATCTATGAATACATAAAAAGCCAATCTTTTTTATCAGGCTGTTGAGCGGCAAAATCATAAATCAGACGCACCGGAACCGAAAAACATTTGAATATTTTATTTATCAACTTTCCTTGTCGCGCCCTTCCCGTCCGTGGCTTTTATGTTATTTTCCTTTTAATTTATATTCGGTTCGGAAGATTAAAATGCTGATACGAAACGTAAACATATTTGTTAAATTAATGCAAAGAAGATTTATTAGATTGGCACCAACCTCCGATTCAACCGTCATAACGACTTAATTAGAACTCCAATTTATTAGCATCCAGTTCTTCCGACTTTGTGACAGACATCGTCTAATTTTCTCACTTAAATCTTGCATTACTGGCGGATGCGCCAGGTTTTCGACAATGGCACTCTGATATAATTGTGTTTTGCTTGCTGCTGTGAGAGTTATTTATTGTCTCGGGCATTGTCGAAATTCTAAAAACTCTTAAGGAACAAAAGAAATAAAAGAAGAAACATGTATGGCTCAGAAGATGAATTAAGCATCGGAATGCTTTAGGAGCTTCTGCTCAACTTTTAAAAGAGATGAAGATGTTGGATCATAAAAAAGATTATCCCCAATAATGTTTGAGAAATTGTTAAATCTTGAAACAAAAATGACAAAATCAGATACATGGATGCGGACTGCTATTTATCCTTGGATCAAATTGAAGCAGCTTTTTTACCATAGGTCCTTTTGTCATTTTATGAAGCCCTCGCCGACATTAGTATTCACAAACTAATTAGAAAAATATCATTCAATCTAATGATAATGTTTTAAATGATTGCTTTAAATATAATCTATATCAGACAAGGCCTGCTGAAGAATATCAAAAGTGCGGGAGTAGTTGGAGGATGATTTTGACGGTCGAATCTGTAGGTCGTACAATATATCATTTAGATGACCATGCTGTTTTTGTATATTACTTGGTGGAAAATGTTGTAGTAATAAATTATAAAATTGTGCGTTGGTAGGTGTGTGAGTTGAAGAAAAAAGAATGGACATAAATTGAAATACAATTTTGGGACCAATGGAATTTTCTTCATTGCTGCGGTATGATAGATGGTAATCACGCCCAGATACAGGCTCCACCCAATAGCACATCCAAATTTTAGCGTAGTCTTTTTTGTGTAATTCGGTGAAGAACACTGTTTAAATACATAGAAATAGCAGCCAATGGTAGGTCTAGTGACAGCACTATATTAAGACATTCACAGACATGGATCCCTAAATTTACCAAAACGTTCAATAATAATTACATTTCCATTAAGAACGAATCTCCTTAAACGTTACACTGGATCATTAACTAGGAAACAAAGAATTATTTACGCGCCAAGAGAGTTGTAGAAAATTTATTCGGTATCTTAAGGTCAAGATTCCACGTCTTTCATAATATGATTAAATTCATACTGAGTACAATAGATCTGGTAGTAAAAACCTCTTGCACATTTGATAATTGGCAGTATATATTTCTAGAGATGCTGATGACAGAGAAGCTTTGGCAAATCAGACAAGCTTCGGCTTATGTATATCATCGCCACCAGTATCACTCTTTTTCACATATTGGGCTTTAATTCTTAGCTTCCTGTCATCAACACCGCCAAATCCAATGCTCTGAATCCCTCATTACCTTTTAGTTCTTGAAGTTGAAGTAGCTACTGCTACTGCATAGCTATGCAAAAGCTGCGCTCCTTTTTAATTGATTGATATGATTCTACATAATACAAAAATATTAAGGAATATAATAATTTGATCACTATTCCACTGGCGGCAACTATTTTCCACCAGGAAACTTGCCATGCGTAAGTGAGCCTTAACACGCGTAAATGGAGTAGAAATTTACACCTACTTACTAGTAATTAAAGAATTACCACAAAAACATTTATTAAATACCGACCTGCGATATGTAACTTGTACGCTAATCAAAACTAACAAATTATAGGGTTGACATACACCACGAAAGCGTTACGGGCGTAACGAAATTCAGCTGGAAAATTTTTGCAAAAATATAAAATTTGACATAACCCCGCATTTGACAACGGAAACTATACGCAAGTTGCGCAAAAATATGTTGATAGATGCCGTTAATAAATGAACTAAAACTTACCCAAGACTGTATATCACGCAACACGGGTGAGAAATTGTTCGCAGGTACCCGACGCACGCATTTTTAAAAAACAAATTCACACACACGAAACGATACAGAAATATTTACTGACAGGCCAAGGCAAATGCCAAATGCCAGGCCTACTACTAAGAACGGCGAGGAAAACGCGGCCTTCCTGATTTTCGTAATGTGATTTATTGTACGCGGTAAATGCATGCACGCACAATAAACGACCATTTAAAAAATGTCCCGCTTTCAGGTTTGTTTTTGTTTCGTAAATTATTTTGAGGTAAAAACAAAGTGGCACATAATGAAGACGCCAAAAAAGCAAACATAAGTTAAGGTAGTTAAAATAATCACATATACTAATAAGTTATAGTGATAGTTAATGTAGCCAATTTAGGTGTACGATGCATAATGTTAAAAATCGCATACGTAATACATAATACATAATACAATTTAATGACTTAATCGGCTTAAATATAATTTTTTTAATAATAATGCTTTATTGGTCATAAACCGAAAAATCGAGTTTTTGTATGAGACACCCTGCATTTTATGAATTATTGAAAAGAAGTTAAAATTACTTTTCGAAAAACATCTTTTCTTAAGTCAAATGCTACATTCTGATTTTGGTTGGTTGGTTGTTTAAATCTTTCGAATAAATTTCAAAGACTCAACGGGAAATGCGTATTTTTCGAGAAAAAACTTGCACCACTTTTTTGGTACTGGTACGCATGGTTAAGTTCATCTAACTCAAATTCTTGCTACTGATGTTGATGTCTTTAACTTTCTTATTCTATTTCTTGTAACTCGTCGTGAATTGGACAGTTCTTTCCAAATTGATTGCTATTAATTGGGTGGTGTAGCAATTGAAAATGTCTTTGCAGGATACAATTGCTTGTTGTCTCTGCATTCTTCTCGGCTTTCATAAAACAAACAATCAGTATTTATTTGGTAAAAATGCAAAAGTCCCATACCTGTTGAAAACTCGCCAGCTATATTTTTTGAAAGTTAATTGATTGACATAAAAAAATAAATTTTTGGTACATAACTATTTCTTTTTAAAATGTTATCATGAAAGCATTAAAATCTGCAAAATTTTCCATAATATCAGTTATCAGAACCCTGACAGAACGAGCCCGAAGGATTTGCGAACCGGAGAACCTCCAGATGGCACTTGAACACCTAAAAACTGCGTTCGAGGCAAATGGCTACAGCAAGAGAGAGATCGAGAGATCAATGAACTCAAGATCATCAAGATCACGGGATACCGAACAACGACCCTCCACCTCCCACGCATATCTGCCGTATATTCCGAGTGTCACCGACAGGATTGGCAGAGTATTGAAAAGACACGACATCAAAACAATCTTTAAGCCTACAAAGAAGATCCAGCAGACCATCAGGTCAGCGAAGGACAAGAGGGGCTCACTTTCAGCTGCAGGAGTCTACCGCATTCCGTGTTCATGCGGAAAGGTCTACATCGGGACTACCAAGAGATCAATGGGAACGAGACTTAAGGAGCATAAAGCAAGCTGCAGGCTAGGACATACAGAGAAGTCTGCAGTAGCTGAACACGCACTGGGCAGCGGGGAACACAGGATACACTTTGAGAGCTGTAAGTTATTAGTATCGGTCAACGGCTATCACAACAGACTAGTCAGGGAAGCCATTGAGATACAAAAACACCTACACAATTTCAACCGAAAGGAGGAGACCCTTAGACTCAACCAAATCTGGAACACGATCCTTAGGAACGCCCGAGCAGTACCGATCGATATCCCGAGACCAACCGAAGCGGATCAAGCCCCGCCCACCACCAATCGGCATAAATACAACCTGCGCAGGAGAAATCGTCAGTCTACGTCCAACATCGGAGATGGAAGGACCTCTGAAGAAGCTCGCCACTCGTGCTAGCGAAACGTTAGGAAGTAATTCCAATCAACAACGGCCTTTAAACCCGAATCAAGATAATAGCTTATCAACGGGCCGCGAAAGCCTTAACCAATTTATAAGCAGATATTACTGGAATAGAAACCATTTTCATCTTCCAACCAATAACTTAATCTTTCACGCTTTATTCTATACAAATCGTTTTCTTCTTTTTTAATTCCCAATAAGTCCCATTGCAAAATTGGGTGACCAGCAATAACGCAAACAATGAGTTACACCATCCGGCGAGAAATATTTCCCAATTTAGGCGATTATTTGCATTCCAGTGCGCTCATGTGAAATCCGCCGCATTTCTATACGAAGAAAACTCGTTTTCTCGGCCATGCAACTTGCAAGCACGCAAAACGAACTAATGAAGACTTATTTCGTCGCATTTTCTCGCCGTCCGATTGTCACCGAGTCGAGTTTCCCATTTTAGGAAAACCGCGAGCCGACCACAGTGTTGCCACTACCCCTATAGATCTATTTCTATATACTTAAATGATTTTTTTTGTTAGTTCATTACCGAGCACATTATACTTTATAATAATTTTTATTCTATTCAAATTCCTAAACAACTAATTTCAAACATAGCTAAAACAAAATATATAGGCATGAAATAAGCTATAAGCTATAAAAAGATTACAAAGGCATTAAGTGATCTGAGCTAATGGACAATGGACAATTTATGACCAGTAATTTTCTTGTCAAAATTGTTTACTTGCGATTCATATGTATTGGAATTAGTTTCAATATACAATACACATTTAAAAATAAAAAGACTGAAAAGAGTGTCAATATTCTTATTTTTCGAAACAATCGACACGAATAATAACGAGGTTCAACAGATCTATGGAAACCAATTTTTTTAATCTCCACTCATGTAGCAATAGTTAGAAAGTTTTTATTTAAAAATTCTATTTCAGCGGTTCTGGTTAAGTGTAAATCAAAATAAAGTCCTACAGCTTTAACTACACTACCCTGAAGGATGCACTTATTGCCCAGAGTCACTAAAAGGCTTTTATTTAAGTCCTGTTTCATGTGGCATTCAATATTAGTCTGCATAATAACAACGTTTACATTGGAACTCTTACTTCATAGTTGATAGCGATTGATAACTGCCACCACAAAGTGGAAAAATGTCAATAATAGACGCAACAAAAGAGGATGTAGCAAGTTCACTCTTAAAACAGTCCTAGATTCTGATATTCAACTGTTAGTTTCACTTCTGAGCTTAACTACAACAGTTATGTTATTTAAAAAATGTTGTTGTATCGAAATACTGTTGTATCGAAGAATATACGGTCTGTATTTTGATTTTAATATAAATTAACAATTTAATAGGAACAACTCAAATCAAATTACAGGAAAAAAGATGAAAAGAAAGTAAAAAATCAATTGGGAGAGTTCGATCTTACCTAATCATTGTCTAGTATTTGCCGAGAGAGCGTTTTCTGCACTCACAACAACTAAAAAACAAGTCATAAAAAATGACTATGAATTAACCACAAAATAAGTAGAGAAAGCTTTAAGGAATGTTTTAAGAGGTCGAGAGTACTAACCAAGACATCTGGAACGCCGCTGTGCCTTCACAGACTACGTTCGAATTTAACATATGTAGATTGCAGTGAAAAGTCGTAAGCATAACAAGAATTTATTCCTACTGAAGATTAAAACATCTTATGACTTCTTCCCTAACAATGAAAAGAAAGAAACATATCAAAACCAAAGGGTAAAGGTTTTTTTTTTATTAAGACGAAATAAAATCTGTATTTTCCATTTTTGAATGAAGTGTTTGTTTTTTGTTTACATCTTTGTGCGCAATGTAGGGTTTACTTCTGGCTTTGTTTTTTTTGTTTGTAATTTGTAACCAAGTACAATTAGTACTTTTTAACGGTCAATTGGCACAACTGGAACGTTCTGACTGTGACAAATGTTATAAAGATTGTCACGACTTAAAGACGGACCTGTGATGTAATCAACCATAGAGAACGCTAGTGTCACTGTATGATTTAGACAACTTTTTTTCTATTGAATATTCATTTTTTGACTTTGACTTTGGCTTTTGACTTATTTGCGTTTTTGTGTGATCACAAAATGCTCCTACATAATAATTTTTCTCAGAATGAGATCAGTGATATACATCATGATGGCGAGTTATTTTCAACATTGAGTCGCTTCTCGCATCCCCTACTCCAGCGTCTCCTGTCATTCCACTCTCCTTGGTTCAGACCTATTACTTCCATTTAGGTCCGCGTTTAGTTCTTCGTGCTGGTGTTTGGTTCTAGACCTTTAATGATAGCCTTTCTTCTCTCATTCGGTACAGGTGTTCATACCATTTCAATTGTTAGACATTTATGTCGTCCATTATAGTATTTTCCATCTGTATTCTTTCTCTGATGATCTCATTACTTACATGGTCAAGTAAGGTTAAACCGGAACATCTTCTCCAGTACATCATTTCGGTTGAAAGAAGTTTCTGAGTAATGTTTTTCTCAGGACCCACACTTCTGACCTAATTCGATGTTATCTACTTCTCTTACTACTGCTTCGTTTATGTTCAGTTGAGTGTCTAAATACTCATCGCGTTTTTCATCTAGTAAGTTGTTGTAGTATTCTTTCCACTGTTCTATTTTGATTGGATTTATTTTTCTTCTTTCGTTTGTGTTACTTTTGAAATTGTTTATAGTTCTCCATGCTGCTCTAGATCTAGATCCTCCTACCATTGAACTAATTTCAGCACATTTATTTTCCCACTTTTTTTTATTTCTTTGATTTATTTTTTTACAGTACCTGTTGTAGTTTGCTCGGTCTTCGTTGATTTTTGTATTTAACCATCTTAAGTATAGGTTTTTATTTTCTTTTATTAGCTGGATTAAATCGTTTGTCCACCAAGAAGTTTTGCGTTTCGTTTTTTCTTTAACGCCAAGTGCTTCTAACGCTGCTTCGATTTTTAAGATTTCATACATTTCTTCTGCGGTGCCGTTGATTTGTTCGTCTAATTTTTGTGCTACTCCTCTTTGTATCTATTTCCTATACCTTTCCTTTCTGTTTCACTGAGTACTTCTATATCGACTTCGTATATGTGGAGTTCTCTAAATAATGGGTGTTTTCTTTCGATGTATAGAAATTGAAGTTGGCATTACTGTTCAATATGGCTACCGATTTAACAGCTGTCAAGTAAATTATTCTCAGTTTGGTTTGGCAATTCATCATGAATAGACTCACGTCTGAACAACGCTTGCAAATAGTGCAATTTTATTTCGAAAATAATGGTTCTGTGTGGAATACGTATCGCGAACTACGTCCATTTTATCGTCGACAAAATCGTTCATCAGAGCAGTTAATTCGATCAACCATGGAATGTTTTCGCACCACGTTTACTCGTATTGATAACTCGCATCCCCAGAGACACCGTACGGTGCGTACAGAAGAAGCTATTGCTGCTGTAGAACGTAGCGTTGAGGAAGACCCGAATGAGTCCATCCGCCATCGAGCACAGGAATTGCATTGCACTTTATGGAAGATTTTGCTGAAGGATCTTGGTTTACGTGCTTACAAAATCCAACTCGTGCAAGAATAGAAGCCAAACGATCATCAAGTAAGGCATAGATTCGTCGAATGGGCCCAAAACGGGATTGCCGTTGTTACCGATTTTCATAAGCGAATTTTCTTTAGCGATGTAGCGCACTTCTGGTTGAATGGCTACGTCAACAAACAAAACTGCCGCATTTGGAGCGAAGTTAATCCTCACTGTTTGGTGAGCTTTATGGGCTGGTGGAATCGTTGGTCCGTACTTCATCAAAAACGATGATGGCCAGAACGTTACAGCCAATGGTGATCGGTATAGAGCTATGATTACTAACCCTTTCATTCTTGAATTGAATAACCATGATGTCTAGAAGATGTGGTTTCAACAAGACGGCGCAACAATCGATTTAAAGACACGTTTGGTGATCGCCTAATTTCACGTTTTGGACCTGTGAATTGGCCTTCAAAATCTTGTGATTTAACACCGCTAGACTACTTTCTGTGGGGCTATGTAAAGTCATTGGTCTATGCGGATAAGCCACACACAAGCTTGACCATTTGGAAGACAACATTCGCCGTGTTATTGCCGATATACAGCCACAAATGTTGTAAAAAGTCATCTAAAATTGGACGTCCAGACTACATCCGCGCCAGCCGTGGCGGTCATATGCCAGAAGATTATCTTTCGGATAAATAAAATTCATGTCAATCGAATAATCCATCGTTGTTTTATTGCAACGCCCCTTACTTGGTCGTCCTTTGCATTTAGTCCTTGCCGTTTTCTTTGCTTTTGTCATTTTCCGAGTAATTCGTCTGAGTGAGGCTGTCTTGGGAGACATTTAGCAATGGTTTTTTTTCCACGTAGCAGGAAGCCGGCCTATCGATGTAACCCTCCTGATTTTTCCGGGCTTGGGACCGGCACTGGTAGATCCTGGGCTACTCAATCCACCCTATCTCTACCAGAGGCGGAGTTGATATACCGCTATCTCCAAATCAAAGACAATCTAATCTTAACCTTTTTAGACATCTTTACAATCATTTAATTAATTACATCACCGTTGATGAAGATGACGAAATTTAAAATGAACTTAACTTAATTTCAACACTATGTATTTATAATAATACTTGAAGGATTTTGAAGAAGTAATACGCTTCAAAATAATAGACATTGAGTTAGATTTTTAAATATTATTTTCAATATCGTTTTTGTAGATATTGACGTTTTATCGCCCCTTTACCTTTTCAACTTTTAAGTATTTATTAGAAAATTCGGAAAAAATCGAAAGTCGAAAACCGACAGAGTTAAGGAGGCCTAAACTACGACAAATTGAATGTTTTCTCAGATTTTCATTATGTTTCAACTAGCACTAGACAGATAAAAAATTTGATTGAAACAAAAACTTCGTAGGAACAACTTTCAAATTAATTTCAAATTCGTAATTGTCATGTCAAAAAAACATAACCTAAAACTATCTCAAGTAATGGGAACATTCCTTAAACTAGCGACATTTGTATGAAGCATGTTGAACTCAATCATAATATTTTGCTGTCTAGGATCTCCACGTTAGAGATTATCCACTCTTTATGAATCACCGGGTATAAATAAAATTTATACAAAAAATTAGAAAATGTAAAAGTTGTTACCCTAAACCTCAAATATATTGAAGAAAAACAGTATGGTGGCAACACTGGTCGGCGACTAAACGTCGGTGTGTTGTCTCTCGATGTCAACGTCACCCGGTGGCATTTGCATTGTATCCCGGAAAAGGGAACGTTTAAAAAACGTGCGGTTACGATTCAATCGGAACGTTGGGAAATGGTACCTCGTGATACACGTGCTTACAGCGCTCCGACAAGTACCGTCCAATTAGTCGTTACACAAATTTTAATTTAAATTTGACCTTAACACTCGAACGACTGTTCGAACGGCGGCCGCACTGTATTATTAATTTAAATGTTTTTGGATCGGTGTACCCCCAATCTGATATCACAATTTGTGCGGTCACGTATTCGCAGCGGTAAAAACAAATGTGGAACTGTCAAAAAAGTTTGTAATGGAGATAGTTGCGAAAACGTTACGGCCGGGCAATTCGTTTATTCATTTAGTTTGGGGAGATAAAAGCCCTCCACGCGTGCTTCTAATCAAAATTTTTTAGTTAGTTAGTTAGTATTGTTTTTCAAGTTGGACTTGACAGATAGAGTTTAATTCATAAGGACATAAGTCACATGAATTCATTGATAAAGTGGGGCTCCGCTGGGGAGGAACCTTGCCCCTCTTATTTTCCCATAGTGGTTTAAAGTTATTCATAATCAAGATGACTCTCGCCTTCGTCCGAGGGATCTTCAAATTGTTAACTCCTGGTGCAAATTCTACAGGTTGCCATTGAATATTGACAAATGTTTTTTCTGTTAGTTTTGGTTGTATTAGTTTTGATTATTATCTAGGCGATATAAAACTAAGACGAATTGATTCAAAGATTTGCGGCCTTTATTTGGTGCTAAGCTAATCAATCAAACTTGGAAATTAGATCTGAGATCTAAGATCTAAGATTTTTTTAATTTTTTAGGTTTTAAGCGTGAGATGCTTTGGTCAGCATAAATTAAATTTTTATTTAAATTATATCGTTATCGCAGATAGGTTTTCACGTTCTTTCGCGGCCATTTAAAACTTCTTCAGTATTTACCCTACCAACTCCCTCCACAAACTTTTTGGTTAGAAGTCCACTCTTTCAAACAATGGACATTGTAATTGTATTTGTAGTGATATAGATGTCAATGATCTATCACAGATTCAGTTTATTTTGACATTAAAATATAGATTCTTACGTTTCAGGCTAATTTTTAAGAGTTTTTTGGTTTTGAATTTTGTTTCTTTTTTTAATATATTTCTTTATATGGTTGCTTTTATTTAAGTTGGTTTTTATTGGTATATGTTATTTTTTTTTTATTGTTGGCATGGTAACTATACTAACTAATAATTGTCTTGTAAACGCATATTATATCTATTAGACAATAAAACTTATTCAAAATATTAAAAAAAAAAGGACAAACTTCTGTTAAACCCAAAGGCTTATTTTTATTATATTTAAGAAACACTTTTTAAGTTTTTGCCTAAAAAATTAAAACTTATTTCCCTGCACGGTGATATTGGGCTTGTTAACTAAATATGCATAGTTCTTTCACAAATAAATGGCTTTGACTTAGTGAGATAAGACCATTATTTGAAAAGTTAACAAGTTAATAATTTTTTCGTAATTCCTCGCGTCATGTTTCTTTTGTGGGAAGACATTAATACTGCTAAGGAGAGTGTTTCAATAAAGTTTGAAAAAGTATCTTTCGATACCAAACACACTGAGACACACTGCGACATCCACGGATATTTGTAAAAGTTGGGTTAACCATATTATTACTGTGGAAATTTAGTCACATTTTTAAACTAGTCATAATTAATTTAGGTGAAGATATCAGCAGAGACAGATAACTTCGTGTTAAATAATAATAATCTTCATATTATAATAGGTAAGTGTAGAATAGATGCAAGTACGGCATAAGTGATATTTTAAAACTTATTTGGTTTTGCATTTCATTAAATTAATTTATAAACTTTTCAGTACGATGCAGGTAGTTTTCTTGCTAAAGTAGGCTAAAAGTAGGCTACACCGTTTATCTGTGAATGCACTATAGCTTTACTTGGTTAGTTTTGAGGTAACATTGTAAGTTTTTTGTAATTGATTCTATAAGGTTGTTCGGAAAGTCATTTCGTTTTTTCCCGTCAGAGGACTTAATTACGTTTTTTCGAAACCAACTTCACACTTAAGCCGCATAACCATTATATGTCTTGAGAGCTGATGTTGCAAGGCTTGTGTGTGAAAAAGTTCTATTAATTCTACGCAGTAGTTTTTGGTTGATGCCCTTTTAAATATGGAGAGCAATAAGCAGCATTTTCGTCATATTTTACTTTTTTACTTCAGAAAAGGTAAAAATGCTGTCCAAGCGAGAAAAAAATTGACGGATGTGTATGGAGAAGGCGTGTTAACAGTACGCCAGTGCCAGAACTGGTTTGCAAAATTTCGATCCGGCAATTTTGATGTCGAAGATGCACCACGGTCTGGAAGGCCGGTCGAAGCTGACAAAGATGCGATAAAGGCATTAGTTGATGCAAATCGGCGAATAACCACACGAGAGATCGGTGAGAGATTAAATTTGTCGAATTCGACTGTTTATGGCCATTTGAAAGGCATGGGCTTAACCTCGAAGCTCGATGTGTGGGTGCCCCATGTCCTTACGGAGCGAAATTTGTTTCGTCGCGTTGACGTGTGTGATTTGCTCCTCAAACGTCAAGAAAATGATCCATTTTTGAAGCGGATTATTACTGGGGACAAAAAATGGGATGTATACAACAATGTTAAACGCAAGAGGTCATGGAGCAGAAAAGATGAACCGGCTCAAAGCGTGTCAAAAGCCAACATTCACCAAAAAAAAGGTGATGCTCTCCGTTTGGTGGGATGTCAAAGGAATCGTTTTTTTGAGCTTTTGCGGGACAATACAACGATTAATTCAGAAGTCTATTGTCATCAACTGGACAAATTGAATGATTCACTTAAAGAGAAGAGGCCCGAATTAATCAACAGGAAGGGTGTATTGTTCCACCAGGATAATGCGAGATCTCACACAAGTTTGGTCACTCGCCAAAAACTTTTACAGCTTGAATGGGACGTACTGCAACATCCACCATATTCTCCAGATCTGGCGCCTTCCGACTACTATTTGTTCCGGTCCCTGCAAAATTTTTTGGATGGCAAAACCTTTACCTCAAATGAAGATGTCAAAAACCACCTGAACCAGTTTTTTGCCAGCCAGGACCAAAACTTTTATGAGAGGGAAATTATGTTACTGCCAGAAAGATGGCAAAAGGTGTTGGACCAGAATGGCCAATATATAATTTAATAAAATATTTATTCATTATACGAAAACTCTCTTTCATGTTCCCCAAAAAAAAAACGAAATGACTTTCCGAACAACCCAATAAATTAATGCACATATGAATAATATTTGTCTAAAATAAATAATAGTATTACTTGAAGTGTTTTGGCTCAATATCATTAATTATTATCATTAAAATTGACCCCAAAAATTGCCAACTTAATATTGACCTTCATTTATGAAATACCCCATAAATAACACTTTGTTAAAGTGCCATAGACCAACAAAGTTAAATCGATACGTCCAAAACGAAATTATTATCGATACGCAAACTAGTTGATTTTTTTCTTGAAATCTAAATAAATCGGGTCCAATGTTTGGCGAGTTTTTCGATTTTAATTTCGCAAACGGTTTGTTTGCTATTACACTTTTTACGGAAAAACTAACGGAGTGTAAACCACGCGTGAAAAATGTCGAAACTCGCCAAATACAACAAAAAACGTGTATTATTATAAACGTACGAAATTTTAATAATCACTGTGAATTTTTTATTCACGTTTCGCCAATATCGATTACAGATGATAATGGTTTCCAATCTGTCGCCTTTTGCAACGGCTAATTGATCATTTTTATAATTTATGAAACTCTAATATCGGATCGGACATTCATAAAAGAAGTTTTTTGCTTCCTTGATCGCGAACGGTAAGGCCGACGTTAAGAAACAAATAAGAATTTGTAATTCGAGCGTATTGCCTTGTTTAATGATTGCGGTTAGTTTAGATAGTTTTTAGTGAAAAGCCTCGTGAAAAACTATGAACAATTCGAAAAATAAAATAGTCATTTGTGCTTTATAAAATAATGTATGATATGATTTTAGTTATCTACCTACGTTCTATAAAAATGTAGTTGCAGCAAGTCAAAAATTTACGCAAAGTGTTTTTAATAATAAATTTGTCAATAAATGCTTATATTTTCGAACATAAGACAAAGAGGAAAGAAACAACAAAGATGATTGTAACGAATGGGAATAAAGGGAAACAAATAATAAAAGAAATCATCCATTATAATCAACTCATTTTATGACTAAATTTGGGACTTTATCTATATTCATTTTCATCCAATTCAACAGTAGAAGTAAAACAGTAAAAAAAAGTACAAAAGCTCTTTAGTATTCTCTCTTTTATGCTAATAGAACCTAAAATATTATACAAAAAAAAAGAGGTTTAATAATTACATAATAATTATGATTAGCTATATGTATTTTTGAGTGTCGTCACAAGGCAGAAAACATATATATCAAACTTCAAACGTAGGATAAAGTGGATTCGTATTTACAGCTGCATAAAGATAGCACATACGCAAAGTATCTTAATGACGCGGCCGGCGGCGGCCATTTTAAAGCCTTTCGTCTTCATCCGTATCAACAATAATTGCAAATCCTTTCACGTCGACGGACCGCGATCTGTAATTAAACGTTGAAAAGGAGAGCTATCTAATTTTCAGTTTCCCAGCTTAATTGCGGCGTTGTGCAAAATTGCAATAAATCGTTTATAGATAGTAAAGCGGTTATACTTTTAACTGACCGTGACAGTAGACGTGACTGTCTGAATCCTGATCGAAATTAAGTATTGCGTTACGCCATTGTTTCAAAATTTCAAAGTGGTACCCGATTCGTTATCACGCCAAGTTTAAAACACCAAGATTAGAAGGATTGGCTATGCTATTTTTTTATGCTTATTTTTTAAAGTTTTTCTCACTCGCTCTATATATATTTTTCTATAAAAAAAATGGTATTAATCTGATTATTAACTTTCTAGTGTAGAACTGTAATTATGGTCCTATGTACAACTACAATTTGTATATCGGGCTTAATAATTAATATTTATTAGTATCATTCTTTTGTACTAATTCAGTTAGGAATAACCACTCTCATTTTTAGGAATTAAATTGGTACATTTATCAAAATAACAATTTATCAAAATAAATTACGAATCTCAGGCGGAAGGTGACAATGGGCGAACCGCCTTGGCACTAATGCCAAATTTTTTGGCTAAGACGAAGAATACACAGCACAGAATACGTGAAAAGCAGCGAAACAAGTCTTCGGCACATTTGATCTGAAGGGATCAATTTCACAAAGTGAGGAAAAGTTATATTTAAAGCTGTACATTGAAAAAATATTTGCGTGTTTATGGAATAAATAATTCTTAAATAACCCCCATGAGGTTGTGCTGAAAAGCTGGTAGTAAGTAATATTTCATGTTAAAAAATTAACTACGAATGAATGGTAGTATATAATAATTGTATATGATATAAGTACCATACTTGTTAATTTATATACTATAATCATGACAGTGACTTAAATAATACAGAAACGACTAAGGTAAATGTCAACTTGTATATGATTAGGGTTGTGGAAATGACAGGTCAATTTTTTCTTGTGTGACTGGTCAATTGACCGAAACAATTTTAAAAATGCAATGTAATTTGTATTTACGTATTTATATTTATTTATATTTTGCGTTACATCGCCATCGCCTCGTTCTGAGAACCAAATTTAGTGGTTATTTTTATTTTATTGTATTCGGGTATTCCTTGAAGAGGGTAGATAAATTGGACATCACAAACGCATAATAATTTATTAAAAAGCACATATTATTAATAATAATGATAATCGAATTTGAGTAGTCAATTAAGAAGTGGTCAATTGGCCGGTTCATTAAAAAGTGGGCAACAGCAGATTTGATTAAATAGTATATAGAACATCACTTGGTGCCAAAAATATTTACATTTTTTTCTTCTGCATGAGAAATTGTGGAAAATGCTTGGTCAAACAAACATTCGCGTGTCCCACCTGTAGATATGTATTTCAAAATGTTCTTCAAAAAATTTTGTACAATAAATCTTCTTTGTTACAAGTTCCTAGCCTGTCGGCAATTCTAAGGGAAATATGAATACTTCAAAAATTCCTAGTTAAAATTATTCACATTTACATTATTTGAAAAATTGAATAAATAAATATTGCACTAAATGTCCCTTTTTTGATCCCTTGGATATACAAAATACCTGGTTTCTATATCAGTCATAGTCAGGCAAACACAACATTTTTGACTAACAGTTTTACCCATAAGCACTCGTGAATCACAAGATATTAAAAGTCGAATAAAAATTTTATTATTATTCACTCTCAAAAAAATAATAATAATAATATACCAAAATTAGGATAAAGTCCAAAGCAAAACTGATAATATCACAAAACACGATAATGTTGCCTTCGAAGGGCTATAAAATGCATGTATGAAATTTTAGTGATCTGTGCTGACAGAGTTTTTGGTTTTCGCAGTTTTTTCTGTTAAATTTTGACGAATATTACAGCTCTGGAAAAGGAAATTAAGTCCAAAATTTAATAATTTTCAGTTCTTCAAAGGCTGAACTGCTGTTGAGACCAAGAAAACTAACCAAAACTGAACTTCAGTAAACAAAGGTTAGCTCCTCAAGTAGTAAAATTTTCAATGCGTATTGTCTCAATAAATAGTCAATTACGTAGATATTTCATGACCTAAATAAATATGCGTGCGTAATAACAATGTGTCGATGAATTTCCGCTGGTCAGACAGGTCGTGCTTTTCAACAAACAAACGAGACCTTAAAACGAACGTGGGGCTTTTTCTGGTCTATTATTAAACGTTGCGGATTCTAATGCCACAACCGCCCAATTAATAGCTAATTCCTTGTCATTAATTTAATTGAACCATTTTATCCCAAGAACAGCAACAAGCGACAATTCGAATCGACGAAGCAGACGTGGCGGACTGAATTTTACGCAATCGACCTCTATGGCTAAGGAATTGGGTGAAAAAAAAACATTTGAAAAAAAAACACGGTATAATAAATAACAGTATTGCACGCACGTCGACATTTTTGCAATCCTTACAATTAAATTAAATACTTAACCTAACTGTATACACATGGTAACGTTTGATATGCCAAAAATATGGCTACATTCTTCCGGAGGTACGCTATTTACACGCGAGTCGTTGCACCCTTTGTACAGAAACATTTATTAACAGCATGAGAATTGGCTAAAAGAATGAGAACAGGCTTCTAAAGGCGCTCGGTCCTTCTGAAAAAGAAAAAGATAACTTATTAGTCATGATCTATCAAAAGCGAACGTTTATTTTGACATCAGTTGAAATGTTTCAAAGAATTTCCACATGCTGCGTCGGTGGTTGATAAATCGAACTTACGGACGTTTCGGCAATCATCCTGTTGGCTCCGTCAGAGCTTAAATAAATTAAACCAATGACGCTCTCGCTCAATAAACTCTGAAGAAGCCAACGCCAATCCAGAAGATTTGTGTGTAGAATAACTGTTGAAATGATTTTATTACCTACTAATAACAAAATCACAACAACATTCATTTATCTGCTAAGCAAGCACTTATTAAAGGACATTCTGTATTAAAAAACCGATATTAAAATCAGTCTAAATTAAACTTAGAGTTGGCACTAAATTAAAATATTGAATAATTAGTAATGTGTTCCGTCTAATTTCAAATATTTTGTTCATCCAGAGGTGCTTTATCTGTTGATAGTGTTTTTGTGTTGACTTTAGGGTTAATAATTTCCCGTACCTTAAACTTTGATGTTAATATTTTTTATGATATCACTATCAATTTTCTGACATATAAGCCTACATCATATTTTTTAAACGGAACACCCTGTATATTATATATGTGTTTAATAGAATATCTTATTGCAATTACAATGATGTAACACACTTTATATTTTAGTACACTCTTTTTTGACAAATCCGCAAAAATAGGAAATTTTTATATAATTTCAAGAGTTCCCTGACTGACAAAAATATGTTTATGTTTGACAAGTCATTATTGTTAAAAGCGTTTTTCGCGAATTTAGCATCCGTGAAAGGAGTGATATGCTTCAAGCATACTTTCTGAATAATAGAAGTGCAACCGCAGCTATGTGTCAGTACTTTATCCAGAACGCCGAGCTCCTTCAGAACAGACATTTCCAACGCTTGCAAAGAAATTTGCAGAGAACGGTAACGTATTAAATGCTAAAAAGGTATGCAGGAATCATATTTTAAATGAAGACAAGACGGCAAACAAATTAGGATTATATGAAGCACCTCCAGTTTCCTCTATTACTAAAGCCTTTGAGGAAACAAGTATTTCTCGAGGCTCGATCTACTCAGTTTTGAAAGAATATAAATATAATGCATTAAAATTTCGTGAAACTCAAAAACTAAGTACAGAACAATGTCAAAGGTGGGTGCAGTTTTATTTCGAATTTTTAAATATAGATAATGAGAATAATAATTTTTTGAAAAACATTTTGTGCACTGATGAAAGTTCGATCACTACAAGAAAGTGTCTTCAAATAACCCTAGACAAATACACGAAATAAAAAGCCGGGGGTACCAAATACCAAACCGGAAACGTTACTAAATGCAAGAGATCACACAATTAGAGTGTATGAGAAATGCAGAAAAATGGTGGTCACATACAGCAGTATTTAAAATAATTAAAGAATTTTTTACTTTAGTTTGTCAGTCACTCTTTGGAAGTATATAAAAAATTGCTTATTTTTGCCGATTTGTCAAAAACGAGTGGACTAAAATATAAAATGTGTTACATCATTGTAATATATGATATACAGGGTGTTCCATTTAAAAAATATATTATGTAGGCTTATATGTCAGAAAATTGATAGTGTTTTATTTTATACGTCACTTGGAAAAACCTGCCTACTAACGCTGTATTTTGTTTTTTTTCTTTACCTTGATATCTCTAAAACTAAAAAAGTTGCAGCCAATTAAAATATTGTTAAGATAAATTGGACGCACGGTACATGTAACAATACAAATTAAATATTAAAAAAATATCCAAAACACTGAAAAAAAAAAGGGAAAACGTGTATTGTGCACGCAACTAAATAGAAACATATTTTGTTAAGTAAGCCTTTTTAGCAAATATATACTTTAGCTGTGCTAATAACGTTACGCGACTCTTTCGACCGAGACGTCGAGTCCCTTTAACTAAATACGGGATGTTTGTCACGAGCCTTGAGTATTCGGTAAATTGGATGCTTCGGCGACAGTAGTGATTTAATTACAAACAAATCGGCCTTGGTTATTTAATTGCGGATTTTATTTGAAAGAAGACATTGGGTTGTATAATCGTCACAGATTTAGAAAAATCATTATCTGCATCTAATGTACGGTACTTGACTTGATATATAAATAGCAAACCAAAATCCGTAATAGTTTATAAAATAAGAGGAGGAAATCAAGGGCTTACTACCGTAAAGTAAAAGAAGTGCTTGGTCCTCTGATTAATTATTCTGTGTCTAGGAAAATGAGATCAACGAGGGGGTTTATGGCAACTTTGTTGGAAGAACTTATCGCTCAGTTTCTCCTGTTTTCGCTTATAGTAATTGTATAAATAAAAGCATCAAATACTTCGATCCGTGTTTAAGTAAATAATGAACAACTATTTTTCGTTGTAAAAGATTCATGACTGACGCATTGGCTTCGACGTTGATCCTCCATTACCCTACTGACGACAGTATATATCACGATATATTTACGAGGACAACAGTTACGTGACCAGAAACCCATTGCCGCTAATGAACCTAAATTATTAGCCGTTAAAACAATTAAACGGGTAAAAATTGAATTAGACAAGCCGGCAGCCTAAAACGGAAAGACACGGCGCTTGAGTCAATGACGTTAAAATATACTCCGTGTGTATCGTATTACAAGCGTAACCTTGCGGCTGAACTTGCCTTTCATAGAAATTTATCGCCGAGCATATTCGCGGCGACGTAGCGAACGGGTTATCCTTTGAAAGGCGATATCCGGACTCCAGAGACTCTTAAAATTTACGATCGGACATTTTAATCGTATACTCAACTGGTTGCTATTGTCTATGATTGCCCGTTGTCAATTTTGATATTTTAAAATCGCGTTTGGCGGTTTACGTGTTTTGCCAAATGATTTGCTGGTTACAGCTCGCGTTTACTGCATTTAAATGCAAATGTCTTACGTGGCGGTGACTGGTATGAAATTGGTCACCGCAACTAACCCAAAGATTTTTAGATGGTTAATAGTATATTATGCAACAAGTACGGTAAACGGAATTTGACTCGCGGAGCGAGTGTTTAATGGACGAGTGACTTAAAAAGTTTACCGAACGTGTTGCATACTATACTTTTTCCGCAAAACAACACGAATACATTCACTCACATGGAAGACTGAATTGACAAACGTCAAAATTGAAGGCGTGGAAACTATATCGGAAAATATCCGATTGTTCCCAAACCCGTGCGATAAAATCGCGGAAATGTCCGAAGTGGCTCGGATCCGTGTGTAATTAGGTATTTTACAGACAGGAGTAGAAAAAGAAGTTTAAACACCAAGCACTTGCATGTAAATGCAGTGCTATATGGAATAACAATGACATCTGATTTAATATACTCCTGTACGCTATATTAGTGATGACGTAGCATCGTCCATATTGGTTGGTGAGTTTAGTTAGTAACCGTCAAAGTTTGGGATCGAAACAAACCAGTTTTTAAACATTTTTTTTTTAAATATTACAGGGTATTTAACATCCGTGGCTATGTATCAATAGTATGCTAATCAATTACCACTTCTTAAGTATCATGATTGGAAATGTTATAGTATAGGGTTAGAGTTTAAGGGATAGGTGTTATCCAACAACAGAAATTTTTAATATTTTTAAAATTCCTATTAGAAATTATGAACATCCTTTGTTAACCAGAAACAAAATGAACCAACCAAGTCACTATCAAACCTAAGGTATCTAATAAAATAGGACAGAGATGTTTTCTTTATCTCTCTGTTGCAGTTTTACAAAAAATAATAGGATTGCTTAATAGTAGAACACTTTCATTATTTAAAATCAGATTAACAACAACTAATAACTTCAAATTTATTAATTTGTTCTATTTATCCATTATTTATTATTATTTCCATTCTTAACATTTAAGAAGTAACGACTTTATAGTACACTAATGATCACGATCTCTATTAAATAGTTCCAATTAAAAATCACACAGATCGGTCGACATCTGTCAAATCTTTGAGCCTGTGAAATTGTAGAATTATGAGGCATTTCTAACATTTCGTTGGAGCATTGCGCACTTTCTATTCATTAAAGCGTCTCTAAATAATAAACAAATTAGACTAATAAAATGGGAATTTAAAATTAATAATTATTTTAAAATTATTTGTAGATTATGTATAAATGGTGTGAAGTTCAGTCGCACCGTAAGCCATTTTGACAAATTGCATTTAAAATAATTATATTTAAAAAGCTCAACAAATGATTGAAAATTTGTATTAATTATTTCTATCTAAATGCCCTTTTCTATTAAGAAAATTATAAATAATAAAGTAACAATAATAATAAAGTAATTAAAATAAACAAGCCGGCATTTACTTCGTAGCGTAATCTTAGAAATATATCATCCACCCCAAATATATAGGTTTATATTAGTTATAGTTACAATAGCGGATTGACGTTAACGATGAGGTGACACTATGTTTTGCTACTGTAAAAATAACAAAAAATGGTATATATTTTTATTAAAAATGTATGGATTTATTCATTAGTTTATTTATTTATTTATTTATACATTGAACATTGACGGTTACACAACCCTTCCTCACTCTTTGAAAGCCGTATTACACCTCTTCGATATTAACTTTCTTTTTACTGCAAATAAAAAAATATTGTTGAAGGAGCGATCTTTCAATTTTAAATCTAAAATACAAGCCGTAATGTTAATGTCGTGATGCGCTACTGCGTCTAAAAGGCTTGTCAGAGTCATCAAGTACCGGATCATAATAAAAAATAGAATTGAAAAAGAATTCGTTTTATAATCAAGGTCACCAGTTTTCACGACTGTTTCTTTTTTTTTTAGTTTTCGTTTGTTTCTGTAATGGCGTTACAAATTATTGTGCAATTAAATTCGAATTATCCACAAGGATCTGTACGTCTAGTGGATATAATGGTTTATGTTTTTTGTACCTGCTGATTAGTATTTTTTTCCATACGCGTTAAAAAATCTCTGAGCTGCCCAAACAAAGTTGTTTCCTAATCAAAAATTATGCTTATGATAAGTTATTTTATTTTGCTAAATCATTGTTGCAGGAAAGAAAATGTCTTCTTTTTGTTTAGGAGTCTGTGTAGTAATACACAACGGGACTCAGCCCTGCATTTTATCAACCTCTGTGATTCGAGATTTCTCACCCTGATCGATATGCTGCACCATCTCATTCTCTCGCCTAAGTAAATATATTCTCTTGTTTCTAGGAACGGTTTCTCAGAAATACTATCTTTTTACTGATCTTAAATACTTAATAACCCTTCTCCATATCGATTTCGTAATCTGGTCTAGACCGCAATAAAAATGGTTGTCGGAAGTCGTTAAAAAGAACGCCAAGCTCTCGGATTAACTTTGTTTTATTGACTACGCCGGAACTAATTATTTAGCGGTGAGCAGGGTAACCCAGATTAGCTGAGGCAAGGCCGCGGAATCAGGTAAATCATTTTACGACTCGACGGCAAATACGTGCAATTTTAAAGTAGCTGCTACCGAGTGACACGCAAATTGTGCACCGGCTTAAATGCTAATTCGATTAGGAGGTACCCTGATAATCGCGAGGTTCGAACTTGAACTGGTTACGTGGTCGTATCTCAAACAAAAACAGCAAAACTAGATTTTTAAAGTTTGGAACTCACTGCACTAGGTGTAGTTTCATTTTATCCTTCTAATAGAAAGTAGAGAGTTTTTGCAGGGTTCCATTATGGGCACTTTATTGTTTTTAGTATATATCAAAGATCTTTTTAACTATATAGACCCTGTGGCTGTGACTTCGGTTAATTTTGAAGAACACTCTAAATTTAAAACATCAAACCCGAATATGGAGACTGTTAAAGGGGAAACGCAGTTGGCACAAGAAGTTGCCAATCAGTGGTTGATAGTTAGAATCAACACATATAAAGGTTTTGGTGTAGTTCTCGAGGATAGAATCTCCTGGAAGGAGGAAGGAATATTCTGTTTTTAGTAAAGCGCTTCTTCCATAAAGTCTGTTACCGCTCCACTCAGATAATCAAGGATATCCCACTTCCTCCTCAAATTTGCTAAAAATAAACAAAAACCGTGCAAAAATGTATTGGCAAAATCTTATATAAACTAATTTCCAATTAGATACGTAATTTGAAATTTAAATAATAAAAAAAAAAACAAATGTATGGCAAAAAAGGTGTTATCTGATTCTTGAGAGTGACCACTATTTGATTGTGTTCTATTTCTCTATTTTTTTCTATTTTTATAATTTAGTTTTGATTCCTATATATTTTTATTTGTTATGTATTACGTTTTTATACTCCTTTATCGTAAATTTTACCTAATCATATACATTTTGTTGTATTGTAAAACCGTCACATAAAGAATCTATCTTACTGCTAGAGGAAGTGAAATTAGCTGGAGCAGTACTGTTAGAGAAAGTGAGGTTAGAAAAATTAACTTTCGTACGTTGCTCATCTCCTCAACGATAGTATTTATTTAGTTTTTTAGTAATGGCGACTCATTAATTTAACTTCTATTACCTAAAGGATTATTGCTTTACATTCTACACGTTAATTAATAAAATCTTGACTCAGTAACTGAATATCTGTTATTTCGTCAATTTTTCGAAACCTGGATAAGAAATTCCTTGTCTTTAAACCTCTGATAGTTTTTCTTATTAACTGAAATGAGAATCTTAAATTACTGATTGTAATAAAGCAAGATCATGACTGCTTCATTCCCGACGAAGAATTAAGAATGGAATTCCTACGCGATTTAAATCCAAATTGGGGTACATACCTTGATTTCGTATCAACTAATTATCTACGTCTTAGGGGCCGCGAATCTGAAACGACATCCGAAAAAATTCATTAAAAATCGTTCATGAAACATCCGAACGCACCAATACCGATGATCTGTGATGAATGGGATGTCTCCTCGGCGGGCATGAACTTGTTAATCCGAATGACGAATGGCGTATGGTCGCACGAGATGAATGAATAAAAAAGCACCCCTTAGCCCTCGGCGTTTGTACGATTAGATACCCCTCGTATCGGAAAGCCATCGCCTTGGAGTAGGCACGAATTTAATTTGACAAGTTCGGAATAGTTGAGGGTGGCATTGCTCGGCTTCCTTTGTTTAGATCTTCGTGCGGTTAATCAGCCACGGCCGACTTGAGAATTGAATCAGGCCCAAAGTTCAGGACAAACCACGCCGCCTTTGTTGATTATCGGATTTCGGAGTGACCGCCCCCGTACAATGAGACTTTGCCCATTTGAATGCGGCGAAACTGTGTCAAGATAAATTTTAACACTTCCGATTGCGGTGTTGCTTTGTTTTTGGTCTGATTAATTGGGAATATGGACCCGAGCGGTCTCAGTAGGTTTCTCAATGATTTATTTGGTTTATCCATGTTCGATGTTATTCGACAATCTTGTTCGGATACAACGACATTAACTAAGTTTTATATCAAGACAAGAGCCTAAATCCCTAGATTAATTAGATTATTGGCATTTGCATTGAAACAAAATGAAGAAGAAATGTTAAGTTGGTAGAATTGTAAGACATGGCTACGTTGAAACAGGCGGGAAAGCGTTTCCTATATTATTTAATAGATGTTTACTTGTTTTTTTGAATGCTTATGTGCAATCCTGGCATGAACCGTTAAAAAGAAAAAGTGTATTAACATGAAGGTGATGGTGGAAATATGTTAAAATACATAATACAATTGCAGAAGCCTGGAAATAAAACAAAACTCTATGAACAGCAAAGTGATTGGTGATCTTGGAACAGTTAAAAGGTCACTTCGGATTCATTATTACTAATAACCTGCCCACAAAATGAAGAAGAAATGTTATATATGTGTGATATATGGCGTAAATATGTATGAATACAACAAAAAATTGCAGAAACCTGAAATGAAAGTGGAGCAAAACGCTCCCAACAGCAAAGTGATTGGTGGTGTTGGAGCAGTTAAAAGAACATCATGACTAGTAACTTGCCTAGGAAGTGTAGATCCATACAAAAATGCTGCCAATATTCTAATTCCAATTATATGGCAGAGGTAACCATGACCGTATAGACTTTCAACTGAAATTAGTCAACGATAATTTTGGACACATATCAATAGCAGGGAAAAGGGAACGTAAAAGGTAAAATAAATTGAGAACGGCCAAGGGAAACACTCTTCAACTTCCTAGGGGAATCAAATCAGACAAATACTCAAGTACCAAGAATCACTAGCCAAAACTGTTCTGACCATGTCTCCACCATGATATTTCGCGCATCAACGGACAAAAGAGAGGCGATAATACTACAAAAGTAAAACTGGTCGCTGACCTGTTAGAAGACAACAGACTTACCGCTATTGTAACAACTAACAAAATTATTTTCATCAACTGCTAGCAATAATTACGAAGAGACCGAGCGTTTAATATTTATCCAGACTTTATCATTGCAGAGATCATTTTATTCTCGTAGAATTACCAACCAGTCGTAGAGGTCCTCAACTTTTTAGTAATTATGATTTTTTTTGTTAATATTGGATACATGGATAGGTACATGTCTTGTTATAAACGAATGAAACGTGGTGAAATCATCCAGCAAAATGTATTATTACGACTCACGTTGGAATGGATACGAAAAAGCGAATATCAACTTCCATAGTTAAAGATATCAGTGACGGGTTTTCAGTAATCATCAGTCAATATCAACTGATGACATTAAAAAGGGTCGATCCATCACTTACTTGGACTGTTTGGTGGTACAAAACCATATCCTGAGGCACCCACTACCACCCCGCTGGTCTCACCATTGTCTGGCGGTGCCGGGGGGAAAACCACGGGTCCTGTATTCTGCCTCGGGTCTCTGATTGCCGCTAGTGGCGAATCCAAACCGAAACCTCCGAACGAACTGAAGCCAAACCTTCCGAACTGAGCTTTAGCCACAGCTGCTAGGCAGGCCAGACATAAGGTCACTATCGTCTGAAATATAAAAATCGCCTTGAAACGACAATAATGACTTTTGAAAGTACGATTGTTAGTAATACACCAGGTAAATGTATATCAGTATCAAATTATTTGATCCCATATGTGAATTTGTTTGGCAAATTGATTGAACAATCATTGAGCGTGTTTTTCACAATTGGCTGGCCATTAAATTGCAAATTTCATGCGCAACAATTTCTGGGAGCCACTCAAGCGAAATATTCGAACGGTTATCGATATGCTCATACAAACAACTCCCATTTATTATAATCTGTAAATAATTCGCGCAATTTCCTTCATAAATAACATTACTTAATCCTAAAAATTTTAAAACTGGCATGACTGGGTCACGCGGCTTTTCCGAATGTGACAAATTGAGAGGAATTATCACCGACATATTTATTCAGTTGATATGGTAATAACGGCGCAATAGAAAACGAATTACAAGTCGTGACGAAGGAAATTTTGATTGTTCCATTGATAATAATGAAGATATATATGAACCCAAGCCGTTTTTACTATAGAATTTTAATTATGATTATTTAGTAATATTAAAACGATTCATTGGTCATTATTTACATCAATAACAATAATAACTCATATGTTAAGTCGTTGACACAGTTGAAACAAATAACAATTTGTGCATAAATATATTTTTGGGGCTCCAGTAAGTGAGAAAACAAATCAAATCGGATTTTTAAGTGGACTGGAATTGCAAAATGTCATGTGAAAAATCCCAAAAAATTCCAAGAAAACCAGCAAAAACCGCCGAAAAAATTAGAAAAACGACATTTAAAGTGAACGATGGAAAGTTTCTGTTGGAAGTGGTCCCAGAAAACTTGCGAAAAATTGACCGTCATTTCATCAAGAAGGAAGAAAAAATTCGGAATTTGATTAAACGGTGGAGCCCTTAATAGTGATATCAAAAAAGACAGTTCAGTCAGAAGAAATATCCCCATAGTCTGAAGTTCTTGACTATTATTTACACCCATAAAGCTTTTAGTAATGACAACTAATACCCAGGGATGGAGAGGATATAAAAAGCCCAAATTTTTGAGATACACTACTCTGATTTGACTACACCGATATGACTTTATCGTTGTAAATTGTAAAGGGTCATATTTTGACAGATTAAATAAAAACTAAAAATATTAAACTTTCACGCTCCTTAGTTCGTACCTTTCTGGTTTGAGAACTTTCTGAGGTGCAGTGTATATTTCTGTGTACGAATTTCGGATTCTTTGCGATTTTATGTCTGGTTTAGATATTTTGCATGGATGCTACGCAATTACCCATAGAATGTCCCAAAAGATTGCTGGCGGTAATAATTACAACAGACAGACAATTAGAGTGTAAAATAAAAAGCACCGCCCCTCTTACAATCGTTTCTACCAATCCAATTAACGCATACAAAAAAGAGTTAATAATTTCTGTAACAATCCAAATGATTCGAATGTACACACGTAAACCCGCAATAATAATAATAACAGCAATAATTGGAAGCGTCTACACTTTCACTGAAACAGTAAAAGTTGCAAAAATTTAATTTCGATTAAAACGCATGCGGGCAAAAATATTTCACTGCGAGATTGTGTTTCAGGATTAATCCTACGTAACGCAGTGTTCACGGTCAGATGAGCAAAAATCATTAACCGCACTTTTACTTTGCATGTGCGAGTTTCTAAAGATGGAGGACCTTTTTGTTCTTCGTAGCTTCGTATTTTGAGCCCTTTTCCACCGTTGTGGTTTGTATCACACTTTTGTCAAGTATTGACTCGATGTAGGAATACACGCACGATTTTTGATAGTCCACAAACATCTTTATAGACCTCAGTGTGGTTCGAGTTGAACTTTGAACGACGACGAAAATATAACTTGACGCCTGAGGGCTGAATAAATAAAGACTGTTTTTAGTTACTAAATCATATTGTACTACTAGAGTTCACTCCATACTTACTTCATGATTACCTTTGTTAACAAATGCAAAGCTTCAAGAATGGCATCAAATTGGCGCATTCAAAAACTAAAAATGGCGGTCATCACACAGCTGTCTTTAGGGTCTGAATAATAACTAAATTTGTTGACAAAACTTTACTACTAAACGGTGTCTTAGGGTTGAAAAAATATAGACTGTTTTTAATTACTGAATCATTTGCTCCATACTTACGTCATGCTTACGTTAGTTAATAAATGCAAAGCTTCAAAAATATCCTCATATTGGCGCATTTAAAAACTAAAAATGGGGTTCATACAACAGTTGTCTTTAGAGTCTGAAAAATAACTAAATTTGTCGACAAATTTTTACTACTGAACGCAGTAAATAAATGAAAATATTATACAACGCACTGTTTTCACAAACAATGCACGTTTGTTGAGTTAAAAGTTTTTTTTAATGAATTCAAATATGTTCTGACGGATTTGTTTGAAATTTAGCAGCGTTGTTTCTAGTTATAAGGGACTAATTTGGCACTAACTAAATAAAACTTGGGCCGTCCATGGCGAAATGATTGAATGAATGATCACTTTCAACAGTTTTTGTAAATTTTGTATGATAAATGCTAGTTTTGGTTAGTTTTTTGTCGAATTGTTCTCAAATATTTTTGGAATGTTGAAAAATATTTTTATCGTAAATGCAGATGTAACAAAATAGTTTTTATTTTTCATCTCTTAAACGAAGCCGAATATGACAAAAATTCGAGAGACGAAAAGTAATAGTTTGAGTCGCTCTATCTCAAGAAAGTATCGGTAACACATTAAAATTAGTGGCGTACACTTGTATCAATAAATTTTGTAAAGTTGGCAGCCCCCTTAACGAGTCTGATTAATTTTTTTTAGGCAGGGCAAAATCACTCATCACTAGAAACAACAGTAACAATTTCAAACAAATCGGAGATAAGATATTGGAATTAATTTAAAAAACATTATCTAAAAAAATACTTTAATACTTCTTCCTTTTTGAATGTACAAGCACAAGTTTTCTCCTAACTACACAGTCATAAATAAAAAATAAACTTTCAAATGTGTTGTGGTACATCAGAGTTATTAATGAAGTGTATATTTTTAAAAAACTGTTTCGTTACCTTATTTGAAGTAAAAATAGAAAAGTGTATAGCAATGTGTGAAATTTTCATTTCAATTTACATTTATTTTTTACATACTTGATCATACTTTTCTAAAGTTTTAATTGATTGTAACAACGTCAAAGATGTTTATATAGTGAAAATTTACCTCCAAACTGCTCTTAAGAACATTAAAAAGTAAATTTCTCAATTAAAAAACAACAAGATACATTACGTGAGAGTCAGTACCCATGACCGAAGATAAATATCGTTAATGGAATATATCACACGGAGCAATTAGATCATAATATCAGAGTACAGATTTAATATAGCGCCATTCGAAAGTACCAAAGCGCCAACAGATATTGTTCGATGACTATCAGAAATAATATGTTGTGATTGTTTTGAACTCTGGCCTACTTGTCCACCCACCTATGACATGATTTATGTCACTACCGTGTCCCAATACAACAGAGACTGGTATCCGTTAATTTATGTAAACGGATTTAGTATTTTAACTTGAACCATTAAAATGTACAAATATTTCTGTATTGAATGGCCGTCCGATTGGAATGCACTTTTATGCGCATTTTTCTTAACATTTTGTGCGAATTACGAATTTATTCTCCGACGGTGGCGCTGCCACAGTAAATTTGGACGTGTTTCATAATGTTTTCATGTATATTGGAACCTTCGAATAGCTGATTCTACAATAAAGGATTATTTGTAACTCTGCTATCAGTCTTTGTGGTGTATGGTTTGCTAAAAATGTAGGTTACATCGTTAAACTCAGCGACACAGAAGGAATCCAGAAGGTTTTCTCTCTTTTTGATATATCAAAGTCCATCGACTTTGTCAATCAAAAGCAAAAGTTGTCTTCTATCGGTTTGTCAGAGTCTGTCATACCTTTTTTCGAATCGTATTTTACTGATCGCGTCACTGGGTCCTCCAAGGATCGGTTTTGGGTCCGCTCCTTTTTCTCATTTATATAAATGATTTTGCCTGTCAAGTCAATTGTACACTATTTGCAGATGACGAACTAAATAGTAAAATGACTTGCTTTTGAACCGAAATAAAACGCAAAATCTTTTTGTTTTCTCAAATTCTAATATTATGAAAGGCACGAGCGTCACTCTGCTGAATTGGTCTATTCGTATTGGCTCCCTCTGTAAATCATTGTCATCCGTTCTGTTTATGTTGCGAAAGCAATTTTTTAATACTCAAGTTTTAAGAAGTGTGTATTTCGCTTTAGTTCACTCTAGAACGTAATATGGGGTCACAATATGGGGTGGGTCTAGTTATGAAGTCAGAGTATTTCGTCTTAAAAAAAGCTCTCCGAATTCTTCTTGGTTTGGACTATAGAGAATCCTGTAGAACACATTTTCTCAGCATTCATATTATGACTTTACCATCTAATTTTATATAATCGAGACTCTTCTTTAAACCTGAACTTTTATAATAAATTTCCTTTTAATATAAAACGCCTTGCTAAGAATTCTTTTAAGAGAGCTGTCAAGAATCTACTCACAATAAACTGTTTTTACTTATGAGCACCTAAATTTCAAATTTTACAAAATTGTTTCGTATGTTTCGTACTTTTTTTATATATGATTTTATTATCCCTATATGTATTTGTTTATTTTGTTGTAAGTTGCTACACATTCATTTTGTACACTGTGGTTCAATAAATAAACCTAAACCTATTACACTATAGCTTGAGGAAGTGTTTTTGAAAAATTATGAAACTTATATGAAAACAATGGTACCATTGCAAATGTTACCTCCGAAGTAGCTTAAACAATTTTCCCCCAGAGGTCCCATTTTAATGTTAGACAGGTGACAAATAGTTGATGACATCTCTGGCCTCGTGGTACGTAGTGTGTCACTATAACAACTACACGATCGTTCATGCGTGCTATCTTGTACGTGGACGATTTTTCAAATTGCAAATATCGAACAAATTGTTTACATAACGCGACGTGCTCGAGCTGCGCAGGTATTAAGTCAGAAGCGCCATTCTATTTACTTAAAGAACCGTAAAACTGACCGAGCATTTCGAAACAAAACGAGCCCCTTTGCTAATTAATCGCGAACTTGCGTCCGCAGAGCATAACGACTTTGATTCTGTTAAGGACCTTGCAGTCCGAGACGTTCTGCTTTTCCTTAAAAAAATTAATTAGGAACCTTTCACATCGGATTATGTACTAAACCATATTCTCACGGTATACAGTGTGTCCCATTTTTTATGGTTTATCGTCCATCTCTGCACTGCTATTTTATGAAACGAAAGGTGGCACCAACTTGCTAGTTTGGATTTTCAAAATGAAAAAAAAAGGGTTTTTAAGTAGTCTTAATGCAAATTATGGTAAAATGGACAAAAATTAGAATTAGTTCAGTGTATTCGATTTTTTTCAACGAATGTTAAAATAACGATTTTTTTGGAGCTATTTCTAGACATAAAAGATTTTACTAAAACGAAACTTTTTTTTTATTACCTTTTATCTAAAAAGAAAAAAATATCTATAATTCAAAAGTATTTAGTTTCTAGGCACACTCAAATGCAGTGAGACAGTATGCGGAATCTCCGTAATCGGGAGATTTATACACCTGTAGCAATTTGAAGTTCTATTCTGATAAAGATCTGTGCCATACGTACGTATTAAGTCATCATTTTTTACTTCAATGCATCCAAGTGTAAGAGTGAAATATACTTTAATGATGATTGGACATAAGGTATTAAAAAAATACAATTTACAACACGGAAGAAATAACACAATTTTATAATACTCCACTAGGAATACAAGAGGCAAAATATGAAAATTTTCAAAAAAAAGGAAATTCCACATGATTTACATCTTATTAACTCAATTAATTATTAACCTTTCTCGGTATAGCAAAACATACAATCCTATGTCAAATTCTAAAACATAAATTGTACTATTTGCCCACAATGGATGTTACAATTTTATTATATATATATTATAAGGACCTTATATGCTGTCTTGCATTGTACTATCGGTCGGTTAGCTGATAAAACCAGATTATAAAAAATCCAGAACAACGTTTATGGTTTGAAAAAAATACCTGTTTCAATTTTTACTTGCAAATCTTATATTTAAGATCATTAAATATTATTTACCATCGTTGTTGAAGAATCGTTTACAGTGACGAGAAACCTCCTAGATAGTCCCCAGTAGACTACTATTTTAACAGTAATCAAATTTATACTCTTACTATTTTTATAGGTGGTTAAATTATTATTAATATAATATTGACAAAAAATGGCTGACGTTAAGTAACTGAGAGCAAGATCTTAAGTAACACTTCGCGTTTTGAGATGTAACTTTCTAAGTATATCAGTTTATATTGATATAAAGTAATCTTTTTTAATAATTTAAAATATCTCATTAAAGAAAATGCCAACAACTGACCCTTCACGACATCAATACAACATTAAAAGTAGGCATTCACAATTCTTTGCGGAAGGATGATCAACCAGAACAAAATCTAAGTTTAAAGACCAAATATATTTTTTACTACGCCCAAACGATTAAAACTGACATATAGACGAGGCTATCACTTTTAACTTCCACCGTTGCACAGAGGTTTGTAAATCTAGGTTTCAGCGTACGTGCCTGCCTGGCCGGTGAGCTTACGATAATGAAGATTACACGCTTGGACGTAAAGCGACATATTATTACTAGCGAGACATTCCTTCTCTGACGAAACAATGAACGAGGCAAAATGCACACAGAATTTCGTGTGTTTCACGGTCTACTTCGCTCCGCCAACGTTCGACAGAGTTAAAAATTCCCATACTGGACAAGATAATTTATGCGCGACATTACAAAATCGATTACCTGTACGCGATAAGAACCAATGTAAATAATAATGTATGCGCGACGCGGTATCAGAGTTGGCCGCGCCGGTACCTGCGCATCTCTCGACGCAAGTCGCCTGTATTCGAATTCCAAGTAGATTCGAAGGCGAATTATTAATTTATCTAGCAGAATGCTACGCGAAGCTACTGCAATAGCGATGACAGCCACAAGAAGACGTCATAAGTTTGTGATTTTGATTGTATTCTATTGTATTATTATTAATCTAAATATGTTCTTATGGGCTGTAGAATATACAAGGTGTGTTCAAAAAGTACGGTGACTTTTGAGTTTTATCAAAATGTATGAATATGGTGGCCGAGGCATGATTGTGGATTTGTTTTTAGCCAAAAAATTAGACACAAGCAACGATAAGTGAGCAGGCGCATTATTGTGACATTTAATTGAACTTGGCGTGCTTTTTTCAGTCCTGGCAATTCTGGGTTCGTCTATTGGGACGATTGGGCTTTGATTTTCACTTCAGAACCATATAAAGTATGTTCATAGATATAAGAAAGTGACTAACTGATACGAATTAAGGAAAGACCCGGGCAAGCTGTAAGAATGAAATATGGCCGAACAGGTCCGTACTTTGCTTAGAGTTTAATTATTTGGGGTTTTGTTAAGAAAGATACTAAACATTTACTTATTTATGTATGTATTTATGTTTAAATCTAAAATAAAATTACAAATTATTTTTATTACCTACTTAAATTACTTAAAATCATCGGCTTGTTGTAATTATGATTTTTTCTATATTACTTGCAATATGGAAAAAAAAAACATTGTTGCGACGAATGGCAGATTTCAGTTGGTGCCAAACATGTTCAATGGAATTAAATATACAGTGGTAAGGTGGAAGCCTTAAAACTGTATGCCCTAGACTTTTTACATAATTATTACAGACGTATTCCTTTTGTAGGTTTAAGCTTTGTAGAACCTCAATTAATTGCTTTAATTGCATAAAACACGTCTAACACTTTTGTTTCTGTCAACATATGATAGGGACATGTGTACCAACATAACAAAAAAAATATCGAAGGTCGAATGTACGTAGCCCGCCCAATTGCAAAAATCACCTTACTTTTTAAACCCACCTCGTATTAGTTCTTCTTCAAGGCAATATAACAAAATTATAATATTTGAATTTCGACTTGAAACTTATACAAAAAAAGGAGAAGAAAAATTAAAATTTGCTCATAAATGTTCACACAAAATGTATATCACCCTTCTTGTTTAAAAAAAAAAGACCAAAAATATAAACCACCAGCAATAGAATAAAAAATAAATAATGTTTTTTATTAGTTTTTTCTCTCCTCTGTATGCAACAGTTTCAAGTGCAAATTATGTATTGTGTGTTAATTATAACCTTAAACACAGTCGAAACGTACATCGTTTTAAATAAAAAACATATATTTGCGACATCTTATACCTTAATTAATAGTACGCTCAGGAAATAGCTATACAGTAATTAAAAAAAGAATCATCAAAAATTTTAATAATAGGCGAAGTACCACCCAAAGGGAGTTTTAAAATTTAACTTTTTTCATAAATCTTGCTTTATTTAAAAAAAAAAACAATGTATTGCATGTCCATAATTAATTAATTATTATTAATTAAAAACCGGTATCCGGAATTTGGAAATTTTATGTGTAACCATAAGAGAGGTTAACTAAAATAAAATCGTTATTATTATTATAATAATTTTTTCGAACACGAGGCAAGATATGAAAAAACTTCAAGAAAAAAAAGATTCGTTTTTGATTGCTTAATTAAAATTGGTAAAAAAATCATTCAAAGGATGTTATTAAAATCCCCCATTTATAATTCGGCACCCTTATTTCGAAAATTATGCATTTTCAGATCCATGCTCATATGTTCTCCTAAGTGATTCAAACATTATTTGAGGATACCATCAAAAATGTAGCTTGTTAGATTTTTTTCATAATTAAGTAAAGATAACTTGTTTAAAACCTCTACTGGTAACTTAGGAGCTTTATATGGAAAAAAAGAGTTGCAACTGTTTTGTGCTTTTAGACGTACTATTTGGCTACGACCTTTTTAGGCATTTACGGTTTGGGCTTCAGATGTTCTTCAACTATTCAACTATTATTTAAGTTTAGTTTAACCTAGAATTGGCATTCTATATCAAAACTAAATTGCCAGTTTTATTTATTTGGAAATATTTAAAAATAATATATTACAGAAAATCATATATAGAATGAAAAAAATCAATAAAAATTATTTTAATATGGGTTAAATTTTAGTATGACCTTGTGGACAAAATAATTAAATAATTTAAAAAGCTTTGCGTAAAAGGTAAAAAAATCTACAAATAGTTTCAACAGTTTTCTGTTATTAATTATAATTATTTTATAACGAATGATTTTTTATTTACATGCATTCACAGCTGCCCATAGCGGAAAATAAGTCTAGCCCATAATTTCCCATATGTTATCGTTCATACAACAGGCAAGTTATACCGTAAATAAAATTACCTATGGCTGTTATTGATTAAGAAAACTACTTAATATTTAACGATTTTAAAATTCAACTTCTACTTTTACTTCTTAATATTTTCAATGCGTATGTCATATCGGATATCTGAGAAAGACCGTTAATTAAAACAAGAAAACACTTAAATATTTCGAAAAGAAATAATATTGTTCTCATGACTTTTAAAGATTAAATTTAAATTACTGTTAAATTAATTAACTGCGATCCCTTTATTCATTTTTTGATCATCTAGTGATATTCATTCATATTTACATATATAAATTCGAAATTTTAGATTTTTCAGGGCAAAAACGTTTTTAATCAAAAATTCCGTCAAACTCAGATCCGCATTACCATCAACTTGCGACAAACCACGATTTACATTGAAACCGCGTTAAACATAACGACGCTATGTCAACGTAAAAATTTTATTATCACAGCCGACTATGTAATTTGTTATGCAATAAATTTACATTTATGTAAATAACACGCACAATATGAAATGTCGTTATTGTTAACCGCGCGTGTATATTTATTTATAACGTTTTATTGCCGTTTAATTCCACATTAATAGGTAATGAATAAGGAATCGGCCGGAACCCGAATTACTACAAGCGCCTGCGCAGTGTAACGCTAACTATTACCCACATGCGAAGGAAAAAAGACAGCGGGAACGCGCCCTCACGACTACGTCACGAATAGGATATCCGCGAGCGAAGAATCGAAAAAAGTTTATATCAAATGGCCGGCGCGCCTTTTTTAAAACGGATCAGTTGCCGCCGCGTTGCGGATAAGAGAAATGTCCTCGGAGAGGTCTGCAGCATTCTTTCATTGATGGCGAAAGCACACGCTCAAAAACCTTGAAGCTCAAGGTCACTTGGTCACCGTTCGCATTGTCATGTACGCCGGGACGCTGCGTTGCCGCCTCCTCCGCGTCGGCCGTTACAACTGGACCGAACGAACCGTTAATACAGGGTGTTTCCAAATTCATACAAATATGTAACCTAACGTGTTTGGTTTTCGAGATACAAAGTGTCTAAGTTTCTAGAAAAAAAATGGTTTTGTACTAATCAATCAACAACATGGAATAAATAATTTCAAAGTGATTGGAAAGTAAAGGAACATGCAGGGTAGTGATTATTAATTTTTATGTCGACGCTGGTTCCAAAAAAATGGAAGGAACAAAAAAAATAAATATTTTAACATTCCAGTAGCGTTTCATGATTTTACCTGTAAATATCAGTTTCATCACCCTCTGAGACGCCACTGAAATGAATAATTTGATTTTACTTAACACAAAATAAAAACCCATATGCCGACGAATAACGGTGCCAAGTTGTGTCAAAATCAGCTAAAACGTTTTGGTGTAATTAATAAAAAAAAAACTTTCTCATTTATTTTAGAAAAAACACTTATTCTTCATTCCGCATGTTCTAAAATATAAAGTTTATGAAGTGAAGTGAAGTTTATTCAAGAGTAAATTTCTCCCATCATCACTTAAGAACGCTACCACATTTATGTGTAGCATTTATTTTTTAGACGCCAAAGCACTCCCGTTTTGGTGGAAGCTTTTGAAAAGAGAAAACATTTTCTAAATGACATCTTTTCTACCCCAACTCTACCGTGCTTTCTTTTTTCTCTCAAAATCATAAATTCGCTATTGCAGGTCGTTGATTTGGGCCTCACTTGAAAGTAAAATGGCCTCCCCCAGGGCACTCATTTTTTACCGATGCGCCAAAGGATCTGGAAGGTCGGCTCGGATGCGGAAACTTTTGCCTTGAACTTAACCTGAGAGTTAGAATGAGTCTTCCGAGTAATTTTTGCATAGCTTCGGCTGAAACGTTCGCAATGAAGTATAAACTCGATCTGATTGGCTTTCGTTACTGCTCTATTGCAGTAGTTCTGAGTGAGTGTAAAAGTGCGCTTCAGTCCATAGCCCCAAGTGAAATCATGTCAAACATCTGACAGTGGAAACTAACCACAAGCTGATTTCCTTAAAGGATCGAAAAGGCAGCTCAGATGTAGAGAGTTCCTTCCTAGTCTGAACAATGACGTTTAGATTGCATGGTGCCAGCATTGGCTAGATCAATGGCTTTGAGCAAAGGTACGAATTATCGTTCTCACTTTGGAAAGTCCCCCAAAAAAACTTTGGTTTGGCAGTCTCAATCGTAGTCGAAGGGAAATCACAACGATTTGTCGCATGAGAAGCAACCATTGTAGTTCTCCGGATCAGCCAGGTAGAATAAAAGCCTGTGACTCAAGGATCTGTGTCTGTGGAGGGCTAGGAGATCTCAACTACATCTTGTTTGATTTTCCTTTTCATGAGGGTAATTCTCACCACTTGTATGGGGCTCTTGCTTCTTTCTTGTCATGTCCATTGTCATTTTTCGCGCATCCCAGTTGGAACTGGTATCTAGCTTGGGTAGTGGTATCAATCTATAGTGTATCTGCTATTAATTATTCATTTCTCATTAATTTATTCATTCCCTTCGAGGGTAATGGAACCTTCCAGTCCTTTTTAAATAAGTCACCATTCACCGAGAAGACTGGCCGAGTGATCCTGGTTGTGGTGACCATAGAAGTAAAGAAGAAGATGAGAAGCATTTATTAATTATCAGTACATTCTAAATTACAGGTAACTATAGTAAAATTTGCACTATCGGACCTAAAAATACATATGGATGTAATTGCACATTTTTAGATTTTAGTTCTGATTAATTTATTTAAAAAAAATATCCGATATTGTAAAAATTTCAGTAAAGTTCATATTTTTTGACAATCCTTGTATATTACTGCAAAAAACTGAAATCTGATGACTATATATATATATATATATATATATATATATATATATATATATATATATATATATATATATATATATATATATATATATATATATATATATATATATATATATATATATATATATATATATATATATATATATATATATATATATATATATATATATATATAGAGATTTTAGAACATGCAGAACTTTCTTGAAGAAAAAGTTTTTTTTCTAAAATTAAGTTTTAAGTTTTTCCGTCACAACGCCGGACGCGTGGCAACACCGCCCTACCAGTAATATTACTATTAATATTACATAATTATTTTCGCAGTTTCCACAACAGTTTTTTGCGTGCGTCGCCTTTTTCTGCCGACGGCGTGACCTGGCGTTATCATTTTAACTAAAACCGTTCGAAATAAATAATTTATTGTCGCTGGAAAGGTTGAAAGGACTTTTAATGAGCTGGAAATTCATTAGAAAAAAACGTTCTGCAAAAACACAACTGATCGGAATTGTTTCTTTCGTTGCGTAACAGCGCCGGGAGAAATATAATTCAAGGAAATGAACAAAAAACCGACAATTATGGTTAATTGTTAATCTTCTGACGTTCACTGTAATCGTTACCCGCATCGGGTTGGTCCGATAGAAACGATCCCATTAGACACGCAAAAAGTATAACAATTTGCCTAGTTGTCGATTTCCACTTTAATCACGAGTTTTTGTGTACATTTTTGCAAAACACCACGAATACATTCACTGAGTGACGTGTGACGTAACGGTCATATGACAAACGTCAAATTCCACCGAAAACATCCGAGCGTGGATAACGTGGGCGTGTTAAAATGTTACTTTCACTGTATAGTCTGTCACAATCTTCATCGTTCTTTCTCGAATGACATAGTGATATATTGACAACAAATTTCGAGCAAATAGGTTTATACAAATTTACAATCTGCTGTAGTTCCTTTTTCAGCACATATTTCTGAGATTGCTTATTTTAATTAAGACAATGAATTATGTCATTTTTGACTATATGACTATAACAAAAACATCAGCATTCATGGCTTCTTTGTGGTTAATGTGAAAAATTATTAATCTTGAGTGACAAGACAGGAGTGGGCCAGGTATATTTCTTTCTTTCTGATATTCTTGAGTGTTGACCATTTGTAGAAGTGTTGAATAATCGTTTTTACTGCGCGTTTCGAAAAAGTTGTTTTACGAGAACATAGCTTGATGAGAAACAGGTTGTGAAAAATGTGCATCAAACTTTAATTAGTAGAGGACATTTTAAACAAGAAACTTGAATAGAAACCTCTCTACTTACAAAAACCCCAATATCGTCGATATGATATATTATTAATGGTGGAGAATTGAAGAAAAGGAATATACGTAGTGATTGTCAAACTCACCGTAATAAGAAGGAAAATATATTTTCTTTACCAAAGCCAAGTTGTTGTCTCTATCTTGGACAAACTGAAAAAGAAGCTAGAAGAAGATGAAACCAATATAAATATAAGCCGTCCCACAATCCATAGAGTTGTTTTACTCAAAACTGTCAGACGAAAGCACCTTCAAATGAAGGAAAACGCATCACCATCAGAAGACGGATTTGTCCCAAGCTGCTTGCTGAAATCCCGGACTGTTTGAAAATTGCTTTCAAATCTTTTAAAAATATATTCCTAACAGCAGTGTTATTGTCATGGATAATGCAACCTACCAAAGCACCAGCCTCATCAAGTTCAAAAACGGAAATTCAGGAATATTTGTTAGGAAATCACATTTACTTTGAATTCTGTCACAAAAAAGCGCAACTTTTGGTTAGTTTTAGTCCTAAATTCATATGGCTGAACAGGCAGGACATACTCTTTTACATCTTTTTCCATATCATTGCATGTTTCACCCCATAGAGCATTTGTCAACCAAGTGAAATCAAAATGTATTACTCCTACCTTAAGTCCCAGTGTTATGAATTTCATAAAAAATGTGAGGTGAAAAAATTCAGTGCAACACATTATAAAAATTGAGGATATTTCTATGCACAACAGCATAAATCCTATTATAATTAATCTCCATGACGACCCTGATAGTGAAACAGAATTAGATTTAGACATGTAGAATGAAAATGTAATTATGTATAGATTATTATTGCATATAGTTAATGTCATTATTTTTTCTAGGTGTAATTTAATTATGGCCACCTAAATAAACAAAAAAAATTTTATTACCTTGAGAGTCCGTCCTTAATGTTCTGTCCTTTAATATCTACCGGACCTGGATTTCATTGCCTTCGGTAACTTCCATAATTGCAAATAAAAGCTGGCACGATGAAGATTGAGACAGACTATACCTATTTTAAAATAAGGAGTAGGAAAAATGATATTTCTGGTTTAAAATATAAATGAAAACGTAAGTCTTCGCCATTTTTGACATTCAGGGTCGTTCGCTGAACAACACAGTCTCGCAAAAAGCCGTAGACTCCTCCGCAGTAGCGGAATTACAAAATTTAAATAAATATAAAAATTAATCCCTAAAGAACAACTGTTGCCTGCGATAGGATCCCCTCACCTCCCGCTATTTCGCGGCGTTGCCGCTTCCCGTTGGACAACACGAGTCGATTGAAAATCGGTAAGCATTAAGCGCTAACGAGTTTAACCTACATAATTAAAAGTCCGCGCGTCGTCGTTTATCTTAATTGCCAAAATTATGAACCTAGCGTTTTCGGCTCACTTCCGTTTCCACCTAATCATTATCTAATCGGCTTGTTTCGCCAACCGTGCGTTTTAAATTGCCAAAAATTTTGAGAGTGCGGCGAGTGAAAACGGCGACAGGTGGTCGAAGAAAGTTATTGTTTTATAACGAGTTGTACATTGTTTAATTTGTCCCATCCCGTGACCCTCCGTAGTCTAAGAGCTAAGAGCCTTTTTATTTACGTGTTTGAGGCACTATGAATATTTGAATGATATTTATTTAATGATATTTTAAATACAAAACCGCACTTTAAAATTTTGATGCTTTTTGAATTAATATTTGAAAAGTGAAGAAATCAATAATATAATAATAATCAATATTTTGGTGAGTTTTTACCTGTGTTTACAATCTGAATACTTAGCAAAATTATTTAATTTTTTTAATCAGCGTACGACATATTAGTATTTTTATGAAAAACTGCAGAAATATTATTTTGCCCTTACTTCCAGACTTTAGTCATATATAACTTTATTATAATTAAATGATAAACCATAAAACGTACTATCAGTTTTAACGATTTTTAAATCAAACATTCTTTTATAAACAGTTTCATTTTGTAAAAAAAAAATTCAATACAATTCTTTTCTATACATCTTCAATTATTTATATTTTTTTATAAAATTAATAAAAATTCGGCTTCAATTAGAAAAAATTTTAAATACATATTAAAATAATTACTGTGGGGCAATATGCTTGTATATAGAGCAGGAAATTCCATTTCTATTGCTGTCGAGGCAACTGCCCAAATTCAAGCAGGTAGTAAATACCTGGTAGTTACTTCGTCTACGTCTATGAAAGACATGGGCTGTTGTACAGTTATTATATCGAGTTGTAAAGGTAAAAGGTATAATAATAATAATAATAATAATAATAAGAATTATAGTATAAAAGAACAAATTCTATTATGAGTACAGTTACTTAGTTGAAAAGTATCAATGCCTTAAAATATTTTTATGTAGAAATTATTAGATTAGAATACGGAAAAGTGTCTTGATACATTACCTGCTGAACAACTAGCCTCATTAGATTTGCTTGCTGGATTGTTGTAATATTTTTTTATCAATGCAAGAAAATTATTAGGACAGTGAGTGTGGTATCCATCTTCTAGGTTAGAACTCGTTGGTAAAACAATGTTGTTGTACTTCAACTTATGTTTTTTCCGGATTTCTAACACTTCGTGAGTTTTTTTTAAAGTAGTTTCATTAAGACCAATCACTTTATCCTCATTTTTTTTACAAAAAACACACCTGAGCTTTTCAGCAGCCATAATAAATTCAATTTTAATTACACGCGTTGAACAAATATTATTTCACAACAAAATATTCGCAAATGAGAATAACTACTCCAACATTTTTTTGACAACAGCTGCTGCTGAACAGCATAGGGAACGTAAGTCACGTGCTCTTGCCAGAGCCAATCACAACGCAGCAACTTACAACGCAGAGAGTAGCCGATATACGGTCTCTCTCACGCTTGAACCTCCGTATAGCGCTTCTCACTCGCACTTACGTGTAATATTCGCGATCACCTGGCAGGTGGAATATTCCACCCAAATTGCCTGTCATTTTGAAAATATTTATTTTAGATAATAAAGAATATGCAGTTCAAATTTCGATTTGCCTCAAACACATATTTTCGATTATTCAGATATATGACTTTGTAAACACCTGGCACAGGTAAAATCTCACCAAAATAACTTGGCCTATTGATTTTTTCACTTTTCAAATATTAATTCAAAAAGCATCAAAATTTTAAAGTGCCTCAGAAATATTTTTTTGAACTAAAAAATTCTGGGGTTTAAAAATATAGGGGTTGATTTATCCTGGCATTCGTCCAGCCAGGTTTGCGGTTTTGTATTTAAAATATCATTAAATAAATATTATTCAAACACGTCAAAAAAAAGGCTCCTAGCTCTCCTACTACGGGTTTCGATTCGAAGATCGTTATTTGACGGCAACAGCAAAAATGATATTATAGTTATTGATATACTGGTAGATAGGTTTTAAAAGCGATTTACATAAATCTAAATATAATAGAATGAATTATTTATGAAAGAAACTCGGAAAACAGTCTTGATTGACTAAATCTATGACGTCACATGCCAGTAAATAAATCCCGCTGCCCCTTGCGATTTCAAAACTTAATACAACTTAAAAACTCACTTGGGAAGCGAATTTTGGCTTCTTTTTAGTGCTACCTACTATTTTCCGACTTCTTTATAACTTATAAATAAAATTTCGTTTCGTTATGCTGTTAACCCAACTTGTTTCTACGTTTGACGTTTGATATTTATTTACTGTCTTATGACGTCACCGGCGAACGTTTCGTGATGTTTTAACGATAAAATTTTACGCGTAGTTAAATTGGGCGGAAAACGGTGTCAATAACAATATTAATTAGAAACTTAACAGCCCGGAAAATGGCGGTTGCGTTTGAACTATTGCGCCAATCAGTTAATAAAGTAAAAGAATAATAGGTTTGCGCACGAATTTTTTGTGAAAATTTAAATAAATATCAAAAGCAATAAAAATCCGGCAATGATAATTTTGTTATTGTTATAAACGAATATTAGATGCGGGCAAACTACGCCGCTGCGCCCAAGGACAAACTTTCAGTTTAAGTGTCGGCACATCTTCAAGTAAAAGTGACCCGTTTTTTTTCTAAACTCGCGAATCGCAACGAACGCCATCTGGCTCGGGTTTCTTAAGACCGGAATAATATGTAAGCAGTCATAACTCACGGCCGCGATCAAGGTGAAACCGTACACGATTTTATCGCAAATATGCTTGTTAAAATATTCGCGTTTTTGAAAAATTTTGAATAAAGTCGGAGAAATTTTCAGGGTGCATTTTTCGGATGTCTCGTTTCTAAACATTTTGCTCCGACCGTTACGTAAGCGATTTGGTCAAATCCTTGATCGTTACTGTTCCGTACCTCATCGATGTCGATAAACCAGTTATTTTTATATCATCTCAATAACGTTTATGCGATCTCATCGCACGAGACTTTCACCGTTTTATTATTTCCTAGGCTTTACCTACCGGCCGTTACGTTGCATCTTTAATTGAAACGTAAAGTGTTGATTGCTGAAGAAGTAGCACGAAAATAACAAAACTGCAGTGAATCGTACACAAACGTACAAAAAAGCATGCGAAGAAGTTCTCGATCTCAGTTTTTATTGGATAGCTAGTAAACACTGGGCATGCGTAATATACGTCAAGCAGCATTCAGCCACGGAACCTCTGTCGTGGCTCTAGTTTCGTATTATTGTTTGCATAGACCGTGGAATGGTAAACAGGTTCAGTATTTTCTTTGGGTGACAGGTCATTATAATGCTCATTCTTTCTACTAAGTGATGTAACGGCCATATCAGGACTTAATTTATTATATTATATATTTTCAAGTGGTTCTGGCCTATCACAGGAGACGTCCAAAGGCAGAAATTCACCGAAATAGGTTTAAAAGTACAATGAAATTTACATTTATTTATTTATATTGTGCGATACGTAGCTATCGCGTAATTCTAAGACTAAATTCCTATTAAGTAATAACAGATAACACTCATATTTAAAACATTTTGATCGAAGTTGGAGTAGTCAATTAAGAAGTAATTGACGGTCAACTAACCAGCCCCAATTTTGACATTTCGAATTTAGACGTTGATGAACAAAACGATCATGAAAAAAAGAATCGTTAACACAATCGATCGATGGTGTTGCAGTCGAAAACCCATAGCAAATCGTTTCTTCGCGATGCAACGAGCTGTTGCGTCAAATTGCGATACACATGTGTACGTCTGCCGTTATTAACCTACGATTTTTCAAGCACCCTTGAATTATATTCACGCCTGGACATTGCGGCAATCGCTAACGCGAGTTATATCGTGTTTGCCGTTCATATTGCGCGGATATACGTTGCGATATTCGTGCTAGGACTATCGTAAAAATGTACGGTAGTCGGTTGCTTAATTTTTTCACACTTTGTCGTTGTTCGAAATATTTTTCGACATATCTAAATCTGAAATCTGTCATGAAACATTAAAGGTTTGAAATTAGGTTTTGAACCGCTAGAATCTAAAAAAGAAAAGTATGGAATAAAAAAAACTTATGCGTTATGCAAAGGGACTAAAGAGTGTTTGATTTTAATTTCATTACAAAATTATACTAAGCTACGTTATAGGAAAATTTAATTATAAAAAATCATAATATTCTTCGTTATCTGAGAAACACCTGCCATGAGTTTCAAAGGTAGCTTCTTGAAATTAATTGACTCATATTGGTAGATGCCAGTATGTTGAATTAGATGATCAGTAATAAATTCTCATAAATTCAGTAATAAGTTCTCAATTATAACAAATTAAATATAAATATTGATAAAACTAAGTACGATGTGTTTGAACAAAAACAAATAAGTATTTAATGTTGAAATGGAAACTGATTATATGGATTTACAAAAAGTAGGGGCTTTAGAATATCTTCAACTGGATAAAATGACAGAAACTATCCATATGTATCACATGATTGCAGTTATGTAGAACATGTAGTGCCGACAAAACTAAGTATTTAATTTGCAATACATTTTTCTAAGGCATTTTCGTCGTTTAATACCTATTTAGGGAACATAATAACAATAATAAAGTAAATATCTAGATAATAAAACTCAATTTGAGAACGTTACTTTGAGTATTACCCAAAATGATTTTTCATTATAACATGCCTACTTCTACAGACCAATAAAAATATAAATATTTAATGTAAGTTAATACATAAAAAACACATAATTAATGTAGAAGAAATAATTTGTAATTGATCATTTTATCAGTCTTCCATAATAATTTTAAAAGATTGTTCCTTGTTATAATATAATAGTGCAAAATCTGGTTTCCTATTAAATAATTATTATTATCATTTATACAATTAAGTCTATTTAAAAGTCTATTACGGCGGCCCTACTAAATTTAAGTTACGGTTAAGTTTACTAGAATAGTAAATGTAATAATTATACATGATTATAATAGTTTAAATCATAATCATTCTAAGATCAAGTATTATTATTTAATGCATTTTAATGAATACCCGATGAAAGCTTTATGGGCGAGACAACTGCCACGTGTGTTTTAAAATAATAATAATAATATTTGAGAACTCAACTTTTGAGCAAAATGTGATTTTTGTTGAACCAGGCCTCTTGGAGAACGGACGATCTATTTCAAATTGAAAAATCTACATTTAAGTAGAGACTATAATGGTAAATCAGTCGACGTGGGCGAGACAGGCACAGACTAGCGAACGGTCTGAAGCGGGCGTAGTGACAGAAACGGCGTTAATTAACCAAGTATTTTGCTTATATAAATTATTGTGCGCGTGGATACGCTCGCTGGCCACCGATTTTTTACGCATTAAATCTCTCTAATCGTTACAGTAGAGCAAACTCAAAATCACTTTCAAATTGCAAAACGGCCACCTTTGGAACGTACTACGTACGTTTTCGTCGCTGGTAATTGTGGCCGGCCGATTCCAAATGGTGGAATTATGAACGTTTCGATTAATCACGATACGCGGAAAAGGGTTCGAAAGATTTGGGCAATTAAACAGCCCCTGGGTCTCCGCAGCATAGCGACCAACGAAGATACGGCGACTGGAATGGGTTTCGTAACAACGCACGCTGTATGTAGTAGTCTGTAATTATGTGACAGATTTTTAAATTTCGAAAGAGTTTATACCGGGCGTCCTAAAAATAAACGTCAACATAAAAACAAAAGTTCTAAGGGTTTTTTCAAAATACAGTTTTTCCTAAAAATTTTTGAAACCTGGGGGTTAATAAATTAATAATCATTAAATATTTCATTGAAGGAGGGTCAGAAATTGATGAGACTTTGGAAAATATTACGTATTTTTAGAGCAATCATTAAGATAGTTTAAACACTCTGTATTTCGAAAACAAATCAATTTAAGAAGCAAGAATTTTTTGTAATAAATAAATAGGTAGTTATATGAATTCGTAAATGAATATAGATATGTATGAACTTTTTCTCCATAAACCACGGCTTTTATCAATTGTTTTAGTAGATAGAAATCTGGTCCTTCCTGTATATAGTTATATTACGTATATGTGTATAGTAACGCAGAAAGTTTCCTATGCGCCTCTTAGAAACTACAAAGAAAACTGATTATTGGACATCCTACTTTATAATATACGTGCCTAATTGTTCTAAATATAATTTTCATTTTGCTTCGAAACAGTGTGTGGGAAATGATTGGGCAACGACTTAACAAATTGGAGCACAATTCGCAAAATTTCTTACTATCCGGAACGCTTCCTCTTCTGCCTATACCATCGTTTTCTAAATTTTGCAATTTATGTCGTCGCTCGCTAATTGGCAGAGCATGTTATCCAATAGCCGCCGATTTCAATACTAATTATAAGCGGAATGGTTGAAAATTTGCTGCTCGCACGGAATCGCGAAATAAAAACAATATCAACGTACTGAGTACTGAGTAAAAACGGACAAAATATTAAATAATAAAACGGAATCAATTTTTAATTATTTAAATTGTCGTTTTAAGGTCCACTTACCGACGTAATTGCGGCTGGGGCCGATATAGAAAATTTGTAACAAAATGTTGGCTAATTTTGACAAAAAAACAATAACAATTTAATCGCTCTAAGCGTATTATGCAAGGCGGTTTAATGTAAAGTAAATCGAACCTGTAATTTAAGATAATACACTTACGTTTCTCGTCAAAAAACGTATTAGTTTACTGTGGAGAATACTTAATCTCACCCAAATTTCGAAAAGTCCACTCAAATTGCTAGTCACGAAATTAACAATCAGAATTAGTTACTTATCATTTATTACATCGCTTACTATTTGCAAAGGGGAAGAGGAGATTTTGTTGCTCCTTTGCTATTCATCGAAAAAATTGAAGTATTAAAGTATAATTATAATTAAAATATTCAAATATAATGTTAATATCAAATTTAAGTTTAAGTTTAAGAAATTGGCTTTTTACAACCTGTTTTTTTTTTTATTCAAAATTAAGTAAGAGGCACTAAGAGTAATAAATTTTATAAAAAAAGTTTTCGCCAATTTTTAAAAAACACTAATAGAGCTAGCAGTTTTAATATTATTTTCAGTCACCTACAAATTGAATTAATTAATTACAAGTAATTTTTCTGTAAGATTATCTTAACAAATTTTTAAATTTTTGGTTTCGTAGTCAAAATTTTTTAATCCATTTTTTGTGGCATAAATGGAAATACTTAGATATCAAATATCAATACTGTATAAAAAGAAATTAACGCATTTTTTTACAATTTAAGCAAAATATATAGCTTTTGGTCATACCTGGTCCTAACCAACTTCCGGCGCCATTTTATTAAGAACTTCCTTTTATAAAGCACAATTGATAAAACGCTTTCTAGATTATGGTTCCAACGGCATTTTTTTAGGTATTGTCCATTTGAAAGGACACCCACAGTTTTAGTTTCAAATTTCTCCACCGAAAAACCGTTCCACAAAAGTGGAAATAATTCGCTATGAAGTCAACGCACGGTATACCAACTCAACCGACAAAACCGCACACTATTTTAGAACGAGCACATAGACCAAAAAAGGGTGAAATGACCACAATACGGATTTAATTTCTCGTTAGCCCAAACCAAATTTTCTTAATTGCTTCCCTAATTAGGAATTCGCCGTTAAAATTTAATTGTCAGCCGTACTAAATGAAAAACGAAAACATATTTCGAATACCGCGTCCAAACCTGGTCGAGTATAGAAAAAAAAATGCACTGGTTTACCACTGACAGACGCATAATCCATGAAAATCGACTCGTAATCCAAAACGTACAAAAATTTCGCACCACCGTCGGGAGAGGAGAAGAAAAAAAAACACCGAACGCACTCCGGGTTTAACACTTACAAATTTCATCGTTGGTCGTCTACGAGATTGAGGTACGGGACACCGTGGTGGACGCCTACTACTACGGGTGCACTAGGTGGTAGGTGAAACAGCTGAAGACAGATGCGGGGCGACTTGACGTAGACAGGAATATATATATCGAAGTGCAGCCTCGACGTCGAGGTCAAACGCCGGCACGGGCGGAAGAGCGCGATAACAGACGGTGAAGGTCTAAGCTGAACCGACGGAGATGATGCCCAACACAAAAAACGCGGATTTTGGAGTCTTTTTAAAATGACGTTAAGAACATTTATTTATCTAAACTTTTTGTTAAATGGCTACTCTTTTAAATTTGATTCCTTCAGTGGTATAATATGGGTTGGTCTCCCATGTTTAATATATATCACCAAAACCACCAAAATAAATCTAGAGCAATAAAAAGATGTGAAAAAATCTGATTTTCTATTAAATAATTATTTTTCTGTATTTATATAATTATAGTACATTATGCAACAGGTGCGGTAAACGGCATTTGACTCACGAGTTTATTTGACACGAGCGGAGCGAGTTTTTAATAAACGAGCGACTTAAAAAGTTTAACGAACGTTTTGCATACTATACTTTTTCTACGACTGTTTAGTTTTTGGGTACATTTTCAAAGAATAACACGATACATTCACTGACATGACCGTCAGAATTGACAGACGTCAAAATTCAAATCGTGGGAAATATCTCCGAAAACATCCGATTGCTTCAAAATCTTGTAAATGCCCGAAGTGGTTCGGATTCGTGGGAAACGAAACTGACGTGGTAAAGTGACGTTTTCCTCACGCTAGATCGCTGTGTAATTAGGTATTTTACAGACGGGAGTAGGAAAAGTTTATTGAAAAGTCTATGACAGCGGCCCTACTAAGTTTAAGTTATGGTTGAGTTTACTAGGATAGTAAATGTAATAATTATACAGGATTATAACAGCTGAAATCATATTCATTCTAAGATCAAGTACATAGAAACCTATATAGAAGTAAGAATAATATGAAACTAGAAAAATTGTAATAAATATTATTATTTAATGCATTTTAATGAATGCTCCATGACGGCTTTATGGATAAAACAACTGCCACGTGTGTTTTAGAATAATAATAATATTTGAGACTCGACTTTTGAGCAAAATGTTGTGATTTTTGTTGAACCTTTGGGGAACGGACGCTCTACTTCAAATTGATAAATCTACTTAAAAGACGGTGATGATGCCCAACGAATTTTGGGTTATTTTTAAAATGACGTTGGGAACGTTTATAAAAACGGAGAATGTTCACGTCAAGTAAATAAAATCTGATCCATGTAATCCTTCTTTTTTAAATGGCTACTGTTTTAAATCTGATACCATCAGTGATGTAATATAGTTTGATTTCCCATGTTTAATATATATCACAAAGCCACCAAAATATATCTCGAAGCAATAAAAAAGATGTGAAAACATGGGAAGTCTAAAACGAACAAAAAAATAATAACTTCGGCCCGGTTAATATTTGGAAGTTAAAAGTGTATAAAACACATAACCTAATTAAAATTTGATTAAATTGTTAAATAAATCAAACTCTATTGCCGTTGCTAAGCAATATGGATTTTTTTCATTTTCGTGTTTTTCTTCGGCCGGATCTTGAATTGTTCAAATAAAGCGTATCCGCCATTTTATCGAGAAAATTAACGCCGGGCATGGATCCTGGTCAGATCCCGCTTGCAGATAAAAAACCGCAAATTTTGAATGGAAATTTTGGTACTCCCAATTACATTAAACAATTTTTAAATTCTTCGCTCTCGTTGTGGTAATTAAAATCGTTTTACAAACCAATCAATCAAAATATAAAAGAATATATGGTTTTGGTTAGTTCTACGGGATGGATGGAAACGCTCATTTTTGAAAAAAATAAGCTGTAGGACATAGAACATTTTTTAAAAGTCAAAATTTAATTAAAGAATTACTGAATGCGACAGGGCAATGGCCATTGTCATTTTTGTAAGACATTAATAATGACTTGTGGTTAGTCCTCTATTTAAAGTTTGGCGGGAATTTGTTAACTTAATTTGTTATAATAACTAATAGGCAGTAGTACACATCATAACTGCATCGTTTGTCTATAAAACGCACATCACTAACTAATTAAAATGAGAAAATTTTGGCTATTTTCCTTAATCAATTAAGAAACTGTCATGATTAATATTTCTAACTCGTAACCCAGAATAACCTTGCAAAAAGACGACAGGAGCACTTTTTCATTAAGTAAATCATCCATCTTTTTGCATGTAATGTTATTGTTGTAAATATTTTTAAGTTGAAATGGTTAGTTTCGATTGGGTTTAGTTTTCTTTTCTTTAATATGGACACTAAGCATTATATTCATAATATTTGGGTTAAAATCTTTAGAATGGATATGTTTCTTGGTCGAGGAAAGCTCATGCATATGAATTCCACTCTAAGGAAGCCACGATCCACTCGAATTTTCGCAGCTGACAATAACAACGACGTACCACAGATCATTGTCATGTTACCGCTCACGTAAGCACCTAAATTCATTTTTAACAGAGGCGTAAAACCCAAGAGCGTTCGCGCTTCTATAATTAAAGTTCGTCGCGAGTCTCCTGAAGCGTCAAGTGATTTTTTCGCTTTTGAAAAATCCATAAAAACCACAAAAGCCGTGGGACAATGAACGGAATAAGTTGCTGGTTCGTTTGTCACGGTGCACTTAGTATGGAAGTCAATGTTAGAATACCAATTTCGTAATTTTTTCTACCAAAATAAGGATTTTTTTAATCAATTCGATCGAATTAGCGGTTTCACGCTCAACCGGGTGCGAGAATCTGCATACACCTAGTTTATGCAAATTGAAAAAATCGTTTAATTGATAACCAGCTTGGGGTTTTGTCTGTGATGACTAATTTCTCATTCTGATTTTTAAAAAATAATTTATTAATTAATTTTTCCGCCCCGCTAAGCTTCTTAAGTTTGTATTTAAACTAGTACTAGCGGTATTGGGAACGTTAAAATGTATTACTTAGTGTACAAAAAATAATGCTTGTACGTTTTTTTCTAGGCTAGCTTGAAATTAGTAATAAAAAACCTTCTTGGCGTTCCCGCTTAAATTAGTGGGTTTACGTAAAATACGCTATTAAAATATTTTTGATTCGTAATTGGATTGTTACAGAAAAAAAAACATATTTCATAACTAAATAGATTCACGTACATGTCATAGCATAGCATATACTTACAATAACAATAACAATAATGCTTTGTTGTCCAAAAGTTATCCATTAATAGGACAAAATGAAATAAGTACATAAATATATCAATAGTCAAAAAAGGAAAAGGAAGAGAAGATAAAAACAAAATAACCGAACAAAAAAAAGGAATAACGCCCTTTCATACACTAAATTTGTAGGTTAGATCAAAACAAATAGCTTAATAAAAGGGGAAAAACTTGCAAATGAAATGATCAATAAAATTGGCGCTTAGAACTTTCTTCTAAACTAACTAAACCTAACTAAACTAACCGTTTTCCAAAACGACCTATGACTTTTTGAACTGATGACGAAAATTTTTTCGTGAAAATCTGAACTTTTAGTGCTTATTTACTATGATTTTTTGCTAATTTGGTTAAAAATATTATTTTTTTACTCCAGTCTGTAAAATATCTAATTACACACCGATCTAGCATGCGGGAAGCGCCACTTTACCACGTCAGTTTCTTTTCCCACGAATCCGAGCCACTTCGGATATTTCCGGGATTTTACTGCCCGGTTTTGGAAGCAATCGGATGTTTTCGGAGATATTTCCCAAGCTTTGTCAATTCTCACGGTCATGTCAGTTAATGTATTGGCGTTGTCTTGCGAAAATGTACCCAAAAACTGACAGTCGTAGAAAAAGCATAGTATGCAACACGTTCGGTAAACTTTTCAAGTCATTCGTTTATTAAACACTCGCCCCGCTCGTATCAAATAAACTCGTGAGTCAAATGCCGTTTACCGCACTTGTTGCATAATATACCATAGGGCAATTTTTCTGTTGATTTTTATTCTTATTTTCTATCGCAGTTATCCTTGGCAATGGCCCTCAAAAATTCCCTTATGCTACTGTGTCCCTTTCAATTATGCGAGGTTGTTGTTATTTATCATAAAAAAAAATTTATCCAACCATATCTAACCATAATGGCCAACTAAAATGAGAGAGCTTTATTCATTTGCGTGCCTTAAGAATGATTTCATTCGAATCAGAAATTTTGATAAACAAAAAGTTATTAATTTACAACCACCCTGTAATGATATAGGAGCCAAACAATTCATAAAAGTGAAAAAGCAGAAAATATACTTCGTTGTCAATTCAATTGTTCTTGGGAATTTTATATCTTCGCTTATTTCTTCCGGCACGTTGTTTATCATACTAACCATGCCCTGGATTAACCTTGTTCTGTGAATTTCCGAAAATCCGACTTCCTAATTTGCGTCGAAGACCTCCATCTTTATACGTCATCTTAATATTCCCGGAAACGATCGCTCAAGTAGCGTGCGACTTATTTTTTGTCGAAGTATTGTACTAATTCTTTCGATTGTTGACGCGTAGGAAGTTTGCGTTACCACTTATAAATTTTAATGTTTTTTTTTGTCGTAAAAAGAAAAAATTGTCGCGTCTAAAAAAAATCCCTAGTAATGTTAACTTCCCGCGAAAGTTAGCATTACCTTAACTTGTACTTTCTGAATATTTTATTTATTCATAAGGTGTAAAAAAAATACCGTCTCACCGCGTCGCTCTGGTAATGTTAGTTTTATTCGGAAGTTGGCACTACCACTCAGGTGATTGCAAATTCTGAATATTTTATTTTAAGATTAGCTGATATTTTTTTATCGTAAATTTTTCGTAAAAGAAAAAAAATTTGCGCACAGCGTTTTTTTTTAATCCCTTGTAATGCTTCACGCGAAACTTGGGATGCTTACCCTTAAAACGTGCAATATCTGCACGTTTTATTTTTGAATTAGTTGACACTTTTTTGTCATAAATTTTTCGTACAAGAAAAAATTTTGTTCATAACGTTTTTTTAAGCTCTTGTAATAATTCACGCGAAACTTGGGATTATTATCCTAAAAACGTGCAACATCTGAACGTGTTATTTTTGAATTAGATGACACTTTTTTGTCATAAATTTTTCGTAAAAGAAAAAAAAATTGTTCATAACGTTTTTTTTAAGCTCTCGTAATAATTCACGCGAAACTTGGGATTATTACCCTAAAAACGTGCAAAATCTGAACGTTTTATTTTTGAATTAGATGACACTTTTTTGTCATAAATTTTTCGTAAAAGAAAAAATTTTGTTCATAACGTTTTTTTTAAGCTCTCGTAATAATTTACGCGAAACTTGGGATTATTACACTAAAAACGTGCAACATCTGAACGTGTTATTTTTGAATTAGATGACACTTTTTTGTCATAAATTTTTCGTAAAAGAAAAAAAAATTGTTCATAACGTTTTTTTTTAAGCTCTCGTAATAATTCACGCGAAACTTGGGATTATTACCCTAAAAACGTGCAACATCTGAACGTTTTTTTTTAATTAGATGACACTTTTTTGTCATAAATTTTTCGTAAACAAAAAAAATGTTGTTCATAACTTTTTTTTTAAGCTCTCGTAATAATTCACGCGAAACTTGGGATTATTACCCTCAAAACCTGCTACATCTGAACGTTTTATTTTTGAATTAGATGACACGTTTTTGTCATAAATTTTTCGTAAAAGAAAAAATTTTTGTTCATAACGTTTTTTTTAAGCTCTCGTAATAATTCACGCGAAACTTGGGATTATTACCCTTAAAACGTGCAACATCTGAATGTTTTATTTTTGAATTAGTTGATACTTTTTTGTCGTAATTTTTTCGTAAAAGAAAAAATGTTTCATGCTGCTTTTTTTTTAAGTCCCAGTAATGCTTCACGCGGAATTTGGCTTTATCACCCTTAAAACTTGCTCTATGTGAATATTTTATTTATATCGTAAAGCAAACAATTCGTTACCCCTTAAAGCTTGCAGGTTTTAATTTTTGTGCTGCTTTGAGTGACAATTTTAGTAAGTTTAAAATTTGCACTATTCATCGTGTCTACGTAACCAAATAAAAATCCGTAACCCAAATAAAAATCGAAATATATCCATCACTAAAGTTAATATCTTTATGAAGGGAATTTTATAACAAATTTAATAAAAAAAAACACTTCGTGGCATGGTAAAATATTGAACTATCTAAAGTTTTAATTAATTCATTTATGTTATTTTTATTTGTATTAGGTCGGCGCCATGATAAGTGCAAATTTTAAATGTTTGACTGTAGTCCATTATTAGCAAGTTCTACTCTCCCGCCTATGTACGTGTTTTTAAATAATAGTATAAATACGTATATGGTTGTCTCCTCTGGATTCTCTTCTCTATCAACTCTACAACAAAATAACAGAAACTAACGAAACTAACCAAATACACCAACCAAATAAATTAAAATGTGGACAGCCGACATCAGCAATGGACCACGGTCAAACATTCAACGCCTTCTCAAATTTTGATCTCACTAAAAGCATCACCCAAAGTGGCATAAAAATTAAAAACAAAAATAAATTTTTTTGTTATGCAATCCGACGCGACAAAACTTTTTCTTTTACGACAAAAAAAAACGATACATTATCCACGAATAAATAAAGGGCATCTTTTAACGGTTTAAAAAAAGTGCGGGGTGGTAATTTTTTTTCTTTTAAAACAAATTTTCGACAAAAAAGTCACGTCTAAAGTAAAATATAAGCAAGTTTTATTAATGGTTTTCTTTAAATAGCTACCCTAAAATCGTTTTATTTTACTACAAATTTACCACAAAGAAGTGACATTTGTTCGATAAATAAGCTATTCAAGAAACGCAATTTTAAAGGATTTCATGCGGAAGTATTATAAGTTTTTTTTAATGTGGCGAGACAAACTTTTTTATTTTACGACAAAAAAAGACAATTCATGCATATATAAATCATTAAAAACCTGCCAGTGGTAATGTCCACTTCCTGTACCTCGATTGTTGTGTATATGGTATTGGCACGTGAAATTTCTAGTCCGTTCCAGTCGAAAATCTAAATACTGTAGTGAAATTTACTGGGGGCTCGTATAAGGATAATTTGCATCGCGTTTAAACGTTTCCGATATTACAATCCGTATAAGTATATGCGTTCAGATTCTTAACACACGCAGCGCTTATAATTATTTCCATAACTAATAACGACGTTTAAAGTTTTTGCGGACCTTGAGAGATATTTGTTTTACATTAGAGACCGGCGGCTCTCAATTTTTACAAAAAAAAAGGAGCGGACATGTACCCAGTACCAGTTAGAACTAAATAAATTATAATTTACAAATTTTTGTAAATCGTTAGTCACGCTGCTAAATTGGGCTTTAAGAACTCGTAATTTTTGCTTCGTCATAACTCGGCATACATTAATTATCTACGGGGTGTTCAAACGAAACCGTTCTCCGATAATTCGAGTTCATTGAAAGCTCGAGCGTTTCAAAAAGTACGGAATTTTCAAAAAGACGTCGAAATACCTTTTTTAATAAAAAATTGAAAATAAAACATTGTTTGCATATCTATATTGAAAGCTATTAACAAGTATGGATAAGGCATCTTATACAGGAATAAACACAGTATAAATAGCACCCAGTTTGTCCACAAGGGATACAATATAATAAATAAAAAAAATAATGTTATACACACAATCATATATGTTATTTTCACTGTAATAACTGTCATATAACAGCTGATTAACTATAACCGCAACCATAAAACATTGAAAATAAGTGTATGATTGTATAACATTGTGAACAAAGTTGATGTTATTTATACTGCTTTTTTAAAAAACACGAAAATTTTAGGTCCGACGTATAAAAAACTATTACAATTTTTTTTTATCAAAATTCCACGTTTTTTAAATATATCACGTTTACATTTTACGGGAAGTCTCCTATAGTTTCCTTTTCCGTATATGCATACGTAAATGTACACATCCATATTCGTTGAAATGTTATTACAAAACGCTTTCTGCGGTATCCTTGCCTTTGCCCTAGAACTTGTAAGGTGAATAATATAACAAACCAAGGCTGTGAATAAAAATTTTTCCAATTACTTCGCCGGTGCTGAATCGGAAATTGTTTAATAGTATGTAATTTCGTAGAGGGTGACAATTTTTCGTTCAAATTTTTAAGGTTAGCCATTGGAGCGATTTAAATATTCATCGGGGTCGCCCGCGTGGAACTGCCGTTTATATTTTCACCAACAAACTTAGAAATAATTCAGACTTATCGGTGAAACTACGAAATTTGAAAAATGTACTTGTAAATTTACTCCTTGACCTCAACCGACTCACTCTATACATGCTCGGAACGCGGGAGGCAAATTAATTACCCAGAGAATGTAAGGTCTCCATCATATGGTTACGCTGCCGTACCACCACATCAGCTTTATTGAAAAGTGATTAGCATATCGAGCTGAAGTTGAATATTCCGCTTAAATTATATTGGGTGCTGTCCACGGTCGCTATTTTTTTTTGTCCATTTAGACGAGAAGTGACAGTGTACCAGCTTTCAGGATATACGGTATTGTTTTATGGTCACGTAGACCGATTTTCGATGAAAAAAAGGCGTCGGTCTTCGATTACCGTTATTGGTAACGGCCTACTTAGAAAAAATCGGCGCGTGCTGAAACGCGTATGAAAAGCAAGGCAATCCTGATTAAGCGTAACCCGTGCGCAGATGTATGTTGTTGCGGGAACAGATGTTGATTTTGCGTGCTCCGTTAAAAATATACTAAACCTTCAGGTGATTGGCAGACCTAGGTTAGAGGGAATTACATAAAGACACTACGAGCATGTTCGCTAACTTTTTACAAATTACTAATTTTCCTCAATTATTTTCTAATTTCGTAATCCTAGAAGCAAAAAAAAAAAACGGCTAATATTAGTCAAGTGAGAGTTATAAAATGACTTATGAAAGTTTGCTCCATACTTACCGACAAAACATTACCAGATTTCAAGTAGTTACTTACAATAATAATAGTTTGCGAGCAAACCCAAATTTTCAATAGTTATAGAAACAACTTTTAGAAAAATCCTGGAAAAAGTCTAAAAAAATCTATGTTTTAAATGCGAGTGCAGATTAGAAGCCAAAAACGTGGACGTAAGTGGACAACTCAAGGGCAACTTATCCACAGACAGAAGATTTCCATTTTCTAGACAGTTATTTACAATAATAATAGAAGAGATTTTCTCCAACAAATACGAGAAAACTCAAAGTTTCAAAAGTTGTAGATGAAACTTTTAGAAAAATCCTCGAAAGTCTAAAAAAAATATATTTTAAATAAGTGAGGAGATTAGAAGAGAAAAACGAGGAACAAAATTGTAAGTCGACAATTCAAGAATCAGCCATCAAACCATTTATTTACCTACACAAGATTGCCAAGCAGTTATTTACAATAACAATACAAGCGATTTTCTCCAACAATAAGAGAAAACCCAAATTTTCCAAAGTAGTAGAAACGACTTTTAGAAAACCCAGGGAGAATATTATAAGTAGACAACCCAAGAAGCAACTTATCCAAACCATTTATTTGCAGAGAGAAGATTACCACTTGCTAAGCAGTTACCTATAATAATAATATAAGAGATTTTCTCAAATAAATGCAAGAAAACAAAGTTTCAAAAGTTGTAGAATCAACTTTTAGATAAATCCTCGTAAAAGTGTAAAAACATCCATGTTTAAAATGAAAGAGGAGATTGGAAGCCAAACACGAGTGAGAATATTGTCAGTGGACAGCTTAAGAAGCAATTTATCGTCGTTTGAAGGAAAACGGTAACATTATTACCCAACATTTAAATTTACACTTAAGTACTGAACCAAAAGCTAATTACAATTAAAAATACTAATCAACTAAGTTAAAAAATATAATCCACCTTTTTGTCCTGAATGACTTGCTTTAGAACGACTTAAATGGCTACTTATTTGAATTTTAGGAAACCGTAATACGTTTAAAACAAATTTCTTAGGAATAAGGTATACAGTTGCGACATACCGATTTACATTTTTCGCACACTGATTGTCAAGACCTTAAAGTCGTGTCAATTTTTGTCCGTACTATCTTCTCTAATAGCTACTCAGGTAGCAGAGGGTCGTCAAAATGACGTCATTAACAAGTCACAAAATAACGAAAATGACGTTATATGACATCAATTTGAGGTACTTAATGTCTCAGGCGAATGGTGTCATTTACGTCAATTTTGGTATTTAGTATGTGGATGCTTATTACGTCAACTTAATGTCAAACTTTGGTCATTACTGAAGAAAAATATATAGATTTTTAAATTGGGGTTTTGCCGATAGAGTACTTCTTCTTCTTAGAGTGCCGTCTTCAGTTTATTGAAGGTTGGCAACAATCTCGGCGAATGTCTGTCGATCTTGAGCAGCTCGAAGTAGGGAGTGAGCATCCATTCCTGTCCAATCTCTGATGTTTTTTAACCAGGAATAGTTTCTTCTTCCTATGCCCCGTTTCCCCTCAATCTTCCCTTCCATTATCAATTTCAAGAGGTCATATTTACTTCCACGCATTATATGGCCCAAGTAAGCAGTTTTACGTTTCTTGATTATGTGCAACATTTCTCTATCACTCTGTGCTTGCCTCAGCACCTCCTCGTTTGTTATATGAGCTGTCCAGGGTATTCTGAGAAGTCTACGGAGTGTCCACATCTCAAAGGCTTCTAATCTGTTAATGGTGCTAACCTTCAAAGTCCATGCTTCGCAACCATACAATAACACCGGGTGCACATAGCACTTTACAAATCTATATCGGAGTTTTATATTTAGGGTGGGATTACACAATAACGACCGCATCAGGTTAAATGTTGTTCTTGCCTGTTCAATTCTGGATCTAATTTCCACTTCCGGATCTAGGTTGTTACTAATCCAGGTCCCCAAATATTTGAATTTTTCTACCATCTCTATTCGTTTCCCATAAATACTTATATCTATTGGTGGTTCTGGGGTTTTTGACACTATAAGTATTTTTGTTTTAGCGGTGTTTACTTTAAGTCCGTATCGATCTCCGACTGCAACGAGTTGATTCAGTAAGCGTTGCAAAGCTTCAGGACTATCTGCCATTATCGCGGTGTCATCCGCATATCTGAGGTTGTTAAGCGTTTTACCGTTGATCTTAATCCCATCACTTGTGTCCTTTATTGCTTCTTCAAAAATGCGTTCAGAGTATAAATTGAACAGCATTGGAGATAAAATACAGCCCTGTCGTACACCTTTCTGTATGTTTGTTGGCTCAGTTGTTATATTGTTGTATTTTACTATGGCTGTTTGATCAAAATACAAGTTTTTGATGATTGTAATATCGTTTTTATCTAGACCTTTTGCTTCCAATATTTTCAGTAGTTCCACGTGATCTACACGGTCAAACGCCTTCTCATAATCTATGAAGCATGCATACACCTTCTTTTGTTGGTCTCTACATTTTTGAAATAAAACATTCAGGCCAAACAATGCTTCTCGAGTTCCCATACCTTCTCGAAACCCAAACTGTGACTGGCCTATATCCTGCTCGCATTTCCTGAATATTCTTGTGTGGATGATTTTAAGGAACAGCTTGAGAAGATGGCTCATTAAGCTAATGAGTCTATATTCATCGCATCTTTTTGCGTTTGTCTTTTTCGGAATTGGTATGAACTCTGACTTAAGCCATTCTCTGGGAATCACACTGGTGGAATAGATTTCGTTGAAAAGTCGAACCAGCGTATCTATGTGTTCTTCTTCCAAGAGTTTTATTATTTCTATGTGGATTTTATCTGGTCCAGGAGCTTTTCCTATGTTGCTGTTCTTTATTGCTTTCACAACTTCCTGTTTTAATATTTTGGGGGAGTCCTCTAGTTCTCTGGTTAATTTGAATCGGCGTGGTTCTATGCTTTTAAACAATTGCTCTATATAGAATTTCCAGTGTCTCTTGATGTCTTCAATATCCATCACTAGCTTGTTGTTTTCGTCAAGTAGGGTATTTGTGTTATTTTTCCTGTTTCCTCCCACTATTTCCTTTATTTTCTTATGTACAGCAAAATGATCGTTCTTCCTTTCCAGCAGCTCGACCTCCTCACATTTTTCATTCATCCATTGTTCTTTGGCCCTTCTGATTTTCCTTTGAATGTACGGAGTACGGAAAATCCAAACTAAATTAAAGTAAGTAAAGTAAATTAAATTAGCGAGAACATCTTTTGCGGTTGCGGAAAATAGTTAATTAATAAAGACGAGCCTTTCTTTTAAAAAAATTAATAATAAATAAACCATTCGAACTAACTTCAAAACAAGTTTAGCATATTTTATAAAATTGTAGGCAAAATAAAATTGCAGCTGTCGGAAACGGCATCAAAAATATACTGTACTAAACACAGGGTATTTTTGGTGAAAAAATGGTCATAAAGCCGAAAACCCTCAGTATAAACCATAAGAACCCTACATGAAAAAGTAAAAGGAGTATCTATTAATGCAATATTGTGGTGTTCCGTTTAGAAAATATAAGTTTGATTTTCCAGACATTTATTAATCACCCTTTTGTATTTAACATTTTTCTAAAAAAAAAAAAAGAGATATATTACTTTGATACACTATTTGAATAGCCTTTAGATATATTTTCCTACGTCATGGTTTTAAATAGAAGAATTTGATAATAGTTTAAAATAATTACCATTATTATTATTAAGTCCATATCTGGAATTAATAGTCATTTTATGACGACCACTTATGACGTCACTTTGACGAGCAACCTGGATATGTTATAAACTCACATCCGGCGACTTGTCTTCATAAAACAGAATATAAACTTCAGGACGTCATTATGTCGAGAATGTTGACATTTGTTGGGCAAATAACCTATTCTGGAACCTACAATATTTTCAAGATTTTATGCATCAACTTTTACCCCCTCGGTCAGAACCTTATTAACTAATTGTAAGCTTAGCATGAATCTTTCTTGTCTTTTACTTATTATATTGAAAATAACTGGATTTTATGTTTTCTCTTTCTGAAACTTATATGGATCCTGTTTCTTTCTAAAAAATAAACAATAAATAAATAAATAGTTGTGCCGAAGAAAAAATTTACCAACATACACCAACAGAGACGGAAAGAGTAATTTACACAACTCTGTGTAACGCACTAGTACTACTATTTACTTACCCCATTAGTCTTCTTAGCACAAGGGACTCCTGATTTACCCACTCAATGAGTAATAAAACACATGTTTGGTTTAACAATTAGTTTTTATTAGTCAATCGATATGTATATACATCAATTTCATTAAATAATACATAAAAAATTAAAACAAAATAAATGTGACGCTTCTTGTAAGACAAAAATCATAACCGCATTCACGCGTTTGTACTCCTCCATAAATTCTTTTATTAAAAGTAACTGATAGTTTTGTTAAATTAAAACAAAAGCTAAAATTCCTTCTGCGCTAAGGGGGCGGCAAACGCTCGACCGCCCCCTCCAATATTCAACAACGTAAAACAATTTTCCCTCGAGTTTCAAAAAGAAAAAAAAATTAAAAAATCACAGTCGATCCGGGTTAATTCTTCTTAAACCGGCAAAAATATAAAATTAAAAAGCACGATTGCTCGAACTAACGCCATTCGCATAAAAAAAATATACTTTTTTCTTTCTCTGTTATTAAATTAATTCGTTAATACTTCGGATGTTACTTGGAAAACAATAAACTTAAGGCACTGGCTTAACGAAAAACGACAAAATTTTACGCTTCTCAATCTAAATGGTTTCCCTGTGGTCGAAATCGCCGTTGAGCAACTTGTCCCCGCCCTTACCACGAAACTGCTGAATCGCCCGCCATATTCGAAACTCGTACGCCCCCACTAGACCCACACTCCTCAGGTCGTCCCTCGTGATGTCCTGCAACACCTCCTCGAGGGTGTAACCCTGCGAAACGAACCGTTTTTGCGACGATTCGCTCAGTCCCAGCCCCTTGAGCCAATTCGCTAGTCTCGCGTCTTCTTCCATCTCTTCGTGGGCCGGCTGAAGGGTCCTAAGAAAACCGATGTGCTGCCTTTGCGTTTCCAGCACCTCCTTCAGCTGAGACACAACAATGAGCCGAGCCGGACACCAGATAACGCTTGCGGCTTACCAATATCTGGTACTGCTTCATGGCTTCCAGACACTCTTGGAACAGTCTCGTATTCTCCCGTTTCAGGTGTATCAACGAAGGATCGGCCATTTCGAAGCTGCCGCTAGTTTTGCTCGACGACTTTGACGTGTCCACCGTGCTAGGCGAACTCTGAGTGGCCAGGTTTTCGCCCAACTCGGGCGACAGCACCGTAATGGCAGCCTGAACCCCTGACCTCACCAAATTGTCAAGCGCGAACATCCAATGGGGCTTGATCGGGTGTAGTCGTAGAACTTCGTTTACAGATTCCTGTAACCCACGGCGTCACACCTAAAACCCCGTTACTTCGCGCCGCCGCTTACCTGATACAAGTATATCGCGAACTGCAACTGGTGAATGGCCGCGCAGTCGTAGTCCAGCTCCTCCTTCAACTGTTTCACAGTAGATTCGACCACGCTCATCGCGGGCTCGATTATATACGACTTCAGGCCGTCCATCAACCTCTGCAGATGCTTATGGGTGAGCACGGTCTCGCCCAGGTACTTGTCGCGCACCTTCTGCATCCAGAGATCGCAGATTTTGTTACCGTCGTTGGCCAGCACCTTGGCCAACGTCGTACGTCTCTGGGAGTCTTTTTTTAGCAAATAGAAGCCGTCGTTCTCGGTGCCGACGTCCGCTTCCGGCGACAGAAGTGTCCCGGAAGAGTTGCGTCGCTCCGTTCCGTGCTCCAGACTCGGGTCGCTGCAGTCTAGGGAAGGCGTCGACGCTAGGCTAGATACGTAAGGATTTAAAATCATTTATAGCGGCGAATTAGTTTGTTGCGGTTGGCGTTTGCGACATCCACGGAGGACGAAACACCACGAACTAACCCCTACCTGGCCAGACTGAGTTCCGAGGGCATTTGGATAGGCGGTAGAAGGGAGGCTCGTGAGTGCGAGTGAGAATGCGAGTGTGAACTGCAACGATAACACGAGAACAAACTTAAGCTTGATTACATACTAACATAAAATATAGTCTATTATGCGGCAAGAGAGAGTAATTAAACAATACAGAATACTCAACAAGGATTAAATTCCCTATTATGAACTGAACAGATACCAAACTATGAGTTCATTAAATCGTTTAAATTTAAATCTTTTTTTTGTTACTTTTTGATTAACATTAGTATTATCCCCAGGAATGACGGTGTCGAGTTATGTTTCCATTGAATAGTTTATCAATCTCTCTTCCGAACATACCATAAAACAACGTAATCAATTATTAATAACAACACATATGGCGGGCAACGCAAAACAAAAACGAATATAAAGACAAGGATAACTACGTGCGGATAAGTTGCAGAAAAGTTTTACATAACAATACCGAATTTTTTTAAAATAAAAAAATAAATTCATAAAAAAAACAAATCTATCTTCAAAAAAAAATTAAGAATGTCATTAGAATCTAAAAAGTAGCAATAAAAATTTGCAATTTATTTTTCGCTGCTGTCTCCTTTAAAGTGACCGGTTCAAAGGATAGCATTACAAAATAGGGCGCTGCAATCAGAGCGAATCAGTTTTCGAGAATACACGACTGCTTTTAACGCGGAAAAATGTTTATTTATCGCCTAGGTCGCAGCCCAAAATTTTTGTTGCTCTAAAAAAAAACAACCTTCCCTCCATAATGTGCATCCTGTAGCTACATCTACATGCGATTCCGTACGTACTTAGTGCTTAACATATGGATTTTGTCAATACCATTTACATTAAAAATTTTCTATTTGATTGTGCTCAAATGCAAGGTGAAATTAAACGTTGCTTAATAAAAAATTGGATGGTAATATTTTTTAGATCTTATTTATTTGAAACAGATACCATTTCCCCTTAAAATCAAAACAATCAAACATACACAACGAACCATGACCACAAATTGGTTGGTCGGTAAACGACCAGCTGTAAAACGTCAATTTGAAAAGTAATCAAAGGCGTGCGGAATCGAACGTAAACGCAGAGTTATTTTGGTCACACTGTATAATTCATTTCGCACGAGCAAACTAATCACTTACTCCGATTCGGGGGTCGTGGGGGTCTGATTGGGAGCGCTCGCGTGGCCCCCTGCCGGCCTGGGCCCCACCTTGTCCACCGGAACTGATACGCTCCTGTTGAATTCGGCGTTCAAGCGGACTGACTTTTTCCTTTCCGGCCCTAAGACGTACGAAAAAGACACGAGATCACATTTCAGGCGTCGCTTCATTTTGATTTTGGTTTTCCAACTGCGCCAATTGTACACCATGACTGTTTCGAAATTTCAGTTGCGACGCGATACCGACAACAGCTGATGGGAGCGGAAAAAAAATATGATCCTCTTTTTGCAAACAGAGGCCAGCGTTCAGAGAGACGCGACTTTTTGAAAAAAACTGGACGAAAAAAATAAGCAAAAAAATGAAACTGAAGCTGCGGATAGCGAGCAGGGCAGAGATAAATAAATGCAGTGAAGCGTAGACGTAGTTGCTAATATTTAAATAAGTACGTGGCAGGTTAGTTAAATTTTTTGCGCTACAAAAACATGAAAACAAAATTGAAATGTTGTTGACGATATTTACGCAAAATCTCCAATTTCCCGGTATTTATCCACATGCTTAAAAAAAGCTAGCACCAACGCTCGGTTGAAGAGTCGTCATCCAAAAAAAAAGTTAAAATTAATGGTTCGAAAATGAAATGATATGTTACCAAAGTCAACAAAAAAATTACTATCATAAAAATTGAAAAAAACGTACTACAAACTAAATCTACTTATTTATTGTTATCTATGGATTCATTTACTTTATGTAAAAAACTTGTTAAGTTGGTCTCTGTCGATCTTCTCGGCATAGAGCCGTGCTGGTTTAGATGTATTACTTATGATATATGAGAAAAGATGTACTTATACAAAATGGTTTCAAAAATTTTATTTGGTACACAAATGATTCCCACAGGTCTATAAATATTGATTTCTGACTTTTTCTCACTTTTATGAATTGGGCAAACTTTTGACAAGATTAAAAATAATTTTCAATCCTCACGATGTGATTAACATTATACTATTACTGAATGCTGTATTATATGAAGATTTTGTATTCATATTTAAAGTTTAAAAATAATCTGCAAATTTATATAATCTCTGTCACTTTATTATTCTCTCGCATTAAGAAACTAGGTCTAAAGTATTTATTCTCATCCTAAGAGAACTCAAAAATGCCTCTTGCTAACCCTCCTTAAATATGCTTTCGTACTATATTTTACTACTATATATTATTATATAATAGTTAGTTAAGTCTGAATTGAAATATTTTGAATTTAATTGTATGTTTTAACTGTGTAGATAATTGAGTTTTTTACATATTCATTTAACTTCTATCGTCAGTCATTATGTCCGTCATCATAGGTAATGTGAAATATTTTTAACCGTTATGAGCGGCGTATTGGGTTTCCCCTATACTCTAACGCCTTTGAACTAGGGCACACCCATAGTAACCATCGACTGCCATCGAGGTCACCAAAACTCACCCAGAAACGGATCTTCGAGGAGCTGCGCGGCCGTCGCCCTGGAGTCGGGGTTTTGCTCGAAGCACTTCAAAATGAAGTTGGTCGCCTTATCCGACAACTCGGGTATGTCCGGGTGCGCCTTGTAATACCCGATCTGGAACCAATCAAGCGGATTACGCGAGACCGACCACCTTCATCCTCGTGGACCGTACTTTGAATAGAGCCGCTTGCGTAGACCCCAACTCGATAAAGGGAGGTTTCCCGGTGGCCATTTCCACCACCGTGCACCCCAAAGACCAAATGTCGGCCGGTGCCCCGTACCCTCTCTGACCCCTATCGATTACCTCCGGCGCCATATACTGTATGGTACCGGTGAAGGTCTTCATGCTGGGGCAGATCCCAATCAGCCGCTTCGAGGTGCCGAAATCCGAAATCTTCACAACCCCGCTATAAGTGTTGACCAAAACGTTATCGCCTTTGATATCCCTATGCACGATCTTATGATCGTGGAGGTACTTGAGTCCCTCCAAAATCTGTTTCGTGTACGAAGCCATCGTGTGCTCGTTTTTCTGGAGCGAACCCCACTTCGATCTGAGCAGCGCGCTCAACGAACCACCGGGTACTTGCTCCATGAAAATCTTGAAGTAGCCTTCTTCCGAAAGGGATCCGAGGTACTGCACAATGTTCCGATGGCGTAACTGGGAATGCACCCGAATTTCCTCGTGCAACGGTTGCACGGCGCCCAGATTCTTTTCCGGTACCTCCTTCACGGCTATCCGGACCTGTTTGTTCAGGTCGAGGGCGGCGTAGACTACGCCGTACGTGCCCTTGCCGAGTACTTTCTTTTTGTTTTGCTCGTCCCTTTCGTATTCGTAGCGGATTTCGCGAGGCAGCTCCGGCTCCAACGGCCTCTCTTGGTAGTTGGTGAGTTCGATCAGGAGTTTGTAAAAGACATCCCTGGAAAGCCGGACCGTTCGCTAAATCTTCGATTTATACGGGTTTGATATAGTACCCAAATCACAACCATTTTCCAAAGTGGAGTAGTAAAGTCAAGAGGAAAAAAAACCTAGCGCGAAGGAGGGCTTTATTCTTGATCATATAGATTTTTCGACCCTACTCTATCGATGTACCTTACTTTTAAAATCTCGTTAATTAAACACGTTAATTGTCAATATTTGGCTATCTTACCATACAAACATTTCAAAATAATTAGATTTTGTTAGAAAAATGCTTTTATTTCTATATACCTTAGAAAATAAAAAATCACGATATTGTAAACACACCCTGTACAAGGTAAGTTAACGATAGAGTAAATTTATTCCAACAAAAGTTGTAAAGATTATAGTTTTCCTAATATTTTAATTTTTCTAAAAAATACTGCTGTTCACCCTTACAAAAAAAATACGATAGCGCCAATATTTGATATATTTGTAATTGGAAGATGACATAAAAGATATATGCAAGGGATTTTGAATTACACGATACAGGGTAAGCAAATAAACGAATATATCTGGAGCATTTCAAATTGAAAAATCCCGATTTTCTTAAATGGCACACCATGTATATTATTATTTTTTCTGAAAGATCTTACAAAAACCTGCAACTTATATTAAGAGTCATATACCAATTTTTAATATTTTGCGATTTATTGTAACTTTTTTTGAACACTCCGTAGCATCTAATTTAAATTTCATTGCATATATCGTTTACCTTATTTTCGAAAAATGCTAATATCAAATATAAATAATAAATAAGGCCCTATCGCAATTTTTTCGCAAGTATAAAAGTATTTCTTTATGAAAATTTTTTGGAGAGTTAAGAATCTGTGACCAAATTTTCCCGTAAGACCTGATGTTCTCTCAAAAGTCAGACGCCCTGACACTATGGTGTAATTCAAACTATCTATTCAAAACAGCACTATAAATATAGAGGACCTGAGAAGCCCATGATGTTTACGAAGTCGGCATATAGAATACATTCAACGCACACGAACAAAGTAGTCACATTTCAAGTCTTACAGTTGCAGTAAAATTATTTCAGAGGAATGAGGATTATGTTCTTTGTTTAAACTATAAAATTCATTTTTTTTTAAATTTCTCATTATGTTAACTTGTCAATTTCAACCTATCGGATTTGCACATGTAAACTAGATTCTTTCTTCACAAGTTCAGAAGTTCTTTATTGATAAATTTTCGTTAATGCTTGCTGAAGGTATTTATTTTATCAATCCCTTGGAAACAATTTTTTTGATTTGAGGTCGAGCGAATCTATGCAATAGTTACTTATTCAGAGAAGTTAATTAAAGTAGTTTATTCTTTAAACTACTAGCTCTGCAGTTACACCTAAAATACGTGCCCGAACTTACTGTGTTAAGTCTATAACACCTTTCGACCATTCAAAAAATGAAATCTGGCAAACAGGTAAGCCACCATTTTGACTGCGTTCGCGATTATTTCAACGACTTGTAATATTATCTGTTCTTTCGTTTGATGTATTTTTCAGATATATTTCGGTTATCGAGCATTTTTTGTAAAACATAAGGATCAGACTTTGTTTTCGTCTGCGAAGTATGCCATTGAACTTCAACGCTATAATTTGCATACATTTCAAAAAGTCTCATTTAAAGCACAAATGAAAAACTAAAGTTCAGAAACGGAATACTACCACTCGATGACGAAAAGTAGATTTCACACTTAACAAATCCTGACACTTGCCTACACTTTTCATTAAAATTGTAAAACCTGTCATTTTTTAAGCAGTGTTCTGCGTAGACAAAAATATAACACTAATACAGACTTTAAAACGATCACTAAGTAATATGGAAAGGATTAAGTAATAACTGATTTCTGGTTATAATCAAAAGGCAATTTATATGTTTCACTCACTCACCTGCAAGCCTCCGAAGGGAAATATATGTGAAAATCGTCCGAGTTGGCCAGGACGTACAAAAACAAGCTCCGCTCGTCTTGTATGTTCAGGCTGAAACTCCTGATATCGTCCGCTGTAAATTCCCAATCGTGAATTTCAGTGCACTCGTTTTTTATTCTCTTCAGGCACTGATTGGTTACCTATATTGCGCCGAATAAAACACGCAAAATTCAATATCGTTCCAAGTCCCCTGTATATACATTTTTTAGTAGGGACCCGAGTGCTGGTCGGCAAAATTTTATATTTTACGTGTGGCATTCAATAAAATGAAATATAAAATTTATTATATTTTAAAAATTAAAATTCCCCCTAGAAGAGCAGGGGCTGCTGATGTTATTTTTCTACAAGATCAGGAATTAGCCTTACAGATAGGTAGACAGCAAAGGTGTTTTTTTTGCGAAGAAAATTATAATAATAAATAGTCTTTTAATCACCAAGAAAAATAAATAAATACAAAATTAAACAAAAAGTTTAGCCTGTTCATGAACAATTTCAATTTTTTTTTAAATGTACATTCAAACACAACTAAATATCGGAAATCAAGCTAGCAGTGATTTTAAACGGGCTTACCTGCAAAGTTTGAGGCTCAGCACCCAAATTAATCCAAACATAGCTCGGCATGTACTCCTTACTGGGTTCTAGTATCAACACGGGAAACCTAAACGTTCCATCCGCAGGTGTTTTAGTTGCCTCGATGAAAAACTCCATCCAAAAATAAAAGATCTGCTCCTCCGCGGTTATGTCCTCTTCCTTCTTCTTTCGGAACTTGTCAATCAACTGTATGTTACCTATGGTCGATTTTAGGTACCAGTCGGGCGGTTTCAGACGAAACATAAACTCCGCTGCCTAAAAACGACCCGAAACTAGAAAAAAAAAAACTAGCCGAGATTTGCTAACTGCTACCTGAATGGCGTTGGAGTAATTCTGCGCCAAGACGGAGATTTCGAAAAACGTCGCCACGTCCCAGTAATCTTTCAAAGAGGAAAGGCTTCCTTTTTTACCGATCAAACTGTTTAAGACTATTGCTATGTGCTGCAAGTCGGTCGACTTATTCAGCTCCTCCCCGTTTATCACCAGGAGGGTGGCCAAGTTAATTCCTTAAAATAAAATGGCATATTATTGCCCGGTAGTTCAAATGTTCCAAACTTCAAGTGAGCAATTTAATAAACCAAGACTTTTCCAGATTTTTCAAAGCAACATTTATACAAAAAATGAAAAGAAATTTAACAGGATGGGTTCTAAAGTGATTTTATGTAGAAAGTTTCTAGGTTAACAAGAATAGATACCAAAAAGGTACTGTTGCCAGGGTACAAGGTGTTCTTTAATTAACAGCTTCTCTAGAGTCGTTTTTCTAAAAATCTAGCAGTTATTATTCATAATAATAATATATAATTGCCTTCGTGTTTGGTTATATGCAGAAACAGAACGAAAATTTTGGCTCTTACCAGCATATTCGTTTGGCTGCACTTCAAACCCCTTCTTGTACCAATAAATCGCTTGGTTCAAACTTTCTTTATCGGTATGGTTAGACTCCGTAAATTTATCCTTGTAAATCCTGCCACATAGGCACAGCATATCGGGAAAATGATTCTCCTTCTTCTTTAAAGCTTCGATGCAGACCTGTAGGGCCTTCTCCCTATCGCCGTCGTTTTTACGCCGATTTAAAGCAAACGCGTATAAAAATATAATATACGAGTTTAAATACTTTCTAGCTGCCGGTACGGTTTTTAATTCCTCCACCAGGTGAATCATAGACTCGTAACCCTGTATATCCCGAAAACTCAGCAAGATATTTAGAATAACTTCACCGGAGAGAACGTTCGGGTCATCTAAGCGCTTGACAATTTTTTGAAGCGCCTCTTTCCGCTCTTGACCTGATTTTTGCTCGTTTACTTTTCTAAGATCAATTAGAAATTTCTCCTTCATGTGCGCCCTGAAATTTAGAAAGCATATTTAAATACCTGTGGTCCCTAAACCTATGTTTATTCTTACTTGCTTTGAACCTCAACATCTTGCAAGGATTTCCTCAGTCTTTGGTGCAGCAATTCATTGGGTTCATCTCCTCTTTCACTGGGACACGTGGTTACACAAGAAGTATCAGATAACATATAAGATATAAAATTATAATTAGCGCATGATAACTAAAAGAAAAATCAATTGAAGCATCCAAGAGAAATAATGATTTATCAAGCTAACCTTCAACCTCAATGTAACCTCAGAATCAACATCATTATAAATAAGAATGTTCTGTTTCATATTGAAACTCTCACGTACCCCTAAATGGTACACTAAAGTGCTTTGCTGAGTTGGTAGAGATATATCTATAATAACAACATCTGCATTGTAAAAGCTGCTAACAACATTTGCTTCTCCGAAATCGAGCTTCTCAAACTAAAAAGACAATAACCAAAAACACATAATTACCCCAATTTTAAAGACCAGGGTACCTGTATATGACTTAGGGAGGCACCAACTTGAAGGCAAGCTAGTTTTACCTCTTCAAATGCCTTCTTCCTGTGCGGCAAATGTTCTGACTGGCAAATATCAATAATACAAACAACTTCCATGTGAGGTTTGATCATGGTGCTGCTAGATTGCAACGTGTGCGCCGAAACATCGGAATGGGAACCCACACTGTCTGTAACGCTACGACATTCTAAAAAGAATGGTGTTTATTTTGGTTAGTGACAAATATTGTGATTATAAATGTGATTCAGTTACCCGGGTCAGGCTCGACAATGGTTGGAACTGAAGGTGCAGGCATTTTTTGCTCCGCACAAACATAAACCGTTGAGTAATCAAAATAAACAAATCCGTTCGGCAGGCACTTTTCACAGAACGCTTATCTGGAAACTTATTCAGCGAATGGAAGTCAACTGGTTTTATTACTGGAAGCGAGGTTAACGTTCATTTTATTAATAGCCAATTGGCATTATTTAATAATAAAATTTAATAAGCTGAACGTCGAGCACATTTCACATTTCACTGGAGTGGTCTTGTTATATACAGCATCCAACAACAAGCAAGCAAATAGGTGACAGGATAACGCAATTTGTCCCTGAGATTTTATTTCAACTAGGTATTAACACCCACGACATTCTCGATATTTTTTTTAATTCGTATCGAAAATTCGTATGGGCATGTTGTCATTGCATTATAATATCAATCAGAGGATCAAAAATGTTTTCTTATTAAAAATTTGAAAATCTATGTTCGTAAAATTTTTGGGGAAATATTTAATTAGAAATTTATTATGCGATTCCCGGCCATAGGCAACCAGTTATACATCTCGAAATTTGTTTTGCTTGGAATTTGAATTAATGGTTGCCTGAACTGCAAAATTTGTGCGGTAATTTTAAAAAACAGTAAAAACTATATCCTCTGAAACCATATAAAAAAATTTTTTTTCTATAAAATGGAAAAAATATCAAATGATAAATAAAAGCTACGTCATTTTTACTAATGAAACATTAGACATCAATTTAAGCTGCCTTGAGTCAGATATATTATATTTTGCCTGATAGCTAAGTCAAAAATATAACAATATCGAAATGCCTGTAGTACAGTACCGCGTTTTTCTTTACGTGTTTGTAAATAATTTATAAAATATTTCGCCACCTTATGATAATGAGCAAATAAAGACTTTTCATACTATGCACTAACGCTTTTGAAAATAGACTTGATTAATATGTACTATGTTTATATATTAATATAGAAGCGCCAACCCTCTTATAAATTGGATAAATTACGCAAAATTATTATCCTCATTATATATAAGCGCAATTAAGCAACCAAAGAGAATTTAATGCGACTAACGGTTTGAGCAGGAAAATTTTGTCACGTGCAAATTTCCCGGGAAATGACGATTCACCGAGTTCTATCGGTTCTATCGGTTACCGCTTCCGAATTTCTGTTCTCCTGGCATTTCGGATCGGAATCTATAAATTGGATGTTCGGAAAGGTGAAATTCGAAATCGATAACCAAACATCGGCGCTAGAGAGGGATGCCCGAATTGCGGAAAATGCAACCCTCCCCTTCCACCGTTGTATCGACGCGATGCGTCCGTCCAAAGTTTCGAAATAGCAAGAAAATTTAGTGTATAGGGCTGGGGATCGCTATTATTTATCGTAATTATAGTAATATGTAATATTAATAATAATAATAATAAATAAAGTTAAATCTTACTCGCATTTTTTGCGGGGCGAGTTTTATTTTTGAATTGTGGAAATAAACTAAATTCCGATGGAGCTAAGTGTCTTTTTCCGTAATGATAACAGACTATATTATTCTTGAACCAAAAATATCCTTAATTGCATGGATGCAACTTGAAAAACGTTAGGAACTTTGACAATCTCTTAAAAAATGTCTTTATCTAAATGTGTCTTCGTGAGTAGTACTAAAAATAGTAAACATCAATAAAGGAAAGTTTATATCCCTATTAACCAGTTTTTTTTTAATAGAAGTATTTAAAGTGAAAATATACACAAAACATCCACTGACTTATATATATAAGTCAATGTATTATAGGTATTACTGTATAAAAATAATGAAGTGTAAAAATATACATACATCTTTTATTTGATTTAAAACAAGTCTAAAACTTGCACGTTATAATACCTACTGCTTCAACATTTAACAAAGAAAAGGTTGATCCTTGTGGAGTTAAAATTAAACGAACGACGTGATTCGCTGTGACAGTAAGCAAATAAGTATACGTTGTTCATTTATTTTAATTACATTACATGAGCTTTTCATTTTTTTTAACGATAACTTCAAACAAATTACCATTACCAATAATCGGATGAAGTTTTCACACTATATATGAATTATAATCTCACTATTTTGTATATCAGCTTACGAGCATACTTGCAACAAAAAACAAATATTTTTCACATTTGAAGAATTGGCGTAAAATTCAGATAAAATTAGGTTGTTTGTTTGCACTTTGATATAGGAGATTACCGGTGTTTGTTTAAGCTTAATTTGGGCCTTTGTATATATCTGTACCTTCTCTGTTCTTATCTCAAGTTATTATACAATATAAATAGGTTCGTCCAATTGACCAATTAAAGTTTGAAATAGTTATAGGGGCGACCTTATCGCATGCACGACCTAATGTTATCTCTTTCTTATTCCTCTCCAAAAATTGAACCACTCTATATTTAAATCGGGCTTGCCAGCGTCATTATAATTTTTTGATAGCAACACAACGTAAATATGTTTAAATTTTGCCAATCGCATATAAAATTAATAATAAATCGAGATAAAATATTTAAGAACCTGCTATTATTTAACAGTTGGAAAACAATTCGATAAGGAATTTTTGAACTCAGTTATCGGTTTATTTGCATAAGTGACTTTAACAATTGATTCTCCCAAAAACACACTATTTCCAACCAGATACAATTATATATATATAGATACATTTTGCTTCGAGTTGTTTTATGTCTCCATCCATGACCTCTGTTGAGGACTGTGCAAGTGAAACGACAGATTCTGTGGAAAACAGGAGTATTAAAACACATTCAATTAACGAATTTGCTTTCAAAATAAATGTACCAAACTTAGTTTCCTTGTACAATGTACTTTTCAAATTCGTTATCGTGTATTGATTTTTTATTGATATTTAATATTCGGATGTTTCTACAAATTTAGAAATTATAAGGTGATTTCGAGATAAATACATTTTTGAGGTTACCCCACACCTTGATAGTCTCTAGCAATATTAAGGAGGCAAAAACGGCATTTGATAGATATTTTCATGTAGAATTTATTGGAGTCCTCGAAAAAAATTTTTGATTTACCCAAATTTTCCATCACCCTGCATGAAGCCGTGTTCCTTTTGCTCTTCCCAGTTAGATATAACAATCTCTACTGTTTGTTTTCCTAAATGTATATACACAAAATTTTAAAAAATACTCCATACATACATAATAAGCAAAATATAAAGCGCATTACATTTTTGGAAAAGTCTTTTTAACTCCCAAACTCAGAAACTGTTAGTTTTAAAAAAGGAGCTTGGAAAACGTTTCCATAAAAATACAAAATTAACGGGTGCTTTAAAAAGACGAGTATCCCATTAAAAGTGTCCAATTTAACCCACATTATTGTTATGCTAGTGCTATTCTCAATTACCTAATATCTTTTTAGTCCAAAGACACCAGTTCGAAGGAATAATCAAGACAGTCCTTTTATGTATTAACAACCTCGTACAATATTTTCGATAAGCGTATCCATATCGCGAGGAGGCTCGATAAATACGTCAACAACTCGCGTCGCCACCTAAGAGGAGCGTATCTTATAAATATGGGTTCCCGCATACCACGCAGCATACCGCTAGGCGCACTAGAAGTGAGATTGAAGTACTTGGGGATCACGCAACATCATGGCACCGCCAAAGGATAATCTTACCGCCGTCTTGTACGGCATTAACGATATTCGATTGGTAAGTGCCCCTTCTTGTTTTGAAAAACTTCGAAAATCGCATTTTTTTAAAAGAAGAAGAACATCCAATAAATGTTGCCGGGAAAACCATCTTCCATTTATATTTAATATAACATCAGTGCGTTCGTATTAAAGTGAACTAACCCCAGCTATTTATTTACAACAGAAATATTTTGTATCTCACGTGCTATCCCGGTGTTAAAAGCAATTTGCATCCTGACAGGCGACGACGACAAACGTGGAATAGATTAAAGACAATTAAAATGTTATTGAAAACGTTTGCGGCTTAAAAATTCCGACTCACCAACCAGGCGCCTGAGTTTTTTTATCTACGATTAAAATTCCTCCATTTGGAGTGTTCAGAAGACGCATTCATTCAGTATATCGGGTGGTTATTTACACATATCTACAATAGATAATTTTTAAAGGTTCCGCTGGGTACCGTTTTTATAGTCGCTATGCAACTTAGTCAAGGAAAAATGTTAAAAAGTGTAACCGTTGATACTGTCGTGAATTATTTATGAGTTGTCGAACCCGATAAGGCGTTAATTAGAGCGCACTTGCCTATTTTCCTGCCATTATTGCAGTGCGTACCTAAAATTATGTATTTATAGTCGACCTTGAACTTGATAAGAGGAAGTTATGTATTTTTTTTCTTGCAGGAGCAAAGGCCAATCCCAGAACCGTCAGATACCCGTAAGTGTAAAAAAATATGGGCCTTGTAACCTTAAATTAGGTATTTCAAAACACATAGTGATCCTTTAAATATAAAAGAAGTCATTTCACAGAAATCCTGAATCTTTCACCACTTATTTAGTGTTTCAAAAAGTAAAGTAAAAAAAATTGCTGGTCCATTTCATTCCCACCCTTATAGCTGTTGGTTTTATTATAATGATTTTTGAGCATTCGTTTATACTACTTTATTTTTGTATTTATTTATATTTTTATTGTTTATTTATTTTTCAAAAACTCTGGAAAATTGCTTGTTTTTCGGATGAAAATTTATTTGTCGAATATCGTTTGTTCTTGATGTATATCGTATTAGTATTTTATTTGTTGACATCCACATAGATTGACGAGCTGCTGATAACGCGGGCTAAAAACAAAGTTTTCAAAAATGTTTTCCAGCTGTGCCAGGTTGACATAATCAGATAACAACGAAATTTGCAATTTAGATTAGATATGGCGTGACTGGAATTAAAAATTGATATGAACTTGAGCCCGTGCAAAGCCGCATACTTCGCCATTAGGTTGAAAAGCTAAAAAATGAGTAAAATGTAAAAATCAATTTTTTATTTTCGAATAGGTAGAGCACGTCGATATAGCTTTGAAAACGCTCAGAATCTGCAATAAAACAACAAAATCCCCAAATTTTCAAAAAAGCTTTAAACATTGTCGAATAAAAAATGATAATTAATGAGCAAAAATTAAAATATTAATCGAAACGCAGCTTTAATATACAGAGTAACTAAGAGATCGCATTTACCCAGTCAAACCTATTCCAAATACTGTTGCACTTAATATAAGTACCTACTTTACATAGTATTTCTTAATATTTTTTGAACCATATATAACACTTATTATTATTTATTTATAAGCAAATAAAATCCTATTCAAAACTACTATCAGAAGTACAGAACCAAAAAATTTTTTACTTAAAATATCATTGCACCTGGATTAATCTCTACGTGCAAAATGCTGTTAAATTAATTCCTAAATTTTTACCCAAATAATATAAATATAATATATTATAGTATTAAGAAAAATAGAGAAATAAAAATAAAAAAAGGAAAAGATGACACCAGCATGAAATGGTGGAACAAGTGAAGCATAGTTATATTAAATCGAGAAAGGTCTCCAGCTGCTTACATTACATTTGTTGGCCAATATTTTTTGTTAGAAAGCTGTTATAACAATATAACAACGTTCCTTTTGAAAAAGAAATTTTAATATACAATTTTGAATGAAATTTACATACAGACCATCCCACAAAACTATAGAGTACGCCAAAATACCTAGCGAAATTCATAACATTTATATACACACCTTCTTCGCTTAACAATAAAGCTAAACATGATTAGACCCAGTTCTTTCATTAATATCTTGTTATATCCCTATGCAACAATCTATCGTGTTGCAGAGGTCCTACTTCAAATGGAATCAGTAGGCATTTGCGGTTCTGACGTGCATTATCTGGTGGAAGGCAAGATCGGTACTTTTGTGGTGGAGAAACCAATGGTAATCGGTAAAGTCACTATCAATTTTTTTTAAATTTCTCTTACTCAACGTCTACTAAATTTTAGGACACGAAGCTTCTGGTACCGTTGTCAAGGTGGGCAAGAAAGTTAAAAATCTCAAACCAGGTAAGCCCTGCAAACATCCATTTCAGAACCGTGTTTCACTTGTGAGTTTTTAAGGCGACCAAGTTGCGATCGAGCCTCAAGTACCGTGCAGGATATGCAGTTTTTGCAAAACGGGAAACTACCATCTTTGTCCCGACATTTTCTTCTGCGCGACTCCTCCAGACGACGGCAATCTTTCCAGATATTACCTCCACGAAGCCGATTTTTGCTACAAGCAAGTACCATCGTCCCTGGTCACACGTTCAACTATCTGAATCTCTAAATTTACTTAGACTGCCTCCCAACATGGACTTGGACGACGGCGCACTGATGGAACCCTTATCCGTAGGAGTTCACGCTTGCAAAAGAGGCCACATTACTTGCGGCGATTCTGTCCTCATTCTTGGGGCCGGACCCATAGGACTCGTTACCATGCTCGCTGCCAGAGCCATGGGAGCATCGAAGATCGTGATCACGGACATTTTGGACGTCAAGTTGCAAAAGGCGAAGGAGTTGGGAGCTGATCACGTGATTAAGGTCGACCGTAGCATGACCGAGGACGGGATCGTAGCCAAAATTACGGAACTCCTAGGCGATCAGCCAAACAAATCGTTTGATTGTTCCGGAGTCGAAATGAACGTCAGAATTGCGTTAAAGGTGTGCAACAGGCTACCAAATTCCAAATGGTGTAACTTACGCCAAAATATTTTTAAAAATGGTGATGGAAACTTCAAATAAGTCAAACCCATATGGTTCTCGAGTTTTGTTTTGTGTTTCGCAAAATTGTGACGTCGCACTTTTTTGGGTTTTCAATAGTTTTCTTCCACCAGGTCACCAAGAGCGGTGGCATCGCAGTTCTGGTAGGTATGGGCAAATTCGAGCAAACACTGCCTCTCGCCGCCGCCATTTTCCGAGAGGTCGACATCAGAGGTATCTTCAGATACAATAACGAGTAAGTAACACCTTCGTCGAAAGCTCACCAACTAAAATTTTTGGTCCCTATAGCTATCCAACTGCTATCGACATGGTAGCTAGCGGGAAGATCAGCGTGAAACCGTTGATTACCCACCACTATAAGATCGAGGACACCGTAGCGGCGTTCCACACCGCGAAAACCCAGGAGGGAAATCCGATTAAGATTTTGATCCACCCCAATCCAAGCTGGAAAAAATCCTAACATTTGGAGATTCAAATTTATTCATGTCGCCTAGTGCTGACCTGTCAAATTTTCGCTGACACTGTGTGTCATGTAATTTTATGGACCTGAATATATTATAAACAACTGAATAGACTTTTATTTGGGTATCATATTTCTATACTAGAATCCATTCCATTCCTACAAACTAGGACATTGGCAAAAATTCGCATTAGAAACAAAACCAAAGATAGTTTCAACCAAGCCAAAACTTTTTCAGAGGTTCTAACTAAACTAAATCAAATGAAGAAGCTCTTTCTTGCCTTTTTCCTCTACCTGGAAAATCTGTGCACTTATTTCACATTGTTACATCCCAGGCGTATTGAGATTGCTAAACATTTTCAATAAAGGCTTATGATATCAGCAAAACAATAGAACAATAGCAACAATTTTGCCATGGAAATTCCACATATACTTTAAAAATAATTAAAATATGAAAAATAAGCAAAAAAAATATTTTTTAATAATAAAAAAAGTTTGGCAGCGGTGGGATTCGAACCCACGCCTCCGAAGAGACTGGTGCCTTAAACCAGCGCCTTAGACCGCTCGGCCACGCTACCCTATGGGTACAAAAATTTGTAGGACGCATTTTTCAAAAAAGATTTCGCAATTGTATTCGAAAATATATTTTTTTTATTTCATTTGCCGCTTTCTAAAAATATGTTATGTTCACTCATAGACCCCATCAAAATGATCTAAGCATACATAATTAATTGCCGAAAAACAAATACGGACGGACATCTCTTATGAGTAGCAGTGTGTATCACAGTAAACAAGTTCTACACTGCCCACACTGACATGAGTAAAAATAACCACAGCTAATGTCACCTTGGTCGACGGAAATTATATGTAATATAACTTGGAACTAAAATTTTTACAAATTAATTTGCAATAAGCTCATTTTGTGCGTATTCTTGTGTCGAAAGCAAAAACTGTATACAATTGCTGGTCTCCAGGCAACTATTATATACTAAATTAACTTTATTATACAAAAATAATTAAAAATTTCGAAAAAAAATTTTCGAACGATAACAATTCTAGGGTAGGTGAGCGCGAGGCGAATCCCAAACGACGCGGATGATGATTCAATTGTTTGGCGAAACGTCATTTTTTTGTCTGATCGAAAATTTCGGCTGGCGTGGGCGTCCCCGACGCCACTGCAAAAACGGAAGGCTATAAGAACGCGACTGCCGAAATTTTACGTAGTTTACCAGCAGACCTCACACCAGCGATTTTGGTGATAAACAAGTGCCCACCCCAATACACGGACAAAATGCCTGGACCATCTAGACCCCTGTGGCAAGTAAGTCGAGTCGATTTTCGTTTGTTTTGGTCACGCCCCGCTCGCATTCCAGTTTGGGATTTGGGAAAACAAGGTAGCGTTGGAATGTTTTTGTTTTCGATTTCTACGATCAATTTATTTTTATTTTGTGAAATGGGATGTTTCGTTTCATATCGAAATGAAAAAAATGCAGTGCGCGTGTCGATATTTTTCGAAAGATGAAATTAATATGTTAGTCAGGAGGCATTTAACGGCGTGAATCATGCGCTTTAAAAATAGGCCAAACCGCGAGATATATTTTTGGAATCGGCATGGCAAAAATGCTTCAAAAAATAATATTTAGTTTACGGGTTGTACTAATAATTAGTTGCCCCCGAAATCGTTTAAAATACACCTCTGAAATGTTTCATTTGAGAAATTCAAGCGAATTTAAGAAAAGCGCAGATATTTCAGATATTGAACACTTGTGTTTATTTTACTTTATTTACTTTTCTTATTTTAATTGCAACTAAGACGAAAGTCTAAGAATTCCTATAGAAAGTGGATCACTTTCCGTATTTTGAAATATAATATTTATTTAGCCTTTAAATAAAAAAAAATCGAAGTTACTTGTTCTTCAAATTTAATTTAATTAATTAACAATATTAAATATTTTTCCCATAGTTGCCCCTCTCATTTTGATCGAAACTAAAACCTTGTAAAGTAAAAAGATTAATACCATTGGAATGGGGATCATTCTTATATTTATTTCAAAAATTAGTATTTAATCAGGTTTTTGAAAATGTATGTTTCTTTATTGCTATTTAAATAAAATAACAAAGTTACTTTTTCTTCTAATTGACAACCATTTTTTAAATTATTTATAAAATTAGATTATAGATAATATTTAATATTTATAAGAGTTTAAATAAAAAATATTAAATTTGGTTTTTCATCAAATTCACAACCATCTCATAATAATATTAAATATTTTTTAAAATATTTTCCCAATAGTTGTGTCTCTTTTTTTTTTTAATGACGGCCCCTGATGAATGTGAAGAACTTTTTAACTTTTCAGTAAAGAAATAATATTTATTCAGACTTTTGGGCAGGTTTATTTTGTCGTTATTTAAAAATTAAAATCAAGGTGGGTATTTATCCAAATTCATAACCATTTCTTGATAGTATTAAATATATTTCTATAATTTTTTTTAGAAGAAAGTCCCTTTGAATGTGAATATATTTTGTAAGTATTTTTCGTTGCCAATTAAAAATTAAAATCAACGTTATTATTTATTTAAACTCTAATTTTTTAATAATTAAAAAAAATATTTTCCCCAGAATTTCGTCTTTTATTTTTTTCGAATGCTAAATATTTTTTATTTTATTATTATTATTATTATACACATGATATAATTCACAACAATCATTTGTTAGGAATTTTTTAAAAATATTCTCCCCATAAAGTGGTTTTGATCGCCAAGTAAATGCATTGAGACATAAAAATGCAAAGAAACAAGAAAGGAAACAATTCCGCAGTATTTTATTTAATATTGTCGAAAATAACTATACAGCCTACAAACTTAAAAAAAAACACTAAACTTCTACGTGTTTACACAGGTACGATGAATCATGAACACGAAAATGAAAACTTCTATAAATACTGACAATGCAGCTTTCCCTAAAACGTTAAAACGTAGGTTAATACGTTTTTAAAATAATTCCAACGGATTTGGCTAGCCGTGAACTTTAAATATTTCGGGAAAAGTATTTTGGAAGCAAATATTTAGGTTATGTTCGAGGGGAGCTGTTGGCGTCCAACCTGCGACCAGTGGCTTGAGTTATCATTTTACCTACGAGCGAAATGCTTAACGAATATCACTACCGACTACATCTAGCACCGAGAGCATCAAATCTAACGCCCGTCTGTTTTTCTTTCATTAAATTTGCTCGGATGCCAAAATTACATATCACATTTAAATTTCTTTTACTTTGATCGACCGTTTCGCGTTGTTTTCTTCGATGTCGCTCAAGAAGAAATTGGCGGGAATGTTGTCGAAAACCTTTTGCAATATCTCGACCATGATGTCCTCTATGGTTTTGGATAGGATCGGATTGAGAGATTCGGCGACCGGCCGCCAGTTGGCGTTCAAATACGCGTTGGTAGATTCCTCTGCAACGGACGATAATAAACAAGTTGTGATTATTACGGAACGGATGCTTCAAAGATTATACGATACCTAATAGTTTTCTGCCTTCGAAGAGGTTTCCCAGGTGCAATTTCAGTCCGCCGATGCTAAACTGAACATGGACCTTCGTCACGTTGTAGAAATAAAAACCGTGATGTTTTTGCATTATGACGTCACTTTTTACGTCGATGTTCAGATCGCCTAAAAATTGAAACGAGCTTAAAGATAAAAAGCTACCACCTTTTTACTTTTTGATAGATTAACGTGCTCTACTTTTCCAGCTTACTTTAAAATTAAATTCAGCAGTTGTACTTTATTTTTTAAAATCATTAACAAGATGTGCCGGCATTTTCTTTTCTGTTACACATGGTGTAGAAACTGACGTAGTGAATATAATAAGAATTCTTAAAAATTAAATTCAAATATATATCGCAATAGACCATTTAAATGTCGCGAAAATGTATGTTAGCACTTTCAGTTACATACACAATTATTAATTTATTTAATGGACAACTAATGAATTCATACTCCAACCAGCTATATCTCAAAACATTTAAGTTACGAATCTCTCGTTTATTGTTATTTTGTGACATAGGATCGACGCGCGAAATTTGGTAGAGTATTTCATTAAAAACGTGTATCAATCGCAAAGTACTCTATAAAGAAAACACGGTGCAGTTACTTAGGGGTGTGAATCCTTTGTTTTAAAAAGATAAGTTAATACCAACATATGTCATAAACCTCCGAATTATTCAGCAACAGGGGATTAAAGTTAAAAAAATAACTTTATTCAATTTTCTAGACGTATTTTAAGATTTTTTCGAGGAAACCTTCAATACTATAATACTATTTACAAATATTCTGAAAATAAAAACGTATTTTTTTTCTTTTCGTCTTTTTCGAAAAACGTACATGTTATGAATTAAATTTGCTCCAAAATGATTCAGCTCAAACCCCACACAAGCGCACTGGTAAAATTAAACAAAACCTATTTACAAATTGTCTGTATTTCTCCTGCATCGGTTCATTATAAATCAAACTTAAATCATCCTGTTAACTTCTTCAGAGCTTAATTGAAACAGTTTCTGTCCTTTCTGAAAATTAAAGCGTTCTAAAGCAAATTTGATTCATTAGACGCACATTGATAAGATGCAACTTTTTCGTAGAAAAAAAAATAAAAACAAATAAATTTATCCTTTTGGTCTTAAAATTAACCAAAACTAACCAAGAAATCATTTCCTAAAGTTAAAATAATTAGTTAACTAATACGTTGTATAATTTTCATCTTAACTTCAAAAAGAACGAATAAAATTCGTTAAATTTGATAATTAATGTGTTGTTTGGGAACCGCTGACTACCCCTCTCAAGAAGTTTTATATCTTAGCTGTGTTCTATAAAATAACTGAACCGTGAATCGATTGCCGATACTTAATGGATGCTTTTCAGAAAACTATTTTTTTTGTTAGCACTGGAGTTCAAAACTAAACGGGTTTATGATATACATATATATGTGGATACTATCTTTTCTTCTTAATATCATCCAAAGATCACACCCTTATCGGCATTGAATTAATATCAGCCAATTTGTTATCTACGCTTTAGTTTTAGGCGTAGGCGTAAGATTTACACGAAACGTGTGGCCGTTTTCTTATTTTCTCCCAATTGACTTACTGGCATCGAACCAACACACTCCTTTGCCTCTCAGTGGGATGACGAGGATCCTTCCCAACAGATCGTAGTTTCCGTCTATTCTTAGCCTCGGTAGATGGAGCTTTGTGTAGAAATCGTACGTCTCGGGGTCGACACTATTGAACGTAATTTCAGTGTGGCCGAATCCCAACACGGTGACGTTGGTCAAGGAGGCGTTGACTGTCACCGGACCACCGCCGCCTTGTAAAATCTGAAAGTTCCTTCCTCTGAGGTCATTCTTCGAAATGAAGCGTTTTTACAGTCCATAAATTTTTGTAATTACGTAGTCAAATTACCAGAGAGCTTTGTCTCAAGGTTTGATGCATTAAAAAATGCCATTAAAAATGCAATAATAACAACAACGACGACAAATTACTCGTGTGTACATCACCTTTACGAAAGGAACTTTCAGAGGGTCGAGGACTTGCAGTCCTATATCCTTATTTCCTTTGGGGATTTCGTTGAAGAGGATTTGTACGGAGTGGGTTGAGCAATTGATGAATTCCTCTTTGGGTTTCGTAATCATGCACGTCTTGACGAACTCGGCTGAAAGCAAACGTCAGTTGCAATTAAAGTACCGATCTTGTTGAAATTTATACGGAGCGGTCAAAAGTAAATTCAACTAAAATTCGTCTTGTAGATGATTTTGAATGGAATATTAATTAATGTGACTTTTAATGCAATAGGTGTTTCATAAAACACTATAAAAATTCTATATTTGCGTTGAGTTTTTATGCTTTGAGAAGAATGTAACTGATTTCATTAGCTAGTTTTTTAGTTCTTTTATACCCCGGACCAAACTAGGATTCATCTTAATACACGTTTTGCCATTTATTTTGAAATATTTAGCGAAAGCTGTGAAATTTTACGACTTGTCAAACTTGAATCTTTCAGAACCGACTATCTCTCCACCGATATCGAAAACAGGAACTACTACAAAGTATAAACAGGCCTTTTGACTGCATGACGATGGTACTTCACTCTGTGACCTAGTTTATGGATTGCCTAATGGGGGAAGTACCAAGAACAACATATAACTAATTAAACTTTCCTAAAGAATCTTGACACAACGCGGTTGGGCAATTGTTTCATCGAGTTTAAAAGTGAAACGGCGTTTTTTCGAAAAGCCCATGCCTATCCGAGTGTGAGATTTTTTTTTGTTCCGTTTTAAATGGTTGTCGGACCCGATCCCGCGTCACATATTGTTCGACAGATCGTATAGTTATTTCCCGTAAAAGTATTGGCGATAAACGCGTGACAATAGTTTTTTTTTTCCAAGAATAACCGATTTTATGTTTGTCATTTTAAATTGAGCCCTCCAAACATAATAATCTTCCAAATTGTTTCAAACTTTTACGCTATAGAAAAAGTTCGTGAAGTGGTCTCAATAGTATATTATGAGTCACGAGTTTATTTGTGTGCTTTATCGTGTTTAATAAACGAGTGACTTAAAAAAATTACCAAACGTGTTGCATACTATACTTTTTCTACGACCGTTAGTTTTTGGGTAATTTTTTTCAAAACAACACGAATACATGACATGACATGACATACATGACATGACAAACGTCAAAATTAAAACCGTGCGGTAAAATCTCCGAAAATATCCGATTTCTCTCAAACCCATGCGGTAATATGCCGGAAATGTACGAAGTGGCTCGAATTCGTGGGAAAAGAAATGCACGTGGTAAAGTGACGCTTCCGTTGCGCTAGATCGGTGTTTAATTAGGTATTTTACAGAAGGGAGTAGGAAAAAGTATTTTATGCAACAATTGCGGTAAACGGCATTTGACTCACGAGTTTATTCAATAAACGAGTGACTTAAAAAGTTTACCGGATACATTCACTGACATGACCGTCAGAATTGACAAATGTCAAAATTCAAGGCGTGGAAAATATCTCCGAAAACATTCGATTGCTCCCAAACCGGTGCGGTAATATCCCGGAAATTTCCGAAGTGGCTCGGGTCCGTGGGAAACGAAACTGGCGTGGTAAAGTGACTCTTCCCGCACGCTAGATCGGTGTGTAATTAGGTATTTTACAGACGGGAGTAGAAAAAGTTTATTTGGTTACTCAAAAATAAAAATCTTTTTAATTTTCCGTGACGTTATTACCTTACCACGTTATTAAATTATACAAGGGAAAACAAAATGAAAATTTTTTTATTAATTTTTTTTTGCGACATTGCATAAAAGTGGAAAATTGCCTTTGCGAAAAATATTCCAATAATTTTTTTGTAAATTAGAATTTTTTAATAGAAAAAATCCTTTGAGCTGATTTTTGAGTAAAATGTCCATATAGATTGATCAAAAAACGAAAATAATTATACATTTTTTTTGTTTGAAAACATGACACATATATTTAAAATAAAAAAAAAATGGTAGCTATAAGGTTGTTTACTTTTAGTGCTCCCAATAATGCCAATTAAACACTTTGTTGCTGCTAATAATACTGTTCACCTTCAGCTTTTACGCTCAATTAATCCGCGAGTTTATAGACAAAAATTTTCAATTATTGGTCACATAAATATTTAGTTGTTGCTATTTTTAGGAATATACGAAAAAAATGCGTTCTAACTTATTTACGGCCTCCAAAAAGGGTTCGTAATTATTTAAACTCAAATCGTCACTTACGTTGTTGGTCCAAAATTCGTCCCGTAGCCCAATTCGCGAAAGCAATCAGCGCACAGGCGACGAACAACCCGTTTCCTTCCATGTTCACCTACTGGCATGGAGGACCATGTCGGTGTTCCGATCAGACCGGCAGGTACATTAAGTCAACTCATTCGGAGATCACTTTCACTCCATGGGGATTGCTGGTCTGTGGCTATACGTACCGTTGCATAATTCGGAATCTAGTCTGCGGCGCGGCTTCTACAGGGCGTTCGTAACGCTTATGCAACGGACGGAAAAGTTTTTGGATCCACGCTTGAAACTTTTATCCCTCTCTGTCTGTAATATTTTTTAGTATTCGAGTGCGTTTTGGAAAAAAATCCAGCTGACACGAACCGTAACAAAGTTTTGTAAACAACATTTTAGTCGAGAATTTGTTTGGGTTCGAGAAAAATTGCTTTAAATCTTCCGATCGCTTTTTAACCGCTAAGTAAACTTAGTATGGTTGTGGAATTGACCGGTCAATTTGTTTTGTGACCAGTCAATTGACCGAAATAATTTTTAAAATGCTATGAAATTTTTAATTATTTATTTATATTGTACGTTACGTCGCCGTCGCGTCGGGGACCAAATGGAATCGATATTTTTAATGGGATTCTCCGAATCGCTTGTATCGTATTCGGGTATTCCTTCAAGAGAGTTATAGGTTAATTAGATGTCGCACACTAATAATAATTTATTATAAAATACATATTATTATTAAATTATGGTAGATAACACTCTACAATTGCAAAATTTTATTTAAAACATTTTGATCGAATTTGACTAGTCGATTAAGAAGTCGTCAATTGACGGTCAATTCACCAGTCTCAACATTAAAACTGAGTAAAACTTACCTAACTCAAAGGAGTTTTAAAGTGAAACTTTATGCCCTAGCAGTCCATAAAAATAGTGCATGGAGTTATTTTTAAATGAACGTATTATTTATACCCTTAGAAGTGCAAAAGGTTATTGTGAATTGACAAAACCTTTATCTGAAACTTATACTGTTATTTACCGTAAATGCTTCTCTTTGTCTTATTTTTTATTATTTAGGTTTTACAGAGTGTGTTTTTAATAAAACCATTGAAAGTTCCGTGTTACTTAAACCTACTCTGTTAGGTTACAGGCCAAGTGACCAAGTCAGTATTTTTTAAAATTCACGTTGCATATTTTGAAAAATAAGTCGGTAGATTAGAGAGGAAACGCAGAAACTCCTAAATCCATAAAACTGCTGTCATACTGAAAACGAATTTTCAAGAGTCAGTGGAAAATATAGTTTTTTAATATTTTTAACGCAACAAAAAAATTTCTAAAATATCCGATCGGGAAATGGTGGCTTCAAAATTTTTTTTTAATGAAAATTACTTGTTCGAATGCAGATATTTTGAGACACAATAACCCACTTTCGCATTGCTAACGAGTTTATCTCGATATTAGGAAGTTTCTAAAATGGTTACAAGATACTTACGTAATTATAACAACAATTAAAATGGCGAAACACCAAAAAGGTCTGAAATTTACAAGTGGAAGTGTTTGCTCTAATAAGTAGGTACTTTGATATCTTTTTTCTATGCGAAAAATTCGAAAATTGACGAAAATATTCCGTGCTTTCATTTCTAGCGAATTGTCCCATATACGTCGTGATATACCCATCGTCTTATATGAAAATCGCCTTAGCCGCACATTTCGATTATATAATGTTTAAATATTTCTTTCACCGACATTGACCTAGAAACTAAGAGGTAAACATTGATGCAAGTCGGACGCAAATTCTTCAAAATTTTCTTGTGGGCCGCTTTCTACAAATTTTCGGATTTCGAGGGCACCGCGTTAATATCGATAAGAAAACCGGAAAATAATTGCGATTTAAGTGCGACACGTGAAAATAGATTACAAGTCGTTTTGGGGCCGATAGTTTAGTAATTTGCGAATCACTGGACGTTTACGCTTTCGGTAAATTATAATGGCTATCTATAACGCAATAAGTACTTAGAAATAACCACTGTTGAACAAATTGAACAAATCAAATGAAAGCTGCAACGAACCTTTAGAATAATAATAACAGTAATGTTCATTACAATAATTTTTCAAACTTCAACAGGCTGCTATAATTCTATTTACAAATCTGCTAACTGATAACTTAAACTTGCTTTAGAGCTCAATTGAAAGAGTGTCGGTAAAACTCTGAAGAAGGCAAGAGGATGACTGGCCAAACGTCAGCAAATTCAGTATCAAATCAAATTTCTTTATTCCAAGGATCAAATAACAAGAAGTAAAAGAACATTTCTTATGTAAAAAAGATATAAGGCACTTGCAAAATGTCGAGCAGATCTGCTAATTTATAAAATTAACATTAATATTCATTGAAACATTTTTTTATTTGAACCAGTAATTTATTATACAATTTAGCTCACACATTCGGCGGTGACTTCTTAAAAGATCCTAGTCCATATGCAGGAAAAGTTAAATTATTGCCATATCTGATATTAAAATTACGAAAATAACTGTTAAGTGTAAAAGACTGCAAGTTAGATTTGACAAAAATTTCATAGAAATAAATGCAAGGATACAGTTAAAAAGCCGTTTAAAAAAAACCGTGAGCGTACTGACAAGACCTTTATTAATAAGCCAAAATGTTAGCACCATTGAAAATATGTTGGGAAGAACCATTCAATAAGACCCAGTGGCGTTCAGTTTAATATATTCTCAAAATATTACCCAGAAATGCAAGTTAAACATGCGGTGATCGCTGTTTAAGAAACAAAAATAAAGTGCAGATTAAGTGTGTGAAGATCATTCATTCCCGCCGAAAATATCATAGCCGAACGAGGCTCGCCAATTGTTATCGTCCTTACGGCAATTAAATTATCTAAACATGTAAATGATATTTCACGCTTAACTAAACCAATAGTCAAAGTAATGTCTTAGGCAACAGAGATAAATACAGCTTATTTTCTATTTTATTTTTGTCTAATCTGGAATGGCGACGGTGTGAAACAAAAGTAAGAAAAATGTTACGAATCGCTATTGATGTCTCTTGCTCGTTATTTAGCTGAGAGAATGGAGTGTTCTCATAGTTTGATTACGTAAATTACCGATATATTCTTACAAAAATGTAAGTGATTACTATTATTTATCTGCATTTTTATTTATTTGTTTAATATTTGTAAAAAATGAAATTTATAATAGTCTCACTTTTTAAATAACCTTAACAGAAAATCAAAATATCTAAATATTCTTAAGGTTTAAAAAAACATATTGGTCAGAAAATAGCAGTAGAAATAAATAATACACTTTTGCGTTTAACCAATATTTTTTATTCTTCGAAAAACTTGAAATTTACTTCTAATTTTTCTGTGATAATTAAATCAATTTTCGTTTCTCAGTAATAAGCCCCAAGAAGCAGTATACGCCGTACAAATCACAAAATAAATAATTTTATTTATTACATAAGCATTTTATTTATAAATAATATAATTTTTTTTATAATGTATAAAATTCTCTTTCTTCATTCATTCATTTAATTAATCAAACCGATCTTGAAAAAATAATCGCGGGCATTACTCCAAATGCGGTTTGAGAAGATGGAATCTCAATTCCAGACATAAAAATGTGCTTGGCTTTTTGTTTTGGTGTATTAATAAACAAGCATTTGCGTCACAATCTATTATTTACAAAATTTAAGTATTTTGGATTCTCAAATAATTCCTGAAATCTTATAAAAGACATTCTAAAGTACAACAACGAACTCTTTGATTCAAACTTCTGAATTTAATTTGATTAAGCGAGGTGTTCCACAGGGGTTAGTATTTTCACCAATTCTCTTCAATTCTGAACTTCATTTACCAATCAGTATCCAATCCATTGCAGAAGTTCAACAACAACTTCACGCAGATCGTAACAACTTGAACTTATTTGTAACAAATCACAACCTAAAAGCCTCAAAAATCTCAAGTTATTATCAAAAACACGAGAAAACATTGAACGAAGAATCTATATTGAGATTGAAAATAATATTCATTTGATTTTCACAATTAAAAAAAACTTAATGCCCGTTACACACGCCTTAAGAACAGTTACAGATAAAAGCAATTTTTAAATCCAGAACAAAAATATTTTCTCTGCAACGCCTTAGTTCTCTCATTATTTGATTACGCAGATGTGGCATATGGAGACTGTCTGCTTTGGCAAACTAAAAGGTCAGTAAAAAAATTGCAAAACTTTTGTATGCTTTTTGCCTATAACATACCTTATCGCAGTCACATATCTCTTTTTTTTTGATTAATTTTAGTATTTTAAACATGGGAATCGACGGAAACTGCATATGTGCAGGTTTATTTATAAAATTATAAAATCAGGTAAACCGGCTTATCTTAATGAGATGTTCCAACTTCTTCCCTATTCCCAAATAACATGTTTCATGTTTAAACTCCTATGACAACTTCACCGTCGATTGGAGGTTGGGTCTCCTTTTTCCCCGATTGTCCCCCCACCCCCATTGGGGCAAACTTCCATTAGGTCATGTATCAAGCAGTTAGAAATTGAGCTTTAATGGCAATATACTCCACTACAACATCCTCTTTTTTTAATTTCTTATCTTCTAGGTCCAATGTTATTGTAGACTCTAGGGCCTTGTCGCTAACATTTTTCTTTTAGAAAGGTGTTGGTGAACGGTTGTTATAATCGAGAATGGGTCTTTTTTGTCAAAATTTGATTTGTGGAGTAGTCCATGCAATTATATTGTCTTTTTCACAAATAAAGGATATTATTATTATTTTATTATTTATTATTATTCTTTACATAATTACTACCGGTATCAATCTAATTAAAATTTTTGCCAAACAACATTGTTAAATAGATTGATAGATCGAATTCACTGCTTTCGAAAAATGTAACCTTTCATAAGAGTTTAAAACTTAAGCAAAAAATTTGGAGCTATGAATGGTTCACAAAACATATCATTTGGTCCTGTCAATAATCAATCAATCAAAATCGTGAAATAATAGTTTCCAAACTTAATTTGTCTGTGTGTGAGTAATTAATAACATATGTTGTTTCAATTTATAACTCCAGAAAATTCAGAATGGTTGTTACAGATTTACTGAAACATGAAAAAGTATGATAGGATCAGTCACGTTATATGCAAACTGAAACATCTGAAGCTTAAATTATTTTAGATACAAAACATTAAAAATCCATCAGTCATCTCATTTGTCTAAAAAGCTTGAACTTAGTTAAATAGCAACATTGCAAGAAAAAAATAATTACTACTTTTACCTCGACATAACACGGCATTACTTCAAAGATCTTCCTCATATAAAGCTCCTTAATCGAACAGCAAATTACCAAGAGATTTTTTAAACGTCTTATCCTTGTTTAATTACAGAAAAAGGTTAAAAACATTTATTTTTGATAATGAGAACGTATTTTTTTTTATAATGATATGTATTGATTGATGTCCATGAATGTTTGTTTTTTGTTTTCTTTGTAAAAAAGCTCGAACTATTCTTTTTTTTATTTTTATGATTAAATTGTAAAATCTTTTGCTTGTTGGATAATAAAAAAATACTAATAATAATAATAAAGCGATGGAAAGTGTACCATCTATTTGTATGTTTGTATGCGCGCAAATGCCAATAAATTATTAGATTTTAGTCTAGACAATTAGGAACGCTGCTACAACTTAAATCGCCGATTATTTTGGCACACGTATCAAAGCCACCTGCGCTTAATAACCGCGTTAATTAATATTTGGTGGGTCTAACGCTTTTACCGTCGCCCGAAAATAAACCTTCCAATTTGTCCCAATTTCTGCAAATAAAACTCATCTAAATAACGACCTTTTTATTACATTTTTCAATATAAACTTCAACATAATAATTTACGTGTACGTTAGTTAGTTTACTCTAAAAGTGCAAAAAATTTTTGTCTGCACACGCGTTCCAGAATTTTGTTTACCAGTTCCCCGCGAAAACACTAAAATCTATTTTCGGCCACGCCTCCCCCCGCCCCCCACGCGTAAAAATAAACGCCAGATTATGTCAATAAACGTAGACCGCGTGCCAAATGAATATTCCCGAAATTTTGCCGAAAATTTATACTTTTACATGTGACGCGTATTGCCGAACGAGCCCAAACCGGCTTGGGACGCGCCCTTATTGTAACCCATCTGGAGGTTGAGTAATCCCTCGCTGGACCTCAACTGTTCTTCCGTGAACGTCCTCTCGTTTTTCTCGGCCATTTTCGGCCCCAAAGTTGGACCGTTCCATTCTGGATGCTTCTGGGTCAACCTTCCCAGCGCGTATAATGATAACGCGACCTAAAAACCCTTCGGAGTTAACGTCGAAATCAAAATCAACCCTCTTGGTATACCTGTGCGACGTTCCTCCGTTCGAAAAGGTCAGCCGTTTGGAATATTTCCTCTTGAGGCACGCCGTAGGCTTTCATGCCCGCTTGGAACCTCTGGATGTTTTCCATGAGCTGGAAGTTGGTACCTTTGGTGGCTATCTTCTTAACGGAACCCGGTGCCAGTTTGTTCATGAGGTTGCAGAGCACCACGCCGTCCTTGAGGATGTCTTCGAAGTCGCCCTTCGGCAAGGGTTCCCCCAGTACCTTCGAAATCCAGTCGAGCACTTCGGCTTCCAGTTCCTTGTTGCGTTTCTACGGTAGAAAATTTCGAACATTTATAAAAATACCCCGGGCACTATTTTGAAATCAAAATTGTGTCAGCTGTTTTCATAAACAAACGGTAATTTTAATTTGTTGTTAATTACGAGTTCGTTTGCCCCACCAAAAAAGCTCGACTAAGCTAAAGCTAGCACGGTCGCTCCTACTTACCGACATGACGGTGCGTGTATGTGTGAGTGGTGTGTAACTCGGGCGTCGCGGTGCCACTGACTGAGACGTCGGTCTACGTCTGTTCTAGCTTTATGAGAACGAAAGGCGGGGGCGTTTTTACATGTTGTGGTTGTTTGGGTATCTGATGCAGTTGAAAAACTATGTCGGATGTAAGGATCGGTTTTCATTTTTGTTTGCTTCGAAAACTGCACCCTTTCTCGTTAGAACCAAAAAATTCAAAATTAAAATGGCATTTATTAATTTTTCAATTTAAATAAATAATGTTTTAATAGTTCAAAGAATTATTTAATAAATCAATTATTTCATTTCAGAGATTGTCATTCTTTATAATAAAATATAAAAAAGTCTAGATAATTGATAAAGCACGATTCCAGCGACTTGTAAGAACGTATTTGTTGAAACGATTGGAGTGTTTTTGTTGCTTTATGTCTAGTAATAACAATAATAAAATTACGAGTTCATTAAGTTGATTAAGAGTTAAGGAACAGCAATGGGATTGTACCTACATATATCAAGCAACGAAATACAAAACAAAAAGAAAGCATTCTAAGGCATGTACCTACTATTATTGAGGTTAATTTGTTTATACAGGGTGTTTCAAAAAGCATTTCAACGTTCCACACGATGACGAGTGTCATTCAAAAAAATAAAATAAAACGGATTCTTAAAAACGTATGAATACTTATTGTTAGGGATTTATACAAAAGAACTGGTTTTGAGTTTTAATTTTCCCAATTTTTTCATTTTTATTTATTTAATTTTTTGGTTGAAAAGGAAACAAGAGTAAAAAATGTACTTTTAGAGGTTAGTACATAATAAAAATTGTCAAAAAATCAGTGACACTACGTAACACATAAGGTAACTCCCGTGGCTGGACTAATTTTCACTTTTTATCACAACTTTGAAAAATATCAGAATCTTGTAAAAAATGTTTGAGATATTATAACAAAGCTTTTTTTTTACATATAACATTAGCCTACGTTTAAATAAATAACTTTTAATAATATTTTTTTTAATGCACTACAGCCACAGCTGTTTAGTTGCATAGTCATTTTAAATATCATATAAGGTAAATCTTTAAGTCTAAAACTTGAAGTAAGAGACACGCTTTTGTTATTATTCAATTTCAAAAATTAACAAAACAACCCTTGAGCTTATACAGTCTATTTAAGGGAAATTTCTCTTACTCAATGATAATGTCTATTTGCATTTTTTATGAAATATATGTATGTAAAGGTCTAAAGATCAAAATAAAAATAATGTATATTGCCATAAGTGGTTCTTTTGGATATTTTTCTCCACAGTAAAAAAAAAATGAAGAATACCATTACTCTCCATTATGCTTCGAAATTTATGTTACGCGCAGTACATTTTCGGTATACTAGTACCACAGTTATAAGGTGCCAGGTCGGTATTGTACGCCACCTAAGCAAGTAGGTCCTACAGGCCTTAAAAGAATTAAAATTCCGCTTCTTAGAAGAGGTATTTTTTATTTAAATTTCTTCTCGAATCGAGAGTGATCAACAACTCTGAGGTCGTCGGATTTTTATTTTATTGGAAGCGTTTCAATTTTTCATCTGATATAATCCGAGCGCGTTTCCCAATATTGTGTGCAGTTTATTTTAGAAATGATTTAAGTGATTTTTCCACTCTCGTTCATATTTTTATCGAAACGGAAACCATCGGCGTACCACACCAAAAACAAGATCGCGTTTTGGCACAATCGACTCTTTAATATGTGTTGCCGTTTTATTTCGCGGTTTAATTATAGGCCGGTGTGTACTTTACGTAACATACGTGTGGCAACACTGGCAACGCCTTTTGTGAGAAAACTCCCTCGTGTCTTATGCCATGCGATATTTCCGCGACTACGGAAATTTGCAATTTCCGGCACTAAACGAACCACTTATGCTTTACACGGGGTTGTCGATAAGACAAAATAATGATATTGAGTCAAATAGTTCCTTTAAAATTGCAGCAGTTCTTAACCTCGTAATGTTGACGGAATTTTATTTACCTGATCACAGATTACTAATGACCTGTGGTAGTTTCTTTGGGAAAATATCCATAGATTGTCAGTCAAAAATTTTACGGTATGTTTGTGCAGGTTGCTGGAAAACGCGACCCCGAACAAGAACGGGAAGCTCAAGCGTGGATAGAAGCCGTTATCGGGCAGAGGTTTCCACCTGGAGTTCCCTACGAGTACGCCCTGAGGGACGGCATTATTCTGTGCACGCTCATGAACAGACTCAAACCGGGCATCATCTCCAAAATCAACACATCAGGTGGCGATTACAAAATGATGGATAATCTCAGCCAGTAGGTTAAACACAAATTGCGCTATCCAACAAAAATCCTCACAAATAACTGACAAATTGCTCAATAAGGGACATATGTGGAGGAGGATAGTGGTTTCCGTCTACTTAACGAGTTCATTTCGTTATCCCTTAAATCAAAATTTTTGAAATTCCATTTTGGAAAATGTAAACGTTATAGCAAATTATTTTTCATTTTCATACTTGCGGCAAAAATTTTAGATTTTTTTATTTTGAGTATATTTTTTCGCCTTCAAAATATATATTAACAAGCATAAATTACTCGCTTTTAAAATTAACGCAATGATAGAAAAGTAGGAAACAATTAAAAAGAATCTACTGTTGATGGACGATGGGAATAAAACAATATGTTCGTTAAATTATTACTCAAGGATGTCGTTCGTCATTTCAAAACCCTGTAAAACATAAATGAAGTCAAGGTCAAATTGACCATAGATAAAATTTCAATTTTAATGGGATGAAGAAAATGAAAACCATCGTTTCCCACTTAACCTAGTTATAGGTACTTGCCTAATCACCTAATAATAGGTATAATGTTTACAAACATACGAGAATTAATTTTAACTAATTAAACCTAACGAATTGCTTACAACCTAAAATAAATTGTTTTAGGGAGTTTAGGGAACATGGCGTAACTATAAAATTGCCGATTCGCTCAACGATACCTTAAATGGACAATATTTTGTTACTTTTTGCTACATACGCATGTTGCGATTTTACGGTCATTACCTAAAATTTAAAACCCGGATGACTAAGGCTAATTTATTTAAAAAATATGATTTAGAAAATGACGGAGCCTGAAAAATTAAACGCGCCAAACGATCTTTCAGCATATAGTCAAAATTGCCGTCCAAGGTCGCGATTTGATTGCTCATCTGTTCCGTCAGAAATAGATCGAACGGCACGGGCTTGTTTTCTTTTCCGTGGGCCGTCGTTTAATGAATCGAAACAGTCTTTGAATAATAAAACGTTTCAGGTTCCAAAAGGCTTGCGTCAAATATGGAGTACCGGACGTCGATCTCTTCCAAACCACTGATCTGTGGGACCAAAAGAACATCGCTTTGGTTACCACCACCATTTTCGCCATCGGTCGTACCTGTTACAAACACCCCGAATGGAGAGGGCCATTTTTGGGTTCGTAGACAACGGTACCAGTTTTACAGCAAAGTAGGATCATTTCAAATTTCAGGACCCAGACCATCCGAAGAAAACAAACGCGAATTCTCCGAAAGCCAACTCAGAGCGGGCGAGGCCATTATTGGCCTTCAAGCGGGTACCAACAAGGGAGCGAACCAGTCAGGTCAAAACTTCGGCGCGTCCAGAAAAATTATATTGGGAAAGTAGGGAAAATATCTCTCGATACCTTATTAGGTTATTATAAAATGAATTCAAATGTCTAATGTAAATCGCTGACGTCATTGAACGCAATCCAGTTCGATGTTATTGGTCTGTTCTGTAAACACAAATATATTTTTGGAGTAAGCCGTGTGAATTCATTGTTTATGCTCTTATTGATGGTTTTCCGAATTTTTTCACAGATGGCGGTGTATTAATTATCATTGAGGGATCATCAGCGTTCTTTTTGTTACAGCTGCGGTTATAGTGTCATACAATACAGGATCATGTGCCGTAATATCTAGCTAATCTAATTAAGGAGATCTTTAAAAATAAGTTGCGTAATCAGTAATCGTACCATCTCTCAACCAATGAAATAAACTAAATATCCGAAACCGACCACTTTCATTCTGTGTTTCGTAACGATGATCAAAGTAGGTGTTCAAAACTCTTGCGTTAGCAATTTGTGTACGAGTTGTGTTGTGAATGTTTGAATCATCTGCGATGCTGAGTGTGAAATGGGATCGTATTGCCATTTGCAAAATGATTGCTGCACAAGGTAAGTCTCAGTTTAAATAACCATGCATTTGGCACTTGAGATTTAACACAGTTTTTCAGAAGCTGTTCCGCCTCTTTTTTTATCACTTATTGTACGTTGCCAGATGTTTGTTACTGTTTGTAAATTAATAAGAACAGTTTCAAATTGTAGTAAGACAGTTATTTATTTCTATTAAGTCGTAAGTTTAAAAGCTATTTTTTTAAAAATATTTATGTCTCAGTTTCAAATTAGAGATGGGTCAATCATAAAGTCTGTTCAAGTTATCTGTTTTCATGCTCTCATAACACTTACAAAACAGTAAGTGTATAACATTTTATGTATATATTTCTATACGATGTAAGATATCTTTGTAAGTAAAATATAACGTCAGTGTAGCTTACTTTAAAATTCAACCTTGGAATTAACTATATTTTTGACGCCTTACACTAGAACATGGGAACTATATGTTTTTATTTGGTAGGTAAACTGCTGATAGATTTGCATTTTTAACTTTGAATTTGACGATATTTTGGAGGCACTGCAATAAAAATAGGAACTATGTTTTTATTTGCTAGATAAAGTCTATTAATGGATTCAGATTTTTTGGAAAATGAAACAAATGACTCGTATTTAGTATTATCTTAGATTCTTTACGTCTCAACTTAACTCAATTTGGTGATATTTTTGGGACTTGAACTACAAGTTTTTATTTGGTTGGTAACGTCATAAAACATAGGAACTACAAGTTTTTATTTGGTTGGTAACGTCTATTGATAGAAATCGCATTTCTAGGAAAATAAAACAAAAGACTCGTGTTTTGGGTTCTTTTCTCAAGTAGTTTAATTAAAAGTCGTATTAACATTTAATATTAATTTTATTGAATATGTATATGTTATAAACAATGGCAAAACAAATACAGCATATGTATAATAGTTAACTAAACAGGTGACTAGAAAGAAAATAGGACCTATTTTAAACTACATCGAAAAAAAAAATCGTTTAACAATGAAAAAATGATAATACCAACAAACGATTAAAAATACAATATTTAATTATTGAATCACAATATATTTCAAACCGACAGTCATTTGAAACGTTAAGGTTCATCTCACCGAGAAAATTATTTCTGAGAGATTCCAAATTTCAGAAATTTTACGTTCTCTGCGACAAATGTGTTGCTAAAATTGATCGACAGTGAAAGAATAAAATACTTAAATATATATTCGGCTATCTATTCAGTAACAACTTTAATAAATCGATATACCTAAGTATCTCTTAATTAATTTTAATTTAAAATTAATTTGCACCTATGGACGACCAAAAACGATTAATTTAATAAGAACCAATTGTTTTAATCCCATTCTCCACAGTATCGTGTAATACTGATTCCAAACAGCACCGAATCGGATGGCCGGGCAACGACTAACATTTAAATAGCTTAGTTTAAACTTTGGATAAGCCAGGAAACAAACTTATTAACCTATAATTTAAAGTCAAATGCGTATCATTCTTATACTTAAAGCAAATTTCGATTACTAATGGTGGCTTAGTAATGTTTCCCTATCTGGTAACTGCCGCACTTTCATACTGCCATCGGCACCGCACGAAAACAATCTCGAATGGGAATCGATGTGGAGCTGAGTCACTCCCTGTCCGATATTCTTAAAGAAGCTGCTTCTGGCGTGTTCCGCCGGCAACGACAACAGCACGTTCGGAACGGCCACTCCCCAAATCTGTTATTACAAAAATAACTCAATGCACCATCTTTTTTATTTATGACGGAATTTATGGATGAAGAACTTGACGATGAACAAATATACATCATGAGAAGATAACTTTCCAAGAACATAAACGAATTTTTTTGAAATGAATAATATTTAATGGTATAAATGGTCCTTTGAGCAGGATGTAAAATTTTTGAATTGAATTAGTAGAGTCTCTCTCAGACAGATGGAGAAATATAGGATAGGGTACACAAGGAGAAGATAAATTATGTGGAGGATAAATGCGCTCTTTTAAAAGCGAATAATATCTAAGGGTACAAATGTTCCTTCGCGCCAGATGTGAAATTATTGGATTGAATTAGTGGAATCTTGAATGAAAAATTATCATAGAAATTCATTGGACGAACCGGCAATTTTTAAAATAACAGGAATTTTACCTTAATGTCGCCGTCTGCGGACCCCGTGGCGAAGTAATCCTCGTGGGGATCAATGGCGATGCATTTCACCGCGTTTTCGTGAGCGTTGAACTTGTGCCGGATCATTTTAGACCTCACGTCTATCAGACAAACGTCGCCCTTTTTCCCGGCCGAGATGAGAACCTACGCAAAATCGGTCAGTACTTAGAAGTAAAGGGGGCAGATTGTACCCAAATATTACCTGATGCTGGGGAGCAAACACCAGACTGCTTGCTCCCTGGTCGTGACATGTGAACGCCATTACCAGAGCTTTGCCTTGGGGCAGGATAGAGTCCCAAATGCAGACGTTTTTGCTTTCCGAACTGTGACCGGCTAAAATTTAATGAGTAAAAATTTTGATTGATAATAACCGATGCGATTACCGGTCGCCAACAAGCTGCAAGATCCCAGAAACACGAAATCGCTGATTCCCTTGTTATGACACTGCAAGGTCTGCGGAAAAAAAGATTTGCGTACCTTAAGACAGATGGAAAGTGATACACTTACAAAGAAGGGACGCGTAGCGTTAACGCTTAGGCCCACTTGGAACAGGCTAAGTATGCCGTCCATATCTGCGACTCCGAATTTGTTACCGTGCTGAGAGAATCTGAGACGTGTCACTTTCGCGTAGGTACCGGGCGGCCTGGGCGTGGCCACGGGTTGCTGGTGCCCCCACTCCCACAGTTGAACCGATCCGTCGTGTCCACCGGTTAAATCTACAAGTACATCAAACGGTTTTCTTGTACGTGACCCAGCTGAGGAGTATACTCACACAGTGGGAGTAAAGGATGTGAAGTGATCCTCCGAACTCCATCGACTTTGTGTTTTAGTACCTGTACAAAAAAAAATTCACTAAAAACGAAACGAGAGTTCAGACATCGTGACGACCTAACCTCAGCTCTACCGGCATGAGGCAAACAAAGCAAACTACGCTGTTCACAACGCATGCAAAACTATTTCAAACGCTTCAAGACACTCTTCTATTCGTTGAAGCTATGAAATTAAAAAAAAAAAGAAACGTTTTTCGTTTTTATTTAGAGACACCAAGGGCGTTTCAATATTATTAAGCAGTTCCCTGGAGCGAATACGAATTTTTGAGTGCCTGGTAAAATTCAGCAGACTGTGTGGGAATATTTATAAGATAATGAAAAGAAAAAGTGCTAATAATCAAACAAAGCTGCAAAGTAATCTCTTTGGTTAGTTAGGAATCTGTAATTTCGACATCTTAAGATTTCCTACGGGGGACGGGGATGCAGAAGGATATTCCCAAAGTGCTTTCTTTTTATATATGTTTATTTGTTACCCTATCGATTTGACTAAGTTCAAGATCTGCTTCGGCGACGACTAAATCGCAAGCACAAGCCAACTGTTAAAAATGAAAGCACATTCCTCATGCAACATACGACGTGTGGAAAAATTGAAACCGCTAATGCGCAAAAAGATTTTTTTTCATTCGAATATTCTACGAGACCACAGCCAAGTACCAAGCGAGTCTCAACAGGCCATCTCGAGTGCGTAAGTGACATTCACCCGCGACAAACGCAAACTCAAAAAAAAAAAAAACAACAAAGTAATCTACCGGACGAAATTGTTGCGCAGGCGTTTCTAAACGTCAGGCTCGCGCGCCAATTTCAACCGAACCAATTAAAATCAACAAGGGTATAAACAACAATCGAGCCATCTAAGTAGTTAACTTTGCAGTGTTCTGAAACACACCGGTCGCAGCATGTGAGCCGACCGTAGCAACACCAGATGGACAAAATTGGAATCGTGACACCCCGGGAAGCTCAGCCCCTTCATCTATACAATACACACGCGCATTAAACACGTCGTCGCCATCGAAATTGTGGGTAAAAGCAGTAACGCAAACTGAGGAATCCCCCCGGTGTAGAGGTTAATCGTAATCAAACAGACCACGCAATTAAATAAGGTTATCGAAAAGGACACTCCAAACGGGAAACTTGTCAATCAAGGGTCGGGCAAATCTCTCACGTCAAACCTCGGCCGAAAACACTTTAAAACACTTTACCCCCGCCTCGATCGAAAACTGCGCAGAGAGGCTCGAAATAAAAACCGGCAGGGGACAAATAAAAGAAGACGACACTTACAACGCTCGTCCCGCGACCGCTCTGACTACCCAACCCGGGCTGCGGACTGCCCGGTTGCGTTTCTTTGTTTTTATCGCCCGAACTCTGGATCACTAGGAAAGGAGGTACGGTCGGATCCGGCGCGTCTTTTGTTAAGTTTAAGATATCCAACTCACATTCGTCCTCGAGCCACGCCGGCAGCTCGAGCAGCAAGGATATATCCATCTCTTGCAGTTCGCGAGGCGTGGCTACTACTATAAGCCCGCTATTCAGCTGAAAATAAAAATCGAAACGCTCATTGCAACTCGACAAACCAGCACTACCTGGTTCAAGCTGAACGCTGATATCGAATCTTGTTCCTTGTGAATAATTCGCACGGGTTCGAGTACGGGTTCCGACTGAGGTAGGACCTCGTCCAACCCGCTACTGATCGACTTCCGTTTGCCGAACACGGCCCTGATAAATATATCTTGAACGGGCTCTTGGTGGACCAAATAATTCCACAGCAGCCTGGCGGGTGCGGCCGAGCTTTTGTTACTAAACGGGGTGTTTTGCGGCTCTAGCAGTTGCCTACAAGAAACGTCAAGATATAATCCCCGGAGCGGTCGCGCCGTAGGGGAGAGTACCTATATTTTTGTATCGGCGGACCCGAAGTATTCTCGACGAAACATCCGGGGATAAATTCCCTCGGAGTTTGTCTCAGTTCTAGTTCTCGCTTGAGGTTATCCTGCCATTGGGTGAGGCTCCGCAGGCTGCTGTGGATCAATGGACTCGCAACAGGCAATTCGGATAGTTCCAATCCTGCCACCTAACGGGATTTAAAACTATTTGTTAACAACAAGCAGCAAATAATCTGTTCCGACAAACATCTAAATTCAGGAGGCGAAATTGAACAGAGTGTACAAGTTTGAAAAGTACCCAAACACTTACGGCCAAAAAGTCGTGGAGTCTGTTCTGCGCAATTCTCAATGTAGCCAGCTTAAGTACCAACCAAGAGTACGAATTCGGATCGGAGTGCTCGTTGTTTGCGACTTTGGTAATATTCGGAGTCGACTCAAACACTTCCTCGTCCTCGTCTTCATCTTCATCTTCACTCTCCACTTCATCCACATAGTAACTCGTTGATGGCTGGAACAGAACATAATGACATCGCCGCAATATCGCACATCGACTCTAGCACCTTCTGCAGTAAAAATGCCAATACGCTCATTTCGGGCGGAACGAATTGTTCCCTGTAAGTAGGTTTATCCTCTTTCATAGTCGACGGCTGATGCCCCAGCAGTTTGGTGTTCAACCTGACCCTTTGTTTGTTCAACCAGTTGCTCGGTCCGCTACCTTCCTCCACCTCACTCTGCTGAGACATCAGGTGGGGGTGCTGGGAATTGTTGTTGCTAATCAAACTCGCCGTTCTCAACAACTTCTTGATACCACCGCCGAACAATCTGCCCCAACTCTCACCGTTGAATGTGTGAGCGGTGACGTGGAAAAGAATTACACAGTCGCAGGTAACAAGACCGTAAAGTAAAAGCGCGAGGTATGTCGCGCTAAACGCTTCACAGAGTAGAACATTTAGTCTGGGTGTATCTTCGTCTTTTTCTCGCGCCAGCAACGCCCTTAAGCTAGTAACACCCGGCCATTTCGAAGGCAGCGTAACTATTTGCAAATTGTCATTGACGGATATTTTTCGTTTTCTACCAACCAAATGAGTCGAACAAATATCTTGCGAGTCTTGTAAAGACGCTTTGAATGTATCGGAATCGCATAACGACTGATATATACAAGCCGAAAGAGCGATCGCGAGATCTCTGAGCACCAACAGTTGGGTTTGAGTGGAAGTCGGTTTAGGCAACTCTACCATCTACAATAGCAACACAAATGGAGAAGCCAAGACAATGGTTAACTTCAATTCTTACCGTTTGTAACATATCGTGGGTGAGACCTTGCAGATATCGAATGGGATCGGCTATCACTGTCTTGCTACTAGCCACACTGGCGGCCAACAGTGGCAAGCTGGTAGGGAATGGTAAAGGACTGAGCAGCTGCTGGTGAGTCTTTTCCTGTTGCAATTCTTGCAGCAATAGCATAAGCTCCATTCTGACTGAAGCCAAGCCTCCAGTTGCCCCATGCAGGGAGCAGTAACTCAACAATGTTCTTAGCAGGGTTTCGTTGGCTATCGGAAAGAAAATTGAAATTACAGTAAAAGTGGCCTATCTACATATACCTCTGAGCCATCGTTTCCTCTTCGCCGCTCTTTGAACTTTCGCCTCAAAGTCTAATTTCTCCTGGACCAATATCTCGTGAAGCGTCGGCTTTGGATTCACCTCAACGACAATTCCTTCCGGTTCGGGCGACTTCTCTTGATCCGAAGGCTCTCCACCATCCCCGTTAGAGTAATTGCAAAGTTCTTTTAAAGCTTCCACTTCCTTTTCCAACCAAATGTACAGTTGATAGCGCAACTGACCGCCGTCTACTTCAAAACCAGTCGCCAGAGTGGACAACTCCTCCATCAAAATTTTAAGGCATGCCACGAATTTCAGTTGCTGAGCCATTATATCCACTTGATTCTGCACTTCGTCGTTTTCTTCTTCCTCCTCATTTATTTCGTTTTCTGTAACCTGTTCATTTTTCTTAACATTCATGGCTAGACCTCCGGAATCGTCGGATTCGGCATCTTCTTCATTATCACTCCACTTGAGGTCCAAATCATCAGTTCGAACTTCCGATTTCACCGGAGCACCCCAGTCGAATTCGGTCGCTTTTTGATCAATTTGTGGTTTACTGTCCCACGAAATAATACCCGTTGATATGATTTCTTCTTCCTTGATATCTTTCGGCGATACCACTGAAACAAAAATCATTTAACAATAGCCATAAAACAAGGCTGTAAGGCTCACGTGGCGTTTTTCCGTGTTTATCAGAAACCACGTAGGGTAGTTTAGACAACACTTCGAGCGCCAGAGCTGGACAGCCTGCCCTAAAATGTCCGTGAGCGGTGGCGAAATATAATTGTCTCTCTAATGGAGTAATAGACTCCTCAATGAGAATATGTCGCCCGTCAGGTAGCAAAGTTTTTCTTTGGCCGTAATTGGCCAAATGTTGTCGTACCAATAGAGGATGCGTCCTGAGATAGACATAGAAATTAAATACGTTAGGGTCAGCCTCTTTGGTTTCCCTAGCTTCATCATCGTGCGCCGAGTGTTGCGTACCAGCGTTGCCTATCAACAAGGTACTGAGGGACGCCTGGTAGTCTTTTAAAGTCCAAAGTGCCATGGACCTTAAGAAAGGATCAGGATGAGCTTTGGTTAAATCCTGATTTTCGCCTAAAAATAAAAAACATCCGCTACTGCCCCTCACCCACAATTGGTATTGCTTTTCATACCATTTTCATCGCACCCTAAAATTTCTTTATACAATAACTTCCTCAAACTATCTCCGTCCCCTTCGTACAAACGTACGATGACGATAGCTAACTGAAGGTCGTTAATACGGTGTAGACATATTTCCGTGGCGTCTTTCAAATTGCCTGCCAATAAGAAAAAGGCTGCCGCGTGCTCGAACCTTTGTTTTCCTAATAAAGCGTAAGCATTTTTCAACGCGGCTTTCCTCCACCTATCTTCGGAGAAATTGTTAGAGAAAAATCTGGTCATGCGCTCGTCCCTTTTAGATCTAAAAACAACCTTATGGTAAGCAATTTCCCTCGGTAATTAGATTTTACCTATAAAGACCCCACAACAAATTCTTTTTATTCATGGCCAGATAATAAAGAGCAGCGTCCATGGGATCTTGCTCGGTTTGGTAAGCGGCTTTTGCCAAGACTTGGACGCACTGCTTTAGCAGATTTAAGTTTCTGATCCACCATCCTACTCCGAGTTCTCGGAGTTGCGTCCAAGTGGGACATCCCTTGGCGTAACTGGGAATCAAATTTAAAAGCTCCTCTTGGCTCTCCGAATGAAACGCCCAAGCCAGATTGTTATTTCCCACTCCCTGTTTCTGGAACTGAGATCTTTGCGCCAAAGGAAGGCACCTCAGTAGATAGCTGTAATGCTTCATTGATAACAAAAACCTCAAGCCGCAGTCGTCGAGGTTGTCGGTTGATATTTCATCTGATTGAGAGACGAGATTTTCTTTGGCTATAGCGGATTTTGCCGCATCTATTGCGAACCTTTCTGCCAGATCGGTATTGCATGTCGAAACAGTATCTGCTAAGGCTAGAAGATGCATTTGATCTAAACTCGATAAACCAGGCAAATGCATGTGAGTCAACAATCTCGATAAGATTCTTCCTTGCTTCGGGGTGAAATGGGTCAGACCAATGTTCCTCTCCGACGGCCTCCTTTCCAAGTTTGGCACCCCGTCTTGATCCTCCAATAAAGTATCTAAAGACTCTTCCATTATCACATTATTATCGAACAGCTGTTCGTAATCCTTTTGTTCTTCTTGGGTCATGGGCTGTTCTTTATCAGCAGCTAACAGCGTCCAAAGAGGCAGCGGCGGTATATTGCTAATTTCGTCATAGTCTAAAGTTATTTCGCTAATACTCGCTCTATGTTCGGGACTACCTGCTGGAGGATAGCTGACAGAGAGGGTTCTGGATCTACTCCAACCTTGTATTTCTTCGGATGGCTCCTGATTCCCACCAATACATTTGACCAAGTGTGATAAAATCGCTTTCACCCATCGAATTTTCCCAGAATTGAGAAGTTCCATTAGCTGCTTAGGATGATATTGAGGTAACACCGGACATGCGATACGCGAGGCTTCGAACAGCCCGTAGTCGGGCATGTAGTCGATGTTCTGATCCTTATTGCGTTTCCTATCCAAGATTTGCAGATTAACCGAGCTTATCCTGCCGAGGGTCGGTATTGCGGCCAACTTCCTTTGGTTCTCCTGCGTTAAAGTTCTGAAATCCATTTCGCGATTGTTGGGTTCGATTTCGGCCATACCGTTTTGTTTCAAATTCGGATTCTGCGGCTTCCATTGCGTGTAAACGTGCATCTCGGAATCCATACCGACCACCAATATGCCGTCCCTTACCCAGCTGATCTGCATAGGCAGAGCAGGTAGACCGTCTGCCGTCTGAAGCTCGATCTTCCTAAGGGTCATCCACTTGAAATCGTCGACGAAGAGAGGCTGCGCCAAACTGCTGGCTTTCCTTAATATCGGCCTGAAACTGTTCATCGATTCTTTCATGGCTTTGACGTTGGCCTGAGCCAAGTCCGTGGACAGGGGTGTGTACAGCATGATCTTGCTACCACAAGCTACAGTTAAAATATGAGAACCGTCCTCGTTAGACACCCAGTCCAGTTGCACGATGTGTTTTTGCGTGAGAGGACAGATGTTGCCCATTTCGGTAATCGATTTGCGTAACGACTGCAGCGTTGTAAAACTGGGAACCGCCAACAACGTAGGTTTTATGGGTTCCGCGGATAGAGTTTGCCTGTCGTCGTTGGCCAGAGTGTGTAGCACTTCGTTGATCCGTTGTTTCTTTTTCAGGGTCCTCGAGTCGTACAGATAACTCAGGTCGAGGTGCCTATTGATGTCGATCCTGGGTAGATGAATGTTTTTCAAGTGAATGACGTCTTCCAAAATCCATTCCGTGCCGCCAGTGGATTCGCATTCGTAAATAGCGACGCAGAGGTTAATATACCTCGAATCCTGATCGTGTTTGCTCGGTCTGGTGAAACTTTTGCCGTATTTGTAAGCGCACGCCAATCGTCCCGAATACGCGACACTGATGTTCAAAACCTGCCCGTCGATTTCGATCGCGGATTCTTTAATCATGTTCCACTCGGTCCAGACTTTGCCGGAATTAATCACGACGTCGTTCTCCTCGAGCATTAACCCGGAGAACTCCTTCAAGTGGTTCGGATTACTCGATACCATCCAAAACCTGATGATACCGTCGCTGCAAGCGGTCGCGAAACAATATGGCGCCAAGCAAGCGGGATAAATAGAGGCGGAGCTTAGATGGCCTGCTGCCGGTGTCGCGTGAACGATCTCTACCCCGTCAGGCAACGGTAGGATTTGCTTAATCTCTCTGGTCACGGTCAGATTAATATGGGGACTAACTTTACCCTGCCTCAAATGCAACGACTCCATACTATTCCTCCTTGAGAAGTCGTTTTCGTCTTGCACGAGATTGCAATCAGGCACATACATCTGACTAGCCGTCAACGAGCACTCGTTATCCGTCGAAGCGATCGTCAATTTCCACATGTGTATGATCGTGTTTTGGTCGGTACAGTCGAGAAGGACGATAAAGAAAGGCTCTTCGAACACCGAAGATAACTGAAGATCGACCATCGCGTCTTGGTTGACCACGTTAGCCGTAGCGCTCCTTTTACCCGTAATCAATTGTTCTTGATAAACGTGCAAGAAGGTGGTGTTTTGCCATTGGATGGCTTCGGCGATCGTTTCCAATTGAATAATGCATCCTGGACGGGAGGTGCTCTGCTGGGAAACTATGTTTATATTTTCCAGCAGGGTTTCCTCGTTCAACGATGACATATCCGACACCGTTTCGTCGTCTGTATTCTGTTTGTTTTCTTTGTACGATACCAGATCAGCCAGGAGGGTCCTGGCATCGATCACGGCTTGATAAACGCGCAAACATTGACCGTCCGACGCCACGAAGCATGCGCTCGGCGAGTTTGACAGGTTGCCCAACGTACTGGACGGCAACAGGGTCGGAATCCACGCGACGTTGCTAAATGCCGAAGGTTCGGGCGAGCTGATTCGCGCCAATTCGCATATACCTCCGGATTTTGACAGCGGCCCGACCGCGTCAACTTTCCACAGTATAAGTTCACTACAAAAACCCTGGAAGGAAACTTACTTTTTGCGGTCCATAGGAAAAAACAATTCGTTTTTAATATGTCAGAGGGTGCGCAAAGAAAAAAAAAACGGATTTGTCACGAAATTACAAAAATATTTACCACCACAATGTGACCATATGTCCGCAATTAAGGAAACGAGCGTAGAATGCATACAGAGTATTATTGAATTGTTAAGATATAATTTAATGAGTGAAACTCAGGGTCATGTGACAACAATTACAGTAATCAAGAAAGATAGCTCCAAAGATATTACTGGCTTATTATTTTATCCACTAACACTGCAAAACGCACCAATATTACCACCTTATTAAATTCCAACCGTAATAAGTATTGTATTTCATTCTTTCAGATTTAGGCGACTCTGACCCAAATTTCAAAAAAAAAAAACGAGTCGCCTGGGTTATGTTACTACGTTTTCCTCTCAATACCATACAAGAATCTTGCTTTTAACATTAAGTATGAAATTGTTTATTAACTGAGCCTTCACTTGCTCTATAAATTTGAAACTTTTCAACGACTCCTTTCTATACACAGGATACGTCTATCTTTAGATAAGCATTACCACCACACCAAGAGGGCGAATAAAAAATAAAATAACAACGTTCCTAAACTACCGACTGGGTATTCTTTTTCCTGATGCAGACTTACGTTTCTATTGCGCGATTTGTTTTGGTCGATAATGTTATGGTGACTGGTGGTGAGAAGCAGCGGTAATACGGGGTGACAAGTGATGTCGTTCACCCTAAATCTGTGCCCGGACGCTCTGCTTCTGTGGCCAATACTTAAAACTTGGGCAAATTTACTTTGATCGCCGAAAGTGATCTGCCACAGATTTAAAGTGCCGTTATCGTGTTTTGTCACCAAATAAACGATCGGAGATGTTTCGTTTTGCTCCTCAGCGGAGTGTTGATGCTGAAACGTCAACAAAACTAACAAATTAATAAGCCCGCAATTAAAAGCAAACAGACTTCCGAATAGGGCTTGTTTTCGTCTTCCTCTTGCACGCTGGCCAAGTTTCTGCTGGTTTGCTCCCTTTGAATAACGTCTTTGACCAAATGCTTTAGCAACGGCGTAGTGCTATACAGGCTAACGGTGGTAGACATGCTCATCGAGTCACCGATAGGAAATGCGGTGGGGATACGCGTAGAAAAGGATACCTGAGCTTGCCGAAATGATCCGGGATGAAATTCATCCAACCATTCGACCACCCTACGCGTTATAAGTTAGCAGAAGATATTTACACCGTTATAAACGAGCTTTTATTGAAGGAGACCCGATAGAAAGCACATAACTGCCGCGATCAAAGATTTTTGTTTCGAAGCCACGCATGTAAGTATTTCGCTTTTCTCTTGACTGTCAGCCGTGTCGAATCCTCAAATAAAAGTGTGGTAGCTTCCCAAAAACCGATTTTTATTTTATTATATTACTGAAGTGTGACTGCAAAAAACTGGGGAAAAAAATGGTTCTCCAATCATGATTTGCACACCAGCAATGTTGAACTTTTATGAATGGTATGAACGAATTATCGGATCTCCTTTTTATGCAACGTCATGGAACGAACCATATTAAGAAGCTGCCGTCAACCGGATGTATACTAAACAATAAATCGGGACTGTGGTGCCAATCCCTTAGAAAGCTCTCGATTCTGGCGTCCACACCGTCAGGAGCTCCCGACTCCATGAGCGGTTCCAGGGAGAATTCCTCAGACTCAGGGTTTTCTACTACAGGTCTAAGAAAACAAAGTTATTGTTTAGGATGGCGCGATATACATCGAGGGCCACATTTACCGCGCAAACTCTTCCAAAAACAACTCCGCCTGTAGACTGAAGTGCATTTCTTTGTTATCCAACCAATGCAATACGAAAGCTGGACGCGGATTACAGTAACTTATGCTCGGCACCAAGGGAATATCGGTCTCCGCGTTGACGGACGCGGCCAAATGGAAATGGAGCCCGGGTGTCACTCCTGCATTATCATTTTTGAGGGAAACCATCAAAATGAAGCGATTAAAGTTACCTGTGCCGTGATAACCGTACGAATGGAAGTCGTGTACACTATAGGTGGAGGGCAGTGTAGGAATGGGCGGCGACGGGCCTCCGATACCGTGGCCGTGGTGCTTCGCGTTCCGCCTTATATGGAAACACGTTCTAAAAATAACATACGGTACCTCGAGACGCCGCGTTGCAGATACCAGTCATTTTAGCGTTCACAAAACACCAATAAATGTAATAACTAGTATGTTAACTGTCCACAGAAACGCGTCAAATAATAAAAAAGCTATATACACAAAAACGTGAGCTCGGAAATAAGTATTAATTCGCAAAGAAGCGCGGCTCTCAACTCCCCACTCGGCAAATACTTTATTCGACGCTCATTCCAACTTACCCGCACTTACACAGTATCCTTGGTATATTAAAATACAAAAATACAGAAATCCATTTGCTATTAGTGAAAAATCAGTATTAACCAATGTGTAAGGTGTATTTAAAGTAATCTAACTAGGTGTATTACAACTAATTTTCAATCATATGGAGCAGTTCTCAGTAAAAAAATTAACATTCAATACATAAAATGTTATAGATAAAATTAAATTCTCATCATCCCTACTACTCTTCATTAAATGTTATTCGTCAAATGACATATATACGCCTATAATAAGGCACAGAGGTAAGAAAGAAATCTCAACAAAGTATTTAAGAAATCATCTTGCTATGTGATTAAGACCGATTTATGCTATAACATATAGCTACTAGATACATTTAAGCCTTGCCTTTGCTGGCTCTATAAGCATTTTTGGTGCCAATCCCATAACATAAAAAATGTAGTTTAACAATCAACATGACCACTGACAGTTCTTCAAATTTAGCATTTTTAATCAACAGCTTTTGATAATTATGAGTTAGGGATACAATTTAATGAGAACATGTTCCGTAACCCCATTATCAGCTGGGCAATAAAAATAATGACCATAATTGGCGCTTATTGCTTGAGGATACTGAAATACTACTAGCATAGACAGAAGTAGAGTTAGTATTGAAAGAAATAAATGAGAACGAGAACTGCGCATATGCCTTTCCAAATCCATCATAAACCAACATTGAGCTTACTTCATATGTTTCAATCTCTGCATGAACCTGTGCTTGTGACGGTGAGTTCTAAATTTCGGGTGGTTAGCTTGCGGATCTAACTGAGATAAATTAACTAGACCGTCCTCAGGCAGTACGGTCTCCACCCACAAACGACATATATTGTCTTTACATGATGTCAGTAACATATTAGATACCGATCCTCTGAAAAACGAACTTTTTGAGTAACGATCGAAAAGCACACCCTTCGTGAAAATTTTACTTAGGCATATATTTGCTTGTAGTACGCCATGATAAATGTGTAACGGCTCTCGGGTGCGCTATATAAACAAACCCGTAGTCAAGCTCGGGTGGTTCGTCAGTACTTTTTGATGTAAAAAGAACTGAAATTTTTAAGTTCTTTACTTTTGCCATTTTTTTTCTATGGTGACTTACAATGTTTGTTTTCATACCAGATTTTTACTAGTCTGTCGTTTTCGCCGCAAGTGGCAAACAGGGTTCCATCTGGGCTAAACGCCAGATGTTGAATTGGTATTGCGGTGATAGCTTTCCAAACGCAATTCCAAGAAGTCTGCTCTTGGTCTGAAATTCCACAAAACATTTTTTTTTAAAGGAGTATTTGCATAATGATTTCTACCTTGTGCTTTTTCATGATCATCTTGATTATCTTCACCCTCAGGGCCACCACCCAGAGTAAAAGTTACAGCAGGTTCCTCAATAATTTGCTGCTTTAAGTGCCATAGTTGGACATCGTCGCCGGCTGTTAATAACCGGGTACCCTCGAGGTTCCAGCTGAGGGCGCGTATAGGAGAATCGGTTTTTAAAGTTCCCGTTTGGACCCACCTGTAGTCCAGACCCTGAGAGAAAATCCGAGAGTATAAATGGTACAGGAAACACCAAAAAGATTCTGGAAATATCAATAGTCACGCCCATTCTTATGAGAAACTCAATTATTAAGATACCATATTAGTGGAAAAGTATGATGAATGAATAAAAAATCTAATGAATGAGAAAATCGTAAAAATCTGGATGTTTTTCAAGCTGAAAAATTTGGTTGCTGTATGAAAATGAAAAGTTTAATAACAACACCATCATGCATTTTTCAGGAGGTGTTAACTCAAACCCTAAACATATTTTTTAAATCGGAAAACACTTAACAATACCTTACACCCATAACTTTTTTTAACTCTCTTCTGAAATAACATAAAATGAATTATTGAAACATTAAAATTAATTGCCAGACTTGGTGGCAATGATTTCATCAACTTACATGCACAGAATTATTATGAATTAAAGGCGTAGGTTCGTAAATGCACACGGTATTATCGTAAGCAGCGGCAATTTTGCCAGTATCACTAGAACAATCAATAGAGCTGATTCGAATGTAATCATGAACCGCGCCAGGTATAATCTGCACACGCTCGAAAGTAGAGGCCAAAATAACAATGTTGCAGCCAGCGGCATACGCCTAAAATAAAGTCCAATTAGGAAAGTAAACATAATGTCGTCCAATAAAACTTACGGTAAACGGGACACCTTCCACAGAGCCGACAGCGAAGCACTTGTCGCCCGCGTTACACGCGCCACTAACAATCTGGTGTAAATTCATATTTTAAATATTTTCGGTAATTAATTAACACATTTTAAACGACATCGCTAATTGCATGGGAGAAAATAATTTGGTTTTTTTTTTGTTTTATGACACTCGAAAGAGACGTGCGTGACGCAAATCAGCTGACTAATAAACATCAGGCTTTGAATAGTTTTGGTCGGTTATGTTACCCCTGATTTGTGTTTGGGTGAACTTTTGACGACGCCTAAGATGCTTGATAGTGACGTAATAAATACTATTGTTTTTCCCAAATTTCTCAGATTTTTATAAGATTTTTATTACAGGTGACAATTAATTATTCAGGATTGCAACACGATATATAAACGTGAAGTTAAATTAATTCAGGCCACAATCTTCATTAATTATTGTCATTATTATTTTACAAATTTTCTGGATTCCTCCTGTATCGGTTGTTGATATATTGATAGTATTACAGTAGCGTGTAGAAGTTTCTTCGAAAAATTATTGCTATTGCTGTAATAATTTTTATAAAAATATTCAAATTTTATGTCTCGGATCTGAATGTCGACTTTTAATGTTCCTTTGCAACTCGTCCGGTCAGGTGTGGTGTAAGGAAAATTAGTCACAGATTGGGAATGCTCTCATTTTAAACCGCAAAACAGGAAACGATGATAAAAAATTTTTCGTTTTATATATTGTCATTAACATTCTTGTCGGCGTGTATAGAGAGCCGAAAATGGCGGATCTCTTTCATTTTCGAAAATTAGACAAGGCGAGACTCATCGAAGTTTTAAGGGAGGTAAGTATATATCCTCTAGCTGTGACAAATAAATGCAGTAAAATGCATTCATGTAGAACGGGTACTACGAAGTTGCCACTACATTGCAACGCCTCGATGTCGACGGGAGCAACTTTCTGGTAAGCGGTTGATGTATAATAATTTCGCCAAAATTATAATCTGGGAAACATTTTCCCCTCCAGGACCTAACAGAAATTGATCTCTTGAAATGGTCGGTTACATCTTTCAAAAGAAAATTAATGCTCGATTGTATTAAAGAGATATCGCGGAACCCTAATAAAGTGTTATTGAAAAACCTCCCGGCAACGGCCAGGAATCAGAATTCCGCAACCATAAAATTTAAAGGAAGGCTCCAAGAGCTGCTGAGCAGCGGCAACCAAGTGCCACCCGACTGCGTTAAGCCGCATTTGCCTCCCAAGAACCATAAGAACGTGGATAAAGAAGTTTTCCCTCGAAATAAACAAACTCTGGGTTCTTGCCACTTGCCACAAGACGATTACATCGAGCCCGACGACATAGCATCTAAACCCGTACAGACGACAGAGTGGGCGGTGAAACCCAGACCTCCTTTACCCCTACCAAGTGACAAAGTGAGAAGATTTAAGCCTTCGTTGCCATTTCCCGACAATCCCCGCGACAGGAACCTCGAAAACCAGCGGGCGGAGACTACTGCCGCAACCATCACATTTTTGCAAAAATACCAAGTAGGTTTAAATAAAGAGAGGTCGCTACCGGCGCCTCCTCCAAATTTGCCCGTCGTACAGCCTTCGTTTAAAGCCCCTTTTCAAGACAGCGACGACATTTACGAGGCCGATCCTCAAATAGTGGATGATAATTTTGAAGATGCGAGACTTCACTACGATAACCTATCTGTTCAAAATTCTGAACCGGTTCGAGTAAAGAATGAACGCCCGCCCATAAAAAGCAGACCCCTGCCGCCGCTACCGTCGGCAAAATCCGCGGGAAATGGGCTTATGTTTGAGCGGGACAGCTGTGGCGGGAAAGTGTTTCGATTTTCAAGCGTTTTCTCGTTACCCAAACCTCCAGCTTTTGAAAAAAAGTTTACCGTCAACGATGCTTCGGGACTCGATCCAGATAGTGAATTTTCCGATTCAGACGACGGGGAGTACACCGAGGCGGCTAGTTGTAAGTATAGTTTGTTCGTAAATCGCATGCGTGATACGTCACGTAGGGGAGTAAGTGCAGATTTAGTGGTTTGTCATTATAACTTACAACGCAATAAATGTAGACTTTATCGCAAAAATAGCTGTTGCATACACAGGGTATATACGTAAGGGGTGTTCATTAATTTTTTATTTTAGATGATGTGACGCGCCACCCCTGTTATCGGGACATCGACAGAAATGGAGCGAAACGAATTTTGCAAAGACTTGAGGATGGGGCTTTCCTGTTTAGACCTAGCAACACTTACACGTTGGGATTGACGGTAATCCACAATAAAAAATGTTACAACGTCGGGATACAGCTGGAAGAGAATAGATTCATTTGTAAATCGTCGACCCTAAACGCTCCCAAATTTAATACGTTGGAGGAGTTGGTTGATTACTATGCGGAACATCCTTTGATTCTGAAGAATAGGGACAACAGTTGCAGTAACGTGTACTTGAAAATGGATTCGTTCAGTCACTGAGTTCAATAATAATCTTGATAATCTTGAAAATTAAATGTAATTGATTTATAAATTCCACGTTAATTTAAATGTTTAACGGCCTTTCGCTATAACATAATATCAAATCAAGAGAACTAATTATTCGTCCATTTAAATACTATTTTTAATGTTAGAAAATGTGCATATACTTATATAGGTGTATAAATGTTTAAAAAATAAATAGCAGTCAAAATGGAAGCACCAAAACAGATATTTACAAATTTTTTTCATGTTCACGGTTTCACTTAGTTTCTACTTTTTCTATTCTTTTTTTCATTAAAAAAAATACTTTCGCATTTCGAAAAATTTTTAAACAACTTAATGCAATTAAAATTCGCACCTTTACTTTTTATTAAACAATATGGCTGTTCAATAGTTGTTGTATTCTACAACATTGTCCCTCTAGCTAGAGTTCTCCGTTTTTACGACCTAATCCGGTATTTAACTTTTTTAAATTTTTATGAAGGTCTAACCGCAGGCCTACCTCGCTACATATAAATGCTGAAAGCTGATGGATTGGTGTAGAGTTTCATCGGTGAGATTCCTCAATTATTATTAGTACATGCAGTGAAAAATCCATTCTTACTTTTAAATCCCACTCTTAAAATACAACAGTCCGCACGGCACAGTTCTTGTCAGCTACATCGGCCTTGGTTTGTGGTGCACATGCTGAAAAGAATGATCCTTTCCGGCTTTATAACAGGACGTTGTAAAAACGGTATATATTTTGGAGAACTCAACTAGAGAAACGCTTAATTTTATGGGTAGTGAATCTTATTTAAAAGCGGCAGAACCATCTTCCCCAACGAACACATCTAACCAGCTGGTAAACTTGGCGTCAAAAGTGTAATCAGTACCTAATCTGTCTTTAGTAGGTCCATCAAAACTAAACTAACCAAAACCAGCCAACATTAACCTCATAAATTTAATAACGTAAATTAAACATGTCTATGAAGTAAACTTCCGCAAAAATTCGGGAACCAAGTTCATCTGCCGGTGAGACGCTTCATCTTCGCCATTGGAGCTTCGAATCACGTGACCACCTTATGCCCTTTTGTTAAAAAATATCTCCCTGAAAAATAGCCTTTGCGTTTTATAATGGCAGTTGGATAGATTTAATTCCATCCCCTAATGTATGCCTACATTTAAAAACCCACGTACATTATTACCATCACCGATTGATTCTCATCAAATACCAAAACATAACCTCTACATTTTGCAAATGGACGAATGAGCCCGTTTATTGTTATGTTGCAACAAACTGTGCAGGACTATAGTAAGTATGTGGACGGGGATGGTTTCGCAGCCAAAGTGAGTCGAAAGAATGCGCGTAATACTTTTACTCGAAGCGGCCGCCATTTCTCAGCTGTTGCCGCTGCACAAGACTGTGGACGACCTGCAGGCGCGGCTCGAAGAGTTTGAAACGATGCTGACTTTCGTACAGGCCGATGCGAAAGAGTCCCGAGATGTTTTGATTAAAATTTTAAGTTACAAACCGGAATTCGACGAGTTGTGTGCCAAGATCGACACTATCGAAAGGCTAGTGGGTCACGTCAAGACCAATTTTGCGGGGCTCGAGACAGAAATCGAGAAAAAGGAGGCAGCGATGGGAATTGCAGACACCGCCAGCAAAGTGACAGGCATTTTTACGCCATTTTTCGTAAGCGCGAGTGATGGGCTTGCTTTTTTTTGCCTAACAGATATCGATTTTTAGAAAAAGACCATGGAGAGAAAGCAGGGCACATACGAAAAGCCATTTAAAACAGAAGATTATTTTAAATAAATCAATAAAAAAAATTTTAATGGCTTCCGAGTAGACGAATTTGGGGATGCAGACGAGTCTAACCTCAAATCTTACATTTGGGGCCGGGTGGGGGGGGGTGCAGTGCTACTGCCCCCAGCGTTCTGGGCGCTTTTCAGGGATCTGAGTATTTGTGGTTTTTATTTACTTGTTTATTTGGCCCCACAACCCAGGCAATTTGGCCAGCTTACAAATGTTTGAAAGTAATGCAAAATTCCTAAAGGATGGGTTCTTAGAGAAAGGGTCTGGACTATTCCACCATCCTCCAGGTTTGTTAACATAACATTGGGATAAATTCATCTAACGGCTCCAGCAATTATCATATACAGGATATCTGATCCCATCTGGTCTGGATACTTGCGTGAATATGACATCCGGAAACCGAGCAATACACCATACAAATCGATAGACATCCTCACAAAAAAAGCACTAATTCACAAAATTATAGGCACTACGCCTCTAACAATTCAATTAAAGGATGTACTAAAGAAAATTTTTCAACTGGTTTCTAACTTTATTAAGTACTCTTAGAACCAAACAAAAAAGTGCAAATGCTATATTTGTTATTTATGTAGGATGCAAAAAGATCAATTTCTGGTAGGCCCAAAATGATCTGTAATTTTTTAGGTATAACTTTTTTTTTTTCCAAAGAAACTTCCACAGGCTACTATAATAGTTTTACAAAACACTGAAGCTCTGAAGAAGCAAACAGGATTATTGGCAAAATGTCACCAAGATTGACTTAGCAAAAATTGATGCAGGAGGAAACCAGAAGTTTTGTAAAAAGTTTAACTTGTTATTTATTACAAATTCCACTAATATTTCTTGATCTAGGATGCTCTCTAGTAAAATAGAATCTAGTTCATCTAAAGTTTCCTGTATAGGAATTTGGGCCCTATCAGGCCCGTGTTTTAAAGTTCAATTGGACCCATTTTGCGAGTTTTTATTGGAGTGTTTTTCAGAGGTCCTATTGGACCCTTGGATTTTGGGATTCTTCAGCAATATTTAGCTTACTCTGGGCGGGTGGCGTATTGGCCCCTCCTGATGACCGTTGGGCTCTTTGGTGGAATTTTTTGGCAAACCTTGTCTATTGACCTTAGGTATGTTCTGTTTAACTTTTCCAAGCTGCTCGGCGTTATAATTGTCGTTTGATTCTAAAGAGGTTGAGGGAGGGCTTCATTTTCTTTTTCTGCTGAGCAATTTCTCCAATTTATTGATCGGTTCTTTCAAGACTGAGTGGGATCTTTCGGAAACTCATGATAGCAATCGATGTTTTCGACCCACTTTTAATTTGTTTTTGTGATCAATTTTATTTACCCGTGAAAGACACATGGACCGTACGCACGAGAAACACATAGTGAGAAGTTAGCAGCAGGATCGCAAGTGGGCACAATTGGCTCTTCTTCTTTATATATATATCATAGGACAGGACAATGGTATCTGTTTCATTCTATGCGTTCAATATAGTCACCGAATGAATTAATAAATTAGTATTATTCCGATGGTCACTGATATCTTTAAATAGCCTGTTCCACCCTTTTAACTTTGGTTTGTCCTTTTTTGAAAGTATCCCCGTTTGACGTTGTTTTCAGTTAAAACGGAGTTAGTCTGTGACATCGTGAAATTGGGTAAAGTGCAGCGTATAAAAATAATAGGCTTACGTTGAAAATAATTGGATTTTGGGTAGAAACTTTTATATTTGCCATTTACTAGTTATGACACTGCCTTAATTTTTTTATTACAATAGAAATGCGTGTTTTTTTGAGATAGTCGTGAAAATAAAACAACAGCAAATAAAAACACTTTTAATCGAATAATGCGAAAATAGAAATATCTGAAACCTCAATTAGGCGCGTCGCAACGCGCTAACGTCTATCTCTACCCCTGCTACGCTCGTCTCTCGGGCTACGACGGGGACGTTCCTTGTCGTGTCGTCTTCTCTCGCGACTCCTACTTCGACGACGCGATCTCCGGTCTCGAGATTCCCTCCGTTCGCGGCTACAATGACGCCCGTTCGCCCTATGACCTCGTTCGTCACGAGGTCTATTTTTCCTTGAACTACCGGAATGGGTACTGTGTCTGCTACTGAGACGCGACGATGGTCTTTCTTTATGGACGCCATCTCCGTTAGGATAGGAAACGCTGTTTTGGCTGGCGACATTTGTACTGTAATCTTCCAAACGATTGATCTGATCGGTCGCATGTTGCAAGACGTCCTCTGTGTCTTTCTTTTGCCTCAACCATTGATGGTACAAGTCCATTTGGTTGTCGATTACCTCCCGCGTAATTTCGACTTGACTTTTGCGACTCGTGTGCACCGATTTGTATTTTATTCTACGTCGTTTCGCGTCTCTCTCTTTGATTAGCTGCTGCTCGAAGGACAATTCTTTGTCGCCCTCTTTTTCATTGTTGACGGACCTGAATATGTATTGTTTATATATATGCGAGGAAAATAATAAAATCTGAACATATTTTTATTCAAATGAAAAAGGACATTATGAAAGAGACAAGTCATATTGACCTCATAAAATAGTAAATAAATGGTACTTTTGCCTTATTCCTTAGTGTTATTTATAGAGAGAAATGAGTTATAAATGATAAAAGTAAAGCTTAATCGCTGTTTCCAAATACAAACAAATACTATCCTATCCTAATCACATTTAAATTGGTCAAAATTTGCAAAATGTACAAGTAGATCAAAAATCAATCAATACTTTATGTCACTATTATGCCACCAAGTATAAACCCTTTATTTCAAAATTTCAAGGCACTGATCAATAGGTTGAAATTTTTGTTTTGCTGCAATTTTTCTAATTGTCTTAATTGTAAAACCTTTTATGATATTAGTAAATAAGTTTATCATTATCATACTTACAAGGTAAACTCTTCCGGTTCGGGGGGTGGTTCAGTATTTTTGACGCAATAGTCATACAGAGCCAGTCTTTCGTCTGCTGAAAATGTAGAGTGTAGCCGATCTGACGTCATTGGATCAGGATCGTGACCATTCCAAGCTACCAAAAAAAGTTTAGTCAGAAAAAAATAGACATTTTTTTCTTTTGAAATTTTTTCTGGCCTTAGTACCCATGCCGAGATTTTTGAAGCTACATTTTATTGTCCAGCAAAAAAAACTGGGCTTTATTCTTTATACATAAAATTAATTTTGTCTATCTGAATATTTAAAAATTTGAGTTTTATGCAGTTCTCAAAAGTTAGCTAAGTAATTTGCATGCGTACCTTAATATGAAAAAGGATATACAAAAAAAGGATATTAAATGATTACAGAGTTTAAACAGTTGGTTGTCAAGACCATAGCAAATTTCTGAAATAAACAAATTTGCATTAAATCTCAGCCAAAAATATCAGTTGACTGAAATACAAAATTACTATTCTCAATGTTTCTTCTACCTACCTGCTCTAAATGTAGAATTGCTAAACCTTGCCGTGCTCAACACTTCTATTTTAGTTTTATTATCTAGTTTTATTGTGGAAGTAGTAGGACTTGGAGTATCCGACAAGAAATCTCCGTTAATATCATATCCATATGAGCGTATTTGGCACAGTCCAATGTGCTCAGCACTGGTTGCAAATGATAGCAAATGATTGGGATTTATGAGGCAGTTTATCTTTGGGTCTTCATTCTACAACAATATATACATTAATTAGGTATTTTACGGACCTGTTGTTTCTTTTTAATACCTCGACAGTATTCTTAGCATTCCACCCAAGAGACTGCAAAATTGCTTCCACATTATCCTTTGAAGATTTAATATATTGACTGAGGCTTTGCAGTTGTTTTTTTCTAACATCTATGTTGAACTCCATTTTATAAACGCATTTGTGTAAAAATTGAAACCTACATAACTATTAAACATTAAAAAAAGCAAGAGTAAAAAACCGCCTCAAAAATAATGTAGCAACTTTGCTGCCTCTACGTATTACCTGGTTTAGTTATTGGTTGCTTAGATAAATTATTGCTTTGTGGTTACTTCTGTGGTCAGATCATGGAATATAATTTGGTTAAAATACATTACTTTATGTTTACTGCATACGAAAAAGTTTTGTGGTTTAAATTTAACACGAATCTTTAATACTAAATTTGTTCAGTAATTGGATAATAGGGCGTTATTTTTCTGTGCCCCAAGCTTCCCAACTAATCAAATAACCTCCAAAAATAATTTTTTTTTCCAATATATTTTGGTTAGAAATGTCGAGTCTTATTAAAGCACTTACACGTTTATCGATTCTGGAAGTTGTTAGTTTACAAAAGACAAACGTGCGGTCTAAGACAAAATTCGTAGAAAAACCCGTAACAGGTCACGGAATAGCATTTAGAAGAAAAGTGCATTTTCCTGAAAAGTACACTGTTGAGCCATTGAAGGTGACAAATTTAGCAGGCAGGGATCCCAACACGGGTAGAGTTGTTTGTAACGGCATTGGGGGTGGTATCAAGCATAAATATCATTGGATTGACTGGAAAAGGGTAGGTCCAAAGGAAGGTCCCCCACAAGAAGAAAAAGTGATTAAAATTATAAAGGATGGTTGTCGAACAGCATTCATTGCACTGGTTGCTTATCAGGACAAATTAAAATATATTCTAGCCACTGAGAATATGAAAGCTGGCGATATTATTAAGACGTCTTGTCATATACCTAGAATACCAGGTAAATTGCCTTAATTATCTCATACAACTAATTTAATTCCAAACACTTTTAGTGAAGGCGAATGAGGGAGATGCTTATCCATTAGGTGCTCTTCCCACAGGAACAAAAATTAATTGCGTTGAGAAATATCCAGGTTTAGGGGGCTTCCTAGTCCATGCGGCAGGAGGATATGCAACAATTGTACGTAAAGAGTCAAATAATCATGTTGTAATCAGTGTTCCTAGTAAGAGAGAATTCAGTTTACCAGAAACATGTATGTGTACAGTTGGAAGATTAAGTAACGTGGAGCATGACAGTACCCCAATTGGATCAGCACAAAAAAATCGAGAATTGGGAAATCGCCCCCGATCAGGATGGTGGCAAAGAAAGACCGGTAAGCATGGTCGCAAACTACGTAGACCACCACCTGTAAAAACAATTGGACCAAAAAAAATAAGCACTACTGAAGTTGTATCCCTAACCTATAATGGACCTTTTGTTAAAACAATGCCAAGTCAATTTCATTACTAAAATGTAGTAGAAAGAAATAAGTTTAATAAATATCAGTGAGAAAAAGGGTTTTGTTAATTATGGAAGATAATTTAATTTTTGTTTCAAGGAACAATACATCTTGCAATTTTCTTGAAATTTGCCCACAAGCTAGAAGAAGAAGAAGAATAATTTGTGAGGTTAGGTCTGTAGGTTATGTGTAAACATTCTCAGCTGTGTGTTTTTAATATTACTTTTATTTGTAATTTAATGTAATGACTAAAAAACACTGGATATCTGTTTGGCACTATAATTCTTCAATTGGGCCCAATTCTCAGTATGTCGAGATTACGTGTTGCTCATCAGATTCAGAGAATGATTCCAGTAATGCCATAACAAACTCCTATTCAAATTTAGAGGACGCTTTAATATCTGACGGGAGCAGATTAACTTTAGAAAATAGTTTAATAAATTCCCCAATTATTGGCGGAAACAGTGTGGAGTTGTCGGAGTTGTCGCCAGAAATATCTCAATGCAAACCATTTACATTTCCCACACCACTATCCCCTGTGATAAAAAAACGACGTAAAATATTTAAGACAAGGAAAAAACATTTAGTTGAAATCACAAAGGCAAGGGCTGAGATTTTTTCTCCAGATTTATTTAAATACTCAGAAGTTGAATGTGCGTCTCCTACATTAGATTTGTTCAGTCAAGCCAGTAAATGCATTGAACCATTTCCTAGCCAGTTGGGTTCTGAAGTTGTTGCACTTGATTGTGGCTCAAGTTCGTTGCACCAAAAACCTCCAAGAAAAAAACGAAAATTCAAGAAGGAAAGTTTAGCATACCAAATGCAAAAAGTACTGAAACATCAGAAGGCACGAATTTCAATATGGCTTCATGAAAAGGATAATGATTTAGAGGATCATCTTGTGCAATTTGAGGATGAGCCATTGATATTTTTTGTTTGTAAATTGTGGAAAGAATATGGTAATACTATACTAGAATGCAAACAGGATTTTTCTGCTGATGTGACTGGTACAAAATGGTTTATGGTGGTAGTTGGAATAAATACTATAGCAAATATTAAATGGGAGATCTCAAAAAAATACATTTTGTATCCACCATACTCTACAAAAAGTGTGTTTTATAAAAATTTATCAGTTAAATGTTATTACAATGTTTTCAAATGCATGGAATACAAATATAGTTAAAACATAAATCATTTATTTATTAAATGACCACCTATTAATAACCATCCTTTATTTTCCTTAGCTGGATACATTGAATATAAGTGTTGAAATAATAGGTAAGTGGTAAAAAAATCAAAAACACAAAAATATGTTTTTATTAATTTTTTGCTGTTCATAAAGTTTCAGTATGAGTAACATTTTCCAGTAAAATATTGGTGGAAGAATATAGACACGCAATTAAAGACAATGGAAAGTTATTTGCCAGTATCTAAATATTTTATGGTTGGAAGATGAGTTGTACAGGTTCAAAATGAAGAATGTAATGAAACATGTAGTGAAAATAATTTTGTTTTTATAAATTTACATATAAAATTACTGTCAACTCTTATTAGTGTGCATAGTGATAATCTTTTCACTAGTTCTTAAAGTATAAGTCTTTTAATAGAAGTAATTAGGAATTATATGTGAGTGTAGAATGATTCAATTTTGATTGTCGAGGTAAAAAATCCTGCAGTATAAAATAAAAATAAACTTAAACACAATATACATTAAAATTAACAAACTCTGTTTAAAAATATTTCACATAGATACACGAAACACTCGTCTCTGAATGTTATGGAAGAAATCTCGAAAATACTGCTTGAATCCCTTACTAAAACGTATCATAAAATCGAAATTTTATTATTAACATAAAATTCGATTTGACGTTATTGCATTTTTTGAATTATTCACCCTGTTTCGCGATAACTCGAGACGATGTTATAACAACAATGGAATAAGTATAATTCCACACATCAACGTTACGTATATCTCCGGGACAATTATTGGTCTTTAGAGCGTTATACGGATAGAAACATCTTTTAACACCGATTAAAACATACTATGTATTGCTGGTTCCCTTCAGGTACTTCCTAATGACTATTGTTGCGAGTAATAAGAGTACTCCGCACTGTATTGGTACAATTGCAAATTGTGGTAAAAATTCTGGATGCAAAAGTTCTTGCAGACGTTCTAGCGCGGTTCGACCAGGCTTCGATTTTTTTTGTTCCATCTGCGGGAAAAATAGTTACACATAGAAAAATCACTGAAGATTTCCGCCTTAAAATTCACATAAGTGTTTATAAATGTTTCTTTACATTTGTAATGAAATAATGAGAACATGAATGAATTTTCAAAGGTTTCTAGCGTAACTATACGCAGGCCAAAGGTATTTTATATTTTTTTTTAACCAATGAGAGCACGCAGTTCGTGAATTCGACAGTATTCAGTTTGGCTGTTTTTTTTTCAGCAGTATTTGGTCAAAATGTCCCAGATCTCATTAAATTTTAAGTGAAAAAAACGAGTTACTCGCGTGGACATCGCTGTTTTGAAAGAAAATAGCACAAAATGCAGGTTACAGTGTATGACATAAATTTACGGTAACTACGACCTCTATATTGTCTAATAGCTGTATGGTTTTTATATCACATTAATATTAATGTCGCATATTGTTTGTTTTGGGTATGGAAGAAAAACGATTTTTTTTTTTACGATCACCACAGAATACTAACGACCACCGAGAGAATGGTCTAGTAGTGCGGACTTGTCAGTGGTGCCTTATACATAACATTAAACTTAACATAACATGGTTAGGTGGCTTTCTGATTAGTCTCATTCCAATTTAGAAAACATGTCTTTGTTTTCTTTAGGTGCTTAACTGAAACCTAGGCAACACGTTTTTTTCTATGCATGTATGTGCTAAGCTTAAGCACCCGTCTGATCCGACATCTAAGGGTTGTTTGGTCCCTGATGATGTCATTATTGCTACCTTTAATACGTTTGATTTCCTTTCCCTGTCATCATATAATTTAGCGATAGATGTTTTTAACCAATTTGAATAAACAAATGTGGTTTAGTGTATTAAAAAATATATATAAACTTTACCCACCGTAAAGTGTTTTATTTAAAGTCAACATTTTTTGTTGCAAGTGGTCAGGGCAGTCAATATTATTATTACCAACTGAACAAAGTTCGTTATATTTAAAGCCACGCTACTACTGTGACGCGTTAAAAACCAAAATTCGTGCAAATAGCTTAATCAAGTATATACATATTCAACTAGCAAGCAAACCTAGTAATACGATATGTGACAATCACAACTTACTTTGTAATCCTAAAGCATCCTGCAAATAATACGAAACTGGCTTAATATTGATCGTAATTGAAGGGGGGCTTGTGTATAGAGCGGGGAAATCTCCCATGCGAGATAGAAATTTCAACTTTCAACATTCGTTATAATTATTACCAATTCATACATTAATATATTCCATATATTGGGAAAGATGTCAATTCAGCGTACGTACATTATAAAATATGAAAGATATAGAGATGTTAAATCTTAAATCGGTTAACTCTGAACAAAATATTTGGATTATTTTTAAAAGCGCTTTGAGATCAATAAAATGGTCATTAGAATTTTACACGGTTTATTTTTTTATATCTTTTTTTCTCAAAACCTGAATCCTTACTATCTTTACAACCTATCGAGATGAAAAGACAACCCTGACAAATATTTTTAAATTAAAATCTGTTATCCTCATCTTGTAGGTCGATAAAAGGTTGAGAGAGAAACTTTCTTTTGCTTTTTTGCTTTTCAATAAACATTTTCGATTTTTTTTTTTTTTTTTGATAATGTAAGGAATATCTCCAAATTAGGAAGGTTGTTGTTAATTTAACCCGTGCGTGTTGTCGAGCATCCTTATCTTTGACACTGGTATATGATCGTTTTTAAAATTAAATTTAATACAGTTGAAATTTCCACGCGGCAACTGAACTTTATCAATTAGGTAAATAAATGTCATCGTTAGGAAAATAGCATGCCATATATAAAACCGTATATAAAAGCGAACTACAAGACGACATTCAAAAATGAAAAAAAATTCCCAGTTAACTGAATTAAATCCGATGTACCATCGCGTCGCAGCATACCTACCAGTTTGCCCTTTTGTTTCGCGCTACCGTTTCGTTTTTCCGCTTCCTTCTGGGCCTTATCGAAAAGGTCGCCCAGGAAATCGTTCACGTCACGCATCTTATCCGCATCGTTTTTGAACTGGGCTATCCTCAGGTCCAGCGATTGATTGAGGTCCAGCTCTAAGCTCGTCATGTTGTCGACTTGTTGATTTTAAACGAAAGGTGCAATATTTATGCGTTTCCAGCGGACACTTCAGCACTTTTGGTTATGTTTGTAAACACCATGCGCCCTTATATTGATCCCACGGAAATAGCACCGTCCCAGAACTGGGCCCACGCCGCCTCGGACCCGAGATTTGAGACTCGGGAATTGAAAAACCTGCCCGAAAAAAAAAAACAGCTCACGTGTGTGTGTGTGGGCACATGTAACCTTTGTTGTGGATAATAGAACATGTGTACTCGGCTGCGTGAGCAATCTGTTGCAGCGGCGCTCGTCACCTTGACGTGACATGATAATCATATTAGTAATTGCGGATGATACTCGGCGCGCAAAAAAATCTTTTTTACACGGTGTTTGAGTTGAGTTTTTGTTTTTAAAGGGTTACTTTGATTTTGGAAAAGTTTCAATTTTGGGACATGTGCGGCCCTGTTATGGCTACTTTTTAAAATTCCTTTAATATTGTACCGTGCGTTCAATTTATCTTGATAACATTTTAATTGGCTGTAACTTTTTTGTTTTTAGAGATATCATGGTAAACAAAAAAACAAAATGTGGGGTTAGTAGCCTTGTTTTTTCCCAAGTGACGTATAAAACAAAACTATCAATTTTCTGACATAAGCCTACATTATATTTTTTAAATGGGACTTCCTGTATATTATATATGTGTTCAATAGAATATCTTGTTCCGATTACAATGATGTAACACACTTTAGTCCACTCGTTTTGACAAATCAGCAAAAATAGGAAATTTTTATATAAATTCAGAGTGACACACTAAAGTAAAAAATTATTCGACTATTCTAAATATATGACCACTATTTTCCTGAACACATTTCTCATACACTCTAATTGTATGATATCTTGCATTTAGTAACGTTTCCGGATTGTCTTTTAACTGATTAATTGTTGCTGAAATCCTTTGCCGAAGTTCCACGATATTATTACAAGTAGTTCTGCACACTTGATATTTTATGTGTCCCCAAAAGAAAAAATTCATTCAAGCAGGGGTTGTTGGCTGGCCAATCCATAGTTCCGCCGTTCCCTATCCAACCCTTGAGATATTCCATGTTAAGAAAATTTTTAACTTGCACAACATTCTGAGGAGGCGCACCGTCTTGTGGCCATATAATCAGCGCTTATATATTTAGGGGTAAATCTTCTATATATTGTTCTATTTGGTGCTCTAAGAGTTGCAAATAATGATCTCCAGTTAACTCTCGTTCTATAAATATCGGACCCAAAATATGCCCATCTATGACACCATACCATTAATTGATTGGTACCCCTGGGTTTTTATTTCGTGTTTTTATCTAGGATTATTTAAAGACGAATATCGCGTATTTTTGTAGTATCTTGTAGTGAACGAACTTTCATCAGTCCATTTAATGTTTTTCAAAAAATAATTATTCTCATTATGTCTATTTAAAAAATCCAAACAAAAATTTAGTTTTTGAGTTTTACGAAACTAAGTGGAAAATTGGAAAAACCTGTGTCTTCATAAACTCTAGTAATAGAGGAAACTGGATGTACTTTATAGAATCCTAATATGATTGTCTTATTTTCTTCCTTTAAAACATTACGATTCCGACATGCCTTTTTAGCATATGATACGTTACCGTTTTCTGAAAATTTCTTTGCCAGCCTTGGAAATATCTGTTTTGAAGGAGCTCGGCGCTGTGGATAAAGTCTATTATACTGACGATGAGCTGCGGTTGCACTTTTATTATTTAAAAAGTATACTTGAAGCACATCACTCCTTTCACGGATGTTAAATTCACGAAAAACCATTTGTTGTTTATCTACTAATATGTCAAACATAAACATATTTTTATTTGTCAGTGGGGGCACTCTTTAAAATGTTATCAAGACAAATTGAACGCACGGTACAATTTGTCCCAGAAGGGCTAAAACGACCAAAGTTGTATTTCTTAATGGCACCTCCTTTACGTTATAGCATTTTCGGATTCTACCGACAGAATGAGTGCACTTTTTCATGTGATTTTTGATACCTAAATCTTAAGGATTCTTAAATAATTTAAATTTGTTGTGATTTGCAATTAAAATAAATTTTATAGCTGTATGAAAGTTCTCTCACTAACTTATTTGTCCTAACAGTAAAAGAAATACAAACAAAATAAGGTATTTTGTGCATATAAATTTATTATAAATTCCTAAACTAAATCATTGTTAAAATTTTATAAGTCCATATGTTTTGCTGTGATATTTTGTATTATATTTGCATCCATATTTATCACTATACCTATGACTGTAATAACAAAAATAATAATTTTTGACATAATAAGAACTTTATGTTTCCATAACTTGATTAATTTCATTAGACCGCCATTATAATTTAACTTACCAGGGACTGTACTTTTATTTACTCATCAAATGGTTTTTTCGAAGAATAAGCGAAATTATGGAATTGTGTTTTCTAAATAAAAGTTTTAGTGAATCAAGTTCTAAACTGTATTTAGAAATGTCAGATAATAGCTTTATTCGACTTCCTTCCTTTTTTTCCTCATGTAATGATATTATATGTCGATTTCTTCAATTTTACGGTATATTTGGTTAATTCTTTTAGGTGGACTGTATAATAAATTGAAAACTATTTGCAATAATGACAAATTAATTCGGCAATGATAATAAATGAGTTACTTGAATGACACCTTTAATGACTAAAATTACTAGTATCGTTACAGATGGTTTTGTCTTGATTGTAAGTGGATTTTTTTAAAGAATTTTAACTTTCAATTCTTTTTTCTTTTTTTTACTATGCCATACTGTATGTTTAAGATTGTGTCTACGCCATGCATCATTCTTAAAGATGCTTTAATGATATAAAGGTTTAATATGTCCTATTTACAATGACGCTGTAGTCAATTAGCACGGACGTCAGACCTGTGGTACCGCTCCAATAAAATTACGTAACCATCTGGCCATTAATAGGCAGAGAAAAAAATTCTCTGCAAAGTAGTTCCAACATATTTTCTCCTAACCATATTCCGATTTAGAGAACAAACAAAAACAAATTAATTTTTTAATTTTTAATATGAAACAAAACTTAATTTTGTATTTTTATATATTCATATATGCACTTCCATAAGGAATAAGTGGAATAATGAAAGGCTATATTGTATATCTACCCAATATTTATTGCGTATTTGTTATTAAAATAAGTGCAATATTGGTGGCTAGATGAATGGTGCGTCACATTAGAATCGTTTTCAAACGGTTATTGCTATATTTACACCTTTTTACAAAACTTAAAATATTATTTTAGCTGAGAGATCGAAATATTGACAATTAAATTGTGCCGTTAGGAAAAAGTAATACACAGATACAGATATTAACCTAGTCACTGGTATAACGAAGACATTTTGCGCTTCACCTATTATAAATGACTAATTTAAACCATACCAGAGATAGCGATTGTGGGGATTCTAGTGACTGATGACTAGAAGGAAAAGAGAATTATATTATATTTATGGTATATACAGGACGTTTCTAGAATACATTATCAGTTTTCAAGATGAGGACGAAGTGTCATATCAATAAGCTAACCTCAGTTCATGTTTTTTGTCTTACACAGGGAGTTCCGAAAGACAGGGGCAGATCCGAAAATGCTTTTTTTTTCAAGATACGCGTTCTTACCAGATTAGCGCCAAAATTTCCTCACCTGACATAGATGTAGCTCCAGTATCACGATTAAACTTTGTCTTTTTTAAATATGTATCTTAGTAGACTGCGAAAGAAGAATTGAAGTCTTGCGTCAAATAGTTTTTTATTGACAGAATTTTAAACAAAACGTGTCCGAAAAAATGTCGCATATAACGCAAATTGAGTATAGAGCAGCCATAAAGTTTTTAACAAAAGAAGGGTTAGCACCTAAGATTATTAAAAAAGGCTGGATGGTGTGTAAGGCCAAAGTTCTCCTTCGTATTCTGTAGCGAAAGAATGGGCAAAACGTTTTCGAATGATTGAAGATGATTCAAGAACTGGTCGACCAGTGGAGGTCATAACGGAAGATATTGTTGCGATTGTGGAAGAGGTGGTATTGAGTGATTGACATTTAAAGGTCAAGGACATCTCAGAAATTACTAGACTTTCTGATACAAGTGTTCGTCGAATCCTGCATGATCATTGAGGTATGCATGAGGTTAGTGCAAGATGGGTTCCTAAAAACCTTTCGGCTATTCAAAAACAACGCCGTGTCGAGTGTGCGCGCTCTTGTTTGGAACTCTGTGGAAAAGTTCTGCCGTTCAACAAAAAAGGTGATGGCCACGATCTTTTGGGATTGTGAAGGAATTCTTTTGAAAGATTTTAAAGAAACTAATACCACTGTCAATGGTAAATATTACGCAACGTTATTACATAAATTGCGAGACTGCATACGTGTAAAACGTCGAGGAAAACTCACCAGAGGCGTGCGTCTTTTGCACGATAATGCACCTCTCCATACTGCTGGTTTTGCACAAGCTGCCATTTTAGAGTGTGGGTTCCAACAGATAGATCATCCACCCTATAGTCCAGATATGGCCCCCACCGACTATTATTTGTTTGAATATTTGAAAAAGGACTTACGTTTACGGCGGTTTAACTGCGAAGTTGAGTTAAAAGAGGCTGTTTTAGCTCATTTTGCAGACAAACCAAAAGAATATTTTTTTAAAGGGATTGAGTTGTTAATAAAGATATATAATAAGTGTATTGAAGTTAAGGAGGATTATATTGAAAAATAATAAAAAATTGTTACTCTACTTTGTTTCTTTCATATTCAGGCCGGGAAATTTTGGCGCTGCCCTCGTAAATATTAGGCTGGGCGATATTTTTTTCATTTTTTAAAACTTAATTTACCAAAGGTTCCGAAAAATAAGTGTTCATAAACGTACGCTTTGGCAATTTACATGAATTTTATTATTAAAAAGTTGTACTTTGAGAGTAATTAACAAAAATTGCAAAAAAAGTCAATGGCTTACATTTCGTTGACAATACTAAAATTAGCACTTTATCATTCTATATAATTAAACTAGGCAACAATATGTCCAAAACCATACAGATTAGAAGGGGAGTACGGCAGTGATGTGTGCTGTCAGCGCTCCTGTTCAACTTGCATTTGGAGGCGAGTTTTTAGGAAGCTTTCTAAGAGGCGGAGATGGGAGTCAAAATTAATGGAGGGTGGATCAACAATATCCGCTATGCTGACGATACGGTCTTAATTGCTGATAACATACACGACCTACAACACCTAGTCAACTAGCAAATCAATGGGCCCGAATATCAACACCAAAAAAACAAAGTTTATGATTATCCCTAGAAACCTAAATATGTTTGAAAACTGCACCAAAGCATTTAACGCAAAGCCCGTAGAAAGAGTAGATAAGTTTAAGTACGTGGGGATTTGGGTTTGCGAAGAATGGACATCAGACAAGGAAATAAAAAGTCGCATTGAACAGGCTCGACTGGCATTCTGGAGGTTTCGAAAGGTGCTTACCTGTTCCGATCTTGACCTTAACCTAAGACTCAGATTCGTTAAATGCTACGTTCGGTCCGTGCTTCTTTACGGTTGAGAAGGTTGAACACTAAAGGCGAATACAATCAATAAATTGGAGGCCTTCGAGATGTGACTGCATCGCACAACCCGTTGAACGGATAAACTAACAAACTGTTTGAATTGAGTAAGAAGAATAAAACGGCATCAGGGATATATAATGCGAAACGCGAAGTACAAATTCTTGCATCTGCTGATCGAAGGCCGGAGATCGCAAGGAAAAAAATGTCTTGGCTACGTAATATTAGATAGTGGACCGCAAGCAATAGAGAAACATCCATTAGTGGATACGCACTGGAAGGAGAAGATCAAAAAATTATGCAAAAATTGTTTAGCTTATTGCAAAAAAGCAGATTAAAAAAAAATCACATCTTGAAGCCTTACCTCATGTTTTCTGGAGCACCCTGTATTTACGTGAAACAAAGTTTCTTAAATGTTAGAAAAAAAATGCGAGATCTTCTAATGACTAATGATATGTAACGTTAATGTGTCGCAGACGGTCGAAAAGTCCTCAATATCGACGGGATCGGGGGAAAAACTAGGGATACCGCGTCGGTTTGGGGTCCTGAAGATAAGGATGTAAGTGCTGGTAAGAGTGCGCGATGCCGCAATTGTAAAAACTGAACATGTCCGTGTAGGCCAAGTTGTGGGTCGACTCCAGCTTGCCGGGCAAGTTGTCCGACCTGCTGGCCAACGGACTTTTAGCGGGATCCATCTGATGGTGGCCGTAGGCCATGCCGAACAAGACGTCGGGTTCGCATACGAATTTGTAAACGTACCTTTCACCTAAACAAACAGAAAAAATACCAAAATTATTAATTCACTTTATGTAGGTCGCCAAAATTCCAAAACTATGGTAATATAAAATGTAATTAAATTATAATATATAATAGCATAAATATCTCCATATTGTGGCTATTTGAAGTTATATATTTCAGTCATACAAGTTGGTGGGTCACATTTTATATTCATTGAGAGTTAATTATATTTCAAAGTTCCTGTCAAGGCGCTAAAAAAAATGAAGGAATATATATATATTGTCTTTATGCTGCCTTTAGATCTTTAATGTTAATGTTAATTTTTATACTTTTAATTTTTACCCACAAGACGTTGCCTGAACATATATTAGAATTTACAATAAAAAATTAAATCAATGATAAAGAATACAAAAAAATACCAGCGACTTTCTGCATAATTCCTTTTTCGTAGTAATAACGCAGAGATCTGCTGAGTTTGTCGTAGTTCATCGCTGGCCGATTCTTCTGCGCGCCCCACCTCCTCGCTACCTTAAAATAAAAAATTAGGAGCATCATGACCACATGGACAGAGATCACACAAATCATTAATAAAATAACCTAACCTAAACATAACCTAAATTGACACAAAAACGATACTATCCACACTACCACGATACTACCCATAGAAAATTATACGTTGTTATACATTCACAGATAAATAAAAAAGTGTAAATTTATATTACCAGTGCTATGGGCCGGGCTAAAATGATTATTTCATGGATGTAATTTTTTCTTCCTGCCTTCCTGTTTTTTCAAACATTGATTTTAGAAACATCGTTATTTTGCGTGTTTGATTAAAGGAAAGACATTTATTTCTCTCTCCTTGCCAACCACAGGTTTATAATAATCGTTTTCTTAATATAAGATTTAACGCTAGTGCTGATGTGCCTAAGATCCCTAAGGAAGCGCAAAGATTTGGGTTCCAACATATACTGTTGCTACAAATCATTATGAAGGAAAAACTCCAAAGAAAGAGATCTCTAAGAAGGAAGCTTATGGCTGAAGAACCTTAAGGAAAAAATAAGAATTGCTCTGATGATTGCCAACCTTCGAAACGAGGTCTGCACTTATAGAAGACGGTGAAGAAGAAGAAATGTTTTGAAGAATCCAACAAGAACGTATAATTAAATTTTGTTCATAATGGGCTTGAGGGCTTCAAACATCAAAAAATAAATAAGTACTTATGGAATCCAAGCGATAACTGGACACCTGACACTCGATGGAGTAGGTCAAAGTGTGAGACCAAAAGATTAATGGAAGAGAGTAACAATTTTGCATGTCTGGTCAAAAAACGATTGCAAAAAAGGTCAAAAGAACTTGAGTTCAAATGGCTAATATGAAAGAATGTCATCTGTTTGTCTAGCGCAATAACTAACGACTTACTTCTTCTGGCTCGACTAGTTTAAACTCCATGCCCCTGCCCGTCCAAGCGATACACCCGGCACTGGCGTCAGGAGCGTCCAACAACGCTACCAGAAACTGCCACAGCTGAAGGGATCCCCTGCGTCCGTTGGAATGGCCTTGGGTACTCAATGGACAATTTTCTTGACTCGGTTTTGGTTCCGCTTTGTCTGTTGAATTTCAATTTCCTCGAATCACTTCGGTTCTGGTTCTAAAAATACTCACCCGTGCTGGCGTAGCGCCACGCCGTCTTGATTTTGGACGCCTGCGTGGTTTTGTCGCAACTCGATATTGTGGCTAAGAAAAAAAAGACATTCAGGGTGACCCAAAGTAGAATATCTCCCTTATTTAGTACAAAAACAAAATATTGTTTTAACGAATGTTGAATAAAATCGAAAGACATTTTTAATTATACAGGGCGTTGCGTAAAATCTTGGTAATACAAAAATGTATGTATATTTTTAAATTGAACGCGCTTTACTGGGTGATATAAGAAAATGGAAACATTTTCAAACGTCTATAGGCTACTCCAATACTATTTACAAAACTAATGTCGAGTCGAGTCTATACGTAAACAAACTGGCATCTGAAGTTACGGCTTTTTTTCAAAACCTCATATAACTCTGAAACCGAAACAGATATCCATTTGCGGTTTTCAGCATTAGGTTTTTTATAAAAATCGAACTAATGAAATTCGGTTTGCAACCGCAAAAATTCTAAAAAAATCAAATCGTTCTAAATCTAATATTCCAAAGCTTGAACGCATTGCTCTAAAATTTTTAAAATCGACATCGTAATCCTAACAGCTGATAAAGGAAATGCTATGGTGGTCATGAACATAAATGAATATCAGGAAAAAATTCAAGATATTCATATAGATAGATCGCATCTTCAACTTCAAAAAGATCCTACGTCATCTATGGAACGCAACCTTAAATCTGTTTAACTCCTCTTCTCTATCAGACTCCGTGAAAAAGTTTTTAACCCTTCATGACTCTTAAATTCTTCCTCTCCATGGACTCCCTAAGATTCCCCAAGAAAACTGAAAGTTTCGCAGCTAATTACCAGATGCACAGGATATTCTGGTTAGTTTCGACGTAGAATCTCTCTTTACTAAAGTCCCTATTCCTTAAACTCTCAACATCATTTAAGATATATTAATATCCGAGAATATGGAACCAAACCTTCTCATCTTAATTGAAAAATGCTTATCTTATAACGGTCATATTTTTGAACAAACGTCGGGAACAGCTTTGGGGTTTCCATTATCACCAGGCATCGCGAATATATTTATGGAAACCTTTGAGAAGAAAGCTCTCGACACCTTTCATCTAAAACCAAAATTATGGAAACGCTACGTCGATGATACTTTTGTTATTTGGCCTCATGGTGAAGAAAATCTTCCATTCTTAGATATTCTTATCAATAGAAAATCAAACCTAACATTGGGTCATTGTGTTTACAGAAAACCTACGCACACAGACTGAGTCACTGAAAACAGAATTGATAATAATTTATATTATTAATATAATAATTTTCCCATTACAGATATTAAGTCGTTCATCAAAAAATACACTTCACCACAACCTTCCGATAGCAATGAGGTGGAAAGCAATCCTACATTTGTCACTGTGGTCCTTCCTTACATTCAAAACACCACCGACCACATATCAAAAGTTCTAAAGAAGTATAACGTCAAAACCAGATTTACCACTTATCCAAAAATCTTTCAACATCTTCGGTCCGTCAAAGACAAAATTCCATTTGAGATACCATGCATATGCGGCAAAGAATACATTGGAGAGACCGGACGAAAAATATCAACTAGACTCAAAGAACACGAAAGAGCCTTACGACTAAGACAAATAAACTCATCAGCTCTTGCCGAACACATTCATGAAACCGGGCATAAAATTTTATTCGATAAAACTAAAATTCTTGCATGTAATCAGTTCTACTACCAACGAAAAATCCGAGAGTCTATAGAAATCTATAAACTATTATCTATTAGCGCCCCCCTCAAACAATACAGAGTAGTACAGAGTAAAATACGAGCCAGTATCAGTCAGGCTCTGAAGAAGCCAACATGATGATTGGGGAAACGTCAGCAATTTCGACTCAGCAAAAACTGACGCAGAAGTTTTGTAAAAAGTATTGTGGTACAAATTGTGGAAGTTTCTTTGAAAGATTATCTAGGTTCTCGTTTTGGTTTATATTAAACTAAGTTACCTTCATGCAAATTATAAAAGTTATTGTTAGGTATAAATTTAACTCATGAAAAGTTTGAAAAATCATTTTTGTGAGTTCATTTATACCAATAATCCTATACTGTTTGAGAAGTTCATACCAAGCGGAATCAAGTTGGCCTATAAGATATAGGGTGGTCCATTAAAAAAAAAACTTTTTTTCAAAAAGACAAAACCATTTAGAAAAAAACTGAATTCTACGCCACTGAATTCTAGGTAAAAATCTATATCGGATGCGTTTTTCAGTACTCCGATATTTCGGAGGATACCCGAGAGGAGTGCCCAAAGTGCCTAAACTATGCAAAGTTCGAAAAGGAATTTCTTAAGAAAGGGACCTTTATTTTAACCAGGGATTCCAAAAATACCGAAGTATACAGGATGTTCCATTTAAAATAACAAAGTTGATGTCAGGGCGGTCACTTTTGGGACAGCCTGTATCAACAAAATTATAATATTTTAAACCTTCAGGAGAATCCAGGAAACTTTTGTAAGAAACTTTTTTTCGTATCATCCATGAGTTTCCAGATCGTACAGTGGATCGTTTTATTTGGCACACGGTGTACATACGAGGGCAGCGCCAAAATTTCCCGGCCTGAATATGAAAGAAACAAAGTAGAGTAACAATTTTTTTTCAATATAATCCCTCTTTACTTCAATACACTTGTTACATCTCCTTATTAACAACTCAATCCCTTTAAAGAAATATTCTTTTGGTTTGTCTGCAAAATGAGCTAAAGCAGCCTCTTTTAGCTCAACTTCGTCGATAAACCACCGTCCACGTAAGTCCTTTTTCAAATATCCAAACAAATAATAGTCGGTCGGGGCCATATCTGGACTACAGGGCGGATGATCTATCTGTTGGAATCCACACTCTAAAATGACAGGTTGTGCAACACCAGCAGTATGGACAGGTGCAGTATCGTGCAAAAGACGCACGCCTCTTGTCAATTTTCCTCGACGTTTTGCACGTATGCAGTCTCGCACTTTATGTAATAATGCTGCGTAATATTTACCATTGACAGTGGTATTAGTTTCTTTAAAATCTATCAAAAGAATTCCTTCACAATCCTAAAAGATCGTGGCCATCACCTTTTTTGTTGACTGGCAGACTCTGGAGTTGCTTCTCCCTTACGACGCCACTTCATTGATTCTTTTTTCGATAGAGGGTCATAATAGAGAACCATAGTTTCATCTCCCGTCACAATAGTTTCTATCACAGGCTTCGGTTCCTACTCACAGAGTTCCAAAACAAGACTGCACACTGTTTTTGATTAGCCGAAAGGTTTTTAGGAACCCATCTTGCACTAACCTTATACATACCTAAATGATCATGCAGGATTCGACGAACACTTGTATCACAAAAGCTTAGTAATTTCTGAGATTTCCTTAACCTTTAAACGATCGCACTCAATACCACCTCTTCCACAATCGCAACAATATCTTCCGTTATCATCTTCAAGGGACTCCTGTCCCATTCGAAAACGTTTTGCCCATTCTTTCATTACAGAATACGAAGGAGAACTTTGGCCGTACACACAATCCAACCTTTTTTTATGTCAGAAACTTTATGACTGCTCTATACTCAATTTGCATTATTTGCGAAATTTTTTCGGACACGTCTTGTGTAAAATGCTGTCAATAAAAAACTATTTGACGCAAGACTACAATTTTTTGTTCGCAGCCTACTAAGATATATATTTAAAAGAAGACAAAGTTTTATCGTGATACTGGAGCTGCATCTACAATACAATATATACAATATAAAATATTTTTTCTACTCCCGTCTGTAAAATACCTCATTACACATCGGTCTAACGTGCGGGAAGCGTCACTTTACCACGTCCGTTTCGTTTCTCACGGATCCGAGCCACTTCGGAGATTTTCGGGATTTTACTTCAAGGGTTTGGGAGCAATCGGATGTTTTCGGAGGTATTTCCCACTCCTTGAATTTTGACGTTTGTCAATTCTGACGGCCATGTCATTCAAGTTTTGCGAAAATGTACTCAAAAACTAACGGTCTTAGAAAAAGTATAGTATGCAACACGTTCGGTAAACTTTTTTAATCACTCGTGAGTCAAATGCCATTTACTGCACTTGTTGCATAATATACTAAAAATTTATTAACATCCTAAAAAAAATATACATCTTTTGCAATTTTTTTGTTTTTTAAACAACCAAATGTTTCTCAAAAATACAAGGCAAGTCGTGCGCTGCACACTCATCGATGAATCGACCTGTATAAACCGACTAAACTACGTCCTTTGGCTTAGATATCGAGGTTTGAGGCCACTTTTACTGGGACCTCCCCGTAAATTCGCGTTTAGTTAAAAATTCAAGTCGCGATATTGAAAATTTCCATCGGGCGCATCGATATGCAAATCGCGATGAAACGCGATTCCGGTTTTTCATAGAAAATCAAAATTCATTCTTCCGCGATTAAAAACCGACGCTATCCCTTCACGAGGGTAAACAAGATTCTGTTTAAAGTACACGCGTGTCGAGTTCTTGATGCCCCTTTGCAGGTGGCAGGGGGGTTGCCCTAAGAAGCCTTTAGGGTGAGATTGATTTTTATTATTTTAAAATCCAATTTTTCTGATTCAATTCTCTACGTAAGTAACCTACTTATGTTTTTATTGCATTATACTTTTCTATAATATATAAACGTTGTATTTTATTAAGATGTATTCAGAATTCGTACCGAAGCCATTTCCGTAAAATAAAACAAATAAAATGAGAGTGAAAGGGATACGTTACCGCATGGCCAGGAAATTAATTTCGCAAAATTGGTTGGCCAATAGTAAATCAACAACAACGATCATTGTTCGTTTTTAATGGGAAATATTTTGTCCGTCGACGACTTTGAAACCAAAAACGGAAAAATTAAAAACCATTGATTTTTACCTTAATGGGAAAGAACTTTAATTAAAATATTAAAGTTAATAAACGTTGTAAATGTCAAAGTCATTGTTCCTTATATCGATGGAAAACAAGAAAAATTCGACAGTAATAATAATTTCCTAAATTATTTTAAGTTTGGCAAGGTGTTTACTGTCGAATGTCAAAATTTATGGTACCTCTACATCGTATTCTGTTATGGAGTTCAACTGAGGGGTGTGCGTGTCTAGTTTTTTAAAACAGTGCTAAAAGTAATATGAATTTGATCGGTTTATTATCTACGCATCTAAATACTATTATTATTTATTATTTTTTGACAACTTTACGTTAACTTTGTGATGTAATTGCTATTTTATATTTAATTTTTAATACGGCCAACCAGTGGGCACAGAAGCTAACAAAATTCGGCAGGTTTTCCAAAAATAATAAATAATATACACATGAATTTAATTTTTTTAAGTCAAAATAGTATCATACTATTTTTTATTACCATATTTTTATTAATATTTTCATTTTAAAACAAAATATAATTTTTGGGTTTTTCTCTTAAGATAATGCGAAATAGTACAATATTTATTTTTATATGTTGGAACTTTTAGATTAAAAATACATTTTCTGGTATTTTTTCAAGCGGCTAATAATTGCATTTTTATCCACCCATTATGGTGTTTCGATCAAAAACACAATTAGAAATTAAAAAATATTTTTATGTTATTTAGTGATATATAGGAATTTAAAAGAAAAAATAAATATTTCAATTTATTTTATTTATTTATTTTTTATATTTCAAACTATAATCTCAAATTTAGCGCTGTTAAAAAAAACGTTCCCTAGTTCATTATTTTTCGAGCCTATATCATGCCAGATTGTGTAACTACGCAACTTCGGCAATATCGGCTTTATTAATATTCATCCCCTTGAATTAGCCCTCGTGTATCCCTAAAATACACCCGACGGGAATACTGCAAACAACCAGTTTCAGCGAGAATTACTCCCCGACGAATATAAACATTTGCCATTGATATTTACGTTTTATGGTGTGGTTTAAAATTTTTACAATTGTTTTCGAGGTTATTAATTATAAACAAGCCATATTTATCAAAGAAACTTTCACACAAAACTTCTGGATTCCTCCTGTGTCGGTTTTTTCGCTTTACTTCGAGAAAGAATTAATCATACCCGTAAGGAAATAGACCAAATCAAGCCTCTTCTGTCTCTACACCTTGAAATTTTTTCTATTTTGTCCCCATCCGAGTTCGATACCCTTTCAAACATGATTCATGACAAAGTTTTAAATCTTAATTTATCTACCACGCAAAATCACATTCAGAAATTCGAAAAACTAACGTCACTACTAGGAAAACCATCAAACTCTTCTAAACTACCAAACACTGTAATAAATGTATCATCGCACCAACTTTCGGAAACTGAAAAATTAGTTCTTTCAAAAGATTCCAATTTCGTCCTTGCGCCAGGTATTATCCCAAAAGGGGAAATCATTTCAAATGTCGAGTCTATCCTAAACAAACTGCCATCCCAAACAGCTAATGAAATTCGATTTAAAACCGCAAAAATCCTTAAAAAATAGAAACCTCCTAAATCCAATATTGCAAAGCGTGAACGCATCGCCCTAAAATCTCTAAAATCCAATCCAGACATCCTGATCCTAAAAGCAGATAAGGGAAATGCTACGGTAGTCATGGACACAGACTCCGTGAAAAAATCTGTTACCCCTGACGACTCTAAGATTCCTGATCTCTACGGACTTCCAAAGATTCACAAACTAGGATTACCCCTTCGACCTATTGTCAGCACCATTTCTATATTCTTTATATTTATGGAATCCTTTGAGAAGAAAGCTCTCGACACCTTTCATCTAAAACCAAAATTAAGGAAACGCTACGTCGATGATACTTTTGTTATTTGGCCCCATATTCAAGAAACCCTAGTAGATTTTCTTAGACATTTAAACTCGATACACCCTAACATACGTTTTACCATTGAGTAGGAAGCTAATAATAACCTCCAATTCTTAGATATTCTTATCAATAGAAAATCAGACCTAACATTGGGTCATTGTGTTTACAGACAACCGGTATTTCTGGATTTTTTGATTCCGTTCTGAGGTAACCGCTGTCAGACATGGGCCATAGACGACATCACAGTGATTAAAAGAAGATAAAACTATCCGATCACACAAGACCTTTTTTAATGATCGAATTAAAATATTTTTAGAACCATATAAGCATTTTAAGTGAGCAATGGATTTTTTAATACATTGTGTAACTTGACCATTAAATCTTAGGTTACTGTCGAGCATAAGCCCAAAGTTTTTTGCCTCCGTTTTCAGAGGAATGCACACATTCGATATTTTTATTCCAACTAGTTGAAAAAATCGAGCAACATCGACGGGACTACCAAAGAACATTGCTATATACTTTTTTGGATTTAGATGGAACGAATGTTCTAGGGACACGCTGTTGATTTCTAGATCATTATTTATGATTTGACAGCTATCCAAAATTTTATCTCCCGAAAATGAGTAATAAACTTGTGGATCATCTGCATACATTTGGGTTTTGCAATGCTGTATAAAACTAGGAAACGCGGACGTATATATACAGTATAAAATTGGCCCCAGAATAGAGTCTTGAGGTACCCCAGATATTATAGCACGGCAGTCTGATTGTCGTCCATTTAGAACCACTTTTTGTTTACGATCTTGTAAGTAATTCCCCATAAACTCGACAGCACCCTCATCAAGCCCTATGTATTTTAGAATAGTTAACAAATTACGGTGATTCAAGGTATCAAACGACTTAGAGTAATCCATTTGGTTTTGTCAATTGTGCGGAATAAATTATCTGCGACGTTTAGGAGAGCAGTTGCACAACTGTGTCCCTTCCTGCATTTTAATGACATTTTCCAGAATTTTGGAAACTATAGACAAAATGCTAATAGGGCACTATAACTTGTGGGACTTTTAGTATTAGAAAGAGGCACAATATGTGCGATCTTCCACGCGGAAGGAAAAACGGAATTATTGATGCAAAAATTAACGATATGGCAGATATATTTAAGAATAAATGGACAACAAAAGATTAGAAAGTTCACATGTAAATCATCTGCTCCGACTGCTCTGGACTTAATGTTGCATAAAAATTTCGACACGTCAGTCTCTGTGATAGGACAAAATTTCAGCCTCGAACCAGTAAAGACAATTGGTTTGTGCTAATAATATTAAGATTTTTTAAAGATTTCCACATTTTTTTCGAGCTACGATTTAACACATGTTGCATATAGGCCTTTTTTTCTTTTTTAATTGTCATACTTGTAAAATTTCTGAGACTTTTGTATTGTTCAAAACCAACGACATTTTTAGTTCTTTTATATTTGCTTTTAGCTTTATTTCGGGTTTTTGTAAGTAGTTTAATGTTGTCTGTTATCCACGGTTTATATGGTGTATGGAAAATGAAAAAGGTTGCCTTATCGTCAATATTATCAATATCATATATGTTTCGCCACGGAAGCGACTGTACTTGGTCATACAAGAGAGTGAGATTAACATTTTTTAGATCTCTAAATGTACTGGGTGGAGCTTACAAATGCTGTGGTTGTAAAGTTAACTCAGCAAAAACGAGTTCGTGTACTTGGAGACGTACTTTACGTCGACATGGTGTCAGACTTGGGGTTCACGCGACAAGTGCTTCCGCTAAAACCTAACTTACTTATTTCTTTCTCGACGGGTTCCTCTTTGACGAGTTGTCGCTGACTCGCGACATCTCCCGAGACGTTGGGATCCACACTTTGGGGCAACGTTTGCTTTGACGAGAAGGACGCGAGTTTGTCGTAAAACGGGTTCGAATAGAAACACCCCGTATGCTGGTAACTTCCCGCGTAAAGTTCCTCCAAGTTGTCAGCCGAATAACCCCGCGCTTGCATCGAGCTCTTCCAGATGTTGTGGATCTTTTCTGGTTTCACGTCTGGAAAATTGTAATGCTCACCTTAATCGAAAATTTTGTGAATTAACATATCAGTAAATGGTTATTTTTCTCTCAGTTTGAGGAAACATGAAAAGCTTATTAATTTACACAATCAATCCAAAATTTATGTTTAATATACATAATATGGCAATAGCATACTTAAGAGAAGCTTGTGTTGGTCTAAAATTGTATAATCTTCATACAGAATATTTTATTTCCTGCGGGTTTAGAAACAAAATTAAATATAGGAAATGTAATATGTAGTGGAAATTAATAATATAAAAAATGGTGCTAATAGTTTGGTTTTTATATACTTAAATATACATAGGAAAATAAATAAATAAAATAATTACACAATAACACAAAGCCACAATGACAATAATACTATATACGTGAGCTGTAGATTTATAAAAAAAACCAGAAGCACCTTATCTTACTATATCATAAAAACTGCCAGATTAGATTCTGATGAAGAAGAATTATAAAGTTTTACGTTTAAAATTTACCTTTAAATATTGTTATCCCAAAGGGAAGTTACAAATTTTACACAATTTTTACAATTTTTTTTTTATAAAACTTCTGGATTCCTCCTGCATCGGTTTTTGCTTAGTCGAAATTGCTGACGTTTCGCCAATCATCCAGTTGGCTTCTTCAGAGCTTGACTGAAACTCAGAAACCCAGTTTTAGTCAAGCTCTGAAGAAGCCAACAGGATGATTGGCGAAACGTCAGCAATTTTGACTAAGCAAAAACCGACGCAGGAGGAATCCAGAAGTTTTGTAAAAAGCATTACAGTAGCCTGTGGAGGTTTTTTTGAAACATATTTTTTTACTAACAGTTATACCTATTATAAATAATTTTGACATATTTGTATTTGTTTTTTTTTTGAGATAGCTCTTGTAAGCATGTCCCGATACTGATTTACCATAAATGCTCTGGTTATGTTTAAACCATTAATAAGGTATGTTTATTTAGAATATTCCCCAAGGCATAAAAAATGTAAGACAATTTTTTAATTCTGTTGCTGGTCAGTTCAGACTCTCGAAGTCCTTTGGACTACATGTCTGTCTAATATTTTATCGTGTGGATCGCCAATGGTAATAGTTCAGAACTTAAACCAGTATTTCTTGCAGAAAATGTTAAATACGAGGGCAGCGCCAAAATTTCCCGGCCTGAATATGAAAGAAACAAAGTAGAGTAACAAAATTTTTTATTATTTTTCAATATAATCCTCCCTAACTTCAATACACTTATTACATCTCTTTATCAACAACTCAATCCCTATTAAAAAAATATTCTTTTGGTTTATCTGCAAAATGAACTAAAATAGAGAGTTTTAACTCAACTTCGTCGTCAAACCTCCGTCCACGTAATAATAGTCGCTGGGGGCAATATCTGGACTATAGGGAGGATGATCTATTTGTTGGAATCCACAGTCTAAAATGGCAGCTTGTGCAACACCAGCAGTATGGACAGGTGCCTTATCGTGCCAAAGACGCACGGCTCTGGTCAGTTTTCCTCGACGTTTTACACGTATGCAGTCTCGCAATTTATGTAATAATGTTGCGGAATATTTACCATTGACAGTGGTATTAGTTTCTTTCAAATCTATGGAAAGAATTCCTTCACAATCCCAAAAGATCGTGGCCATCACTTTTTTTGTTGACTGGCAGACTCTGAATTTTCATAATAGGGTCATAATAGAGAACCATAGTTTCATCTCCTGTCACAATAGTTTCTATCACAAGCTTCGGTTCCGACCCACAGAGTTCCAAAAAAGACCATGCACACTCGTCACGGCGTTGTTTTTGAATAGCCGAAAGGTTTTTAGGAACCCATCTTGCCTTATGCATACCTAAATGGTCATGCAGGATTCGACGAACACTTAAAGCTTAGTAATTTCTGAGATATCCTTGACCTTGACCTCAATACCACCTCTTCCATAATCGCAACAATATCTTCCGCTATGACCTCCACTGGTCGATTACTTCTTGAATCATCTTCATTCGAAAACGTTTTGCTGATTCTTTTACTACAGAATACAAAGGAGAACTTTGGCCGTACACACCATCCAGCATTTCTTTAATTATTTTAGGTGCTAACCCTTCTTTTGTCAAAAACTTTATGACTGCTTTATACTCAATTTGCGTTATTTGCGACATTTTTTCGGACACATCTTGTTTAAAATGCTTCCAATAAAAAACTGTTTGACGCAAGACTTCAATTTTTTTCGCAGCCTACTAAGATATATATTTAAGAGAAGACAAAGTTTTATTGTGATACTGGAGTTGCATCTATGTCAGGCTGGGAAATTTTGGCGCTAACCTTGTACTTTGTTTTGGAAAGGTTTTTTCTGCTGCAGTTCAGGCATCGATTCAAATGGCAGAGTAATATTTTGTATTTTTTTTAGTACAGTACGTTTTACATTAAAATAGAAATTTTTTTGTTTCCTAAAATCGTCTTCTGATGAAAGTTGATGTCTTGGTAATTATTTAATTTTGCTGCCAAACGGTGTAAATAGATAAACAAAGTCGGTTCAGACGAGAAATGCTAACATAACCTGAAACCTGAGGCAGGACATTCAATATGTGGAATTTATAACTCTTCAACCGATAGCAGCGTTTAATAATCAACGTGACTGCCGACAGTTGGTCAACACCACAGTTTTCAGAGTTGTGCTATTTTTCGGCTGAATTTTGCCAAATTGAGCATATATCAAATTAAATTTTCAGAGCAAGGCTTAACCGTTTGCAGATTGGGTAGGAAATGACCGAAAAACACATTGGCGCCAGAATTTTACTATATTTAAAACTCCTACAATATTTAATAGCTAACAACCCTTCTCTGGTTTGACAGTTGCGTCGATATGATGCCACGTTGTGGTAAAAAAATTGTCAACGTATTTTCGTAGTATTCCGGGCAGTCGGTAAGTTTGAAACGCGCGTTTCGACGGAAACTCTTATTCGTCGCCGACAAAAGAGCCCCGTTGCTTTTAAAGCGACTCGTCTCGTTCCTAGCGACGAACTTTTGACAGTTTGATCATCGAACGCAGCGTGATTTCTTTATGACCATTTTTTTGGAAAGCGACAACCGCCCGGGATTATTTAAATCAGTGCCTGCCGGCGGGGAACTCTATTCGGCGCATTATACAGGGTGTTTTCTAATCGAACGTTAATGTTTAAGGTGGTTGTAAGTTTGACGTAAAATAAAGTTTAATTTTAAATTAAAAATAAAAGAAAATGGTTTTAATTGTAAGGTTCTTTCCTCTTAAGGTGTCCCCTAAATATTAATTGAGTATTAAAGAACAAAAAATTCATTTAGTAAACGCCCCGTATACAGTAGGCTCTCGCTGGCATGGGCGCTTAGTGTAATATACTTACCATTAGAGAAATGGGTGTGAACAAGTTCGCTTTCTGGAATATACTGTTCGCTGTCATCCGTGCCGCCGCAGCTATTACCTGGCAAAAAAAAAACGTTAATTGATATACATTTTGGTTTACGTTTTTCATAACCATAATTAAAAAAAAACATAAGAAATGTAATAATAAAATGTCCCGCAATTTCTGGAATCTTTTCTTCACTTTTTAAATCTGGTGAAAAAAATGTTCAATGCAATGACTATTGTCAGTCAATACATATATTATGTGGTTAATTCACACAAATGTTTATTTGTTATATTATGTTATTAAATTATTTATTTCGTACAGGAACTTGATATGTGAATTGATGGCGGATTTAATTTGTCAGAATGTTTCATAATAAACAGGGTTTTTCATTAAAAAAAAAAGACTTGTCGCTAATTTTGTGTAAGAGACACAAATTTTAAAACCATAGAGCGGAACGACGTGACCAAGATTTCAGGATATTACTACATTTTGTTTTCCTAAATGCTTCGTCAACTGTGAATTTCTCTAACTCCTAAAATATTAGAATATGAATTTCTACAGTTTTTTTTCTCGCAAAAACTTTGAAGTATCGACAGTTCATCATGACGGGCAATCTGCCTGTGCCCGTCTACCCGGAGACGCTAAAATATCCGACGGGAGATTTCCAGCAGTTAATAAATAATTCGTAATGTCTAATGCAAGTTAATTACGCACAACAACGGAGTGCTCGGTCGGTTGCTCTTTCGCATTGCTCGGCGGATTCCGCCGACCCCGTAGGGACACGGTGCCCATGATTTAAGGGTTTGCATAATTGATCGCTCGACAACAGGTTGAAATTTGTACCGTAAAAATTAGCGGCGTGCGTTTCCGATGTCGGAGGATTTAAAAAAAATAACTCTGTTATTTCCGATTGAAAATTGTCTTTACTTTTCCAGGTTTTTTGTGTCCTTGAAAATCTGATTTCTCATTCTCATATTGTCGTCAAATACATCTTAATGATGACGTAGCATCGGCCGTTGTGATTATTAATTATTGTCAACGTTTGTGATCCAATCTAACCAATTCTTGTAGTTTTTTTTATTAAATCTTTAATTATATAAAATGCATGTTTCCCTTTGATTATAGTATCATTTAATACCAATCTTGAAGGTAATTAATGCACTGGAAATTATTGGAACTCTTACTATTTGTTGGTTATATTTTGTTTTCTATTAAAATACGTTGTTTCATTTCCAGTTCCAAAATTTACGAAGAAATACTTTGGCAGCTGTAAAAAAATGACTGTCTGATGACAGACTATTTGATTTGTTTTTTTTTTTATTATTTAATTCGTAAACAAGCAATTTTTATTGAAAAGGATTAACAAAAAGGAAAATTATGAACGAAAATATAATTGATACCATTGTTATCACTTCATTCTTAAATTTATACCGTTTTTTTGTTGCGTTATGAATTGAAGGTAAGATAGCTAAATGAAAAAAAAGAGCTCTGTGGACCCGAAAATGCCTGCCAAGACGTGATAAAACAGAACATGGTGCTGAAAATTTAGTATTAGATGAATCCAAAATAGAGTATCCACGTACTTTCAGATTGAGCACCACTACCTTTAAAGTGCTTTTGATGGTACAAAATACAGTATTTCCTCAAAGTATACCAACCTAGTGTAGTTATTAATAACAGAACTATTAAAACAAAATCTGTATAGTTTTTTACGCTTTTCATTTTAACAATAATTTTACACGTTATTGTTAGTTTGAGCTTGGTCTCTGCACTTGACAAACATTTAAACAGCAAATAAAACACAATACAATTAAACTATATCCTGCAGTACAATATTATCGAGTAGAATAGAAAATCTCATTGGTGGTATGCTATTCTACTCCATAGCATTCGTGAAATATTAAATAAAAATCAGACAGTGTAAACATACAAGGTTTTTCTATAATTGCAAGATGTTTCAAAAAACTTTCCTCTAATTTGCATGATAAATAGGATATTTCAAAATAAATTTAGTTTGGTTAATAAACATATCCCAAAATTCCGCCTCCAAAAGATACGGTTTTGTAAAAGAAGTCCTAAAAACTGCTAATGCTGCTAACAATTTTTTTATATTTTCTGGCTATATTTTTAAAAAATATATAATAATAATAATAGCAAAGGGCCTTTATTGGGTTTCGAAGTAGACATCTTACAAAAATATATAACTGTGGGGGCGGAATCCAACATAGTTGCTCTGACATATGAGCACTAATTATAAAATAACATATAGCATATAAATTACATAGACATTCATTCAAAATGGTAGACTCTGCTAAAGTGAATTCAAAAAAGAAATACATATATACAATTTGATAGTTACTAGTTTCATGATCGGTCTCTATTATGATAAATGTATTGTTTAAGTTTTTGTTTGAATGAAATTAGTGAGGTGATTGATCTCAGTGGCAGAGGAAGTTTGTTGTAAGCCTTGATAGCATTGTACGTGAAACTGCGCTGAAACTGTGCTGAAGTATGTTTGGAAACGGTAAACAACCCCCTATTTCGAGTGTTAACCGAATGAATATCTGATCCACGAGTAAGTTTGTCAAAAAGATACGTCGTACGTTGGACAGATATTACTTTTTTAATTAAGGCTAAAAGCTGCGATTTAAAATGTTCGTCTAATGTTAGCCAGCGAGAATCCTCTAGGCTAGTAGATATGTGATCCAATTTACGAATATTGTATGAGAATCTGAAACAGGCATTCTGAAGACGCTGAAGACTAACCTTGTCCTTTTGAAGTAGGGCACGCCAGTAAACTACCATACAGTATGAAATTGAGGAGAGAATTAAGGAATCGGTAAGTTTTTACTTAATTGCTGTGTCCAGAATATCTTTATTAAAGTAGAGAATCCGAAGCTTGTAAAATGATTTCTGGATCAATGAAGCTTCAACCTTCAAAACGCAGATTATTATCCAAATAAGAGCACGTAGGTCACTGTTTATATTATTAACGGCGGTATTAATTTGAGAATAACTAAAAGAGAGATATACTTGAGTGTCGTCTGCGTACTGATGGGAGGAACAATGCTTAATAAATTTACAGAAGTCGGAGGTCTAAACGGAAAACAGCATAGGACCTAAAATATGTTCAGCAAGATTGTTCAAAGTAAAAAAAATATAGTGTTTTTGGGGTTCTTTAAATTTTTTAACCCGAATTAATAAATTATTTTAAGTAATTTTCATATTTGAGCGCGAATAATGATTGTTTCAGAAACAACTACGTCAGTACTAACTTTTATAGCCCAACCAAAGGTATTTTTTGTCTAAATTTCTTTTAGGTAACTTAAAATGTTTCAGATATAATTATTAAAAAGCGATTTAAAATAAAAATAAAGCGTGCAAATAAACTATGTTCCTGTCTCTCCAAACACTCAAAAACATCAACTTAGGTTTATAGTTCGTTGAAACATAAAAAAAAAAACGGATTGTTTAGAAAACCAATAAATATCACAGAGTGGAGATTTTTTTTTTCATAATTTAAGACCATTTATCCAAGCTTGCCAGATTAAAAATACCCATACCATCGCTGATGAGATGTCAAAACAAGCACTAGAATAATCACCTACTGGAAGAAGAACAAGAGAAGCTGGGGAACAGTGATTGATAAGAAAATGAACAGACAGAGACTAAGGAAGACATAGATAGATAAATGAAAGGAATTAAAGAAAATTGAAAGGGTGATTACAAACCTGACCTTATTTAGAAATGATTCAGTGTTAGATTATTATTATAGAATAGTATAAATGCAAATCTTTCGAAAAATATCCCTGATTAATATCACAGTATCAGTTTTGTTTGCAACTTATACTATGCTTTACTTTCATCTAAGTTTTGTGTAAACTTTTCGAAAACACTCAGTGCATTTGAACCCGTATATGTATTTCGGTATCGAATAATATATGTGAAACGCTTGCGAGGGAGCTTAGATTTTGTATTTTGCAACATGAATAAGAGATAAGCTTGTAATACGTACCCTCGAGATGCCAGGGTTCTTTCCAATCTGGAGGGAACGTCGCTAAAAACATTAATAAAACGCTGGTTAGGATTATTGCCAGTTTTCTCAGATATCGCAGATAAATCACTCAGCAAAACCCTTCATTTTAAATCAACTAACCCTAAATTAGCATTTTGCATAGTTTTAAAATCAAAATTATTAAAAATCTAGTAAATATTTGAAACAACATATTGTTCCGGCAAATAAAAAACCTAGATTATGATTCAACAATATACATTGTAAATGACGATGATTTAGATTAGATCAAATTAATTATAATAAACAAAAATAAAAAAAGATATACCAATATACCAAAAAATATAAATATAATAAATAAAATAAAATATTCAAAACATATCTAGGTATATATTGTCCAAACGTAGCAAATTAAAATGTTTCAACGACCAACAACAATAACGGCAGTGGTTAAAGGTCGGGATTTTGAAAAATTTAAAAATTTGTAATAATTTGGTGGAAGGGATAATTGGTTCCTTTTTAATGTAATATTTTTTTAATAATAATTTTAATCAGAAAACGTATTCCCTAAACCTTCAAATTTTTGAGCTACAGGGCTACAAGATGAAATTTAAAACTTAACATTTTGATTATAATTTTCTTATCTCTCTAGATATTTTTAGGAAATCTTATTCTCAAATTTTAATCATTATATAGCATTTTTTAACTTCTAAGATGTTTGTACATTTTTACCAGTGACGCCCCTTTGGACATTGGAATAAAAAATTCTGTTAAAAAAAGATTTTTTTAAGTTTTAGCCGCATTTTTATTACAATTCATCGAAGAAATAACACCTATAATTAATATTAATAATTTAATACCTATTGTTAATTAATAAACACTATGTAGGTATATGCAGATATCTACAGTATTTGTTTGTAAAAATATCTTGTGATCGTGAGCGGATTTTTTTTCTCATTTTATTCTAGAAAGCAATTACAAAAAAAAATGTATTTGCGTTGACAAAATTTAATCGGCACTCCTTCACGGTCAATGGAGTCGAAAAAAAATCACATCTATAAAATACACTCGGGCAATATCGACGCAGATAGAAGGTTGTAATTGACTTACCAGCGGGAGTCGCGGTCTTGTAAGGCTCCTGATGCGTCGGGTAACAGGTCGCATTCACCGGGGACCCGAACAGACAACCCTAAGGCAAAAGATTAACGTTTAAAAATAATATTGCGGCTTTGGCACCGAAACATTTTATTCTATGTTGTTTTAATCTAGTAAAATCAACCCGAAAAACATTTTTTTCGGCTGGGTTTTTTCCTTTTTTTGATTAGTTTTGGTTAGTTTTAGTTGCTTTGATATTTTTTTAGGACGAAAAATATAAACTAGGCTCAAAGAATATGAAAAAGCCTTAATGCTAAGACAAATAAACTCATCAGCAGTTGCCGAACACAATCACGAAAGCAGACATAAAATTTTAATCGATAACACTAAAGTTCTTGCATGTAATCAATTCTTCTACCAACGAAAAATCCGAGAGTTTATAGAAATATAACAGTCTTAACCGCAACTCAAGTCTTTACCTGTCATTAATCAGTCATCCGAGAAGCTGTTTTATAAATTTTATAAAACTAAAATAACATTTAATGATAAAAGCAGAGAAAAATGCACATTCAACCAATGGTCTGTGCGTACACTGATTCAACAATTTTAAATTTAAATCAAAAACCTAATATATACAAAACAACAACCAAAAATTAATTAATAACAAAACAGATGAATGGTAGTGTATAGTATGAAAAATTCCAACGGAGAGGAATTCCGCATAGAAATGCAGCGAACTAATTACCCAGTAATTCCAAGGAATTCCGCAAAGAATTCCAGAAAAACTGTAGCTATAAAAAGAATGGTGTATATTCGTTCATCTAGTGAACCACAAGATATTTCATATCATATTAATTACTATTTGTGAGCTGCCTAGTATTTGTAATTTTCATAGACAACGATGAATGTATTTTTATTATTTAAACGCACTCCATGAAACAAAATAAAAATTAAGAAAAATAAATATGTTTCCCATTATTGATTTGGCAATAATATGAAAATGTTTTGACGTCAATGATGGTGGTTTTGAATACTGTGTTGAAGTTTGTTGAAAATTTTTCTTCTTTTAAGAAAACGACAAATGGAAGTGCTTCGATAGACAAAAAGCTTACAAACCACGAAGCCCTTATTATGGATGTAATTTTTAAAATTTTGTTGTTGTTATTACCATTAATCTAGTCCCGCAATTACATTGTTTAATAAGACTTGTGATGGATTTTATTGTTGTAACCAAATGTACAGTCTTTGAAATTAGACGAAATTTTAGGAAAAATCAGTGTGGGAATCAGTTGTGGGAATTATAGTCGGTTATAAGTGGTAAGGAAACTTTGAAGGTAATTAGATGAAATTTTGAGGTAATAAGTCGTTCAAAACACTTCTTTATGCAAGTCGAGGAATATTTGGTGAATAAACAGTGAAAAAGTGACCATAGGACCTGTTAAGAAAATGGCCTGTTTTTTTTTAAATGCATCAAACTTATTAAATATAAACAAAAGCTAGAAAGTTCTGAGAAAATCCTCATAAAAATCTAAAAATTACCTACTCCGTGACTAATATAAAACTAAATAACCTTTTTTTAAACAATTTAGCTTAAAATGTTAAATATTAGAAGTTAGTATTGTGTTCTACTAAGTGTACTCAGACATTTTGGCTATATTGTTATGTCGAACTGGACCAAAGATTTGTTTTTATTGCTTGTTACTTTCGAAAATCGATGAAATCGTATCGTATAAAAATTTTACATCTCCGTAACGGTAGGCCCTATGGGATCGTCGTTGGTACAGAAATGATCATCGACGAAAAAAAAATTTTTTTTATGTTTGTCCGTTCTCCGTTCTCGTCTTTTGGTTTTTCCTGAATAACTTTCGGAACGTTGGAGCTACAAAATTAATATTTGCCTCCTCTTTAACCCTCCACGAGGCACATAAGCTTATAAGAAATGGCCCTGATCCGACGCCGGTATCCATGTTTTTTTCGTGATTTTCGACTGTTTTTTTGCACATTGCTCTGAAACACGGTAAGTGTCCGAAATTTGAAGCAATCGACTTCATATTTCGCAAATTCAAAAAAACTGAAAAATGAGCCCTTAATTTTTGAAAATTGATTATAACTGAAAGAGTATGATTTAGATTTCACTTTCTTTTATATTGCAATATAGCGCGCCTAGACAGCAAAAACTTTTGTATTAAAGTTTTTTCACATATTGTACAGGGTGTTCCCGATATTCCGTGCTAAATGTTAAGCGTCCTAAATTTGCAGATATCAACTACAAATTTAGCAGAGAAGTAAAAGGCCGTGTCCACATTTAAACGGTAGAAATTGGGTGCAGTCAAATTTTAGCAACTATTTTTTAAAAAAAATTGAATTTTTTTTTGGTAATTTCAGTTTCTAGAAAAATATGTTTTCCTCCATAATTGTTCACCCGATCGGCAAAATTATTTAACCAGCAAACGCGGAAGATCCATTTATTTCAGGCATTTTTTCGATTATATACAGGGTTTTGAAATTATAGGCAAATATCTAAAAGAACTAGAAAATTGTTTTTTACAGAGTAAATTATTAGCAGCAATTGGTTCAAACAGTGTTATTTTTGTATTTGCGGTTTTCGTCTATCACATGCGCTGCTCGGGATATTTGAAAAAATCCATATTGATATCGCTATTTCGGGGGCTGTCAAGACTGTCATTGATTATTACGGCGCACTGCATGTTTTCAGAAAAAAAATATTTTCACGAAAAGCATTTACTATTTTCAAAAAATTCTTGGACCAGGAAACGTGGAAGACCCAGTGCTATAGATTCTACTTCGAACATTGTTTGAATCATATACAGGGTGTGTCGTTTATGGACAAAAAATCTAAAAGACCCTAAAAATTTCCGTTTTTGTGGGAAATTATTGGCGATAAATGATTAACTGTTAGAGATGGGATATTTTGATTTGATTTATTTGATTTTGAGTCTCGTTTCGCGAGATATTTGAAAAAATATAATTTTAAATCGCAATTACCAGTACAAATTTTAATATTTACCGTAACTTTGAAGTTCGACGAGATGTGAAGGACACTTTATACAGGGTGTATGTAGAATAAAATTACATCGATTTTGCGAAAGTTCCATAGTGGTACGCAGGAGCACGAGAGAAAAACCATGCGTCCCTCTAGGACAAGAAACCACGAAGCGCCTTCTTTTTAAAATAAAAGTCTGCTTCGCGCTACGCCCCGTGACGATTTTTCGAAAGCAATCTTGTTTATGCATCCACCAAAAAAGGCACATATTATGTATGTGAAAATATTCAGAAAAGTAAAATCAAACTTTCCATAAATTAATCCTGTAATTACCAACAAAATGCATATATGCATATATGCACTTCGCCAAAAATCCATATCGCCCGGTTTTATAAAATTGAATGAAAAATTTCAATTTACAAATTGAAGCTCCGGCGCGTTACGTTAAAATCAAAACCATTATCAATCATTTTCCGAGCGGATCGAATGGACAAAACAAAGATTCGCAGGTTACAAGGGCGACTAATGGCGTTTGTGGCCCCTTAAAAGGCGACCAGAATCGGCCCGGTGACGACGACAAAAGCAAACAAAAGACAGTCGACACTTTCGGCGAGCTTTGCCAGCGAAAAACATTGAAAGGGCTAATTTTAGGTGAAAAATTAATTGAAATTCCCGCTACAATCAATTGATTGGTTTTATCGAGTGTCTCAAATAATAGTTGAAGACGTTATGTGCGTATGGGGCGGCGGGAATGGAGACGCGTGGCGGTACGGCGTCGCCCCAAGGGCGAGCCAATGTTGACATAGTTAATTAAAAGATATGCCCCGCTTTCGCCTATCGTTCGGTGGTGCGTTTAAGCATTATTTTGACACGGCAATAATTTTTTTTAATTTTCCGTCAAATTTGTTTTTTGTATTGTATTGTACACTTGTTGAGTTATTAAGTTATTAAGTTATTATATTACATTGATAACTTTTCAAGGAAACTTCAACAGGCTACTGTAATACTTTTTACAAAACTTCTGTGAAGTTTTGTAAAAATATTACATTGATTATAATAAACATTAAATACTTAGATGTCATAGCTGACAAAAATTTAAAGTGGACTTGTCTAAGCAAGGGGGCCCACCTCAAAAATTAACCATTTTTTTTTCTTGTAATAATTATTAATTCTGGTAATTTGTACATTTTTAGCCATTTACGTAAAAAAAACCTATTCCACATTATTATAAGTGAATCATAAATAATTTATTCAAAGTGTTATTTTTTGGATAATTCTTTTATTTAGCTTAAAATCAGAGCTTTCGAAAATTCCAATAACAAATTTTTTAATGGATAGAAAAATAGTTACGAATCAGTAACTTTTTTGTTATCAAATACTTTTTAATAAATATAATTATTATATATAACATTATAAATACGACAGAGTGGGGTAAATTTAGTTAATGTAGTCAAACATAAATCGACTTGATGGTTAAAAGCCACAAAAAATAATAAAAAGCTTAAGTTGGCCGCCTTGCCCCACCATATCCTACAAATTTTATGAACTGCGAATATTTATTAATAAATACCATATGCTACAGTTGTATGGGGTGGTTTATACACTTAAACCTTGTTCACAATGATATTCAAAAAATTGTGTTTCAAAAAGAAAGACGTTTTCCGACTAACTAGTGATATAATGAAAATATATCAAATATTATAATGTCATATTTCTGTAACACCTGTCTCCTTATGAAAAGAAACACAAATTTACGGACATGAGCTGAGCACGCATAGATACGACACTCTCTATAGAAAGGACGGTAACCACAGATTTGTTGCAAGCTTGGGTCCAAAGTTATATAATTGTCTGCCCTTTAGCATAAGAAATCTCGCTAATTACAAAATATTTGCCAGAAAGTGTAGGCCAGTTGCGTATATGAACGTTTCTCGAGTTCATATAGCACGTTACTGTATTTTGACACTGATTTCAGTGTTTTTCCTTTTCAGTTTTCCTTCCCTTTACCTTAGTAAGTAAAATTCTGCAATTAACGTAATACTAGGAAGTTTATAAAATAAAAAAAAAACGATTTTATTTTAAATTTTTAATAATTTTATTGAGTTGACATCTAATAACTTTTGAGACAGTTTATTTCCCATAAAATTTGAGTCTGCTTTTGACGTTTTTTGATAATGTTATTAGTAAGACCCTCATCTATCCTGAATAGCCGTCTTATTTCTCTTCTTCTTTCTTTTCTTAACAAGTTATTCCTTATTTTTTCAAAGAAACTTCCACAGTAATACTTTTTACAAACCTTATGGATTCCTCGGTATCAGTCAAGCTCTGAAGAAGCCAACAGGGTGATTGACGAAACGTTAGCAAGTTCGGAGCAACAAAAACCGATGCAGGAGGAATCCAGTAGTTTTTGTAAAATGTAAGTTATTCCTTGATGCGGTTTAGACGGTATATTGTATCAGCCAGAATTATAAAATAAAAACGACACTTTATAACATTTCCATAATAGCAACGCAGTTTATAGAAAACATTACAAAACTCCCAATTTCCTTCAAATTCTTCCCCCATAAGATGGGAATGTTCGCTGTTTTACATTCGCACCTTAAGTTCCAATTTCCATTTACTTTATATTCAATCCTTTACAAAATCTTACTAACACCTGTTAGAGGTTTCAACGCCAAGGTTACCCAAGTGTTTTCTCTCTTGGTGATTTTTGAAATTGTTCGTCGTCAAAAAAAAACCTCACAAAATTTTAATATTATATATAAGAGGAAAACAATACTTTAAAAGGTAGAAAGCAAAATCAAGTCACACAATGGAGTGTCTGGAAAAAATAAATACTACATAAATAAAATAACAAAAATAAATTAAAATAATTACAATTATCACCAATTATAAGATTGTGTTGATTTCTTGATTGTTTGTGAAATGGGCACTTTGTCGAACATTTTATTTTGTAATGACGAAGTACCATGTTATGTAAAATAAATATGCCAAAGTAGTTTTGAAAATAAATCGCCGACCTCCAAAACTTGGGTTATGTGTCTATGTTTTGTTTGCTCTCTGATTTGGTTTATTTGTTAGAGGAAGCTTCGAATTATGTGGGTTTTGTAAATCCTTTGATTCCATCCACCGAAAGTGAAACGTTTTATTGCAATTTGAAAAATAAGCATAAAATAATGAAATGTCACAAATTCTGGTTAGTTTGGCTTTCTTTTTTATACATTCCATTTTTTAAAAAAATTGTCTCTTTGGTCAAAAAATTATCCTTAACTATTATCTAATTTTTGACGAAAGAGAATATAGGCGCCCTACGAAAATGCACTTCAATTACGAAGTGCCCGCGCATAGTATGTGTTGGACAGCAATTAATTTAATGAGCTGACTACCGTTGTAACTTGTACAAAACAAACAGGGGTTTTTGTCTACCTTATAAATACCCGACCCTTCGTAGTATTCGTCACCGTGATGGAATAAGGTTTCGGTCGTATTTCGGTTTCTTTCCCTAATCTGCCATAAAAGAACTATAAACTATAAAAAAAAATGGAATGTTTTGTCGTAAACTTCCTCTTTTAATTTATCCATTCTACAAACCGATTTTAAAATAGTGGAAACTATGAAAAAGGAGGTTTAATTCCGAAAAGTGCACATTTTGGGGACATCCTGTATTCTATTATAACTTACAGTGTATTTTACATACGTTATCTAATACAAGAGAGAAAATTGTGTTTCCAAATTGTTTGGACGAAAAGTTAAATTTCATTTACATACATAGTGATGTTTTTTTCTTCAAAATATATACCAACCAACCCTTCCGACCCCGACTTAATTTTAAGAAGAAAAAGTGGTATAAAATTTTTTGGAATATCGCTTGCTTTTAAAACTACAAGGTCTCAAAAAATAAACATTGATGCGTTTTGTTTTTATTGTTAATTGGTGGCAAACGATATTTCAGTGACATTTAGTACCTTAAGTAGTTCACTTTGTGTCGGTAACGAGTACGTACGTATTTTTCTCGTATCCCGTACATACACAAAGTAAAGTACTATTTTAGTACTTTGTTATGATGTATAATTAATAATAGAAAGAAAAGTTATACATAAGACATTATTTCATTATGTGATTTTTATAATTAGCTATTGTCATTTTTCTGCGCACTCTCCCATTGAAGAATAATCAAATTTCCCAGAAGGTTGCTTTTCTTTTGTTCAAAAGAACAATAATTTTGAAAAGACTTTAAAGTAAAGTATGAAAGAAACTGTGTGAATGTTATATTTTTCGGCTGTTATATATAGGGATGATCAGTTTGTGCTTCCGCTTCAAATCAATTTAACTTTGAATAGTAGTGGTCGGTTTTCTGAGACAATAGATAATGCTTGATGTACTTTGCAAACTCTATAAAATCAATAGGCAAAACAGCACAATCAAAATCAAAATAAACCACAATGGTATCTTTTTGTTTGTCGTTATGGTTTGACGTCAATTTTTTTTACTGTCTTGTTTTAAATTGTACTATATAATAAATACTGGCTATTGACTTTCTACACCTTACAAATTGCATCCAGTTTGTTTGCACTTTACGCCATGTCAATTTTTGATTCGGGCCCCGATGAAGGTTGCTAAATGACAAAATGGGCAAAAATCATTACCATTCAAATTGCAACTAATAAAATGGTTCTAGATCTGTGTTTATCTTTCTTCTTATGCTATGGTAAACACCTGGTGAATGTAATTCGTGACTTGGAAATGTTCCGGTACTTACTAGAGATCTGCCAAAATTTGAATTTGCCGCGGCAACCTGCGCCTGCTGATCCACGTTCATTTCACCAACATTGCAACACAGTTTACCAACTTTCTGGAATACCACTTCAACTGACGAAAGCGCAATAAAGCACAGACGACAGGAAGTGGCATCGAAAAGCTTCAAAAGCTTCCGCGCGTACCTGTAGCCGAAAGAACGGCAGGACTCGCAGGAATCACAGAGGTGGGAACGAGGACACGCCTGTTTAGGCTGTAACGCCCCTGTTATGCGGGTTCACACACACAGATCGACATATTTGCGTAATAATTCGCGATGTCCGTTTTATTATTGATGAATCTTGTGTAGCGCCTATTTTTGTAAGTATCATTTTATCGCTCTCGTTCGGAAGAGTGTCAGTGTTCAAAATCTTTAAAAGCATTAATGGTAAGGCTAGACAAACAAACAAAAAAACGGGATGCGAAATTTCTTCCCCAGCTAACGAATGAAATTGTTGATAATTGGCGAAAGCTCTTTATCATCAAAAAGCTAGTTTTGATTCCAACCCCTCATGTAAATATCAATATGTCGGGCGTTTACCTCGGGGAAAAGCAAAAATGTTTAATATTATGCAAACGGAAAGGCGTGGTCACTTGTTATTGGGCGTCTGGCTCGAGCCGAGGGCCAATCGCACTTCCGGTGTCGATTAAATGCCAGGCGCAAAATCGCAGACCGATGCCGTTCGCGAATCTTGCAGGAATTTGCTGCTGCCGAAATCCTTTTAGTGGCAAGCTGTTCAAATATTAACGCAGAGCGGGTTTAACGTTGTAATCTATAGAACTGTATTTTGTTGCTGAGGCCTCCCGCTATGGAAAGTCAAGGGGTTTAATTTCGTTGTGTTCGTTATTTTCTTTCCTTGTGAAAAACAAATTACTTTTCTTTTTAGTGTTTTCTTATAATTTTTGAAATTAGAACATGCATAAATTAAATTATTACCACTGCTTTTTTGTATAATTCGCTAAAAAGTATTAAGCGCGGTAGACACGATGCAATTTTTTGGATCAAAATGTCTTGATTATTTTGGTGGAATTTTGTTTTTGGTGTTCAGATATTTTAACTAAATGGTCATTGTTCTAATACGTAATGAGTAAAGTGTACGGACAGGTAATTGGTATCGCATTCTGTGATCAATGCTATGGTCTGTGCTGTTCCCAAGGAAACTCCAAAGGTCTTCTTCTTCTTAAGTTTCTTGGCCTATGTCTTGAGCAATTTGGCACTCCAAAGATCTTTTTTCTCTGCGCCTAAAACAACAATTGCGTGGGTCTGAACTCATTGCGTGTCGGCAATGTGCGAATGGTCATAAGACACCGCAATTCTTAAAATCTGGCGGAATTACCTTATGGGCTTAACCCAATGTTAAGGATTCTGTCGTGACCATCGCACTTGGCGGTTGATCGCTCCCGACAGAATCCTTTGTAATCGTCCCAAAAACCGATATCGGTTTGAATTGTATGTAATTTCTTAAGTGTTCAGTGAAAGTTTTAAAGTGTGTAATCGTTGTCGACCCCGCTGTTTTTTTCTTCCACGCCAATTGAAAGCAGGAGTGACCGTTTTTTGCTATCGGTCTAAATATATTTTTTTGAGAATGAATTAAGTATATGTTAACCCTTCTCTTACGAAGGTATCCTTTAGGAATTTTGCGTATTGTTTATCAATTGTAGTTTGCTGGGCGATTGACCTTATGTAACATGGCTATTAGAAGTAAAAGAAGAAGAACTCTACATTATGTACAATGCAAGATGTTTATTTTCGCTGCATCTGTTCTAGTTGATATGCGCGGAGTTGTGTGTAAAATAATTTTGTGGTTTTTTAGTTAATAGAAAAACCGAAAAATGTCTACCTCAATCGAAATCCCTCTTCGGGATACCGACGAGGTACGTATTCAAATCACGAAAAGTCTAAATTATGGCGTAATATCGCTACATCTTAGGTAATTGAGTTGGACCCAAATCAACTTCCAGAAGGGGATGAAGTATTGGGTATTCTCCGCCAAGAGAATACCCAGCTTTCAATATGGGTCAATCTTGCCGTGAGTTTGTGAAGTTTTGCGGACTTGGTATTTGTTATATTTTAAATAATCGGTTCTAGTTGGCATATTACCAGCAAGATAAAATCGAAGACTTCTTGAAGATACTCGAGGCCTCGCGCACTGACGCGAATACCGATTACAGAGACTATGAAAAGGATCAAATGCGTGGTCTCGATATGCTTGCTGCATATTATGTGCAGGAAGCAAACCGTGAAAAGAATAAGGATAAGAAGAGAGAACTTTTTACAAAAGCCACCCTTTTGTATACGACAGCTGATAAAATTATCATGTACGACCAGGTATGTACTATCATCTTAAAAAAGTACCATGTAGGTATATTTTTGTGTTTTATTATAATAGAACCACTTACTGGGAAGAGCCTATTTCTGCCTACTAGAGGGTGACAAAATGGAGCAGGCAGATGCCCAGTTCAATTTTGTATTAAATCAGTCTCCTAATAATATTCCTTCACTACTTGGTAAAGCTTGTATAGCTTACAATAAAAAAGATTACAGAGGAGCTCTGGCTTTTTATAAAAAAGCATTGAGAACCAACCCCCAGTGTCCAGCAGCCGTTAGGCTGGGTAAATATTATCTAGAGTGCCCTTATGGAACTCCTTTAACCTTACTTTTATCTTAGGTATGGGTCACTGTTTCATGAAGTTGGGCAACCAAGATAAAGCCCGATTAGCTTTTGAAAGAGCTCTTGAATTGGATCAAAAATGTGTGGGAGCTTTGGTGGGTTTGGCTATACTGAAACTGAACTTGCAACAACCTGAAACTATTCGAAGTGGTGTCCAGATGTTGTCTAAAGCGTACACAATAGATTCTTCCAATCCGATGGTTTTAAATCACTTGGCAAATCATTTCTTCTTCAAAAAAGATTACAACAAGGTCCAGCATTTGGCATTGCATGCTTTTCACAATACAGAAAATGAAGCTATGCGAGCGGAAAGTTGTTATCAATTGGCCAGAGCTTTTCATGTGCAAGGCGATTATGATCAAGCCTTCCAATACTATTACCAAGCGACCCAATTCGCTCCAATAGCTTTTGTGCTGCCTCATTTTGGTCTGGGACAAATGTACATCTACAGAGGTGATACGGAAAATGTACATTGAAAGTACCAGGTTAGGATCGGCTAGAGGTGACATTGTTTTTTTTATAGGCTGCGCAATGTTTTGAGAAAGTTTTGAAGGCTCAGCCTGGTAATTATGAAACAATGAAAATCTTAGGTTCTCTTTACGCCAATTCCACCTCCCAGTCCAAACGGGATATTGCCAAAAATCACTTGAAGAAGGTCACGGAGCAGTTTCCAGATGATATTGAGGCCTGGATAGAGTTAGCTCAGATTTTGGAACAGTCTGAAATACAGGGCTCGTTAAACGCGTATGGCACAGCGATTAACATTTTGAAAAAGGATGTTCAAGCGGAAATACCCACTGAGATATTAAATAATGTGGCAGCTCTACATTACAGGTATCATATTTTATATGTATTATCTGCTTGCATAATAAGACGTCTTTATTTACGTTATTTTGCATAAGCATTTGCAAAAGTGGAAAAAATGTTTGTTTTTCCTACAATTGCCATAAAAAATAATTTTTAGTGCAGTATACAAAGGACCCTTTACCTTATTTTCCTGTATGAAACTTATGTTCTATACTCAAATTGTCTATTTTTTTTTTGCAATTTTGGAAATTGTATTTGACATATTTAGATTTATTTTTTCGCATACATTAAAATAGTGCTATTGCCATTTGGTATAAAATGCCGTTTACATTTATTGCTTGCATCTTGAAAATTATCTTGTATTAAAACTGTTTGTATATTTTTGTGTTGTTATGGCAGTGTAGTAGTAGTAGTAGTTGAGTTAACTTTGTATTTCAGGACTGGTAATTTGGAGGAAGCTAAAAAAACCATTGAGGAGGCTCTCCACAGGGCCAAAACGGAGGCGGAACACGATCCCCAGTATTACAATTCGATATCCGTCACTATAACCTACAATTTGGCGCGGTTAAATGAGGCCCTATGCTTATTTGACAAGTCGGAGAAGCTTTACAAAGATATCTTGAAAGAGCATCCGAATTATGTTGACTGTTACTTGAGGTTAGTCGACATCATTAAGTGCAAGGCTAAATTCTAAGAAAATTGGACTATTACCTTTTCAAAAATTGTCGAAAATGTAAACTTTTTAGAGACCAACTAGATTAAACTTTAGGCTGGGAAAAAGCACCTGAAAAACTCTTGTAAAAATTAATCAACATGTCATACAGGTGTCATACTTTATTTTGAGGACCTTGATGTAATGTAACTAATATTTTCGAAATATGACATATATTTAAAAAAGTGGTGGACGTTTGAACATTGTGCTTTGTCTCTTTTTAGACAATAAAGCAAAATAATTCCTTTCCACGCGCTAACGGATAGTGGATGTTCCGATATTTTTAGGTTAGGTTGCATGGCCAGGGACAAGGGTCAAATTTACGAGGCCTCCGACTGGTTCAAGGAGGCGCTCCTGATAAATAACGAGCATCCGGACGCGTGGTCCTTATTGGGCAACCTGCATCTGGCGAAGGCCGAATGGGGACCGGGACAGAAAAAATACGAGCGTATTTTAAAAGTAAGTTATGAAAGAATCTCTTCAGAATTGTAGTTGTGGTAACGGCGAATTTTAAAATTAAAAGCATTGCGAGCTTCCTGTCTCATACTTTCCACATTTTTGTCAGACTTTGAGTTCGAGATAGGGGCCCCGATGTAGTGAACATTGATGTTCACTTCATTCATGGTCTCTTGTTGCTAATTTTGTTGTATTAAGAATAAACACTTAATTTTTTTAATCTATGGGTACCATGTGGTACAATCTACTACTCTACTTCATTCATAAATGTTTGCCCAATAATTAATTTTGTTTAGGTGTAGGTGCACCACAATATTTTTTCAATCTTTTTCTTTATTATTACTCAAGTGATTTAAGTGATGAGTGTACGGTGTGTCCATTTTTCGTTGTTATTGCGTGATTGCAGTTTTTGAATTTGTTAAAAATGTTTATTAGTTTTTTTATTCTGGTAGTTTGAATTTTTTCCTCAACGTGATAACAAAAAATAATAACAATAACAATATGTTAAATGAAATGAAATTAGGATAAAATAAAATTATTTTTTTTCAAATGTAGTTTATAAAAAGGCCAATAACATTTTTTTTAAATATATATGCATTGAAAAAATAATAGAACTTTAGCTCGTATCTTAAAAAATTATATCTTCTACAAAAAAACTGAGTACGTCACTAGATTCAACGTAGAAATATCTACAAGACTTCGTTTCCAGCGTTTAAAATACAAAACCTAAATAATGGAATGGGGAAATTTTCTGTTTCTTTATCTTTGGTTTCACGAAAAGCGAGCACAGTACGTCTTTCTATCTCCTAACAGCAGCTGAGATACCTCGCCATAACACCAAAAAATCGACACACTGTACTATATTATTACTTATTTTTTTAGAACCCCGCCACGTCTCAGGACTCGTACTCGCTCATCGCGTTGGGTAATGTGTGGCTTCAGACCCTACACCAGCCGACCAAAGATAAGGAGAGAGAAAAACGGCACCAGGAGCGGGCCCTTTCCATGTTCAAGCAAGTGCTGAAAATCGATCCGAAAAACATTTGGGCCGCTAATGGAATCGGGGCCGTGCTGGCCCACAAGGGCGCCGTTAACGAGGCCCGCGACATTTTCGCGCAAGTCCGAGAGGCTACGGCCGACTTTTGCGACGTCTGGCTGAACATCGCTCACGTCTACGTCGAGCAAAAGCAGTTTGTCAGCGCTATTCAAATGGTAAGGCCGTCGGTTTGGTTATAATTAGTTGGAAAGGGAATTTTTTCGTACTGTCACCATAATTCCTCGACGTCTTACATGATTTACTCGAATTGGGCCCCTCATACAATTATAACACATTAGTATCCATTTATCTGCATTGTCTTTATAACAAAATTGATTTAACAATTTGTCTTGCAGGACCAAATTCTTTGTCAAAAAAACAAATCAGCATTAACTTAATTAATTTCCGATTTTCTCCGTCCAGCTTTCTTTGGTTTTGCTGGTCAATACTTTGCCTTTTGGTCTTATTATAGTATTCAAAAATTCATGATGCGTCATCACCTGTGATAGCATGAATAAAAAAGTCTGAGTTGTTTTTTTTAATTGTACCACAGGTTATATTCTTTATTACAAATAAATTTTGATTTAATTTTACTATACTAGTTCTCGCCCCCAAGTTACAGTATGTGACTTGGAGCTCCCATTGAGGTGTACCGGGGTTATTATGTCGTCACACTAATTATATTGTATCGTTTACACTTTAAAACTGTCTTTTGTATTGTGTGAAACCCTTGTCAAGCATAAAGAATTTCCTCGAAATTAGTTGATATGATGCTACTAACCACCCATCTTTTTCTACAAGTACAACAATTTCTTCGCGATTGGTTGACTTTATGTGCCTAGATTGTATATTATTATTACTCATAGATTGAGGGTCCTTAACTGTCTCTCCATTCATATTCTTTTTGGTTATGTCGTGGCGTACAATTCACGACCATTCTATTTTTTCGTTGCAGTATGAGAATTGTCTTCGCAAATTCTACAAATACAACAACGTGGAGGTGCTTCAGTACCTGGCCCGCGCTTATTTCAAGGCATCGAAACTGAAGGAGGCGAAGATGGTGCTGCTGAAAGCGCGTAGGGTCGCCCCGCAGGACACCGTCCTCCTCTACAACATTGCGTTGGTGCTGCAACGTCTCGCCACGCACATCCTCAAAGACGAAAAGTCGACCCTGCAAACCGTGTTGCAGGCCGTCCACGAGTTGGGCTTGTCGCTCAAGTATTTCACGTACTTGTCCGAATTCGGCGACAAGATGCGCTACGACGTGAACTTGGCCGGACTCGAGGCGCGTCAGTGCAAGGACCTGCTGTCGCAGGCGCAGTACCACGTGGGGAGAGCGAGACGCGTCGACGAGGAAGAGCGACAGTTGCGCAGGAAGCAGGACGAGGAACGTACGGCGTTCAAGATGAAACAAATGGAGGAGCAGAAACGGCGCGAGGTCGAACGGCAATTGACCAAAGAGCAGACGCTCCAAAAACGGCAGGAATACAAGGAGAAAACGAAGAACGCGCTCCTCTTTCAGGAAATGCCGTCGGAGAAAAAGGCGAAAGGTAGAGGACGGAAGGAAGTTTACGTGTCGGATTCGGAGAGCGGGCAGGAGAATCGCGGCGACGGCGAGCCGCGCAAAGAGAAGAAAGAAAGAGGCAGGAAGAGGAAGAGGAGCGGTGACCGGAAGAAGGGCGGAGGCGGTCGCGGACGGAAACACAGGCGAGATCATAGCGATTCCGACGGGAGCGGCAGCGACGCACCCAAGGCGCGGAAGAAGGGCAAGAAAGAAAAGGGGAAATCGAAGAAGCAGTCGGACGAGGGGCTCACATCGAAGCAGAAGTTGCGCATCGTCTCCAAGGCGACCATTTCGACCAGCGAGGACGAAAGCGACGACCAGAAGCGTAAAGTCGCCAGCAGCGGCGACGATAGCGACAGAGGGAAGAAGAGTAAGAAGGGGAGGATAATGTCCGATTCGGAGTCGAGTCGGTCCCGCAGTAGGTCTAGGTCCAAGAGTCGGTCAAGGTCGAAGAGTGGGTCGAGATCAAAAAGTCGTTCGAGGTCGAAGAGCGGGTCAAGATCGAAGAGTCGGTCGAGATCAAAATCTAAGAGCCGTTCCAGGTCAAAGAGCCCGTCTCGATCCAAGAGTAGGTCGAGGTCTAAGAGTCCATCCCGGTCAAAGAGTAGGTCGAAATCGAAGAGTCGATCAAGGTCAAAGAGCCCGTCTCGGTCCAAGAGTCGGTCGAGGTCTAAGAGTCCATCCCGGTCCAAGAGTAGATCGAAATCGAAGAGTCGTTCCAGGTCCAAGAGTAGGTCAAAATCTAAGAGCCGTTCCAGGTCAAAGAGCCCGTCTCGTTCAAAGAGTCGGTCGAGGTCTAAGAGTAGGTCAAAATCTAAGAGTCGCTCAAGATCAAGGAGCGCATCGCGGTCCAAGAGTCGGTCAAGGTCAAAGAGCCGCTCTAGGTCGAAGAGTCGTTCGAGGTCAAAAAGTCGCTCTAGGTCCAAGTCTGGATCCAGCCGGGATGGAAGATCAAGGTCCGCGTCACCTGCTAAATCATCCCGTTCCAGATCGAGCTCCAAGAGCGATTAAACATGTACATGTACCGTTTAGACTGTTTTATCTTAATTAAAATACAGAGTTTCTATTGGCAGTCCGAGTCAATTTAATTTCCACTACATATACGATATACAAAAAAAAACGGCCAAGCTATGCAACATTTATTGTTTAATGTTATACAGTATGGGTCAATAGTTGCCACTTATATTAACGCGGTAATATAATTTTATTAAAAATATAAACAATATAAAACATTAAATTACTACTATGCGAAACGAAATAATAAATTACTGTAATTCAAAGAGATTTCGTACACTTTTCCCGTATCTCGATTAGGATTAAAATCACAGCGAGGCAAACACTTTTAGCATATCTTTTTACATTATTATTTTTTATCGTCGCGTTCCGATCCTGCCCTAATTGACCGCTTTGCGTTTCGTAAACGTAATAAATGGGCGCTGGAAACATTTTCATAAAAAAAAACTTAAATGATTTTGGCATCTAACGAATGATAATATTAAATGGCGGCGGGTTCCTTAAACCGGAGCCGAACTTAACGAATTCTCGGAACTATTCGTAGGGGGCGTCTCTAACGTGGCTATCTTTTGTTGCAACGTTTGTACCTAGAAAAATCCGATGACATAAATATCAACGTCACACGAACTTTTGGAGCTCCGCCCTTTGTCGGAGGCGGTCAAACACAACATGACACTCCGTCTACCATGCTACTCCGAAACCTGTCGTGACGTCACATATTTTGCAATTCAGCACTTATATAAATTATTAGAAACAAATTTAAACATTCAAAAAAAGTCACAAATCATCTTAAATTATCCAAAAGCCAAGGAATTAATTGCTCGTCCCGAAAATTTCATATTATTCTCCATTTTAATTCCGTGTTTCTATGAACTTGGCCTTCTAGGCGTTTGAATAAATATTTAAAAAGGAAAATTGAATTGATAAGATTGTTGGTAACATTTTAAATAGGTTTTAGATTTATGCATGCCATGTCACGACGCTTATGATACCTCCCCGCACCCCAGAATAGACATCTCGAAAATGTGTTTCACAAATCCCCATTCTATTTGATGCAGATAGAACCCACAGCTGCATTAAAATTTGATGTAAATTACGTAAAAAAATATGAAAATCTCAAAGCATTTTGAATAAGAGTGTAATTAATAACAGATCAATAGCAAACAAAATCTTTATGTTGGCAATAATTCACAGTTATCCTTCTGGTTGTGGTGTATTCTGTGCTTAATGCGTGACGTAATTTACTCCAGCCCCTGGTTCCATCACTTACTTGTGCGGTATGCTTCTCCACCATGCTGAGCATCTGATATTCCATCTTTTTAAACTTGGCCTGGTACTTTTTATTATTCCTGTCCACCGTCTCCGCTAAAATACTATTCGTATGATTCAGGTCTTGTACGATCTCCCTCCCTTCCATCAATCGAGCCTCCGCGTTCTTGGTCACCTGTTCCAACGTCGTCACCAACTCTTGTAACCTCACTTTTAGACGCGCTTCGCGCGCAAGCGCTTGCATTAGCTCGAGTTCGACGCCCTGAGCGTGCTCCGCGTCGGAATAACCCCTCTCCTAAAATTAGAAGGGCGAAATAGTCGGTCTCGTGCTTACTGACTGGGTGGAGCGACGAACCTTATTTTTATTGGCCAACGCTAACAAGGCCTCAGTGTCCTTCAATTGCCCTTGAAGGTTCCTCAACGTCGCCGACTGCGCCTTCTGCTGGCCTTCCACGTACTTCAGTTTCAGTTCGAGTGTACTTTTCTCTTTTTCCAAAACGAACAACTTCGACAAAAGTTCTGCTTTGTCTTCCCTTAATCCCATCAATTCCTGTAACAAATATTTTGTTCCCGGTTTGGATTTTATGGTCTAGGCAATCGAATGTCTTACTGAGGTCTCAGAATAAACCTATGGCTAAGTTTTTTTCGTCAAACTGCTCTAAGATGGTTTTTGTGAACTAAAAAATGGCGGAACTGGTTGATCTGTTTTTTAAGTAGACATGTTGAGAGCTAGAGAACAATTGACATTTATTCATAAATTCAACTAATCTGGAGCATATCACCATTTCAAACAGTTTGGGAAAGCTGGATAAAAGACCAATTCGTCGATAGTTATCTAGATCTTTCAAATCTCCTTTTTTTTAGTTTTTTTTTAGTTCCTCTGGAAAGACCGCTTGCTTCATTGAGTTATTTATTAAGTAACACAAAACCTGTGGTATTACTAAAATCGATAGTTTCACTATACTAGCCGGAATTTGGTCATAGCCATTGCTATATTTGTTTTTTAATTTTACTGAAATTTCTAGTATTTCATTTTGTGTCACAGGAATTAAATGTACTGACTGACTATTACCTAATATGTTATTTTGAAATGGAATATAAGTTTGCGTGACTAAAAGTGCCGGGATTATGGTTGTTAGGTGCTTGTTAAAACCGTTTGTAAATTTTGTAGGACCTTCAAGGAAGTCTGGACCGTTTTTGTTACTTTTTCCTATAATTTCGCCGCAGACTTTTCATTTTGTTATCCGAGTTTACTATTCTCTTTTCGTATAATTGTTTTTTTTCTTCATTTGGAAGTTCATCATATTCTTTCTTTGTTGCTTTATATAAATACTTGTAGTTGGTGTTTATTTTTGACAAGGTTAGCAGTATATCCAGTCTCTGTTTAATCACTTTTAGATTTAACGATTTTGTAACATTCTTCTTTTTGTTGCTGTGGTCCCTTTTGAGGGGGACGCACTCATTGAAGATATTTATGAAATCTTTTTTAAACGTATTCCACTGCACATTTACATCTAAGAAGTCAGCATTGTAGGTATTTTGTCTTTGTCATCGTCGGTAATAGTATACTATGTAACAAGTGCGGTAAATGGCATTTGACTTAAGAGTTTATTTGACATGAGCGGAGCGAGTGTTTAATAAACGAGTGAGTTAAAAAGTTTAGCGAATGTCTTGCATAATATACTTCTTCTACGACCGTTAGTTTTTGGGTACATTTTCGCAAAACAAAACGAATACATTCACTGACACGACAGTCAGAATTGACAAACGTCAAAATTCAAAGCGTGGGAAATATCTCCGAAAACATCCGATTGCTCCCGAACCCGTGCGGTAAAATCCCGGAAATGTCCGAAGTGGCTCGGATTCGTGGGAAAAGAAACTGACATGGTAAAGTGACGCTTCCCGCACGCTAGATCGGGAGTAGAAAAAAAATTTTTTTGTACAAATTTATTTTCATCCCCCTTCTTTAAATATTATCTAGAGAACTTTCGTGTTGGGTGTTATTCTAGTATTACATGTATGTATTCCGCAAAAACTAAACAGAAAAAAAAATTCTTCCTACTGTTTTCTAGCAACATTTCAATATTAAAGTCCCCTGCAATGAATATTATAGTATTGTCTATTTCTAACAGTGCCAACATCAGTTCTAGTTTATTTAAAAATAGATCAAATTGTTCTTGAAGAGGTCTATAAACTGATACGATGATGATTTTCTTTTTTTGTAGCACAAACACATTCAAATTCCCCTTGTAACTGATAACTCACCAATTTTCCTGCGTTCGGTGCTATTTTGAAAGCATTCCAATCGTCGCTAGAATACTGAACAGAACCCTCGCTGAATGGTTTGTCTCTGCGAGTTTCATTTTACTGCAGTGATTACTACTGTGATAGCATTGTGCTTCATTGCAATGTTTGGTCACGTGTCCGAAACCACTCTTGGACGTGCACTTTTACTAGGCCAAAACTGATAGTTCTTTTTCTCAGAAACCATTTGACTATATCTGCGTTTGGCTTGAAGAATCCAATTCTCTTTTGGTACATACATGACTTTCATTTTATCCACAATGTTATACCCTAATTCCTGCACTATTTCGACTTTCAATCTCTGTACTTCTTCAAGGAACTCATCCGAAAATCCTTTATCGATTCCTGTGCCCATAAACATTGGATCGTTACTATAATTTAGTTGCTTGATATTTATATCTGCTTTTGAAATATCTGCTTTTGAACTACTTTTTCGCTTTTCTTGCTGATTTTGATTATAGCTTTCTATTATAATTGCTCCATCTTTTGTTGGTCTGATACTTTTAAGTCCTCCATCAATTTCCTTTACGTCTATTTCATGTTTGAGTTTTTGTATAACTATTTTTGAATCTTTAACATAATCGATTATTAGGCTTTTAGTAGTTTTGGGTGTTGTCCACTTTTTTTCCATCTTCGTGTCTACTGCTTGGTTTATTTCTACTTTTTTATGAGTATGGTCTTCTTGTGGCATTTTCCTTATGCGAGACAATGGTTTCCAGTTCATTTTCTTTATACGGTGTATTTTGTAGCTGACTTTCCTTAACTGTAATGTCCTCCTATCTGGCTAGGGCCTGTATTTCATCGTATTTACTAGGCAGTTTCTTTAGTAAATCCTTATCTGCGGTGGTTTTTATCGTAGGCCAGGATTTCTTCCTCTCGATTCGGACGATTTTATTTATGTCGATATTTGATTATTTTACCGAGCTCGCGGATAAACTTCTTGTTTTAGACCTTCTGTTTGTTTTATTCGCGTTCTGGTATTGAGATTTATATTCCTCCCCGTCACTACTATCACTCATTCTTTTTCTGAAGGTCTATTATGAAAGATTGAACAGATATGACACTTTTTTATCAGGGCACCTTAAAACACGTCTTTACACTTAAATACGTACAATAAGTCAAACTTCAAAAAATTAATTCGATGTTTCAAAGTTAAATAGCGATTCTGTTGACAAATTACATTGACGAAGATTAACAAAAATAATAACATTTACAGCCATGTTCCCAGATCTTTCGAAACATACGTCGTACTTATAATTTTATTTCAAAAAATACTCAGTTTCTTCCTATAACGTATACCACTGGTAATTTTGTTTTCTTGAGTAGTATAATTCGCTACTTCTAAGCCCACCGCGTCGAGATATGACGTACGCAAAATATAGATTTCGTAGTTTCGCCACTCGACGAGAGATGGCAGCATAGTTCAAGTTTGACGCTTACCGTAGGTTCATGAAAACATGTGCATAGAAATCGGCCTACTGTAGGTTTTTGACTTTAGTTTTTTTTTCTAGATACTATTCATGTGACCCAAAAAATAAACATGCTATTTGGAAGAGAATTAAATACGCTTTAGTATGACTTTAAATTTGTCAAGAGTGCTGATCTTTTATATGCGTAGCTACGGTTAAACATATGAAACGTGTTCATACAGTAGTTATAGTGATAGTAACAAACTTGTTATAGATTTAAATTAATCGCATTTGCAATTGGAATTATCACATTTTTCGTTTTTAACCATTTGGATATCGGTTAATTGTGTTAACTTAATTCATACTACACCGCAAAACGCTGCTCAAGTTATCGCTTCAATCGAAAGTGGGCTTTGAAAGCAAGCTGTTGCTCGACAACTGGATATGACACGGGCAGCATTTCGAAGAGTATGCCGAGGATATGAGACTGGAGTACATTACAACGGCTCGTAGTGACCGCTTTCAACAATAATCAGAAATCGTCACTTTCAAGTATAACAATAGCTCCATGAAGTTCGAAGAGTGGCTATTAGTCAGTGGACAGTGAGAAGAAGACTGAAGGAAAATAACGTTACCCCAAAAACAACTGCAATTGGTCCAAAACTTACTAGAGTTCTGTTCTGTTCTTACATGAGACCAGAATATGCCTTTTTGGTAGTGGCCGACGAAAAAAAGTGTGCCGAAAACCAGGAGAGCGATTTGTAGAATGCTGCAATAAAGAGCGGAGCCCTTATGGAGGTGGTTCCTCCATGATATGGGGTGCAATTTATATGGAAGCAGGAGGTATAACATCGAGGATATTTTATCAGATCACGTGGTACCATATGTGGACTAGATAGAAGAATTCATTTTTATACATGATAATTCTAGACGGCACACCGCAAGGATTGTGCAAGATTAGATTACAGAAGTCGGTTTTCGAGTTATGAGTTATGAATGAGCTAAAACGGAAAATTCGAGCTAGACTTCGTACCCCAATCTCGATTCCAGAGCTTATTGTTGCAGTAGAGGAAGAGTAGCTTAACATTCCAAAGAAACAATAGCCTATGCCTAATCGAGTAAGAGATGTTGTTACGGCAAGAGGGGGGTCATACCCATTATTAAAAAATAAGTGTTGAGTTGCTAATTGTCAATAACCCCATTTGTTTTTAGTAATAAAAAAAGTTAATTTGACTCGTGCAGTTATTTTACCATGCCAAACCTAAAAAGCAGAAACACATTTTTATTTTTATGGATCTGATCAGTAGTTTCTAAACAAAATGAAATTGAAGTCAAAAGTTCACAAAGGACCGATAAACATGCACGCAAGTTATATTTGAATCATTTTGTAAATTCTGAGGTTGCGATTGACCGACATACAAGTTGAAATTCTTAATTATGGTTAGATAAAATTACCTGCATCAATACCGCCATTTCCAAGTCCATTTTCCGGGCTTCCTGACTGCTCGAAGGCCTCACGGGCGCATGTTCCACTTGCGTCGACTCCAACGCGACGTATGTGCCTTGAACGCCACTCCGTTCGGCTTTCAGTCTGGACACGTGGTCGCGGAGTCTTAACTCGTGTTCGGTGGTCCACGGTTCGTTCATTTCGATCGGCGCGCTATACACGTGGTTCTGCCACGGCGACAGCAAAACGTCCGTCTTCTGATACAAGTCGAGGTGAGACAGCAACTGTCTCGCCACAGTCTCGGCGGCCGTTCGGTTTCGGATCGTGTCGGGATTTTCCTCGTTCAACGATAATTCCGTCTCCAGCAGGGCCAGCAGAACGTCGTAGGCCTCGATGGCACGGTCTGTCAGTCCCAGCGCTAGCCGCAGAGCTATAGCGTTCGATTCGTATTTCCCGCACAATAAAGCTAGCCTGAAAAAACAATCAACATCTAGCGATTACGCACTCCTATTCTTAATGTTATAAAACCACACAAGCGGTTACAAACACATTTGTATTTTTCAAAAATAAAATAAAACTTCCTAATCACTGATCACCACTCTGTTTCAACAGGTTTTCGAAAAAAAAAATGTAAAAGCAAGATTCGACACGATGGGGTATTAAAAAGAGGCAAACTTTAAGAGAGATGCAAATAACTTGTCGAGAACTTGAAAATTCGCAAAGCTCAAGTATGTCAAAAAGACACCGTGGCAAGTAATTTTGCTTAGTTTTGGTTCACAGTTGATAAGCAGACCTCTATGAGTCACGCGGAGCCACTCACCTATCGCAATGAGCTTTCGTTTCGGACAGCGTAAGCACCAGAACCGTATTCTGTGCTCTCGCGTGCTCCAATTTGGACTGGACCTTTCGCATTTCCATATCGATCGTCTGCTTTTCGGTCTGAATATCGCACTGCCTCAAAATATCACCCACAATGTGTTCCGCGACGGCGGTTGACAGGTCGCCGCTCAATAGGTCGTTAGGGCTCACTTCCCTTTGACCGTCCGCGGTCCTCCTCAACTTTATCCTAAAAATATGGGACGTGACGATGACAGTTTCTACATTTTCCACTTTTCAGGTAAAATCCAAAGTTACTTTTTTACTCAAAATCCTCGAAATTAGAAGTTTTTTAAGAAACATAAAGGAAATGATTTTTTTGTGACACACCTTTCCGCGATCTTCATCACAGGCTGCGTGCATTCACTATTATCCTTAACGTTGGTCTTGTGAATCGGTACTATACTGCTATATTTAATGTCCGACTTGCTCTCCTGATATAGTCTGGGCTCGCAATCGGCTTCGATATGACTATCCGGAGAATCTACGTTTTTACATTCGGTTACTGTCTCTTCATCCGCCGCCTCGTCTAACTTATTCAGCGATATCTGAGCCAGTCTGACGTGTGCCTCGTGCAGTTGCTGCTTCAGGGACATAATTTCCTGCTTCAAAGGCTCCACCACCTCCGAAAACGGCGACAGTTCGGAATGATCGTGGTGGGACGACGTTAACTTTGGTTCTGGTAGTTCCAGCGGACTTTCTGAGAACTGGGAACGCCGGTTTGGAAGGGAGTCGCGTAACGTGAAACTAACCTCACTTACCGGTAATTTATTATCTAGATCGGAGAGTTCGTTTTCGAGCGGCTCCAACTCGCTCACCTCCAACGGACACGTTATGGACTCCTCGTGGGCGCTCGTGCAAGATTCTGCAAGACGCAAGTGAGGAGCGTTTATTATGAAACGTTAACTAACAAGTTGCTTTCGAAAAATCGTTGGTGGGCGGGGCAAATTCGGAGAGTGTAGCGCGGACCAGATTTTATTTTCAGAGAGAAGCCAATTCTATCGTGCTCCTGCGGACCACTATTGAACTTTCGCAAAATCGATGTAATTTAATTGTGCATGGATCCTGTATAAAGTGCCTTTCATGTCCCGCCGAATTTTAAAATTACGGCAAACTTTGTTAAATATTTAAATTTGTACAAATAATATGTAATAATAATATCTCGCGCGCCCCGTATAATTGACGGAAACCTGAAACTCTCTCTAGTTTACGATACTGTTCAGATCAAATTATTGCATCTTTAGCAATTTTTCATTTATAGCCAATAATTTACCAACAATAACGGAAATTTTAAGGAACTGTTATATTTCTGCCAATAATCGACACACCCTCTATATATTTCAAACAATGTTCGAAATAGGCCTGACAGCCCTGGATCTCCCACGTTTCCTGGTGTAGGGTTTTTTTCCAATAGGGTAAGTGGTTTTCAAGAAAATACTTGTTTTCTGAAACCGTGCAGTACGACGTCATTGCGTCTCGATTAAGGGCGAGAAATTTTGATTTTCATTTGGATTTTTTCAAATATCTCGAACAGCGTATGTGATAGACGAAAACCGTAATTACAAAAATTGTAGCTCTCGATGTGGCTTATTACACTGTTTAAACCAATTGGCCACATTTTTCAGGAATTCTAATTTACGACTAATAATTTAATATCGAAAAGAACGATTTTCATGGTCTTTTAGATTTTTGTCCATAATTGAAAAACTCTGTATACAATCGAAAAAATGTCTGAAATAGTTTTTGAGAAAATCATGTTTTTTTGGAAGATAAAATATACAAGGAACATTTTTCAAAACTTTTCATAAAATATTTGGCGATACTTGATTACGCTCAAATTCTACTGTTTAGATGTGGGTACGGCCTTTTACTTCCTTGCCAAATTTAAAATAGAATATTCCGATCACACTGTACAGTATGTGAAAACTTTAAATACCAAAGGTTTTAGCTGTCCATACGGGCTATATAGCTATGTAAAAAAAAACTGGCAATCAAATTACATCTTTCTTGTTATGGTCAATTATCATTACAAAGGGAGACCAATTTTCAGTTTTTTGCAAATTACCGACGCACCCTGTACATTTTTAAAAAATCATCAAGAATAAAGGTTTTTGGTCCGAATCTTACGCCTCATTTGGATAAAGAAAGCATTTTCTTGATAGTATATACCGTCTTGGAGAAACGATTTTTTTTCTCGATACCCTGCAAGTGCGAATTTTAATTTTTATGAAATACTTCTCGATATAAGATATAAGTTTCGTTGCCAAGCGCGCATACTTTCGAAAAATTCGATTTCATCGATTTTTCGAAACTAACAAGTTTGCAGGTAGGAAAAATACTAGAAACCAAAGAAGCAATAATTTTCACTTTTTTACTTTCAAATTAGAATATATTTTTATCTGACGGTCATTATCAAACGCTATTTTGATGTATTATTTTTAAACCGTCCATGTACAAACCAATCTTAAACAAATTCTAGCCTAGAGAGAATTTTTATAGCGAAAAGCAAAGTTCGGTGATGACTTTAAGCGTTATTCCTTTTTAAAGACATAACCTAACATTATTAATTTAGATTTACAGTACCTACTTTTGCTTTTCATAGTTTGACCTTTTTTTTAAATATTTAAAACTAGGTAAAAAAAGTTTTCTTAATGCTCTCTGCATGCTAAGTGGTAGATATCAAGAATCGTAAACCTAATAGGATTGTCCAATCCCATAAGACCAAAATTATCAATTTGAAGTCGTATTAAACAGTTGTATTTTGTGTTCTTTGAACAATTAAAATAATTTAAACTAGTGAGTAGTGTGCTTATGTTTGTGTTAATTATATTTCTGTAAAAAAAACTTGGACAAAACAGTGTTTTTAAGCTTTAACAAATACTTTAAAACTGTATATGCTTGAGTGGCGAAAACTGAGAAAAACAGAAATTTTAACCTTAAACAAAGACTTAAAAGTTTTGTGTACGTGCTGCTTATTAGCGGTGTTATTAGTTAGGAGGTAAGCTCAAAATATTAAACATAACAGTATAGGTAAAGGTAAGAAATACATTTTACCTTTTTCAGTGGGATAAGTTACATCCAAAAATAGTTAGGTATGCCTAGTATGGGTGCAATAACAACTATTTTGATGAAAAAGCAAGTTCTCGAAAATGTAGTTTTCGTTGCCTTCCCAAAGGGAAAGATCTAGTATCCTGAACTATTCGGAACGGGTCGATAGTTCGATGTAAAAGAGAGGACAAACTTAATCCAGATAAAAGCTATGTCTGCTCAGTTCATTTAAAAAAAAAAAGTGTTATTAAATATTATAAACAATGACATACCAGAAACTTCGTCTTCTTCAGCGATCGCCATAGTACGTTGTTGATGAAGTTTCCTGGTCAGTTCGGCTATCACAGAATGTAACTCGGTCAGTTGCTCTTCGTACCTCTGGGCCTGGTCGTCCAGCTGCTGCTGCAGCCTTTCCTGATTAAAACGGATAAAATTTTTAAATACGTCCCGCAGCGTCGCGCGAATTAATTCGGAAGTAATCTACCATATGTTACGTTGTGGAATATGAATGATTTTAACGTCAAACGTTAAAAAGAGCTTATAACACCCACGTCACGTATGTAGTCGCTTGACGCAGCAGTACCTGTATATCGTTTATCCTTGCAGTTCGCATCTAAAACGAAAACTGTCGAAGCGCAAAGGATATTACGGGGCCAAATGTGCAATTTCGGCCCATAAATCTAATTTCGGGACTCGGGAAATGTTCGCGCCATCCGGAAAGTAGAATCGATTCGAATCGCGAACGTGTATAACGTTTTGAGAATTCTAGTCGCGGACACAAAGATAGTTGCTGTGCATTAAGCGCGAGACACAATTTCCCATCGTTGCGAAGTCGACAATTTAGGGATACTTCCGATTCTTCCGAATGGGGTGTTTGACAAGCCTCTGGAAACTATATTGTACAATTTTTGTTCTGCGTATGCGAAAATGGTTAATGTTCTTTTCCGAAAAACGGTACGCTATTCAATGACGTCATAAGACAGTAAATAACTTATCAGGGAAAGCTTTAGGATTGCACTTGCGACACCTTAATCTGAATTTAGCATGCTCAATCCGTTACTTGCATTACACTAAATATGTTTGATTATAAGTCATTAAAAGATATATTTTCACTGACGTGGGAGAGCAGATATTCTGAACTTCGCATCTTCATGGTATATATTTTGAGTCTATTTATTATAATAAAATATAATAAATAATAAACAAAAAAAATATTAAGGACTTATTTATAAACAATTTTTCGTATTCCGGTCATTTTAACCAGGCGAAATTTGCAGCTACTGACATGAAACAATAAATATTTTTCAAAATTTGAAGAAGTTGAGTTCCTCTTCGAATGAAAAATGGCCATAAATGGAACAACACACATAGCGGTGTAGCTCGACTCGAGAACTAAAACTTTTGTATTTAAAGCTTTCGCATCTTCTACAGGGTGCGCGAAATATTGAACGATAAACTTAAAGCTATGGATTTGAAATTTGGCATGAAGGTAAAAGTTCACCCGCCACATGCGGCATAGAATATCTGGGCACCATCGGGTCTTGTATTTTTATTTATTTTTTTTGGGTCGACCTGAAGCCCAGAAAACAAATATCCATCCGCGTTCATTCAAATAACAGGCAAACATACAAAATAATTTTCCAGACCTTTTACTATCGCACTCAAAGTATGGAACGGCAAAAGCTCAAACCGGGCTAATAAAACAAATAATACCACTTTTAGACCGGATATCTTTCAAAAAGACCAGCGGGAACACATCTTAACATCCCGCTGCCGCAAAATAAACTTTTCGAAGCTTCCTTTGTTCGCTTACGGTATAGGAATTCTCTCAGCTATATTGACGAAATTGTGGCATTTGTATGTGTGCAAGTTGCCCTTTGAAATGTTTTCGGTCAACTCGGATACGAAATCGATCGGCGGAAGATATTTTCAGGAAAATTGTTCGCCTTCTACACATTCTCAACCGAAGAGGTGAGATTTTTTTATTGTTCATAGTAACTGCATACAATTTTCTGTCCCCTTGCTTTTTACTGTTGTTCTAATTAAACTATTATTATTATTATGTGTAACAAAACTCTGCCTTATTAAAGAATAACACAAATATCTAAGTAGTAATATGGTTTAATATTTATTTACTGTCTTAAGACGTCACGGAAGATCATTTATCTTTTAGCCATTTAAAAAAAAATAAGCGAGTGTCTGAAGAATGTTATAAACACTTTTTCTATGAGAAGTACGCGAGTAACGGGAAGTGACAAACGCTAAAATACCATCAGTGTTTTAAATATCGACTGTGACTAAAGTACCGGAAACGGTTTACCTAGTGCACGATAGTGTTTATGGTTCCTTTAACTTTTTGTTAAAATTATCACACATTTTTATTTCTTTCGCTAAGAGGTTCAAAAATTGCACACCACTTACACTTAGGATTCTATAGGAATTATTATACTTTGCATAAGGAACACTAAAGTCGTCTTCACTGAGTGAAAATTACTGTTCAACACAAAAACTGATCTATTTTGAGACACATAAACACACATTTAGGCTAGAAAATATTAAAATATTATTTTTTAAAAATAGATTTTTCAGGATAGGTTTGTAAATATCCCTCATACATCTTCTGGTCATTTTCAGAACCACGAACACAAAATTATACCCTACCTAATTCTACTCTCAACATGAGCGTAATAAGAACTTAATATGATTCTGGTAAAATATCATTCAGGTTACCATACCGATACCGAAGAAGAGCAATGAGTTTTAAAATTCATGTTTGTATCTATGAATATTCCAAGAAACTGTACACTATGTACCGATCGCAAATCTTTTGGCATAGCTTTTGACTATGATGGAATCTTATAAAAGAGTTCACTTTACTTAAAACCACGTTACATTTGTAACTCAAACTCTCTAAACCGTTAATATACAAAGTACGCGCCCTAATACACGTTTAGGGAAATACATGTTAAAATTTGGCAAAAATGCCGAATAAAGAGAGTCAAACGCACAATGAAGACTACACACACTGTACATATTACACCAATTTTCAACCAGTGTTTATTCAAAAGACGTTATGGCTTCCTCCGAGAAATATCTTCGCAAAGTAGTTACGTTCCGAAGATATTAAATTTTGAATTGCATTTATATTATCTATAGAGCTTATTGCACATAAAATTGATCTGTGGTCTTTGATCTGAGTGTGACGTTTGTAGCTTAATTAACATTCTGGTCAGTCTTCAGTCTTGTCAAAAATGTGCACAAAAAAGAAGAAAAAGTTGACAAACTTTTTCAGTCATTCCTTCATTAAGCACTCGCTCCGTTTGTGCCAAATCAACTTCGTGATTAAAATAGCGTTTGTCTAACTGGTTGTAAATATTACATTCGCAAACGCGAAGACGTGAACATGATCTGTACGTATAATTAAAAACCCTTTATCAAAAATTGATGATGCTTTTAACATTCGAGTGCCGCGTTTGACGAGGTTCGATATAAATAATTTACCAGGGCCGGGTAAAACGTCGCAATGGAAACGCTTTTAGCATTTATCTTCCTTAAGGAAAACATCGAGTTTTTATCCGAAATTAATGACGCCGATTCTTTAACGAAAGCTTTCGAAATAGAACGTATCCTCGCAGGCAAATCGTTTAGATTTTATTTTAACCGAATGACATTCAGCAATCCAGCGGCGTAACGATTTTCCACTGCCGCTTGCTAAAGTTTTCAGTATACTAACATCTTCGTAATTATGACAAATCATCTTTCAAATTGAAGTAAATCGCCAGATCGTATTGTATAGATGGTTTTGTTGAGTAATCACTTTTATTGATAGTAATTGTTTAAAGGCTTGATTTAAAAATACGGGACATTACCACATTTTCAATGGCTAACTTTTAATCATTAAAGATATAGGGTTGAATTTTTAGAATTATAATGCTGGAAGCCATCAAAATTAAATAAGCAGGGGTGGAATAAGAAACTTTTTAGGAGAACCAAATTTCGTGATTTTAGTAGTTCCTTCCGAGCTCATTGATTTCAAACTTTACACACAAAAGTTATACGAGTTATAGAGTTAGTGTTTAAAATATGTTTCTTAGGAATTAACTTACCTTGTCTACTACACGATTTTCAGTGGTTTTTTCTACGAAATGAGTAACCATAGACTAGTAGTAATTATACAACTTCGTCACTTTAAAATTGGGAGCCCCAAATAAATATCGCAGAATCTCATTTGAACTTTACAACTTTTTTTTTAATTGTAAATAAATGTGCTAGAAAGGAAATACTAAAATCAAAAAATGCAGTTTTTCACAAATATTCGTTAGCCCACCTCTGATAATTTAATTTTCAGGGCATATAAATTCACAACTTTTATACAATTAAAAATTACCAATCGAAAAGTGGCCACCCTGTCTATATAAGTTTAGGCCAGGTGTGCCTTTTTAATCGCGATAACAAAGCCATAATATTTTTTTCTACGCCCTATGTTACAGCTTATAAACCCATTGTCCGCCGACCCGGAAAATGTACACAAGGCCCGGTGCGATTTTCCTGTTTATCGATTGCAGGTTCCAGCGTGCTCATTGATTTAGGATAATCTAATTTTTGCGATGCGAAACTACGGAGCTAAACCTTTATGCGGTCGGGAAAGACTCGAAACGAGCAAAAAACAAATGAGCGTCGCCGCATTTTTCTTCCGCCACTTACCAATCGTTTCCGACCAAACAAAACGGCGTCGAAAAAATAAATTGCCTCGCCGGAGGCGAGTCTTACAGCGACTGCGCCTATTAAAAGCCGCTTTATTTTCGCACATTATTAAGGGAGGCGCGAAACAAAGAGCATGAACTAATTTCAAGGTAAACTCGGGCTTCTTTAAAAAATAATTTTCGGGTTCTTTCCACTTTTACTACTTACATTGGTACCTTGAATAGCCAACTCTTACGAGTTCGGATAATTTGTAGCTAAAGTTTTGTGATTTAATTCTTGGAATAGAGAAATCTATTTTTTATAATGAGATTCTGGGATGGGGTAGATATTTTAATATTAAAACGCAGTACCGGGTGCCCCATGTTGGGTACTTTTGTGGGGGTGCGTTAACAAAATGCAGCTATCAAAATTTTGGTTTTTTAAGATAGAAGGTATTTTTGAAAATGTTTTACTTTATTGAATGTTTCAGGTATAAACCAAACCTATGTTTTCTAAACATCAAACCCTGTAGATAGTAATAATAACAATAAAATATTGACAATTATATATTACTAACGAAGAATTGGATACCTTAGATACACCATTTCAAAAAATACGTATAGTTTTCTTATAACTTATATATACAAGTTATAAGTTATGAAAGTTAACATTATTACATAAAAACTAAATTTTATCCAAATTAACGACCATTTTTTCTATTGCAAAACTGACACAGAACCATTGGTTTCATTAGGAGATTATGAAAGGCTTAATGAATTGCCATGCAAAGTGCCCTTAAGAGTCTAGAATTATAAGTGGCGGCATCTTTCTGTAAGTAAAGAGTATTATATTGAGCTAATGGAATATTTTGAAGAAAAAAAAAAGGAAAACTTTGTCATTTATATTTATGTGTTTCTAGGAAAAAGTGCAGACGATTATATATTAAAAAAAAACATAAGTTTGGTTTATAAAAATTATCTACAATACAACAAAAATCTAACAAAATGCTATTTTACATAAGTTAAAAGACAACGGAGTTGAGGAGCGTCCCAAATTGCAAGATTTCCAAAAATTCTCTGCATCTTAAAAACTAAAAAGACTATGAAAATGTTATTAAACGGATCTTTATTTATCTAACATATGGGCAGAAATGTATTATTCTTTCAATACTACCGAAATAACGCTTTCTTATAATTAGACCTAACATTTGGCAACTTATCTTCGCTATTTCGCAAGTACGAAAAGATCCTAGCGACTGCGCCGGTTATATCTGCGCAGAATGCGTCACTTCATCTTTAATCTAATTTCTTTTATGGATATCGACGTTGTATTTTACGAGTTGAACGTTTTTTTTTTTACAACGCGCACCTAAATATAGATTGTAATGGATCCAAGGCGAAACGACCGCCGACAACAGATTAATGGCTCGAATAAAGTCGAATTATTAGGTGGGCGTGACCGTTGTGACGCGGCAACGGACGTTTCTAATTAGTCCCCCGGGGGAAATAATCTGGGACAAAATTAGACTTGCGTCTCCATATTAAATATTGACTCGGCACATGAGCGATATGAGTACTCGTATCGGGTGCGCATGCGCACTTCTTTGTACGTACGCAAGCGCCGCTACACGCGTTCAACCCTGGAGGTTTGGTTATCGTTTCCGACGGAGTGCCGACGACTTTGCACTCCTCCAACAATGGCGGTTGGTCGCATTCCGTGTGTCTCTGGGATCCCGGACAACATAGCCACGATCTTCGTGGCAGGTCGCCTGAATACGGCTCGTCGTATGTTCGCTCCTCCTAGATGAAAAAACAATCTCAGTTATGGCGAGCATACTGCCCTAGCGAATCCAAACAACGTCGAGTATGCTGTGCGGCTGCTTAACCAGTTCGTGAATATTATCGAAACACAAGATTTGAAATGCAAACTACAAGAAAAATACACATTTTTATCTGCGTTCTTAGTTTGTTAAACTTAAACAACTTACTATTTACAAACCTGTTGGATTCATGCTGCGTCGATTGTTCTTATTCTTAGATATTTCTATTAATTCTTAACATTGAGTTCACAGAAAAACAGCGGACAGAGACCTTAATGCATTGTCACATCACTATCCGGTCCAAATCTCATCGGTTATCAACTTTCATCTATCGCATCCCGAATTATTGAACTCAAAATTAAAACAATTAACATCCGCTCTTCTATCGAATAATTTTCACACAAGAGATATTGAACCTTCTTCACTACAACCTCCTCAAGAATTTTACTCCAAATGCAACTTGCCACTCTGGTCCTTTCTTATATTCTAAACATTAATGACCACATATCAAACAGAAGTTTGCAGCATTCCATCCAAGTGCGGTAAAGAATACATTGGAGACATAGACTGAAAGAACATGAAAGAGCCTTAAAACTACGACAAATTGAAGAATCCATAGAAATATCTAAACAACCATAGAGTTTGTTTAATAACAATAGATGCTTGCTGTAAACTTCAGGCCTAGACTTTTTTTTTGTAGCTAATACTTCTCCTTTCCGGTGAAAAACGGGTGACGCCAAAATCTCTCTAATTTTGCTTATGTTTTACCCATCCCCCTCACTCGGTGGCCGGGGCAAAAGTAGGACGAACCCCTCAATTTTAAACAACTTTCGAGTAGTGAATCACCGAGTACAATTATAGTCTTATCACCCTTAATTTAACGCTTCAATAAGAGTCTACCTCGCCGTTGTATTTTAGCTTTTTTTTAATAAACTGTAGAATATTATATGCTTCATTTCTAAAAATGTGACCAAGATGTAGAGTTTATCTTTTCTCTGGTTAGATTGGATATTGGCACACCATTTACTTTTACTCCCTATGACTTGCTCTTTAAAGATTTCTTTAAATATGGCTTCTGACAAGAACTGAATGATAGTGGAGATAGAATACATCCTTTTTGGACGCACCTTCTTATTTCCGTATCTTCAGAGAATACGTTATGGATAATTGTTGGGATATGTGCTGTCTGGTGAAAGGATAAATTCTTTATGCATCTGATATTTTTCCTTCTTGAAACGGTTTAAGACACCTTAATATAATTGCATCACAATATGGAAATAAATTATATTATTCAAACAGTTCATAAATGTTACTGCTGATGAGTTTGAAGCAAATAAGCTAATTTATTTAAACTCATATAACCAAAATGACCAGTACTTTTGTACTTTAAACAAGAGTACGGTTTTTTTAAAAATGTCGGAAAGTAACATCCCTATCTTTAAAAAAAAATGGGGTTAAAGGATTCCTTCGGAAGGAGGCTTATTGACCAGACCCAATATACGCAGCTACATAGCATTATGTAAACCAGTTTCGATGAAGCTTTGAAGAAGCCAACAGGATGATTGGCAAGTTCGATGCTTCAATAATCGACGCAGGAGGAATCCAGAACAGTCATAAATAGTATTACAGTACCTTAAAACTTAATATTGCTAGAATAATAAACAATTCGTGGATACCCAACAAGATTTATTTTCTAGTACCAATCAAATGTGACTGCCATGATTCTGGATAAGCTGCGAGCTAACTTATCTCAAAAATTTAGTTTTTTTATTGGCGCGAAGAAAAGTAAAATGATCTCAAATTGTTCAGTCCTGTTTCTGGAAATTAAGGATAATAATATAATCTTTATTTAGCATTATGCTACATAAAAAATAAAATAAAATTCCAGATAAACAGAAACCAAAAAAATAATTTTTGATCCTTATTTTTACCCACATACTATTTTATCTGACGTATTGCTTCTTGTTATTCCTTTAGGATGGTGTAAAGGGAAATCATTTCCAACAAAACACAAGTCGACATTCAAAATGAAAGACCTTAAGCTATTGAAGAAGTTGAAAAAACCCACAAATTTAGCCAAATCCGGGTGGTAGAACCCGCATTCGATGGAAAGAAAGAATTTTGAAATGAACACAATGCCAAACATTGAAAGTCCCTGTAGTAGTCCTTTTACGTATCCATTGAGTTATAATTACTCTACACATTGTTTTCCTCATTGCTATACATAACCTGTCATTTGGGCCAATTTTCGATCGAAATCCAACAAAAAATATATACATAACAACCATTGGTGGTTCCTGATTACCTTTTCGCTCTTGCTGATGGTGTACAGATGCCCGAAACTCAGCTCGTTCGCCAGGAACGGACTGGCCACGCAGCACTTGGTTTGACCTTTGCCGGTTCGCGGCCCGTAAGCCTGGAAACTAAGGTCGTAATCGATGAAGAAATTGGGTCGACCGTCGGGCAACACTTTCCCGTAGAGGAAATTCGGGTGCATGTGGGGCCCCGGATCGCCTGCAGTCGGCGTCCGGCAGATGGCGCCTCCATCGTCGCGATGCGGCGAAAGCTTTAGATCACCTACCGTCGACGGTCAGGTTATGCGCGTTACTTAAAGGGGGTTGCATTTTTCTTGAAGTTTAATATTTTCCGACTTAAAGGGTAGCATGTGAAAGCGTACGAATGCCGAGCTTTGAAGTTTTAAATTATAAATAATAATAATTAAATAACTGATTCCAAGAGTACCACCAGATTTTTTCTATCAGCTCTAGTCGTTGAGTTACAGGTTAATTGATATTATTGATTGATATTCTGATAAGGGACATAAATAAATAAACATATACCTAATTGTCAAAAATATTTAAGATTGTGTTGATTTCCTCCTTGCACAATAGAGTGGCTGTACAAAATAGGGTAAATAATGAGCACTGGGTTAACAAGAATTGATCTTCAAGAGATCCCATGATTCGAGAAAAACAAAAAATTGTTCCTTCCACCCTTGCACACCACGCTGAGGTTGATGAAGCAATTTGCGAAAGCTTTGGGGTACTTGTCACAATTTCGTGGGATTAGCCCTGTAAAACTAAAAGTCGATATATTCGATAGTCCTAAATTAAGGCCCCTTATTAAAGCTCCACAATTCACCTCATCAATGAACGAGACAGGTTGGACTTGGTGCGCAATTGTTCAAGTAGTACAAAATTTTCTTCTCTCTCTTCTTCCATTCCATTATGTAGAATTAGTGAAAACTCTGTTTTCAAACTTTAATATTCTCGGTTGTAAAATGTCTAAGTATAAAAGTTCACTATCTCCACAACCACCTAGATTGCTTTCCAGAAAACTTAAATGGTGGTAGTGAAGGACGGGGGAAAAAATTCCATGTGCACAAGGAAGATGGAAGATCGTTATCGACCACGATGGGATAGACATATGATGGCGGACTACAATTGTTTCCTCCTAAGTGATAATTGAGTATTGTATATAATTTCTAGTTTTGGTTAGTTCCATCCATATGTATTTGTTTTTGTTTAATGACAATGGCAATATAACAGTAATAACGAAAAATATACACCTGCCTATAGCAAAAACTAGACCCGAGAGGTAAAATCTGAGGGCTCTACTTGATGATCAAAAATGGAATACTCAACAAAAATGATTCAAACTTTCAAATAAAATTTTTCTAAAACACAAGAATGGTTTTGAGATGTTTGTGGAATATACCAATACCAATGGAATCACGATTCTCCCCTTCACAGTCTTGTTTAAATATTCCAGTACAATATTGCTCAATTAAAAGATTGTCTTTACTACTAGTTGGCAAGTGTAACATGGTGCGGTTTGTATGTCATAACGGACAGAAGGAAAATAATCAAACTCGACCAAGTAAATAAAAAAAAGTGACTGCCGAAATGCTTAACGACATAAAATTTTTGGTATTACAAAAAAACAATAATTATATCGCTAGCCAGGGATTGGAGGAATTCAATCATATCTAACGTCCTTTCTATAAACTATACTTGATAATTTCGGAAAAACAAAATCAATAGGCGGCAAACAAATAATCACAAACATTGCAATAAGTATTTGGGATTGATAAATTTCCAAAGTTTTCCGATACATAGACGAAGATTATATTTAATTTTCTGCTACGTCTGTTTACTTCGCAGGAATATTGAGCTATCAGGATTAAATTTGTTGAGTTCCCTGTCGATTTAAGATGATTAATTTTTCCTTCTCTGACAGAGACTGATGACCCCAGATCTCCACTTTTTCTTCATTTATACGTTTTTTTACGGATCGATTGCACAATTTTGCTGCAAAAAAATTTGCGTATTGGAGCTGCAAATTGGAGAAATACAGGGTGTTAGTACGCGGCCATACTTGACACGTCGTACCTTTTTCGCCTTAAAATCCTTCGGACCAAAGAAATAATTACCTCCTTGTTTAGTCAGACCTTGTATAAAGCTACTTCCTTGTATCTATATTCCTCTGGTGACATTTTGTCACTATGAAATATCCAAAAAAAAAGTATTTAAAATTTCGGAGGTGGGTTTAAAAGCAAACAAAAATGGCCTCTGTCGAATTGTTTGAATGTTATCAAAACCGACATGTGAAAGCAAGAGTACAACGACATCCAATTCATAGCTATAATGTGCAGATGGCAGCCAGTGGCCCCTCTAATCAAGAATATTTCCCAAGTGCCACAAATGCCTCGTCATATAAATTACCTCTGTGATCACGCCTTCCTTATATACCACGCCATATTTCCTCGTAATTGGAAAACGGCAGCTCTACAATTAGCTTGATGAATTCACCGATTAAAATTTTCTATGGCATAATAGTGTGTATATTTTTACAGTAACGAAAGGACTTCTCCAAAAATGTAATTGTTATTTGTGAACATTTCGTCAAAAAAATTCTCAATTCTCAATTTTTAATAATATACACATTGTAATATTAATAAAGATTGTATAAAGAAAATTGATGTTCGTTTGATGTGGTTGAAGTGATTGAACCTCGTCCTACAAATATATAAGTTTAATAGAAGAAAAGGACACACAGAAAAAAAATTAATTAAAGCTTTGAACATCTCAAGAAAAAGTTGAACTTCAACAAATTTGACTTACAATTTGCAGAGTGAAAACAACGACGCATTTCATCACGTTTTCATATCTAAAATATAGAGGGCGATTCAAAAAAACGATAGACTACAATATTTGTTAATAATTAATAATTCCTATTAAAATAAGATGAATAATTTTAAAGATATAATTGATAGTGATAAATTTATATCAAAAAATATCAGAAAATAGTTCTACAGAAAATTTTAATTTTGAAAATTGAAGGAAAAGGTGATTTCTTTCTGACACCTAAAGAAAGGAATTCATTGCTGATTTACAATATCAGCATTCTAATTAAATTATTTAAGTAGCTAAATTAATAATAGTTAATAAAGAAATACATGTTCATAAAAATGAATTGTATTTATTAATTTTAGAGTATACAGGACGGCTCAAAAAAAAACGAGACTTTTTTTTTTTAATGAAACTCTCTATTTTTAAATTTTGTTTTGAATTCCTTTAAAAAGTATTTAACTTTTTAATAAATAATAAATACATACCTAAGCTTAATAGTTTTTCCAGTATTTTAATGTTTCTATAGACATAATTTTAGAAAGTAAATTACAAAAATTGCAAAAAAAGTCATTGGCGTACATGTCTATGGACAATGCTCATTGACAAATTTCAACAAAATCAGGTAAAAAATAGTTAACATATTGTAAAAAGGTGTTCTTTTTTACATTTAACATATTAGAAACTGTAAACACCCTGTCTATGCACCTCCTAAATCTGAATCTTGTATAAAGTTTTTTAACGTATCGGTCAGCCATACGGAGTAAAAAAAGTGACAGTTTTCCAAGTGAGTGCTCAATTCGTTCCTGCGAAGAAAAACTATTTGGATACGAAAGTCCGGAACTACATTTATCGCGAACCAAATATTAAATTTGGAGGCTTCCTTTCGTTTTCGCCCTGTTAAAATATTGATTTGATGTTATTTTTCCAACACACATTCTCGATACAACAAGGCAAGGCGGTTCCCCATGGAATTCGCAACAAAATTGGACACAAAAGGAATTGGTTGCGGTTGTTTCTGTACGAGTCGGTTCGAAAAGTTCTCAAGAATAAAGAAAAAATTAAATAATTAATTTGAATTAGGCCCAACATTAACAAAAATCTTGTTATTGACAACGATTTATCTGGATTTTATCTTCGACGCCTCAAACAATTTGATTTAACTCTTAAATGAATATTCACAATCTTTAGCAAAATAAAATAGTTCAGAGTATGTATGAGAAAATGGTAAATAGGAAGGTAAATTCAAAAGTTATAAAGATTTCTTTCATGTACAATTTAACATTATTTTAAAGTATACAGGATGGCTCAAAAAAGCGTGCATCTAATTCAAATTCCGTTGCGTAAATCTTTTACGTCATCTTCGAATCACACTAATGTCAAATATGAATGATCCACCTTCAAAAGTAATGGCGCTATCGTATTTTTTTCTGGGAAATCTAGCAATTTTTTTAAAAAGTCAAATATTGTACGTATTATTATTAATAAAAAAGTTGAAGAATTTTGAAAGGAATTCAAAGCAAAATTAAAAAATAATGTGTGTTCCATTTAAAACAATGTTTTTTCGTTACATTTTTTTGAGCCACCCTGTATAGTTTAAAGAATTTTAAATTATGCATACTAACAATCTTTTTTGTATTTAAAATCTGCTCATAACTACTGAAACCAATGAGATAACGATCTTTACTATCGTTGAATTTTACTACGAGACTAAATAAGAAGAGAGCGACAAGGAAAGAGAGAAAATGCTAAATTCGAATGTCTCAATGACACCTCAGATATCCTCGTAGTAAACAGGGATATAAACAGGGAGATAAGCCCGGAGAGAAGTCTATTATCTATAGAAATATGGCCTGCTGGGATTTTAGAACTTGAAACTCCTTATCAATTTTTATTGCACTCAGTAGTAAATGCTTGGTTTTGTAAAAGAGTTAAAACAAGAATATTTAAATGGATTTTCGTATCGAAGGAGCAGTTTAAAGTTACAAATCGCATAAAAACGAAGAAAAGGGTTGACTCGGCCTCTACCACTAAAGGAGGCGTCTTATAAAAAAAAACTATCGTTTTTTTTTTAAATTAAATAAAAAGAAAATTCCATTATATCTACTAGTTTATAACTGATTAAAAACTCATGAATTTAAGAGTTAAATATATATTTTTCTTCTGAATATAAAAAACGTTCGAGTCCGTCGACAAATCCATTCGTTTTTATCAAGCAATTCGGATCTCAATGTCGCGAGTGGCGCAGTCGGGTAGGATCGAAGTTGAACTTACCGGAAACGCTATTGGTAGCGTCGAGCGGATATTTCTCGGGACTGGGCGTGCCGGTACAAGTTTCCACGGGATTAAATATATACGTCGTGAGACAACTTTTGTCGACCGTCCCCGTACCGCCGCCGTCCCCGCCGCCCTCCGAAATGATCTCAGCACCCGCCAGCCTGACTATTAAACGTTCAAAACTTCATCGGAATGAATGTCATTCATTCCGGTTCCGCTGTCGACGATATGACGCGGTCGAGGCTTTCAGTTCCGAGGCACTGGACACTAAATCACTAAGCACCAAGTGTTTTCGGTATGCAAAGTCACTCCCCCAAAAGAAAAAAAATACGACTCGGCTACGGAGAGATTTAAACGGAACACCGTCTGCGAGGGAAGACGAAAGATCACCTACATTTAAAGTAGGAGTCGGTTAGGAATGCTTAAGAATGCTTAACTAACGAATAAAATTATTCATTTATTGATAGGCATTGCAACGGTACATTTCAGCTACGTTAACGCCGCGGTCTGCATACATATCGCCCGGTCTACAGCTGTCTATTTTACATTCAATGAGTTCGCTCCTACACGACTCAGAAACTGTCTATGATCGCAACGATGCTGCGCAGCAACCTCAAATGTGACGTATCGAGGATTTTCGATAGTTTACCAACTAGAAATCGACTCTTTCCACAAACTTGCGGATTTCCAAACAGCAAACGCAGTATTATTTTTTGTGTGTTCCGTTTGTAGGATAAATTACTATTGTTTAAAATCCGAACTGGTTTTCTCTTTTTTGCTTACAATTTTAGTGTTGATGATATCCACAGACCGAGAGAAATAGGTACTAAACAATATCTTCCCCTTTTCTTCTTATTACCTTGGGCAAGTCAGCTAAGGGTACACGCCCATTGCGCCGTTAAGTTGGTCGCGTATCAACCCAACAAACTAACTGCTGTTAAAATGGCAGGGGCCTAAGCAATTTTTTCACGCAAAATATGTTTTAATTATTTTGGTTAGTTTTGGATTTTTTAATATAGACAATAAACGTAGCTTTTATCGTCAATTAAAAGACTAAACTTTATGCAAATATCAATTTGATTAAGTTAGATAAAAGTTGCAAAATTTAAAGATTAATAATAGCATGCTGGTAAGAAAACTAAAAAATTTCAATCAGTTGATGATACGCCACTTTCTCGTTTCCACTTTTTGAGCTCTATAAAATACAGTTAAGAGATTTCAAGTATCACGTTTCTTTACTTAAAATCTCAAAAAGTGGTAACGAGAAACTGCCTTTTATCTTGTTATATCTCTTCAAATAACACCAGAAAAAAAATAGTTTTTTTTGGCGTATCTTCAAGTCACTGGATTTTTTTGTTTTCTCAACAGCACTTTATTAACCTTCCTTATCTTGAACACACTGTACTGTACTGTACTCGTGACCGTAAGAAGGAAAAAATGGGAGAAATTGGGTTGCTTAACAGTTGAATTGAATTATATTAATTTTTTTGTTCCCCAAAAAAAATTTTTTCCAATATTACAGCGACAGTTTTTTAAAACAAAATGTTTGCATTTTTCATAAAAGTCATTTTTAATTTCTTGGTTCCATTACATTACCTCAATTTTTTTGAGACTAACATTTTCACCTAATAATAATATTTGGGAAAAGAGGCTTTCCTTAACAATAAGCTAAAAACCGATCCGAAAAAATGTTTTTTTCCTGTTGTAGCATTTATAATAAATACTACATTTACATTTTCAATCGTCTTCTTTCGTGCATGATTTCGACTTTATTTACATTTTTTATCAACGCTAAACCCACAAAAGCTTCCAGTTAATTTTCACACAAACTCTAAATTATTTTGCAGGTAAAAATAGAAATTGATCATGTTTGCTGGACTTTAGAGTAGAATTATTTGAAAATTTATCACAAATGTTCAGTAAAGGCAGTGGTGAAACAATGTTCTTTATTAATTAAGTATACAGGGTGTTCGGAAATTGAGTTCGGAAACTTGGAGGAAATATTCAACGTGGTAAAATAATGATAGTAAGCCACGTAACAAAAATTCGAAATCGTAATATTTTCCGAGTTATATCTTCTCAAAATTCAGTTTTTTAAATTTTATTTTTAACTCAGTGATTTAGTAAAATTCATCGCTACACAATAAAAGTGTTTCAGAAATCTGTCACTAGAGGGCACTTTATCTGGAACATTTTTCTTATTTTCCCTGTATTTTATTTATTTAGACTGATAGTACAAAACAGAACAGATTGACTTAAGCAGAGTCACAAATCCTTAGGAATATTCAAATATTGAATATCGTGATATGCATTTTTGCTACGGAAGAGCAAATAGAAATGCAGATCAAGCACGACGGCTTTATAGCGAGGATTATCCCAATAGAAACTTGAAGACTTGGTGAAAGAGGATCATTCAAACCTGATATTATGAATAAAGGCAGATCAAGGTATAAAAGAGCGGCTGCAAGAGAAGAAAGTATACTTCAAAATGTGGAGGCTGATATGTCAATGAGTACGAGAAATCCTGGTGCGCGTGGAAGAATTGGTAGCTTTACAGTTTGGGAAGTTTTGAATGAAAATGATCTTCGACCCTTTCATGTTAAAAAGGTTAGCACTGCATGAGGGTGATGAGCAATTGAGCGGTAAGTTTATGCAATCAAATTTTAGGGAAAATTCAAAATTACCCGCAATTCTTACATGTCATTTTGTTCACTGACGCGGCTGCATTCAGTTGTGATGGCATTGTAAATTTTTGAAATATGCATCAGTGGAACATTGACAACCCACATGCAAAAAATGAAGGAAAACATCAGCGTCGGCTTTCTTTAAATGAATGGGTGGGGATTTCTAAAAGAGCAACTACCACCTTTGCTGGAAGAGGTACCCTTGCAGTGGAGACAAAACATGTGGTTAATGCAAGATGGCGCTCCACACCATTTTACATCGGCTGTACGAAGATATTTAAATCAGGCATTTGGACATGGATGGATAGATCGCGGCGGACCTCTAGATTGGCCGCCTCGCTCACCAGACCTTAATCCGATGGACTTCTTTGTTTGGGGACACTTAAAGTGTTTAAAGTATGAAACACCTATAACAGATATTAATTATCTACGCAAAAAAAAAAAATATAAACGGTTGCGAAACTCTTGCAAATAGGTTAGACGTATCTTTCGTGTTGGACAGCATTTTTGAAAATGTGTAAGAAAATGTTTTGAAATGAACGGTGGGCATTTTGAAAATGTTGTATACTGCTTAATTCCCGATTATTATTAATAATTTTTCATTTTCGAAAACTTTAAATGCATTTATGTTACTTAAATTAAACATGTTTTTGGATTGATTTATGCCATTGCTTCACTTTTTTAATTTGGAGCATACGGTTTTGAAAAATTTAATGCAGGGCTGCATTTCCACTTGCTTTTACGTAACGTATCGCGATATCTAGTATCACATTTCTGTAAATTAGAAGTGCGGGGTATTCAGGCCGAGAATAAAAATGTCGATTTGTGGCTAAACGATAACACTTATCGATTTAAAACAGGAGTAACGATTTTTGAGGTTTTGTGGTTTCGCTTAAGGCGATCTGTTCTATTTTGCAATATCAGTCTAAATAAAAAATGTTCTAGATAAAGTGCCCTCTAGTGACAGATTTCTGAAACAAACACTTTTATTTTGTAACGATGACTTTTACTAAATTAGAGCTGTGTGTAAAATACCAACTTATTCCGTTGAAAATTCAGCCCACTATCCAGTATCACCTTTCTGTAAATTAGAAGTGAGGGGTATTCGGTCCGAAAATAAAAAAGTCGATTTGCGGCTAAACGATAACACTTATCGATTTACAACAAGAGTAACAATTTTTGAGGATTTATGGTTCTGCTTAAGGCGATCTGTTCAATTTTGCAATATCAGTCTAAATAAATAAAATACAGGGAAAATAAAAAAATCTTTGCATCTTAATCAGGCCTGTGTTTAAAATACCAGCTTATTTCGTTGAGAATCAATACCACTGCGTTAAAAATAAAATTAAAAAAATTATAATTTTGACAAGCAAAATATTACGATTTCGAATTGTTGTTACATAAATTACTACCATTATTTCACCAAATCTTTAAATGAATCAATGAATGAATCTTTCCTCCAAGTTTCCGAACTCAATTGTCGAACACCATGTGTGATAATTATAAATAATAATAAATTAAACATAATTAATCCATTATTATACTGCGAGGACTAAAAGGAATAAAAACGTTCAACCGGTTTGAAAAATATTGTTTTCGGAAACGTTAAGACGCCACCAATGGACGCACGCGAGCAACATAACGGCGATCGACATTTCCGCGGTCCCTACTTTCCAAATAATAATGGCGCTATGACAGCGCACGCATGCCGTTAATGTTCACACATCAGACATTCGCACATCATAAAACGCGAACAACATTTAAAACGTGGTAGTCGTTAATAACTGCATTTTATGGCCGTTTTGTACATACAACGAATGATACGGGGGGTCCGACAGTCGTCGAAACACCCGGTCCTCGCCGCTATGTCGTTTTTAATGACGGTAATAAATCGCAATAACAATCTTTATTTATTTACGGCTCGCCGTTTTCAGCTTTGATTGCAACGTCAAATGTGAAACAATTAAAATGAGAGTCAAAATCGATAAAACAGCAAGAGCCATATTCATTTTATACGCATCGAAAATATTAAAATCTCAGAAGGTTAGGCAGCCGGTGAACATTGTGCCTGCGTGCGATCGGAAAAGGTAAAAAGAACTGGACGGAGATACACCCGCTGACTATTTGAGTCAGCTAAAAAATTCAGCCAGTTCCCCAACAAAAACAGTACTCCACGAAATTCATCTAAGGCAGGAGGACACTGTGGAGCGCCTAAACAAAACAACAACTATGCAGAACAGGTTGTCAAAAATCTATTCTTACTGTCTACTTATTAAATGAGAAACAAACGCCAATATAGTCGATAAGGGATATTATTAATAGTGGAGAATTGAAGAAAGGGATTAAACGCAGTGATTTAACTCACCGTATAGACAATAGTGATCAGGACCTAATAAGATGGAAAACATATTGTTTTTATCAAAGCGAAGTTGTTCCTACCTTGTATAAAATGAAAAAGAAGATGGAAGAGGATGAAACTAATATAAATATAAGCTGTGCCACCCTCCATGGGATTTAAGTACCGCAAAATAGGCAAAATGGAAGTAGTAATGGGATCACACAGATTACGTCCTTGCAGATTTAATTACCTTCAAGAAATTAAAAGATATAGATTAGACAACACATCCATAATTTACCTTGATTAAACATGGTTCGATAAACACGATAGGATGGGTTGATTCCACTTAAAACTGCTTGCTGTTGTGTGCAAATAATATTAAATGTTCTAGATTCGATTATCATGAGGATACAAGTGCCGAACTTTTTGAAAATTGATTTCAAAACGATGTTTTAAAAAATATACCCAATAACAGCTACGCAAAGTCCAGCCTCATCAAGTTTGAAAAACTGACATCCAGGAATATTTGTTAGAAAATGATATTTCATTTTGAATTCAGTTACAAAAAACACAACTTTTGAAGGTCCCAAATTCAGGACTTCACATCGCCTGCATTTTATAATTAACAGTAACGATTATTGGAACAGTTTACCCTCAGATGTTGTGTGTGCGGCGAACTTATCTGTATTTAAACGTCACTTGGACAGTGCATTGTTTTACAGCAATAAATAAATATTTATTATATGTATAACATTCTCATGCTACTAACTATCAATGTGCATAATAGGTTCTCCTCTGCACTTTATTCTTATAATAATAATAATAATAATAATAAATTCATATGCAATTAAAAAATAGTAGGTATGCGATAATTTGGCTGAACAAGCTGGCCATACTGTTTTACGTCTTCCTCCATATCATTGCGTGTGTTATAAATTTGATAAAAAATGTAATTAAGAACATACCAATCGAGAGCTCTCACATTTCTATACAAAACTACATAAATCCTATTATAATTAATCTCAATGACGACTCTGATAGTGAAACATAATTAGATTTAGGCATTTAGAATAAAAAATTAATTATGTATAATTATTCCTAGTTATAAAATTATTGTATATATTTAATGTCGTTGTTCTTTCTCAGTGCAATTTAGTAAACGTAAATAAACTAAAAAATATATATCATTACCAAAACCTTTGAGAGTCCGCCCCGAATGTTCTATCCTTTAATACCTAACGGATGGCGTAGGAAGCTAACTTCCATAATTGCAGGGAAAAGCCAGCACGATGAAGATTGAGACAGACTATACGTTACAAGCTTTTCGAAGGGCTCAATTTAGATAATTTGAACTTCTTGGTTAATATACATAATTCTAATTTTGTCATTTCAAAAGAACCGTTTTTGAAGTATAAAAAAAGCCACTGACAATTATTATAATGAGAGTAATATAATAGACCTTTATGCGGGTCTAGTAGGACTTGTAGACTTAACGTAGACCATTTGGGTTGCGTTTGAGGCAGACAAATGTCACCCAATCGAAAGCCTCGTATACGTTATCCCGAAACATTATCCCGAAAAAATTGTCGTGCCGCCGCCTTTATAAATATAGATTATACTTGTCCGATTTGGGAGCGGCCATTTATCTTTATTACACATTCCGAATGCTTCGTGGAAAAACGGTTCAACGTCTCTCCGACTTTATTCCAGTCGAGATACGTTTTTAGACGAAGGAAGGAATCAACTCACTGGACTTAACCACCATTCGTTAACACTAAAAAATATATAAATAATTAAATAAAATGAAAATATTCAAAACGTCGATTAAGTGACATTTCGCGCAGGGGCACAATTGGTTATTTTAGACTGGGGAATGGAAAAATGAACTTATCAATTCGGTCAGCATTCATTGTTAAAAGTTCAATTAACTGTAAACTCTCTAACTCTAAAAAAAAAAATTTCGACTTTATGGTTGTCATTTGTCATGTCATCACAGAGTTTATTAAAGGGGATCGGTAAAAACTTTTTACATAACAGTTGTACGGTTTTTTCTCTACAATCTTCTGAACAGACATTGGAAGTAGGATCATAACCTTGTCATATGAACAGTATATATAAGACCGAAGATAATCAAGCATAAAGATTTCGTTTAAAATAACTGAAAAAATAAATATAGCGATTAAAAAAAAACACCGCAAACAAAAGCAATCGATGGAAGATCCATGATATTCCTTACAGCAGACAATTAACCAAATACAAACAGAACAACATATTGCAGCAAAGAAACCATGGGTGGTCAATACAAAGAAACCCCATTCAATAATTAGTCAGACACGGCAAATGAAAAATCGATGAGCCATCGATGCAGAGAACTAAAGGAACTAGAGGAACTACAAAAAAATTAATGCAATAACAGAAACAAGAAAGAAAGTACTGCAAACCAATTAATTACAGACTAGAAAGAAATAAAAAAAGAATAGTCAGGATCTACTAAAGATATATTGGACGAAGAACGGATCGAACCTGAAATAGAACACGACAATGAAGTGATATTAAGTGCTTCGATTTCAACGTGCCACATTCTGAAAATTATGTTAAACATATTACACAGGCGTATCAACGTAAAATGCGAACAATTTGAATTTAGATTAGGGCTTGGAACAGTATTACTTGAAAAATATGCAAATCATTGATTATGGAAAGACCTTCAATCGCATTAAATCTGCATCTACACACACACACACACACACAAACAGGGCTTAGGCTACGCAGACATTAAGCTAATCAACTATAGTGGAAACAGATAATGTTCGGTTTGGTGGCACCGTAACTGCGGAATCACATGACAAACATGGAATGAAAACTAAATAGAGCAAAAATAATGTAGAAATCTTAACGGTAGAAATCTAAACTCACTAAAAATGGTACTGAAATAGAAGAAGTGAGAAAGTTTCAATATCTGAAAACGCCACATTTGTGAGAAGGAAGAGATTTCTAACAAATACCACCCCTGTCAGTCGATACTCGATACTGTTTCGTGAAAAACAGACACTTATTCTATTGTCTTGTGCGGCATAGAATCTTCGACAATGGGAAAGAGAATAATGCAGCGACTCAACGCATTTGGAATGTGGTTCTTCCACATGGATAATACGAATGACAAAAGATAACGTTTTAAGAATGATGGGAACAATATGTTAAAGGGCGTAAAAGTAATTAGCTAGAATATACATACAGAAGAGAAAATAATCAACTTTTGGGACTGTTAGAAGAAATCCCGCAAGACAAAAATGTTCATGGCTTGAAACTACAAGTGTGGACATCTTCGGTTAATCAAGAAGGCACCTAAGGGAGAAGATCTGACGGTACCAATAAAAACAAATGAGCGCCGCTATTGTCAAAAAAATCAACAACTTCACTTTTTTATGGAGAAACCGGTGTGTTATAAACTTAAGATCAAAACCATTTATAACCCGATTTCAAAAATATATATGTATTTGTTTTAGTAATTTTGAGTTTATTATTCAATAATAGAATTTAGTAACCACCACTATTACTAATTTCTAGTAACATCAAAAGAATGAAATATTAAAAAAAAATTATTCAAACAATAAAAATGTTCAACAAGTTGCAAAAACCTTTCACTCTGAGTACATGGTGTTCTATTCTAGTATTATCATTGATATATCCAGAAGATAATACAACTTTCACATAAAAAGTTTTCACTTAGCCCATACGTTTTTTGAAACACTCGGTATGGTGAAAAACAATATCGAGGCCAAAAATGGTCCCCGATTCTTTCATTTGGTGAACATTTCCTGTATCATGCCAGTCTATTTGTTCAACAAATTATCGCCCCGGTTTTATTATGCGACCTCAAAGTTCGTTAACCTCATTAATTTCACAACAATTTCTAGATCTTACGCGGCAACGATTATTTCATTTTGCGGTTCGTGGCGAGCAAAACTCTTTAGGATGTATAAATTCCCGCCCTGTCTCGGCATTTGGATTTAATTAACTTGATCGAGCAAGTTTATAGTAAACGAGACTGTCATTAATATAAAATGTATACCCAACAATCCGGCCTCGTCCTTTTATTAGCTATTTTTGAGCGAAACGTTGAAACTTAAAACGCTATAATACGATCAGTTTAACTTGGCGCGCACGTCACATACCTATGACTTATACTGCATGCATCGTTTCTCAAAAAAGTCGGTAAATGCTTTGTTTTGAATATACAGGGTGTCACAGCTATTTAAAATGTTATTAATATCTCCGCTGTATTTTGAAACTCCTTTTTGAAATTTGGCGCATTATATTTTCATCTCAATACAGTACCGGCATGATTTTTAGAAAAAAGTTCAAAGGAGTAATGAATAAAAATGGAGTTACGTTTTACTTAATGCAGATATTAATAAATGAGTAAGTTTTATTCAAAATTATAATTGTCTAATATAAATTTATTTAATTAATTTTATTTTTAGTAGTTTCAAGCCCTTTCTTGTGTAATTGTCTTACTTTTTAAATGAAACTTAGTATGTAGGTATGTTTCTCTTTAATCTAGATTTATAAGTTTAGCTATCAGTAAGCACTTTTCCATTGCAATTCCTGTTTGTGTGTGCAGGAGTATTAATTAATTAATTAAACTTTTAAATTCACATTCCTCTGCCTAATATAGACTGATTTTGAAGGATTCTTAAGAGAACCAATGAGGGAAAATTGAAAAAAGCATGTTCTAAATCAGTTAGATTAACATTTTATGGTTATTTTATGTTTACTACGGTGATTTCTGTATTTGGATGAACGCTCTTGAAATATACATTTTTAAAGGTTAACTTTGACCTCTTCCAGATTCAAAAAAAAAGCGTCCAAATCGAAATATCCCAGTAACAAAGCCAAAACAATGTGCGGTTAACTGATTGACCCACTTTTTTCTAATAACCTGTACAAATTCACATCGCTTGGTGACGTGTCATTCCGGGATAAAACAATAGTCGACTTTGATAGCATCAAAGCACGGATTTGTTTGTTTCGGTACGGCAGAATCACTTCGCTACATTTAAAAAGACATACGTACAACTTTTAAACAGCCCGATGATGTATCGTCGAGGCCGTTTTCCCCCGAATATGTTTCCGAACTTTAAAAATAGAATCTTTTACGAGGACGATAAAACATTTACGACCCCCGCGTACATTAACGCCGATACATCATTTAAGCGAGCGGTCGTTATCGATGTATCGCGTTCTCAAAGAAGAAAACAAAATAAAATTGTATATTGTAAAATTTTAGGGATCGTCCTGAACTACAGGGATTTCCTTTCAAATTAAACAAATGAACATCTGGAAAGAGAAATGAAAAATTTCAAGTGTGTTTTTTGAATGAAGACCTTTAAGTCTCAATTTTTACGCAAACTATCTTTATGTGCTAAGTCTAGCTTACTAATAATTAAGACAAGCGTACCGTTTCGCCTAAAACCTTCATTTTAATATCTTAATATAAAAGCGACAAATAAACAAACATTAAAGGGAAAATTAATATTTTTATTTTCTTATTATCTTAGGTCTATCTATCTATATTACGGCTGATACACCTATCATGTAAGTGGGTTTATTAAAGAACACTCAAGAAACAAACCAAGTTCTATAGGGTTTTATAGCTCTTATTCGGATTCCTAATAATTTTGGAAGTATGCTATAATAAACTAAAATAAATAAAAATACATAAATATAAAAAATATACAATAAATAAAGCTTCAACCTTCGCTTTAACTTAAAGATGATATGTATAGCGTCTTGGGACTTGTTCGACAATTCACCAGTAAGTTTTTATATCTAGTTTCTTCTATACAATTGCAACACTAAGACAGGTAGGTCAACTACCTGGCCGTCTACCTACTACTCTCTGGACCCTTAACAATCATCACACTACGCCTATGGAATACGGTTAAGACCACTCAGCGTTACAGTTCAATAATAATATATAACTCTCTCGAATAAAGAAACAGCGCAGAACCGTATCGACTTTCTTTAAAACACATATAATAAATGTAAAATTTAAATTTACGATTTAAAGGTCATTATTCCTCTTCACTGCTCTGATATATTTGCTCGCTAAACTACATAATCTTAGAATAAATTGTTTTCCAAACTGACAACCTGGTTACGTTCCAAGATGTACAGAGGAAAAAAAGGAAAAATTAAGCAAAAAATTTAAAAGAAAAAGGTTAAAAACGCGACAAGTTTGACTGATGATACTTGCTTTTTCACCCTGTAATTTTTCATTTCATTTTAGATATAAAGGTGTTTGTCCAGAATGTACCCGCATATCCGTTTTGATTGAAATTAGTCAGCCACAATAATTTAGTTTGCCAGTTATTGCGACAAAAATGGCTGGAATTGAAAATAATTGCAGTTTTGCTCATATTTAGGATTTCATTTGTGATTTTCGGAGAATGCCATAAAATTTGCGCTATAGCATGTCGCATATTTAGAGAAAAAAGGGTTGAATGAATACAAAGAAATTAAAACATGGATAATCCGTTTTAGACATAAGTCGTGTTAATTCCGTCCCAGGAGGTAAAGTTCGCCTAAAGATATACCGTTTTTACTACCTATTATGATTTTGAGTTCGGAATGAGTTTAAGACCCGCCTGTTGTAAAGTGGAAGGGACCATTCTTTTCAGTACGAGCACGCAAGCCAGGGCTTTATTTATTAAGATGTACCGCGGTTGTTAGCCCTCTGAGAGATAATGATTGTTCGAAAATTCCTGTAGATAAGTTGTCGGAATATAAGCAAACACCCTGTATATGTAACGGGCCGGGCACCTAATAGGAAACACGATCCAGTTAAGCAAAAACTTAGATTCGTTTGCGTCATTCGCATCGAAACCAGCTGCATAAATATGGTTAGACGGTCGCGTCGTCATCGTGGAGAATTTCCATTTTTCCCTTTCCGGTGGAGATTATTTTTCTGACATTTTTGTCGCTCGGTATGCAACGCGTATATACGTGAACTGATTTGCAATGACGTGCTTTAACGATCGCGAGACAGGTTCGTTGATATTGCGAACAGGGTGGTCGCCGCGAATTAACCAAATATTTTTGGTTAGTTGGTGTTATAACTGCAATAAACTTTTCATTTTGATACATTTCATATACATTGATTAATGTGTACGCGAACAGATTATCAAGCCGACCCTGGATCTGTTTCAGGACCTACGTGATAAGGTCTAGAAGGCCTCTTTTTACCAGTAATACCACTAGAGGTCAAATTATTTCCGGATCAGGTAAGAAAATTTCGCACGACCAACAAATCCAAAATTGATTTTGTTGACAGATTTCCATAGCAACGCATGTTTGTATAAAAACTTCCAGCATAATTCACACGAGGAAAAAATGACCGCTAAAATTCATCTGTTGCCATGGTGATCTGTCAAGAATAAGCGTTTTAATTGGTCACCTCAGCAGGTTTTTGGTACATCCACAGGAGCCGACGACTTTCTTGGTTTTTTAGTTTTTTCCACGTTTTTTGCGAAAGAACCTTAATTGAGAATATATGTATAAATTATTTCCTAAACGGCTTCAGTTACGTTAAATTCAAAAATGTAAGTTACAATTATCGCCAGTAAGCCATTAAGGATTATTTTTTTATTGTGTGATGTGTAATCTATACTGAGGATGAAAATTTATAAGTGTTTACGTTAAATTTAAATTCACATGGAGTGGAGAAAATTTCAGATCGGCAACACATTATACAGAAAATCATTTTTTAAAATTCACATTACTAATGAAAAAAACACCGGGTTTGTCATTTAGTTTTAATTTTACATCAATAAACCAGCATTTGTAGCCACAGAAACAAACGAATATAAAAGCAAACACATAGCTTCCATTTTGTTTTGAACACTGTCATTTTACTTTGACGTTTTTTCCTTGGAGGTCTCAGGCATTGCTTAAGAAGTTGTATTGACGATAAGTGGATATTTAACGCAGACCATCAAAAACATTCATTGTAAAAATAGCCCTCCGTTATCCCTTCAGAGTCAAAATCTTCAAAATAAAAAATAAACCGAAAAAAAATGTTAAGAGAGTAAATCTAAAAAAATACTTTTGACGACACTATTTGAAATACTTTCGGATTCTTCCTGCATAAATAACAAAAATAGATATCTTGATTAATGTAAAAATTTTGAATTATTTGGATTATTGAACCACAAAGTCAAACTCAAAAATTATCTTTTTCGAAATTGATTACGAAAATAGATTTATTGCATACATACTGCATATATATTTCCCTATGCCTATTTTCAATGTTTTCGTGTTTTCAAGTCAATCAAACCGAAAAAGTTCTTTCTGATCAGTATTGAATTTGACCAAGTTAGACATGTTCTTGGTTGTGTTTGCAAAGGCATTAATGAACTCTGAAACTCGCCATCCAGATAACCCGATTTGTAGCCCTTGAATTTTCCGCTCCGTAGCTGTATAAAATAATTTGTGCACTCTAGGCCTGTACAAAGTACAGGAAAAACATTAGAGTTTGTTGTGTTTCAACAATTCATCTGTCTATAGAAGCAATTATTGTAATACTTTCGTTTACTTTCATTTTGTATTATTCACTTCATCACATCACACTAAAATAGAAAATATGTAATAATAAAATTTTTTTTGAAAATAGGTTTGGGGAAGAACATATTCAAGTAATCCAAAACAATTTTGTATCTGATAATAAAATAATTTACAAATTTTAAACTTTTAAAATAACGCAATTGTCAAATGAATGAGCATTTATCAACAGTTAAAAATAGTGAAAGGGGTTTCCTTTGATATAAATAGAAGCAAAAGCATGACAATTTTTTTCGAAATCAATGCTAACAATGTGAATTAACAAGATATACTGGCCGCAGGTATAGGGAAAGGACTAAGGCCTATAATATACAGGGTGTTGTGTTTCAACACCTTACATGCGGCAATTTTTTTGAAATAATCATTAATCAAAATTAAGATTTAAAAAAAATAAATACGGGGAGTCCCACTTAAAATAAGGAAGTTGTGTGCCACGAGATATTTATGAGATACCCTGTATAATAGTAGTCAGTTTCATGGCACGCTGCGCATTCAAACAATCTTTTCGACCAAATAAACTTTTATGGAGATTAAAAGAATCCCGTAATAGGAAGCTGTCCCACTTAAGAACTGTACACCTTTGTGGTTCGATTTGATTTTTTGTTGTATAGGTCTCTGAAAATGCACTAAAACCTTGTTTTCCTTATGGCTTCAACTTAAAGTCATAACCAAATGACACTATTTAACAAAAGAGCGAGAAGAGAGAGTAGGGATTTTTTTAACGAATTCTTAGTGTTTGAAATATCGTTTGCGCTCCGCTGAAGGCTATACATCGTTGTAAAATCTTTGATTGCGGTTTGATTTTGATATTTTTTTGTTGTTCTGTCAAAAATTTTAAAGCGTCAACGAATTCTTATTGAGGACTACATAAAAACAAATTATACAAATTTTCATGATGTTCGCTTAGGCATTACTCCTGTAGAATGTTTGTTTATGGCTCAATTTTGATAATTCTTTTTTGCTGGATAGGTCTTAGTAAAGAGATATGAACAGTTTTTTCCGAAGCGGAAAATCGAGAAGTACTTTTAGATATTTTTTAAAATTGAAGATGACAACAGATTCGTGTTCAGGACTACCTAAAAGTAACTAGACCAATGACCAAAGTTTTTAATATTAAAAAATATATATTGTAAACCTTGTAAATAACGATTATTTTGTGTGTGATTTTAAGATGTTACAAATTTTAATTATACAAATTTCGAAAAGACGTAAACAAAATTAAAATATAACTTTGGTTTACAAATCGTCAATTGATTTTGATATATCTGTTATTTTTATTATTAGAGGAGAATTAAAAATCCTTTTTAATTAAAAAATACAGCATTGTAAAGCATATATAATCCTCTATAATCACATTTAATTTTAAGAAAATCGTTAGTATCCTTCAGTCAAATGTATCCAACAAAAAAGAATGATCAAAATTGAGCCACAAACAACAAACATTATACCCAAGCGAGGCGTCCGCGATATTTCGAGCACCCTGTATTCGAAATGCACGAAAATAAGTATAGTTTGGTTTTATGTAGTCCTCGATATTGGACATCAAAAATTAGTCCCAGTTAGCCATGACTTCAGGTTGATATAATAAGGTTTGACTGCGTTTTTGAGAGATCTATATAACAACAAAAAAATATCAAAATCGAAACATAAACAAAGATTTTACAAGGGTGTACAGTTCTTAAGTGGGACACACTGTCCTAAAAGAACGCTCTTCCCCACTGAACTCCCCTGTCACCTCACAAAAATTTAACGCAAAAATCCGTCACAAGGTCAACCCAAACGCGCACCACCGATCAAAACAAAACCGCATCAACGAAACGGTCGGTCGCCGGCGTCACGACGCAATTTAATCGACGACCCACATTTTTCGACGCCCCGTCGCGATTCGGACCCGATCGGAAATCGCGGCTGCCTTCGATGTGCGTATTGACACGCACCGCATAAACAAATGACAAACGGCGGGGAAGTCACCGAAACAGACAGATCGTCAGACCGGACGCTGTCGGCGCGTGGGGGTACGGCGAAAGACGGTATCGTCGCGACGCGGAACGTCGCGATGCACTACGCTATGGGCGTCGTAGTTCTATTACGTAACGCGTTTCGGATAGCCGCTGCCGCCGTTCAGAAACCCTACCGCGACGGCGTTGCTTCAGGTTTTCTATAGGGAACATTTCGCGATGTAGGTCGGGGTAGTTTTCCGACACCATATAACTATAAGATAATATAGTGGCGCCCTATTTCGGTAAAAATTGCGCCGCAGGTGGCTATGATTGTTTCGTAGAGAAAGTATGGATCGTTTGCGCATGCGAAACCCCCCAACTGACCAAGTTGTGACATTGCAGTAATTTTTCCGGAAAATTGATTAATTTTTATAAAGCAAAATTAATCTTTGAAATATGAACATAATTGGCAACGCAGAGTTAAGTAATTACAATTGTCGCAGAACGGTCTGTGCCCTGTGCCAAACTATAACAATTTTTAACTGTCACTTTTTTGATGGCGGACACAGTGCAATTTTTTTGAGCAAAATATGCCTGCTTATTACGAATTTCGTTTTTTAAATTGTGACGCAACAAACAATATGGCCAAACTTTTTACAAAAATGTTTTTACCATGCATATGTTTCGTAAGGATCAGGATGCTTCTTCGAAGTGATAAATAAAATATACTAAATAACTTGTTTTATATTAGCCTTTAATGTTCTTGGTTATGTTTTCCAATACCTATAATTTTTTAAACAAAATGCCCATTGGCACTTGTCATAATTATATCTTTACTAGATTTGCTATGAAGGAATGAGCGTTCTGTCTATAGGAGCTGCTTCTTGAACATTTTTTGCACTTAGATGTTTCTTTTGCGATATCTCGCATCTCAAATTAGTATTTGGACTTTTAACAGCCACCTTTCGTGATTTCGACTTTGTTTACATTTTTTAAAAGAAGTTAAACCTATGAGTTTATGAAAATTAACACGAAAATTCGAAAAAAAATAGCTTACATGAAAAAATACATGTGGAAATTCGAAATGAAAAAACAAACGAAAATAAAAACGCCGAGGTGAGTACTGCAATTCTGCACTGCTTTTCCACACCTTAACTCCTTTTTTGCATGAAAATTTTATGTGATTTCGACATATTTTGCAGTAACAATGCAGTATCCAAACATTGACGATTTGTCAGCCGCCATGTTGTTTGTTGAAAGCCGCAAGGTCTTATGGTCCCACGTCACATAGTTGCTTCCACACCGACACTTAAAGGTCGCGTTTTCGCCATTTCGCCGTGAATACTAAAGCAAAACGAGTCGGCAGTCACCAAATTATTTCCTTTCTATTTCGAAAGAAATACGATAAAAATCCAACTAACCAAGTTAATAAAAAAGTCTTTTCTCTTCCGAACGACATATACACTTTTTTTAAATTCACATTTCACAGATTTTCCCATATAGTTTTCCTTTCAAATCAATAAATCAAACAGCCATAGGAAGACACGGATATAACAACAAAAAATATAGCTTCGATTTTGGTTTGAAGACTGTCATTTTACTTTGACGTTTTTTCTTTGGATGTCTCAAGATCTACTTAAAAAGTTGTATATACCATTGCAAAAGAGTCTTCCGCTATCCCTTCAGAGTCAAAATCTTCAAAATATAAAATAAAGAAAAGAAAGTAAATCTAAAAAATACTCTCGGTGACACTATTTAAAAATCTTTTGGATTGCTCCTGCCAAGATTGGCGACGCCTTATATACCGGCTGCCTGCTTATATGGTGATAAATTCTACGCTTCTATGAATTTAAGCTTTATATACGAATGATTATTTTTTTATTATTTATATTAATGAATAAATGAATGAATGATGGGTGGGGGAAGCTCTATTGCATTTGCAGACGAAGAAAGTTTTTACTATGAGACTGATACTTGGGAACATTTAAAAAAAAATACAAGGTAATTTTACAGAATACATATAATGGTCTAATAGCAACAAGTTTAGCAAACACTTCACAAAAACTGTTTTTTATGTCTTTCAGTTACTATAGCAATAAAATACCATTATATGATACTCTTAGATTTTAAGTTAACTCGAGTAGCTTTGAAATCAAATTTAGTAGTATCTTTCAGATTTTTTACAAAAATTTTAGAGTTATACTAAGTGAAAACCTTGTTTTTTAGCATGGGGTGGGCTGACAAACAAATATTTTATTATTATTTGCATTTTAAAAAATATTTACAAAAGGGATAGGGATAAGACAATACAAATTTTTAATGAACCGATATGCCCGATACAAGACAACTATATTTTCAAAAGAGCAGCCCAAATCTTTTTAAATAAAATTCCTATTAGAAATTATGAACATCTTTACTCAACCAGAAACAGAATTAATACAGCAAACGTCAAAACTGTGGTATCTAAAACAATAGGACATAGATGTTTTCTTTATCTCTCTGCGGTTTTACAAAATAATAATAGGATTGCTTAGTAATAGAACATTTTCGTTGTTATTAAAGCTGAAATAACTAGAGATGAAATCCATTCATCCATTGTTTGCTTATGATTCTTTTCTAGTTTTTGTATCTATATTTACTCTATATGCTTACTAGGTTGAAATTAGTAACCTAAGAGTTATTATTTATGTACTAGGGACAAAATACTGAATTTCTTTTTCCACTATTTTTTTTTCCTTTGAAAAATGCCTTCAAAGCTAGAATTTATTATAGTTTTAAGTTGTCCAAATAGTTTAAACTTTTGCTAATAATATCCTGACAAAGTATTCAGAATATATGGTTTTTTTCCACCTCTGCACTGCAGAGTTTTTCGAAAAAATCGAAAAGTCGAATACCTATATAAAAGAACACACTGTAGTATGTGATTTTATTTTTTTTCTCCCATTTCAAAATTAATATGACGATTAGCAAGTTGTGTTGTAAAATATTCCATAGGTTATCTTTTACCAACGTAGTGTAAATATAATTTCGCGCGTTTATGAACAGAACACGCTTGGATTCAAATGAACTGTTTTCAGTTCCTTTTTTGCAGTTTAAATATACCATTTAAGCATGCATGCCAAATTAAATATTATTATTATCTTATAAAATATTCTTTTTTCCTATTTGATCAATTTTTCCGTTCGTTTTTCCTTAATCTTCCGAACGACATATGACGAAATCCATTCACACCGTTAAAATCCTCTGCGGTAGCCTCTTATTCAAAATACATTACAAATGCGTCCCTCCTATTGTTCGATCACACCTGTACTTACAAATTCGCCCCAAATGGTAGTATAGACACTCAAATGACCATTTTCAATGACTTGCAGGAAAAAAATGGCCTCACCTTGGGGATAAAAACGCCATCTTTTAACGGGGCGACAGAAAAGAACGTTTAATGAAAGATTTACGCCAAAGCGTTAGCCGGAGGAAAGACCAGGAACGAATTGTTCCAGGAGCGTGCAACGTCTTTTCTTTCGTTTAGCTTTGTCTTGTTCTGATTGGGTAAAAGCCTTTATGATCGATGTCGCTGTGTGGTGGAATCAAGCGTAATTTATAATCCAATACACAGGGTGTTTCAAAAGTAAATTTCAATACTCAAGGGTAGTAATCGTTAGGTAATTTAAAGAAGAAAAATTCAAATAAACTTACCTTTTGAGCTATAGGGTGTTCCGGTTTAAATAAAGCGGTTTTTATAACTTCAAAAGCCATTTTTTACATTTTTTTAATTTAAAAATTTCATAAACATATTTTAGAGGTTCTTAAAGTTATAAAAGTGATTTTTTTCTTAAACCTAAACTCCCTGGTAGTCCAAAGGTTGAAAGGTTTAAGTAATTGGTTTACCTGAATTGTTCTTCTTGATTCAAACACACTATAGATATAATAATTAGTATAAATTTGCAGTGTAAAATGACATTTATACTTTTGTTTACATTTTCATTTCTTTTGCGTTCTTTTGTTTTTGCATCTTTGAAAAAAATGTTACTGCCAATAGAAAAGTTTTAGGTTTTTCGTTACAGCTGACCTTCTAGCTCATCTATTGTAGTACCTACACGTTAGCCCAGTTAATTAAATAATTATAATTATGCATAACATGTCAAGTCTTAGTGGCGTACTCAGATTATCAAAAAAAAAGACACACGGCAAATATTTAAGTAACGAGCCGTCCATGCGAACGTCTGACGCTCTTTCGCCCCGTCTAGTTTGATTTACATAAAGCTCTCCGATTTCTTCTCCACCATCTTAAAAGGGCCGGACAAAATAAAGCAACCGCACTACATTCTCCGCTACAAAATAATTCCGTCAACCACGACTCTTCCGAGACCTCTATTTCACGATCCAAACGTAATAAACGGGTTGGTGACCCAAAGAGACCTTTATTTTATTTAGGGCGTTTCTATTTAAAGGCCAGTTGATTACAGCGGCCCACTTTAGGGGTTGAAATGCGGTACACACTGACTTGAGACAGGTAAATCATTATCGAACTGTAAAACTATAAAATCTCAATCTTCATGGTGCTGGCTTTTGGCCGCAATTATCGAAGTTACCTGCCGACGGTACCAAAAATTCGGGTCCGGTAGGTATTAAAGGGACTCACTAAGAAAAAGCGACGACATTAAATATACAATACAATAAACCCATAGCTAAGAATATCTACACATAGTTACATTTTTATTCCAAATGTCTAAATCTATTTCTGTTTCACTATCAGAGTCGTCAATGGAATTAATTATAATATTATATATGTTGTTTTGTATAGAAATGTAAGAGTGCTCAAGATTTATAATGTGCTGTACTGAATTTTTCCAACTCTCTTTTTTATCAAATTTTTATTAATACTGGGACTTAAACTAGGAGTAACATTTTCTGTTCTAACCTTTGATTTTACCTAGTTCTACAAATGGGCGAGATTTGAAATTTCGTTTTTAACCAATGGTAGCCCTAATTACAAATTCTAACGTTCGACCCATAAGGCCTTGCGGCTTTTAACAACCAACATGGTCGCTGGCTGGTCGTCAATGTTTGGATGCTGCATTTTTACGGCAGTATTTTCTCAAAATATGCCGAAATCAGGCAAAAAAGGAATTAAGGTGTGAAAAGCGTTGTTAAAAAAATTGGCGACAAGTGCATGGTTAATGTTATGCTGAGTTACAGCATATGGATCGGCGTCTATAATATAATTCTGTAAGTAGTTTGGTGTTTTGATTCTTTAAGCCCGATAGACACGATACCAGCTATTTTTTCCCGAATTGGTGCCCGTAAATCGACACCAGCACCTCACATAGACAGAACGCCCACTCTTTTTAGAAAGCTTCGCCTCCAAAATATATAATAATGAAAAGTACCAATTGACAATTTCATTAAAAAACTGTAGGTATTAGAAAATGGAGCGAAGAAAATTAAAAACTAGCATAAAACAAGTAAATAAACAATTAGCCCTAAATGTAACAGAATTAACATTACCAAATCCTAAAAAGTGTAGTTTATTGTCTCAAAATTTAAAAAACATTTTGCTAGTAAAAACTGCATGGCGGCTACCGCAAAAAATTCCCCGTTAAAACATTTAACAGCAATTGTTAAATGCTAAAAATACATGTAGAAATTGCATCGTGTCTACCGGGCTTTAGATATTTGTATCAATTTACACAATAATTTAGCTATATTTTATTGCAATTTGGATTCAAATCTAAATAACCAAAAAGAGAGATCATACCCACCAAAAATATAAACCACAATGTCGCAGACTTAGTATTCTCTGGCCATATCAATTCCTAGCTCGGCGTTGCCAATTATATGCGGATTTCAGAGACTGATTTTGCGTTCTTATAAAAATTAGTCCATTCTTAATTAAATTACGGCAATGTGACAATTAGGTTAGTTGGGAGTGACGCATGCGCAAAAGATCCACACCTTCTCTACGAAAATGTCATAGCCACCTGCGGCGCATCACTTTTTACCGTAGTATTATCTTATAGCTATATGCGTAAAACAGTATGCCAAGCCTGCTCAGCTAAATTATCGCATAATCAAAGCTGGAATCCTTAACATTCTTTACAGACAACAGCAAGCGGTTTGAGACTAATCCGATGCGTTTTCCTTTATTTGAAGGTGGGTTCGTCTGACAGTTTTAAGTGGAATCAACCCATCCTTTGCATATAGTGCCGTATGTATCGAACCATGTTTCATCAAGGTAAATTATTGATCTGATTAACCTATATCTTTTCATTTCTTGAAGGTATTTAAATCTCCAAGTGTCTCCATTACATTTACAAACAACTCTGGGAGACACTAGCTTCTTTTTGAGTTTATCCAAGGTAGGAACAACTTCGCTTTGATAAACAAAATTTATTTCCATCTTATAAGGTCCTAGTCACTATTGTCTACACGGCGAGTTTAAAAATCACTGCGTTTAAGCCTTTTCTTCAATTCTCCTCTATTAATAATATCCCTTATCGACGATATTGGCGTTTGTTTCTTATTTAATAAGTCCCTCAATGATTAAATTTTCGTACACAACTCTCACAATCTGTTTTGCATTTTTATATTCTCGTAAAAAAACTTTTTCGAAACGCACAGTAAAAACGATTATCCAACACTGCCACAAATGTTCAAAACTCAAGACATATATCAGAAAGAACCCCCTGCCTTGTCACTTAAGTAAGAATAATTTTTTTGTTAATGACTTTACCCAATAACAATAGGTAATAAGATCGTTAAAGTTCTATTAAATTAAATTAAATAAAACGTGAGGCAAACTTTCATGGAATTATGGTCCACTGGAATAAAAACACTCTAGCGAAGAGATAAAAAATTAATAAGTTTTCACGTGGACTACAAAGAAGACATGAATGTTGATGTTTTTGTTATAGTCATGGATAATGAAAAACAGGTCTTCTTGGAACAAAAATGACATCATTCATTGGCTTACTTTAAATAAAAAGCAATTTTAGAGATATGTGCTGATTGTAAATTTGAATAAACCTCTTTGCACGAAATTTGTTGTCAACTAACTAAAACTTTGTTTTCCGCCATAGCACTGTGAATTACGCCCTATAGAAATGGTATGCGCGCAAGTGCTTGTAGCAAGACATAACGGCACTGAGGGAAATTGAAACCCTTTTGAAGTGCGGCGAACATGTAATTGAATTAGAAGGACGAATAGATGAAGGATTTCTCTGAACTCAAACGACATCTGAATACTCTGTATTGTAAATAGTAGATTTTTTTTTTAATAATAAAATTTATTACAATATTTTCCTATTTTTCTTACTTTTATAGAAGTTTTTATTTAATTGATCTTAGAATCATTAATATCTCACGCTGCTGTCACATTGCTTTCATTCACCAAAACTCGTCTTTCTATTATATGCAAATTAGTGTGACCCTAATTTAGGAACGGTCAGGGGTATGTAGGTCTTAAAAATGGATATAATTGCAATTTATCTGAAATTTACGATATAGATTTTCAGTTGTCCACCCTATGTAATGATTCATGTCATTGCAAATTTACATTTCATAACTCTCTCGTATTATGAAACAGCATAGTTGTGCTTTTTAGCATTTTGCAAGTCACAGAGATTATGGAATATGTTTTTTTCGACATTATTAAAATTTAAGTTTAAAAACGTTCGCTGAAAATGCTCATGCATTTTACAAAAAATTTACGTTAAAAATGATTTTTTATAATTGTTTTACCTAAAACCGGAATAGAAAAACGACAACTCAAATTTCTGCTTAACAAAAATCAAACTAAATGTTAAAAGATATCGCGCATCTATCTGTTAAAATTTTTTAATAATATACTTGGATTTTTTTTTCAATCTAGTCACCTCATAAGTGTTAAAACTATAACAATTAATTAAAACTGCAAAACGTATTCAAGCGAAATGTAATTGTTGATCATTAGAATAATTTTTGCTTTTGTTGTATACATAATTAAATCCACTATTTTAACTATAACGGTTTGAAGTTGGTCTTTAGTGTCTATTCGCCTCTCGAATATTCTGTGTGAATAACTGCGATTTCTAAGATAATTTCTGAAGGTGCATAATGACGGTGACACATTACACATCACAATAGCCCGAGAGGACGGCGAATAGCAGGTAAATGAACGTGAATATCAAAGTAAATGAGGAGCCGACTTAAACAAAGTGAAATTACGGGCTCATTTCGAATGGAGGCGTTTAAAACATTTGAATTGCAGAACGCTCGTCTCGTTCGGGAAGCAATTTCTAGAGGGACGTAAATAACGTCACAGACTACACTTTTTTCTTTCTGCACGCCCGATTAAATATACACTTTTGTTAAGTTTACATCAACATAAAACACGTAACGTCTACTTAAGCTAGGATCCGATTTATAAAAATGGAAAATTAAAGTACAATACGTAGACATATTCGGCGGTCGGTAATTTCTCCAACAAGAAAGAAATGAAAAATCGAGAACATTCGTCATGAAACTTTTTTCATTTTGGCGACTCCACGGCATTATTTATAGATCCCGTGGCGTAATAATAGCATGAAAACGTTTTATATTTATATTTACCAAAGCAAAAGTTCATTCCGACAGAAGAAAAATAAGCGAATTAGTATGGGCCAGGAATCCAGGCTGTCGTTTGCACCCTCGGCAATTACTTGCAGTTTAAATAAACCGAACTTAAGATTAATGGATTCTTGTCGCTCCGAAATCCGTTTATTATTATTATAAGTTCAAGACAAGGTTAAGCAGTGTACGTACCGTAAACAGATCCGAATCCTTACACGGAGACATTTCTACCAATAACATTCTTATCCAATTATAACATATCACATCACTTCTACCTGTATCGCGTTTCCCTTGCGAGATTTTAGCCGTTTCCATTTAACTAGTAGGGATTATTAGAAAACCCGGGTTATAAGTAACATTGTACAAACATGCGGAAAATTAATTATCAATAAAAAAAATTAGAGGGATCAATTACGACCCATGCCAGTCATCGCAGATACAAGAGGACCAAATGCGGCCCTGCTTAATCGAAATCGATGTCAAAACGGAGGCACGACCAATTTATTTACTGTGGTGAAAAAGCTAACCAAACTTACCCACAAGTACAATTTTTTGTTGTTTGAAAATCAACCTGAAACGCGGGCTTGAAATGAATAAAATTAAGTACTGGAACGCAAGAAATAACACTTTAGATTATCTGAAAGTGACAAATCAAACATTTCAAAGAAAAGTCAAAGGTACAATAGTGGAAAAGTGGATCAAATACTGGAAGACCCTTGCCAGGGATTACAAAGAAGTGGCCATATCCGTGGGTCAGGATATCAAAACTAAACCGCTAAAATCGGCAGCTTATTTCAGTGCAGCCGGATTGTTAGGTTACTGTGCAACACATAACCCCAATTTACAAAGTTTCCGAGCAAAATATATTGAATGCGCCAACAATTTAAATCTTGTTCCCCAAACTCTTGTAAACAAAAAAGCAGCAGAACACTTAAAATACATGGAACAATGTTTCAATGCGGGTTTAATACGTTATATAAACTGTGGAATTTTTTCCGTTATATGGGTTGATAAATATAGTGAAGGCTGTGATTTATATGAAAACAACTGTCCATACTTACAAGTGCCGTACGTGGGCGTGTTAAGCAGGATTTTAGATATTGGATTTTTGAATATATGGTGGATTACTTCTCGGAAAATGTTAGATTATGATATAAATTATTAAATTATAATATGGTTAAATAATAGTGCATTTCTTACCTTAAATATTTCTTCATCCATATAGTTCTCACTTGCTAATTTCTTGGAAATGTTCTTAGGAACCGGACTCATATCTCTTGCACCAGAATCCCATTCCCAACTATCCAATTTGCCTATACCAATTACATACATACTCTATAGGTATTCAATTAGAATATTGATTAATTGCCATACAAACCTTGACTGTTTTCACTGCTGTTGTCTTTGCAAGACACCTTTAAAGCATCAATTTCTGGACGTAATGCTAATCGGCGGTTTAAAAATTGGTCATAAGATATTCTACCCTGAGAGTCAGCACCAAGTTGCAACATAAGTTCATCCAGTGAATCTTCTAAAGACAATTCGCGGCATATAGCCGACAAATCTTGGCTGTAAAAATATGCTGCATTTTTTTAATATAAATTGTCAATAATTTAAAATACCTATCGATGTAACCATCGCCATTGGCGTCGCAAGCTTGAAATAGCCGCCTTACCCGTTCTTCGTCACCTATAGAACTTGCAGATTCACTTGCACAATCTGTATCCGCCATTCTATCAAATTTAAGAAAAATTGGTCCAAGACGTCTTCCAAACCATTTTGTCCTAAAGCGATCTCCGTTTTATAGGTTACAAATATCAAATTGGTTCCCTGTTGTTGAATTTTAGATAAATTTTCATAGTGAACGTTGCTTATCTAGTTGAATACATCTATAAACATTTGTATTGTAAACAAATTGGCCACTCCACTGGTAAAAAAATTGACAGTTATGACACTAAGCATAGAAAGAGAAGGATAATACTATTCGTTCACAGCTGGGCAAGATTGCTTTGGTCATTCGCCAAAAGCATAGAAAGAAGTCAAATGGTACATCAGGATGTATCTTGGGTCTCATTTACATTAACCATTAACCAGGACTTTCGATGGAACCTTTGCACATGGCGGACGTTGCTTCTGCCCGGTTTCAAAAAAATTATAGAAATCAGTTGAAATTAGTGTCGTTTAAAGAAAATTTTGTTTTGTACATTTGTTATCTGAAGTGATAGAGGCGCAGTGCCTATAATTTCCAGAAATAGTGTTCGTTTTACGCGGTTGTACACGGATTTGTGATGTGTTATGTTAGCACGGTTTCCGGATGTCTTGTACCCACGCTGGTAACCAGGCCGGATGGGAACGGATATCCCATGCGCGCTGATGCTGTTTGAAGAAAAGGTCGTCATTTTATGACAATTTATTTAGAAGTTGTTCCCGTTTTTGTAAATGTTAATTAACGTGGAGGAAAGTGGATTGGTCCAGACCCTTCTTTAAGGAAGGCATTCTTCAGGATATTTGTATATGTTACACTCATCGTAAGCTGGCCCAGTGACCTATTGCAGTCGTGGCCATTAAAAGTAAAAGCTAACCATTAACCAAAACTGTTGACGTGCAATATTTTAAATTGACTTGGAATAATAGAAAAAGCAACAAAATCTAGAGCACCTGTAAGGTTGCCACGGAAAAAACTGCACAAATCATTAGAAGTCGTTTCAAAAATTTTTATTTACGTAAAAATAAATTTGAACGCAATTTTAACACAACCAAATTATTGATATAAATTTAGTATTATAAACATTCTAAACAAAAATCCATTAGATAACTGTATCTTTTAGGTAATAAAAAAATTGCTACAATCTGCTAAGGTAGTATATAGTTATAACGACGAAGCACTTCATTCCTTCTTGTTTTTCTTTTTTGGAGAGTCATCGTCGTCTCCACTACTACTGCTGCTGCTGCTGCTGCTTGATCCCCCTGATTTTCTTTTATTATTTTTCTTTTCACCATCATTCTTCTTTTCTACTTCCATTTTTTCTTCATCATCGTCTTCAGCCTTTCCAGATCCTAATTTTTCTTGATATACAGACACATTTTTCTTTATCTTGCTGGCATCTGGACTGTAAGCCCATAAAATGAGTTCAAGGTGATCTTTTGTAGGCAGATCGTCCTTCCACAAGTCCGGCTTACTTTCCTCCATTTCTTTCAGTAATTTCTTCAAGTTTTGATTCCGAACAATATCCCATGTCGGTTTATCTTCGCCACTAGCCACCGTTCGCAAGTTTTTATAATCTCCTCTGGCTTTCTCTTTGTAAGCTTTAATGAAAGACTCCGCATCTTCATTTTTGATTTTGTACTTTTCCTTTAACGGCAACAAGGACTCTATGCACTGCAGCGGTAAGTATGCGCGGTTTTCCTTCGATAAATTCTTGAATTCGAAGTCCTTGAGCCAATCTTCGAAAAGCGACAAGGCGTCATTTATATTTTGCAGTTTTTCCTTGTCTTTTGTAACTGAAACAAAACTAAGATCAAAAAAGTTCAGCACTTGACCCAGAGATGGCGCGGAACAACGGTTTTCCCTTTTGAAATTTTTGGAAAAGCCGGCAAGTCCATGTAATAACAAAATTAAATAATCACTTTTAAAGGATTAGGTCATATTTATACTTTTGTGACTCTCATCCGAATTTGTTTGCACAGTATAATTTAAATTATAGACTCCAAATGTGTATATGCAAATAATAATCGGATTTTCTATTCATAGGTGTGATGTAGTGCTATGAATATCAAAATGCAGGCAGATTTTGCCGGTATTTCCGATAATTTACAGGTACGAAAATTGTTGCAATAAAAGAAACATTGATTTTATATAAATAAAACTTATAAAAAATTAAAAAAAAAGTTATTTTCTTCGGTTCAGTTACGCGCGCCACTGCGTTGATAAACAAAAATTTCAGCTATACAAATTTCAAGTTTATTTTTAACTCGCCAATGTTGAGTATAATTACTTACGTGTAAGGGTGCGTTTTGCCCTACCGACCAGCCCTTTAACGGCAAGCCGTTGATAATCGGGGTCGCGACCTTCCAGTATTTTGATCGTCTCCTGTGCCTTCTCCTTGTCCTTAAAACCCAACCCGGGAACTGTATCTGCTTTAGCTTCGGCCATCGCGCTATTCACAGAAAAACGCAAAACTAATCAGGATAAACACAACGGAAATTCGCTTACTTACTTATAACTTCGAAAACTTGGCGTCTGCTTGGTAAGGAACGATATTTGAATGATCAAAAATACCGCGATAAACGTCCGTGTTCGCGTCCATTCTTATCGAGCGGCACATCCACCGTAAAATAAATGCCGTAGTCCAGCGAGTTTACGAAAAAATATTTCGGAAACGTTATTTTGTGCCACGAGAAACGCAAATATTACAGAATAACGCTTCAAAATTACGCAGGAACTAGCTTCAATATCATTTAGCTTCACAGTTAACGTTCAAGACAAGTGTTCGTTAACAAACTCGGCGAAGTTACAAAGCCATGTTTAAGATGTATCGGACCGGACCATTAACCTTCTCCTACCGGTCTCAAAACACGCCGCTCGCATGTATCTGTGCACGCAATGGTGATGTGGGATTCTAAACTCGGTTGTTATGTCATATTTGTGAAAATCATACGCCCCGGTGTAGCCAGCGAGATTTGGTGTATAAATTATTAAAAGAATGTGTTATTTTCGTCGTCCAAAAATTCCTTATTGATTTCAGTCGAAGCAGTCTTAAGAGCTTAGCGAATTTAGATCATATTGCACATATATACGTGTATATTGCTTGGTTAAAATGGATCGAAGTCCAATAACCATCACTTAAAATTCGTTGGTTATATTCACAATGATGGAATTTCAGAACTTATATTTATAACAACGTCCTGTGTGTGTAGTAAAGGTTAACTGCAAGGCCAATAATATGGTTAAGAAAACATAATTCTTGTGCAATTTGGTGTGGAGCGTTAAAATTCCATAATAACAGGTTACAATTTGGACATAAATTCTTATTTTCATTTAGCAATACTTCGGGTAATTTGTAGCAACTAGGGACTAGCTTTAATGATTTAATAGTCATTCATAATTCATAATCATAATCAAGATTTTAACTCCGCCATCTTGTAGATAAAAAAATAAATAATAAATAATTAGGTACTGCGCTATCCCAATTAAATTAGAACAAAAAATGTTGAGATTTATAGAGATTTTTCAGTGAAACAAGCAACATCGTCTACGTATCTATTCTACCAGAGAAATCCTTTACTTAGAAGATGTTTATGTATGATATTTTTCCCATAATTAATCCTTCTTCGCAATATAAAATTGACCATTAAATAACAATTAAAAATTAATTAAATTCAAAATAATTTTGGTCTAAACAGACTATTAAACTATCTAGCAGATCTTGTTTTATGATGGGGTTGACTTTGCTCTGAGTGAGAATATTGTCTATTATGGTTATTACTTCAATTGATGGAATGCTAGGAAATAGGTTTTGGACGTCAAATGAAACTAGAATTGCCTTAGGAGGAATGTTAATGTCTTTAACCTTGTTAATTAGTTCGAATGAATTGTATTATTTTTATTAATCTTGTTAAGAATTTAACTGATGGGTCTGTTACAAAAGAAACTATAGGCCTTATTGGCATATCCTGATCCTGTTTGTGTAATTTAATTAGAGACTATAATTTTGGAGGGAGGATTCATGATTATTAGTTCGTATTTTTCCCTGTCATTAAACTGTGATGAATCGGTAATTATAGGTAGATTTTTGACATAACTCGGTGGGATCATATTGTATACTTCAGTATATGTCTGGTTCAGAAACTGTTTGGTTTTTGTAATACATTCTAGAGAATCGATATCAAGGACTGTCTTTCCTTTACCTGCTCTTGTAAATTGTATATTATTTTGGGAAGCCTTATAATTGATTTAGTTTAACATGTGAAACATGTTAAAACCATTCATTTAAATTCAGAAATGCACATAATCAATCGAAAAGCAAAAAACTAATTGGTTGGAAGCTATGGAGATTAGCAAAATGAGATATTCGAATCTATTACTTAATGACCAGTTTGACTTAAGGGCGTCTCCGTTGTTAAATTTAAATCTATAACCTTACACCGGCAATTCTATTACTAAAGTCTGTTCATAAATATAAGAAAGTGACCAATTGCCTTTGAATGGGATTATCCAAGGGTGGTCATTAACATACAATGCAACAAGATTATTACCTAAACTTTCGGAATTTAAATTCAGGTAAAATTGTGGTCCGTAATAGAAAATAATTTTATACCTACCTGTGTTTAATATTCTTTGGTTTGATAAACTACTTAGTTTAGGTTTGTTAGTAGTCATTCTTATTTCGTGTGTAATACAGCGTGTGATGAATAGTGTGCGAATTATGCTCCCGCTCAAATGTAGAAAGCACTATTCTAATGAGACTAAGGAAGTTATATATATATATATATATATATATATATATATATATATATATATATATATATATATATATATATATATATATATATATATATATTCTCACGTATTGATTCACGGATGGAAAAATGTGATGACACTATATTCCGGGATATCATCCGTTCGCTCGTTGAACTCCGACTGGAATCCTGCATCCGACTGGAATCCTGCAAATCTTGCATCCGACTGGAATCCTGCAGACGTTTCGCCAAAATCTCACTTGGCATCTTCAATGCTCGCGCTCCGAGTGTTCGAAGTGTTTGTGTGAATATAGTGTCATCACACATATATATATATATATATATATATATATATATATATATATATATATATATATATATATATATATATATATATATATATATATATATATATATATATATATATATATATATATATATATATATATATATACATATATATATACATATATATATATATATACATATATATATATATATATATATATATATATATATATATATATATATATATATATATATATATATATATATATGTATATATATATGTATATATATATATATATATATATATATATATATATATATATATATATATATATATATATATATATATATGTATATATATATGTATATATATATATATATATATATATATATATATATATATATATATATATATATATATATATATATATATATATATATATATATATATATATATATATATATATATATATATATATATATATATATACTATATATATATATATATATATATATATATATATATATATATATATATATATCATTAAATGCTGTGAAAATCTGAATATTTTTTTGTTCTAATTGAATTGTGTTAAATGGATTTTCATCAAGTAAAATCCACCTCAGTCCAATACTGCGCCGTATATTTTGTTATTTTTGGTAAAATGAAACAAACAACTTCGTTACAAATTTTCTTTATATCCCGGCTGCTCAATTGTTTCGTTAAAATATATATGTATAAATATCTAATGGCTAGGCATTGTTTAAAAGTTAAGATTATTCAACGGGCAGTGGCGTTTTCGTATTGTCATTAACTTATCGCAAGATATTTCGTTGTATGGTTGATCGTAAGGCGCCAACTTCATAGGTCGCGTTCTTTTTTTGGCACGCACGCTCTCGTGGAAAGTGTTGTTAGTATTCTATTATTGCACACCGATTTTTGGCTTTTGCTAGAAACGCGCTAAATTCCTCTACAGTTCGGTCGTTTCTAGCTTTCTGGGCATCGGCACGGGAAGCGTCTGATACAAATTTTGCCGTTTTTCCTCTTCCGTCTGCTCGTCATTGTCGCAAGTGTCCGTCAGTTCGCCGCATATCACGTTCTCATCCAACGAGTCGTGATCAGAAGTTTGACTGCAACGAAATAAAAAAAAAATCCTGTTTCGTGTCGAATTCCCTCCGCCATCTTACCTCAAGTCATCTGGACTTTTATACCATTCAGTCTCGTATGCTTTCAGCCACATCGGGTTGCTACCTTCCATGCTATGCTTGTTGGTATTGGGCACTCTTCCGCTCAAAATGCTTAGACCTCTGCCATCTATATCCGACTCTGCTCGCACTAGACAAAGCTACCCTACAGACCAGAGCCCAGAATTTTATTCGTATCTACTTACCGTACGCTGTAGCTGTCGCGGCTTTCAATTTTCTGTGGTACGTTTGTCGTTGGTTCACGCAAAGTGCGAGGCACAAGATTAACAGGAGAAGAAGACATAAAGAAGCTGCCGATAGCCAGAAGGTGGTCTCGCCGCTTTGCAAATTCGACTGCAACGCCATGATGCCACCAGGTTGGGTATCCAACACGTTAAAATCCTGCAAATTGGTCATTAAAATGTTGTAACGTGACTCTTTCACGTATACCTTGAAGAGGGAGTCCAATTTTTCCGTGTTTTGGTCGACGAGTCTCAAAACCTCGGCGACTTCCAGGATCGAATTGTCTTTCCTGTTGACCAAGTGCAAGTAGAGATCGGTCCTGGTTTTGTCAATGGTACCGTCGTGATTCGTGTGTACTCGGAATTCGTCGACGTTTACGATTGCTCCGGTCACATTACCCAGAACACTAGCGAATACAAATCATCAACACTTCTGAGGTCGAAGACTACGATTTATGATTGCTGTTTGCGTTATACCAGATGTGTTGTGTTAGATTTTGTGTTCAATCGAAGAGGTGGGTCTTGTAGCACCAGTTCAAAAGTAAGAAATTATAGCTAATGATGCGAAGACTGGACACCTGTAGCGGAAGATTAAACTGGCTGAGTTTACAACTAATGCTAGATTATTAAATTTAATTGTGTGTACGGCAAAGTCGATTGAGAGTGATCTGACTGGGTGACATTGTTCGTTTGTCACTGCATCACATATATGCAGGTATAACTGGCAACAATGTAAGCTTGATGCTGCACGTCTCAGTCACATATCCTTGAGCATGCCTTAGATTAGTTAACGTTGTGGTTACTTTGCAATCAGCACTGGAAGTAAGATGTATTCCTTTAAATTTGACCATAATATTTTGTCGGTTTTCAAAGTTGCAGTACTTTTGATGGTAAAGAAAAAACTTATTTTCCCATGCGGAGGTTTTATTAAGGGCAGTTTTTTAAAGAGGACTAATAATATTGAATGGGGTGGCATTGATCTGCTCATCAATCTAACCCGGCGTTATGTACGTATTGAAATTTTATTCAGAACATTTTTCGCAGATCTATAAATACCAATCAAAATGGGAGGAACTAACAAAGTAAAATTAGTCAACCAGGCGTTAAACGAATGTTAAATAACAAGTATCATGGGAGGGCAATCATTGTTCACATATCAAAAAGAAATTGCCATTATCAACAGTGTTCTAAAGTGGGCAGATTGGGGATATCCACCCAGCGTCATGGATTTGAGAATGTCCGTCAAAAGTGTTTTAGACAAAACTGGTAAAAGTGTCTGGGCCTGACTCGATAAGTTCCTTAAAGAGACATCGGAGTGTTGTTGGTAAAAAAACCGTCTCCTCTGATTTGATTAAAAAATACTTCGACAATTTCGAAGAAACTATTGAAGATGTTCCCGTCGAAAATATATTTAATTATGACACGTTCAATGTCTCGGACGATCTTGGTAAAAAATTATGCATCTACTGTAAGGGACCAAATACCCTGACAAAGTATGCAACCGTTTCAAATCTGTTACTTCGATAACTGGAGGAAAACTATAACATCCTGGAAAATGCAAAATTCCAAATCTTCTGGAATTCAAAAAAACGAATCCCCTAAGCTGTTAAAGCAAACACTTGAGATCAAGGCTGAAGGTTCCTTTCAAAAATCAGACGGAGAGAAAAGTGATATCAAAAAGAATTTACTTTCCGATTTGTACCATTCAACCGTAATCGAGTTTTCAGGCAAATCTATATGTAAAAGAAAACTGAGGAACCAGGACGAAGTGTTTCAGTCAAACCATTGGAAAATACGAGAGATGATGAAAATGTTGAATTAGAGGACAGCGACAATGACGCTTAGCAAAGACCAAGAGAAAGTTGAATACTTTTCTCCTACGTTAGAAAACATCAACAAGGGAAAATTTCTGCTAGTGAGATTTTTGTATGGTTTTCGGAAAAAGTAAAACTTCGCCATATGTAAATCGTTAATGAAGTATTAGAAGGAGAAGAAGTCGAAGTTCCAGGCCTGAAATCTGTAGTATCGAGAAAAGTGTTTGATATAATTGAAAACGACTTACTTTTTTTTTACTAGATTTAACCATACCATTTCCTCAGAGAAATTAACATAAAAGAATGATAAAACTGTCTTTTTTTAATTTTTAGATAATAGACGATATACTTATTAAGAACAGTGTGATCAATCTAACCCTGCACGATCAACCTCAGCTCTTTGTAAAAACGAAAACAATGAACGCATTTTTCCAGGTTGAGAGTGATCGCAGCACTACTAGTTAATTCATGGTCTAAGATTAGTCACTGTTTTTTCATGGGGTAAGTCAATTCCCTTAATACATATTTTAAAAATAGTGCTGACGTTTCTTTCTTTCCTCCATAAAGTAACAAGTAAAATGGTTAGAGATAACCCTTTGCACTTGTATGTCGCCGTATAGGCAGCACACTATATCTTATCATTACAAAAGGTTGGCAGGTCTGGCATCCCCTAAGCTCAATTCTAAGATTTCTAAATTGCTTTCTTGAACCTTCGTTGAGGACATGTTTACGTAAAAATAAAAGATAGCATGATATTTATTTTATAAATGCCATCGTAAGCTGTTTATTTTACTTTAGTTCATATGTGCACCATTTTTGCATTTTGAATATTACTCGGTTTTATAACTAACACGATTGGATAAAGTTCGGTGTATTTTTCGAAAAATTCAAATGCCCAAGAAATTTTTACAAGATGAAATTGAAAATGAATTGCAAAGACGATGAATTTTATATTGACGCGCCTGAAAATGATAGATTGGATAGTGATAATATTAGTGACTCTAGTAGTGGTAGTGATATTATAGTTATAAAAATACGGACAACCGTACCTTTACCACCAAGTTCTAGCAGCAGTGAAGAAAACGAGAATATAACACAATCAGGTAATTTTGGTCAATGGCAGGACGTCGCATGCCACGATCAGATACCAGACAGGATTCTATTGACTTCTGGGGATAAAGGACCACAAATTCGTGATACTTGTACCATACCCATAGATTTTTTCAAGTTTTTTTTACCGATGAGCTAGTAATAAAAATAGTGGAACAAACAAATAACTACGCTAGACATAAAATAGCACAGAAGAAGTTATCAAAACGTGGATAGATCTACAGTAGAAGAGTTTACCGTATTTATTGGGGTTGTCCTAAATATAATTTCCAAGAGTTTTGCTCACAACATTCTAACGCCAAAAAACCTTTTTTACATATTTAGAGAACGATTTTTGCAAATTTTTTGGATGCTCCACTTTTAGATTATTTGGACAAGCAAAGAACATTTTGTTCCACCAAGAGAGATATCGGTAGAAGAATCTATAGTTGAATTTAAGGATAAAATTGTTATTGGCATATTTCAGAAACACAACCTACCAACAGAAGAGTACGTGGATGTAACTTACAAGTTGTAATAAATTTATGGGAAGTGTCGACCGCACAGACCCTTATTCAGCGTCATACTGTTTCCTAAGAAAGTCTTTAAAATGGTGGCGAAAGTCATTTTTATATAAAAATATTTATTACATCAAATTTCACAACGGGACCAAAACAAAAAACAAATGACACATCTAAAGAAAGAAAAAAGGCCGTAAAGTACAAGGCAGCAGGCGGGAAACTAGGTATATTTGTGACACTTGCATCCGTACACATCGGTGACTGCTTGGAACCGTACCATAAACATTATAGGATGTATTTCTTTTTATATTCTGTATGAATTTATTTAATAATAATGGTAGTGATTATGATAATAATAAAATATTTTTAAAAAATCCCATTTTCTCATCCCATAGTTTATATAAAGTGTTTTTTTTAATTAAAACAAATTCAATATAAAAAATCCATATATACGAGTGCAAAGCATTAATATAGGAAATTGTTTAAATTACGACAAAAAATAAAGTTAAAATTGGTCAACCTCAACCCGTTTTAAGGTACGTATTATGTGCCATTAACAGATAAATAGTTTTTTTAGGTTATTCTGCACTCTTCATCTTGAAGATTCGCAAGTAGTTGAATTACTCGTATTGTTAAGGCTTACTCTCTAAACACGTCGATGTTGTTCCTGAGTTCAAGCGCCGTCTGTCTCAGTACGAACCGGACCCGCTGATCTTCTCGCAACAGGTAAATGAAAACCCTGGCGGTGTCGTGCAACCCGGCCGTGTCGTTGGCCAGCACCGCGAAGTCGAAATAGCCCTTCATACCTTGTTGAGGGTCGAAGTTGAGCCTGACCGCGCCCGTGTCTCTCTCCACGATAAACGGCGGTCTAGACAGGTGGTCCAGACCTTCCGTCAAGGTCATTTTCACTTTGCCCACTATGTAATACGATATTATCGCATTTTCATCGCTGTCCGGGTCTTCTGCCGCGACCTGCATGAAATTAGTTCCGAATGGGGTCGCCGTGCTCACCCCTCCGGTAAATATACGCCTGGTGAATTTAGGCGGGTTGTCGTTGACGTCCAAAACCTTTACGATAACTTTTATTTGAGTGTCGTCGTTGGCGTCGAAAGAGTTTTGGGGTTTCGGCGGGTTCGCGCAATTCTCTGTCGCTTTTACGAATATTAAATGAAGATCGGTCTCTTCTCGGTCCAGGGTACTGGTAATCTGAAACGTGACGTCCATAAAGAATTCCATAGAATGTCCATTAAAACGAAATTATTCATTTCTGAATTTTTTTGAAACTGCTTTAGAAGGGATAGCTGATTAATTTTTATTCTAGAGCGGCAAGTATCAAATGCTACCAAATAACTGAAGAAACCAGACCTAGAAAGAAAAATAATTAAATGGTTTCAGGTTATAATGGTCAGTTTTCCCGCCACAAAGTTAGTCACTTGAATACGTATTCAAAAAAAAAACAGCCTTAAAGATCGCACCCTTTACATATTACCTCATTTCATGCTAGTAACTTTTGTGCAAGGGAAGTTATTATGATGACTTATATCTTTAACAGCGGCGTAGGAGGATCGCAGAACGACTACACGTTATACCCTTACCATAACTGGAAAACATGGAGTTCGAACTCTTGAATTTGGGTCGATTCAAGAGTATGAAATTCTCTACCCAAACTCTATGGTAAGTCTTACCGAAATTGTATGGTCGAAAGGGTCTAAATAAAATAACCCGTTTTCATTGCCGCCGACAATAAAGTAGCAGACTGGCGCCGCTGGACCGTCGTACTCGAACTTGTCTCTGTCCAGAGTTTTCGGCAATCGTCGCGATTCCACGCCCGGGTTGGTATTCTCGGTGAATTCGACGACAAATTCGTCGACTAGAAACTGAGGTTGGTAGCCGTGCACGTCCGTGACGTATACCGTCAAGTCCAAATCCGAACTTAGAGACGTGGGGATCCCCAAATCGTACGCTTCGATTCGTAGCTGCAAAACCGCTCGTATGAGTTATGGGAATGGGGACGCGACTGGCTGACGTACGTCGTAAATTTTCTGAACGTCCCTGTCGAGCGGCAGTTTCAGTTCCAAAATTCCGGAAACGGGTTGCAGTTCGAACGTTTTCCAGTGTCCCGCCGGATCCGACTTCAACCTGTACCTCACAGCACCATTTGGCCCGAAATCTTCATCCGTCGCCTTTATTTGAATAAGTGCACTTCCAATTGTAGCATTCTGCAAAACAAAAACGTCTCTAGAGTAAGTGACTATTTAGTCTAAAACAGTCAAACCTCTGGAACTCTCAGTGTGGAGTTGTGAGGAGGTGATACGAAGACCGGCGGGTGGTCGTTGTAGTCTGCGACGCAGATTTTCAATGGTTTCTCGACCAAGAAGCTCGGGGTTCCCAAGTCTTGGGCACGTATCGTCAGGGTATAGTCCCCGTGCAACCCTCTGAGGGAAGAAACTGGTCTGACTTCGGCGGACCAATCGGATATTTGATCCACTTCGAACAAATTGTCTTGATTACCGTCCGCTATATCTATAATCACCTAAAATGGAGGAGGTATTCATCTAGTTCGCGTCGAAGTCATTTGGTACCTGGCCGTTGGATGTGTTGGGATCGTCAGCGTCGCTCGCGTGGATGATGGTGATCGGTTCACCGGGTTCTTGAAACTCAGTTATATTGACGCATTTGGATTCCTGATGAAGATGGGGTCTGTTGTCGTTCACGTCAAAAATGGTCACGCTGGAAACCAAAGAGTTACTTGGCGACGGATTTCGGATGCGTCGACTCACTTTAGATGCTTGAAAGCGTTCCTACTTTCCCCGTTGTTAAATCCGTATTGGTAATTATCCCACGCTTCTATTATCAGCAGGTACTTGTCGTTTTCCTCTCTGTCTAGCTCGTCGGTTACTATCAGGGTCCCGGTATCGCTGTCGATTTGAAACTTCTCGTGGGAAGACAGTCTGTCGAGGAAGTAGGTGATTTTCCCGAACTCTCCCGAATCCGCGTCTGTCGCGTTTACTGTCGCTATCTCGGTGCCGACCGGTATATCTTCGGGTATCACCAACCACTTGGGTTCGGGCAAAAACACCGGGTTGTTATCGTTTTCGTCCAGCACTTGAACGAAGACTTCCACGCGACTAGATCTAGACGGGATGCCAGAATCGGTCGCCTTGACGGTAAAATTTAGCCACTGGAATTCCTCGTGGTCGACCTTATGAGCTACGACGATGTTACCGGTGTTGTTGTCCAAGTGGATTAGGCCCAGATAATATCCCTTTTGGTCTAGCGAATACGTAACGGTTTTATTTTTATCCGCGTCGTAGGCCCTGACGGTTCCAATTGGAACCCCGATTTTGCTGTTCTCTTGCGCGGCAAACTTGTAATAAGGCTGATCGAACTTGGGACTGTTGTCGTTAATGTCTTCAACTTTGATCTTGATGAAGGCTGAAACGATGTTATTGGTCGGTTTGCATTAATCACAACCGTCATTTCATACCTGAATCTTGCTGAGGGCCTGTGTCCGAATTATCATCCCTAACCAGCACTCCTAAACGAAAAGACTCGACCGTCTCCCTATCTATCAGTCGTGCTATGGTGATAAGTCCAGTCTTTGAACTCACCGAGAAGAAACTAGAGCAATTCACCTCAGAGGGTTTCAACACAACCCCGAGCTCGTTCTTGGCTTCGCACTTATCGGAGTCGATTGTGTACCGTAGATCTGCAGAGTCGTCCAGGTCAGTCGCGTTGATTTTCGTCACGGGTACCCCTACCTAAGAAAACCCATTATTTTGGAAAACGCGTGTGTATATACTCACCGGAGAATTTTCGTTTATGAGTACTTCGAACGGCTGAGAAATTTTCGGCCTTTTGTTATTAATGTCCGTTATTAAAATTTCCACCGTCACGGCAGCTTGGAGTTGATAATCTCCACTTCCCCCGTCCAAAGCCAAGACGTTCAGCGAGTAATGCATCTTCTTCGGTTGCGTTAAATCCGGATCCAAGTTTGCTCCGTGAGCCACGGAGATGATACCTGATTCCGAATCAATAACGAATTTATCCAGAGCTCCGCTTTGGATCCGGTAGACCACTCGGTTATTGGGCGAGGAGCCGTCATCATCATAGGCCTGTACTTGGATAATGTCGGTTCCACCGGTGATGTTTTCCGGTATGCTGACGTTGTAGAAGGATTCCTCAAATACGGGAGTGTGGTCATTGATGTCTTCCACATAAACTAGCAGCTCTACGTCGCTGAAGAGGCTCGGGGTACCCCAATCTCTCGCCCTAACCGACAAAGGCAAAATTCTGATGTTTTCCTTTGGCGGTCCTACTAGTAGTTCAAAATCGAGCGGCTCTTTTAACGAAATCTTGCCTGTTACGGAGTCTATGGTGAAGTTTTCGTGGAACGGTCCAAACAGGTAGTACTCTATTTCGGCGTTCTTGGTGCCTGGAAGAAAAACTTCCTTGCGAATTTTGTTTTATTAAGAGTGGGATCGATTACCGTTAAGGTCTGCGTCTCTGGCTTCTACGTTCAGGGGATTTTCAAAGTTGAATTTTCCTTCCAGCACCCTCGCTTCGTACCTGTTTTGGGTGAATACGGGCGGGTTGTCGTTGACGTCTTCTAAGTTTATGATCAGGGGTACAGAGTTGCGGTTCCCGTGACCCAAATCATCTCGAGCTTCCACCGTGAGGAAATGTCTGGAGATTTGTTCCCGGTCCCAGTTCGGACCACCTTCAATTTTCACGGTCACAATTCCGGAAATGGGATTAATGTCCAACCTAAAAGCGTAACCTCGTTAGTAAATGCACTATAAAATAGAAGCACTGTTACATATAGGCAATGGTTCCGGCAATGTTCGTATACCGCACTCCTAGAGTACCGAAATTATCGGAATCTTCATCGAGGGCTTGCACCCACGCTACTGTGGTGCCTACCTCGCAATTTTCGGGTACGGATACCTCGTAATAACTCGTCGTAAACTCTGGATAGTTGTCGTTCCTATCCAGGACGTGAACGGTGACTGGCACCTCGCTGAATTTCGGGTTGTCTTTAACGACCTCTTTGGCCACGATCGTGAAGTTGATTTGTCGAATTTTCTCATAGTCCAGAGCCGTGTTGTTCTTGACTTTGATACTGAACGTCGCTTCGTTGGTTACTCGTTTGGGTAGCAACTCGAACACTTCGCTACCGCCCTTCAAATATAACTGGAAGGTACCGTTGAGTCCCTGATCGAAATCAAACACCTCAGGCGACGAGCTCCCCAAGAAAGTCACGGGTGTGTTCCTAGGGGAGTTCTCGGCGATTTCGCATTCGTAAAATGGGTTTGCGAAAGATGGGGTTTCGTCGTTTTCATCCGTTATGATGATGGTGACTTCGGTAGTCGCATACGGCTGCGGATTTATGCTGCCTCCCACTTCCGTAGCCTGGAACGCGCGACACTGGATAATGCTCTTTACAATTTCCACCACGTACTTACTATAATCTCCAGGATGTGAGAACTGGAACCCAACGGCAGCGCCTCTCTGTCTATTACCCCTGCGGTCACCACCCTCCCTGTATCTTCTTCGACGTTGAACAAGTCTGCAACTTGCTCTAGGTTATTGGTGGATAGGTAGTACTGGATTTTGTTGTTGATTCCGCGGTCGCCATCCACGGCGGTCACTACGAAATCCGAAATTGTAAAATAAATTCGTATCCCAATGGACCGTAGTACCCTGCAAGACTGGGGAACCTATCGGGCTGTTTTCCGATAACCTAACAACCGGTGTGACTTTTACGAATTCCGGAGGCTGGTCCTCCACGTCTTCGACTTTAACCAAAATAACGGCGGTTCCGGTGTTTACCCTGCCTTCTTTGGCCCGATCTACCGCCAAAACTTTGATTTGGTGGACCGTTTGTTTTTCGTAATCCAAGGGGCCTGCGAGAAAGACATTTTCGATGTGCCGAAATAAATTATTTCCCTTACCTATTAAGCGTACGACCGCTTTTTCTCTAGTAGTACTCAAACCAAACAGGTCTCGGTCGACGTCATTTGCGAAATGGTAAACCACTTGACCGTAGGGACCTATATCGGCATCTGTCGCTTCGAGCTTTGCCAGGATTCGTGGCTTGGCGTCCTCCTTCAACGTCACGGATGATCGGTGCTTCTTGAACGTAGGGGTATTGTCGTTGACATCTTCGACGAGAATCAATAGGCTCTGAGTGATGTAGTTGCCTAGGCCCAAGTGACCGTCAGTCAGAGTTAGGACCAACGCGTATTCGTCACGTTCCTGTCAACAAGATGGTGCCGTTAATTCTGAACGGCACAGCGAGAAACGCTTCACCTCTCTGTCTAGCAGTTTGTCGAGGTACACCTCTGCTTCGGTACTCGAGGTGTTTTCTATTCTTATGACGTTGCTTCCGGCACTTGGTACGATTCCAAACTCTAGCTTGTCGTCGTCCGGATCAAAACCTTTCAAGGAGTAGAGTAGCGATCCTACGGAGTGCGAGGAAAACGTAGATCGGTGTGCACTATGATCAGGTTTGGCTCACCTATGGGAGTTTCCTCGCCTTCTTTCAGTCTTAAGACGATTTCTGGTTGGCCGTCCATCAAAAATCGCGGCGGTCTATTGGCGACCACCCTGTTTACACTAAAACTTAACACTAGACCTAGAAATAGTATAACGTCCGCTGGTGTCCCAGAGAGCGAGGCACTTTTGAACTTTATTTTCACAAAATGTCCCCAAAACGTCCTTAGTCTGTTTTTAAACCGTCCTTCTGTGTTCATCGTGACGTGACCTTAGTCTGGCCGGCTAGTTTTTCATTTGTTTTTCCGGTCACGGCGCCGGTCTAAACACAAAAGTGACGTGGTTAAGGGCGACCTATTTTACGTAATAATAAAAATGAACGAGTAACTGTTATCGTTAGGGTAAAATGATTAAATTTTTAATTAATGCTCGCCATAATTTAGGATATAATATGGTAATGGTCAACGCGAAATCGTGATGGTCAACGCTCGGTGTGCAGCCACGCGAACGGATTCACTCGACGTCCTGTGTAACGGAAGAGATGCTTCCATACGTGCTGGACTGTTTCCTATAATTGTCTGCTTTATTTCTTCGGTGTAATATACGCTCGTCTATGGGGATATTCCGACGAGTTTACCCAAAGGATTTAGACGGTATTTGTTTTGATGGGTTCTCCTTTTTGAATTGTAGGTGTCAACTGAAGGCGAGACGACGATATATGACTTTAGAGTTGATAAAGTTGTTAGGTTCGTTTTGATCCGCCTGCACTACATATGTTGCTTGGAAGTGTTGGTGGATGGATAATGGTGTTGGATGATTACTTTAGGTCCGTCATGTCCTTTTCGTGCATTTTGCATAGACCAAAACCTTTTACTAGAGTAAGTCAGAGAGATTCATGTATATTCTACTCAATTACCTGTTCGTTACTTGAGAATGTCTTACCTTTATTCAAGTTGTGTAAACTTAATGCGGCATATTTAAATAATTAACGTTAAAAATATTTCCTAAAAAAACCGAAATCTGTCCTGGAAGATAACTCAAAAACTTATTTAGAAACTGCAACTTCAGTGATATTTACTAGAATAGAATTATAAACCATTCGCATCGCCAGTAATAGCAAGTCAAAAATAGTGAAACCAATAAGTATGTTTGTTTGAAGGTAAATGACAAATCTTTATAAAACAAGATTTGGTACAATGCAATACATTTTTCACCTGAAAGAGACTGGGGACACTTGAATAGTTGAAACGTGGTAAGAGTTAATCATAAAGACAAAGAAATTTCAAAATATCTCATTTTACTATCATTAAGAATATTAAAAAAAAAGATAGAATACGAAACAATAAAAGGAATCAATTGTGCAATACACTAGAAAAGTAAAAAGCAATCTTGTTTATTATTGTTATTATTAACAACTTTGTTAATTGTTTATTGTTGTAATAACCCCCATTTTTTTGTAATTCTTTTTAATAAGAAATTCTATTTTATTATTATTATGCAATTATTTATACGTAAATAAAATAAACTTAGCTGAAGATGGCTGGAGGCACCTGAACAGTTGAAATGTCGTGAGAAAAAAATCATAAAGACAAAGGATAGAATATGAAATAATAAAAGAGAATTATTTGTACAATACAATAGAAGTAATATTTCAGCAATAATTTAAAGCTAAAAGCAAACTTGTTTCTAATATTATTGTTTTTATTAACAACTTTGTTAATTATTTATTGTCATAATAACTCCCCATTTGTTTGTAACTCTCTTAGCTGTAGGTGACTGGAAACACTTTGAACACTTGAAACGTCGAGAGACACAGACACAGACAAAGAAAGTTCAAAATATCTGATTTTATCTTCATTAAGTATATTTTTCAAAAATAAAATACGAAATAATAAAAGAGAATCATTTCTACAATACACTAGAAGAGTAAAAAGTAATATTCAGGCCATAATTTAAAGCCAAATGTAATCTTGTTTATTATTATTATTATTATTATTAACTCCCCATTTTTTTGTAATTCTTTTTAATAATATATTCTATTTTATTATTATTATTCAACAATTTATTCGTAAAAGAATGAACTAAGCTTGTTTTTAAGAAATAAAAAAGTATAACAAAAATATAATATAAACATGGCTTACACACACACCACTAGTTGCTTTTTATCAGGGTTTTGCAATTTTTAGATTTATGAGAGTGTCATTCTTAATTTTCAGTATCTGATTATTTATTATACAGCGCGACCGCAAAAAAGAGCTCATTCCAAAATTAATTTCATACTACTTTTTCAAAAACTTTGAAAAAATTGGGGAATTACAGGGTGTAAAAGAATAATTGAGTTTTTATTTTATTAATTCTACTTTTCCGATTTTCCTTGATACTTTAACTTTAACTTTACTTAATGCCAAAGCTGCCCACGGTTCTAAGAAAATGTCCTCAAAATTTTTTGTTTAAAAGCTTGCAATGAAAATACACTAAAAAAAGTTTTATAACTTATCCTTTCGAGATTTCCATTTCATGAATGAATGGCGATAAATTTTGCTTTTTGTTTAACAATTTTCAAAGCAAAATCAACAATATACATTTTGACAGTATTTTGAATTTGATTGGGGAAAATAACTTAAAACTATTAATTATATTATCACCTACCCCTTAATTGTGGGGGTTTGAATTTTTCTAGAAAATTATTTATTTTTATTACATTATATCAGTCTCCGAAATTATTGTTGTTTTTACTTTTTGATGTGGGGATTATCTCCGTACTTTTTGATGTTTGTGTGGCCCACTGGCAAACTAAGAATAAGGATGTGAGGGGTTAAGTGTGTTGCCTTATGTACAAGTCAATTGAAAAGATTCAAAGGTGCCTTATATGTGACTCAGAGACTAGTATAACCGCTGCCTTCAATATTTTGCTCTTTCTTGAAATTACAGTATTTTTTCAACTCCTTTTTTCCTAAAGATTCCGGATATATTCTGAAAAAATACTGCCATAAAAATGTCGCATATATCTTTTCAAAATTCTCTTCAGTTCCTGTATTGTCAATATTAGGCGGGGCTTCTCTCTTTGTAGTAGCTATATGGCTTAAAGATAAGATAGAATTAATGAATACTGGCAGTCTTAGGCTTTTTAAATGGTCTTTCATTGTGAGCTTTTAAAATTTGTAAAAAGTCAACAAACAGGTAATTTTCCCAAGCCACGACCTTAACTAACTTTGGATTAAGGGTTTTAAATCAGTTTTGGTCAGTTTTGGCATTAAGTGTGCTAAATTTAATGTTAATCGACAAACTGGAAAGAAAGGTATTAAGGAAAATTCATAAAAAAAAATATTTTGGCAACTTGCCATTCCGTTATTTTTGAGTATTAAAAAAACTATATGAACTTTAATATCATTTCCCATTTGAAAAACACGATCATAAAAACACTTATAAGCGTGCCTCTTTAATTCTCGCAGTCACTTTCGTTTCGCGAACTCAATCACTGTCATTATCTGAATAAAATGATAACGTAAAACCGGCGCATTATGGAAATCAAAATCACTTTCGTCGCGCAGGGAAAAATCGCGATCTAGGCCTCGCCGCGCCGCCTTCGTTAATTTGCCGCAAATAAACAAAGACAGTTTTCCCGATCGGAATTATCATTTTATTTAGTTGCGCCGTGTTCACGCCCCGACGACGTTTCACTAGTTTAACGGATCATCGGAGATTTTTTCTACTTTCATCGAGCTCAGCGCGCCGACATTAAATACGATGTATCTGGTCTATAATTTTGCGGCAGGTGGCTGCGACATAAGGCTCGACGTGCGTTTGAATTTTTTAATTTATGATCGGAAATTGGAACAGTAAAATGTCAGCTATTTCTCTTTGCTGTTTGTTACCGTTGGTCGTACTGTTTATTATTTTTTAAAAACGCGTTTCTGATTGATTTGATCTCTCCTTCTATACGCGATGTTTATAAACTGCGGTTTTGCGAACTTTGCGTCTGAAAAATGAAGTCTGGAACACTCTGAACAGGTAAAAGTGTTAATGCACATGATGAAAAAGTTTGGTTAGTTTGATGTACGCATTTTGGAATTTTCGCTGCATTTCTTACATTAGTTTTTAAAGTGGCAATTATTATGAATCAATTCTGAATTCCTGAACCAAAAGGACAGTGACGTTTATGTTTGAATTTGTTGGAACTTAAAATGATAAAAATAAAAATGAAATAAACCTAAAATTTAGCGAAAAGTTGCAGTTTATTGAAAAACAAGCATAATTCAACATTTTGATGTCAATTACTCGTCCAAGAAATTCACGAGGTTCTTCATAAAATTAGACATATTGACTCGAATCGCTTTCTAAATTGGTTTTTGATTTAAATTCTCAGGTATTTTCATGTGAGGTTTCCGATCGTTTTGAATTCGACGTGCTATTTTTAAATTTTGACAGTCGTATCTGTCAAAATCACGTCCTCTGTCTTAATAATGACGTTAATACATTACTGATATTGATACAAAAATGAGTACACTATCGTCTAAATGGTTTAAATTTTATTAAAACTTCCAAGATGACTTTAACCTCCCATTTCCTGTCAAAAATTTCTGCTGATTTTAGTTACTGTAACTAGTTTCCTTTAGTTTTATCATTAAACAATTGAAGCATAGTAAAGTTAAAAATACAAACCCACACTTTTTATAAGGTTGTTCGGAAAGTCATTTCGTTTTTTCCCGTCAGAGGACTTAATTACGTTTTTTCGAAACCAACTTCACACTTAAGCCGCATAACCATTATATGCCTTGAGAGCTGATATTGCAAGGCTTGTGTGTGAAAAAGTTCTATTAATTCTACGCAGTAGTTTTTGGTTGGTGCCCTTTTAAATATAGAGAGCAATAAGCAGCATTTTCGTCATATTTTACTTTTTTACTTCAGAAAAGGTAAAAATGCTGTCCAAGCGAGAAAAAAATTGACGGATGTGTATGGAGAAGGCGTGTTAACAGTACGCCAGTGCCAGAACTGGTTTGCAAAATTTCGATCCGGCAATGTTGATGTCGAAGATGCACCACGGTCTGGAAGGCCGGTCGAAGCTGACAAAGATGCGATAAACGCATTAGTTGATGCAAATCGGCGAATAACCACACGAGAGATCGGTGAGAGATTAAATTTGTCGAATTCGACTGTTTATGGCCATTTGAAAGGCATGGGCTTAACCTCGAAGCTCGATGTGTGGGTGCCCCATGTCCTTACGGAGCGAAATTTGTGTCGTCGCGTTGACGTGTGTGATTCGCTCCTCAAACGTCAAGAAAATGATCCATTTTTGAAGCGGATTATTACTGGGGATGAAAAATGGGTTGTATACAACAATGTTAAACGCAAGAGGTGATGGAGCAGAAAAGATGAACCGGCTCAAAGCGTGTCAAAAGCCAACATTCACCAAAAAAAGGAGATGCTCTCCGTTTGGTGGGATGTCAAAGGAATCGTTTTTTTTTTGAGCTTTTGCCGGACAATACAACGATTAATTCAGAAGTCTATTGTCATCAACTGGACAAATTGAATGATTCACTTAAAGAGAAGAGGCCCGAATTAATCAACAGGAAGGGTGTAGTGTTCCACCAGGATAATGCGAGACCTCACACAAGTTTGGTCACTCGCCAAAAACTTTTACAGCTTGAATAGGACGTACTGCAACATCCACCATATTCTCCAGATCTGGCGCCTTCCGACTACTATTTGTTCCGGTCCCTGCAAAATTTTTTGGATGGCAAAACCTTTACCTCAAATGAAGATGTCAAAAACCACCGGAACCAGTTTTTTGCTAGCAAGGACCAAAACTTTTATGAGAGGGGAATTATGTTACTGCCAGAAAGATGGCAAAAGGTGTTGGACCAGAATGGCCAATATATAATTTAATAAAATATTTATTCATTATACGAAAACTGTCTTTCATGTTCCCCAAAAAAAACGAAATGACTTTCCGAACAACCCAATAGGTTATCATTTTTAGGGATTCATTCTCGATTCAAATCGATTTGAGTCACATGTATACGTCGCAAGCAATGTCAATTGTAGAATTAAAAAATAAGGTTATGTTATTATTAGAAACCACTAAACGCGCACATTCACCGAATTTGTTGACGTATTTTGTTCTATATGCTGTGTTTAAGTGTGAAATTTAGAACTGGAAAACTGGAATAACATGAACTGTATCAAAAATGAGTTTAGGAGTTTAGAATGTCAGTTTTTAGGAAATTAATAGCACATAATGAGTTCTTAATAAGCAACGAGGAGAGGAACATTATTGGTAGCTTAAATATTTAAACTAAATAATGTCCATTATGAATAAACACTATTTCAAAAAAAAAACAGTGAAACCTAACCACTAAATTATGTTGTTATGATAATTTTAATACTAATTTTCACTTCTTCCTCAAATTTGGTACCCATCTTTTACGCATCCAGAGGAATTTTTTGGTGATAAATATTTTTCTGGCTAAAATCTTTGTTTTTTTTTCTATTTAAAATTAGTGTTTAATATATTTTATTGAAGAATCATTAGACATTTTTTGATATCTCTGTTACATCATATAATGACGAATTTTTGAAAGTGCAGGTTACTGTGTGAAATTTAGAAGCATGTGCTGATGATCGTTTCCAAAAATAGTAGTCAAACGGTTTCTAATGACTTCGACAGTTTTTTCAGTAAATGAGCTCGTATATAAGTGATATAAGTGACATGCTAGTAAGAGGTGAATTCAATAAAAGTTTATAATGTTATCCTTCTGAATAAAACTTATGAGTTTGCGGAATAGTGGACTAAATTTGTTCTCTAAACGGCTCAAGTGTAACGCGAGGTGTGTCCTTAAACGAACAATGTGTGTGTATCCGATGAAATGCAAATATTGTCACGATTTAAAAATTCATTCAGTATATTATTTTTTGCGTAGAAGCCGAGACGGCGAGTTTTTGGGTAAATTAGGTACAGAGCAGTTCGTATGGTTCAACTAATTAGGCTTTGTTATTGATAATGAGGCCGTGACAGATGAAAAAAAGGAATACCTATTTTTTTATTTTATACCATGTTTCCAATTAACTGTTAGGGAGTAGATATGTAATTTGTTATAAACTAGCAACACTTTTTATTCTACAATTTCGCTTCATTTGTAATGTACACGGTGTTCCACATGCTTTTATTTTTTTTATTTATTTATTTAAGAAAGAAAGTTAATACAAAAATAAATAAACTAAAATATCTTTGAGCGAAATTTTTATCAAAACGTCATCATTGGTGGATAAATAAAACCGAAGGAACACATCAACTCAATAACGCAATTGTTTTATATAGTTGAGGAAAAATAAAAGAAGAAACAAAAAATAACTCTATTAACGAAAGAAAAAAATAAAAAAGATAAAAAATTATCATATTATCATATTATCACATTATCATATCATATTAAAAGGGAATAATTAAAAATAGAAGTGTAATAAACGAAATTGAAATACAGTATAATAATGGAAATCTGATTTGAATAAAATGTATGTATTATGTATTGCAAAAAGGTGTATAATAGATAGATTTATCGAGTTGAGTTAATGTTGTGTAGCTGACTTAGTGAGCTAGACTTTGCCATTTGAGAATATTGTAATGTATCCTGCGGATCATGTATGCTGAATGTATCTTAATTCTCAATAAAAATTACTGCAATTATTACTATTATTAAATACGTAGGGAACTCCCAAGCTAAAGACTGATAGAGTGATAAAATTAATCCAAAAATGTTTTTGTTTTTAAATGATATGTATACCATTTTCTTCGGTACATTTTCCTTCACAAATGTTCAATAATTTAGGTTAAAATTGAACACGTTTCAACGTCAATTTCCAAACGATAAAACTCTTTTCATTCACAAGGACAAAACAGCCACAGACAGCACATTTTTCTCTGTTAACATTTTCAACATCACTGCGCGTGTGTCAAACAATATGTTTTTGTTTGTATTCTATTCCCCCATAATTCTTGAACTTATGAAACAGTTTTCTCGACAACGATTTCATTCCCTGTCCTTTAACGCTTTCTTGAGAAATTAAATATGAGTGACTGAACATGTTTCAAGTTTCGAGAATTGTGCCTTCAGGAATTAATTGTGAAATGATATGCCATAAAATTAGGTCCCATCGAACTTTGGCCCGTAAATCCGGTATATTCGATTTAAGTTTTGACTTGGTCCCATTGATCGTCGCCCTATTTATATCACGTTTCCGTAATTTCGGTTACTATCGCGACACCATTTCCCACCGGACTCGGCCACTTCCGGTGTATCACCCCTTCGCTGCCACTGACCTCGGAAGCAGTCATTGTCATGGGTTTAATTTCGCAACCAACCTGATGCGCGTTCGTTTGCAATCGAGCAAACAATCCAGTTTCGAGGGTTTTGATATTCCCCGAAACGAGATAAAAATGGCAGTGTGTCATTTGAATCGTCCCGCACAACCAAATTCGAGAATTGTAAATGGAACTCCTCGATGTCTGGGGCTTAATTTTTTTATAATCCTTAAAAATGTGCGTTTTTAAAATATCATCTCTTTACATTGAACTTAACGTTATAAAACGCATTATTTATTGAAGTAACAGCAGCACCAAAATATAGCATATAGTCTTCTCCCAAAATTAAAAGTTTTTTATTTTGAAGTCTTGTTTTAATATTTGAAATAAATTCAAATAAAATGAACGGGAACTAGCGTGCTGGATTAGTTTTCGTTAGTTTTTATGAGTTTGGTTATGTGTCATTCATTTTTTCTGTTTTCTGTGTTCTGTATTCGTTTTTTTTTAAGATTACAGAAAGCTACAAAATTTGGTAAAAAAATTTAATACAACAATATGATTTTTTAAAAATATAGTGTAATCACCATACCTAATGGTGTAGTAAAAAAAGAAATAAAAACTTATTTATCATTTTTTAAGATGTAATGACAAAATTTCGTGTATTTATAAATTTTTTCTACTCCCGTGTGTAAAATACCTAATTACACGCCGATTTAGGGTGCGGGAAGTCTCGTTTCCCACGGATCCGGATATTTCCGGGATTTTACCGCACGAGTTTGGGAGCAATCGGATGTCTTCGTAGATTTTACCGCACGGTTTGAATTTTGACGTTTGTCAATTCTGACGGTCATGTCAGTGAATGTGTTGTTTTGCAAAAATGTACTCAAAAACTAATACACCGAAAAATATTATGCAATATATTTACATTTTTTTTTTTACACAAAATGAACTTTAGTGGTTTTTACAGTTTTTATATTAATATCTTGCCAAATATTCATGTCTTATCAGTACAAACAAAACAAAATTGAAGGTTAGGACCTGCTTTTTCTTGATCATACGTTCGTAAAACTTTAATCCTCTTAAAAGCCCTATCCTTGGATCATTGTTCTTCCAATTACATTCTTTTTCTTTAAACAAATTAATTAATGATCAAGTGTAAAAGTTAAATAAACAACTTAACGTTTTAAAATTGTGTTTATTCCGTCGTTTATATGACATATCCAATAATACGTCTCTCTCTGTCTAATGTACACAATTAAAAATTAAAAATAACAATAGCAGAACCGCTCGGAACAATAAACGAATAGGTTTAATGCAACTAGTAAATATTTTGTTTGACTAGTACGAAATTTAGTAATCCGATGCAACATGTCTGGTAAACTCTTTTTTCTACTTCCGCCTGTAAAATGCCTAATTACACACCGAGATGTGCGGGAAGCGTCACTTTACCACATCAGTTTCTTTTTCGTATTTTAGTAAAATAGTAATGATTTCTGTATTATAAATTATTATTATTATTAAATTATAATATTTATTTTTATTTTTTATTTATTTAAAAAATTACCTAAAGTTCTATTCATTGGTTTTTAAAAATAATTCACAATTTATCACAGTTTTAAAATCTAAAACTAAACCTGAAGCTAGAGTTAAAGTTTCCTTCTTTTTTCGCAGTTTTACCATAGCCAATTTGTCCTTTCTATCATTTACTCGCTGCCTCAGATTAAATAATTTGCCCTTTCGTCAGGTCAAGAAAAAAATGTATTCGAATTAAGAGAAAAATGTTGCACGTTTCAAATACTGTTACATTTTTCATAACATAATAATTTTCGGTCGTATATTTACTGCTATTTCCCTGGACGCCATCACAAAACTGCCGTATTAAAAGGTCGGCGAACCTTATAATCGTTCATTTCGAGCATATTTTTGGTAGGAAAGCTTTAAAAGAAATTTCCACGCAAAAACCAAAAAGCAAAGAGCTCCATTTTAAAATCACACTTAAATATTAGGATTTAATAAATTCTAGGGCTAAATCAGGCTCTTAATAAGTTAAAGGCGACCATTACATTTTACCAAATTAGTTAAAAGATTATGAAGACATCTTGGAAATTATGCAAGGCATATTTTCTTAATGTTTGGTAGTATACTTTTTTATACCCTGTATATTGGTAAATCTTTCAATCAGAATAGCAATAATAATAAACTCAAAAAATTAGGTCATTAGGTATAGTTTGATTCAAATTAGTTTTTTTCCAATCTCCTCTCCACTCACTTTTATTAAGAATAATTAGCCGTCTCCGTTTTTCCTGACGCGAAACTGAACGGCGCGAAGACAAACATAATAAAGAAAAAAGAAAAAGATAATGCGTTTCAAATTGTATGCTCAAGTGTGTCAGGAAATTAGCCAAATAATAACAGTTCGGTTTCCCTTTTACTTAAATCCGTCGCCGTAATCTACTTCGGGGAGAAATCAGACGATTTATTTGCAAAACGAAACAAAACGACCACGATCCTAGCATTAGCTTATTAAATCGGGTAATTAGCTTCTATCAAAATCGTCAAGCAGCTGCCGGAACGATTTTTATTTGGTGCGATTTTATTGATGGAAATCGAATGCGATTATTATTGTTGTTTTTGTTGCTGATGTAGGCTAAGGTTATAATTTAGTATGAAACTAAAAAAATCGCTCCAACTCACAATCTGACAGTCGTTACAATTTGAAGATGGAAAAAATGAAACACAACAAATTAAGAAGAAAAATAATTAAAACAAATATTATATATTATAATTAAAACAAATATTATATACAAAATAAAAATGACAGTTAATTATTCTCGACAAAATAAAATGTTAAAATTAGTTCTTTTCCGAGGTTCTTTGCTAAAGCATTATGATTCCTCAACATGCCTCAGTTGTTGATCAATGAGCTATGAGTTTTTCCAATAGTTAAGATCGTGCGTTCAATATAAGGTTGCTTACAACGGATTCGTCGGATAAATTCCTGTTGGCCCTTTTTTGAACAGAGCCAGAAAGGCAAATATATCCGATATGAAAGTTGATTAGTCGAAACAGTAAAGTAATTCAATAGTAGACAAGTTAATGACAAGTAATAATAATCTTTATTTTCCAAATCGACTGCCAGAATGTTTGTGCGTGTTTGTGGTCAAAAAAATAAAATAAAGTAAAATAAAATGACACATAATCTAAGACTACAAACAGTAAAGTGTCTATAAACAAGGAAGGTAAAAGGCAGTATAGGCATTTAATCACAAGATATTCCTTTAACAATTTTTTAAATGCACATAAATTATCACACATTTTTAAAAATTCTTACTGTTCAACACAAAACCTAATAACCTAAAATATTTTTTTTTTACAATAGGTTCTACAGAAAGTGGATTTGGAAATACTTGGGATACAGTGCTCGCGAAAAGATGTTTTTTGAACTTTCAGTTATCATAACCTTTCAAATAATTAAGAAGAAGCCATATAATACATATATCGGGGCGGCGGTAAGGGCAAAGGGGTACGGTATTGGGAATAAATATTAAATAAACCGACCAGGAGAAACTGCTAGACATTTCTTTTTCAAAGAAACTTTCACAGGTTACTGTAATGCTTTTTACAAAACTTCTGGGTTCCTCCTGCGTCGGTTTTTGCTGAGTCGAACTTGCTGACGTTTTCACAGTTTCACAGTTTCAGTCAAGCTCTGAAGAAGCCAACAGGATGATTGGCGAAACGTCAGCAAGTTCGATTCAGCAAAAACCGACGCAAGAGGAATCCAGAAATGGCTACCAGAGGGCGCAATTACCATCTTGAATTTTAAAACCAACTTTCTGCAAAATGTTCTTATATTCATACTATATTAAGTCAAATCTGTTTTGCGAAATCGTAGTGAAAACCGCATCTCAATATATGTATCCTAACCTAAAATTTGAATAAAAGAATTTAAAACTGAAAAGAAGTTGAATTTTGGTAAGCATTTTCACTCTACGGGTTATTATTGAAATGAAAGTTCGTTGTTAATCTTAGTTTATATTAGTTTTTTTAAAATACCATGGACATTATTGCTACCTTATCATATATTTATTTTTAAATATATAAAATTAGGTTAGGGTATTGTTAAAGAATAAGGTTATTAATTACTGACATTTTAAGTAGTAAGTAAAAAACTATAAAAGAAATAAAGCAGAAATTATTCATTCATAATTGTTAAGATTGTCATAAAAACATTTTTTGCTGCCAGATGTTACTATAATAGTTGGCTTTTTTAGTAGGCTGTGAATTTTTAATTATTCAGAGTTTAAATTTATCTAAGCTTTGAGTTATTTGTATTAAACATGTATTATTCGACTGTCGAGGCGTATGACATATTGGTTGTATTTTCTCAATCAAAGGGATGTGTGACTTCAAGTTGATTAAAATGCATTAAGTTATCGATATTTATTTCTGGAAATGTTGCATTTAACGAATTGGTCTCAGCTTTAAAACAGTGTTCTCATCATCAATATAAGAACATTTTGCAGAATTACGGCCTCTGGTGGCCATTTCAGAGCCTCAAAAATATTTCCCACCATTTTCTCTTGGCCGATTTAATTTTTTTTTTTAATTTTTAGAAACATCCCTTATTGGGAGCACCCGGTATATATAAAAAACGTCAATTCTTAGCAAAGAAATTAAAGATAATTTGAAAAAATAATAAAAGGTGAAATTTTAGAAACGAGGCATTTATTTTACTGTTAAATGTTTGATATTTTCATATACATATCGAGTCTGACCTTCCTCCAGTTTTTTTTCAAATATTCCTACTTTTCATTTTTAATTTGAATTTAATAATAATATATTGTTAAACGATTCTTCAGACTACTTTAAAAAGGTGTTTCTACAATGATGGTGATTTTTTTATAGGCTTAATGAATGCAATCCGAAAATATCAATTTATTTTTATAATATAGACTTTTTCCTACAGGAAGAGTGAAATGATTCCTTGTGCTTCCTTTTGGAAATTTCAAAGCTCCTTTTGCATAATTTACTGTGTGCCCTTTTGCTCTAAAAGCTTCTTTTCTGAAGTAGAGCCTTATTGGTTTTCATTTAATAGAATTTTCCCGGATTTGAACAAATTTGTTTTTAAATAACATAGATGACATAGACATAGAGCAGTTGCTCCAATGTGGATTAGGCAAGAAAATGTGTTGGGATTATGCTGTACATATTTTGCAGCTAAGCACGGGCGCAGCACGGCCGGGTAGTTGAAATGGTTACGTCATCAATTGCAAATTAATTTTCTGATCCGAAACGTTTGATAAATCGAAGCGTTCACGTTGTATTGTGAAGAATTTTTCGGGGATTAGCTTCGCACAGATTTCTCTCGTTTCGCGCGTTAACAAAATCTAAATCGCTTCTCGACGATATTGAAATTATATGAAATGGTACACTATGACGTTTTTAATTTACTGCTTTTACCGGGCATCTCGGTCGGTGAGTTTTTTTTATGGTCGAAAATTTGCGTCGTAACCGTCGTTGGGTATTAAAATATACAGGGCGAACCAGCGTTCGCATGACAAACTTTAACCGTCGTTAAGTGTACCTCCTTCATTCTAACGAAAAATAGTTTTTTACAGTACTACTACTAATAATAATAATTTTATATCAAATTTGCATTTATGCGTCAAGGAGTATATTTTACTATAAAAAAATAATAACTGATAACTACCATTAAGAGAATGTAACGCAAAATAGTATATTATGCAACAAGTGCGGTAAACGGCATTTGACTCACTAGTTTATTTGACAAGAGCGGAGCGTGTGTTTAATTAACGAGTGACTTAAAAAGTTGAGCGAACGTGTTGCATACTATACTTTTTCTACGACCGTTAGTTCTTGGGTACATTTTCGCCAAACAACACGAATACATTCACTGACATGACCGTCAGAATTGACAAACGTCAAAATTCAAAGCGTGTTAAATATCTCCGAAATCATCCGATTGTTCCCAAATCCGTGCGGTAAAATCCCGGAAATGTCCGAAGTGGCTCCGATTCATGGGAAATAAAACTGACGTGCTAAAGTGACGCTTCCCGCACGCTAGATCGGTGTGTAATTAAGTATTGTGCTGACGGGAGTAGAAAAAACTATTAGTAAGCGTTATTGTTATTATACTGGAACTTGTGAGCCTTGTAAGAATTAATTTATTTCAAAAATGTTTTGGTTCGGATGGTTCGAGTAGATTACTTAAATTTAAAGAAACTGAAAAAAGAACTGCTTTTCTTGATACTTGTCATTTTACACTTGAAGATAGGAAGTTAGCTGAAACACTCTTGTGGCCACTCTGGACTTGAAAGAAGCGTACTTTCTGTTCCCAATAATTGAAAATGAAATTAATTTTTTATTTTTTTTATTTTTATTCTGTCTGTTATTAATCTAACATGTTGCCCTTTGGTTTATGCACAGTTGGTTGTTGGACTTTACCATATAATGAAACCATTGGTTTATTATCTCCGTGCCAAGGATTTTTTCTCAATAGTTAGGACGGCGTTTTATTGCTTGGTAATAGTTATGATTCCTGTTTAAAAAATAATGAAGTAACTTCAATGAAGTGAATCCAAATTGCAAAATGAAGAAAACTTACAAATTACAAATCTTACAAATAATGGCAGAAATATTGTTTTATCGTAAATAAAACAGAAAAATTAAAAAAGGCAAAGAACTTATCACAAAAAAAGTATAGAATTTTTTTTTATTTAAACAAATATTGCATAAGAATAAAACTTGTAGATAGGCACAATGTAAAAAAAAGCATACGAAGAACTAGTCTACAGAATAGATAGCAGAAAATTTTGTAATATTGATAAAAAACAACTTTGTTGGAGGAATATAAAAAAATAGATCATGGCTTCCAGTGAAAACTCTTCACCTACTCCAAAAGTGTACTACTTACAATTATAATAAATAAATAATAAATGTAAAATGTAAAAAAACAAGAGCGATGCTGACGAATCAATGGTACAAAATGCTATATGGCATATCATATATAGTATACGATATGGATCCGTGCGAAATTAGAACTCATCCTTCCCTTATTCCTTTAATTAGCATACATAATATATTAAAAAACGGTCTTTTACTCTGACAGGTGACATTACAGTTTAATATTTTGATGTAGCTAACTTTTAAATTGTTAAAAATGAGATTTTGTTCGATTTCTGGGACGCTGTTTGACAAATTCATTCTAATGGCATTCGAATGCAAAATTTTAGATAAAGTTTGTTATATTTTGTATTCTGACTAACAATGTCAAATAAAGCAATAATAAGAAACGCCTTGAGAACTGACAGCTACCCACTAAATTTTTTTTATCTAATAATTTTTTTATGTCTTTATGCAGTGACAAATTCTTTAAAACGCGGGAAATGCCTGCCCCTAACTGGGGAAACGATAAAATTTTTAAATGACAGAAATTTTGATCACTGTATACTCTCCTACCTTCATCGCATTGACTGACGATCACAAAACCTATTGCGCGCGAAACTTGGACTTAATTTTTGAATATCTTTCGCACTCGCGGTCAATTCAAAAGCGTCGTCGCGTGGGAACCTTCCCGCCCGAACGCAAACACCGCCACTGTCGGAATAACGCAAACGGCTCACAAACTGGAGCATTTGCTCGGCGAAGTGTGGCCGTGGTAGTAAAATGGTACGGCCCGTTGGGCAGCGGAAGGAGTCATTTCGGTGGTTTCACGACCGACGATCGAATTAGATATTAAAAATCGGATAAAAACCGTCTCGAATGGCTTAAAGTGCCGGAAAAATTGTTATTTAATGAACAGATAAAGAAATTATGTTTCAATCTCGCCGCCTTTTGCGAGGTGTCTCGTGATTTGATAATGTTTGGCTATTAAAACCCGAAAACTCCAAAAACTGCAGATAGAAAATCTATATATGCAAAACTTAATGGCAATATCACAGAATAGATACATCTAGACGGATAAGTCTTAGTTTGCGCGCCAAACTTTGTTTTTATACCCATATTTATAACTCTCTTCAAGGTCCCCTTAACATTTTGATGGTTAGTTTGAGGAAGTGTTAAGCTTGACAACGTCGTAAAAATTAGTTTATGTTTGGTCCACTATTGAGAAAGAAAATAAAATTTTGACATATGTCATTTTCGGACCAGTAGGAAGTTTGGGCTGGTTGGTGGTTTGGGCGCCTTTTTTGATTTTTTGAGGTATATTTTTTAAAATTAAATTAGATTTGGAAAATGTAAAGCATACGTAAAATTAGATAGATTAGATAGATTTTATATATTTTAGTTTTTTCAGAGAATATAATGTTTTTCTAGGATATGTCTCTCTGAAAAAATTTAAACTTGTTTTAGAGAATAAATAAAGTTATATTATTATTAATATTTAGCAATATTTTCTTCGTTCCAATCATTCCACTCAACAAAATCAATACAACCCTGCAAATCCATAACGTTTTTGCAATTTGTCTTTTTGTTTTTTTACACGACTCAATAAAATAGATTGTTCTCACTTCTCAAACAAACTAGAAATGCTGGAAAGGATTTAAACAACGGTAAAATTCTCCCCAAACCTTTTTTAAATTTTGATTTAAAATCAATTTAAAATTTGTCATTTTAAATTGAGGCGAGCTGATGGTATGTTTTTCTATTACTTATTTCAAAAAATACTAAAGTGTTGGAGGGTGATTATTAAATGCAATATATTGCCTGAGGAACACTCAAGGCATAAGCTTACTTCTGTAGTAGTAAAAGAACTAGTGAAAAATCGGTGCTGCTGGATCCTTAACTTGACTCCTTAATCAGTACCAGCTTGAGCAACAACTTTTAATTGTAATCTATTTTTTGTTTATCTATCTCGAGCGACAGTTTGAACAATTGGTTGCCAGAGGGGCGAATTACTGCATAACTATTACATGGAAAGTAAACTTTCCGAATTACATTTTGAGTCAAAAGTAATGGTCCATAATTACTGTTAGGTTAGTGGGAATATATATTTTTTCTACCTCCTGTATTTTAAAATAATTTTCATTCACTTCACATGCTATTGAAATTTTAACTCGGCCATAATTTACAACATTTTTCAAAATGACTATATCTAACGAAAATATCTTTGATGCCCCTCTATCTTCTATCTTTATTAGAGTCGCCATTCTTGAGGCGTAATAGATTTTCAGAAAAATTAGCTTTCTAGTTGTTTGTCTGTTCTGATTTTTTGGCTCTCCTTGGGATTGAAGAAGCCAAAAGCCTTATACTTTAGTAAACTCTTTTAAGTGATGTGTGTGATTTCTATCATTTTCAAGTATGTTCACTGAGCCTTTCAAAAGTATCCTTTTTCTGTGAAACGGACATTAAGGTTCTCTTGAATGAGACTATCAAGAGGAATATCTATTGATGAATCTACATTAAGGGAAGAGGAAGGAATCTGTGTAGTATTAGAAAATTTGGTGATAGTACGCTATAATATTTAATATTCACTATAAAATGCTGTTATAATCGCAGTTCAGGTTTTTATTTCACCTTAAATTTTGTGGTTGAAATTTTTCAGGAAGACATCCGAACTAAAATATCTATTCTATATATATTTGGAGAAATGAGGCGGTCATATCTTCATTTAACATGGGAGCCTATACCTTAGCTAGTGGATATGAAGTATGTCCCAGTTAAAGCAAAAAAAGAAAGAAATTCGTTGTTTAATGAGCAACAGGTTGCAAGCTTGTTCATAAAAATATTAGTTGCCTGTTTAAAGGTCACTTAAGATTGATAGAATGCCTAAATAATAAAAATAATAAATTTTATCTGCTTGCAATCTAATTTTGATATATAGTTTAGGACAACTGAAGCAAATAAGGTAAAGTAAAATAAACCAAATATGTTTTTAATACTCTTTATTTTCTTCTCTTGTCTTTGGTTCTTAAATCAGGATAAAAATTAATTAAAAAATAATAAAAATCAATAGAAATAACGCTCATGAGAACGAATTACAAAGTATATACCTGTGCATAGTTACATTGACGGCAAGTGTTTTTTTTATATAATTTAATTCTGAATCAGGATTATTTGGAAAACCACCTCTAAAAAGTCTTCAAATATATGTTTGGGGTTGGAAGTAAAAGTTTTTGAATAGTCCATTTTTTGAAATAATGATGCCGCCAATTTTAGTGTAAGCACACGATGTGTATAAGAAACTTGCAGTAAAACACATAAAAAATTAAAACGAAATGTACATTGATTGCACTAACGATTTAGCGACACTATAACTTCAAAATTAAATCTTATACTTAAATATTTAAAATTGACTTTTTTTTGATTTAGCGAAACAAGAGAGAGATTGTACGCCAATATTGATTCGAATAAATTTATTTATTTTGGTTTTAATTTGCCTACAACATCGACAATATTGCTAAGTTGATTTACATTTTGATTCCGTTTTAAAAAAAATAACGACAATATCTATTCAGGCAAAAATTTAGAATGTAATTTGATTCTTAGTTAAGTGCCTTGGTTACATTTACAAAGTAAATACTGCACTATTTATGTATATATAGCTTAAATTTTCCTAAACGGATTTTGCATTTAATTTTAATTACATCCATTCAGATTAGTGGCGATGGATACACAAAGGTTTGATGCAAATTATTTTACTGGAAATTTTCGGTGGAAATGGATGGTGTCCTTTCTGTATCCACCTTTAAGGATATAATACATTGTAAACCTCGACAAGTCCATTTTTTTAAAACTATTTTACAGACTAGCTTAGTGGTTGGAGCAAAATATTTTTTTAAGTTCCGTCCCGGACCTCCGGCATTATTGACCTCGTTTTCATTGAAAGTTCGTATTTTGCTACAGCCATTTTAACGGCCGGAAGAAACGAATTTACTAACCTAACTTTTAATCACAATATATGCAGGAAATTTCAAGAACTATCACAACTCTTATACTTACATAATTACAACGCTATGATATATACGGGGTGGTTCACGATGCAACCATATTTTTGTAATAATGTATTTGAAATTTGGTATGAAAATCTGTGTTATTTCAAATATCCAACATCAAAATAATTTGCGAAAAATTTTTATAATCGTGTATCACCCCGTATAAGAGTTTATAGAAATAATTTCAACAAACAGCGTACCGACACCCTTTTAACCATACTTTTTCATCACACACTTGCAGAACTCCTATGGTAGGGCAAGGAAAACAACCAAACACACATTTAAGTCTTGAGGCGACAATTTTAATCAGGGCGCGTCATTCTCACTCGAAAAGCGGAAACGTAACGAAGCAGATTGTTTACCTACAGTGTCAGGACACAATAATTGCGATATCTCGGTCATTGTCGAACAAAAATTTTCCGCAAATACTGTTGAAAAACGACCGAGACAACTGGTATATTGTTCTTGTACTATTAATTCAATTCTCTGCATTGCTTTTTGGACAGTCTTCATTAGATTTGATTCTTTTTACAACTATACAAACTGGACCTCTAACTATTCGAAGTAAATCTATTATTTCATTGGTGCTCAGGTGTTCCACACTTTCGTCGTTGACCTGAAACGAAACGGGTGTTTTATGTATGTGTTTTGAATATTTTCCTGGTTATCTCAAAGTAGTTCAAAGAATACTTTATCGCGTTTATTATTTAGCACTTACTTTTAAAAGCACATCCCCTGGCCTAATCCTTCCATCTTTGGCGGCCACGCTGTCAGCGTGAACTGCACTGACGTAAGTGACTCCAGCTGCCCCCTGAAGGCTAAATCCTAACCTGCTGTTCCAACCTCTGTTCAGTTCAATCGCCAGGATCTGAAAAAGTTCAATCACTAATCATATTTTTTTACTTACTTGCATTTGGCTGGTGGCTCGTACTAGACATATCAAACAAAAAGAAACTAATCTATATTATTTCCATGAATCAAAATTGATATTTCCCGAAATTTCAACGGTCTTAGTCGTATAAACGACATTCTACCACTTAGCAGGGAATATATGGTTAAAAGTTGGTATGCCTGTGGAAACCACAACTGCTCCTAGCCTCAAGTTACCTTAGGGTGGGGATCAAGGTCCGTAGAGCGGTCCTACGATTACAGGGAACGGGAATGCGTTGACAGAAGGGCACTAAAAACCAGACCAGGCTTTCATATAGTATACAGGAAGAGGGTCCCTACAAAGGACGGCTGGGGCTGTACTAGAGAAAATATTCTTGTGTCTCACGGGCTAGAGGTTGGTCTTTTAGAGTAGAGATTTACCCCTGTCTACTTTAAGCAGAGATGTATGCTGTTGTAAGCTCATGAGAACTTCAACAGAGGGTATTTGGACAAAACCATCAGTCGAGCTGGTGTCCTCCCTGAGGGTGAGTTTTGGATTGCCATTTGATTTCCCAGAAACATTAACAAGACTAGCGGAATGTAATTCTGTCAGTCTCGTATGGACCCGCTCATGTGGTAGTGAGAGCAACTAAATGGTTGACAGATTGTCGGCGGTAACGTCGTATATTGATCAGAGTCTTCCAGGCTAACCTGATGCGCACCACTAGGCGGCAGCCCATTGAGAAGATTAGAAGATTGAGAGTACAGGCTCTTCAAGTGCAGGGAGCAAAGGTGTGCAGGCATAATGGATCGAAAGTTCAGAATGGAACACTCCGACCGTTTAATGCTTGAGAAAGCTAACCTTTATAGAAAAAAATCCCTAAAAGTTTCCTCGGTCATAATTAAAAGCATGGTCCAGATTATAGCAGGGTTGTAATGTTAAACATGGCTCTTGTGAAGTGTTAGGCGGTGCAAAAGAATTAACGGTTGTTAGATGTATATTCTTAGTTAAAATTAGCCAATGAATTAACTAAAATATTTAAATATTCCAACATTTTGCTTTTTTAAGCATTTCAGCATTTTATTTATGACTTATACTAGTCTCCTTATATAAGTCATATTGTCGTCTTTGGTGATAGAGTTATTGAACTGATACCTCGTAGTTTTCCTGATGCGGTTTCACGTCGCGGGTGTCGTTCCTAGCTGGGGGCGGCTCTCTCCTTATAGCCGACGTTTTCCTCTTCAGAGTACCGCTATCCTCAGACTGTTCGCTAGTTTTCGAGCTGCTGCTACGGCCATCGGACGTTTCGCTGCCGCACGGCGGATGCGCAGACTGATACGCCGGATGTTTGTAGCTGAACGGTTTCGAATAATTGTCTAGAGGAATGTGCGGCATGCTGGCCGGTTCTTTGGGGAAATCGTCGCCGGTATCCGCGTGCACGTTACCGTCTTCGTCCGTCCCCAGATTGTACGTCAAATTCGGCGCGTCGAGGACTTCGGCGTCCAAGTTATTCAGCTCGTACGCGTTGTGGGCCAGGGAAAAATTGAATCGGGGTTTTCTGAGGAGAATGATTAGGTTCGCGATAACAATATTATCAGGACACCGATAATTCTAGCCTACCCACGCGTCACAAATAAAGCGAGAGGTAGTTGTCATGGAGGAAGATAATCACGACGTAAGCGCTCTCATGTTATGAGTCTAATTCGTCTTCATATTAACGTTCGACATGCCGGCAGATGACGCTTCTCACATAAACTATTTTCTATGAGGTAAGTTGGGATTGATAGTAAAAACGTGGTAATAAAGAATATGACCTTAAAAAGGGCCCGAATTTTATTGGAATGCAAGTTGGAACAGGGAAATTTACAAACAAGGTTGGTAGTGGATTCCGGAAAACGTATTATTACCCAAAAATGAACCACAGAACAGTTTATGATTTATAGTATCAAGCGTTTTACTGTAACGTACGAGTAGTAGAATGTTATTCCTATCAGTGGTGCTGGATATATTATTAACAAAAATATCTGTGCTGTTCATATTGGGCGCAAATTTGAGACTTCTTTAGGATTCGTAAGTTTCGGCTTGGCTTTCTTCTAAAGCTCGTGAATTGTGGAATTAAAAACTACCGTTAATCATACGTAATAGATATATTAATATTTTTGAAAATTGCGTCAGAAAGCACAACCGATACCTTGTTGATTTTTTTATGGTGAGCTGGATCTAAACTGCAACTAAAAACTGCAATTTTGATTTTGTGAGGAAAATTTTATTTAGAGTAGCACAAAGGAATCTGTTTTCTGTCATACATAAATGTATGGTCCAGGACACGATAAATGTTATGACTTGCTTGGAATATCATAAATATAAAATGTTTTTTACCCTCAATAAACCGAACAATAAACCAATAAAAGGCCGATTAACAGTGTCGACCCCTTAAAACTTCATTTGCTTTTTGCCATTACACATATTACCATTCTGTAGAAATAAAATTCCCTATAGAGAAAGCAAGCTACTTTTGTCAGAATGGGAAACATCTTTAATTTGCAAAGCAAACTAAGACTACTTAAGTGCTATGCTTTTCGCATGGTGCCGAGTCCTGGGGACGTTGACGGAAGTGTCCACAAAGAAACTTGAAGCCTTTGAGATGTGGCTCTTCAGACGAATCCTTAGAATTTCCTGGATTAATAACGTTTTCAACAAGAATGTATCAGAAATGCTTCAGAAAGACATCGAAATAGTGGACATCGTTAAGAAACGCAAATTAGAATATCTGGGACATATAATGAATAACCAAAAGAGTTGATATTCTAAGAAAAGATCTTGGGCAGAACAGGACCTGGGAGACGTAGAATCTCCTGGTTGAAAAACCTTAGAACTTGGTTTTGCCTGTCAACACGAGGATTGTTCAGAGCAGCAGTCAATAAAGTTCAGATCGTTTTGTTTATCGTCAACATGTGGAACGGAAAGGCACACCAATAAGAACACAGAAGTGAGTAGAAACAAACAAGTATGTATTTTAATTAGTATGCGTTTTTGTTCAGAGGTTTTTTAAGAAGCAAGGTTATTTTAAATTTTATTTCTTACAAATTAGAAAAAAAAAATATATCAGTAAATAACGAGAGCACCCCAATGAGAAAGAGAAAGACAACAATCCCCATTGTCATTGTGACATTCGCTTCATTTTTTTATGGCGCTATTGCCATTGGAGTTTAGATCGACATCACTGATTTTTTGTCATTCAAAACCGTGGATACAGACTGACTTACCTCGCCGCCACTGGAGTTTGATTCGGATTATACAAGTCTAAAGAACTGGGCCGTGAGGGTTTGTCCATGTCGTCCGACTCGATCGAGAATAACGAGTTGAAGGCGTCGTCGTCGTAATGGGGACATTTTTGAAGGAGCCCCTCGTGGAATGATTCCTCCGGTACCGTGTATTTGGCGGACGGATCGTATGACGTTTCGGCCGCCGCGTGGCCGTGGCGTCGTAAGCGTCGCGGTGACGAGTTCGGTGAAAGCGACCGGTGGTGGTGGTGGTTGGTCGACTCGTGGCCGCCCCCGGGGATGAGCTTCCTGACCGCGATGTCGTTCAACATGTCGACCGCCTCTTGCCTGCACAGAGAACGTAAAGGCCCGTGACGTGACCAAATTTTGGAAATAATAAAGAAAACTTTTAAATTAATCTTGAAGTACAGTGTGTCCATTTTTCGTAAGTATTGCGTTGTATCTCAGTAATTCCTAGAGATAGAGTGAAAGATGCCGCTTTCAAAGCGATATATTTAAAAAAGAAAGCGCTTGACACTTTCCATCTAAAACCAAAATTATGGAAACGCTACGTTGATATTACTTTTGATATTTGGCCTCATGCATCCTAAGATATGTTAACTACTGAATTAAAAATTAATAATAATCTTCCATTCTTATATCAATAGAAAATTAGACTTAACGTTGGGTCATTCTGTTTACGGAAAACTTACACACACTTTAATTAAGCGTTCCATCCCAAAATACACTTCACCGCAACCTTCTAATAGCAATGAGCCCGAAATCAATTCCACACTTGCCACAATGTTAACCGCGACTCAGGTCTTTACTTGCCACCAAGGGTTCCAGAAGTTTTGTAAATAGTATCGCAGTAGCCTGTGGAAGTTTTTTTTTAAAAAAAGAAGATCTTAGCTGACTGACTGTATCGTAATTAGATGATGGAAGTGAACGCTTATGAATCTTTTTACATAGAATCCAAAGTACAGGATGATCCGTTGAAAAAAAACTTTAATACCAAAGTTGTAGTTGCATTGCTTCTTATAAAATTCCCTGTGTATTATACTTTTATATCAGAGGCCTTTAAACGGTGATTTCAAGGATAATATTTAAGACAGAGAATACTAAAAAATAATATTTCACTTAGTAGGCCAAGGGTCGCCATTTTTTTCATACATTTCATTATTTGTTTTGACATCTTTATTAAACTGTTTAATATTTGAAATGATAAAATTCAATATCTGGGGGTTTTTGGCCATGCAGAATTTAAAAACGAGCAGGGTTGTCAGATCTGCCTTATCTAAGAATTTTGATGGTTTTTGAACATAGGGAATCTGACAACATTGCTGTTAACATTTTTGAATTCCGCATGTTCAAAACCTCCCAGATATTGAATTTTATTTTTCCACCTTTTTTTTACTAACCTCACATAAAAATAATAATTATTAATATGATGTGTTATTTTTGAAATTCAAGTTTAAAAAGCTCTCACCGAAGAGTATGAGATAAGGAGCATTCCATAGAAAAAAAGTTTTTATGCGCTACTTTATTCTGAATCAATCACATAACGTGGAAGAAAATTTGCAATTGTACCCTAAAACTATTATATTAAACTTTCTTTTCTAAAGTCTGAATGAAAAAATTTAAGGTGGTTAGACATTTATTCTGTAGAATTGTCACTTTAGAAAATACGCCTGTATTTCATCCTTATTTTATTTCACTTAACATAATGTAATTATGATCAGAAAAACTACAGAATACAAAATGTAGTAAATGTTATAAATAAATTTACATAAATTATTATTATAAATATTTGTATATGTCTGTAGTCAGACAGCCAATATGGCTTATATACTTCTTTTTAAATGTTGTAGATGCAGATTAAAGGAAATTTATAACTATTTATATATATATATATATATATATATATATATATATATATATATATATATATATATATATATATATATATATATATATATATATATATATATATATATATATATATATATATATATATATATATATATACTTATTTTTTATATTACATAAATATATATTTTTACAAAGCCAATTTTCACAAAATCTGCTTGACATTTCATAAAAAAAAAAGTGTTCCCTCGTAAATGCCCAAAGCAAAATTCGTAAAGTGTGCGAAAAATGTCTGGTAGTAGCAAAATCAGTTTTTTTCACGTCTACTATTTTTTGTAATAAAATAATAATAACAATAGTATTTTAAAATATATATTTTGACAGTTTTGAAAACCTTAAAATAGACAAATAGAATAAACCACATATATACAGGGTGTTGCATAAAAAAATAATATCTTTTAAAAAGAATCTAGGTACGCTACTGGACTCATTACGGTACTGAAATGATCAAATTTTCTGTTTATATCTGTATCTCAATGACAAAGCCAGCAAACGGTATCGTTTGTCTCACGAAAACCGAGTATGGTGTTGCGAAAACCCCATCACAGTGAACAAAAATCGCCAGAGGTATGATCGGTTGCATACGCCAAATAATAGGCATAGAAAATGAAACAAAATAATTGCTGACCCTTCTAGGTGCAAATTCACAAAATAGCGCATCAGGTCGTAATATCATGCCATTAGGTATCTTTAGCAAGTAATTAGAAAACATCTTTAGCCATAGTTGCTATTATTAGATGAGTAATTAGAGCACACACTTTGAATTTAAAAATGTTAGCTCCCTACTACGGGGTAGCCCTAATAGGACCCGCTTTTATATTTATTTTTTTTATTCCTAAAGCAAACCCAGCGAAATCTCGAAACGTGAGCCGGGCGAGATATTTAAATTTAAAGGACCTCATCTACCCGACGTTTTATCTCTTCCCCTCCCTACGTAATAGAATTTCTGTAATGCATATTTAAACAGGTAGCGTGCGAGATCGCCATTGTTTCGGCCGCGCCTTCGCGCGAATCCGCAAAACTGCCTCTCACCTCAAATTGGCTTTCCTCGAAAACGATGTTCTCGGCGTCGTCTCCGTCGGAGACAGCGCGGCCACCGGAGTCTGAGCCGAGTCCCTGTACAGTCGTAATTTCACCTTGTCCCCGCACTGCCTCAGATATTGAACGGCCTGTTCGTGGGTCATCGGGGATATTTCTACGTCGTTTACCTAAAAAGACCGAAATGGGTAGATGAGCGAAAAACGGCCAATTTTTTCAATCAATATGGACTTTATTTTGATGATTGGTGGAAGAAGAAATGAACTGAGGTGGCTTTTACTTGATGAAAATCCATTTATCAAAATAAATAAGAACTAAAAGTTCAGATTTTCACGAAATTATATATTTTGACATGACAATTGTTTCGACAACACAATCAAATGATAAAGACACGGTGTTGTCTTACGGGGAGTGACTTTTTCAATTCTTAAATCTGTGATTATGGAAGATGGAAAAATGCGGTGTGCACAGATCTTAAATAAAACTTGTAATTTCTGAGCTACACGGGAAAATTAAACAATTCGTGATGTTAAGAAGAAGATTTACATCCGTTTGCATTACTCTCTCTAAATGTTCAATTTAAATTTTATGTAATTTTCAAATTCATTTTCAAATTTTGGGTCGATTTCAATCACATTCCAGTCAAAATCAGCTCTTCCGCCATTTATTCTGTCGAAAACTGTAAAGCTTTCGGCTTTTCCGCTACTTATTGAAACAAAGACATTAACAAACCAGCATATGTCACCATAAAACACCATTTTCTATTTCGAATAGGAGCTTTTTGTAGTCTATTTCTTATTGTAACAAAACTTATATCAAATTTGCAGATATCAACTTAAAATTCCGCTTTCTGGATCCAACAGTCTGTTACACACAACTACTGGGTTTAACAATAGTTTTTTTTGCCGACTCCGATCAGATTTCAATCAAACCAGCAGATATTAAACTACAACTTTCTGATTCAAATTGTATACGAACTTTATATACGACCCCGTCATTTCTTTTTATTCTTTTTTGAGTTTTTTTACAATAAAACTATTGTTTAGATATTGGTTTTTTTGAAGTCTGATAGTATATAGAGTAAGTTAAACTTTAGTTTACAGTTTTGTGATAACGTATCATTTTAATGCAAAATGAATAATAATAATTATAACGGTATCAGAAGACAAAAAAAAAATAAAAACAATAAGGACGTATTACCAAAAATGTAAAATATTTGTTGTAAATTAAAATATCCTAAAAATGAAATTTAAATTGAAACATCATAGGAATCAACTGATATAAATTGATGCAAAAAAAAATCCGTTCCACATTTAAGAGTCTGATTATGGTCTTGAATTCAAACTCTAAATACGCCATTTTATGGAAATATGGCAATTTTTTTATATCCTCAATTTTTTAATTTTCGCTGAGCACATATCCCGTATATCTTATATTAAAAATGTATCAATTGTGCGGACCAGTTTACGTCACAGAAATTTCAAACGGAGCGTGATGTATCGCCGATTGGAGATTTTAAAATTCCGGCCCGCGACCAATCAAGATATTCGACGACGGGATACGTCGCGGAATTGCGTCAACAATTCCCGATATCATCGATGCAAACAAATTGGAATATTCGGAGACTTTGAATATTTCCATCGGAATATCTAAATCGGTGCGAGACGGGGACGTGTCGGAAACCAATTTTTGATAAAAATTTACATAAAACAGATACCACCCTTTTCCGTCTGTTTTTCTCGAAGAAGTTCTTCGTCGAGAAAAGTTGTGTGTTCGACATCGACGAGCAACATGTTATCTTATAAAGGATAAACGACAGCTGCACTTGTGGACGATTCTGAGCTTACAGTATTTTTCTTTTCCTCAAAACTCGCGTACTTTCTTTTTGTTAAAACGTTATCAAGGTTCAACTAATCTTGAATAATTATTATTTCCTATTTTATCATGAATTTTTTGTAATTGAATTAAGCAAAAAAAATGAAAGGGGGTGATTCACTTTATACACGCAATGTTTGTAGCTTTGCTTCATTCAAAACCTAAACTCGGTTCACGTCAACTAGGAAACACGTTAACCAGTAAAATGGAAAATTGTGTTGTTAGATCTAGTCGCATGTAAAGTAAATCCGTAGTTTTTTATCGAACTGTTTTTGGAGGAATTTAGAAATCTGATTTAGATTTACTGACGTTGAGAAACCGAAAATAAAAAATGAAATGCTGCTCTTATTTATTTATAAGAATTTGTTAAGAATTACAAGCATTTCCTTTTTTGCAGGAAAATTTAGGACTTAACTATACTTCTGTAGCAACAGCTATGCACAAAATATTCCAACTCAAAATATCCTCCAATCACTATGGTTCATTAAATCGCTACTTAAACAAAATTTGATTACTTAAAAAGACACAAATATGTGTAAAGATAGCAGCCAAAGACAAAAATTTTAAATACCTTACAACTTTTGCATTAAATTTCTTTTTTAATGTAAAATAAAAAAGTTAGATTTTGGGTAATATTTGCGGAGTATCTCCGTTATTTTTAAACATAGAATATTGCTTCGGAAAACTAAATATGTCGTTAACAACTTTTTCTTAGTCCTTTAAATTTTTAAGAAACAGGACATTTTTGAAAATTTTGTTGTAGATTTTTTTCGTATATAAAATTTGTTACATAATCATTCCTTCTGAGTAATAAACCAAACTTATGTTTTTTTATATATAATTTAATAGTTGGCAGTAAATAACAATAATAAAAAAATGAAAGTTACGTATTACTAACGAAGAAAGTTTTTTCGTACCAGTAACTTTGTAACAACCGTTTTCTGGCACAAAGCAACAACAACAAAAATTTTAGGAGAAACAAATTTTTAAAGGTGATGTCCAAAAGCATCACTAATTTTGTAATTTTTTGAGTATAGCGCAAGCATAACAGCATTAGTTTGGTATATAACTGAAAAACAGTAAATATATAATAAAATTTATCTACAACATTTACGTATAATTAACTTAGTTGTAGGGTTTTATGTGTAGATTCAATATTCTATCCATATTTATATACCCCAGGGTTTATAAAAGTTATATTTTTTAAATTGGAAAGAAAACGCTGATTTAAAAAATATAATTATTTTTTACATCAGGGTTAGAATTAACCAAAAATAAAATGGTCAATTTTGAACAATAATAATATTCAAGATATAACAATTGCGTCATATCTTGAATATTATTATTGTTCAAAATTGGATAAAAATTACATTACAGGCTTAATTAGAATTGAAATAAATAACCTGAATGATTTGCAACCTGACTGAATAATGGTTTAACATAAGTTAAAAATAGGGCGTCATCTGTGCATTCAGGACAATATTGAAATTGTCCCAATATTTACTGTTTAAATGTTTAATAATTCAGGGTTTATGTATTTTTATTATTTTAATAATTTGTATGTAATCCATTCGCTACCCCTATTAGCATTGTTAAAATTTTTATGTACAACGACAATATTTTGAAATTTTTGCGAAAACATTTTTTTTAAACAATAACAATATTAAAGATACAAAACAATTGCCATGATGATGCATTTCCAATTAAGTGTAATTTTTTTATTTTAGACTAATTCTGGTCTTCTTACATATTTTTGAAATCAGCGTAAAAAGATCTTACTTTTTATGAAATAATATACAAGGCATCCAATTTAAGAAAACATAACTTTGATATGTATTGGTTTTTATCACTCGTTGAATATAAGTAAGTATATACTATTAAATCTACATAATAAAGTCTATAACTTTTGTATTAAACTTTTGCGAAAAAAAAGTTAAACATTTATAATAATAATAATAATAATAAACTGCTGTAAAAAAATATATAGCACGCCATATAGGAACGATAAATGATTAAGTTTGATGGCAATAAATAGTAACTTGTTGTTTTGAAGGAGCGCGAACATTCAAATTGCGGGCACAGTGTAATAATATGCAAGATCAAATTTTCCAAATACGCCAACCGAAACGAACGAAAAGGTCAAACGTAGGAATCACTTCCGTCCGACAAACTGCAATAAAATTAATTAAACTACAAGCCAACGTTTTACTCACGGCTATGATTTTATCGCCCGCCCTTATCCTGCCATCTGTTAGAGCTGGTTCCCGGACCAGAGCTCTAACGTAATGCCCTAACGCGCTATCGTCCTCCTTCCTTAACGTAAACCCCAGAGATCCCTGGATCTTCGTCAAAGTCACCTCGAATTCCTGGAAAGTGATGTCGGGGGGGTGAGACATTGATAGAATATCGATCACCGGCCAGATTAGGGTCCTCTTAATGGCGTGAGGTGTTTTTCTTTTGGAATATTGATCCCCTTTGAATGTTTGGTAAGATCTGGTGGGGGAATATTCTTCTCTGCATTGAATATATGCCTGTATAATTTTGACCTCACGTCATTAATGTAGGGACATAGACTAAATGGTTCTAAATTAAGACTGTTGTAAGACAATTGAACTGAGAAAATTCGAATTTCGAACCCTTGCTTCTCGTGTACGTTTGTTTTAAACAAATTCAAGTTTAAGTAGAATAAGTCAGTATCTTCGCTGATCAGAAAAACACAGTTGTTATACACATTTGCGTTGAAAGATAAGTGATTTGTAAAGTAAGATAACTCAACAACAGTTCAAAAAAACTACATCTATATCAACTTCTTGGCCTCAATTTGTAAAACTGTGAGATGTTTTATAAGAATAGTAGTATCTGTCTGTATTGTATCTATTATTGAGGTTTGTACTACCGAAGCCTGCTAAAGCCTTCGGTGTTACGTAACACAACACCTACATCTCTGAATCCTCTCAGTTCACAGTGCGGAATATTGCTTAAATCTTTAACCTGGCCAACCAATTACTCTTCCGTCTTTTTGCATAGATAGTACAGGTAGGCTATTGCCTACTCAAAGTTCCATCTCTTACCCCATGATAATATTCGTCCTCTGGTGTGGTGCCGAAGCAAACCGGAGGAAGGTTCAGGCTGTTCGGTGGTTCCCGCCTCGTCGGTGGCGGTGGGGGAACCTCGGATATCGGGCTGACGCAGTTGAGCACATCGGGAGGCGGTCTGCAGACCCTCAACTCTACTTGGTTAGCGGCCGTTCTCAGCACTTCAAGCGCTTCCTGCAAGTTTGAATGTCAAGATGCGCCGTTGCCACTTGAAATAGGGAGTCATGATTGCGGAGTCACCGTTTTAAATTACGCGCATAACAGCGCACATATCCAAGTTAAATGGGACCATGATAATAACCAGTGGAACGCGAAAATTGACTCGTATCAACTAACCAAAAAAGTTCTTCGAGAACTGCTTATCGTTGAGATAAATATATACAGTTAACACCATTATGATGTTCACATTAACAAAATAATACAAAATAAAGCTAAATTCTCCAAACATCCCTGATGAATTTGGAATAAAAAAATTAAACAAACGGATAACAAAAACTTCGTCGTTTAATGCAAGAGAGAAAGTAAACCACATAGAATAATCAAATTAGGCACGCGCATAAACACATACCGCGAAATAGTCGCGCGGCTCGGGCAAATCCTAAACAAGCTTTCAGGTCAAAGAATAAACACAAAACACCGAAAATTGTATTGTTGGGGACGCGAATAACGTCGGTATACACGTAGGGACTTATTACCGAACATGCACCCTGAAATTTAATTTCAAACGCACTTGGATTTTAAAAGTAACTTTAATTTTATTTGTTTAGATTTCTCTCTTTTCGTAGTACCCTTATACGACCCAGTAGCATGAATTGGATCAAGAGGACATATTAACGTAATGTTAATAATGTTAATAATATGTTAATGTTAATAATGTTACCAACTAATAAATATTCTATCACATATTTGAATTAGAAAAAAAATAGTTTATTGGACATGACAAATATGCTTATTTGAAATCGGATATATTTTATGCGGGTCTTGGAAAAACTCAAAATATCAAAATTGCTTGTGATATTAATAATAATAATAATAATAATTTATTTACCCAGTAGAGTCCACCACACGATAAATAGCGGAAGTTGATTTAGAAGCCGTTATTAGTAAAGGGATTTATAAGGTTGTTCGGAAAGTCATTTCGTTTTTTCCCGTCAGAGGACTTAATTACGTTTTTTCGAAACCAACTTCACACTTAAGCCGCATAACCATTATATGTCTTGAGAGCTGATATTGCAAGGCTTGTGTGTGAAAAAGTTCTATTAATTCTACGCAGTAGTTTTTGGTTGGTGCCCTTTTAAATATGGAGAGCAATAAGCAGCATTTTCGTCATATTTGCTGTCCAAGCGAGAAAAAAATTGACGGATGTGTATGGAGAAGGCGTGTTAACAGTACGCCAGTGCCATAACTGGTTTGCAAAATTTCGATCCGGCAATTTTGATGTCGAAGATGCACCACGGTCTGGAAGGCCGGTCGAAGCTGACAAAGATGCGCTAAAGGCATTAGTTGATGCAAATCGGCGAATAACCACACGAGAGATCGGTGAGAGATTAAATTTGTCGAATTCGACTGTTTATGGCCATTTGAAAGGCATGGGCTTAACCTCGAAGCTCGATGTGTGGGTGCCCCATGTCCTTACGGAGCGAAATTTGTGTCGTCGCGTTGACGTGTGTGATTCGCTCCTCAAACGTCAAGAAAATGATCCATTTTTGAAGCGGATTATTACTGGGGACGAAAAATGGGTTGTATACAACAATGTTAAACGCAAGAGGTCATGGAGCAGAAAAGATGAACCGGCTCAAAGCGTGTCAAAAGCCAACATTCACCAAAAAAAGGTGATGCTCTCCGTTTGGTGGGATGTCAAAGGAATCGTTTTTTTTTGAGCTTTTGCCGGACAATACAACGATTAATTCAGAAGTCTATTGTCATCAACTGGACAAATTGAATGATTCACTTAAAGAGAAGAGGCCCGAATTAATCAACAGGAAGGGTGTAGTGTTCCACCAGGATAATGCGAGACCTCACACAAGTTTGGTCACTCGCCAAAAACTTTTACAGCTTGAATGGGACGTACTGCAACATCCACCATATTCTCCAGATCTGCGCCTTCCGACTACTATTTGTTCCGGTCCCTGCAAAATTTTTTGGATGGCAAAACCTTTACCTCAAATGAAGATGTCAAAAACCACCTGAACCAGTTTTTTGCCAGCAAGGACCAAAAATTTTATGAGAGGGGAATTATGTTACTGCCAGAAAGATGGCAAAAGATGTTGGACCAGAACGGCCAATATATAATTTAATAAAATATTTATTCATTATACGAAAACTGTCTTTCATGTTCCCCAAAAAAAACGAAATGACTTTCCCAACAACCCTAGTTTATTTAAGCACGTAATATAGGAATATGTGTATGTACTATGTCAGTTTGTGCAAATAAATATATAAAATAAATATATTAAAACAACAAAGATTTAGCGTAGGCAAACTAAAGGACAAATTGCCAAATGGTGCCAATTAGAATTTATAATTAACATATTATTAATAAACACTGGCTTGATTGCCCTCTTCTTAGTTTTATCTCAACGACAGCGAGGTACTTATATATAGTTTGTCTTATTTCTATGGATTTCATAAATGCTATATATAACGATTGAAGGTACTGGCATTATACGAGGACTATAAAAATAAGGTCCACATGATTCTCGGTAATTGTTTTTTTGTTTGAGTGTAAAAACCCTTATTTCCCCATAGCATATTTTACAATGAAACAATGCAAAGTAGGACCTCCGTACCAAGTATGTTTTTCAACGTTCTAAGCATAGCGTAGATGCTAATTCGTTACATAAGAAATGAATATGAGCACTCCAATTAAGATTATCTTCCAAGGTGCCACCCAGGAGAGTGACGCTATAACCCTTACTACGAGATGCTTGGTTGAAATTTAAAGTTTTTATGTTTTATGATTCATTTAAAAATAAATGGTTACACGAAAACTAATACAGCCTTCAGCGCAACACCATAAGTTAGTTTCTCTAATCTGATTAAAGATGAATTTCTGCAAATTATTGTTGTATTGTCAGCGAAAAGTGTACATTTGTTAGGATTAATGGAGGAAGGGAAATCGTTTATGTAAGTAGTGAAGAAAAGTGGCCCTAGGAGAGATCCTTGTGGGACTCCAGGTTTTAGATTTAAAGTGGATGTATCATTCCCGTTTAAAATAACGTATTGTGTTTGATTTTGAAAATACGATTCAAAAAATAATAGTGTAGATTGAGACAAGCCAATAGATGATCGCCCTCTTCGAGACCATTAACGATCTCTGACCCTAACCTTTCGAACTGCATGTATAGTAGATTTTCCAGGCAAGAATCCCCAATGTTCCTCGCAAAAAAGGATGTACTTAGTAAATTAGAAATTGTCGAATCATTTGCGCTTTGCCATTAGTGTTATGGTCTGTTCATAGATATAATAAAGTGACCAATTGCTTTTGAATGCGATTATCCAAGGGTGGTCATTAACATACAATGCAATAAGATTATTACCTAAAGTTTCGGAATTAAAATTCAGGTAAAATTGTGGTCCGTAATAGAAAATAATTTTATACCTACCTGTGTTTAATATTCTTTAGTTTAAGTTTATTAGTAATCATTCTTATTTCGTGCGAATTATACAAAATATATGCGGTCTAGTGTATCTCAAGAGATGCTTCCGCCCAAATGTAGAAAACACTATTCTATTGAGACTAAGGAAGTTATAAGCAATGTTTATTTGACTCTCATTGAACGTGGTGTCAGCAAGCAAGTATCTTTAGAAGAAACTGCCACATTGACGAAAATTCCAACATCAACTGTATGGAAAATTGTGAATAATCCCATTTCAGCGAGGAAAAAAAGAAGCGATGCTGATATTTTCTCGAGTGTAGATGAAAGTGATCAAGATATAATACGGCGTAAAATTTACCAGTTATACGAGGAACAAAGCATGCCTACATTAGATATCTTAATCGTAAATATCTTAAAAAGATGAAACCGGTGTTAAATGTGGAAGTGTATTCAACACATGGGTTTTATATTTAAAAAAATTGACAAAAGGCAAATTTTAATGGAATATTTTAGAATTTGGAAATGGCGACTGGAATATCTAGAAAGTAATTAGGATTTACAGAGAACAACAAAGGCCATTTATTTACTTGAATGAAACCTGGTTCGACACTTATGATACCCCGGAAAAGGGTTGGGTTGACTCAACTGATAAGTGTAAAACAAACGCGCCATCAAAAGAGGTAAAAGGATAACTATTTTGACTTTGACTTTCTCTGTCTGGGAAAAATATTAAAGATTTTTCTCTGGATTACCATGAAGACACCACCGCTGATTTATTGGTTTAAAAGCAAACTAGTTCCAAACATTCCTCCTAATAGGGTCATTGTAATGGACAATACAAGTTATCACAGTAGACAGTTGACTAAAACCCCTTCTTCATGTGACACAAAAGCAACAATCCAAAACTATATGTATAATAACGACATTTATTTTCACGAAGATTATACCAAAAAGCAATTAATTGAGGTTCTACAAAGCTTGAATCTACAAAAGGAATACGTCTGTGATAATTATGCAAAAAATCTAGGGCATACAGTTTTAAGGCTTTCCTCCACCTTACCACTCTATATTTAATCCCATTGAACATGTTTGGCACCACCTGAAATCAGCCATTCGTCGTAACAATGTTTTTCCCCGTGTTAACTCCAATGTCCTCAAACTTATGGAAATCGAAGTTTTTAACATCCCTCCACAAAGTTGGGCAAATTCTGTTAAATATTTAGAAAAAGCAGAACAATCGTATATCCATATTGCAAATAATATAGAACAAATAATAATTAGAACAGGCGATGATAGCGATAGTGATACTGATATATTATATGAATAATTTTAAGTAATTTAACTAGGTAATAAAAATAATTTGTAATTTTATTTTAGATTTAAACATAAATACATCCATAAATAAATAAATATTGTTTAGTATCTTTTCTAACAGAACCCCAAATAATTAAATTCTAAGCAAAGTACGGACCTGTTCGGCCATATTTCATTCTTACAGCTTGCCCGGGTCTTTCCTTAATTCGTATCAGTTAGTCACTTTCTTATGAACAGACTTTACTACAATCATTATTTGTTCGACGATGGAATGAAGAGGGTGACGAACCAAAATGAAAATGTCATTTGAATTTGTGCTGCAAGAGAGTGCTGCGAGTATATGAGGGAAATCTGATAATTGCACATACCGTTTCTACATATTTAAGTTTGAAACATTTGTCTGAAAAAACATCAGTTAATGTTTACTATAATATTCCCGAAACTTTAACATAGCAAAATAAAAAAATCTGCAAATAATTTATATTTCTAAAAACGCCAGAGGGCGTGGAAGCTGTCATTGAGAGGACGGTCGAGTTAACTGGCATTCCAAGGTCCATATTGCGATAATGATTGGTTAGAAAGGAACGAATGACGTGACAAATGCGAAATGAAAGTTTTTGTAACGGCGATGCAGAGCGGATTACATTAAAAATTCCACACAACATCCGATTTAAATTTAAAAATATTCAGAAGAAAAAGGCTTAATGGAGACAAAAATAATTAACTCAGATTCGAGATCTCGTTCGACACTCATGACTATAAAGAAAAGGTGGCAAAATTCTCCATCGAACTATATTTTGAAAGTACCTGCATCTAGAGGAAAAAGAATATGTGGCTCGAGGGAAAGTTGGGTGCCAAATACTTTGCTACTTTCAACAAAAACCAATAAGAGAGTTCACCATCACAAATGATCGTTTTGCTGGTTATCAGCAGCAAAGTGGTGCTTCAAACGTTCCTTAGTCAGCATGAACTTTACCTATTTCGTATAAAACTTATTTCGTCATTGAAAAACAGAGTTAGCAGCAAAAATATAAATCCGAAAATGCTTTGTCGGTCCAAAATTACGACCAGATCACAACGTAAATAGCATTTTACAGTCAGCGCCATTTATCGTATGTTGGGCTCGACACAGAGTTCTATAGTAATGCCAATTTAGCATCTCACGTCAGTTTATAGTAAACTTCCATTGCCGCTGACCACCAAAATGAAGTTTAGGGATAACCTTGCAAAAAAAAACAGCAATTTTATGACATTTTACACAGCAGTTGTCATTTTGAAATGGGGGAAAAATTTGTCTTGTCTAATATCGCTCGTCGCCACGATAATCCCTTTCACGTCTTAATGACCGCGATTACCGCCATTTCCTAGCGAGACATTATTAAATGAAGACATCTGCCGACGTGCCCTTACGTAGCGAAAGAGGGAAGGGGTGGGAGGGCTACAAAAAACGCGTTTTCCGCAACGGCAAGAAATTCTTCCGCAGATGCTTTCGTCTCCGACGTCGGTTTTTGCGCGCCTATTTCCGGTTTGCTGAACTTCGCGAGAGCGAGATGCGGATTTCCCTCGGTTTGCGTCAACGCAAGGAAAAAACGGGAAGTGCGGGGATACATTTTCCACGAGCAAACGGGATCCGGATATAATTACGACCTGCGGTGATTTCTGCGGTAATTGACAATATCGTGTGCTGCAGTCGCCATTTTCCAGGCTCGAAAACGTTGAAATTCAAAATAAATGATCATAAATATGTCAGACGCACAAAAAAGTAAAGGTGAAAACTTATTAAAATAATGCACGACACTGGTTCAAAAGGAACTAAGAATAAGAGAATAAGAATCGAATCACCACCATGAGCAAAGCAACGATCAGCGAATCGCAAGAACAATCACAAAATAACTAACGAAAAATCAACTATTTGGAAAAATTTTTTTTAAGCGTGGGGAAGTGGGGGGTCGGGTATCTCCTCTCTCGAACTCCTCGAGAACCTTCCCGAGATTCGTCCCGATCGGCCCAGTAGTCTCCGAGATAGCATACTTTCTTACTATTGACCTCCTCAAAACCTCAAATAAAAAAATCGAGGGCTCGATGCGTGCTTAAGTATAGGGTTTTCGGAAAAGCCAGGTCGGGTCCGACCTCAACCTCAAATACTCAAAAATCCGTCAACACCTCAATATTGAGGTTTTTTTGAGGAGGTCGAGTGAGGCGACGCTTGATGCTACTCTGCGAACGCGTTCATGTTTTCCTGTCGGAATTTTCGATTTCCGATTCCAACGATCAGCGACTCGCAAGATCAACCACAAAATAACTAATGAAAAATCAACTATTGGAGCAAATTTTTTTAAGCGAGGGGAGGTGTGGGGTCGGGTACGTCCTCCCTTGAACTCCTCGAGAATTTCCCCGAGCTTCCTCCCGATCGGCCCAGTAGTCTCCGAGATAGCATACTTTGGTAATATAGACCTCCTCAAAACCTCAAATAAAAAAATCCTGAATTTTCGATCGCGGGCTCGATGCATGCTGTAGGTTTATGGTTTTCGGAAGAGCCAGGTCGGGTTCGATCTCAAATACTCAAAAATCCGTCAACACCTCGATATTGATAATTTTTTGAGGAGGTCGAGTGAGGCAACGTTTGATACTCCTCCACGAACTCGATTTCCGATTTTTCGAGAGCGATTCTTTTTTTCGTTGATATTGAAAATAAATTATCATAAATATGTCAGACAAAAAAAGTAAATGTAAAAACTTATTAAAATAATGCACGACACTGGTTCAAAAGGAACAAGGAATAAGAGTTTAAGAATCGAATCAGCACCATCAGCAAACCAACGATCAGCAACTGGCAAGATCAACCAAAAATGAACCAAAACCAAAAATGAACAGTGAATGAACAATCTATCAAACTATCGGAGCTTCTCAAAACCCAACCTAAGCTTCGTTTCAGAAAAATGCCAAAGTGGATCCCCAATATTACGAAGTGTTTAGGTTAGGTCGATAAATAATATGAATCATAAATAAACTTTCTCACAACACTCAAAACGAAACAAGAGAGAACATATACCACTTGAAGATAGGAGAGTCGACATATATAAAAATGAAATATCAAAGTATTCTGGTGTTAGGGACCCCTGTTACCATCGATGGTAGATATTTAGTGAAATTGTGCAAATTTTGTCGAAATTTCTGGGGACAATTAAAATCTGCAGGAAATACAGCGATACCGGTGCTCGTCGTGATGATGTTGCTGGCCATACACACCTTTGATTTTTTCCTTCTCGCTTATTAGCTCACCAACTTGCAATCAAAATAATATGTATTAAAGGCTTGTAAAATAAGTATTTTGAATAAACAAGAGCATAAAACCATACTAATTAAGATTTCAGGTAGGTAAGGAAAGACGACGGTGTATTCGATAGTGCCAACCATGTAGCTTCTAGGATATAAAGGCCCTGCCTATGCCGATAATACAAGAAGCAACTATGAAAGAAATTTTGAAAGGTCCATTCAATGACCTTGCAACATTGTAGTTAACAGATAGTTAATAACTTTGGATATACTAGGAAAAGTGTGTGGAAATGGAAAAAAAATGGCGCAAAGTGAAGGAAAATGTGGGGGCATGAGCGGAAAATCATTACCTTATTATCTAATTGCTATATGATGTCAACAGTAACAATGATATTTAAAAGTAAAAGTAGAAGAAAGTAAAAGAGAATCTAAAATTTTCCCAAATCACTGAATGAGAAAGTCAAAAAAGTCAAGATGTATATGATTGCCTGGCATGAATCATAATCCTAGTATTCCAATATAAGAAAATGTTGAAAGATGTGAAACAATAACTTTAATTGGAGACACAAAGGCACCAAGTGAAAGGAAGATCAGCAAAAATCCTTGATGATAACACAAAATATGCAATACATAAGTTTACAAAGGAAATACTTACTCTAGACATAATTTCGATGGAGCTTGAATAAGAGGATAATGCTCTTTTAATAAATTAAAAAATGCTATGAAAAACATTGGAGGCTATGAATTTTGTTTGTTAGAAGAAAAAAATACTTAGTACCGCTTAAAGCAGAAGAATATTTTTTATCAGGATGAAATGTACGTTAATAATGCTCGTCGAGTATTAAAAGTATCATGGCTAAAAGTTAGAACAATAATAGCTGTACACCTTAGAACCGAAGATGGATTTCTAAAAGAAGATATGTTTTATACTAATACTTTGGCTAAATAGTAAAATATCTTGCGGTTATAGATAATATTTTCTCAGATATAAAATAATTTTCTCCTGACTGAAACTCTTGACGAAACGTCAGCAAGTTCAGTGGAAGTTTCTTTGAAAAATAAAAAGTTATTGTTGTAAATTGTATAGGGAACAGGTTATACTAGATAAATTAGAAACATGATGATTACTTCTAGTGTATTTCTTGTATTATAATTAATTGTTAAAAATTAGTTATTTGACAAACGCGGTTGCTTCGCTGAGCGTTCTTAAATAACTACACACGGTCCTCAAAAGGGCATCATTGACCCATGTGGGCCATATTATTCAGAAGTATCGATAAGCCAAAAAAGGACCAAAAGTAACAGCAACGCTTTAATAGCAAAATGTTTAAAAGATACAGATGATAAACGACCATTCACAAAAATTACCATTAATGCGTCTGTATAAATCTCAACATCAACAAAATCATTTCCGATTCTGCTTGAGAGCGTTACAGGTCTGTCCTGTGGTTAACTATCTTTATCTAGACCTGAATACTTACGTAATTGGTTAGACCGGTGAGCGAAACGCCGTTGGCTTCCAGGAGCAAGTCGCCGACGTTGAGTAAGCCGCAGGAGAAGGCCGGTTGATGGGGGAACAGTCTTTTGATGCGGACGAGGCCCGGCCATGAGCCGACGCAGTCAATTCCACCGGTGACGCTCAAGCCCAAGCCGCGTGAGCCTTTGGTGAGTTTCACGGTGAACGTGCTTTCTGCAAATATTCCGAGGAAAAATTAAACCTCCAATAAACTATTTGAGGGTGTCGGATCATTATAATACTCTTATGTTATTAAGATATTTCACAGAAATTATCATAATGGTAGTGCAGGGAAGTTTTTGAAGAAATTGGGTGCAGAAAAGACCAAATTTCTAATGTAGTTGTTATCTCAACTGCTGCTATATTGTATTGTTATTGTATTGTATATCAAGTTTCAGTTTCAGGCTGAAAATATAATATAAAAGGCGCCAGAGTGAGTACTATCTTCAAAGCAATCATATGTCACAGGTCGCACATAGCTATAGCACATAGCACACTTTAAGAACATTTTTGTCTCTGGTACTATTTGTTTTTTCTCCAAATTTTATTTATTGTGTTCAATTGTTTATTGTTTTCCAATACTTTCAGTATTTGCTTTTTATTATTAGCGGATATACATCTGAAATTAGCAAAAAGTAAAGCTAAAACACCATTTTATATGTGAAAAATATAATCTCAACGATACATTTTTTTATTATAGCAGCGTTATATCGAGTAAAGACACATTATGAATGGTGGAGTTCTACGAACGATATACCGTTTTTACGACATAATCCGGTATGTAACTTTAAATTAAATAAATTTATTAAAGTAAATTTTTATAAACAGCAGGTCTACCTCACTTGGGTTTGTCTTTGTAATCCTGAATAAATAGACGTTTTAGAACCGTACTTCAATAATTCGTGAATACAAATACTGAAAGCTGACGGATTTTTGTAGAGTTTCATGGGTGAGATTCCTCGATTACTAGTACTTCATTTAGTGAAAAAATCATTCCTACTTTAAAATGTTTATTATAAATATAAATAAAGGAGTAAATGTAGCTACAAAACAATGTTAAAATATTTATAAGAAAAAAGTTATTCTACATTAAAATAATCACTATCGTTACTGGACTCGTTCCCCACATTAACCATTAATTCTGGCACTTCTGTAAACATTTTCTTCTTCGATGACATGTTCTACACATTATTTCCAACTACAAGCAGATATGTTTCTACTTTACTTCTAATTAATTGTAAAGTTTGTCGAGGTGTTGTTTCTTCTTAAACTGGCTTTCGGCTGTCTCCATATCAATTCTATCGGATTAAAATTGCTGTGATATGGTGAAAAACGAACAACTTTGAATCCCCGCTCCATGGCCAATTTGTCGATACATATCATGTTCAAGCAAGAAATTTTGAATAGCTTCTTTAGTCGACGATGAATTTCATATTTTTTTTAGCTTGTGCAGAATGGTAGCTAGCGACGACACTATTTGGTGGAATATTGGGAAGCAATTTTTCAGAAAATCATTTTTCAAAGATGTCTGCTGTCATGTTTGCGTGGTAGTCAACCTTTGCTTCTTTGATACCTTTTGCAGAAAGCAACAAAGCGGTATCTAGCCAACCAGCTTCACAGCCAGCATGTAGTATGATAAAAGTTACAGAACGCAGGAAGAATCAATGCACTGCTAGAATTCTTTAAAAAATCGTACTTTAGCATTGACTTTAGCTAATAGTTTTTTTATGTATAGAGGTAGGTTTATCTGTTATACAATTAGGTTAGACTTGTAAATATTAATTAATTAATTAAATTAATTAAAACCATGGTGTGATGTTATGTGTAAGGATGAGTGTAGAAATCAGCAAGCAGATACGTCTGGGCGCTGCAATCTTGCCTTTTCCTGTCATTTTCCTTATCGAAATTACCTGAATAAAGGATATTATTAAACAACCCCAAAGCTTCGACGGCTAAGTAAATACTGCATTATCTTCATTGGGAAATTATCTGGACTGAGATTTTTATAAAATTCTAGTAATGGTACTGTATGAACTGTATGTTTGAGGAGTGTATTACAGTTCAGTTCTATTAATTTGAAATTTTCAAATTCTGAACATAGTTTTCTCAAATTAATTTCGTATTTTTTAATCTTATTGTTTGATATAGCTGGCCGCGGGCCGTAGTTTCCCCATTACTGCTTTAACCAATGCTTATCACTTCTAAAATCTTTATTTTATTAAGATAAAATAATATTCAAGCTTTTTACAAAATGGATTCCTGCTGACGTTTCGCCAATCATTCTGTTGGCTTCTACAGAACTTGACTGAAACTGGCTCGTATTTTACTCTGTACCTGCTTATATATTGTTTGAGGGGGGGCCCTAATAAGGGGTATAAACACCGTCTCGGATAACTGATTCCAAAATTGGTGACAGGTAGAGACCTGAGTCGCGGTTAAGATTGTTAGGTTGTTTATAGATTTCTATAGACTCTGGGATTTTTCGTTGGTAGAACTGATTACATGCAAGAATTTTAGTTTTATCGAATAAAATTTTATGCCCGGTTTTATGAGTGTGTTCGGCAACAACCGATGAATTTATTTGTCTTAGTCGTAAGGCTCTTTCGTGTTTTTTGAGCTTAGTTGATATTTTTCGTCCGGTCTTTCCAATGTATTTTTTACCGCATATGCATGGAATGCTGTAAACTCCTGGCATCTCAAATGGAATTTCGTCTATGACGGATTGAAGATGTTGAGAAATTTTTGGACAAGTGGTAAATCTGATTTTGACGTTATACTTCTTTAGAACTTATGATATGTGGTCAGCGATGTTTTGAATGTAAGGAAGGACCACAGTGGCAAGTATAGGATTGCTTTCGGCCTCATTGCTATTGGAAGGTTGTGGTGAAGTGTAGTTTTTGATCGAACGCTCGATATCTTTAATGTGGAAATTATTAGAGAGAAGAGCAGAGGTAAGGTGTTTTAATTCTGTTTTCAGTGACTCGGGCTGAGATAGTTTTACGGCTCTGTAAACGAGAGAGTTGATAACCGATGATTTTTAGGCCGGATGGTGATGTGACCATGCATTAAGGTATCGGTCTGGGTGCGTAGGTTTTCTGCAAACACAATGTTAGGTCTGATGATTTTCTATTGATAAGAATATCTAAGAATGGCAGGTTATTATTAGCTTCCAACTCAATGGTAAAACGTATGTTAGGGTGTATCGAGTTTAAATGTCTAAGAAAATCTACTAGGGTTTCTTGACCATGACTCCAAATAACAAAAGCATCATCGACGTAGCGTTTCCATAATTTTGGTTTTAGATGAAAGGTGTCGAGAGCTTTCTTCTCAGAGGCTTCCATAAATATATTCGCGATGACTGGTGATAGTGGAGAACCAATACCTGCTCCCGACGTTTGTTCAAAAATTTGACCGTTATGAGAAAAATATGTTTCCGACAAGCATTTTTCAATTAAGGTGAGAAGGTTTGGTTCCAGATTCTCGGATTTTGATATATCTGAAATGATGTCGAGAGTTTTAGGAATAGTAACTTTGGTAAAGAGGGATTCTACGTTGCTTAATTTTTGACTGCCGCCAGTATTCTGCTTAAATTTGCGTAATATTATTTTTCCCACTGTCATATGAGCCTACCGCTAAAAATAAAACGCATTAATTTTGCGGGAGCATTGCGGCCCGTCGACCTGGATCCACCGTCGCTTTATATTTATTGATTTCCCCCTGGCTTAAATATAAAAAAAAGGAACACGCGGGACGAAAAACTGTCGGATCTACGTCATCGCCGTGGAAGGAATTCCTCCTGCCGAGCGCGTTTTTCTCCGGATTGCTTTTACGGTAGAATCGACAAATATTTGGTTACCGGATATTTGAAAAAAAAAACGGAACCGGAGTTTTACGCAATTTTCCGCGGAACGCCTCTAATGTTCTCGTCTTCGCATTTTCAACCGAATTGGATAATGTGTTTTTCTTTCAATCGAAGAAACCGTTTTACCCGAGAGGAAAGAGGGTCCAAAGTTTGTCCTTGATGTATCTTTCCTCAAAAAAGTTAAAAAAAAAATCTTTTTGTTCTTCTATATTAGGCACTTCTGCTGTTTTACTTCAGTGTAATTTTTATCACAATTTGTTCCATCTTTTTCGTGGGCGATTTATCTCTTTCTATCCTCACTATCCGTTGTTCGCACATTCTGCCAGTATGTTGATTCCATGCTTTCTATTTCTTGTCCAGGTGTTAATGTTGTCAATTCCACATATGTGTCTTATGCTTTCATTTATTTCTCTATACCAGAGTGTTTTCCCTTCTATTTTCCTTAATGTTCTCATTTCATTTGTTTCCGAGTCTTAGATGTTTCCGGTCTTGTTTCAGCGGTATATGTCATAACTGGTCAAACTGCAGATTTATATATGCGATGTTTTGTTTTGGTTCTGAAGTATTTATGCTGCTATTCTATGAGCTTTTGCAGTTTGTTCTCTTATTTCATCCTTTATGTTATTATCATATGATAATCTAATTCGTAAATATTTGATGTTCATTACCTGCTCTATAATTTGGTTATCAAGTCCCAGCTTACATCTAATTGGTTCTTTAGAGATTACTAGTAATTTAGTTTTTTTGGTCAATATTTTCATGTTAAATTTCTTTGCATTTATATTAAACTGATGTTAGTAATGTCTGCAAATCATCTTCGTTCTCAGCTACAAATACAGTATCGTCGGCGTAACACAACACTTGTATTTCTTTGTTACCCATTTTATAGCTTTTTTTGTTTTTACTTCTCCAATTATTTCGTCTAATATAATATTAAATAAAATGAAGCTTAGTGAAGTCTCCTTGCCTAATACCTGAAGTTACATCTATGGGCTCAGTTAGCTCTGATATTGCTCTTGCTTCTATTTTATTTCTTTTGTATATATTTTCGATTAGTGTTATGGGATATCAAATCAAAGCACCCTGCATAAAATACTTTTGAAGTAGGCCGCCGACATGACTTCAAAGTCACGTCAGACTTGGTAAATATAAAAATCGATACCAGTAATAGCGATTTCCAATAATATTTTTGTCAAAATCTCGAGCACCCTCTATGACAGACAAAAACTGCAACCCCTCTCGATACAAATTACTATACTGTTCAACCGAATTCTTCCTATCTTTTCAAATTGTTCATTTATGGATAATATTTTATCTAGGAAAACTGCAATTTTAATATTTTGCCCGTTACAGATACACCATGATCATAATGAATAAAAATGCCAAAATTAAAGGTAGCCTAGGACTTCTCACGTTTCCTGGTTCACGAATTTTCCAATAGAGTAAATGGTTTTCGAGTAAATAATTGTTTTCTGAAACTATGCGGTACGCCGTAATACCAAATGACGTCATGGTGTCTAGATTGAGCGGCAGAAATAGCGGCTTTTTTAAAAATATTTCGAGCAGCGTATGTGATATATATTTATGATAAAAATCATAAATACAAAAATTGTAGCTCTCAATGAGGCCTACAATACTGTATAAACCAAATAGCCACATTTTCATATTTTTCACTAATTTTGATTTACGGCTTATAACTTACTCACGAAAATAACAATTCTAGAAATAGATTTTTGTCCATAGCAAAAACACCCTGTATATAATCGAAAAATGCTTGAAACAAAAATTATAGCCTCGGATCTCCCACATTTCCTGGTTCAAGAATTTGGACGATCGGGTGAATAGTTTACAAGAAAATAATGTTTTTCTGGAAGGCCAAAAAAATTTTCAACAATTTTAAACTGTTTAAATGTGAGTGTGGACTTTTACTTCGCTGCTAAATCTGAAGTTAATAGCTACAAATTCAGGACACTTTATACATTTTTTATATAGCACTTAATATCCGACACATCCTGTACGCGCTCTATCCTCGTGTCTCAAATCTACTGAATCATTTTAGTTATGGCCAATTTTCATTAAAATAGGAATAGCTTTTTGCGAATATCGGGCAGACCCTGTATATATTTGAAAACTACAAAGAACAAACGTTTAAACAATTTCCTTATACCCTTGTAAACAAGATTTTTTATTTTTGAAAAAATACTTCCCGATCTCTCAACACTTCCATAAGTTCCGTCAGCTTCAAATTTTGGATATTGAAAATTTAATTTTTAGATACCTTGTGACGGCAAGACATCTTGAAACATAGAACGGAGAACGAACAGACAAAACAATTTTTTTGAGTCAGGTGGAATTCCTTTTTAATCTTCTATCGACGTGAATAGTTTTATTAGGTGCAATGAGGTTGGTGCACGTGACATCGATTTCTATCGTCTTACAAATATATGGCCAGTTTTTAATAAAATTTAACAGTCTGACAAAGAGACATATATAGCCGATACTGGTTTTTAACTCATTAAATGTTGCAAATGTTGCAAAGTTTGACGAAGGGAAGTGTGAGGAGCAATTGATCGTTTCTCCTTAGCGGATTACTTAATTTAACTAACTATTTATTTAGACACAATAAGTACCCATTGCTATGAGCTTCCCCCGAAACGATCCAAAAAATATTAATATGAAGCAAGGTTGTACTTATGATGCCTGGTCACTTCGTATATATAATGGAACCATATGGTCCAGTGTCTGTTTTTAAGGAGCAGAAACAGAACAGAAACAGCAATACAAAGAAAAATGTAAGAATATGGACACACTCCTGAACGACCTAATGCTATACACATTACCTCCGCGGATGATCAAATTATCCTACCCCAAGAGAAAAGAGAACTGAATAATAAATATGAACTCTGGAGAATGGAAGTAAATTAGATAATACAGTAACAAAGTAAAAATAAAAAAATAAACATCTGGCACCAACAATTACTGGAAAGAGAAATCAGAGACAGAAATGGACACAGCATCTAAGCAACAACCTTGCTGAACCTTTGAGGCAAAAGCCTAACAAACAGAACAACAGATAAGATAAGAGCATCAGAAGTAGAAAGTACCGACAAAAACTTAAGAGCAACGAAAATCGACTTCTGGAGACGATCAGCCGGAACCTTTGGAAGAGAAGATCATGGGTACCACACACAATTATACGCGATATTTGAAACAAACAATTGACATGGTATGGACATGTACAAAGACTCCCAAAACAAACACTGAACAACCGGAAGGAACCGTAAAGACAAAGGAGACCGGGAATACCACGAAGGAATTGGAGAGAAGAGTAGAGATAAACAGCTCGAGGAAGAGTTATGGAAAGATGGAATGTTATGAACCGATCTAACCGATTTTCCTTCAAAATTAACCTAATGTATTAGCAACCACGTTTTTTTATATTAAAAGTTTCTGAGAATTTATATATAGTTAAATTTATACCTACACTACACTCAGAATTATTTATTGTCAATTTGAATTTGTTGCCAACACTTTTTTTACTACCATAACATAAAGAAGCACCCACATAGTGTTTGATTTTATCTATGCCAGAGGATGGATCGTATACGATTCTAGATATTCAGAGCAACCGTCTCTTGTGAATGCGAATGAGATTGTGACTCCAGAAAATCTACAATCAAGTTCACATTTAAAACAGCAACTGTGTAGAGATGGCTACCGAGGGATTCTTAAGTGTAAACCAGAAACTGTAGGAGTTATTGTAAATATTTTTGTATTACCTCTGAGATGTGGAAAGTGAAGAGTGAAAAGTGGAATTACAAATTACGAAATGTACCATTCTCTATTTTACAGATTGTGCTCCATCCTCTAAACTGTTAAGTTAAACATTTTGCTTTAACTGTTCACATGCTTAAAATGAAACTTGCCATCGTTTAATTCGCATTCTTTTTTTTGTATATGCTTATATATGCTTATGTTGCTGTAAAAATATCTGTTACCTCAGAAGCCTCATACGGAATGTAATGGAGGATCAAAGCTCAATATGGTGCGATAAATTTTTGGTAAATTTGCTATGAACCGTATATTTCTAATTTCGTGGAAATTTCCGATTGTGGGAAACGATACGAACAGCAAAATATTGTGCATTTAAACTACAGATTTATTCAAGTCGATCCCATTAAATTTTAAAATTGAAATACGTTAGTTACATCGTATATAATATGCAAAACTTGGACGATAAATCATTCTTAAAGTATTCGAAATGCACCGAGGGAATTCGTATCTTAACGGTTGCCGCATTTTAATGGCATTATAACTTGCGAAATGTTTTCGCATATTTTACCTAAATTCGGAACCCGCCGTACAATCCGGACAACAACCGCTACTGCTACTCCAATTTCCTGGATTAGTTGCCATCTGGAAATTAGGTCGGGTCTTTTGGTCACTATAGTAGGGTTGGGCATATTCTAGTGATTTCGGTAGTACTAAAATAGAATACTATTCGAATGACAACTCGTACTGTATTTTCAAATAAATATTGTTATATGGTACCCCATAGGGTCGGTCCCCAATTGCCATTCTACTATATTACAACAAAAAATTGCACTCTAGACCGCAAGTCCCTAAAAATTAGTTAAAACGATACGTACAAATAACTTTGTAAACTGGAAAAAAGTATAAAACGAATTACATGCAATACCTACACAACAATAAATACTTTTAATAGAGCAAATGCTTTGTTGCATAGGTTACTATATCGAAAATGTATTTAACTATCTCCCTGTAAATTAACCCAAAATATATCGTGGTATTAAAATCACAAACCACCACGATTTTTTTTTTTTCAAATTGAACTATTTCTTAAGACATTTTTTTCCAATTTTGAGGTACTATCTCAATGTTGGTTAGTTTTGCTGAGTAGTAGTTGCAAATGTTAATAACACACCCTGCATTTTCAGATTCTTTGTAAGAAACTAAACTAATTACGCAGTTAGTACTCCATTTCTATTGCTACTCGGTTTCGACATAAAAAACAGGGGCGCAAACGTTTGGTTTTTTGGAGATTTCTATGGATTCTCGGAATTATCTTTGGCAGGACATGCACGAATTTTAGTTTGGTCGAATAAAATTACCAAATATAATTATGGAAGCTTTTGAGAAGAAAGTCCTCTACACTTTCCATTTAAAACCAAAACCTCTCGCTTCGAGATTTTCTTAACCATTTAAACTCTATACACGCTAACTGCCAAGTCTCTTGTTTACAGAGCTGTAAAATTATCTCGGCTCTATGCACTGGATCCAGAATTACATTCTAAACATTGCTGACCACATATAAAAAGTGCTTACGAAATCTTCTGTTAAACCAGGTTTGCCAAACAAAATTATATTTGAGAGCCCAGGAGTTTACAACATTCCATGCATATGCGGTAAAGAATACATTGGAGACACGGGACGAAAAATATCAACTAGGCTAAAAGTAGTTACCGAACATTAATCAAGTCTTAACAGATAATACTAAAACTCTTGCATATAATCTATGAAAGATAACCATCGCAGGAGGAATCCACAATTTAATTTTGCTGACTTCAAAAGATTCTGCGTCTAATTCAATTTAAGAGAGTTACTTTAATCTGTAATGGGCCGGTAAGTATCGAATTAGATCCAAATCTTACCATACAAGTTTCTTTTGGTTTCATTTTGTTCATGATCCTAAAAATCCTTTTTGGTATTACAAATATTCTGTTAGCAGCTGTGCTGCTATCCTTAATCGTTGTCTGGTAAGCCATTCAAGCGGCAAATCATGTGATAAAACACGAACTGTATAACGGCATGGCTTGATTAAGTCCAACGTATCCCTCAAAGTTTAAATGGTTATCATCCTATCCTGGAAGTTTTAAATTTAATTTATTATAATGCCTTCAATCTCAAGCCCAAGGAGTAGGTAGTTGATAAGATTATACAATTTCTCTTGTCTAAATTTATTACAACCTGAAATTTTTCTAGTCATAGTTACTTTCGCTAAAAAAGTTTTACAAAATATATGTCTTATGAATTATAAACCATTTATGTTTTCAAAAATTGTTAACTAATTTTTCTAACGGATGCGGACACATTCAAAAAACTTTAACCGAATCATTCGGAAAGTCCCAATACTAATTGCGATCGATTCCCTTTCGTTTCCATCGATACTTTTACATTTAACGCTACTACGCGGATATTTTACCGTAATTTTTATTGGTCGTTTATATGAAGAATGACTCGTACTTTTTAAAAGTTACGTACGCGTTTGTCATCGTAATTCCGTTCTTCTTTAGCGACGGCGGCTACATTTATGGGGCTGAGCTTAGAACCCGTTAGATAAATGCCGGGTTAAAATAATGGCCGTCCATTTTTTTTTCGCTGCCGTGGCAATTTTTATTCATATTTTATACAGACGCTCGTACGGAATGGTGATGGCGGAATACAAAAGCATACCAAAGTATTGGCCTTAGTTTCAATTTTGAATAATAATTTTATGTGACAATGGGTTAAATGCATTAAAATGATATTTATAGGTTTTGTTTCAGTTTTGAATTTTAAAAAATTGTTATGAATAATAATAATAATAATAATAATAATGGCTTTGACAACGCCGTGAACGATCAGAATACGGCTCACAAAATTTAAGAACCAGCACCTCAGAAGTGGCATACAAAGAACTTACCGCACAGTAGGGTGGGAGAGGAATGGCAGATGTTGGTAAACTGCTGGTTTCTTTTTTAGAAAGCGTTTGCCAAGTAGAGGATTTAAGGTTACTGAGACGCAAGGTAAACCAGGTTGAACCTCAAGACTAAATGAAGAAAAGTTGCATTGGTGGAGAGGAAAGCCTCTGCACGGAAGGTTCTACTTACTCGCAACTATCTTAAATATAAAGCAAATGGGTGCCAGGACTACAAGATCTAATATAAGAATATGAAGATGCTGTAGCTAAGATTGTGCGTTAAGAAGTAGCTGTGAGGCTACAACTTTTACAGCACTTTTACACCATACTGCAGTTACAACCCCGAGTTTATTGATCAAACCGTCAGCTGAGAGAGGATATTAAGTCGTAATAATAGCGAATTATAAAATATTGCAATAGACACCAATAAAAAATACAGGGTGTTAAATTTTCAGAAATAAAATCTAATTTTGGTCTACTTTTAACAGCCTGTAACTTACAACTGGAGCGTTTTGTCGCACTGTTTGAATAAACCTTTATTATTATCTTGGCCCAAATACTCATCCAATTAAATATGAATGAACTTAGAGACGGTACTTTATATTCATGAATTTGAAAAAATTTCACTGTCGAGTGGTTTGTTAATGTAAAAATAAAAAACGGCGAGCTCTATCCGCGAATCGCGAATAGCACTTCGAGTGTCCCTTATACAGTAATTAAAATTAATTAATAAAAATCTCTTAATTTAAAATGTAACTTGCAAATGTTGGATTTTGCTCGTCGTCGGCAATTTAAATGTAACGACACGGTATTTCTTTTTAATGAATCCGCAACGCAGAGCTGCGTCATCTTAAAACCGTCTATACTGTTTGTGTTTTCGTGATATTACCTGTCATAGTGTTTAACCCAATATTAAAATTTACAAAAGACGCGATTAGCTATACCAAAGTATAAGAAATAGAGGTCTGCTGTTACATCTTTATAGTAATATATGGGAAAATGTCAATAAACAAAAATACAAACATCAAAATAAAATAGTCAAAATAAATAAGAACTAAAGGTTCAGATTTTCACGAAATTATATATTTTGACATGACAATTGTTTCGACAACACCGTGTCTCCTCGGTTCAAATAAAATAGTAATAAAAATCAAGCATATAAAATCACAGAATTGAGCGTCGCAGTTTGCGCCCAAACTTTTTTTTATGGGAGATATTTTTGAATAAATAAATTTTAAAGAAAAGTACTGGTTTCGCAGTTACTTGTTTTAGCAACTAATACTAGCCAAATCGATAATCGAATTTAATAAAATTTATTTCGGTCCAAATATATTGAGATATGTAGATTAAAATATCCATGCTACAATCAAAATAAATTTATTGTTTACAGCACAAAACAAATAATGTAAAACCATAGACGAGGCACAAATAAAAAATCTTGCAGGGAGTGTATTTTTGAATAAATAATGTCTTCACTTTTGATTTAAATCGAAAAAGCCTGAGGTTAAAATTTAACGTGTTATCCAGACACACCATTTTATTAAAACATTTAACGTCCATAATTCGTCAGTTCTGGTTATAGATAATCTTGAAAATGATTGAACTTGATATAATTTACCTCGTAAATCATAATGACGCATTTCACTCTAGAAGACGTTTTTGTTATTTTGCTTTGCACAAAGCAAAAGTGAAAGAATGTAAAGCGATGGTAAACCAACAAAACCATATTAGTTTTTTGGTATTTTGACCATGGCCTGTATTATTCTTTTTAGTGTTTTAAAAAAATGGTTTATTTCACTAGATATGCCCAACTTCGTTTGAGACCGTTTCCCTCAAATTTCCAATTACAACTATTAAAAATATTATTCCTAAGGAACTAGTATTTTCCACATTTTCAATACACTTCTCCCGGGGCCTAACCAAAATACTTTCTCGAATAGTCTTGTTTATTACAAGAAATTGTAAAATTTGTGACTTGGTTGTATTTAATGCCAGGCCATTTCCACTCGTTTGGGAGTTGTGTTACTTCTGATTTAGACTTTTTTTGATGTTTGAATCGTCAGCACAATTTGCTGGTATATATAAATGATCATGACTTGTTGCCAAAGGCCCTTTACCCTTAACCGACCAATAAACAGTAGTCTGGCGCTACAGTCACTATTTGTTCTGTGGGTTGCAGAAAGTAACGAACCAGAAAGAAAGTGTCATTCCATTTGGTGCCTTTTTTTACAGAGTTACATTTTCTTAAGGAGGAAACTTACGGAACTTTTTAATAAGCTAAGAATCACCGGCATATTTTTAAACCACCCTGTAGATTCGTATATCCGCTTTCTAATTTGCTAAATCGCAGAGAAATCCCTCCGTTCGATCCTGTCCGTCGCTCGAGGGCGCCGATATGAAAATTTCATTTTCAAATTTCCCGTACTTCCGGGAAACCCTTGCCTCGCGCGTTCAAGCGTCTGCGTCGCATTAAATGTGTAAACCGAGCAATTTTTCCTTCTCCCGGCGGTTGCAGGTGGTCCGCGAAGCTCGAAAGCCGGCGAGCTTATTTTTCGTCCGTCCCCTCCCACGGGGGTAGTTTACTATATGATGCTCTTTCCATTAGCGAAGTTCATTATACCCGAAAGGGGCATATTTCAAGCGAAAATCCATGTATGAGCCGCAGCGTCGTCCCATGCATTACACACTTACTAGCGGGCGGCGCCGCAGCTTGCAACTGTGGACTTTCGCGGCGAAGAATTTTCCTTCGTTAACGTGCTCGTTATACAGGATGTCCGGAATATAAAATGGGTGTCGAGACCTGACGCCTATTGAATAAGATGTCTGGAACATCCTAGCTTTTTGTTTTTTACAGGTCTTTGATGAAATTGTCGTTTACACTATGAGTGGCATGAAACTGACCTTAAATTCACGGTGAGTATTTCTTGCTACTAACATTAAACCTATCTATTTCGTAATTTTTTCCTCCTGCTTTTTGGTTATAATGGTTTTCTCTGTACATGTAATACCTAGACGTGATAAGAACGAAGTTCCACAGGACTTTTCATAGACTGATTTTGCCCAGCCGGTTGTATATACAGAATATATATTGTTGGTGCCGAAGATGCATGACGATTTTTCTGGTCTACCTACAAGACTAACAGATGCTATTGGCATCCCGAAACAATATCATGTCTGTCTGTCATGCAGTTGAGCAGTTGGGAGAGCTAGGGAGTGAGTATCTTCTTTGTTCCTCTTAATTTAGATTTCCATATCATAATATGCTTTGCTCCAAGCTAAGGTTATTACATATGCCTTGATAATTTCGCTGCTACAAATATATTTTTAAGCTTAAAATATATGGATGTAGTCTACTAAGAAGTTTTACTGCAGAGGTTCAAATGTTAGTATAGTGTGCAACTGTTTAAATTATTGTTACAGTTAACGTGCTTTTGATAGTTTGTTCTCTATTGTTGTTCTAACCTCTTTATCCAGCTCCCATCATTGAACGAAACTCTTCAAATCGTCGACTCTGGGTTTTAACGTCTATTTCGTGCTACCTCCGTGTTTTTCTGCTTGAAGGTTGATCTTAGTTATTGCTCAGTTTTGTTTAATACCAGTAGCTACTCTCTTTAAAACTTTAGATAAGATCGGTACAAAAGGATTGGAATAGTAAAAATGAAAAATAATTCAATAAGAAAAAAACATTATTTTCGAAGAAATAAAAATTCGCATATGTCTAGCATATGTGATGTTTTGCGAAAATGCATGTAGAAAAAGTATAGTATGCAACATGTTCGGTAAACATTTTAAGTCACTCGTTTATTAAACACTCGCTCCGCTGCGCTCCGCTCGTGTCAAATAAACTCGTGAATCAAAAGTCGTTTACCGCACTTGTGGCATATTTTATTATTAAATTCATTGCTAAAAACATTGCTACTTGTGTCACTCCATCCAATTTTCACCAGCCAACCTTTAGTTTTCCAATCATCACAATATTTTTTTTTCTACTCCATTCTGTCAAATACCTAATTATAAACCGATCTAGCGTGCGAAAAGCATCACTTTAACAAGTGAGTTTCTTGAACCACGAATCCGATCGGACATTTCCGGGATATTACCGCACGGGTTTGGGAGCAATCGGGCGTTTTTGGAGATATTACCATTATATATTATTGAACTTTGACGTTTGTCAATTCTGACATACTGTCGTATTGTTTTGCAAAAATATCTCCAAAAACTAACGGTCGTAGAAAAAGTATAGTATGCAACACTTTTGCGAACCTTTGTATCTCACTCATTTATTAAACACTCGCTGAACAAACACTTGTTGAAAAATATACTATTAAAAAACGGCTGTTTTACAATAAACTGTGAAATCCAGTGCCGTCCCGGGAGGTGTCCTAATGAGTAATATTGTCCAAGACCTGACTTTTTTGAAAGCTTTGTTATTTACTTTAAATAATCTACGAAAAGTAGATTCTGAAAGTGCTTTCTCGTATGCATCGTTTCCGAGCGATAAATTAAAATCATAACAATTGGCCAAACGTATTTTTATAAACATTTATTATTATTTTATTATTATATTTACATAATTATATTTTTATAATTAACTTTTTTGGATCCTTCGCTCACAATAAACTACAAAATAGGTACCAAAGAAGCGTTAATGAAGCATTATGACGTAAGGATTATCGAAGAATCGTTTTTTTAAATATTGAACACCTTGGAAACTAGGCACTTCGGTACCTACATTAATATCTTGCTTCTTTTTATTAATGCCAATCTCCCTAGGAGCGTTAACGCATGTATTTTAAACACCCTATACTCGAGTATATAGGAAGTGGGCTGTTTTAAAAATTTAACTCAATTTTATTCACTCTTATTGACGGATTGCAATAAAAATTTTGAATATTTGCTTTAAAAAATTCGATAAACGACTATCAGTATTAAAATACAGCATCAAATTATGAAAAACAAAAACCTCTAAGTTCAGTACTGTTAATAACGAAATTCAATTCATATTTCTTAAATTAATTTAATAAATTAACAAATATCTACCTAGCGACAAAGAAATAGAACACGACGAGAAACTTTTTTCGGATGATGAAAGATTGATCATTAATTGCTTTTTAGGGGAAGTTTTGTATTTCACGCAGGAACAGAACACCCTAGGTCTTTAATTTTCCTTTATTATTTTGACGTAAAGATTTCAACAACAGTGATCTAGATGCATTTTTAAGCGCCCAAACTCGACCAGAAATTAAACAATAACCAAACAGAGATTTTACAGCACGGCTTGAAATTTTGACGTATGTCAATTCTTTCAAAAATATACCCAAAAACTAACGATCGTAGAAAAAGTATAGTTTCTCGTTCTGCTCGTGCCAAATAAACTCGTGACCCAAATGCCGTTTACCGAAATTGTTGCATAATATACTATTAATTTTAAATAGAAATATTTTAGTCCCTTTGTGGAAGCTTTAGTTTTATTATATTATTTTTACAACAGTAATACAAGAACATGCAAAAATAAATAAAAAGCAGGAACCGGACAAGCCTTAAGAATGTCCAAAAATCTCTAAAATCATTTTATTCCATATCTCAAATATCCTAGTTTATAATAAATTTCTATTACAAATAATAGCCATCAAATATCTTCAGAAGTAATCGAAATTTCTTAATATATTAATAATTTAGTAGAAAATTTAAGTGTACAAATTTCCTCAGTGCTAGCGAGATTTTGTAATCAATACTTATTTTGACTTCTAAACAACCCAATTGCGGTGTTCGGGACAATCTGTCTAAGAAGCTCTCTGAGAAAACTCGCATCACTTTCTTCCATCTAGACAATAGCCGATGAGAATTAACCTTAGAACACGAGCAATTTCGTTAATTGTAAGCATAGCCTGTGACGGTAAATTGGATAGGCTCATTGTTTGTTTTTTTTGTGCGAATTTCTAACGTCCTACCTACTAGAACAATGATTTTGATGTTTCTAATTGCTCCGTATAAACGCACAACACATTTTAACAGCCATCAATCAGTGTTTTCCCAGTTTCATTACTTTGTTGTTTGACGTTTGCTTAATAGTTTGCCGCCTCTAATGTGGATTTGTGTGAAGCGCGCAGTGAAAGTCGAATGTTTTAAAACGGAATAAAGAAGTGTAGACTAACCAATAATCTTTCTGTCTGGTTTTCATAAACAGTGATGGGTTTTATAATAATTTAGCTCCAAATCAAACGCGGATTTAAAAAATACCGACGAGATATAAAATTTACAGAGTGGCGAAATAGTATCAGTGTTTTGGTTAGTCTGGTTTTAATTTTAAAGGGGTTGCATAAAATCAATCAATCAATATTTTCAAAATATTTTCAAATATACAAGGTTTTACAAAAGCTTTGCAAAACAAGAATATATTTTTTTAAATGACACCGTGAATGTAACTTATTGAGAAAAAATAGAAAATATTAGCAGAGAAGAAGAAATAAGAATTAGAATATGAAACTTTTTGCAAGTAGTAGCAAGTAGAATTGTGTGGGAATTTGTGATAGGATTTCGAGAGAAGTGCTGAATTCTTTAAAAAGGACCTTCAAGGATCATTGAACACCTAATTACATATTTTTTAAGCATTTTAAATTTATTTACTATTTCAAGGTATATCGTTGGTTGATTTGGAGTATTTAATGAATATCATTTTAGGGACTTAATTTTGGCAAATAAAAACAAGAAACAATCACATTTGTATCTTTGGTTTACCAAAACAATTCAGTTAGTTACAAAAATATTTTTAAGTAAACTGGGCATTTTTATTTCACCCTAATATATAATTAATAAATACGAAAACATGAACAAAAATGGAGAAAGAAATGAACACGATAAAGTAGTTAGAGACTAGAGTCTTCTATAAAAAAAAACTAGAGAAGAATTGGCTTGAATTTAAGTAGTCACTAGGAGGCATTAGTAAGTTCTTAGTTGTAGATGCATTTGACCATATCAAGGTCCATTTTTAATATTATGAACGCAGTATATCAAAGGAATCACAGAAAAATCATGATGTTTAAAATACTTCTTTTTTTCCCTACTCTGAAATATGCATTAGTCACTTAAGACATCAACCTCGTATTATTGTTATTATTATTTATTCTTTTTTAAAGCTAAATCGGCTTCTGCTAGTCGAATTTCCTGAAGATTTTCTGGGAGACTCCTCGAAATAATCCCTTCAGCGGATATCACCAATGGAATAGTCCTTACATTATGTAAAAAGTACATCTAAAAAAACATAACAGGAAGTATAATGGTACGTTAAGATTTTTTATTGCTTACCCTTCTTACAGCCTCTGGTAAAACAGTCTTGAGTTTGGGAGCGACCGGATGTTTAGAAGCAAGCGGTATTTGTGATTTAAATTACCCAGAACTAATGGGCACATGCCCATATATTCTTAAAATTAAAAAATACTGCCTGAAAAATAGCACACTGACAACTCTCAAGGGCTCAAGGTTCCTGTATGAAGGCTACCTTTTATATTTCGGGATTTGCAATAAAAAACTATAAGCTACCAACAAATATGACTCTATTGTTTCTCAAAATATTCACCCTGATGATCAATACACTTTTGCATTCGATAAAACCAATCAACAAAACACTTTTCCCACATCGAGTTGGGCACCCCCAAAACATGCTTTTTAAACGCATCAATTGATTTTTCTTAATGTATGGGAATAAAAAGAAGTCATTAGGTGCTAAATCAGTACTATATGGTGGATGGCTCATCAAATCAACGTTTTTAATGCTCAAAAACTTCTTTGTTTGCGCTGATGGATCGGTGAGAGCTAGCATTTTTCTAATTTCTTCGAAGACTTTCGGCAAAAATATGGTTGTGTACCATTCAGAATTGACTGTTTTACCTTTCACCAAACAAACACGTGCAACGTAGACACTTTTCCTGAAAAAACAAACAGGCTACCATTTGTTTCGGGGTGCTTCGGGCACGATCAACTTTTATGGGCTTTGACCCACACAGTCGACTGCTGCTACCTGTCATAATATCAGAGACGTGTTTGGAAGCAACGCGATTGTAATTTTTTTGAGCTCATGTCAAATTGTGTGGAATCCAGCGCGAATACATTTTTTTTAGGTCAAATGTTCATGCAAAATTGTATGCATGCTGGTCTCACTAATGCCCAAAGATACCTCAATCTCATGATAAGTCACATGACGATCCTGCAAAATCAGTTTCCGTAGTGCATCAATGTTTTCTTGGACAAACACCGATATTGGACGACCTTCACGAAATTCATCCTTAAGAAAACTACACCACGACTGAAGTCCAAAAACCAGCGATAAACAATAGTCCTAGATGATGTTTTAACTCCAAAAGTTGAATTCATCGATGCATTGTTGTTAAGTTACTCCACGTCTAAAGTTGTAAAAAAATATTGGACGAAAATGATCCCGATTTATTTCCATTTTTAACGGTCACAATTTTTTCAATTTGTCAGGAAAATTACAAACAACACTTTTTCGCCAAAACCTAACTGAGTAAACCTAACCTGAAAATGTCAAACTTCCCTATAAAAACGTTAGTCGCCAGGACTGAGACTCTGTAACTTGTATCATATTCCTAAACGAAAGAGGTGCGGATGCGAAAGGGAAACCGTCGTTACATACCGAGGTTACTCCCTAAGCATTTCTCTAGACTTCTCGGCTATCATTCGCCAAGATTTGTTTCGTCGGTCGGGCACGGATAATTATACTCGACGTGTTAAAAACATGATGAAGAAAATCCCAACCTAACCAAAAATCGTTTTTTATTTTTGTTGACTGATGTTTGTTACTTCGTTTTTGCACATTTAATTTAATTAATATTAGCATAAAATATAGAATAGAATAATCGCATTACAGGTAGATATTTGTTATGTTCGTATTCTATCCTGAAACCTCTTAGGACATAAAAATTTTAAAAATCTGTGGAGGAGAATAAACTACGCATCTCAAATCTAAAAATTGCAAAAAAGTAATAAGAGACAGAAGTGATCCATTTAATCTGCAAGAAAGGATAGATTCATTGAATTGTTTAGGCTAAAGAAGGAACTAGTTCTCAATTTATTTAACGAATAGCTCCCACACATGGAAAATAGTAATAGGAATTCAAGAATTCCAAAGCAAACAAGAACTGATTGCGCAACAACTGTCTAATCATTGGATCTGTTTTCTCCAAACTGAACAAGGAAATGTTCAAATTAAAAGAGCTTTTATGGAAAAAGGTGGATTCCCAAGAACTATTGGCTGTATGGATAGGACTCGTATAACAATCATGATGCTATGTCAGCAGAAAAGGATTTAATTCCAAAAACATGCACATAATAAGTGGACGTGACGGATTAATAACTGATGCATTTATATGGCGTGCTTTGGTGATTGGAAGCTCAATATTCTGCAGGAAAGCTTTACATATTCTTATTTTTTGCTCTTCACTATGTATAATACGTGATATCATTGTCTTTGAATGAATATGATAAAAAAATTGCACTCTTCAGCACTTACTTTATTTTCATGCCAACCTATGCATTTTTTGAGGTATATTTTAATTCTATTTGTTTCCTTCAGTCGAGGTCAAAGAAATATATTTGTTGTTAGCAGATGCATTACAACCTTGGGTCATGACTTGTGACAAACCTGAAGTACTGTGGTGGTTTTAAAACTCGATTTCGATGCATGATGGGGGTCCCAAACACTGCTGAGAAAGTTGACAGAATTGTTTATGCATCTGCGGTTTTGCGGTCAGAAATTATTAATAGCTATCTTAGACAATAAAATAATCTGAACGGATACGTTGTAGCATTTATGTTATTATTTTTTAGTTGCCCACAAAAAAAACATCACAAGGAAACTATTTAAAAAAAAACAAATATTAACACAGAAAAGAAAACTGCAATATTGCAGGAACATGACCATACCATTACATAATAGTATATGCACAGACTTTTAAATTAAAAAATATATATTTTGACTCCAACCTTTTCAGTAATTATGAAAACAAATCATTATCTTTCTTAATTTTGACATAAAGTGCGGAAATACGTTCGGCTCCATCGAACGTATCCGAAAGCGCTTACAGAGTTTAAAAATGCTCCATTACCAAAATAATCTCTCCGCCTTTACATAAAACGAATTACAGAGTCCCACCCCAGCATATCAGCGTATTATCAGCATAGGCAGGACCTCCATATATATAACAGCTATCCGGACACAGACCGGCGCCGGAGTAGTGGGGAGAGGGTCATTTACATTTTTTATCCATTCTCCCTCCGTTAATTCAACATTAGTCATTCTGAATTTAGCACACGTCACGTTCGTAACTCGGGCGTATATACGTGTATGTACGTAGGTATAATATCCAGCGAACAAAAACGGCCATTTATGTTGCCGCAACCTGGGCCGAGAGAGGAGGCACCGGCCCACCCGTGCCCGTGACCGCGCCGATTAATTAATCTTGAGAGCAATCTTTGCGGCCATACCTTGGCGTTTTATTTAATACGCGTCAGGGTATTTACCGTTTTTATGCTTCTGTTTTTCCGGGGACGTGATTCCCGCTTTTTTATTACACACCTCGGCGCACCGTCGACGACGTTTACACCGGCATCGATCCTCTCCTCCTCCCACCACCACCCTCCAGCGACGGATTTCGATGCCCCGCACGTGACCAAATCACATTACGTATTTAGTACTTCTAAACTGCTTATTACAAGCAAAACTCGTCCGAGATCGTACGAGACGTGAATGCAGAGACAAGCTCGGAGGCCCGGATTCAAGAAAGTTGCGGATAATTAAAAGATTTACAACTTTTATTTGAACCATATTTTTATACAACCTCAAACTGCCGAGTCTGGAGTTTTACTCGATTGATAAATGAGGCTCGAATTCAAAGAAGCTAGAGATAATTAAATATCTAGATACTAACGGAACCATATTTTCATATAAACTAAAACTACTGAGTCTGGAGTTCTGCTGGATTGATGAGTTGTAAATAATTACAAGATTTACAACCTTTATTTAAACCATATTTTATATAACAACTGGGAACTGCTTAGTCTGACGTTCTACTGATTAATAAAAAAGACCGAATTTAAGAAAATTATAGTTCATAAAAAGATTTACAACGATTATTTGAGCCTGGCTTTTTAATCGATTGATGAACTAAGCCCCGAATTGAAAAAAGTGGAAGACAATTAAAGGATTTACAATTTTGATTTGAACCATATTTTATATAACCAAAAACTGCTGAGTCCACCGTATTACTCGATTGATGGACCGAGCACCGAAGATAATTAAAGATCAACATCTTTTATTTGAACCGTATATTTATATTACCTCAAATTACTCAGCATGGCGTTTTACTCGATTAATGAATGAGGCTCGAATTGAAAAAAGTCGCAGACTATTGAAAGATTTGCTAATTTTATTTGAAACTTCTTTTTATTTATTCCCAAACTCTTGCGTCTTGTGCGTTACCCAATTGACGAATGAAGCTTGTATTCAAAAAAGTTATAGATAAGGTGTACAGATTTAATTTGAGCCATATTTTTATATAACCAAAATGTACTGAATCTTGCACTTTATTCGATTGACGAATGAAGGCCCGAATCCAAGAAAGTTTTAGATAATTAATAGAGTTACGACTTTTGAATTATATTTTTATATAACCAAAAACTGATCAGCCTGGCGTTTTACTAGATTGATGAGTTGTAGATAATTACAAGATTTACAACTTTTATTTAAACCATATTTTATATAACTTGGAACTGCTTAGTCTAACTTTTTACTTATTGATAAAAAAGACCTAATTTAAGAAAATTATAGATCATGAAAAGATTTACGACTTCAATTTGAACCATATTTTTATATAACCAAAAACTGCTAAGTCTGACGTTTTACTCAATTGATGAATGATGCCGTAATTCAAGAAATAATCAAAAGATTTTCAACTTTCATTTAAACCATTTTTTATGTAACCAAAAACTAATGCTCAAATTCAAGAAATTCTTAGATAATAAAGGGTTCTAACTATTAATTGAACTAAATTTGTATTTAATTTCAAACCACTGAGTCTGGCGTTATATTCGATTGATACCCGAATTCATGAAAGTTGCAGAAGGTAATTAAATCATTTACAAATTTTATATAGTCTTAAATGGCCTTAAACCTTTGAATTTGACATTTTACTCGTTTTTTAATCGTGTATTTGGAGTTGTTTGGTTGCTGTTATTTTATCTTATTCCATGTATTATGCGTGTCTATGTCCATCAGAATTGTTAAAAGATCCTTCTTTGAGAATACATCAGGTTTTCAATTGATTCAAATGCATTAAGGAAACCTTCATTTGTATTTACTCTATCATTGTGTATTCCATTTCCGAGGATTTACAGTGATTTATAATGGTTTATTAGTATGTTCTGAATGAACGTAACCTGTAACGAATTATGAAGATTTATTTGCTGAAGAAAGGGCGATCTTTTTTTACACCATCTTAAACCAACGAAAAATATGCTTCTTTTTTTTAAATCGATGAACACATTTTTAATTGAAAATTAGAAATTTTAAAATTAAATTTTCGCTTCAAAACTGACAAAGGATTAGGCCTTTTTTAACAAATAATTATGTACGTAACTAAACAAGAAAAAAATATTTTGTTTAAAATTGTGATTTATTTTATTCTCAAAATGGTGGTGGTACATAAAACGAAGAAGCTAATTTACTTTTTTAAGAACCTAAATGGCCGATTAAAAAAACACTAAAAGCTTCGAGATTGGTTTTAAATAAACTCCCCTCTTTTTGTATCGAACGTTTCCGCTATGAAAATATTTATCTTTTATATGTGTGTTTACCCACGGGTTCATATTTCATAACGACGAAGCGATGAAACCCAATACCTTCGCAAATACGAATATTCCACTTGGAACGCGATTCGTCTTGGGCAAACAAAATTTCTTATAAGTCGGAGACAATTTTTTGGGTGTCTCCGAAAGACCAACGAAAACTAACATAACATTACATTGAATATTTTGGTTTAAAGGCGTAAAAGGGGTAATAGTATATTAGGCAACAAGTGCGGTAAATGACATTTGACTCACGAGTTTATTTGACTCGAGCGGAGCGAGTGTCAAATAAATTGACAAACGTCAAAATTGACAAACGTCAAAATTCAAAGCGTGGGAAATATCTCCGAAAACACCCGATTGCTCCCAAATCCGTGCGTTAAAATCCCGGAAATGTCCGAAGAGGCTCGGATCCGTGGGAATCGGAACTGACGTGGTAAAGTGACATTTTCCGCAAAATAAATGATATCTTAATATTCTGGGTCAATTTCATTTAAGAAATTTCTGAATTTTCGATGGTCGATACCGTTTTTGATGGACTTTATTACAATTTGCATAACATTTTCCAAATTTACAACCTTTGCGCAATGTGAAATATGTGTAATATTTAATTTTTTCAATTTTTTTATTAATTAAGCTTACCAAACGAGTATTGTGACCCGCCATATTTTTGCACCGTCAATTGTAACATTTTTTATTTTCTCCCACTTGATATCGTACATATTGAAAACACTTAATAATATCAAAAATATATCTTCACCTCTTGTATTAACATGGAGGCTTTTTAATGCAGCAAGTTCTTCTGTTACACAAAATTGTTTATCAATTCCACGGATAAATATCAACAATTGAGCGGCGCTAGTGAGAAATATTCAAATTGTCAAGAATTTTATCTTATTTTATTAAACATATCAGTTAATAAACTTTCAGATTAATTTAGTTTTGAAATTTATTTCCTGGTAGATTGCGATAAATTATTTTCGTCAAAATTGTTTGTGTACACATTGCTAGATTGCAAATCCATTTCCTCTGCTACTAACGCTTTTGCAGAGTAGGGAAATGACAATAATTATTCTTTCCAAGTTGAGACATAAATAATCTTATTTTAAGCGGGGAACTTTTGATTTCTGTAAATAGCTCGTTTATTGAGATAAGCTGCAATATCCACAATAAAAGCTAACTCGCTTATCCATTTGAAATTCGATAGTTCTGCTTTATTGTTGCCTTTTTCTGTCAAAAACGTCTCAATCTGGTCTATCAACTAGAAAAATCTTTTTAACACATTTCCATGGAGCCATCTTACTTGTTCTAGTTATATCGTTGCTTTTATCAAGTACTAGTGAGAAATATTGAAATTGTAAAGAATTTCCTTTTAATTTGTTAAACATATCAGTTGGTATAGTTTCAATACGTAAGGACGTTTTGACCATTACTGAACATTCTTGTGCATCTAACGATTTTTGTAAATAATCAATTTTATTTTGTCTGAATTGAGATTCAAATTAATCACATTCACTTTTGTGACGGAGCACGGATAAAATTTAACGTAGTGTCCTCTAAAGAAATTTTTATTTTGATGTGGTGCAGTTAAAAATCTGATCGGAACAACGGAAGTGAACGGGAGATAGGGAGTGGTAAAAACCGGCGCATCTAATTCAATCCCGAGCAATAAAAGGACTCAAAATCGCCACGACAAAGAACTCAGTTCGAGGTGGGTTTTTATCCGGGCCCGCTTTGCGACATAATTAACACTCTAAAATTTCTGCTTTGCGGATAAAGAGGCTTTCGCCGGTAATACGAGGTGAAAAATTAACATAGAGGATCCGGAGTTTTTTGAGTGTTTTACGTTCAATGCAAGGAAAAAAGGAGGGACATCTAACACAAAAAAAGCTGTTAATTGCTGTTAATTCAGTTTTATTTATTAATTAACCCATATGATACAGTTAATTAAAGAAGGAGTACAATAACAATTAATCAAGGGATAGATGTGTGATGATCTTGAGGAGGAGTTGGCCATTTTCATAGTAAAACTTTATATATATTTTTACATCATATACAAGTATAAATATCATTAAAAGTAAATATAGAAAAAAACTATGTTTGATTGACATAATAATAATAATAATACCAGAGAAAAACAGTTTTACAATTCTTTAAAGGAACCAGAAAAAGAAAATACAAATAAAATTACATATGTATAAATTTGTAAATATAAAACATATAAAATATTAAGGAAAATAATTTATCTTTCATTTTATTCCTTCATTAAAATTCGATGCGCTTTTTGTTCTTGAATTGTCTGATAATACATTTAGGTCCGGTTGTGTTTGGGATACTGAGCTCCTCAACAAGTTTTGTAAATTTTGATTTGATGAAATTCATTCTTGACACTGTTTGTTCGTATAAACAGGTGATGAAACAATACAAATCAAATTTTTCAAATTAAGAAATTTATTTTCTGGTGGATTTGAATAAAATGCAATTCAATTATTTTCATCAGAATTATTAACTGGTGCCTTTACAATATCAAATATTAGTATGTCCATTTCTTTTGCATATAAATCTTGAAACCGCTGACGAAAATTTTCATCTAGTACTGACTCAATAAAAATATTTGAAGGACATTTTTTGTAGTTTTTGATTAAAAACGTTTGCAAAGTAGGAAAATGACAATAATTATTCTTTCCATGTTGAGAAATAAACAATCTTATTTTAAGCCGGAAACTTTTGATTTCTGTAAATAGCTCGTTGATTGATTTTCCTTTGCCTCAATTTATTGAGATAAGTTGCAATATCCACAATAAAAGCTAACTCGCTTATCCATTTCAAATTCGATAGTTCTGTTTTATTGTTGCCTTTTTCTGTCAAAAACATTTCAATCTCATCTATCGAAAAATCTTTTTAACACTTTCCCACGGGTGAGTCATGTTCCTTTACAAAAATGATATCTTAATATTCTGGGTCAATTTCATTTAAGAAATTTTTGAATCTGCGATGGTTCACACCATTTTTGCTAATATAATTTATGGACTTTCCTACAATATTCACAACATTTTCCAAATTTACAACTTTTGCGCAATGTGCATGTTGATGGATAATGCAATGAAATTGTAGAGCTGTGCAACAGCTTGTTCTTCTGTTACACAAAATTGTTCATTAATTCCACGACTAAACATCAACAATTGAGCGGTGCTAATTATATCGTTGCTTTCACCAAGTGCTAGTGAGAAATATTCAAATTGTAAAGAATTTTCTTTTAAATATCTTCAAATTCTTTATTTTTTTCTGAAGAAATTTCGTTAACAGCGGCCCAGATCTCCATCAGTAAAGGGTTTGTAATGTTTAGCAATTAATTTCGAATTATGTAAAGAGTTTTTGCCCAACCTTGTTCCTTACAAATACGTTTTGTTGCGCTTCTAATGATTTTTGTGTATAATCAATTTTATCTTGTCTGAATTGAGATTCAAATTTATCATATTCACTTTTGTGTTTCGTGCCGTAGTGGCGATGCAAATTAAAATCTTTGAATACGCCGATAAATTGTTTGCAAATTTAACATAGCGCTTCATTGTAATTGTTATTAAAGGAATAATCATTAACTTTCCTTTTCTTTGGTATTTTATTCATTTGTCCTACCATAAAATATGAATTATTTTACCAATAAATTAAAAATAACAAGTATTTCACGTTACCTATTATAGTGAAACGTCATATGGTTGTCAATATGAATGTGTTTATAGTAGTTAACTCAGTAGTAAACTGAAATGGTTTGTTGATTTTCCCTAAAATTATATTAGTGCTTCGGCGGGCCGCCCAAAACGACCGTTGCTTGCCAAACCCTGATCTAGAGTCTAGAGGACCGACCCACATTTAAGCCAGATGGAGATGATGGCTTGGACTCGTCAATATCTGTAACCATGATACATTCTTTCTAAATGAAAAACTGTTGATGCGGGCAGAAAACGACCAGAAAGGCCCCCACATCGAGTCTCACAAAGTCTGAAGTGGTAAAGAGCCCTAGAAAACTGAAAACTATGGAGGACTACCTTAGCACGACCGGCATGAAAATCACTACTTACGTGGGAGGAATACTAGCGGTGACAATACCGTCTGGGTAGGCAAGGGTGGGGCAAGGCGGCCCACTTAAGCTTTTTATTATTTTTTGTGGCTTTTAACCATCAAGTCGATTTATTTTTGAGGTTATTTACCCAAATTTTGGCGAAGCTTTTGGCCGTCGTGTACCGCTCCCCGATTTATAACGTTACATATAATAATTACAATTATTTATTAAACGATATTTAATATAAAAAAAACGTTACGGATTAGTAACTATTTTTCTATCGATATTTTTATTTTACTTTTGTTATTGGTATTTATAAGATTTTTGGAAGCTCCGGATTTATGCTAAATCCATAGAATTATCCAAAAAATAACATTTTCAATAAATTAATTATGTTTCGGTTAAAACAATACGGAATAGCATTTTTTAGAATTATTATTAGAAGAAAAATAAATTGGTTAATTTTTGAAGTGGACCTCCTTGCCTCAGGGGGCCGCCTTGCTCCACCCTCCCCTAAGTTTCATGGATGAACCATTTGAGAAATGTCACCCTTACACCCTACGGGTAGAAAGGGACTAGATTATAGAACTATTTGAGGAAAAACTTGCAGGCGTCGTTAAGAACATGTCGGAACGAGTGGAGCACATCCCCATCCTAGCAAGAACTCCCTCAAAGATAAAAAAGCCAGTGTGAAAGGAACATCCGCCTGCGATACGCAATAATGGGATTCAGTCTTTCTTTCTCTGCCGGCGGGCCTTTTATTAATCGGATAAAATTTCCTAGTCGGCGATTTCATATATTTCTACGAACGAATGAACACGTTTTAAAATAAAACTTTCGTTTTATCAGGCAGATTCCGGGCTTGCCAACTTTTTAATTAAGAACGCCTTTTCGCTCCCCTCTGAATTCGGACACCGTGCGAATGATGATTAAGTATCTGGCCGTTCGAATTTATAGATTATTTTATTTTAATTAAATAGGTCCGGAAATGGGGGACAGGGATTTGACGATGCATTAATTAACAGATGCTCCGGAATATTAAAAAATTTTAGGTTTGAACGGAAGTGGGAATTTGATCGAGAAAAACGTAGAGTTCCGCAAGGAACATCAGCGGGCCCGATACCCAAGACGGTGTGTTTCAAAAGACGTACGTTTCGCTTAGAAGACACTACTAAAAACATTACTTTTGTAAATGTTCATTCGTCTAAGAAAAGAATATTGTGTAAAAAATCATTACTACCCAAAACCCACTTCTAAAAAGAGATCTTTAGCCAATAATTCCTGTACTTGTGTGTAGTGAAACGAGTGCAATAATGGGGAACTTGAATATTTTCTAAAATTTCTTCAATACATTTGTTTGTGTATAGAAATAACGCATACGAAATATTAAAACTCAAAACCCAATATTGAAGTTGCAATAAATAATTCAAGTTGTGACACCCGGCTATTCCTTTTAAACGCGGGGGTATGATAGTGACGTCATACCGCTGCTTTTCGGCCGACATGTTATAGTGATATTCTCAGGTTATAGGCCGAGAACTATATTATTTAGATTTATTTTCCGCTCGTGTAAAGGTGTGTTTGTATTTAATCTACGACAGTTTGTATTTGTGCTTAGGTGGTTTACATGATAATAATGGAAGCAACACAAAAACAATATTACCAATCGCGCCATCGTGTTTGAGTACAATATGTAAAACGCCAGATAAACTTTTGATTCGTCTAGCCTTCACAGTGAAAAAAATTTTAACTTCTCGAACTTGCATCCACACTATTGCTGTCTCCATATGAATGGCTTCCTGATCTATATAAAATAAAGAACACTTTAAGTTAACAATGGCAATAAACTTTAAAATCAGTAGATAGGTTTCCACTACTTTAATAAAAATCCTTTTCTTTTGTTGAATAGTTTAGATTTTATTTGATATACCATTACACTGATTATAATATTATATTGATTTAAAACTACTGCTTCATACCTTTTAGCTTTAACACAGCGAACGAAAAGAAAAAGTTTCGGTGTTTTGAATGTATTATATGTCACCATAAATATATCCACTGAAGGTAAATTATCAGATTGACCTTTTAACAAATCGGCTTAGGTCATTTTCAGAGGATCGAGAGGATCAAGACTAAAGTTAAAATTAAAACCTCCAAGACGAACGTGTTGTCGTTCTCTAATGGCTTCTCTATGCTGCCGTCCGACTGGCACGTAGTCTAACCAGTGAATTGACGTCACAACTAGTCACAGCCAATGATAGCGCGATTCAAAGGGGATTTAAATTTTACATTTTTTAATTGCTTATATTAAATAGTATCACGAATTTTTTTTTGTGAACTGTGCTTCTTTTATAAGGAATATTTTTCAAATTAAATTTTGTTCAATTTCCATATTGTTCCTTGTGACGATGTACACAGGCGTTACTATTTTTTGCAGTTATCTGTAGGATTGGCAAGAAAAAAATTTAAAATGTATTGTTGGAGAACTGCTTGCCACTTGTGTCGTTCCAACTTCAGATAGCTGTCGTGAAAAACAGTTTTAAAATCTAGAACGCAGCTTCATATGGTCTGAAGTCAAATTTCTATAAACCCAATTTGGGGAATCATAACAGCAGTACTATCTGTAGTGCTGATTGTCCCATTTTTTGAGTTATTGGAAGGACTGCACAATGCATTTCTAAATTTTTCAAAATATCGAGGATATTTACTGTCTCTTCCGAAGTGAGATTTTTTTAACCACCAAACATCATATTTTATCACAAAATTTGAAACAGTTCAGATCTCTACAATTGTCGAGTATCAGAAGCGCTGGTATTTGTCAATTACAATAAGATTCGGTTCCAGTTCAAAATTTAGCATTAAATTAACAGACAGACAAAGGAACAGACAACGCTTGGAGTGGGAGTGGGAGGGAATTAATGACAAGGACGGGGATATTGAACTTTTTGTATACACTCTTCATGAATACACTCTTATTATGATTAAACTGTGATAATATTAGAGTATCCCAAAGAAGCCTTTCATATCCTGCGAGAGACAGCGACGACTTCCAGAAATTAATTTTAGATTACTTTATGCAACCTTTAACTTGCTTGTAACCAGCTCTCTAAACTTTTACCGAGAACCTAGAGTAACTCCTAAACTTTTGCAACTGCCACAAAAAGGTAAAACAGAGTTTTTTCCAGAGAACTTTACATCGCTTTTAATAATATTTATTAGGTTATTAGGTTAAATGTTCAGTTAATCTATTCGAATCAGAATGAATATTATTGTTTGCTTAGTTAGGGCATTTCTCAGAAATGCGAAACTACATTTCAGTGTCATCATTGTCTATATGGGCTATATCGTCATGTAAAAGAAACTAACATCTAAAGCACAGATTTGAAATTACTGCCAATTTTCAATAATAGGGGGACCTATGTTTCAGTTTTTTTGAATTTGCGACGCACCCTGTATATTTTTGAAAACTTGTCAAGAATAAAAGTTTATGAGGCCGTATTCTCTGCGTCTTCTGGTCCAAGAATTTATTCGGTCTTGTAAACGGTTTTTGAATGGTAATTTTAATTTTTTTTAAAATACTTCCCGACCCTGAAGGGCTGAGGCCGCCCCCATTTTCAATAGGTTCCGTCAAAGGGCAAAACTGCATATATGTACCAAATGTGAAGTCGATTGCTTCAAATTTCGGACACTTGTTTGATAGCAATGTTCAAAAAACCGTCGAAAATCGCGAAAAAAAGATGGATGCCGGCGTCGGATCGAGGCCTTTTCTTACAAGCTTATGTATCTCGTGGAGAGTTAAAAAGGAGGCAAATTCCAATTTTGTAGCTACAACGATTCGAAAGTTATTCAGGAAAAACCCAAAGACGAGAACGAAGAACAGAGAAAGAAGGTAGAACGGAGAACGGACGGACAAATTTATTTTTTTTTTTACGCTGATCATTTCTGTACCAATTGCGATCCCATAGGTCGTACCTTTACCGAGATATGAATTTCTTATACGAGCGTAGATACTTTGGAAAAATAGAATTTTTCACAAGAAATTGGGAGAACTACGTAGGCCAATAATAGTCGATTCGAAATTATCTTTTGTTCCCTATGTTAATTAGGTACTTAGATGCCTTAAACGATGGATTATTCGATTGACATGTATTTTATTTATCCGAAAGATAAACTTGTGACATTACATTTTAAATATGATTTCTCGCATATGACCGCCAAGGCTGGCGCGGATGTAGTCCAATCTGGACGTCCAATTTTCGATGACTTTCCAACATTTGTGGCCGTATATCGGCCATAACACGGTGAATGTTATCTTCCAAATGGTCAAGCGTTTGTGGCTTATGACTTTACATAGCCCCACAGAAAGTAGTCTAGCGGTGTTAAATCACAAGATCTTGGAGACCAATTCACAGGTCCAAAACGTGAAATTAGGCGGTCACCAAACGTGTCTTTCAATAAATCGATTGTGGCACGAGCTGTGTGACATGTTGCACCGTCTTGTTGAAACCACATCTCCTGGACATCCTGGTTATTCAATTCAGGAATGAAAGAGTTAGTAATCATAGCTCTATACCGATCACCATTGACTGTAACGTTCTGGTCATCATCGTTTTTGAAAAAGTACGGACCAATGATTCCACCAGCCCATAAAGCGCACCAAACAGTCAGATGTAACGGTGTTTCGACATACACTTGAGCATTAGCTTCGCTCCAAATGCGGCAGTTTTGTTTGTTGACGTACCCATTCAACCAGAAGTGCGCCTCATGGCTAAACAAAATTCGCTTACGAAAATCGCTAACAACAGCAATCTCGTTTTGGGCCCATTTGCAAGCGTTGTTCAGGCGTGAGTCTATTAATGATGAATTGCGAAACCAAACTGAGAATAAATCACTTGACAGCTGTTAAATCGGTCGCCATTTTGAACAGTAATGCCAGCATAAAGTTCTATACATCGAAAAAAAACACCCATTACCTACTAAATTTTCTTGTTCCCCGTATTTACTCTAGACACCCTGGGTTGTAGAACTACAGAGAGAGAAAGAGAAAGGCTCTGATAAAAATCGACTAGAAAGAGCTGCTATTGGACCTAGAAAGAGAGGTTTTAAGTTGATATCTGCAGATTTAATGTAGACACTACCAACTGTAAAAGAGTGGCTAAAATTTTGTAGCAATTTAGTAGCAAACTAGCAAATAAAAATTAACAACCCAATCAGAGCTGCACAAATCGGAATAATATTAATAATGTAGTACATCGCGTGCGACAAACTGTTATTGCAAAAAGCTACCGAGTAAAGTGCTCTTATACCTACCTACCAACGGATTATTTTAAATTGTATTCGCCGCGTAGGCAAGTAGTCGCCGAGATCAACTTAGGAGGACGTATACCCGGTTTGTAATTACAGATGGTCGTAGCAGGAGGCAGCGGCCAGCTGAACTGGACATTATAAATCTTTCATCGGTGGACGCTTAGTTACTCACGCGAGAGATTTACTACCGTTCAGATACTTATCCGAGGAGGATGAGTCGGATAAATGTTATTCCGTTCGCAGAACGAATTGCATTCTGCCGTTAAATTGGACGTTATCAAAATATTTTTTTAATTACGAAAGGACGTGCGCAACAGGGGTGTCTGGCAAATATTTCCCACGACACACCCACCTCTTTGGAGTGTTTTATGTGAATGATTGTGCAAAGGACAGTCAGCATTATATAGCAGCAGCAATCGGCAAACAACAACATTATACAGAATAATGAACAATTAGAAGTGAAACGCCTGATAGTTAGGTAGATGTTTCTGCCACGAGGCTTTGGAAGAAAATTTCTATTTACGGTACTTACCAGGAGTGATGAAAGGATAGCACGTGTGCGGTTCTAGGTGATGGTGGCACTGCTCGAGATCGAGGTTATGATCGGGAAGCGGCGGAGGGTACTCCTCTTCGGGGGACCTTTCCGAACCGTACCCCTGATCTTGGCAAAGGGCAGTCTGGGTATCGGAGAATTTCCAGTGTAGCGGAGCCCCGTCTCCCAAGGGCGGAATCCTGTCAACCTGAAAGAAGAATTTATATTATACAAGATTCTGGCTCTTCTGAAGGACCTTCATACCAATTGTATCTTGGTATAATGAATGTATAATTATTAACCGTGCTACCTTTCTTTGTTATTTGCAAAATGAGATTTAAATACTGCAACAAGTCGTAATGTAATCGCATAGATTGCGCACTTGGAGACTTTTGGTAATTAAAAAGTATTGATTCAAAAATAGATGTGTAATTTACCTAGATTAAATATGGTTAGATACACACGATGCAGTATCCACAAGATGGGTTCGGTTCAGTAGAAACTGTCAGCAACACAAAATGTATCACCTTAATTTATGCTGGATCAGAAGAGGTATTGATATCAAACTGCCTAACGTTGTCCTATCATGAAAATACAAATGCAGAATTTTTTGTTTTTAAAATTATCTTCTAAATGATATTCAGGAGAACAGTGTCATTGTAATGACTGCCACCAAAAGCACCAAATTCATCAAGTACAAAAACTGAAATTGAAGAATATTTGTTATTCAACGATATTTATTTTGAATCCAGCTTCAAAAAAGGGCAACCATATGTTACTAGAAACGCAATATATCAATAAGTCTTCAAGCATATCATTGTACAGGGTGGCCCATTCAGACCAACGAGGTATATATTCCAAGACTAATTGCTGCAAAATATTTTCGCGCGTCTGACATATCCGCCAGCGAATTTTTTAACTCGGTTTCTATGAAAAAAAGGGGCTATAAATCGTAGTGTAGAGTTCTCCAGTCGATATACTGTTTTTACGACATAATGCGGTGTTTAATTTTGGTAATTTTTTATGAAGGTCTAATCGAAGGCCTACCTCGCTTGGGTTTTTCTTTGTAATCGTCAATAAATAGATTCGCAATTCCACAATGACGTTCCAGAATCGTACTTCAGTACTTTGTGCATACAAATGCTGAAAGCTGATGGATTTATGTAGTTTCGTCGGTGAGATTCCTCCATTATTATTAGTCCATGCAGTGAAAAATCCATTCTTACTTTAAAATGTTTATTACAAATATAAAATGGCACACTGAGTAGTGTAAACCAATTTAATAACAGTAAGTTCGTAATTACAACAGGGGAAATTGGAAATCGAGCTACCTCAAGTAGGGACTGTTTTAGGAGGATTTATATAAAGCACACTAATATGAATTAATATAACAGTTTAATCAAAGAAAATTTCCCTATTCTTAAAATACAACAGTCCGCACGGCACGGTTTTTGTCAGCTAACATCTTAAATATGGCCCTGGCTTGCGGTACACGTGCTGAAAAGATCGATCCCTTCCGCTTTACAATAGGAGGGTCTTAAACTCCGAAGTGAAAACCATAAAAAGTTGTAAAAACGGTATATCGTTCGGAGAACTCTATTTGCTTATTTTACCAGCAGGTGGATTTTTCTTACATAATCGCAAAAAACATATAATTTTCTGAAAAAAGAATAAATGAGCTTTTTATTTCATTAGATATTCAAATAAGTGCTCAACCACCCAGGGAAAACCGTATCTTCATTTTTTTATGCCAACCTGAAATAGCAAACCGCGTTAAGCAAAAAAGGTAGAACACAGAAGATTTGTGTCATCAAGTAACATGAAATGTGAGAGCAGAATATGTTATTCCGAGTATAATAATTAATAACACATCTGTTGAGAGCTGAAAAAATGCAGTACTGCACATTTCTTCTTTTCTCCTTTCTTTTCTTTAGAATTAGGTGTATCTACGCTTGGCGCTTTCAAATAAATTCTATGAAATTTTTTATTATTATATTATCGCTGTTAAATTGAGGCCTGAGCAGTATCTAGAACTTCTAGATGGCTGCCCTAACAAGGCCTATTGTTGAACATTATTTCAGTTATTCAACTTTGGTTATGTAATTATTTCTATGTAATTTTGATGGTTATAACAATAAATGTATTATTATTATTGTTATTATTATTTTGAAAATTGAAAAGCCCATTGTAATTATTCTTATCGTTTTTCTATTAGTACTAATATGATCTTATTCTACCTAACTAAATAAACATAGTATAATATTTAATCTGCCTAAACTGTGTTAAAACATCTTAAAAGTGCGCCCTACAATATGATGTTCTACCCTACAATACCGTCGGTCAAGACGATATACTTTGAAAAGAAGTATACCCTGGCTTCAGGTAATACAACTGAGGTATGCGATTACTGTCAGCAATTAGAAAAATTACAATTTCTTCGTTGCTTTTTTAGTCATATAATTTCTGAGGCAAAATTTCTGTCTGACTTTAATGAAGTTTACAATAGAACGAAATGTATTTTTGACTTTTTTTTTTTTTGGTGGGACGAATTATAATTCTTGTCTCCATAATTTTAATTTTCCAGGCTCACGGTGTCGGGCTTAACGACCTTTTGGATCAAATTATAATTATTAAAGAATACAGTTCGCGTTTTTACAAAAAAAAAAACTTCGTTAAGGATTCGTCCGTTACTAATGCTTAGCTTAACTAATTAGCTTTTTACGGTCTACGAGGACGATTACTGCGTTGTTCGCCCAAGTGAGATTTTAATTAAAACGCAATTCAACTTTCGAGAGAGCAAACATACTCGCGTGCAGTAATTAAATTATTAAAATGTATTATGCCGCCTAGTTCAGAGTTCGAGCTTCTGCTTCAACGTTTCGTTTGATATTAAATGCCTTCCGCCATAGCCGTGTATTTAATGCTTCCGGTGGGACGGGATTTTGAAGTGGATACAGGCGGTTTGTCATCGAAGGGTTTCCTCAAATCCAGCACACTATACCTCGCTGGGGCGAATTACATCCAAAAGAGACTCGACAAGCCCTTTAAATTTATGGGCCAACGTATAGAGCATATTTTAAACGTTTGAGAGAACTGTAAGTTTCCTTCGTTACTCCTCCAGAGTGCAGGTTTCATCTGGAGGAAATTCTGCAGAACGGAACCCATGCCACTGGCTACGAAAATGCAACGCAATCAGGAAGGAATAATTATACTAAATGAATACTTAAATTATGAACAGAACACAATAGAATAGTGCTGTTTTCTTAACCGAGCATGTAAGATATTAAATATATATATAAAATCATTTCAAAATCTCGAAAATTCTGATTAGTTTCGGAGATTTTTGGGAAAAACCGAAAATCAGCAATTTAATTTGATTTTTTTCCGACATTTTAAAAAGAATGAAAACAAATGACACTTTCCACTTGGAAATTGACATTATTTTCGGTTTTGCGTAAATCATCATCATAATTTTTTTAAATACAGACCTGCAATTTCTATTTAATATTGAATAAATGTCAATAAAGACAATTTTACGCAAAAAAATTGTATTTGTATTTGTTAAATATTAAGGGTTTTAATTAGATTTTACTTCGGTAACTAATTATTACACTAGCAAAAAATACATTTTGTTGTTGCCACCATAACGATTGCATGATGATTGGGTCGTTATCAAAGTGATTAAAAATATAACTTCACTAAGTTGTTGGTGTTGTCGCGGATTCTCTATGAACTAGTAATGTTCACTATGCTTATTAACCCGTAAGTTGTAAAACTTCATTCGTCGTCACAAATTATTTTAAATAAAAAGTCATCATCTGCTACGAGCTGATTTTGGAGCCAATTTTAGAACTCAAGCCACCTAGTTTCATCGGCAAGTCTAAATTTTTCACCTAAGTGGATTTTGTGGGGATGGCAGTGGTTTGAATCTAATGTCCTCCATTAGAAATTTAAATTATTACTATAGTCCAATGAACAAATGTCTTATATCTCATTAGTCCCCACAATAATTTAAATTAGCTAAGATATTATTCATGTGGGAAATAACTTTTCCACAAATAACATTTTATGCCAGAGCATTGATCTTGTGTCTCATAAAGAGCCGTTCTGTGACGCTTATAGTTTTGGTTAGTTACAAGTGTAAGTATAATTTTTTCTCGAAGGTTTAGGTATATCGTTCTCAAGCAATTTGTGCAAAAAAAGACCTAAATCCAATTTTAGTCCGTTCGGCATGTTAATCCACCCAAAATACTCAGCTTACCGGATAAATTATCTTTCAATTTAAAATTTGAAATAAAACGTATGCATGAAATTTGAATTCTCTGTAGCCTACCTCTGGACTGAACATCAAAATATGGGCTATAGGCAATATCAGGGTAATTATAGTGTGAGAGAATTAAATAATCACATAGGTATTTTTTATTGACTGGTCGTTTATCTATTTGTTTTTATACGACATATATCTTTGAACTTTGGCTAATAGCATCCAAGGAGTCATTTTTGAGAAAGACTTCTCTTAATAGTGTGGATCTCATACCATAGTTCTCTTACCATTTTTTCTAGCGTCAAAAAGCCTGTTCTATAAACGCTTAAAAAAAACAGCAAATATATATTAATCCATGCGTCCAGAATTAGCATTGTTACGGGCGCCGATGCCAATGCTGCACCGTATATGGGAGGCAAATGTGAACAAGTTGACAGATCGAAACTGTAAACAGGCAGATAAATAACCATCCGAGCAATTTGCATTCGAAATTCATTGCTAATTGTTCGGGCAATTAATAGTATAACGTTAATCGTTCTGAGCGGCGCGGTTTACCCTGTATAATTTCGTTCGAGGAATTGTCGGACTCTGATATTATTCGGCATTGAGCACGTGCTTTCCGTTTGGCCCCGCTGACTTCAAAAGGTTTTGAACTTGGTCTGTAGATTTTTTTGTGAGAGGTTCTTCTGTTTGAAATGGTAAATTGCAGAGTGCTAACATTTTTTTTTTAAAGGAATGATGCATTTTGCCTTTTTTTTTTGTTCTGTCTCCCTGAAATTATCGAATTCGAATTATCGAAAAATCGATGAAATCGAATTTTTCGACAGTATACGCGGTTGACAATGAGACTTATATCTCGGTCCTAGGGGACCCCCATTGCTACAGAAATGATCAATGCCGATTTTTTTTTTATTTTTTTGACAATCCATTCTCCGCTTCTCTGTTCTCCGTTTCCCTGTGGACGGGGCATTAAATTGCGATAACTTTCGAACGGTTTCACCTACGGCATTCAAATTTTGCTCGTTTTAAAAAGTCCACAAGATACATACATTACTAGAAAATGGTTCCGTTCAAATCACGGTTTCCATCTTTTTTTGGTTTTTTGTACTGTTTTTTGGACATTGCTATGAAACAAGATAAGCGTCCCAAATTTGAAAAAACAATTTGTCCAAGATGGTACATGCGATCAAAAAATTTCTTTAACCAAACGACGCGCAAGATCCGGACCAAATTGATCCGGACCAAATTGAGCTCGCTTTATATTGATAATTGACCATAACTAGAAGGCTATGATTACGTTGTCAGTTTCTTTCATAGTTCTACATAGCCCGTATGTACAGCCAAAATTTTTGCATTTAAGGTTTTCACATATTGTACAGGGTGTTCGGAATATTCTGTGCTATATTCTAAAACGTCATAGGTGTCATCGACTTCAAATTTGGCAAGGAAATAAAAGTCCCTATGTACATCTAAACAGTAGAAATTGAGCGTTGTGAAATATCACAAAATATATTTTTTTAAAAATTGAAAAACTTTCTTTGATTATTTTGTCTTCCAGAAAAACATGATTTTCTCAATTTTTTCAATTGTGGACAAAAATCTAAAAACCGTGAGAATTGTACTTTGTGGAAATAAATTATTAACCGCAAATCAAAATTCGTAAAAAATATGGCCAATCGGTTCAAACAGTGTTATAGGCCGCATCAAGAGTAACAATTTTTGTATTTACGGGTTTTGTCTATCACACACGCTGCTCGAGATATTTGAATAAATCCATATGAAAATCGCTGATTCTCGCGCCCAATTTAGACGCGATGACGTCATTGACATTGACGGCGGACTGCATAGTTTCAGAAAGAAATTATTTTCTTGAAAACCATTTACTTCATCGAAAGAATTCTTGGACCAGAAAACGTTTGAGATCCAGGGCTAAAACCTTTTTCGGGAATTTTTTCAATTATGTGCAGGGTGTGTTGATTATGGATAAAAAATCAAAAATACCCTGAAAATTGCCATTTTCGTGTGTAAATTATTAGCCGTTAATGAAGAACTATAAAAAAAGAATTATTTGGTTTAAACAGCATTGTATACTGTAACGAAAGAGTTCCAGGCTTCGTCGATTATACAGGGAGTTCGAGATACTTAAAAAAATATCATTGCAAATACCTGTTATTTGGACAGATTACAACGTTTATCAAAGTTTGCCGTGACTTTGAAGTTCGGCGAGACGTAAAAGATGCTTTATACAGGGTGTATGCACAATAAAATTACATCGATTTTGCGAAAGTTCCATAGCGGTCCGCAGGAGCACAATAGAAAAACAATGCTTTCCTCTAGCAAAAGAAACCGCGAAACGGCAATACAAAGCTGCTTCGCGCTACGCGCTAAGAACTTGAACCGCCCAGGGACGATTTTTCGAAAGCAACCTTGTTATGTACGGGGTGGAACATCGAAAACGAAACGAAGGATAAACCCTAAGCAGTTTAATATTTCTCAAAACTTTTTTTTGGAAGTATTTTATAGCAAAATGAACTTAATTTAAGGTACCAATTTTACATTACAAAGATGTGAATCAAGCATAAATCAAAAAAGAAAAATGATGAAAAAAACAATATTAAATATAGAGGACTGATTAACAATCTTGGCAGTTTCCTGTAAGAGATATTTTTAAATGAAATTTAAAAGCGCAATGAGAGATATTCTGGAATTGGCTAATCTGAGGCTATTTAGAAAACCAACCAAAATTTATAAAATCTGGATTTTCATTTCAACACGTTCTTGGTGGTGTGTATTTTATGCCATAAATGTAGATATTAAACAAGAGTGGATATCCAACTACTTACAAACAAATGATTTGCTGAAAATATTGAAAATGTTGACTTTTCCCCAGTTGCTGTTCTTCAATTATACTAAAACATACTTCATCTCAATAAACTTTCACCCATTTATTTTTTACTAGAGGATCGGCAGAAGTTGAGGATTCAAGATTTAGTTTTGTTTAGTTTTGGTTCTGAACGTAGCCTTTAAATATTCACTACCAGCTGAGCTTTGATATGTGGTTAACAATGCATCAGGTCATTGTTCCTCAACAACAATCGTTGTTGATGTATTTGTTTACACCATAATAATTTCCTCCTGAGATTCTAGAATGAGTTCGGGCGAATGAACGCTGAACTTAAAATGCACCTGGTACATTGCAATTGAAATACAAATATTCATCAAAAGCGTCAGTAGGTAATAATCATATTGTCCTGACCTCTCATTCGATGGTCATACAATTCCTTATAAGTGGTAAATAGATGCGGATTTTTCTTTATAAATAATAGATTTTTTAAGATAAGAGGACATGTAAGAATTTTCAAGTCTCGAAAGGCATTTTTACAGTCCTCCAAGTCCACTTATTGCTTTTGAATTTTGAATTGCTTTTCGTTGTAATCTGAACAAACGGTGCCTACCACCAGCATGGCCCCATATTATGATCGCATATAGCAGGTGTGAATGAAAAGGTGCAAGATATGCAGTCCTTAACACACCAGGGGAAACATTTTCGGTCAAGCTTCGAGGCAAATACAAATTTTTGGTCAGTTTCTGAGCAACAAAATCTATATGGGAGTCCCACTGAAGTTTTAGGTCAATCTAGATGCCAATAAATCTGGTATTTATTTTATTAACATTAACAGTACTTAAATTTCGCATGGAAAAACCACTCTGTTTTACCATTATTTAAAACTAATTTATTTGCACTAAACCAGTGTTCAGCCTTTTCCTGTGCGATCCTGAAACTCTCCAACGTGTCTTCTAATGAGTCCCCAGAAAACAGACACAGTGGTGTCATCACTCCGGAGTACTTAATCACCTGACATCTATTGCTAAGGTAAGATTGCATCAAACTAAGACTGCTATTTGAAAAATTATAATTATTATGAAAAATTTAACTTGGGCCGAAGAATTCCACGATTGACACAGTCGAAGGCTTTAGTGATTATTATTAAAAATGAAAAGTGTTGGCTTGAATAGTTTAATTTATAAGTTTTGTGAGAGGCAGTAAGATTTCATTCTTGACAGACTCTTTTAACCGCGTGTTTATGCCAAATACGTCTGGAGTATTTTTATTTTGGAGACTATTTATGATACCCTTAATTTCATTAAAACTAAGTTCAGCAAGACTAAAATGAGATGATGGGATCTATATTGGACGCAGTACCCTTACTTACAAGAGGCTGAGCGATATTTGCAAAAGAAGTGTTAAATTCATCAGCGGTTATGATATCTGATGAGGGCTTTCCTGTACGTGTTGTTAGTTGATGACCTTATCAAATTATCATTGGCTTCGATCTAAGCTTTACTTCTTGTAGCTCGATACAGCTTTTTATATTCTTTGTATTGATGTTTAAGGAGAATATTACTGCTGTTGTCTCATAGCTTGCAGATTGTCATTGAACCAACATACATACGATGATCGAATATAAGCAGATTCCAAGTCACCCATAAAATTACTAAATTTATCACTTACGTTTAAATTGTTATCTAAAATAAAATCCCAACCTGCATCTTACATGGTACTGTGAAATGTTTTTTGGATTGTTGCAAAGTGTCAGGCAATAACTATTCATCTATATACTCTTAGAAACCAAGACGTATATTACTATTATTTGAGTAAAATACACACCTCATCGATTGGCTGCTTCTGGCACTCATTCTGATGGTTGTTATTGTACGTGGACTCGTTATCGTCGAGGTAGCTGGGCAGGCTGCCGCCGCATTTGCTGCCATCGCCCGCCTGCCTGCCGCCTTTGCTGTTGCAAATGCTGCCGCTCGACTGGGATCGACGTCCAGACAGCCCCTTGCTGGAGTGCCTGCTGACGTTGGCACCCATACTCACATGGTGATCGTAGTCGCCACACCGGTCTCGCTTATCGCTGCCGCATGGTACGTCGTCATCGTCCGCTTCCAACGACGAAAGATGACGCGCCAATCGCAGCAAGTCACAGTCGGTCACTTGGGGGGCGGCGCCTCTGGCTTTCGGGGCTCGGATTATGTGACCTGAGGAAAAATATTCGGGTATTAATTTGGTGCTGAGAATTTCGAGGACCAAGTGAAATAAAATATTCAATGCACTGGTATACCTTATCCGAGAAGCACGTTAAAATATATATGTCGGCGTCCTTAGTTTTAAGTGGTCGATATTTTCCCATATTTCGTTTTGGGTGTTTGGAATGTTAATTTTTGTCTCGCATTATTTATCGGTCTAACCTAAACAGTTGTAATTCTGTAGTTGGTAATATTGTGGACCCATGGGAAACCCACTTTGGTTAGTTTTTGTTAGTTTTTCTTAAGTGAACGCGAATATTGCCTGGCTTTATAAAAGCACTGGTTAGATCGGATTTAGAGTTTAGTTTATTTGTGATTAACTGTTTTATAGTTGATCTAGCGGGTCGCGGATAGTTAGATTCCCTTCAATAATCAATTAAGTGATTATAAGATTTATTTGTTTTAAGCACTGTGTTGTGCATTTTTTTAATATGTCCAACAAGTCTAATCGTATGTCGCATCACCATCAGGTTACTATTTCTATTTTATTATATAATTATTTAATATTTCTTACGATCTTTCCCATATTCCCTGAATAATTCCGCGTATCCTTGTTTCCTACTTAATATTTGAGCACGTTTTTAAAAAATTCGTAGTAGGACCTTCACTTTAAAGGTTAATGTTGTTGTTGTTAATGTTGGGATAGAATATACTACTTAGTTGCAATTTGCAATATATCTTCTTTTATTTTTGTTTAATAAACGAACAATTCTACTTTAAACTACATTAAAAAGCAGTCTAGCCACACTAAATGAGTCTTTTAAACTTCAGCAGCAGTGACTACCATACCAAGGTAATTTACCACTTCTGCAGGGTATAAAATATATAATAATAATTAGAAACGGAAGAAAATAATTGAAAAAATCATTTTTTCCTAAACTGTCCGTTCGCGTTTTAATAACAGTTCTATATACTATAAAAATGTGTTTTAAAAACCATTCACCACTTTTAAGAGAGATCGACAATCTGTGGCGACTAGAAAAGGTCACACTTCAAAAACAGAAAACCATAAATTTTTTCTCAACACTATATGACTGTATGACGGATTTTGCAGAAGCTGTGACATTGATAGTTTTAACTTCTCATTTAATTAGTTAGATTCCTCAACTCAAAATCTCTAGTATAAGTATTATTATTATGCTTACCTTTAATTTAGCTTATTGTATTGTATTATATCTTTATTTTTAATTTATTTTATTTAATAGATTGCAATTTCGAAGCAATGATCTCCGTGAAATATCTGCAATTAAGTAGCATAAAACCATAGACAATTGTTAACAACTATTAAACGAAGGAAAACAGCCGTAACTTGGCTACATTTTTAGACACGACCAGTACGGTACCAGTAGTACCGTAGAAGAAGAATTGGAAGAAATTCCATGAGCATGAAATATCAGACAGTGGATCGGATTAAGAAGAATAGAAAATGTTGTCAGGGCAGCCAGGGACTGCGATCAATTCAAACATGTTATCGCCAACATTCATTGAGTGGAGAGGCAGCTTGATTAAGCAGATTATCCAAAGAAATTTTCATACATTTTTCAAATCGTAAAGTTAGCAATTAAATATCCGCAGCCAATAGCGAACAAGTTTATACAAATCATAATATTGTTTATTCAAAGCTGAATGCCAGATACCACCAAAGTATGTTGGATTCCATACAAGCTGGCTTAAAGTAAAGGGGTTTCAAAGAAATGATGTGCAAAATGGTCAGCGAGAGATCCGCAATTAAGTAGAAGAAACTTTTGAAACTGGAATCATCAATTAGAACCCTGTGTTGCTCCTGAACTCATTATGAAAAAAAAGCAACCTGACCAATAAGAGATGATTTTGTGAGGCTTCAAGTTTCTTGGACTGCTAAATTGGTACAAATTTTAAATGTCGATTTTCCTTTGTTTTATTTTACACGCGCTCCGCTAATTACACGCGAGACAAATTTCTTCGGCGAACACGTGTTACCATTAATTATAAGAAAACTCTATTCAGCCATCAATTATCGCGAGGCGCTCTCCCAATTAGCGACACAATAAAGGGTCCGGAGAAAATCGCATTTCATGCACAACTTGGCGGGAATTCTCGCACCGCTATCGGTGTCACGGCCAAGTCTAAAGACAAGACGTCGCGACAAAACAAAAAGGAACTGTTTACTGTCAGCCGTATCGTCAGCGACGCGTAGAGAAGAGCAAATATCGTTAAATTAAAATGCATTTTAAACAGTCGCAGGCCGTTAAACTCGCTTCTAATGGACACAAGCGGCGAATATACATGGTCGTCTCACATCTTGCTCAGGAATAATGAACAAATATCGAACTGCAGTTCTAAGAACGTCATAGTATCCCTATCCATATTGACAGCAAACTATTGTCATCTTCAATTGACATCAAAAATCACGCCCTTTATGAAAACCATTTGAATTAGTGACCTTTACCTGTTTAAGATTGTTTTCATTTTCCTGGAGTTTTTTTTCATAATTTATAGTCCATCGAACCAGTTTTCTTCCACTGCTACTCATACCACTCAAATTAGGTGCATTTCTATGCCTCACGCCTTATCTGTTTAGGATGTTGGCGATCATCATCGTTATTCGAACTTTATTGGCAGTACATCTGAATAACTCGGTGGAGGGAGCGCTATACCATTTGCGAAGGTTTGCCAACCAGGAGATTCTCCTTCTACCCGGGCCTCATTTTCCATCTGTTTTGCCCTGCATGATGTTTTGTAATAGGCGATATTTATTTTCATTTCTCATTACGTGCCCAAAGTATTCAAGTTTACGTTTTTTAATTGCGAGTAAGAGTTCATTATTTATTGTGTGATCAGTCCAATGTATCTTCAAGATTCTTCGGTAAATTCAAATCTCAAAAGCATTAATTCTTTTCTTCATAGCTTCCGATGTTGTCCAACTTTTCACTCCATACAGAAGCACCGGATAGATGTAGGAGTTTAGTATTCCTTTGTTCAGCTCCAAACTGAGGTCTCTGTTGGTAAGTAGGTTATTCATTGTAGTGAAAGTGCTTCGAGCATTTCCTTGGCGACATTTGATCTCTACAGAATAAGTGAGTTTCTCAACCCATTCGACGACTTCGTTATTGATGAGCAGTTCTGTAGGAGTTCTCTGGAGTTTCGCTGATTACCATGTACTTTGTCTTTCTGGCATTAAGTTCTAGACCATACTCATTGCTGGTAATTTTTAGAGACCTCACTAGTTCTTGTAGGTTCTGCAGACAGTTAGCTATCAAAACTGCGTCGTCGGCGTAATGGATGTTGCTTATATTTTGTCCATTTATTTTTATTCCACTCCGAATTCCATCCAACTCTCTCCTAAAAATGTTCGCAGAATAGAGGTTGAATAGCAGAGGCGACAGTACACATCCCTGTCTTACTCCCCGACGCATTCCTACTGGCTCGGAGTATTTATACCCTATACGCACAACTACCTTCTGTCCCCAGCACAAGTTGATGCTAATGTCCTAATGTATCGTTTCCGATTCGCTCCAGAGATTCCTTCATTTTACCGTGTTGACACCTATCGAACCTTGTACTGCAAACGTCACGGGTTCCGAGGCCGTTGCAAAACTCAAATTGAGTATCACTCATGTTCGACTCCCATTTTTTGTAGATTAGGTTGTGAATAATTATGAGGAACACCTTCGACACATGGCTCATTAGACTAATTGTTTTAAAATCTTCACAGTAAGTCAAATTATTAGAATTGACTTAGATGCTCATTCATTTGTTTTAGTAAATACACATTTGTGATGCTATTTTGATTCATTTAAGAGTGAACAGAACATACCTGACTATCTTCAATTTCTTTATTAAACACACCATTTCACCTAATGTTTCCCATAACGGTTAGTTGTTTCAACTGGGAATACTGTCTAAACACAGTAAAACCAGCCACTCACAACTAAATCACTTTATATTTATTTAACTCCAAATCTCAAAGAGCAGATTGGTGCAGGATTAGTTTAAGGGCTATCTGCAATTCACGTTTGAAAGTGCTATTGTATCTCTTGCTTGCCTATACTCAACTGTAGAGCGAGAATTTTCTTGAGGGCATTGGGTTTTATGAGATTTGCCTCGAGGTGTTCTTTAGAGCCAAAACACAGAAATGTACAAAGAGGATTCATCTCTACTTCTTACCAGGTTTTCAGACTGCAACTGTACTCAATTCCACAGATTTAGTTATGCTCTGGAGACTTGTGTCATCAACGCGTTCATTTTATGAATTCAGTTTTTCAAACATTGTTTGGTCCACAACTATCTTAGTTCTGTAAGACTGTTCAGGTCCAGTTAATGTTTAGGGACTTGAAAATATACTTGTGACACACGAACACGATCATTCTAGGTATTCAGCTCTTCACATTTCGTTTCTAAGACTCAGTTCCAGAAGACTGTTTAGATCCCATTAGTATTTCGGGACTTAAAAATGTAATTCTGACATCTAACACGATCATTTTAGATCTTCCGCTCTTCATACTTTGCTTGGGGCTATAACTGTCGAAGACTATACTCATTGTCACAGGTTCAGTTCGTGTTTGGGTACTTCAAAATATACTTGTGATATATAACACGATCATTTTTGGTTAGTTTCCACAAGACTGTTTAGGTCAAATTAGTATTTCAGGACTTGAAAATATACTTCAGCTCTTCACACTTCGTTAGGGCTTGTAACTGTCGAAGACTATACTCAATTTCACAATTTCACAATTCCAATTTGTGTTTGGAGCCTTGAAAATACAGTATCATTTTAGGTATTCAGCTCTTCACACTCAAGTATTTTGAGATAACATTTAGTTAAATGTCAAAAGTAAAACCTTTTGATCCTTTTTGGTTTTCCGTTCTCAAAATTATTTATCTGACCCTGGGTAATTGAACCTATACACCGAATGTGATCGACTTTCTTTCATGCGTGGCAGCTTTCGTTGGATTTCATGGAAAACTTCTCGTATATTCTTTCGAATCCAAATTGGGATTCGGATTAACGAGGGTTACGTTTTACGTTTCCGTATAAATCCGCTACTCCGCTGTCTATTTTTATTTTATTTGCCGAAACGAAATCGGTGCATAAAAATGTGTGGCTCGTAAAAATATCTATCCGCCTTTTTGTTATTAGAAAAATAATCAGGAAATGGATTTGTTTTTCCTTCGGTTTTTCTGTTTTATTTTATTTTAACCTTTTAAATGGTTTCCTGCACATAGTGCAAAACATTTCCGTGTAAATTATTTTAATTATTACTATTAGAGTATCACGAGTAGGTCCAAGAGTTCAGAAGCTAAACCTTTTTTTCGTGTTTTTTTGATTTTTCTAATAATAAATAGGCACTTTTTACATAGGCGTATCGGTCAAAAATCCACTGGGATAGTTTCCAATGTCAAAAAGCGATTCCCATTTCGCATGTTAGAACGGCAAAGCGGAAAAGTCATCAAGATCCGGGCGTCCTTAAAGCTTCCGGAATTTAGGGATTAAATTGTGAATGGAGGTCGGAAAAGTCTGGGGAAATGATTTATGCATCGTCCCGATCGCTGAACTCAATTTTTTGGTCTGCGGATAAAATCTTGAATGTGATGGATGCATTTTGATAACGCGGACGCGTAGGTTCAAATTTCCGTCATATTGCAACGAGTATTAAACGGAACGTTATTAAATGTGCTCCTGTAAATTCCGCATTCTTCGTCTGGTTTATTGCAGAAATAACTTTTTTTTTTCATATTAAGCAATTTTCAGTGTCTCTGGAGTAAAGTTTTTAAATTTGATTTACAATTAATGATTTTTTATTTCAGGACTGGAAGACTATTTTAACCATTTTTCTGATTGCAAGCTCAAAATAGTATCCAGTGTCGAAAGGAAGCCTTGACTTTATGTCAAAAAAGTATTTAAGGACTTGATTTTAACTTAGATTCATCGTTCAATTTTGAAATGTTTTTTTTTGTAGCTTAATTGTTGAATTAACTTTTTATTTATTATGATGTTAGTGTTTAGTTAACCGGTGTACGTATTTTGCATTTCTTTTCATTTTTCATAGAATGTTTTATTTTTAATTATCAGGAAAGATACGTCTGAGAGGTGTGTTCAAAAAGTAAGGTGACTTTTGTAATTGTGGGCAATCTTTGATTTTTTTTATATTGATATATATGCCCCTAACAGTTTAAGTCAGTTTACTTTTTTTTATGAAATAGAAGCGTTAGACGTATTTTGTGTGCTCGGCGATATTCTGCCGTAAAAAAAAATGAGACAAAGAAATTGAATAACATTTGGTGTGCAAAATGGAATATAGTGCTGCAAAACACTGGCATGTCGTGAATATTGAAGAAGAGATACAAACGATGTTGAAAAATCTGAAATCACTATTAGAGAAGTGGCTGAAGACGTCGGCATCTCTGTTAGCTAGTGCCATGCAATTTTTCCCGAAGTACTGGGCAATTTCGAAATTTTTGAACACAGGGACCGTCGAAGGAGTTCGGCTAAGAACTGTTAAACGACATCAATGGTGATTCTGATCTGCTCAAAAAGCCACAACTAGTGAAGAATCATGGGTATATGGTTATGGCGGCGAAACCAAAGCCCACTCGTAATAATGGAAGAACCCAGAATCGCCAAGACAGAAAAAAGCACATCAAGTTCGATCAATTGTCAAGGTTTTGCGTACTGTTTTTTTCGATTATCGTGGCGTAATAAATCAAGATCTTTTACCGCAAGGTCTTACGGTCAATAAAGAGTATTACCTTGAAGTTATGCGCCGTTTGCGAGAAGTAACAAGACGACAACGTTCTGAATTCTGGGACAACAATTCATGGATTGCTTGTGTATAACTTTTTGGCCAAAAACAAAACCAGAATCATGCCTCAGCCACCATATTCAACAGATATGACCCTCTGCGACTTTTTCCTGTTCCCAAAACTTAAAAGTCACCTTACTATTTGAACACACTTCGTATAATAATAATAGTGCACCAATATTTTGATAGATTTTTCTATTATATTTTAAATTGTTAGCTTTGTGAAAATAAATATTTTTGTTACAATTTTGTGTGTTATTAAAATTAAATATCGAAATATTGACCAAAAGTGTTCGAAACATTTATTTACGTGATCGCGAACGAAATTACGTCGCAAACAAACATCGGCGTGTACATAAAACGTAAAAATAAACATCGTCCCTGCCCGGTCCTCCACACGGAACGAAAACACCTTATAAATTATCCCGGAACGGCTTTCCTAAAGCCAGACAAACGCGCAAAATTCCAGCGGCAATAAACTTAAACTTTAAGCAACGCCGCATCTTTCCGCGCCACCAAACGTGTACCGGCGAAATGAAATATTTAAATTTAATTCTTTTCGAACGACATAAACAACGGAGAAGTTGATAGATAGGCGAAACGAAAGGGGGGAACCTGACAAAAGAAACGGGAAATACGGCATATGGCCTACGTTTCCTAAAAAATTAATTATAATCGTGAAAGAAAATAAAATACAAGAATATACCTTTTGTTTGTTGTAAAATTTCCGACTATATTTTTAGAAATTCATTTAAAATGACATCGAAAACAAATGAAACACTAGAAAAATTGAAAAAAAAAAACTAAATATAAGGCATAAATAAAATAATACAATACAATCAGGTAATAATTAATACGTGTTTGTGAAAATTCACACAGTTTTTCGACGACATTTTCCGAATATGGGTGGTTTAGAAAAAATACAGGCCATTAAAATCCAAATGCTTTTTTGCTAGTCACAATCTGTGACATTTTCAGCGCAAACGTCGTCAGAGTTTAAACAAATATTTTTAGTCTAAGTCACCTTTGGTTTGGTTTCCATAGAAACGACTATTATTAAATTATATACTAATATGTACAATATAGCAAAATAAAATTTAACGCTTAACAATTTTCAAATAATGCTTATTGATTGGGCCTTTGATTTAACTTTTTTCGATTTTTTTCTTTAATAAATTGGAATATTAAAAAGGTAAAAGGGCACTTGCTAAGTTCCACGACTTATAAACAAATGCTCACAACGTTTCCTTTCAGACCAAGCGCACAAAATCGACCGTTAACACCTTCAGGTTGCGAAATTTATCACGAAAAGAATATAAAATTCAAAATCGGCCATTATCGGTGGGGGTACATCGTCCCGGGGCACGGCAATTAAAACTTAATTTAAAGACTTTTTCGCCTGGCGATTTAATTTTCCATTAATATTGTTATGGAAATTAAGTCCCGTAAATCTTTTCAGAAGCAATTTTACGTAATCTATATACATTAGCCGGCTATTTATCATCGAAATTATGCAGTTTTACTTTGGAACTTTGCACGCCCAGCCCCGTTGGGTTCAAAAGTCGGCCTCTTGCTAGCAAACCGGAAGGGGGCGTTTTAAACCACCGTCGACGGCGGGAGGTTAATTAAATCGTATCATAGATCCGCAGCATAAGCTAATTATTCGGTGTCATTTTTTTCAATCAGTTCCTCAATGGATTTGCCGTCCGTATGCAGCTTTTGCTCTTTCAACGTCATTTAACAACGGCTAATCAAGCGTGAAATGAAGTTTCTCTTATTGGCAGGGAACTTTTTTTAACGTCCTTTTTTTTAATTACACGCAATGCCTCTGCTGCGTTAAAGCATCGTGAGAAATAATTATTATTAAATTTACGTCTTTGAATGGAACAAAATTAATTTTAAAAATAAGCGGTTTAATATTTATTTATATTACATAAAATGTCAAGATAAAAAACCACGACATTCAGCATAAATTTGGTTTCAAATTCGTTAAGTCACTGTTAGTAACTTATTCTAAGATATTTTTAATAATATTGCATATTTTATGGTCTGTTTTCATTTTTCAATTTTTTCTGGAAGCTAGTCTAGTAGTTTCTTACAGTAAGTCCCTTGTACTATTACATTTCATCATTCATCTGAAATATATATGAAAAGAACAAGATAAAAAAGTCACAAAACTGAAGCCTCTTCATTTTTTCAAGTTTTGGTTGTTTTTTTATTCTTAGTTATTAGTTGATGCTGTCTTATTTTAAATTTCTGTTTTTAAATTTGGCGAAGTGAGTAGATTAACAAGTGTTACTTTAGTTTTGCCAGTAAACAAAATTATTTACTTTTAAATGTTTTTCAATATGAATTTTGTTATTTCATGAAATGCATGAAGTCTTATTTTGTGTAGCAAATAATAATAATAATTAGTACAAGAACGTTCAGCCCTAAACTGATATAATTTTCTTTTCACATTTTTATCTTGTTTGACTCGAAAAGCAACGAATAACTTCGTAAACTAAGGAATGGCTTTTAAATTGCGAAAAATGAGAAAACAAAAAAATCTGCTCCATACTTTAAAATACCCAACAACGCACTGATCCGGCCTTTAAACCGAATATTTTTAGATTTCGCACGTTCTGGTGCTCTCTCTCCATCTCTTTCTGGTTGATGTCACCTTAAAAGGTCAGATTAACTTTGTTTTAAAAATGTGAAATGGGTTTAAATCGCAAAAAAGCAAAACATTTTCCGAACTTAAAATAGACAAACCTTTTAAATATCTCTCTCTCTCTCTCTCTTTGAACCGTATTAGGGAATATTTGAATTCAACAGAGTGGTAGTGGAGAGAGTGAGGGAGGGAGAAGGGGCAGGGAGAGGGGGGGAGAGAGAGAAAGGGAGAGAAAGAGAGAAGAGGATAGAGTGTGGGAGAGAAAGGGGGGGAGAGAGAGAGAGACAGGAAGAGAGAGGGGAAGAGAGAGAGAGAGAGAGAGAGAGAGAGAGAGAATAGGGTTAAAACAGAGAGGTTTAAAAACAGAGAACCTCTACTACTTTATTTATTTATTATCACAAATGATTAGGGATCTAGAACGAATATTAACTGCTTGACAATTTTCTATGCAAAGAGAGCTCCGGAATATAAACTTTTGTCTTTTAAGTACGTGAAAAGTATTTTCTTTTCTTTTTCTTTAGATAAATCCACCATTAAAGCTGTGGCACCTTTCCTTAAAGCTACTAATATTGTTTCACAGGTTCTTCTGTCTAGAAACGGAAATCTTTCGTAATATTATATTACATTACAAACCCTTTATTTTTTCAGGGTTAAGTTTTAACTAACCGTGAGTTATTTTGATAGTTATTTTGCGATATGCTTTTTATTCTTTCATTATGTTTTCTTCGCTTTTATGCCTTTCTGTCGTATTCTAAATTTTAGTTTTTAATTTTGGTTACTGGTTTGGTACTACATGAGTAAGATTTGAGTTGAAATACTTTTTTAATTCTTTTTGTGCTATTCAATAAAATTTTATTCAAATGCTTTTTTTCTCTTTGATGACTTCAGCTTTTTTATTACGAATTACTTTCCCAACGCATAAAAACAATAATTAAAATTCAGCCCTAAGCCAATTTTTTTGACCTTTTTTTTGGTTGGTCCGAAGTGCAAAAAATTCCAAAAAAAAATACTTATCACAACTTAACTCTGAAGGACCGAAAGGGAGAAGGGTTGAAAATTCCCCGTGTGTCACGCTAACTTGAGTTGGAACAACGGCGATGTTTGTTCAAGATTCGAGGCTGTTATAATATTATTGTTGTCGCGCATCTGGAACTACCAGTTTATGTTGAAAGTTTCACGGTTGGCGCATTTCATAAATCGTTAAATAAACGAAAAACGTTGCACAATGGCATGGGCGACAAAGACCTTTGGCTGAACGTATGGTTTTTAAACTTTTAAATCTTCTTCCCGCTTTAGAAAGAGCAAAGCCTATCTCTAAGAAGACATATCTAAAATTAATAAAGAAAGGTAAAGCGAGTTTCGAAGCCTTTGTGCATCGGAATCTTGAAAGTAAAAATAGCATCCCTTGCAAGATCGATAAACATATACCAGTGCCGTAGGACCTTGCGAAGCGAAAACCGATGCAAAATCTAATTGCGGGGAAAATTGTTTAAGTAACTATTTTGCGTACGCCGCTGGGAGAAGGTGGCGGCGCAATATGAAACGGCGTTAACTGTGGATTAAATTTCCGCTTGCTTTGAAGATCCATCTCTCGGGTTCTACTTTGGATAAATCTTCTCTGCGGAGCGTTCGGCTAACTCCGAGGACATGAGCCTGGACATCGAAGATTTGTTGAGAAATTTATGCAAGTTTGAAACTTTCGAGACGAGTAGGGTTTTTTATACTGACCACGATATAAAGGTTTCGTTATTAGTCGAATCTATGTCTCAAAAAAGTTGTTGAATCTTTACACTTAGGCTGTGGCAGAAATGTCATATTATATAAAACCACGAGCATCGACTGTCAAAAGTTTTATAAAATCATTACGTTAGTATACCGCGAAAACAATATTTATAATTTTGCTGAAATTAAAAGAATCATGGTAAAAGAGTACTTTATAATTGTGAATTTGTTCTTGGCGTTATTCTGCTTTGCGAGCAATTTTCGTCATTTGTAATATTATTTTTAACACAGTTTAATTAACTTAAAATCATAACAATGTAATATGAGCCTTGAAAATTAGTATTGTACAAATTTGAATATTTTCTTTAACGTGAATAAACCAAAGCTTTGAATTTCTGGATGATTATAATGTAATCAAACAAAAAAATACGAGTATCAGACGCAAAAAGTTTTACAAAAAAAGATTACATTTCTACAATATTTCAAATTTTGCAGAAATTAGAAACGAACATACATTATAAAAGAAAATTTGATATTTGTGGATTTATTCTTGAGATTATTCCCAGCTTGCAATTAATCTTTATTTCATTTTTATACATTTTTATATTTTATAATATTATTTTCAACGTAGTTAAATTGAAAATTAGTATTGTACAAATTTTAATATTTTCTTTTAAGCTGAATAAACTAAAGCTTTGAATATTTCAGTATGATCATAACGTTATAAAACAAAAAAACACGAATATGAACATGATAAAGGAAATTATGTATTTGTGAATTTATTTTTTTGGATTATTCTAATTTGCGATTAATTTTTATCATTTCTAACATCATTTTTAACGCAGTTAAATTAACTTAAAATAATAACATTGTGATACGCCCCTGAAAATTAATATTGTCAAACATAAATATTTTCTTTCAATGTAAATAAGCTTAAATTGGACAAAATCGGTTTTGAGTCATGATAATGTCAGAATACAACAAAACATTATTATCAACTGTTAAAAGTTTTACAAAAGATGCTTTGTGAGCATATTTTGCGCCGTCTAATTGCATTTTTAAAGCAATTTATTACAATATGACCTTGAAAATTGTTAACTGATGAATATTTTCTTTTAATGTAAATATTCCAAAAGGAACAAAACCGGTTTTCATTATTCCATGATCAGGATAATATTAGAAATCCATAAAACTGGTATTAATCATGTGGTTCAAATGGAAAGAGACTTGTTAAAATAAAGTTTTGTAATTGTGAATTTGTTTTTTAACATTGCTGCAATATGACTTTCTAAAATTGCTTATTGCAGAAATATCACTATTTCCTCTTGAATACAAATATGCCAAAAGTGGCCCCCTGATTTGGTATTTATTTTTCTTTTTAAATTTACGTCTTTATATTGAAAATAATGAAAAGGAATTTTCTTATATTAAAATCAGAAGAAAAACAATCATTCTCTAAAAACTTTTCAGCATCCAACTTTTTTTCTCGTCTCAAAAAAGCAGGTTAACCAATTTCAATAAAATTATTATGTTGACAAGTTTCTTAAATATTGATAAATATCTCATTTTCATTTTCTTTAACTTTAACGGGCTGTATCTTTTTCGGTATCCCTTTTTGGGACTCTCGAATTAGTTCGACTCAAGAAAAAATACCATCAACATAGACCATACATCTGAGTAGACGCCCGCTATAAGGAATAAAATTAGTGGTCACAAAATTGTTGAGTTTTTCGAAAAATAAAAAAGGACTGGAACCAATTATACAAACATTTCGGATAGATTTAAAGTCTCGCAACGAGGGCAAATAAAAAAAGGTCATCCCTTCCGGCGCGACTCTTATCAGTCATAAAGAAAATCGAATATCGATCAGCGATAAAACGAGAAATCGTTAACGCACGATTGGTCTCTGGAAATTAACGGCTTTCATACGGACGGACTACAATCGAAATTAATTTTATTGCACAGAGACCCCCCCTCATGTGCCAGGTTTAATTTTATCGCCCAGGTCGACTTCGAATTTAATTAATTTAAATTAAATTTTAAACGATATTTCCATTCGAACGCATAGCACGGTCCGGTCGGGCTTTACAGTGAAGCGTCGATTATCGCGATTTTGGCGAATCGGTTTTCTAAGGTCGGCATTCATTCATTGCTTAAGTACGAGCCGCTTCCGCATTTACGTTTCATAAACTAACTTTAAGCCCAGAACGGCACCTACCAACTGGGAAAAATGCATTCGATATATCTACAAATAGCAAAGTGCTGCATTTTCTGTACTTTTTCGAATTTATTTATTATTTAAGGTTCAAAAACGACGAATTTAAACACCTGTTTAAATTTGGTAAAGGTACCGTAATTCAAACTTTTTTGCTTGTTGTAATTAAATTCCTAGAGGAGCTAACTAACCGTAGTTTACTCTTATTGCCCACTTTGCACTTAGTTCTGACTAAAGTTCTACGCAACTTCCAATTTTCAAGTTAGCCGCGTAATCAGGCAGATATTAATATTAATAACACAACGATTAAGTGTTTGTTCAATTTCCCAACTCAGAAGAATAATTCAAATTCAATACCATCAGATAGAGTTTCTGGTGGTGACAATGGCTGGTTTCTGGACCAAAGAGGGAGATAATGGATATTGTGATTCGGTATCCAGATTTCAAATATGTTGGGGTCAATGAATATGTGTCTACTTATTTTATTATATCATTAAAATGTGATTAATGGACCTCCCCTGCAGCTAATCAAGATGTGAGATACAATACGTCCCGTATATAAAAACCGGAAATGTCATTGAACCTTTTGATGTCTTCAGCGGAGTTTGTAAGAAAAAATGGACACTATTATTGCAATTATATGAGCTGTGCTTCACAACATAGGTTTAAGAAGAGACAATTGGAATGATTTTGAGGACAATGTTCAAGATGATTTTTTACCAATCAGAATGATGATGCTGAATGAAGATTAAATTTTCAAAGAGAATTCATTCATCAGCATTGTGCACAATAAAGATATTTCTTGTGTACTACGTTACATTAATTGTGTTGTATTGTATATCAATATCTTTGGAATATTCTTTATTATTAAGTTTTATGACTATTAATATCAATTAATATTTTATAATAGTAATTCAACAATAAACAATCACAAACAATAAAAAATAGAAGGTTCTTTTCCCTCACCGAGTATGTTTTAACTGATCACAAAAAAATAAGTTCGTGGTTCTATATAACAAATGTAAGCAGTTAAATGCGCTGTCATTGGCTGTGTCCGGTTGTGTCCGGCTCGTAAGACTGCGCGCCATCTGGACGGTAGCATAGAGAACACATTAGGGAACGACAACGCGTTCGCCATGATAGTTTAAATTTTAATTCTGATCCTGTCGCTTGCTTTTATTATCTTGTGTTTAGTATCAAAAAGAAAGTTTTTTAAAAAGTCAATCTGATAATTTACTTTTAGTGGATATGTTTATGGTAACATTTTCGGGGTGTTAAAGCTAAAAGGTATGTTCATAGAAAATTTAGCCACTAGTTCTAAACCAATATAATATTGTAATCGGCTTAAACTTTTCTAGTTTTTGAAATTTAAGTGGTGAATCAAATAAAATGTAAATTATTCAACAAAAAAAAAAACAAAAAAGATTTTTTTTTAAGCCAGTGGAAACCTAAATACTAATTTTAAAGTATATTGGCAATGATAACCTGGAATTCTTTATTTTATGTAGATCAGGAAGCCATTCCTATGGAGACTGCAATAAGATGAGTGCAACCGAGTTCGAAGAGTTAAAAATGTTTGCACGATTAAGGCTAACGTGATGCCTGAACATAATATTAACAAAACACGACGGCCTTAATTTTCTGGTAGACGAATAAAAAGTTTATCTGGCGTTTTACGGGTTGTACTAAAACACAAAAGTAATTTTTTTTTGTTGCTTCCATTATTGCCATGTAAAGCACATAAATTCAAACTGGCGTAGATTAAATACAAACAAACATATACATGAGTTAAAAATAAACGCAAATAATATAATTCTCGGGCTATAACCCGAGAATAACATTACGATATGTCGCCGTATCGATCGAAAAGCAGCGGTATGACGTCACGATCATTCCCGCGCGTTTGGTGTCGTGTAAACTGAATATCCGGATGTCTTAACTTGAATTATTATTATTATGTACAACAAATGTGTTAAAGAAATAAAAAAAGTGTTCAAATTGCTCAAGGCGAAATCTGGGTTTAAAATGGCTAAATAAATGTGATGCGATTAAAGCCCAATCGGATGTACGAAATGTTCACACGGCTAGTTGGCTCCGTTAAAATTGCGCTCAATTTAATGTTTTAATATCAGGCGTAAAGAGTTTAGAGCAAACTTTATCGGAGTCGTCGTCTCTCTACAAAAGGCCGTAAACTTTTAAGATCCCGCGGTGCTTAACTCGCTCTCGCTTTAAAATGCCATAATCGTTCTGTCAAATAATGAGAGCAATAACGGAGGCCTGTAACGGGTTTCGTTGCTTTAATTCTGGCCATTTTGTTTTTCTTTTTAAAATTCGCCGATCGAAATGTTAAAGGGGACATTGCTAAAACGCAATAGAACAATTCGAATACAGGTGTCATTCTTCTTCTTATATCTTCTTCTCTTCGATCTTACGCTCTACTATCAGGCGGACAATCACATATTGATCACTTCTCATGATGTGTGTCGCAGTTTTTCTTCTTTCACTCTTATGAGGAGTTGTTTATGTTTAGTCATTTCATACAGGACCTCAATCTTTGTCTTAAGTTCGGGCCCGCAGAGCTTTTCTTTTCTCAACTCTCGTATCCATACAAGGGTCCTGAGAAGTATTCTGGTCTGGAATTTAAAGCTGAGGTTTCGGTTTGCCAGAAGTGCAAACATGTTGCTGGCCACTCCAGAGATGACACCTATCCCATGATCTCGCCATGAACCCTTACTGGGTTGAAAATATTAATAGTTTTGTCTGGGACGTTTCCATACAAAGACAGAATTACTCATTATATTCGACAAACAACAAACACAACTGAAGTTTTAGTGCACTAATGATTATTGTATTGATTGATCTACATTTGTATTTTCTATACCTTCGTTGAGTACTGCCTCAGAATGGTGGTTAAATGAAAAGGGGGGACCGTTTGTGTTTGGTGCCAGTAAAGTTGATTTTATTATAACACTTCCCTGGATTTTTTAGCTAGCATATTCAAAGAGAAACGAGGATCTTCCGTTCCTAAAGCCAAATTGCGAACAATCAACCAAGCGCTCACACTTTTTGTATTCGTCATACTGTGATGCGTTGTTCTTCTTTGGTAAAGTGTCGCAAGTGGCACTCAGCCACCCTGAAGGTATTTTTACAACTATGTATATTAGTTTGAACATTTCGTAATGAACCCGGTTCTCCCGTAGCTGCGAGCTTAAAGTTTTCCGCCAGAACCTACCTGTTCAGTTTTTTTGAAATTTAATTGCGTGTTTAATTTAATTCTTTGATGATTTTCCGGCGGTCAGTAGCTCGCGCATTCTGTGAAAACTGAGGCACGAATTTTATCCTCATAAATACAAGAAAAAAGAGTTGGACGGCTAGAGGGCAGGCTGATAAGGAAGGTTACTTAAAGTACGGTGAAAAATAAAATGAAAGAAAGTTCTGCCAAAATTTCTAGACCACCAGGGCTCCTATTCTTGACGTTACGAGAACGTTCCCATGGGAAGCCTTTCTCTCGAACATTGGCGTGGTGATTCTTATGAACTGTAACAAGATTTTCTATCAACATCAAGAATTTTTGCTGATCTTGCAGGACTTTTTTGGCGACTCCCTTTTCTTTCCTGCATTAATTTTTGATACAGTAGTTTTTCATTCTACAAAATCATTTTCTTGCATTGTAAAACTATGATTGCGTATTCCGACAGCAAACAAATATTCAATATATAGTTAGGCCACAATCACATTTCTTATCTCGCCCTTGGCATAAGCAATTTCGCCTTGGTGCCGAGAAAAAGCTAAATGGCATACGCAGAGGTCACCTCACAAGGTTATATTACACACGAGTTAAATAATTTGTGCTAAACATTCCCAAATAACGTATGTTGAAGAAGAACACAAAGACCTTGGATATTTCTCTGGTCCCAAACGTATATGGACTAATACGTTGTAGTTTTCGTTTAGTTACATTTACCAGCAATAATTGCAAGGATGGAAAGCGATAATTACCAACTAGAAATCGATAATAACGTATTAATTACTGTTCACCTTTAATGAACGTTTTCATAGTCGTCTATCATGACAATGTGATGAATAAAATGCTATAGGATGAGGATTCTTAGATGAGGAAATGGATATACTGTTTACATACCGAAATGGATATCCAACATCTCTAGATATGTATCCTCGAGGCACTTTAAACTAAACCAGCGGTTATTTGCAATGAAAACAGTCCATACCGGGCGCTTCTATTACGCCAGATTAACATTTGCATAGCCAGTGGGACCGTGAAATAAGCACAGTTCCGAAATACTTTCACTAGAACACATGAAAATGTATCGTTTATTTGTTATCGCGATTTCAGATGAGACCCAACGGGTAGGAGACGAACACGGCGAACATCTAGCCCATACCTTTCGCACCGCAATACTAAATACTGTATACAGTAGAGCCGAAAGGCTACACTGAAATACTTTTAAAGCTGGTGGGAGGAAATACCGACTGGTCACGTTTACACCGCAAACGGCTGTTCACTGAATGAACGCTCGGTGGTACTTTTAAAGAAATCTGACGATGTTTGACAAAGTGATAAGAATGAGCAATTAGATGAAATCTCCATGAGTACTTCGAAGAAGAAAAAATAATATAAGAAATTGAAATCTGGAGTATAAATGTGCAATGGCGGTCAACAAATTAATATTAGATATAATACGACCAAAAATATAGTGCATTTATTGCTTTAATGTCATCATCATGTATATCAGAAGAATAGAGATAAATATTTATTAGAAACTTACAATAAAACATTTTTGAAAACTTTAAAATGTGGAGACCCTGGAATAAAGCAGTTAGAAGAAGACATGGAAAACAACGCAGAATTTGAAGACGAAGTGGAGATGGTAGTCGAACCTAATGACAACTTACAAGACGAACTACGCAGCAAATAAACATCCATTTGTCTTTGGATGCTAAACAAATTGTTTTGAATGTTTACAATTTTATAAGAAATTCAGAAGGGGTAGTAAGAGAAGCAATAAAAACAAGTGACATGACCAAAATTGCGAAGTCAACTGTAAGAAAAATTGTTGCAAATGGGATTGTCAAGAGGAAATTAAGAGTAGATGCTGGTACTTCGCGAGCAACACACAGATCTAATTAGGCGTGTGATCTACGACGCTTATAAAGTGAATACTGTTTTAATCCTAGAAGAACAGCATAAAAAAGTACTGACAGACTTAAACATCAGTTGTGTCAACGAGTCGTAGCGTACTTTTTTGGAGAAAATGGATTTTCGTTTCCGACAATTAATCAATGTTACTTTATTATTAATATTTTTAATATTCTGTATATTAATTAATAATGATACTATGTAGAAATATAATGAAATAGAATAAGCTGTTACTTTGACTCGTCAAGAAAGATTGAAAACATACTTATATCCCGCTGGTTAGTGTAGGTAGATAAATTCCTAGGACGGTCCTGGGGGGTCTGCTCGGCAGGCTGTTTTCGAGTAATAGATATCAGGCAAAGTTAATCAGGCAGTCGATTGTAAAAACACTATATTTCTGTCTGTATTGTCTGTGCAACTTCCCCAAAATTTAAAGAGAGTAACGATAATTAACTAGAACTATTGCTCAACTAAGAGTCGCTCAATAAAATTTACTTACAAAGGCTGTACACATCGAGTAAATACAAATGAAATGTGTGGTGTACCCAACATGCAAAAAGAAAAAACATTATTGCTTTTTTTACATGGGAATTGATGACATCATTTTTCTATTAGCTATTTCCAACTTCAAAAACGATAAGGATCTTTGTCCACGATATTTCAAAAGTCAGGTCCTTTAGTTTCAATGAATAAATTATTTGGCATTTTTATATAAATTAAACTACTAAACTAAAGTGTCTTAGTTTCAGGGTGTCAATATCTATTATCCAAAACTAAATTGTTACGAAGGTTTTATAGGAATAAAAAAGAGTTAATTGATTGATTGATTCATTGGCCTAACCAACAAAAAGTCTAGCTTCGGTTTAGGCCTCTATCAATAAGGCAGGTAAAAATTAAACAGCCAATAATTTGTTTTTTTCTTATAAGCCTGGGGAGACTATACTCCTAGAGAACTCTTTTGTTCTGCAAGTAAGTACGGATCAAGAATTAACGTTGAACCGGATTCGAACGATCGGTGTAAACCTGACCAACCATAGAAATACCATGCACCGACCAAATAACGCTAAATTCCTACTGAAATGGGTTCGGTCCTTCGATACGGAACAATAACAAATGGCCGATTGTACCTGACTCTCTTTGCGGCGTTGCGCGATGCACTATAATAACTCGAGTCGTCAGAAACGCAGGTATCGAGACGTGCGCAACGCGGATACAAAAAATATTATATCTGGAGTCGGCGAAGACTTGGCAACGTCGGACACGAGGAAAATGTACCGAATCTAACTGAGATTGCTGGTGAAATACTCAAAGCTTGAGTGCACGGCCTCTTTGGGTGCGACCGATGAGTAATTTAGGTCTCCAATCACAAATAGCATTTGCCATTACGTCCACCAGTCGATAAGTATTTTACCCAACAAAAATGTATGGATAATAAAATGGCAGCGATGCATTAAGCCGAACGAGTCGTTTATTATTATTGATATTGTTATGGTCTCACGTGCCTTACCCTCAACCTCTTGCGTTCGGAAATTGGTGATAAAATTCATTCAATTCCATGGTCTCTGGATTTCTTTTTTCTTTCGTTACTCACCTCTATGCGGAAATTTTCGGGTTATTTGATATGAAGCTTTGGTTTCGACGTCACCTTACTTTTCGAAATCACCTCGTACAATGGCTAACTATCAGTTGTATGGGGGATGTACAACGAATTCTGTATGTAATGAGTTATTTAATATTTGTTCCATTTTTTGTATAATCTTGATACAACTAAGTATATGATAACCATATAACAACGAGTTCTATAATTGTTATACAAATAAAAGTAGACAAAAACATTTTATAATAGCAATTCAAGTGCAATTCGTGTTTGTCCCAAATATTATACAGAATTCGTCCAATTTCTGTATATCAGTTAATTATTTTTCATCACTATCTGTGTTCAAAATTGCTTCATTTTCGGCAGATACAGAGAGGACAATTCCAACATTTATTCCGAAATTCGCAAGTGGTTAAAATTTAAGGTCCCGTGGGATATCGACCAGCAAAAAATACAAAATTATTTTTCCGCCAAAAAATATCTCCGACAAACGACCCGACTAATTCCGCAATTCATAAATTATTTGGCGGCCAAAAAGCGGCTACTTTTTGAAAATTCTCCATTGTTTTTCGCCGGCGAGCGATTTCGAGTACGCGGGGGCACTTTTAAAAGACGATTTATTATACAAGTTTTTGTCGCAGCGACTACTCCTGACAGAAACGGGTCAGCAGCATGTCTCCTCCCTGCAGTGCCTCAGGAATAAATTTTATAACGTTTCCACCTACCCCGGCAAGCGTACTTTTATAGTTGCCGTTTACGTGAATGGTATGTTTGATAGTTTCGCTTATGCCGCAGTCGAAATCTGAGTCGCGCCACAATTGCAAGAGAATAATAATTGACAATTTAACGACGTTGATAAATCATATCAATTTAACTTTGCATGCATTTATCAAAACGCATAAAGTGCTAAAAAGGATGTAGCTATTTAGTCATCTATTCGCTCACCTACAAGCCATCATCACTGCTGCCCAAATTATATAATTTTATTCTTCTTCTTTTGGTCTCAAACTATAAGATAATATAGTGGCCCTACTACGATTAAAAGTGATGCGCCGCAGGTGGCTATGATATTTTCGTAGAGAAGGTGTGGAGTTGCGACATTTCCGTAATTTTTCTGAAAAAATTGACTAATTTTCATAAGAACGCAAAATCAGTGTCTGAAATCCGAACATAATTGGCAACGCCGAACTAGGAACTGCTATTGCCAGAGACTACTAATAGTCTATGCCATTGTTGTTTACATTTTTCGTGGTTATGATTCTCGCCGTACCTTTTTCGTGTTTTTGCGAAAAACATGTTGTGTTTGTGGTCAAAACTGTAAGAAAAGGAACGTGCCTATATACGGGTACGTGCTGATTTATGTACAAGTTCATTTTAAAAATTTAAAAGGGTTTCTATAGTCACATTTCGTGAATTCGACTTTATTTATATTTTCAATAGAAGTTAAACCAATAAGTTTACAAAACACACTGTTTGCTCCGATTTACAGGCACACATTCGGGAAAAATTAGCTGATATCGTGTCTATAGCGCTTCAAGAACCAAAACGCCAAAATACTTACAGAATTATATTAAGGACGCCGATCCGTGCACTCTAATTCAGCATAAAATTAACTCTGCACTTGTCGCTAATTTTTTTTACAACACTTTCCTTAATTCCATTTTTGCCTAAAAATTTAATGGGATTTCAATATATTTTGAGAAATTACTGCATCCAAAACAACTTGGCAGCGGATATGTTGGTTGTTGGAAGTCGCAAGGCCTTTTGGGTAGAACGTCAGAAAATGCAATTAGAGCTGCCATTGGTTAAAAACGAAATTTCAAATCTCGCGCACGCGCACATTGACCAGACCTTCTCAAAATTTTGTTACATAGTTGCTTCACAAGTTCCTGTACTATTAGCATAGGCAGGGCCTCTATATGTCTAGTGGCTATATGGTCTCAAACGCCTTTTTGGTTAGTTTTGGTTTTGGTCATTGGGGTCATTTGCATAATCTCTTCAATTGATTGCGACCGACAAAAGGCACCTCCAACGAATGCTGAATGGAGGAGTTCTTAAAACTTGCTCCAGATATGGTAACCAAAAGCAACATTGGCCTTTCAAAGGGTACACTTTATTGCCTAAATAATTTGTCTATTTTTTGGAGAATAATAGGAAACACATCGAGAGTGGTAATACCCTTTGTGATGTCAGCTGAATCACTTGGGAAGTTTTATTTCTTTATGCGTTGCTTTGGAAATACGGCTATTTTATGAAATTCCGTTTCCATTTTAAAGGTACAACAAAACAATGATTGATACTGTCTAAAGTGCATCAAATCCAGCGCCGTGCAAAAACCGTTTATGAAATTCCAAAAAAAGGAAAGATTTTATTTTAAATTTTTAAAAGCTCGAGTTTAATTTTGACATTCAGAAGAATTTAATAACGACGGAAACAGCTTCCCCCATTTTTATACATTTCATTTAGTTTTCTCAAGCATCATTTTTATTTGTAAAGCTGGGTTTGGTAAAAGCAGGTTGAGCGCCGCTGGTCATTTTGCCATAGCAACGTAGTCAATAAAAACTAATAAAGACGCTCTGAGGCGTTGACCAAGTTATTTATCTAACACCATAAAGAACTTTTCTTTCAAAATTATTGGCCCTTTATATCCCGTGGATGACACTTTGTACCACTGGTTAAAAATTCTATATCGGAAAAAAAAAATTCGAGTTATAGCTAGCGAAAATATTAGTTTAAATTTCTATGAGTACTTAGGTTATTAATTTTTTAAAGAAACTTCCACACGCCACTGTAATACTTTTTACAAAACTTCTGAATTCCTTCTGCGTCGGTTTTTGCTGCGTCAAAATTGCTGACGTTTCGCCAATCATCCAGAGCTTGACTGAAACTGGCTCTTATTTTACTCTGTAGCTGCTTATATATTGTTTGATGGGGGCGGAGCTAAATGAGGGGCATAAACACCGTCTCGGATGACTGATTCCCAAATTGGTGACAGGTAGAGACCTGAGTCGTGGTTAAGATTGTTAGGTTGCTTATAGATTTCTATAGACTCTCGGGTTTTTCGTTGGTAGAAGAACTGATTACATGCAAGAATTTTAGTTTTTTTTGTCTTAGTCGCAAGGCTCTTTCCTGTTCTTTGACTCTATTTGATATTTTTCGTCCGGTCTCTGCAATGTATAGAAGTAGAAGTATAACGTCAAAACCGGATTTACCACTTGTCCAAAAATATTTCAACATCTTCGGTCCGTCAAAGACATTCAATTGCAGAACAAATTAAGATATCGCTAAAATAAAAATTTAGTGATCCAATTACACGAGCAAATTTACACCAACAACTCATCTTTTTAACTAGAAATGAAAGCGAAAGAGTTTTCGATTATATTCAAAAATTAAAATGAGTTGTTCAAATTTTCATAGAGATTATTTCGTCATAGACATAATAACTAACCAGTCAAAATCATTTCAAAAATAATCACTAAACAAAAAAAAAATTGAAACCTCTTACAGCCTGCTATAAAACAATCTACGCCATTCCCAAGTCAACCAATACGCATTCAACCACAATCAGTGATATCATATGATACATGACGTGTGTTATATTACAAGAAAACTTAGCAATTCGTAGTAGTGATAGAACAAGTAATTTTTTGATGGATATAAAAACTTGTCTGTTGACTAATCCAAACATTTATTCGCTGTAGATATTAAATGTAGGAGCTAGAGGTTTGAATCACCTCGGGACAATGGAAATGATGTTTGATATCAAATACGAAAAGGGTTTCTTCTTCTGCAATTGTTTCCGAATATTTTAGAAAAAATTATTGCCTAATATTCAACAACGCTACCTTGTTCAACGGTTACACTTCTAAGCACTTTCAATTGTCTTATAACAGTTAATTATTTAAACCACCCCAACCTTTCTTTTCTTTTCTGGCATGAAAGTTGGGAGATGAAATCTCACTTTTTTCATGTGTTTATAAAAATCTCAAAAATACAACGATTTAGTTATCTCCATTTTATTATTGTATTACAATTTTTGTATGTTATTCCAAACTTTAACGTCAACCACACCTTAAAAAAAGATCAGCCACCTTGTATACGTCGCAACGTTGCCGGAGGTTATCCGATAAAACAACGGCCAACAAAAATATTATCCGGAGCATCTCAGCGAAACGTTTCGGGCTTTCTCGGTCGTCGGGATTAATTTCCAGCTAAATATTGAACTTGAGCAGAAACCAGGCCTTTATTGCTTCACTTTAAGGGTAAACATGTTTGCGGCGCTGGATTAGATTACGCGATGGCGGGCCGCTTTGGGGGGTCAAGTGGATGAACGGAATTTTCTGGGATTAAATGACGAATTTCAAACCCTGGCGCGCCGAAACAATCTTAAGGATCAGCCGCGTCCCTTATCGATTCCGATTGAAAATCCGCAACGACCGTCTATAACCGCCTCTCCCCCCCCACCTCACCGCCCTCACCAAACGATCCTTCCACCCCAATAGTTCGGGACTTGGGCCAATTTACATTTACTGCCGGGCGTTTTTGGTAGTTAAATTGCTGGTCGAATTTCCAGTAGTTTCCCAAGTGAAAAACTTAAGATTCGATTGAACCGTATGGAGTTTCGAGCTATCAAATGTGGAGGGGATAAAAGCGGTTCCTAGAAATTTACAATTTTCTTTGTCGATACCTCTAGGTTTACTACCTACATTTTAAATATTACATTTATAATGTAGCAAAAGTAAAAAATTATGAACATAATATACAGAATGATCCACCAGCAAACATTAAAAATTTACAATTAAATTAATGTTGCTGGGGCAATTCGACTAAAATATTTTCAAGATCCACACCTTTTCCAAAAGAGAGACTCAATAACTTTTAAACGGCTTGAAATAGCGATTTGAAATTTAGAATGAATGCCAATTTTTTGACAATATGTAGTCAATAGTTGCACTTCTGGTTTGAGCGGAAACGACAGTACTTTTCGAATTTTAAATGAGAAGTGGCATTAGAATTAGACATCTCAAGAGAATCTGTGAGGAGAATTAAAAAAAACACGGTTATCATTCTTCTAAGTATAAGCCTTCATCAACATCTTTAGAGTTTGTTAGAATACTCCGATATTGTAATTGGCGAGAATAATAATTTTGTTAACTTAATTATTCGTCCCGGACAGTTTCAAGAACGGTTCGAAATCAATGTTTGGGCAGGAGTGATAGGAAGGCGAATTATTGGACCTGTTTTTTTTCCATGGTATGATCTGTATGATATAAAAAAGTGACCAATTGCTTTTGAACGGATTATCCAAGGGTGGTCATTAACATACAATGCAACAAGATCATTGTTATTAATGAAGGTAATTGTTAATTAATTAATTATTAATTAAGGTAATAATCTTGTTGCATTGTTATGTTAATGATCACCCTTGGATAATCCGTTCATTAGCAATTGGTCACTTTCTTATATCTATGAACAGACCATACCTTAACTGGTGCACGATATTTGCAATTCCTAAAAAATGAAATTGACAACTCTTTAGAGGATTTACCTCTTGTCGTGATATTAAATATATTTTTTCAGCAAGATGGATCGCCCTACTATAATTTTAGAGATGTCACTGAATCCCTACGTGATGTTTACGGGGATAGACTAATCTTAACAGTCAATTGGCCCCCACGGTCACCCGACTTGACACCGTTAGATTTTTTTGTTTGGGGGTACCGTGTTTATATAACTTCAGCGATAATATCGACTGTATGTGATAGTATTACTCCAGAAATGTTAGGAAGGGTTTTTCTAGATCTAGGGAGTATCGTATACAAGGAGAAGGACAGTTTGAAAACATTCTATGAAAGTTTCATCAAATAAATTGTATATTAAGTAAATATCTGTCGCACTTATTTAATTCAAATAAATACAAAACTCCGGTTCCAAAATAAATGAATGTGATAATTTGTCTCAATGTAAAACTTGTCTTAAGGTAACACACGTTGATATACCACTTTCAAACCGATTCTAACGACATTGCTAAGGTTTTAATTTATAACAGATTTTCAAAATATGCTGTTGAATTTTGATTTTGAATTTGAAAACAAAAAAAAAAATTCTATTGTCTTGTTCTTCTGAGTTTCCGGTAAAAAGTGCTTGTACTTTATGACGTACGTTACATACAAAACTTACTTTAGTTTTTGACTGTATCCCCGTATTCCAAAAGCATATCAAGTTTTTGCCATTTTTAACAAAAACTTCTAATCGCTGAATCTCAGAAAAAACTCTCCCTTGACTTTTAATTTTTTTTTTTAAATACTACTCTGTTTTGTTCTTTCCACTGCATAAGCTGGTCGAGAGTTTCTTCTGCATTTTTAATCTTACCGACTTGAAAATTAATAATGAATAGAAGCAAAGCCACCTAAGTAATATTTTGTTTATATAAAAATGTATTTACTTATCTGGTTTTTTCCTTCCTGTGAGCTTAATTTTTAACGGATTTTGAAAATTTTGGTGTTGCAAAAAAAGTACGTTTTAAAAAGTTTTTGCTCCCACTGGGGTGCTATTTGAAAAAACTAGGTTATGCTAAAAAAATAATAGTTCATTACATTAAATGCTATTTGCCATTAGACATGTAAAAATCAGGTGACCCGGTGAATAGTATTTATGATGGTCACAGCCTCCTAGACACAATTTTCAAAAATTAAAAGAAGATTTAAAAAAACAAAAAAAAAGATAAAAAACGCATCCTATCCTACCTAGAATGATCTTCTGAATCCAAAAATGCAAAAAAATATAGGTTGTGCCGTTTAAAATTCGAAAGTTACTGTTAAGTGCAACCGTTGACTACATATTGTCAAAAAATTGGACATTCAGCGTATATTCCTTCCAAATTTCAAATCGCTATCTCAAGCCGTTTAAAAGGTATAGAGTATTCCCACTTTCTTGTGTCAACCGGTATTGCCTTTTTCGATTCCTGGGAAAATTCTAGACATATTTCGTGAATACATTTCTATACTTAAAGTTCGCAGTTTCTGCATATTATGTACACTAAATTTCTTTATTTTTCTACAGGGTAAGTTAATAGAGCATTTTAAATGATCCTGTATGGAAAAGATTTGCAGATATTGTTTGGGCTGCAAATGTCATTTTTGACATAGAATGTGAAATATTCAGGACACGGTTAAATCGCTATGCACATTATATAGGAAATGTGTCCAGAATTTTTCATGGTATCCAAAAAAAATCAATAATTATATATATTTTTTCCCACCCCACTAATGCAGCAGGGTAACAACCTATAATAATAATAAGGGAATTTGTTTTGATATGTATATTTAGAACTAAGAATTTTTATTTAAAGTAGTCCAGAATAGGTAGTTAATATATTAACGTCCAATTTAGAGGTAGTATAATTTATTTATTTTCTTTTTCTTTTTTCGTTTATTACATTCGCTTTTATCAAAATTCTAATAATATCTCCAAAAATTTTAGCGTTTTTGGTAAGTTGGCATTTCTAAAATTGTTTCATACGGTTCTAATATATTTCAACTTGTGTCTTCTTCTTTAAGTGCCGTCTTCGTTGCGAAGGTTGGCAATCATCAGTGCTATTCGTATTCGTGACACAGCCGACCGAAATAGTTGGTTTGTGGTGCACCCGAACCAGTCACGTAAGTTTCTCATCCATGAGTGACGCCTTCTTCCTACACTTCTCTTTCCTTCAATTTTTCCTTGTAATATCAGTTGGAGTAGTTGGTACTTTTCTCCTCTCATGACGTGTCCAAGGTACTGAAGTTTACGCTTTTTTACCGTAATGATAATTTCTTTTTCCTTTTTTATTCTTTTCAGGATTTCCATGTTGGTCACTTTATTGGTCCATTTTACCTTAAGTATTCTATGGTACAACCACATTTCGAACGCCTCCAGTTTCCTTATGTCCAGTTTCCAAGCCTCTACACCATAGTACAGTACCGACAAAACATAGCATCGCACCATTCTGATTTTTAAATCCAAGCTGAGATCGCTGCCACAGAGCGCTCTTTTCATTTTCACAAATGTTGTTCTCGCCTGTCTTATTCTAGTTTTGATTTCTTCAGAGCAGTCGTTATTTTTATTTACAATTGTACCTAAGTGTTTATAACTGTCAACTTTTTCTATGGAGTGGTTATTTATATGAATTTGTGAATTGTTTTGTGCTGTTTTTGATATTATCATAAATTTTGTCTTTTTTACGTTTAGTGACAGTCCGAACTCTTCACTCGATGTATTAACTTTGTCTACTGCAATCTGTAATTCGTTTAGGTTGGTAGCTATCAGGATCGTATCATCCGCATATCTTATATTGTTGATAGGCACTCCGTTAATCTTTAGTCCTTTCGTTTCATCGTCCAGTGCTCGTTTCATTATTTCCTCTGAGTAAAGGTTAAATAACATCGGTGATAGCACGCACCCCTGCCTAACGCCTCGACGGATTTCTATTTCTTCGGTGTTATTCCCTTCTATTTTTACCACTGCTTTTTGATTAGAATAAAGATTCGTAATAATTTTTATAATTTTTATATCCCTGGTGTAAGTAGCGCAATTTTCGAAAACATAAATTTGACCTAATCACACGGTTATTTAGACATTGCAGCTCTTCAAACGAAATGTAATGTAATGAACACTGGTTAAACAAAACAAATAATTTGGCTAAAAAAAACAAATAATTTTATCGATCGACTAATTTGGAACGTTGGAAGACCCATGAATTATTTAAAATAATCCCTTTTAGTTCATTAATTCAATTTGGTTTCCATTTAAAATTTTATGTAGAAAAAATCAAATAATTCGTTCATGTAACAAAATATAGTTTCATTGAAATTGTATCCTTTGCCTATTATTGAAAATTCGAATTCCCCGCTGTGTCTGTGAAGTGGTATGATTGATTGGGTTGTCAAATGAAAGTGTCGATGCCTATCGGTTGTAAAGGATCGGACGAGTCGGAACAAGATGTTTTGTATTGTGATCTTGTCTTAATGTTACATTCCCTCTAGGTTTATGAATAAAAACTTGACCATCGCACTGCATTGACAAAAAAATCGTTTTGTCCACCTATAAAACCCTTGTAAGTTGATTTTACTAATAAGTCAAATGTATATTATATTTGCGTCCGACAAATTTGATTTTAATTTTAAATCGCGCGCCATCTTTCTTCCGGAATATCCGGACGCAATGTTCGATCGCGCGCAGTATTTCACCTCAGGGATACCTAAAGATAGAAGTTACATTATTTATAGGATTTAGGTACAAGACGTGGAATAAAAATTTCCTTATCGGGGCGGGATTTTGCGGCATTACTTACCCGGCCACGGCTTTAACAAACCGAAGGATTTAGTTCAGCTTAGTCACGTTTTTTGTCACGTTTCGGTGGCGAACGGAACGCGGCGGATTTTTTTACGGAAATATAATCGAAAAAATCTAGAAGGATCCGTGCTTAGATTTCTGAAAATGTAGATTTTTGACGATAATACGCACAATTTGACAACGCCGCTAAAATTTCTACAGTATTACTCTACTGTTAAAAACCTTCGCTATGCTGATGATACAGTCATAATAGCCGACAGCCAAGAAGCGCTACAACGACTAATAGATAGAATAAACATTGAAGGAGAACGACTGGGACTGAAGATCAATATAGACAAGACGAAGGTAATGGTGCTGTGCAAAACAAGAACATCCAAAAGTTCACCAAGTTCAGATATTTCGGTAGTAGGATAACTGAAGATCTAGAGATACGTAGCAGGATCGAGCAAGTCAGAACAGCATTGTTAAGCAACAGTGGACTTAACGCTTCTATATCGTTTTGTAAAATGTTATATTTACTCCATACTGCTATATGGTGTAGAAACCTGGACTATAAAGGCCAACGTGATGAATCGATTGGAGGCCTTTGAAATGCGGATATTTAGAAGACTACTCAAAATTCCCTGGACAGATCACACAACAAATGTTGAAGCATAAAATGGAATGGGCAATAATAAAAAGATGAAAATCTGCCCATCTGGGTCATATATTTCGAAATTCCAAGTACCAGATAGAAGGAAAACGAGGCATAGGGAGGAAAAAACATTCATAGCTAAAACACATAAGGGATTGGAGAAATCTCGATGCGCACGCACTCTTTAGAGCCACACAAGATCGAGAGGAGTATGCCAGAATTGTCACCAACATCCACCAATTAGAAGAAATTGGAGAAATAAGAAGAAAACTCTACTTTTAGATCCCCCTGACTCCCGCCCTTTACAAATAAGTAAAAAAAAGTATAGTTGACGTCTATAAAAATATGTCCAAGTTGTCATTCCTTCAATTATTTATATGCTTATACTTCTAAATAAAATTGATAAAACTCGAAAACTAAAGGTGGAATTAGAAGTGGGAAAATGACTATTCATTTTCGCTAATACTATACAATATGTGTGTGCTGTATACTTCTAGGCCCGATAATCAAAATAAAAAACTTTTGTACAAATACATCCAATTAAGCATTGTAAATTAATGGTGCGTAATTACATATGGGGTCTTAATATAGATAAAATTACATAAATTTACTTTATCTACGTGGATAATTACACAATATTTCCAACTGTTAAACCCTAATTATGCTTAATTATTCGAAACTAGTCATTATTGACAATGCGTTTAATTAGTTGGTTTCTATTAAATCATCTTCGCGTTTCCTTTGCTTACTTTCAGATAACACAGTTGGTCTATTCGGCTCTCCCTGTTCTCTTTTGCTGTTTTCTTCGGTCACGTCACTACTAAACAGTTCAGACGTCACTCGTCTCAGTGAAGTTATCAATTGATCTGCTATGTGTATATAAATAGCTCATTTAATACAGATTAACCTACAATTAGAATGTTTTTAGTTCTCAATAAATGTGCGAGGTAGGCATAGGGAATGGCAAAAGACCAACTTTTTTTACATGTTGTTTTTATACCACTAATTAGAAATTATATCATTATATTATTATTATTTATTTATTATTATTAATCCGCTGTATCAAGCAAAGTTTGATATGAAGAGGAGGCAGTAAAACTTTTTAGGGGTCAACAAAGCTACCTCTTAATACAATTTTGCTAACAGGTGTAAAGCTTATTCTACGGGGCCATTAGTCCAATGTCTAGATCTTGTCCGACTATTTCACTCACTAGTAAACCATAGAAACTAACACACTAATTTCCTTGGTACTTTATTCCTAAATTTTCATACGTTTCTTTTAAATATATCGAATGTGCAACGGGAACTGAGACCAGTTCGTTACCATAGAGCAATAAAACGCCTTTTAAACCACCCTTACTTGAGTCAATAACCAGGCGCTATTCTTCTTTTATATACAGAGCATTTCCTAATTTTGAAACTAAGTCAGGAATATTGTAACAATACACTAGCGGTGCTTCCTGAGTAAAATATTGACATAACTCTGTTTCGTGATGTATATACAACCAAACCAAACAACAAATTATGCCTGACATGGAACAAACATTCATGTCATAGTTACGTATACTAATAAAATAACATTTTTTAGATATAGAGCGCTATAAAAACATAACGTTATTTGGAAAAAGGGTCCGAAAAATATACAAATATGCAAACATCAAGCATCCAAACATCAAAATCACCGTATTTTCTGCATTATATTTATTGCATAATGTCGTGGAATGTAGACAAAACGAGAAGACCACTCTAAGCGCCGCCGTACCTACACCGTCCATAATATGGGGAATAATAATATTTTTCTTATGCGACTGCATGGTCCAGAATCCCTCTGAGATTTTCCTGGCTATTTAAATTCATTCAGTTCACTGACAACCAAACTTACACAGACCGATGCCTAAATTCTCTTACAGAGCTTACTATCATAACAAGAAAGAATCACTGGACCAATAATTAATACATCAAGCATCTGTTCTCACAAATAATTTACACATCTGATGTATTAAGCCTTCTATTCCAAAATACATTTCTCCGCAGTGTCCCAAAGAAAATGAGTCCGATAGCAACCTCACACTGTTGTCCTTCCTTAGATTCAAAACATTACCGACCACATACAAAAAGTTCTTGTATCAAACACAAAATTCCGTCTGAGACACCACCCGAAAAAGTACGACTTCCATTAGCATATCTAAAAATTATGTATTAAATAAGTTGTAACATGTTCAAATATCTAAACAGAATAATTAATAAAGAATAATATGTGTGGATTTTGACAAGGAACAACATGCAGAAATTTTCTTTTTTTAATTCCTGCATTATCGCAATCGCAATCTCGCATTACGTTTAGCATTATATACCATGAAAACTTACTTGAAATATCAGCCTTGCTTATCATAAAATAGTATAACCGGATGCATTGTCATGAAACCATGAAATTGATTGATTGACGAAACGTCAGAAAGTTCGATTCACCAACTACCGACTCAGAAGAAAACCAGAATATTTATAAATAATAATAATATTAATATAATGTACCTAACCAATTTATTTGTGATTTAGTTCTTGTAATAGAAATAAATCGGAAATATTTTTTTATGTTGAAAAACAGATTACAAAAGATCTAGAGTCTATTAAGATCGCTCTGGAATTTTTCACGGTCTTCAACATCTAAAACAAGTTTGTATAGTTTCGAGTAGACAGCGCGTTTCTCTAAATCCATATAAGTTATGAATAATAAGGGTCCCTGATGAGAACCCTGCGGAAGGCCAGAGGGTTCAGGTTTTTTTTTTGACGGATCTATCGGGAGACGCGTTGAACGAAGCGCTCCCAACTTGAAGACTAAACAATGCGAACACGAAGAAACGTCACGTTCCGACTTTGTTTATATATACGTCAAACTACAGTCCGAGACGGAAAACTCGGTTAAAATACTTTGGCCCGGAACGCAATAATCATTTCTGACGTCACGAAATTCGAAACTCAATTTGGCTAACGAGTTGTTTTGTCTCTGTTGACTTAATGTCAACGCTGATGGAATCGCTATGCCAGCCGCAGCCGGGGGGAGTCGTGGTTCGACCCGGCTTAAATCCCGGGACCGAAAGGAAATGAATATAACAGGGGCCCCCGAAATCGGGGAAATAAATCGCTCATTGTTTGGCAATCAATTAGAGACTAGCATAATTAATTCTGATGTTTCGCTGGTGGATAAACAGATCTGTCCGTAGGAAACGGATCGTGATTAAAATTACGCCGTCGGAAGGTCTTTGACAAAGAGGTTATGTCGCGTTGAGACATTTGACAGTGTAATCAGATTCTGTTGTGAGCTTCTCTTGTATTCATTTCAAAAATATTGTTATCTGTTTGAATCGAGTGGTTTTACTTTTCTTGTGAGTTTTGTGAAAGTTTTTGAAAGTATTGCCGACCTCGCAGGTTTTGCCATTCGGAAGTCGAATGGGCCTGGGTGATCAGTAGGGGAAGCGAGGGGAACCAAGTCCAAAGTCTATATCGACGTTAAAAATTTTTACGTTTACGTTTTGAATTTTTAAACTATCAGGTTCCGGCTAAATGCGTCGATTAATGAGACGCCCTCTCCTCATCAGATTTATTTTCAGTTTCGAAAATAAAAAAAAGTTATGCAAAAGTTATGGGCTTCAAAATAAGTTTCTTGGAAATTCAATTGTTTTTTGCCATTGTGAACTACTATTGACTGGCAACATTAAAATTTTAAATTAAAACCTGCATTTGTCTGAATTTTTGGATTCTTTATAAAAAGCTAAGCTAATTTTTGCCAAGATGCGTATTTAAAACAAACAAATTAATTTAAAACTTTTTGATTTTCATGATTTTATGGCATGCATAATTTTTATTTTATCTATCTGACTCTGTAGATTTAATTTTTTTAAAAGTTATCCATATAATCCCATCCAAACAGTAGCCACTCCTGAATGTCTATTAATATCCTAATTTTCGTTCATTCTAAAATACAGGGTGATTTAATAAAAAAAAAATGATTCCGAAATTTAAAAAATAGAAATGTGTTGAAAAAGATTAGATTTTACCTACAACGTTTCGTTTCAGAAATAACAATATCAACTTGGTTTTTTTAAATATAGACTTGAATTTCTTTTTTTACTGTTTGCTTTCTTTCCGGAATCTTAAAAACGACAATTTTTGTAAATGATTAGAAGCCAATTCCAGTTCCATATTAAAAAAAAAAGGTGATGGCGGCACACAAACAACATTTCCACTTTAATACCGCCATTTTGAAATCAAATGTGATATTAGTTTTAAGATGTCTATGCAACTAAAGTCGTAGTAGAAATAAAGTATTTTTTAAAATAGCTTGACATGACAATTATGCCATGTGGAGTTTAAAAAATGTGTTTGCCAATTTAAAAGACTTTATTTGAAAAGTGGTGAAGACTCCTACGACATTTACGTTAGAAGCAATCGAAATATTCGGCAACATATTGATTCCTATTTAACAGAATCTGGAAGTTAACAATAAAAACACTTTTATTTTTAATTATTTGGTGTTAAAATCAAGCGATTTATACGTATCATACAAAATTTCGGCGATTTTTATAAATCACCCAGTATTTCCAAAAGTAACAGAAATTTGGGATAGGCGAAAAGGAAATTTTAACAAACTTTAATTCTTTCTTCTTTTCTTACATCTTACATCTTTTACATTTTGCTCATTAAAGCCACTAAATACGTTTTTATATTGATTGTATTTTATTAATTAGATTAATTGTAACGGTTCTTTGGCGTCTTTTAGAAAAAATCTTTTGGTTGAATCAAAATTTAAAAAATGTATTGATTAAATAAATAATTACTTCCGTTTTCCAAAAACACGAAAAGGTATAATTGTATGTTACTTAATACGATGAACAAGCTGAAGATACGTATAAACCCTGAACACCCCCCCCCCCAAACAAAAACCCAACGAAAATAGATATAAGTCAATATTTCGCTCAATATTGGCGTTGTACTCGAGGCAATTATTCAGAACTATTCTGTTTCTACAGTGTTATGATCATGGTTAAATAACAATATTGTTTCTTCCTTTCATCTTAACAGTAGTAGCTATGAAACAAGACCATAACCAATATTGCTAATGACATTGCCAATTGGTTATTGAACGAAATAAGAAGAATGCGCCAAACTGCATTGAACATAACCTACATAATATCTGCGTTTGATTTCGTTACTTGTTTACTTAGACCAGTAAGTAGAAGACTCATTAAACATTTTTAGATTGGATAATGGAAGAATGAAAAACATACACACACACTGACTCACAATGTACAAATCTTTTGGTTGGGTTTGGTTGACTAAAGCAGTATCAGTTAAGCCAACAGGACTGCTAACTGTTTAAGTTAAGCTAGCAGGATGATTGACGAAACATCAGCAATTTCATTTTATTATCAACCGCTTATTAATTGCTATAATCTGATAAGCACCATAAAATTGAAACTAACCAAGACCTATAAAGTAATGAAATAGTGTCAACATTTATTTATTTTTTACATTTCCTAAAGCAGCTAAAAAGTTTACATCAAAAAATGCTACTGCCAAATACCACAAGCAAAAATAAGAGCAAAAAGTGATTGCTAAGTTAACAATCGATTTAACAATTGTTAAGTGATATTTGGGATTGTTAAATTTGAGAGAACAGAATACAGAAGAATCTTTAAGTTAGTATTAACCATAATTGCTAGAAACAGAATCGGTATGTTTGGTTCATTAGTTTTAATTAATAACTTTTTTGGATTATATTTTTGGTTGTTTGGCCAAGCGCCCCGTATATATCCTCGTGTTATTAGACGGTAGATATAAATAAAGCACAGATTACAAAAGCGTTAAACAAAAATGACGATTTCGCTCAAACTCAAACAAGTGGGCGCCCCCTACATATGCATTTTCAATTTAACGGCATGGCGGCAGCGATGAAACTATCGGCGGAATTCCAGCAGAGCGCTAGCGGATTATGATTCTGTGGCGATCCAAAGATTTATCCAATTTAATGAAAATAAACTGAGCGGAACCTTTATAATTAAAACGGTTGATATCAGAAATCGATATTTAATTACGAGGTTATTAAAGGATCAACGATCGACTCGGATTCGGGAAAATCCGACGCCATTCGATACGTATTGTTTGGTCGTTTATTTGCGACGCATAAACAAAGAGGTTTGAAATAAACGAACAAGAAATTCGGAGCATTGATTTTCAATGTTTTCGTGCAGAAAACCACCTACAATACCCAAACTTTCGCCATTATTCTGTCTAAATGATACGAAAAGGGGGTTTGGTGTTTATTTGCTTCGCGCATGCTTAGTATTGTAGAAGTAGACGTCATTGTTGGAGATTTTGATGAGGCAAAGCTGGGTAACTTTTTAAATTGTTTATTATACTACCCTCTTTTGTCCTCTTTTCTTGGAGAATAAATGTTGTTGTGTATCAAGTTCATCTTCTTGCTCCCATTCGAAATGTTTTTTTAAGGTTACGGTTGCCGAATTTCGGTCGAAAAATTCAGAAAATTAATGATCTACACTTTCCATTCATGTGTTCGCTATCTTATTTTTCATAAATTAAATTTTTTTATACAATATATCTTAGTAAGTTTTAATTAAGAATACCTTTTCTTCCTAAAATTATTAATTAAAATTTTCCCATATGCTTCCAACTTACTGAGAATTGTGAATATAAAGATATGTTGGACAAAAATATGAAATTAAAATTTTGTTAAAATATCAATGAATACAACAAACGAGGCATTCTAAGCTTTTCCGAGTTTCTTTTCAAGCTTCTAAAGTCTTTAATAAGCTTTCCGTCGATGTCAAAGGTTCCCCGACCTATTCTACTTTCAATAAAAAATAATGAACTAAATTACACGGACTGGAGGTTATTTACCCGGTTTTGCAGCTTTGAAGAAAGTAACTGGCATTGAGTTTCCTGAGATGGGGTTTCGTAGAGTTCTAGTTATTAACAATTTAGCCTGCTTTATATTTGAACTGATTCCCCGCCCGACCAGACATTCGCATTTATTGTTTTGTGGGCCTTTGGATACCACTACACTTGTTCTTTAAACATTCAGAAAGAGTTGATTGGTGTTAAACCAGGGTTGAACTAATTCTGTCTCGAGAGTTTGATCACAGTGTAAGGAGATTAAACTTGAACTTCGATAAACTCAGATTAATTAGATGAGCAGGAGTTTCATTAATGAAAAGTAAAACAAAATTAGGCTTAAACCTTGCCTCTATCACTCTATGATGATAGTTTGGAGTTGAGGTTTGTTAACGATTAATCCAGTCCAAACCAATTCTACGAATTTCGTATTCTTCTATTATAATCAAAAGAATTTCGGATACAGTCAAACCCTTTTAAGATCGCAAGATATCCTAGCATGGTGCTTCTCACACTCAGTGTATGATGGCGTATTGAAATATTTTAACACAGTATGATATGATTTCTATTGAACAATAGGTTCTTGCAGAATGGTTGTCGTTCTTTTTAAAGATGTGAGCTACAGGCAAAATTTTCAGGGTTGTAGAGGTCAATGGATGCAGCATATAGTCGGCATACTTTTTGAATGTAAGTACCATAAGAATTTTCTTTTTTTATATTTTTTATGTTTGCTCTTGAGGAAATACTTTCAGAGAAGCTTTACCACTATTGCCAATTTTGTTTATTGGCTTACCATTAAGTTTATAACGTAATAAGATAACGTAAGTACATTGGAGAATAAACTAAAACAGATGACGTCGTTTCACTGCCATTATCGGATTGACCAGATTCATCTGCAAGTAACAGACTGGAAGAGTAGACACATTACTATCCCGCGTGTGTCGTACACACGACAACGACCAGATACGAATTATTATTACACCGCAACAATTATCGATTGCATATGATTAAACTAATTGCTAAAGTAACTTTGATTAAAACCGCACCATTATGCGTGGATTGCATTAATAATAATATTGACCGTTGACCTTTCTATATTCATACCCACCGACGCGAACAGCTTTAGATAACGGTCGAACAAAATATCCGATCGAAGCGCGCAATTTTCCGAATTTGCCAGTCTAATTAAAAATTGCACCGAGTCCCAATACGGAGGGATTTTTTATTGTTGAAATTTGACCGAACTACAAGATACAATGATCGTTTGAACAAAAACTCGAAAACTATCAACATTTTTTTAACGTCTTTCCTTGTGTTTGACGGTAATCATCGAATTCAATGCTTTAGAAGCCTTTAATATATTTTTGCTTTTTATTTGGCAACAACAATTTCCATTTTTTTGTTTAATTCCCTTCTAACAATTCTTTACACTGCATATTACCAGTATTATTAGTTAATTCAAAAACTAAAATCAAGTTCATAGTAAACAACTAAAAGAAAAATCTATGTCAACATAATTCGGAGTTTTAATTAAAAAAAATGTATAGTATATACTATTAAGTTTTTTTTCCATATTTGCCAACAAAGAAAATCATTTTCTTTGAAAAAATTATTTTACCTAAATTACATTTCAATAAATTCTATTTCCAATCCTCTAGAAAATTTTCTGCAGACTTATCCATTAAAAAACTAAATTTTAAATATAACTTATAGTAGGTTTTAGATTAGTAAAGGCTTCGTCAACACAATTCAATAATTTCTCTCTAATTTGTGCACTAGTTTTTTTATTCAGCCCCGAGGTGGAAAATCCAAGGGCTACAAATCGGGTCATCTGGATGGCTAGAGTCCTTTGATATAAATTAACCCATTTTGTTCCAGTGGTGCGTTAATGCACCACCTGTTCTATGATTTTTTTTGTCACATCCCGGAAATATTTTTGCACATCCATTTATAAATTTTATTATTATCACTACTAAAGGACATAAAACCGTAGAAATCGCTAATTTATGTGTAATGGAAAGATCTTATCTTAGACTTCAAAAAGTGTATCACATTTTCAAGTAAATCCAAAATAGTAAAAAAATATATTTTGGATTTGTATTGTATACTATTTTGATTATGCTTTATTTGTTGAAAATATTTACTGGTGCGTGAATGCACCACTGGCTTTATCTGCGAAACAAAACTTTGTTATTGCAAGTCTAGCCTAGTCAGTGCGTGTAGAATAAACATCCAACAATTAGCGTATTCTTTAGTATTAGTTTGTGCCTTGTGCAGTTAACGCTACAGTTCGTAAAATAAGGCATTTCCGAGGTATTTGACTCAAAAGGAATTAGAGACGGCTATGAAGGGGATGGATGAAGACAATAACAATCAAAGTCGTAAGTATTATTTGTAGTAAGTAAGTATTGTAGCATTCCATTCCTTGCTTCTACTGTCAAATGGAAGAAAGGTCAGATTGAGTACACTCACACACCTATATCCGATGAATTTAGATCATATGAGGAACTAAAAAATAGGCTTTCTAGAAAAACTCCGCTTTAAATATTTTTTATGTTTTTTGATGATCAAGTGGTTGATTTGATTTTTAAAAACTGATAAAACAATTACTCAAAGAAATCTTGCACCTGCCATAGATGAAGTGGGTTATGATAATCAAGGTCACCTCACTATTGTTCATGCTAAGAAACCCGAAGGAGATGTAAAATCTGCCACAGTCACACAATTTATGTTGGTAATAAATGTAATGTGCATTTATATACTTCATGCTTTGTAAAAAAAACACCAAAAATGAAACCGGGTGTTACCATAAAGTATTATACTTTTTTGTATCAAATCAGGTTCTATTTGGAAAACAATCTACTTTTAGTTGTTTTCTGCCAAATTTGAACTTTCTCTTGTATATTTATATATAAATTATATGTTACATCTTATGTGCCCCAAAACATTATTTAATGTTTTTTCCCAGTGGTTCGTTTATGCACCAGTATTTGTTTATATGTTAAATAATTTCAGAGCAAAAAAGCATTTTTGTATTTTTTTTTATGCTTGGGATAATATGGGTTAAATTAAAAACCTTTCAAACTTTGTCAGAATCTGGACTAAAGAGACTAAAAGAGTGTTTCTTCTGACTTCTGATAGAAAATATTAAATATAACTTTCAATTACACTATGCAATAATATACATGGTAGCATATTAAAAAAATTGGAAAAAGAACAATCTTGTGTTGCAAAAATAGTTAAATGTTTAAATTACAAGTAATATTTACAAATTTTCTTCATTCCTCCTGTATCGGTAGCTTATAAATGAAATATCCTGTTGTCTTCACCAGGGCTTAACAGTTTTACTTTTAACTTTTAGAGAACTTTTGGAACATCCTTTCGCCTCTTATATTGTTATCATTTTATAACTGATCATATAATGCTGTGATCACTACTTAACAGCATATACTCACGCTTTAAACTAAACAAATACATATTTACATTTTTGAGCAGTTAATTATTTTCTGGAACTATGCAGTGTTGTAGGAGTAAATGACGTCATGGCGTCTACATTGAGCACGAGAAATAGTAATATTCACATGCAGCTTTTTGAATATTTTCCCCGGCGTGTGCGATGAAAAAAACTGTTGCTTCAAAAATTGTAGCTCATTTTTATTAACGGCTAACAATTTTTGGAGTCTTTTAGGTATTTGTCCAGAATAATCCCGGATCTCGTCCGCCTTCTGGTTCAAGAATTTTGATGATCTGATAAATACTTTACGAGAAACCTTTCGTTCTGGAACCCAAAATAACCAAAAGAAAATATCCAAATATGTGAAGCCTTAAATACAAAAGTTTTAATTCCCTATACGAGCTATATCGTCATGTAAAAAAATTAACAGTTTTAACGATTTTATAGTAATTGCCAAACCCATGTTTCAATTTTTTGCGAATACACACACCTACATACAATAGAATTTCTCTGATAGCACCAACCACCATCAACACGGTCCAAATTTTTTGCTTAATATCTATTTCGGGTGTCCAGAGATTTATATAGCAAAGAAAAACTAAACATCCATTAACCACATTTGTATTCGGCTCGCTCTCGCTCAAAGACCACCGAAATGAAAAGCAAATATATTCTAAGCCGATTGTCATTAACGTCGGAACAAAACCAAAGTAATTCTACACGTGAACGTTGTATGTCGTCGCACGAATCTAACTCGCAAAGCCCCAAAAACAATTAAACCCGACCCAGAAGGCAACGCGCCTTCCATTTTAATGGATCCCTTTTATTTTATATAACAGTATGGCGCTTTGAATTATTTAAAGAAAAGGATCCGGGCACTACCCCCCCGGCAGGGCGTCCGACGATATTATTGAGGAAAGAAAAGGGAGGAGTTGTATATAAAGGATTTTTTTCTCATATCCGGTCGAACTTTATTGTACGCCCTGAGGTCAAAAACGTGCCGCACTATGCGTTTTTATTCAACAATTCTGGAAAATGCGCCTGGAAAGCGAAAGGTTGAAGGAGGACGGGTGAGGTAATTTATTTGGACAGGGACAACCTCAAATATGTTAGGGAATTCCGACTAGATGCGATTAATTATTATGTATTAATCTCGTTAATTATACAAAGTGGTGCGAGCTTTGAGGCATAATGTAAATTAAAGGCCAAACACGTAGTCTAAAGTTAATCATTTTAATTAAAACGCATAAGTGTTTTAGGAAAATTAATTTTCTTTTATTATTTATGTTTATATAGCGATTTCTCTATTTACCTGTTTTTGTTTAAGGGAGAAATGCTCGTCAGCTCGAGAAAAAGGATTGAATTAATTATGCTTTGTGGAATCTGGTATTTAAAAAATGTTCATAGTGTCTAATGAAACATTTATTTAAAAAAAATGGTATAATCGCAAGTTTTAACCATCCCTGTATAACACACGAAACTCCTCTACACAGAAATAATATACGTGCACCGTACGAGCCCAAAATTGACAGAAATAAACAACTTAATGGAGTTAGCTTTTGGGAAAAAATACTTAATTCTCAAAAGTCATTAAATTACATCCACTATGAACCACCGGGTGTCCATTGGAAAGTCACTAAAATATCAAGATGTCAACAAAGACATTAAAAAATACTGGCTACAGTAAGAGGGAGATCGAGAGATCAATGAACTCAAGATCATCAAGATCACGGGATACCGAACAACGACCCTCCACCTCCCACGCATATCTGCCGTATATTCCGAGTGTCACCGACAGGATTGGCAGAGTATTGAAAAGACACGACATCAAAACAATATTTAAGCCTACAAAGAAGATCCAGCACACCATCAGGTCAGCGAAGGACAAGAGGGGCTCACTTTCAGCTGCGGGAGTCTACCGCATTCCGTGTTCATGCGGAAAGGTCTACATCGGAACTGCCAAGAGATCAATGGGAACGAGACTTAAGGAGCATAAAGCCAGCTGCAGGCTAGGACATACAGAGAAGTCTGCAGTGGCTGAACACGCACTGGGCAGCGGGGAACACAGGATACACTTTGAGAGCTGTAAGTTACTAGCATCGGTCAACGGCTATCACAACAGACTAGTCAGGGAAGCCATTGAGATTCAAAAACACCCACACAATTTCAACCGAAAGGAGGAGACCCTTAGACTCAACCAAATCTGGAACCCGATCCTTAGGAACGCCCGAGCAGTACCGATCGATATCCCGAGACCAACCGAAGCGGAACAAGCCCCGCCCTCCACCAATCGGCATAAATACAACCTGCGCAGGAGAAATCGTCAGTCCACGTCCAACATCGGAGATGGAAGGACCTCTGAAGAAGCTCGCCACTCGTGCTAGCGAAACGTTAGGAAGTAATTCCAATCGACGACGGCCTTTAAACCCGAATGAAGATAATAGCTTATGTAATGCATTCTTAAGTGCAACAAAATTAATAATTTCATAGCAAAAAAGTATTTATTTATTTTTTTTATGCTTGGGCCAATATTGGTTAACTCTATCATTTAAAATGGCGTCGAAAAACCCTTTTAGACTTCGAGTTCAATCACCTTGCTCGAGTGCCGTAAGTGGTCGGTCAGTCGTGGATACGGTATCTGAAGCACCCTCATGCGCGATAACATACATTTTTGCTCTTTACCAAACACACACACACACAAAAGTAATCTTGTACGCGTCAAGAACTTTATGCCCGATGAAGGGCCCCACGAAGACAGATAAGCTCGATTCAGACGTTGGAGTGGTCCCGACGGCGATGAGTATTTATGAAAAAGTGTATGGGATAAGTGGAGATCGGGGATTTTATAACGAAATCTCGACGAAGGAGAAAGAGCAGCGACTTTGAAATTCTATGCGACGCAAAACGGGAACGCCACTTGTTTGCGTTACGCTTTTGTTTGTAGTTTGAATTCTCCGGTAACCCGCACGTCGAGGAGTCGGATAGAAAAATAAGCCCCGAAGAGGCAAAAAAACTTTCCTTCTGAAACGCAAAAGCGGAAATAAAGGAACGTCGGACGGAAGCATCTCGTCGTAATATAATATGTATAAAAATTGAGGCTTTTGAATTTGCGAGAGCTTTACTTTTCGAGTGTAGGTTTTATGAAGAACGAGAAGTTAAGGGTTGAGTATTGTGGATATTTTTGTCTGAAGAGGGCCAGTTAAAAAGTCATTAAAATTTCTTCGACCGAACAAAATTCTATTTGATTTTGATTATAAAGCTTATCTTCATCAGTCATTATAGTATATTTTGGAAAGTAATAAAACCTGATTAGGTATGCAACAGAACTACAGAGTGGCCCAAAGAATGCTGAATCCACTTTCATTGCACGTAGTACTACCTTGGTTTTGGTGAATTTTTGGGATTTCTGGGGAGGCTGTAGTCCAAGTCACACTGAGAATACAGTCCGATCAGGTCCAAACAAATTTCGCCGATCGGGTTCAAATTTTAGCTCAACCTACCTAATTCTTATATACCGTGAGTTCAATTTATCTTTATACCTTTTTAATTGGCTGTAACTTTTTAGTTTTTAGAGATATCAAGGAAAACAAAAAAAATGTAGGTTTTTTTTTTCAAGTGACGTATAAAACAAAATACTATCAATTTTCTGATATATAAGTTTACAAATAAAAATATGTTTATGTTGGACATATTAGTAAACAACGTTGATGATTGAATTATTGTCGAAGCCACTATTGTTAAAATGGTTAGTTTTGGTTGAATAATAAAAACATAACCGTCAGTATATTCGACTTTACCCAAAACGCTTTCAAAATAGATATTTCCAAGAAATTTTCGGAAAACGGTAACGTATTAAATGTTATAAAGTTATACAGGAATCATAATGTTATAAATGAAGAAAATAATGCAAACATATTAGGATTCTATGAAGCACATCCAGTTTCCTCATTACTAGATTATATGAAGAGACAGGTATTTCTCGAAGATCAATACACTTAGTTTTGAAAGAATATAAATATTATGCACTTAAATTTCGTAAAACTCAAAAACTAACTACAGAACAATGAGGTGCAGGTGAGAATAATAATTTGTTGAAAAACATTTTATGGACTAATGAAAATTCGTTCTCTACCAGAAAAGGTTATAATAGACAAAATACGCGGTATTGGTCTTCAAGTAATCCTAGGCAAATACAAAATTAATCTATGGTGTGTGGTGTCATGGATGGACATATTTTGGCTCCGATATTTATCGATCAAATGTTAACTGGAGATCATTATTTGCAACTCTGAGAGCACCAAATAGAACAATATATAGAAGATTTACTTCTAAATGTATCAGCGCTGTTGTGCAAGTTAAAAATCTTCTTAACATGGAATATCCCAGGGGTTGGATAGGGAACGACGGAACTATGGATTGATCAGCCAACAGCCTCGACTTAACTTTAATGGATTTTTTCTTTTGGGGACGCATAAGAAATCACGTGCACAGTACTCCTTGTAATAATGTCGTGGAAAGAATTTCAGAGGTAATCAATCAGTTAAGAGACAATCCGGAAACGTTACCAAATATATGAGAAATGTTTTCAAGAAAATGGTAGTTACATACGGCAGTACTTAGAATAGTTAAAGAACTATTTATTATACTGTGTCTTGTCATTTTTATTGTTTTTTGTTCTATATTAATTTGTAAATAATTATTGTTGTTGCACTCAGTCACGGCACTCTTTGAATTCATATAAAAATATCCTATTTTTGCCGTTTTGACAAAAACTAGTGGACTAAAATATAAAGTGTGTTACATCGTTGTAATCAGAATAAGATATTCTATTAAATGCATATATAATATACAGGGTATTCCATTTAAAAAAACATGATGTAGGCTTATATGTCAGAAAATTTATAGTATTTTTTTTTATACGTTGCTTGGAAAAATACTTGGCTACTAACCCTAAATTTTGTTTTTTTTGTGTACCTTGATATTTCTAAAAACAAAAAATTGACAGCCAATTAAAATGTTATCAAGATAAATTGAACGCACGGTACACCGGTGAAATTTTTTATTCTTGATGAAGATGCGATATGTCAATGCGGCTCTCAGAACTTACGCTAATAATAAGTTAAAGTACGTTGTCTAGATTATCAGCGGAGCACATTTCCTCTCAGTTTTTTTTCTGTGTTGAACAAAGTACTACTAAGAAAAACTTGGCAAATCCTTATCCCCTGGCGGAATATTTTTGAAAAAAAAAAAACGTTATGAACAATTCCTCTGAGTAAGCCATCATATGTACCGCCATTGTTCTGTTCCGCTTCTTCGGTAGAATAATGAAACAGAAGAGAGAGAGAATAACATTCCGATAATATCATGAATGAATTCACAATTGCCCTAAAACGAAAAGCTTTCCACAAGTTTGTCCTCCCTGTGCTTGCTTACGAGCCTAACCTAATCCTAACTAACCAAAACATCGGAAAGCAAATTATAAAAACGCAACGCTCAATGCTTGGTATAAGAAAGAATAGAATAAGAAATGAAGATATCCGTTGCAGATGTATGATGTAGATCATGTCCTAGAGCGAATGACAAGACAAACTGGCGGGGAGCAGGATATATCTTGGAGTGAGGAACAAGAGCGGATAAACAACAAAACTATGGTCGTGATGTGAAAAGAATTAGCACTAACTGGATAACAACCGCTCATTATTGGAAGGAGTGAAAATGGCTATAGCCAGCAATAGACGATCTGAGGGTGAATGACGATGAAGATTTCGAAGGTGCGCCGATAGGGTTAGGTAATAGTGTTAGATATTTTTTTTTATCTATACACCCTAACATACGTTTTACCATTGAGTTGGAAACTAATAATGACCTTCCATTCTTAGATATTCTTATCAATAGAGAATCAGACCTAAGATTGGGTCATTGTATTTACAGAAAACCTACGCACACAGACCGATACCTTAATGTATGGTCACATCACCATCCGGCCAAAAAATTATAGGTTATCAACTCTCCTGTTTACAGAGCAGTAAAACTATCGGCCCGAGTGACTGAACCATGAATTAAAACACCTTACCTCTGCTCTTTTCTCTAATCATTTCCACATTAAAGATATTAAGCGTTCAATCAAAAACTACACTTCACCACAACCTTCCAATAGCAATGAGACCGAAAGCAATCCTACACTTGCCACTGTGGTCATTCCTTACATTCAAAACATCATTGACCGCATATCTAAAGTTCTAAAGAAGTATAACGTCAAAACCAGATTTACCACTTGTCCAAAAAATCTCTCAACATCCTCGGTCCGTCAAAGACAAAGTTCCATTTGAGATACAGCATTCCATACACATGCGGCAAAGAATACATTGCAGAGACCGGGCGAAAAATATCAACTAAACTCAAAGAACACGAAAGAGCCTTACTTAAACTCATCAGCTGTAATATATGTATAAAACTAAAATTCTTGCATGTAATCAGTTCTTCTACCAACGAAAAATCAGCCTCATTTAGCTCCGCCCCCCTCAAACAATATGTAACCAAGTACAGAGTAAAATACGAGCCAGTTTCAGTCAAGCTCTGAAGAAGCCAACAGGATGATTGGCGAAACGTCAGCAAGTTCGAATCAGCAAAAACCGACGCAGGCGGAATCCAGAAGTTTTGTAAAAAGTAGTGTTTTTTTATTTTTTATAAGAAGTATTTTATATAAAAAGTAATTAAATGGTTTAAGTATGAGTCTGTGTGTATTGTTATGTGTCTGCTGATGTTTTCTGAAGCTTTTCTGCACAAATATAAAGATCAAACTGAATTTGTTATTTTAAAACGCAGAGGTTAATAGAGACTCGCAACTGGTTTATGGGCACAACTAACCGGCAAGGCTCTGGAGTCCTTTAAAAGAGTAATAAAGTATAGCTAGAGAGTTTCCCGCTGCCTAGAAGAGTGGTTGCAAGGAAAACAATATTCAATATATTGCTTACCCCCTGATTGATTACAAAAATTTAATTAAGCTAACCAAAATAATTTAGGGCAGTCCAGTATGACATTAATTTCTGATTTAGAAATGTTCGCTGATCAAAATTTGCTTACTAAGTAGCTATTTTGACTGAATTATTTACATAAACAAGAATACTTCGCTACCGATTAAATAACATACAGAGAAACAATAAATAAAAAAATGAAAAAACCAACATATAAATAAAAAAAATATTATCTATACATTACGTAAAAACACATTTTATAAAAATTACAAAAAATCCAATATTCTTCGATACTGAGTAACGTTAATTGAAAAAGAGGAGGATTTTTCATTTTGTCTATAGCATATAGCGTAGGTAAACGCGGAAAACGTATTGTAATTACATATGGAGTGTTTTCGAAACAAATATTACTGAAACACTTGAATCGATGGTATAGAGAAACCTTGACAAAAGCGATAGAGGAGCAATAGCTGCCAGCGGCAAAGCAGTTTACAGCAGTATACCCTTTAAGAAATCAGAGAACAATTTGTTCAAATTTCTCCAAATTGGCAATATTTGGGAGAACTCTCTCTAGGAAATAAATACTTACGTGCTCTGCTGAACTCTTATTGCCTCATTCGACTATCCTAAGATCAATTTCTGAATTTATATGTTTTTCAAAATATTTTTTATTTCTGCCAATGAATTGGCAAAGTCCTATAAAACTCAAAAATGCATATTTTTGTAATATCACAACAGTTTTTCGAATTTGTGATAAATAATGGAGATATTGTACTGTGTTTTGCTTTTGCGCCATCTTAATTAATTAACATTATAACTGAGTATAGAATAGTAAAAAAATATTTTGAAATTTTATTTTATAGACAAATTTCTAATGATAAAATGATCAGTTATGGTATTTATGATTGAGAGACAAAAAACAGTTACTTTGAAGTGTCACTACTATTATGCAAAATCTCAAGGTTTGTGTATTCGGTCCTTGGGTCCTTCAAAAATACCATAAACCTAATTTTAGAACATCTAGGGCATTTTATGGGTAAGAATTTTATGCTTCCGCCGAGAAATTGTTAAATTAAACAACACCCCCTGGCATTTTTTTCTTTTTACGACACACGAAAATGATCTTCCCGTTGCGTATTTATTTTATGGTCTTGCCGGGGGGTGCTTAATGTTGTAGGAACTGCTTTTGACGTTTCGGATCAAACAATCACAACGCGGCTTGATATCGCTGGCGCTTTGGATAAACGGTTATGCGTAATAAACTCACTAGTCATTTTGGGCAACGAATTTCTCGAAAAAATTTATCTGTATCAGAAAACCGTCATTTGAAATTGTGTCACCACATTTTTCATGATATTTATTATTATTGATTTGAATACATATCAACAAAAATAATTGAAAGTTGCAAAGAACGCTAGTGCTTTCATGTCCGCTAAGATAGATCGCAAATATTGCATGCTAGTGTCTAATCTAGAAGACTTAGTTCATTTGGTATTGATTATAAAATAAAACTAGAGTAGTAGGAATACCGCGGTTCTGCGTCCACCATCCCTAGTGATGACCAAATTACAGATCCCTAACTAGTCATAACTAGACTGATAATAAGTTTACAATTGTTTCATTTGGAACCGGAATCGGGGTGAATATATTGTTTTATTCAGTTTAAAATTATTGATATGAATCTCAGCCTTTCTTCTAAATTGTAGCATAAAAAAGAAGCCAAATGACTAAAAGTGCTGATATGTAAAAGAAAATGTTCACACCGAGTTATGTCCTTTAAAGTTTTACTTTTTTACATATAGTTTTACATTATAAACAATAAAGGACCGAGTAAACTTCCCTGAGGTACACCGCCATTCACTACCTACAGTCAGAGTTGACCAACTGCAAACGACCCCCAAGAAAAGACCTTAAACAATTTAAAATAAACAAAACGCATGCTGATTGCTGCCTTTCTTCTAACTTGCCAAGAATATGTTTATATAAAGAGATAATGCCATCCTGCGTTGATCGGTTTTTTCGAAAACCCAATTGCATGCCGGAAAAAAAGGTCTCGACTTTTCAAAAAATTCGAAAGTCTTGAATGCAGTGCTCTTTCGAAGATTCTTGAAGAAACAGATAGGAGTGCTATAGCTCTATAGTTTGAAATAATTTTTAGTTATTCTTATGAATGGTGTATTTCGTAGTGTAGTTTGCATCAAGCTCTATAGTTCCAAAGTTATATGTTTTCTTTTCGACTTTATTTTTGGTTTTCACCAAGTCTTTACAGGATCCTTTCGATTACGTTTCGATTATAACATCGCAATTTGTGTCTTCCGACTAGAGAGGTCGCACTGTATTTCTTTTCGAGCCGATCTGGTTTAGTTATTTCATCAACTAACTATACCGTTGTCACAAATATTCATCGACACGGGGTTTGCCGCCGCAAAATTGTTCCCCGGCAAGTCGATAAATAACCCCGCGCCATACGGATTAGCATCCAAATATCATCTTGTCTGCAAAATTAAACACAAATCATTTTCACGTAATAAGCATACCTCGACGTATACACACAATACACAATGCCAACGGGCCGGTTCGTGTATCGTCGCGATGCCCGAGATTATTTGTTCGTTTTAACACAATAGTTGACGCGAATTTACATTCGTTACGAATAAAACTGATGATTATCTCGCGCTACTTTTGCCGAAACGTGCGGTCGGACGTGAATAGGTTATTGTACGTTTCTACCTGTCGTCGTTTCGAAAGAAAATGATTTGTTTACGGGAAGCGACGGGTTTATTATCCGCGAGCGGCGATTCTTCCCGCCTGTCTGATAGGAAAGTGCATTTTGATCGCGCCAACGAAAAATCTAAACGCGCTTTTCCGAGAGAGAAACAGTAAAACCGTCAGTCCGACGGCGTAAATTTAATTTTGGGCGGCTCGTGATTTGAAATCCAAATTTTACGTCTGTTCACTGTTTGAACGTTTTTTGCTCATCAACTAAACAGAGCGCACCCCACATCGAGAATATATACAAGATTTTCACAAACCTTATAATATGAACAATAATCAACTTTTTATTCATAAAAATCGATTTTATCAGTCATGATTAGGCTTCTTCTGCACAACTTTTTCGCGGATACAAACATCACATGGTCTCTACCCTTAGCGATCCCCACCCTTTGCTCCGCAGAACAGCTGAGATGACGGTTGTTCGACAATGCAAAGTATGGTCTGTTCATAGATATACGAAAGTGACCAATTACTTTTGAATGGGATTATCCAAGGGCGGTCATTAACATACAAGATTATTACCTAAAGTTTCGGAATTTAAATTCAGGTAAAATTGTGGTCCCTAATAGAAAATAATTTTATACCTACCTGTGTTTAATATTTTTTGCTTTGTTATACTACTTAGTTTAAGTTTATTAGTAATCATTCTTATTTCGTGTGTAATACAGCGTGTGTTGAATTGTGTGTATAGTGTATCTCAGGAGATGCTCCCGCCCAAATGTAGAAAACATTATTCTATTGAGACTAAAGAAGTTAGCAAGCAAGCATCTTTAGAAGAAACGGCCACATTGACGAAAATTCCAACACCAACTGTATGGAAAATTGTGAATAACTCCATTTCAGCCAGGAAAAAAAGAAGCGATGCTGACATTTTCTCGAGTGTAAATGAAAGCGATCAAGATATAATACGCTGTAAAATTTACCAGTTATACGAGCAACAAAGCGTGCCTACATTAGATATCTTAACTAGGAGGCTTGAAAAAGATGAAACAGGTGTTAAATGTGGCAGAACTACCTTATGGAAATGTATTCGTCGGAAGTGCCATTCGTCGTAACAATGTTTTTCCCCGTGTTAACTCCAATGTCCACAAACTTATAGAAACCGAAGTTTTTAACATCCCTTCACAAAGTTGGGCAAATTCTGTTAAACTTATAGAAAAAGCAGAACAATTGTATATCCATATTGCAAATACTATAGAACAAATATTAATTAGAACAGGCTATGATAGCCTATAGTGATACTGATATATTATGTGAATAATTTAAAGTAATTTAAATAGGTAATAAAAATAATTTATAATTTTATTTTAGATTTAAACATAAATACATACATAAATAAATATTGTTTAGTATGTTTCCTAACAAAACCCCAAATAATTAAATTCTAAGCAAAGTACGGACTTGTTCGGCCATATTTCATTCTTACAGCTTGTCCGGGTCCTTCCTTAATTCGTATCAGTTAGTCACTTTCTTATATCTATGAATAGACTTTACCTACACGTGAATCTAAATAAGTTCTTATGAGTTAATATTTCGTTTCAATTACTGAATATATATTTAAATATATATTTGTTATGTCTTTTAAAATAAGCGGTGTTTATTTCACAAAAAACAACAAAACATTACAGACTTTGTTAAGGAGGCTTTCACTGATTCACTGGTTTTAAAATGGACAAACTAAAAGAACCATAGGTTCCTCATAAAGTTTGTAAGTTATGCGTTGAGTCTTTACGGTTATGGAAAAAAGTAGAACGTTCTGGATTAGACTTTGGTATTCCGATGATCCGGATGGAGCCTACAAATCATTTCGATGGTTGTTACTTTTGCCATGTAGATGCTAACGGTTTCAATCGCAATCAAACCTGGAGATATCCAGATTTACAGTCTACAAAATCTCCTGTACTACACAGTGAAACTGTAAAGTAATTCGAATGCCCTCCGAAACAACGATGTAACCAAATTCACAGAAATCGGGACAGGCTACAAGTGGAAGTGAATGGGAAGGTGAAACATCTACGCCCAAGTTATTTTCTCAAAATGAACTCAGTGACTTAATAAGTGATATCTATTTATCAAAACAAGGATTAGAATTATTAGATTGAAGGAAAAAAATTATTGACCCCAACAGTGACAATTACGACATATAGGACACGAGAAAAAGAGTTATTGCAATTTTTTAGTGAAGATGAAGGTCTGGTGTACTGTAATGATATTGCGAAGCTACTTTTAGACATGGGTTTAACAGTATACAAACCTACTGAGTGGCGACTTTTCATTGACAGTTCTAAAAGAAGTTTGAACTGCGTTTTACTGCACAATGATAATAAATTTGCGTCTATTCCAATTGCCCATTCAACAAAACTCAAAGAGGAGTATGAAAACGTAAAATTAGTTTTAGAAAAAATTAAATACTTGGAACATCAATGGCCGATTTGTGTAGATTTGAAAATGGTTACTTTTTTACTCGGTCAACAGGGTGGATACACGAAATACCCGTACTTTATTTGTATGTGGGACAGTAGAGCAAAGCAACATCATTTGAATCAAGATGTTTGGCCTGCGACAGATTCTTTAACTGTCGGTAAAGCCAATGTAATAAGAGAACCATTGGTAAGCAGAGACAAAATCATACTCCCACCATTACATATTAAGTTAGGAATGATCAAGCAATTTGTAAAAGCGTTAGACAAGGACGAAAATTGTTTTAATTACATTTCCTAAGCTTAATATGGAAAAGTTGAAAGGTGGATTATTTAATAGTCCTCAAATACGGCAAATGATGAAAGACTCAGTTTTTATCAAAGTTATCACTGTTCCGGAAGGTAAAGCTTGGGAAAGTTTTGTATTGGTAGTCAAAAAGCACCAAATTATGAAGAAATTGTGCAAAATAGGCTGACTAATTTTCAGATTCTAGGAGCGAATATGAGTATCAAGTTACACTATCTTCACAATAATCTAGATAAATTCCCGGATAATTATAGGAATTATAGTGAAGAACAGGGAGAGCGGTTCCACCAGAATCTAAAAGAGATGGAAGAACGGAATCAGTGTCGCTGGGCTTGTCACATGAGAGCAAATTACTTTAAAAAGAGATTGTCCAAAGAAGGTTTATAAAAGAAAAGTTAATAAAAGGCGTTTTATGGAAATATAGTATACGTTTTTACCAATTTTTTCTCTATTTGCTTCAATGTTTGTTAATCTTTCAAAATAAAACTAATATTTTCAACATTTATGTCATTTTATTTCTTGTTTTCCGATTTTTTCAAATTAAAACGAAAATAAAGATTTTAATAAAATTGAGAGCAATTCTTACAAAATCATTGTTAGTTTCATGGATTGTGAGCATAAATATATCTAAAATTAGTCTCATATCCAGGACAACAAAACCACTCCATACCAGTGTTATTGCTTGGACTAATTGTTTTTGCGATTTAAGCATTAATAGCATCTAATAATTCGGATTTGCAAAAACATTTTTTTACAATGATTCAAACAAATGAAATAATTGTCGTTTGCAACCCACCAAAATTTCATGCAAAAATTTATCATATCGACCTAAGGGCAACTAAATTAATCTTTTAATTAAATGTGCCAACAAGTTTGCACTTGGCAAAATGTTTTAAATAATGATCTATACCGGGCTACCCTTATTGATAAGTCGAGAAAGTCAAGTAACTCAAGATGTGCATTGCTGATCCCACTGCGCATCAGGCAGAAGCGATTCTTTCTCGCTTTGTCCGAAAATGTGGTTTTCAAAACACACAGGGTGTCAAAGAGAATCATACTTTTCGATATATTAGCAAATTAGGTGAATCTTCATTCTTATTTAATAAGTTAATGTCTTAAATAGATGTTTTGTTGCATTTAACAGTAAAAATAAATTATTTCGTTCGCAGGAAAGCAGGAATAATCAAACAAAGTCCAAGCTATTGCAAATTTCATCTGCCTTATATCCTATTTGTTTATAATATCCGACAAGTAATTGTTTTGGTGGAAATAAATAACCTGAGGTAAAATTCTCACTTAAACTAACAACACTTCCGAATCGATAACGTAAAAGTTACACCTGTTCCTAAGTTCTACAACCCGTCGAACATTAGAACATTACCGGGAGTGAGTTTTAAATTATGTTTATTGTCAAGGTTTTCCTTTTCTCGCATCCTCGATAAGTTTCCGTGTTTGTTTTCCTTAAGGGAAGTTGATAAATTTGTCTTTCTTCTTCGCTGTTGTCATTCCAACCTGTTTGTGTTACCAACTCATTTCTTTGCTGGGACCACGTGTCCAACGTTTATCAATCTTTTGTAGGTTTGCTGATAAAACTACCGCAGTTTTGAAATAGTTATATTATATTACAGTAGGATCTTGCTTATTCAAAAGCATATGCAGGGTGAATCAACCATAGAAATATGAACAAATTGTAAATCCAAAAGTTGCTACGATCAATATAGATGCCCAATATAAAATTATTTTAAAGCAAATTTTGTTTTTAATTCCTTTTAAAATTCTTCAACTTTTTTATTAATAATGATAATACATACCTAAACCTAATAGTTTATCCGATATTTTAATTTTTCCAAAAAAAAATACCAGTTTACTAGGATATTAAGGTTATTCGAAGATGACGTATAGGATGTATGCAACGAAATTTGAATTAGAGGCAACAGGGTGTTTAAAATAAGCGAATGTTGATTTTCTTAAACGGATCTTACAAAAACCTACAATTACAACATATAGATATTTTTCATACTTTGCGACTTATTTTTAAAAAATCAAAATAAATAAGAACTAAAAGTTCAGATTTTAACGAAATTTTCTATTTTGACATGATAATTGTTTCGACAATACCATGTCTTTATCAAATTTGATATTTATTTAGTTCGACTTATTTTAACGTTTCCAATATTTACCCTTCTTTCCATATATAAAATTTGTACCTAACAACTGAGTAAATAAATTCATAAAACTTTCTGCACACCGTCAGCAAATAAAAAAAAACAAGTATGGATTTTCATAAAACTGAATTACTGATATAATTATGTACTGATTGAGGCGGAAAAAGTTGGCAGTAAGGCCTAATAGACGTATAACAAGAAACCATCTCTTCAGTGTTTAAAGGAACGTTTTGATGCAACTAGTAGTATTGAATATGAAAAGAGAGAAAAGTGGTAAACCCGAATGCTACCAATGCGGAAAAAGAATTGGAAATTTTACTTCAAATTCAAGAAAATCTCCAAGTCAATAGCCGTCAAATAGCTAGCTTATGTGATACATCCCAATCAACCGTTGACCGCATTACTAGACAGCACAAATATCGTCCCGTCCATATGGAACTTCGTCAAGAACTTCCAGACCATGAAGGATAAACTTCTGCATCGTTATAAATGAAGCAATAGAGGCTGATCCAAAATTTTTGCCTAAAATAATGTTTTCCGATGAAGCTACTTTTCGCAGTATTAGAAAAATAATAACATATGTGTATAATCTATATGGGTATTTTTATTGCTTGAAAAAGTCAATCACTCTAGGCTGTGGGAAAATTATTCGATCTCTTTTAATCGTATTAAGTATAGTAAGATTTAACATCTAGCATAGTTACTTTTTTGACTGATACCTCCCCATCAGTGTCTTCGTCTTGGATCTCATTTTCGCATGAATCAAGTTGTGACGTACTAATTCAACACCTATGCAACAACATCGTCGTCATTGAGGAGTTGATAACGTGGCTCATTTTTCACTCGCACTGAATCCACCTATTAACTCCAGTTTCATTAATTTGTTTTAATTCATCGGCGCTGCGCCAATGCCATGCTTTCATCCTCATTTAGTGTCATTAGTTTGTAAAAGACTCTTATGAAACTGGTTTATTTCTCAAGAAAGGTATTCTATGGTTCCATTAACATTTTGATACATTGGATGAGCAAAAGAGTCATTAATTTGTAAAAAGCTATTATTTATTTCATTCTTAGCACTCAAGGCATTTACATTGGATCTTTGATCGTGCACGATTTCTGAAACTTCATTAGAACAACTTCATTCAACAAGTTCAAAGTTCAAAAGTTCACAAGAAAGGCGTTTCATTATTTTAATAACATGGATACTGTTTCTTCATCATCAGATTCTACGATGCTTTCATCAGCAAAAAGCTCTCTAAGAAAGGTACCATTTTGAAACTCTTTTGAGTATTTGCATTTTATGTTTTATCATAAACCCCTTCCAAAACTTGACAAGATCAAAAGTTCCCATTATTTCAATAACATTTTGATCCATTGATGGACGGTGTTTCTTCTTCGTCAGATTTCAAGATGCTTTTATCTTCCTCCAGCGTAATTAATTTGTAAAAGAGTCGTTTGTAAGTCCTTGTTCTGCATCTCTGATCGTGAACGATTTCCAAAACTTGATCAAACTCATCAAAAATTCACAAAAGTGGATATTAACTGTTTTAATATTCCTTTGATGCATTGGTTGAGCAATGGGTGTAAGGTATGGTGGAGAAAAACAAGAAAAGTTGCCTTATGGTTGGAAACAAACATTATCCTGAAGAAGTTACTTTTCCTTTTTCTATAGAGTCATGTGGGGCAAGTGTGCGCAGCGGGTAAGTGTGCGCAGGCTTATTATTTATAAAACCGTTGACAGTCGAGTAGGGGAATCAACTGCCTTCAGTAGTCACTACGACGTTGGACAAAAGACTAGAGTCTGGTCTGGCAAAGTTACGTAGTTTTAGTAATATTGGTAAGTAAAAATTTTGGTTATTATTCTTACGATTTTTTCCAATTTAGAATTCAAATACTTTTATATTTATGTAGCGGTAATTAGTATTAATTATGTCCAATTATGCTCGTTTATATATCTAATTTTATCAGCTTGGTAGAATGACGCAAAAATGTGTAATTTTAAACTAAATCTGTAAAGGCGATTAGGGTTAAGTGTACGCATACGGTTGTGGGGTAAGAGTACGCATATTTTAATGCGTACTTTTACCCCGATAGTGAGTTCTTTGTGACACTCGTTGTTATTTGTTTCAGGTTATACTTATATATTTCTTTAAAAAAAACTACAATGCCTCGAAATTACAAGCGGAAGGCTCCACACAGGTCCGTTGTTACCCGTGATCAATTTGATGCTGCTAAGCGATTGATTGCCGAAGGTTTAAGTAAAAGAAAAGCAGCTGAACAGGTTGGAATGAAAGAGAGTACTCTCAGGAACGATTAAAATCTGATTCGATTGCTCTAAAATTAGGAAGATTTACTTCAACTTTCACAAGTGACCAAGAAAATGAAATATATAATTATTTAAAAAGATGTGATTATCTCTATTATGGTCTTAATATGACAACTCTAAGAACATTGATCTACGAGTATGCTGAAATAAATCATATTCCACATCGGTTTACTCAAAAGTCGAAAATGGCTGGACGTGATTGGGTGTATAGATTTTTAAAAAGGCACCCTGACTTGAATTTACGACAACCCACGTCAACTAGCATAGCTAGAGCAAATAAAACTGAAAATTCTAAAAAAAAAACAAAGAAGTATACTACTACCAAAGATAAGGCTGTTAAAGTTAAGGCTAGTCAAGAAAATATTGATGATTTTAAGGAAAATGATGATTACTGTGCATTGTGTGGTGAAAAATACGTTGATCCACCTACAGAGGATTGGATTAAATGTAGCTTATGTCATAGCTGGTGGCATGAACAGTGCACTCATTATGAAACTGGTGCTTTCATATGTGATATATGTTCTAATAATTAAGATTTTATCATATTCGTTAAAAACGATCTCATTTGAATTTATCTCTATTCAAAACTGTTAACTACTCTAAGCCTTATTCTCGATAAAAATCAAGTTAAACAGTATTTGTCAAAAATTATATATTTAATATATAAATATAAAAAATGAAGTAAAAAATGATAAGTATTGATAAAAAATAATATTTATAACATTAAATATGGTGTAACTATATGTAACAAGTTATGGTTTAAATTTAAATGGTTTTATTATTACCCGCAGTGCTGCGCACGTTTACCCCAATATTGGGGTAAGTGTGCGCATTCTGACTAACATTTATTTTATTTTATTTCTTTAATTACAATTAAGTAAATTGAATTTCATGTTACGTAATTGTTAAATCAATAAAACACTTTTATTTCAATTTATTTTGTACAATTATTACAATTTTATGACCATAGAAAAAAAAATGTGCACTCTTGCCCCACACTTCACTTCATTAATGAACTTTTCTTCAAAAAAAAAAAAAAAATACACTTTGCTTGAGCAAAATTTTACGAGTGGTTGAGGCGGATCGGTCGGTCGCCTGGTGTAAACGCAGCGAGTGACGTTGATCAACATTTTGTTACGTCGTTAATTCCATGAAAAGAAGTTTAGCAGCTACTAAATGCGCATAATGCGGTAGCTTTTGCGGTAGCTTTTAACGCTCCTGTTTGCCTTTTCTCGTTTTTCAATTAAGCCCGAAAAATAAAGCGACGAAAGAGTGCGAAGGGGAGGAAATTTTTCGCCGGAAAACCCCCGTTATCTCCCGGAGCGCGAAAGATAACGTGGAGAATAAACAAACCTAAAAAAAATCTTAATACTCGTAAAATTTAATTCGGAGCCGGCGTCCCCTATAAATTATACCATCGTTAAAAAAGCTTATGTGCATTATACGAAGTTATGAATTAAACAGTTGGGTCCGGTGTATTAATCCGGGCAAAAACACGGTTTAGCTCTCCGGTGGTTGTTAAACACCCGCAACTTTTTGCGGCGGCGCGGAAAACCGTGGCCTAGGAAGTTTAACCGATTGCATTATCGTGTCCTTGTTATGTTAATAGAGTTACGCCGTCCTTTTCTTGCCAATAAACCACCGACAGTCGATTTGTTTGCGCTAAAAATTAAAATCTGTTCTGTATATTAATTAAACTGCGTAGAACTGTATGCATCTGTAAAAATAATTCCAAAACTGTTCCAAGTGGTTCAACTGTAAGTTATGTGTCAGCCATATTAAAGTTGTCTTTTGTCTCTATGAATATAGAGCAAAGTAAATAATTAACAAAAAAAGTGTTCATTAAGATCTAGGTATCAGCTACCAATTAGATGAAACATTCTTAAGCTTAATGCAAATCTACAAAACATATAAACTTAAAGTTGCATCGCTTGAGCTCAAAATAATAAATAAACTATTTGAATATCTTGTGTATCTAATGTAATGCTTTTTAATTGTTCAATAAAGTGAATTCTTGCATTTACTCAGTTCTTCTACCACCGAAAAATCTGAGAGTCTATAGAAATCTATAAACAACCTAACAATCTTAATCGCGACTCAGGTCTCTACCTGTCACCAATATCCGAGAGGGTGTTTGTGCCCCTCATTTAGCTCCGCCCCCCTCAAACAATATATAAGCAGGTACAGAGTAAAATACGAGCCAGTTTCAGTCAAGCTTTGAAGAAGCCAAGAGGATGATTGGCGAAACGTCAGCAATTTCGACTAAGCAAAAAGCGACGCAGGAGGAATCCAGAAGTTTTATAAAAAGTATAAACTATTTCATATAAAACATTATTACATTATATTAGTATACATTACAATTTGTACATTAGCATTTGTTCACAGTATAAAACAGCATGATTAATACAAAAAAAAGTCACGCCAAAAAATCAATTTTTATTTATTACAACGCAAAGAACGGTAAAACCAAACTCGATATACCAAAGAATACTGAAGTTGCAAATTAAACTAAAATTAAAGAATTTGAATTTAAACGAACTGACAATTTGAAAACCTTTGGAATTTTTCTTCACCAGCCTAGGACAGTTCGAAACTCGAATCGAAATTAACCATAACAGACAAAAAATGATAAATTTATATTTTATATTTAATAATTCGTCTGCAAGAATTGCTCCAGTGCTAAAAAGATGGTTATAAATAATATTTCATTTTTATTCATATATTCATACATAAAACAGTTAAATAGAAAACAAGTCTACAGAAAACAGCAGCAAGTAAAATGCCGGAATGACAAGAAAGCAAAATAATAAATAAAACCAAAAATTACGCATTAGACACATAGATTCTTTCGAACGTTTTTCTTTTTTTTTTCTAATTTAAAATTGTATTGAAATAAGATAAAAGTTGGCCTAATATTAAAAAATAAATAGAATGGCACATCATACTTTTTTTCTGATAGTACATCCTACAACGTCTAAGTTTATGTGTTCCATCTTTAGGTGCGTACTTTTCTTTAAAAAAATTTTTTTCGCAGAATTCACAGTTGGAAACCCTAAAAGACATATGACTAATTATAAACTGCAAACTGAAGACTCATTTTATGAAAATGTAAATATTACACTAAATGTAGCTTTTTTTATCCTTGTTTCTATATCTAGACAAAAACGATAGGCCACCTTTTTCTGGTTGTACATTTAGACGGAGCTTCAGACTCAGCCGTCAATGCGACTTCACGACGCACTCACATATCACATCAAAGGAGTACCTAAGCCCAATTAAGATTTTAATATTATTTAGTCAAAACTGTTGATTACTATCAAAGCAAATCATAGATCAAACTAGCACAAAGCCCAAGATAAAACAAATATTTGGTTTTAAAGAGGATAATAAAATCTTACAAACATATGTATACCACTGAATTGTTTAGTAGGTTCCACTAAAAAATAAACTAACGCACCAACATTTTGATATAAAAAATGACTTAAACAACGAAACAGTGGTTTCTGTGGGCAGCGGACAATAATCGACATGTCACGTGCACTGCTACTCACAGAATCTGGTTAGTAGGTTGTGTTCCCAGCGCTCTTCTTCCTTTTTTGTGCATTCGCCAATATGCTCGCTGGCGCAGTGCCTGTTATCCACTGGTCTAACAGAGGTTATAAATTAGAAGTGCAGCGTGTTGAATTTACGTCCACAACGGTGGATTATTCAATGGAATTTCATAGTGGTCGCGGCAGTGAGTAATTTTAACAGTCTCTCTTCGCAGTGTGCCGTAATAAACCCAAATTTAACTATAGTTAAACATTCTCCACAGGTACGATAATGACTTAGGATCCTTGGAAATATAGAGAAAATCCCAGTTCGCAAATTATCGAGGAATATCTTGTGCCGTAACTTTGTTAATTATGTACACCGTGTGCCAAATAAAACGATCCACTATACGATCTGGAAACCCATAGGACATACGAAAAAAAGTTTCGTACAAAAGTTTCTTGGACTCTCCTGAAGATTTAAATTATTGTAATTTTGTTGATACGGGATGTCCGAAAAATGTCTCCTCCACCGACATGTACTTTGTTATTTTAAATGGAACATCCTGTATAGTTCGACATTTTTTGAATCGTTTCTTAAAATAAGGGTTTCTTAGGAAATTTCTATTTGAATTTAGTATAGTTTGGGCAGAAATTGGGATTATTCATATTTTGATTGCCCCATATAAAATTATGTTGTGACGCTGCTGATTCAGATATTGCAATGAAAATTAAACCACAGACTAAGGAGATGATGCACTACTCAATCAGTTTGACAGATGCGGCTCAGCTTATACAGGGTGTCCCAAATAGCTGGTGCCGTTTTGGCGAATATAATTCAAAAAATCTCAAGATTTTCAAATGGAACACCCCATATTTTTATTCAGACAGACAAAAAAACAAGGTAAGTTTATAATTTATCTTATATTTAAATTTTACTTACTTTCTGAGATATTCGAGGTTTAAGATATCACCCCTATAAATTCTTGTTGAATTTAATGCTGCTCACATTAGGTCACTTGATACTATTTCTTTTAAAGATATAATACTCCAGATATACGAATAAAACCTATTGCTAACAATACAGCTTAAACAAAACTTCAGAATTCTTCAAGCTTGATTGAAAATGCCTAATAACAAAAATAAATAATTAAAGTTTATAGGTTAACCAAAAAACTATAACTTATTTAAAATAGAAATAAAATATATACTAACAAAAAACTTGACAACTATGAATAGAAATATGAAAAACAACAAACACAAACAGAAATGTCAAAGTTTGTTTATACCTTAATGCGTCAAAAAAAAAGATTGCGATGTCATAGCCAACTATATTTTTAAATATTTTCATTTTTCTTTGTTGTTTTGATGCCTGATTGAACGAGCATTTTAAGAGGAACATTTTTAACTAAACTTTATGGACCGAATTAACGAGCACTTTTTAGTTAACTTTTTTTTTATTGATTTGTTACCTTGATTAGTTGTGGTATTTTCAATCAAACTGGATAATTAACTATTAAATGCTTCTTTAAATATGAATGCTTAAGTTTTATTATACTTTTAGAAGAAGTAGTATCATGTCTTTGCTATTTAAAAAATACCTAATATTGCCAATAAGTGACCTAATGTGGGCAGCTTTAAATTCAACAAGAATTTATACGTGTGCTATCTTAAACCCCGAATATCTCGAAAAATAAGAAAAATTTAAATATAGGACAAGTTACAAACTTACCTTTTTTTTATCCTAGAATTTTGTTAGGAAGCTTTTTTGGTATCTCCTATAAGCCGTTTTATTTGGCACACGGTGTACGTTAATAAAAAGCTAACTTTATGTATATTTCGATATTGAATATATTACCGGATCATATTGAAAATGCGGGCGATATGTTATTTCCGAGTTCGAAAACAAAATTTTGAATATAAACATTTAAAGGCCGGATTAAAATATCCACCCCCAACGTTATTAATCCGTGTCGTATATTTTACGCGCCGGTATAATGGAATATTTTATGCCGCGAGCTAATTCCGACATATTCAAAATATAAACAGCCCCCCGACTCGTTTCGATGCTTTCGGTAAATACGACCGATTTCGATAAAATATTGGGGGAAATGAAAACGCCAATGCAGTCGAACGGAAATGAACGCCCACCTAAATTCAACCCTTCCGTTGCATTTCAAACTCCACAACTTTCGACGGAGCGAAGGGACGTTTTAGCCACTTAAAAACTTAGTCGAAACAATCCGAGGGAGAAATTAATTATTTGAAATACACCGCAATAGGCTATTTCCACCTAAAATGCCTTTATTTGATAAAATGTTTATTAGTAATTTGGTACCCTTCTGCCAAATATTTTTCAAATTCACTAACTCAGAAAACGCGACGTGGCACCCGAGAAAATTCACAAAATAGGCTATGACGTCACTATGCACTATTGTCGCGGAAAGGGTAACAACACAACGCAACAATACCATAGAATCCTTTGATAAAAATTTTAGGTTAGGTTGTAAATTCCCACTGGCTGGCATAGCGCGAATTCGCGTGAAGTTGTAGTGTAATGCCGTAATTAAATACCAGTTTATGTGCGTTAATTGTTCCAATGCGTCTATTAAAAAATTAGATATTGTTGTCTTTTGAACTCGAAGAATGCAGACTGTGAAGGAAAGAAAATAAAGGACTTCATACGGAGGCTGAACTCGATAAGGAGGTGCGGAAGTGTGCCACAGTATGTTTCATGCATGTCCATGGCATGTGTGATTGTCCCCCATTTTAACTCTTTTTTTTTTAATTAACTCATTTGCATAAACAATATATTGATATTTAATTAAATTAAACCATACAATCTTTTTTTATATACGTAAATAGAATCTTATTTTTTTTATATAAGCCCTGTTTCTTTGTTTCCTTATATTGACTTTTTCTTCGTTGGTTTACCTGATAAAGGTGTCTACTCTATAGTATAGAAACGAACTAACTGAGTATTTAATAATAACAACAATAATAATGGAAATAATAAACTGTCTTTATTAAAAATCAATATATTATTATAAGTTATAATACAAGAGTGGCGGCATTCGCAAATTGCGAATGTAACCACAAGAAACAAGACACACCACCAAGACACAAGAACTAAGGCAACAGCACCAATACCATATTTATCAACAAAATACACACCCGTATATAGATCGTAAACACAAGAAATAGAAGCACATCATAAACTCATCATAAATATTTTAATCGATTTTTATTTTATCATTTATGCAAATTTAAAATTAAATTTAACTTAATATGGACGTCCAGCTAATGAAATGGACATCTTAAAACGTGAATAATGAGTGCACTGTATGCAATCTGATAGTCGCTGGATATACGTCATTAAACGTTGTATGGATGTCCTAATATCCTAAACGGACATCCACTGAACATTCATAAAATATCAGACCTCTTTGGAACAACTATTTGGCATCGTAAACAAAAAAATCAGTTTTTTATTTCATAAATTAGCTACAATTAGCACCAGCAACCTGTAAAATGAGGTTCGCTAGGTTGTTGGACACTGATTTGATTATTAATCTTTTTTTTTCAGAAATCTACTAATTTTGAAAGAAAACGCCATCTAGTGCCAAGGTAAGCAAACCCAACAGACTCATTCATAGGTACATTCAGCACTCATGCTATGCCTATTATAAGAAAATTCTCCAGAAAACTGGTTTTACAAAGAAAGATGAAAATTATAATTTAAGTGTCTGCCGCAAGGTCTATACAGGTCCAAAATATGATTTTGATTATGAAATGATGTTAAAAGAATCTTTTCTTTTTTCAGAAATGTATTTATGCCGGAAAATGCCACCTAGTGCCCAGGTAAGCAAACAAATTTGCTTTATAAGAAAATTTTCCAGCAATCCGTTTTTAGAAAATGAATATGACAATTACACTTCAAGTTGTGCCTGCCGCAAGGTCTAATATATCATGATTTCCATAAAATATCTTTCTGATGTCAATCATCCTTCTGAACATCTGACATATCTCGGCGCGGGAAGTACGGAATTATAACTCATATTTGGAAGAAGTGTTTTGCTTTTAAGTTTTGCTCTTAAAGTGTAGATGAGATTAAAAATAAAATTGCGGTTATATTTTCTGGTGGTCAAATTACTTTGACATATTCAAAGCAGAGAAAGGCTCTCAATTAAAAATGCTACTAAGGGTGTTTCATTTACTTAATTTATAAATATTGTAATCAGTTTAAAATATTTTTTTTCTCATTCCTGCAAAGGCAAAGCTTTGTCTTGGAGAACGCATATCCACTGTATTTCAATGTATTCGACCATCAATTTAAGGTTTGTACCGAATAAACACCTTGTATAAACACACCCGTGACAATTTTAATTAGAATCATCGATCGATCGTTATGGTCGGGCGAGTTCAATCAACCGTGTCTCCCCCAATTACACACTACCACATAAACCTTGAATTCCAAAGAGAATCCTCGAGGCTGATCCACTGGTACCTGACAAAAATAACAATGACGCGTCGAATTGCCGTCCTGGGTGCGTCTGATACTGTTCAAACGGAATCCCGGATGTCGGCCATTAGGCGCGAAACGCCGGAAACTACAATATTTATAACCATTCGGCGTCGACGAATTCATTCATTCCATGCTCGAGCCTACCATTCACGTGTTCATCGTATATAATTATACTTTATTAATAATTACGGGCTATTAAAATGTTTTCGACGTTAACACGAAAACTAACATTGTTGCGCACGTTGTCTTATTAGGAACCGGGTTTTGGAAAAAATATAATCGGATGAAACTAGAAAATATTTTACTTTCCCTTTACTTGGGTATAACGTTAACTGTTTTAGTTGGTTTAATTTGAAAAATAATAAGAGATAATACAAGAAATATTATTCGATTTGTCTGTCTAATCTTAATATACGGTTTAAGTAACACACAATAACGCGTTTTACCACAAACCGAAACTCATTTATACGTACTCGACGCGCGTTTCGACAACCAAGTTGGCATCTTCAGGAGAAGATTAAAACTGTTTAAGTGTTTTTTGTTTCACTTGGAATTATCATTAACCAGCGAACTTTATCTATGCTAGAATGGCAACAGCGGGACAGAAAAGTGAGGCAAATTTTACAATAGAAATAGGTGGCTACTAATAGGCATTGTTATTTTTCTCTTGCTCGTTCATTTTATATTGTTTGATTAATTTATTTACCGACATATTTTTAATAAAATTGTTTAGACATCATTATTCGGTGATCAATTAAATATTTGTTGAAAATAAAATTAATTAATAATCTGAAAAACTTAACAAAACTTAAGAAAATTTCCCAAATTAATTTGCGTTAGAATTTAAAATATAAGTATTAGAATTATATTTTATATTTATATTTTATATATTTTATTTTTGAAAATTTTATGAGCCTGTATCTCAAAAGTTTTCTTCTTAAAATTAATTATTGACATTCAATTAGGAAACAGGGTGTTTTGATTAAGGGTTCTGTGCCCTAAACATCACCGAATTGTTTAAACCATTACTTTTGTGTTATTAGGAATAACAACACAATTTTTCAAAAAAAAAATTAACTCAGAATAAAACATAGGAGCAGTTTTGAACACAGTTCTATTAATAAAATATCTTATTAAAATATCTATACGTGCACCAAGTTTAGCTAACCCTTCGCCCTTATAATCACATTAATGTGTTCTATAAGTATAGAAATTTATTTATTAAACTTTAGCCGATTATAAATACATAACAAGAATCTGGCATTTTAAAGACTGTTTATTAATTAGTACGAGCATGAAATTATTAGGTATTCGATATACACAAGATTGTCGTCGTTAAAAATAGTGAAAATTTATCACAACCACTCAGTTCGCAGAATTGAAACGATTTCACAAATTACCCGTTATCAAACGATTTTCTCTCAAAAAGACCAAACAGATGTAAAAATTGCGAAATAATACGAAAGCTCCTATTACAAGTATCTATCAACAGTAAAAACGTATATGAGAAAGAAAACAATCCAAATCACTACCCATCTCATTCTAAATAAAATTTACTACACAAAATCGATACTTCGATCGATTCTAGTTTAAAGGGTTTAATTATGACTTGCCAAAATAATCTGAATACTTCTAGTTTGTGGTTGCCGGAAAAAGAGCTGACTATTTATCTTTGTATTACTGATGTACAATATTACTATGTAGTCCTGCTTATTTAATTCATAAAGTAGTCATACCTTGTTTTTCTGTAATATATTTGATTTGGTTGCTCGATTTTATTTGAAAATAATATACCACTTGCTGGAATTCTCCAAAGTATCATCAATTTATATGGCGCAGTCGATGGGGATCTCGCCGTTGTCGGAAATATTTTCTAGAAAGAATTCGATCGGCAATAATCCCGCGCGCAACACGAAATCCGTTTTCATTAACGGCAACTTAAAAGCTTGAGGACCAAGTTTTTCGCCCGTCCCGCGCGCCGCCAAAAGTAATATCTGCCTCGCGGACCGGGGGCCGAAATAAATGAACGTTTCAAAGTGTTTATCCAACTTGGTCGCTGGCAACATTTTCCACGTGAAGTTTCATATCATTTTTCCGAATTAAAAAACTTTCGACGAAACTTTTGATACGTCTGCGTTACTTTTTAATGGACTTTTATAAAGGGTGATCCATTTTGTATCCCTTATTGCCACACCTGTCATTAACAAAAATGTGTAAAAACATTATTTTTTCGCTGTCATTTTTGACCACTTAGTTGATATATTACCCCCAATATTCCGTTATCACGGACTAAAGAGAAATGAAGGACAATTTAATGACAGTTATTAAAACCTACTTACGAGACGGTTTTTATAATTATATTTTTTAGTTTAACACATCAGCATTTGCTGTTAAGCTATAGTGCTAATATAAGACTAGGAATAAAATAATTCTTCATTATCAGCGAGTGAAAAAGTAATACGATTACAGTAAAAAGACACCATAACATCGCCTTGCATATGAAAAATATCACCGAGAAATAGCAGAAAGTTTGGTTTTTCTAATTCAAAGAATGAAAATTATATATTTTTTTCTACTCCCGTCTATAAAATACCTAGATACACACCGATCTAGCGTGCGGGAAGCGTCACTTTACCTCGTCAGTTTCGTTTTCCACGAATCCGAGCCACTTCGGACATCTCCGCGTTTTTACCGCACGCATTTGGAAGCAATCGGATGTTTTCGGAGATATTTCCCACGCCTTCAGTTGTCACGTTTGTCAATTTTCACGGTCATGCCAGTGAATGTATTCGTGTTGTTTTGTGAAAATGTACCCAAAAACTAACGGTCGTAGAAAAAGTATAGTATGCAACACGTTCGGTAAAATTTTTGTTGCATAATTAACTATTTTTTTGGTGTCGTTTGCTATGTTTTTTACAGACCGTTGCTAAGATAGCAGTTTATCTAGAAAGCTTAAACTTAAGCTCTATGGTAGCGGTGGACCCATGAGTACTCAAAATGAGAGGACCTTTTTTGACCATGAAAAATACGACAAGCAAAAAAAAGTATCAGTTAAGTCTTCCACACAAATTTCACGTCTATGATTACAATAATATACCTTTAAAATAGTAAACAGAAAAGTGTAAAGAAAAAGATACGCCTGTTCGTATGCTGTCTAATTTTCAAGTTAATAGGTACTAGAAAAGTATGCCTTGCTAATGATCATGCAAAAATACATTAGTAGTTCAAAAAATAAATACAAACATTCAAAACAACTTGAACTTAAGGATGAATGTTAAATGAAAATATTTGTCTTCCTTATAATAATACAAAAACACCTTAACATCTTTTCCTGTGTGCTTTTGAGGTAATGCTTGTGTAGAATTCATCACAATGTGATAACCTATTGAAAATTTTATTAGGGCCCTTGTTCACTTTTTTCTTGTTATCCTCTTCACGGAAAATCAATACTCTTAAATTTTTTGGTAGAACAAGTCCAAAAAAATTGTCAATTCTAGGCTGTTTTCTTCTTGCCAATCTAAAAATAGGCACTAATCTTTATGGCAGGGACAAGCTTCGTGAATAGGACACTGCGATAGAAGTTGTGCTGAAGAAATAAAGTGAAGTGAAGAAGACTCCTGCTCTTCACTTTGTCAGTGAAAATGTTAAATTTATAGTCACTTGCTCAACGTTTTTGCTATTAGTAACGAAATATAGTAGCATCGAGGCAACTATCGAGTTTTGGTTTCCTTCTTTAAATTCCAGTCTAACTCCTTTTAATATTGGGCCAGAGAATCGCACTTTTAAGTGCAAAAAGATATCGCCTAAAGAGAAAAACTGAGTGTGCAAGGTGACGAAAAGTGTAATTTAAAAAAAATAACTCTTTTTATTTTAAAAACGAAATACCCACTCTAAGATAAGATTTTAATGTAACTTAGACAGGTATTCCGTTGATAACTAGAAAACCAAGTCATTCGTATTAGAATACGATGATATTAGTATTTTGAAAACATGAATTCTTCGAATGAAATAAACGTCGATATAAATAATAAAATTCTAATATTTCTAACGCACCCCAAAGACGAAGAAACTAAATATCCGGAAGGTGCAATTACAACAACAAGATGGCGGCACTAGTTACCAAAAGTTTTGTAGTTACTTACCAAAGCTCCAGCCATTTTGGACGCATGGTTTTTAGTTAAGAGTTGTTTGTTTTCATGAATATGGAAAAAAATGCTATAGAGCCGTTAAAAGATATTTGTTTTTGAAAGTTTAGGAGCAATAAAAGAGAGTCAAAAAAAGCAAAAGCTGTTTTTTTTCTGCTGGGAAAGTGGGCGACTGTTTTTTGGGATAGACATGGAGTAATCTTAATCGATTACCTTTGAAAAGGAATAAAAGAAATCCATAGTTCTTACTATTACAAACTCTCCGTAGAGAGTGAAATGGTGAAGTAAGAGAAATACATCCCTGGCGCAATGATGCCACCATGAGCAGTATCAAAATAATGCGCACGTTATGCGCAATTTTGGACACATTTTTTAAAATAGAGAGAGTGTTCTGCTCTCCCGAATTGTATTCTTTAAATTCTGATTTTTTCCCCAGAGAAGTGCACAAAATTTAATTTGGTTAAGGAAAAGTCAGAGATTTCTAACGGTACAACAAAGTTTTAATTTGGTTGATGTCGGATGGGAATTTTGGAATTGTGGAAGGTGATAAGTTTACCACACATTCAGAAGATGAAGCTGTATTTTATTAAAACAATGTGCGAAAAATTTCATTAGAGCATTATTCTGATATTGTTATGACATCGAATGCATATGTGAAAGCTGATGGCGTCATTTAATAGAAAATCTTGTTAGTCCAGTATATTTCGGCTACAAAAAAATCTTAATTACTTTTTATAATTATAGTGATTTATGACTCCTTCAGTTAACAAAATTTTTATCATTAAAAGAGGGAAGAAGAATCTATACGGTGGGTACAACGGTTACTATAATTGAGAAGAAAATCATAGCATTGAATTTTTTGCTGATATATGTGTCAAGGTGTGAACTACGCGCTGAACAAATCCTAAAACTCTGAAAACACATTTATGGTGCATTCAGAAGAGGAGAAACTCCCTTTTCATCTCCTTACCTCCTTGCTTGGTAAACAGTATTAGAAGCTCAATTCATTGAGGCCCCATGAAAAAGGTTCCTCCGGAGGACAAAACTCTTCTATGAGAAGAAGTGACGATGTACATCATAATGCAGCAGCAAGACAAGTAGAAGAAAAGGACACTATAGCAGAGGACTAACAACAACTGGCACCCGTTCGAGTGACATCAAATGCTGCTCCGCCTGCTCCCCTTCGTCCGTTCTCGAAGCAAAGAAAATTAGATTTTTTTCGACGTCATTTCGTCCGACAAATTATAGATGGCGCACTTTTCACGTCAAAGCCATCGAAAAGGCCTCTATCGGGAGACCGAAGCGGAAAGCCGCTCTGTAGTTAACATTTTGCGTCCGACGTTAACGAGATAAGTTAATGAAAGGGTATGCATCGGACAAAATATTCCGCAAATAAAACCGAATCAATACCGGATAAAAGCCGAACGCAAAAAACAATCCCCGGGTCTGATAAATCATTCGCAGGCTCGTCGTATCCAGAGCGCCGACCGGCCTGCTGGAAATGTATCGAGCTTCGAATAGGAACGATAATTTATTTCGCAACTTATGCAACTGGAAAAAGTAACCGTGGCCCCACGAGACGTCACCCTATTCGAAGTCTTCAAATTTCAAAAATTTTGCAGGGGACAAGTTAAAGCTGACACTTCAGCTTTGTTTGGGTTCAAACTGCTTAGGACTAGTTCCAAAATGGGTAACACTGCACCAAAATTTAGTGATAGTGCTATGAACGTAATTCGATAAGAGGTAGCTAAAATATCAGTAGAAAGCTGCTCTAACTGTGCAGAACGAGTAATAAAAGATGAAAATATTTATCGAGAACGATTAGCGGCGGAGTTGATCATTGAACTAGGTGACAAGAGTAGCGATAGTGATGATTTTTTAAGTGACATACTCTATTATTATTATTATATTAAATATATTGTATATTAATAATGATACTATGTAGAAATGTAACGTAATAGAACGTAATAAATTGCTACTTTGTATTAATTTTGTTATGTACATGTTTCCAGAATTGCTCGGCGAAAAGTATTGAAAACGTACTTATATCCCGCTTGTTAAAGTATGTTCTGCGATTTTGGAGTAATAAACAGTAGGCAAAGTTAATCACGAGGCCGGTTCTAAAAACAAAATATTTCTGGTCATGGTGTATGCATTCTTTTTTTTTATAAAGGATATAATGTATTTCCTTTAAAATATTATTTATTATTATACAAAAAATTAACTATTTAAATTAAAAATAAATCAACCCGTGAAGAACACAAATAACAATTATAAATTGGGGTAGGGTTTCAATTCTGGGCAGTTCTAGACCACTATACGGCGCATAACTGGGGTTGCCGACTTTTGAACAGATCTTTGAGATCCTTGAAATATCACCCGTGGGTTAGTTTTGTACTTGCACGCTTTGTTGCTTTGTTTTGTTGACGTTGCATAAAAAAGTGAGAGTAACTTTGCTTTTCCTTATTTCTTTAAAATAATTGTGTTTATTCAAGGTATGAAAGTCGGGTACCGGATCTCCAGCTGTTGATCGGATACTAAGAACAATGCACTACAAATATTCCATACAACTCGTAACAAAAGCAGTGCTTGTCAACACTTGCTCCTTCTGAAGAAGTCTCGTTCTCAGTTGCTTTCAAAATGGCTTGCGTCAAAAATCACTTGTGAATACAAGTAGATTGCTAGTAGCGCAAAATTTTACTCACCCGCAGGATTATTTCGGCAATAAGCAATAATGAGTTTCATAGATCGATGGTCCTTCTATAATAGCGACGAATTTTAGTTTTAGGTTAGTAGGGGAACAAGTTATTTCTTATAATGTGCGAACGCGTCAACTACATATATAAAATATGAAATGTTAAGAGTTTTAAAACTTAAGGGGTTTATGTGGATCATCGCAAGTAATATTCTCTTAGAGGAAGCATGTGAAGTGAAAGTAAACTTCTATTGAAAGCGGCCACCATCGAGAGCAATGAAGTTTAGTAGAAGTAGAAGTTTATTTGAATGCATGAAAAAAAGAAAGCCTTCCGATCCTAGAGATCACTGAGCCAATTTCAGAGAGATTACATATTGCACCTGTATTTCCATGCTAGTCTCTCCACCCTTCATCTTCAGTTAAGTAAAGATAACTACAATTGCAGAGAAGTTTTGACTCGAGTTAATGAAAAACAATCAGACTTTGGCTGTTTTGGAGCTTTCTGCCCTAGAAAAGACACTCAGATTGCACAAGGGCTTTCTGTAGAAGTGTCTACTAATTCGGCTGTTGGTTTAGCCTTAAATTTGACTGATATCAGTTACATCAGCAATTGTTGTGCCTTAATACAATCGCATGGCCTGCAAACAGCGTCCGGTCACCTGAACCGGTCGGTCCGATCGTGCGCGTTTGACCTAAAACAAACAAACCGATCTTCTAAAATTAGAAGGGCCGATTCCCAGCGATCACAACCGCCCTTTCCCTTCCCTACGCCCGACAAGCGATTAATAAAGGGAACAACGGCAGCTGCGTAAGGGCATAATCAGAGACGAGATAAACGGAAGCGAAACAGCGGCCTGGCAAATTTTCCTTGAAAATATGGAACAACCGGGTAGGTAAGCCGTCAGGGTTCAAGTCGTCAGATTTAATGGGGAGCCCCGTCGTCGACAGACATTCAGCCTTAACGGCAGGTGATGAAATATTGTTTTAATATTGAAGCTGCGTTTTTCCGGAACTCACTAAGCTGCCGTTTGTGCTGGCGGTCTTAAGCAAATTGTGCGGCTTTGTCATTTTACGTTACAGCGAGGATGAGGCAGTTTCTTTGTGATTCCAGGTGCGAAAAGTGGCAATAAGGAAGCGGCAACGGGGTCCGCACGGAATTTTAAATTTGATTCCGGGAATAGTAGAAGAATTAAGACGCGTTTCTAACCATAGTTTACACAGAATTCATCCAATTCCTTCCGATTCGCTTCCTTTAGAACAACCGCGCTTTCATCTTAGGTCGATACATAGTATGCAATATGCATTTTTCTCCTCGGGGAGATTTGAAGATTTCTATTCGCTAAAAATTTCTCTAGAAACCAGAAGCTCGTATTCTTAAAATCGGGAGATAGAAATCAAACAGGGAGAAAGGATTTTGTATTGCCAAATTTCTCCATGAACTTCGATAAAGTCTGTTCATAGATATAAGAAAGAATAACAGAAACGTTTCAAACACACCCATAAGATATTGAACGAAAGGTTTTGACAGTCCAGATAGCTAGAAAAATTGTCTGTGAGGATCATCAAAATCAACATTGACAATATCAGTACCAGAGTTTAAGGTCCACCATTGTTTTTGCGATTTTTCTATTCTATTTCTATATGAAATAGATCTCACATTGGGGAGTAAAAATTTCTTTACCTTTTTTAATAGAAATATTTAAAGAATATAGAATTGAAGAATAGTGAGCCAGAAAGGTAATATGAACCAAAATACTTGACAAATTGCATCTTGACGTTAAAGAATCCGTTTCGAAATTGGTACTTCAGAAAATAACTTTCCAGATACTACATTCAGAACAATAAATATGGTATTTCTAACCAATTTTCGAAACAATTTTCTACTGGCTCTACATTACGTCACCATAATCTTAGTTGTTACCTACGGCACTTTACTGTATTTAATATCTTTTGCCTTCGCTGTTTCCTTTTTAACTTGTTAAGACATTTGTATGTTAACTTTGTAGTTGTCTTCTTGGCTGGGTTAAGTTTAAGAAAACACTTCTAGTTATTTATTTAACTTGGTGGTATTGAATCTTCATTCATTTTTTAAGAAAGGCCTTAATTATTACTATTACCTGTTATTATGAACGTCGAGTATATATAAACTTGCGGATTGCGGACAACGGTTTAAGATCTTAGCGCCATCTAATAGGCGGTGTTTTAATAACGAATTAACTCTTTCTTCTTTTTTTTTTAACTATGATCTACTAAAGTCCATTAAAGACACTGTGCCGTTTCCGACATCCGTTGGTACTACTTCGTAGAAGCAAAAATTAAAATATGTAAATCAATAGGCTTATTTTAAATGCCATTTCTACTAAGCAATTTGTTTGCCATAATATAGTCATTATTTTTAATTTAAAGAATGAATAAATATTTTAACGTTAATTGATTGTTTATCCTCTTAATGTGGCATTGACGAACAGCTGTTCCTTATTACCAGTCTTCGCCATTATATAGGTGTTCATATTTTCAACTACAGTTTTCAGATGGAGTCATAGCTCCCACAAGTTATATATAAGAACGCCTCAACACGTGGCAATTGAAGGAAGCGCATAGCAAAAAACAGAAAAAAGTACAAAATATTAAAAAACAAACCCCAAGAAAAAAAACATGTATGCTAAGGCCACACGAAAGCTAAGTATTGTATGCTCAGTTGTAGCCGACAATGTTACCAAATATGATGTCATGGGATAGTGCAAATAATTACTTCTATTGTTCCCATTATGCAAAAATTAACAAAATAAGAAGTGAGTCCACGAAGTCGACGATGAGGAATAATCAGCTGACTGGCAATTTTGAAAACTAAATTGAAAAGCAGGACACAAACTACATTGAAAATATTCCCGCTATTAAAAGATTAATGATTTTTATTCTACATGTTTCCGCACTTCTTCAATAAACAATTCGACAGACTACATTGACGCAGAATATATGTGCGTCGATCATAATAATGTCGAATCTCGCCTCAATATTTGAAGCGTGAAATCTGGTACAGGTGTGTCCTCTGTGGAGGGTCGGCACATAAACTTTGTTGTAGCCAAGGGAGGCCGGAGATTACAGATGGGACCTGCTTCTAATTTGATTTTTTCGTCATATCTGTTTTGTTAAGGTTAAAAACAAGGATTTGCTGATTAAAGTTATTTCGTTCCTTTCAAAAAAGAATTTTTGTAATTCGGTTTGTTTTCAAATAATCGCTAGCATTTTTATCGTCATATACAGACTGTTCGGAAACTTGGAGGAAATATTCAACGTGGTAAATTAATGGTAGCAAGTCATATAACATAAGTTTTTAACTGCATGCTCTGAATTCTCAACGGACTAAGCTGGTATTTTAAACACAGCCCTGATTTAGAAAAAATCATCGTTACTAAATAAAAGTGTTTCAGAAATATGTCACTTTACCTAGAAAATTTTTTTGTAATTTTTCCTGTGTTTTATTTATTTAGACTAATAAAATTGTTACTCTTGTTTTAAGTCGATAAGTGCTACCGTTTAGCCACAAATCGACATTTTATTCTCGGCGGAATTTTACCTGTAAATGTGATTTTACTTAACAGGATTTAATTAAAATTAAATTAGTTTCTATTAAAAGAGCTTATCATCCAGCTGGTACTGTGATGGCGCATCAGGAATTTTTAAATACTGAATATCGCGATATGCATTTTTGCTACGGATGAGCAAATGGAAATGCAGACGGCTTTATATCGAGGCTTATCCCAATAAAAACGTTCCATCTGTCACACACAGAAGATTTGGTGAAAGAGGTTTATTCAAACCTAATAATATGAATGAAAGGAGAACAAGGTATAAAAGAACCGCTACAAGAGAAAAAAGAATACTTCAACTTGGTGCTCAGGAAAGAATTGCTTACTCTACAGTTTGGTAAGTATGTTCAAAGTGTCCAAGTACTGAGTATTGAGAGTAATTTTATCCAATCAAATTTTAGAAAAAATTCAAAATTACCTGCAATTTTTAAATGGTTTCTTTAAAATGTATGGACCGGAAATATAGGAGATAATTTTATAGGACCTCATGTCTTTAACAGATCCCTTAATGAGGAAATGTATTGTCTCCCACCTTGCAGTGGAGACAAAACATGTGGTTAATGCAAGATGACGCTGCATTCCATTTTGCATTGGCCGTACGGACGTATTTAAATCAGGCATTTGAACATCGATGGATAGGTCGGGGCGGACCTCTAGCTTGACCGCCTCGCTCACCAGACCTCAATCCGGTGGAATTCTTTTTTTGGGGACACTTAAAGTCTTTAGTGTATGAAACACGTATAACAAATATCAAGAAATAGCTAGGCTAGGCGTAGTGTATTGTTATCCGTTTATATTTTATTTATATATAGTATAAAAATGTAAAAATACTGTAGCTTATTTTAATTTTTACTAGGTGGACTTTGCCAATGCGGAATAATGATACTAATATGATCTCTTATTATGCTACCAGCTTTATGAATTATTTGCGACGAAATGTCTTTTGCTTCGCACGGTGTACGAACACCTCAAGATCACACATTTTCTTCTCTTCTATGACTTGCTGGTTTTCATCGGGTTTTTCGTTTTAAATGTCGTTGCCTACCTGTCCTGACCTCTTAATTATGACCTTCTTATTAATCCTATTTATGGGATTGTGCTATTGGAATACATTATCGACATCAAAGTGTTATTAAATCGTTTATTGCTCATCATTTATTAGAATCATTATCAATTATCAATCATTATCATCAAGGGCCCCACTAATACCGCATTTTAAATATAATTAGCCTCAATTTTCGGCACTTGCCAATCTCTTCGGCTTCAAAAAAGATATGAAGATGCAATTCGCCCTGACATTTTAAGCTGGCTCTCCTCTTTACTACGAACCAAAATTACACACACCGTTGCATTTAAAAATCTTGTAAAAAACGTGCAATGTTTGTTAGATTGTAGGACGGGTCATAGCGTTTACTGCCAAATGAATGTTATTATTATTTATACAGTGAAATATAGAGCAAGCAACGCTGTTTTATATCCTGTGATTCCGATGACCCAATCTCGAGATAAATACATTTAAATAAAAACAAATATTAGCTTTCCCCACCACTTTATTTTAGCAGATTAGGAAAAATGGTTAGGATGCCATTAGTCACCTCTTACCTAGGCAAAATTTTATAAAAAAGAAAACATTTTCTTATTCGTCATAGAAATTACGTCCTCTAGCGATAATATATTTTTTTTCTCAAAGAGCGTTTGCCAATGCGGAATTTCGTTCTATTACCACGTTTGTAGTGATCCCAAAAATACGTTCACAATTCTGCGATGTTTCCGTAATAATGATACTAATATGATCTCTTATTATGCTACCAGCGTTATGAATTATTTACGACGAAATGTCTTTTGCTTCGCACGGTGTACGAACACCGGATCCCATTGAAACGGAACCCCGTATATATTACACCTACCGAATCGTGTTCTATTACGCAGGAGCTTCATGAGAACATTCGCAAGTGCTCGATAATACACGAACACGGAATGTACGCTCATAGGCGGCCGAGAAAATCATTAAATTTAAGTAAATTTCGATATAGCACGCACGCCGCAGGGCAACGCTAGGGGTAGGTCAATGGGGCGAGCACTGCGCTCCCATATAAATAGAAAAGTGGAACGATTCGAATTGCCTATAGGTACGGGTGCAATTTGATAATGGGAAAACTTTTGTGAACCAGTTCTTTTTTTGGAAATATGACCGGCAGCCTCGATAACGATAAGCCCTTGGGATAATTTCCACGTCGATTGACGTGGAACGGCACGACACGCAAATTATTCAAGCTCCTTAATGGAGGCCGAAGAAAGTCTAATTTTTTTATGGAGTGTGCTCGTTTTTAGTTCTCGAAAAAAATCTAAATAGAAGTGAAATTATTTTATTAGATTTTTATATGTAATGGAATAATAAACGTAAAACATGTCGTTGAATTTTTCTGAACTTTAAGAGATTTTTTGTTATTTTTTTTTGTCGATTTCCATAAATTTGCTGAATTTGTATCTATTCTTATTATTTAAAATACTGATATTTACCAACATTTACAACTAATATAATTAAAAAAAAACTACTAATGTGATACTAATTAACTATAGTTTTTCCAAAATAGATCGAAGTAGCTTCACGTAAAATTATTATAATTACGTCGAAAGTTAAGTTAAAGAACATCAAGATTGGAATCACAAATATATTTTTTCTTAAGCCTCAATAACAAGAACATAATGCTAACTGCTATAATCATGTCGATAGCAATATGGGTATATGTAAAATTATATTCTGTTTCTTTCATCTCAACAATAATAGTTATAAAACAAGCCCGTAATCAACGTAGCCAATTGGTTATTGAACGAAAGAAGACGATTGCATCAGACTGGATTAAACATAACCTGCCACAGATACCCTACATCGTAGCCTTCTCTTTGCTTTCTTTAACCAGTAAGTATAATGCTCAGTAAAATGGGATTTAGTTTACCACAAAATAACTCAAGAAAATTGGAAAACTGAATTGCTAAGTTAATAATCACATTTAACAGTACATTGTTAATTGATGTTTACGCTTATTAAAATTGAAGAAACAAAATATAGATTCTTGTTACGCAGCAATAATCTTAGTATTGACCATGATTGCTAACTTGAAACAGAATAAGCATGAATCTATACTTTTGAAAATGTATAAAATTATTTAAATTAATATTTAATGCATTAATTGTTAATAAAAGCAAATGTAAATGTCAAAAATAATAAATAATAAATGCCTAGTTTTAGTTCTGTGCGTTTCCTTTCTTCCTGTTTATTTTTAAATGGTTTGTTTATCATTAGGATTTGTTTTGTTATTTGTTATATCGCGATTAAATAATATTTCAGAAAGATATAGGGTGAACCGCATTAGTGACCCAAAAAATAGTTATGCCACTTTCATTGATCAATGCATTCTTTTTATCTAGTGCAGGTCGTTTTGCCTTGCAATACATCCACCAACACAGAAAAGGGTCCGTTATACAAAAATACATTATAGAGAAATTAACTTTAAAAAATCATAATCATCTGAAGGACTGTCATCTCCTCTTGAAGTTATAATTAACAGGTCGACGACCTGATCAATCAAGTAATGAAGATCACACATTTTCTTCTCTTGAATGACTTGCTGCTTCACGGACTTGATCAAACAGCAGAATAAGGTTTCTCATCGGGTTTTTCGTTTTAAATGTCGTTGCCTACCTGTCCTGACCTCTTAATTATAACCTACTTATTAATCCAATTTATGGGATTGTGCTTTTCGAATACATTATCCACATCAAAGTGTAATTAAATCGTTTATTACTCATAATTTATTAGAATCATTATCAATTTTCAATCGTTATCATCAAAGGCCCCATTAATACCACATTTTTAAAAATAATTAGCCTTATTTTTCGCATTTGCCAATCTCTTCAGCTTCAAAAAAGATATGAAGATGCAATTTGCGCTGACGTTTTAAGGTGGCTCTCCTGCTTACTGCGAACCAAAAATTACACACAATTATTCTTTATACGGTGAAATATAGAGTAAGCAACGCGGTTTTATGTTCTTTGATTCCGATGGCCCAATCCTGAGATAAATACATTTAAATAAAAACAGATATTGGCTTTCCCCACCACTTTATTTTAGCAGATAGGGCAAAATGTTTGAAACAAAAAAATCTGAAATTTTCTAAGATTATGATGCCATTAGTCATCTCTTATCTAGGCAAAATTTTGTAAAGGAAACATTTTCTTATTCGCCATAGAAATTGCGCCCTCTAGCGGCCATTCGCAAAATTTTGGTAATATATTTTTTTTCGCAAAGCCAGCGGTTCTTAGTGAGACACGCAGTACATGTAAAGTAATAACTTTTCCACTCATTGATAGTGGACAATTATTGGAACATCTTTTTCTTCTAGTGAATATCGCCATTTTGTTGCTAATCTTGTAATACTGTAAACACTATGGCTTAACAGCAAATGGAGATGCTTTAAACTACAAATATACTTTCATCGGCGCTACGCAAGTATGTTTTAATTACTTTCTCATTATCTTGTTTAAAATTTATTTATGGTATCCGACGTTATCAGCCTCTATCTCACAAATTGGCTGCTACCGAATGGCTTTATACAGCAGATAGAAGTAAATTACACTCTGCTATACTGCTCCATAAAATAGTACGATCGGAACGTCCCTTGTATTTGTCAAGGAAATAAAGTACCGAACGTGGGCACAGTTTGAATCTCCGGTATCGTGGCTACATTCCTCCCCCTATTTCTAATTCAGCGTTTTTTACAAGAGGTTTCTCTTACAACATTTATAGTCAACAACAACATTATTCCGGAGCAACTTATCAATTTCAAAGGAATTATAAACATTTATGATGACACTCAGTGACCTTCTACAATTTTACCAAACTTAGATCATTAAATAATCAGTTGGTTGCAGAGTCGGCTATGGTCTGGCTCACCACGCACGTCTATATTTTTTTCTTTATCTTTTAACCAGATTGATGAACTAACATCTTTTTAAACATTGATTCTCATCCAATTTTTGTCAATATTTAGGTCCAAATTAGTATTGCGTCGGAATAATTGTATATTGTTTTGGCAAATAATACATTTATCATTATTACTCAATGGTTCCCTCAATGTAACGAAAATTTGCACGAGTTGGCAACCCCGAGTATTACAAATTGTGATCGACAAATTTGCTTATTGCACTGTTTATTAAATACAATTTTTTTATTTAAAAAATTAACATAAAAAAACACTCTTTTTGGACATTACAGATACTATTACAGTTTCTCACCCACGAAAAATCAACGAGGCCTGCAAAATGAGAATCCGTTTTATAGCCGTCGCCCTAAATTAAAGCACCGAATTAACATAAGATCATACGACCACGACGCGACATCCGAGAGATCGAATCACAAAAACATAACCGCATAAAAATAAAACCGCAACGACAAAGGCGACGACACTTGCCAAATCTGTTCCTATTTTTGCAGTTGCCTGAAATACCGACGCAGATGAATAACCACTTATTTGGGATACACGCTAAGTCAGCCGGAAAGTGAGTTCGGCGAAAAAGCGAAATTGTGATTTATCCCGGGAATAGAGACGCGAGGAATTCCTCCGCATTGCCTTATTTTAGGAGGAAACGATATGCAAAGGGGCGGGGAGGCTTATTTGTTCGAATAGCGCGTCGGTTTAAAGAAGCTCGGTAATTTTTCAGGACGCAATTTTCGTATTTTTGGTCAAATTGCCGCGCATCTTCTTTGAAATGTCAAGTTTAGTGTGACCACAAATGTCCAACTACAAGAGACCTCATAAATCATTCAAGAGAGGAGTGGTGTAAAAAGTGTTGCCTAAATATCAATGGTTACTATGGTAACCATGTAAGGTGGGAAGAAATAATCATTGGCGGGTACAGGTTATAATATAGCAATAATAAAATTTATCACAAATAGTTAAGAATGCTGACCCAGCGCTATTTTTCGTTTTCTCCGGACTTTATATTGTTGTAACGAACATCTTGCAAAATTAAATTTTTATAAAAAGAAAATCTAAACTCTAAAACCCCAGTCAAGAACAAAAATGGTCTTGAGGAGCAAACAGTCTATCTAGTACTGTAAATCGCAATTGCTCGTTATGAATTAAATGATATTATTGAAACCTTAGCTATCGACTTGCATAATAATAGAAATACACCTGCAACCAGCTCATGACAGAAACAATGTTTTTCATTAAATTTAGAAACTATTTCTGAGAAAAATTTAGTCAGCAATTATACCTAGTTACAATATTAATGAAACTCCCAAACGATTTATCCAGATACCAAACTATTTGTCAAGCTTTTGTTGATAAATTGTACAATAATAGAGAACCTAATACTAGAATAACGAAAATATCAATGTAATGAATTGCCTGATTAGTTAACTAAAGGCAAATGCAAAAAGTCTTGATTAATCTTCATACATCCAGTACTTGAGATGATTTATTATATTTTGTATAGAAATTTTGCAGATCAAAAATACAACCAAATGAAAAACCCATTCAATTTTATGATCGAATTATGCACGTCCTGAATATGGTTTGTTCGTTTATCGATACACATGAAACGACTAATGAAACGAAACAAGCAAAACGTGAACTCTAACTAAATATTTTTTAATTGCAGTATTGCACTCCACTGACTTCTTTTTTCTTTGATAGCAAAATTAAGAAGGCTGCTTATTGAATGTCAAAAGCTACCTCTTCATCGTTTGTCGATTTCCATCTTTTTAAATTCATTTATCCCTATTAATTCAGTTTTTTTTGTAGAAAAGTATTGCAGACTGTATCGATAATCCATACGCACGGCAGTGGTCAAGTTGCCCAAACTCTTTTTGTAGTAAAATATATACTAGTTTAAACAACTCTCCAAATTGTATTGAAATTGCGTTTTAGATAAATTTGGAGCCTCACAGCTTAAATAGGTCTAGGGAATTTTACCAATTAATGGATCTCGGATGTTAAGGCAACGTGGCTCGAGGTTGGGGTTTGGATGTGGGATGTCGTGGTTTTGCCACACGGAAGGTCCTTTGGGTCCTATAAATAGTGCGGGGTCTTGCTTAAGCAAAGATATTTCGAATATCCTCCCGAATGGTTAGCCGACATCGGGAGGCTGTTATTAATTTAACTATTACCCGTAGTCAATCAGCAATATAAGCGACCTATCAATTAAACAAACAATTTTTTTTTTGTAATACTAGTACCTCCATCTACCTTATTTACATGTACCTAAGCACTTCGAAGGCCTTACGGTTTTAACAAAACTACACTCTGCAACTCCTTTAAAAAGGGTTTTTAATAATATTACTTTCCTTTTAATATAATAATGCATTATTATCTTCAACATCATGTCATAGAATTATTAAAAATCTCTGATGCACGAAACATAAAAGCGCCATGGTCTTAAAGAGCGCCGCTGCCGGTAATAGAAGCATCACAGGACAAACTGAATGGGTCCCGAATACAGCAGGACGACAATCTTAATATACAGGGTTTTTCACTTAAAACTCCGCACGCCAATAAGTCCAAAACGAAAAGAAATATTTAATTTCTGTAAAAAGCAGTCAAAGTGTGGGGTCAAGTAGATATTTCCTAAAGTTTAAAAAATTCGACGCCTGCAAAGAGCTGGGCGTCGCGACGCGTCGAAAAATTATTCGATTGCAGAGACTTTGGAAATACGCGCATACAAAAGTACATATTATTTAAAAACTTTTTTGTTATTTACTCAAACTTATTTACTTTACCCGTTTCTAAGTTATACCGATTTAAAGTAAACATTTCTTGATTAATAAAAAATGTGATTAACGCTTATTTTTACAAGTATGCCATGAATGTTAGTTACTATGGCAACCATTGTTATCGCAGTTGTTTTAAGTGCAATTACAAACGTAAGTTGTTATTGCTGTATCAAAAAATTGTCACATTTTGTCACAAGAAATATCCAAATTTGTTCGGTTAAAAAGAACTAAGAATTATTATGTGAAAATGGTGCAATTTAGCAATGAGGAAAAAGTAGACATGTTACTGGTGTTTGGAGAATGCAGATGCAATTGTGGAGAAGCAAAAAGAGTTTACGCACGGCGTTATCCGCATAGAAGAGTCCCCAATGCAACAACCTTTTCAAGTTTATGTAAAAACTTAAGAGAATATGGCAGCTTCATAAAACCTAAAAGAGATAGGAACAGGACGGCTACAAATGATGAAAATACTGCTGTTGGAATTCAGCAGGTTGATAATAACCCCAAGATATCCCTATCAGAGATAAAAGAAAATACCGGTGTTACCATAAGTTCTTCGTGGAGAATTCTACATAGAAACTCTACAAAAGTAAACTAGTTCATAAACTAGAACCAGGCGATTATGCTAGAAGAATGTATTTCTTAGCGACATTGTCCGATTTGTATAGCCAAGATGCAAATTTTCTCTCGAAAATTTTATGGAGCGACGAAAGTCGATTTCAAAATAATGGAATCGTTAATAGACACAACTGTCGTTTTTGGTCCGAAAACCATCCTCGTTGGATTACAGAAAGAGGTAACCAACGAATTTTTAGTATCAATGTTTGGTGCGGCATATTAAATGGATTCCTTATTGGACCTTACCTTTACGAAGGAACTTTAAATGCAGATCGCTATTTAAGATTTCTTCAAACTACACTTCCGGAACTATTAGAAGAAGTGCCTTTTGACAGTAGAATGAATATGTGGCTACAGCAGGATGGAGCGCCTGCACATAATGCCCAAATAGTAACGAGGTATTTGAACCGAGAATATCCCAATAGATGGTTTGGTACTAATGGACCGGTAAGGTGGCCGGCGAGGTCTCCGGACATTACACCACCAGATTATTTTCTTTGGGGCTACCTAAAAAACGTTATCTATGAAGAACCTATCGAAGATATGGCTGATCTCATTAACAAAATTAGTGCAGCGTGTGCCGCTATCACAAGAAGGACTCTCCTACAAGTGACCCAAGCTCATCTGTTAAAAGTTTTTGATAGTTGTGTTCGACCAGATGGACATAATTTTGAACAAAATTTTTGAAATGTCTTATTATGTAGTTAATTGCAATAATAATTTTGGTTATTAACTTGTAGGTATTTTACTGTTTTTTCATTTATTTATCATGTTATCAGAACTAAATCGATAAAAAATAATAAATAAAATCATACTAAAATAGTTGAAATCTATTGTTTGTAATTGCACTTAAAACAACTGCGATAACAATGGTTGCCATAGTAACTAACATTCATGGCATACTTGTAAAAATAAGCGTTAATCACATTTTTTATTAATCAAGAAATGTTTACTTTAAATCGGTATAACTTAGAAACGGGTAAAGTAAATAAGTTTGAGTAAATAACAAAAAAGTTTTTAAATAATATGTACTTTTGTATGCCCGTATTTCCAAAGTCTCTGCAATCGAATAATTTTTCGACGCGTCGCGACGCCCAGCTCTTTGCAGGCGTCGAATTTTTTAAACTTTAGGAAATATCTACTTGACCCCCCACTTTGACTACTTTTTACATAAATTAAATATTTCTTGTCGTTTTGGACTTATTGGCGTGCGGAGTTTTAAGTGAAAAACCCTGTATATTGTAAATATTGTGTTTAGTAATGACTTTAACATGTATTCTAAAGCAATAAACTAGTATATTATGCAACAAGTTTGGTAAACGCCATTTTAGTCACGATTTTGATTTGGCACGAGCGGAGCGACCATTGATTTTTGGATACCCGTTTGCAAGACAGCAGGAATACAGAATAATATTTTTAATTTTTAATATTTTTAATCAATTTTAAAAGAATGCACAAGAAAGTAAGAAAAGGCTTGAAGGGTTCTATAGCTCTTCCCTTCATTTGGTCAAATAATAAAATTAAATAGCCTGGGTTGCGCGAACACGAGTTTTTTATTGGATCGGCACCAAAATTTTATGGTATAATAGTATCGGTCTAACTAGATGCCTAAATATTTCCGCCTCAAAATTGAGGGTTCAAGAGTTGATTGGAGGTACGGTGAAAGGGTCGCAACTATGGGGAAACCGTTTTCGGCATCGTGTTCGGGACCAAAAATTATATAAGATTCGACCTCAAAAAATCCTCTTTTTGAGTTTTTCGGAAAATATATTTTTTGGGGAGGCGGTTGGTTCGATCGAGACGCGGTTTGCGGCGTTGGATTCAGGGGGTCCCGGGCTCCTCCTGGTGGTGAAAAATTCCCCCCTCAAAATTGAGAAAGATTTGAGGTTGGTGAGGTACGCCTATACTCAAGCATGTTTCTGAACCTCGATGTCTTATACCTGTCTGTGGAGTTTTTTTTTAGAGCGCCTCCTCAAAGTTGAAAAAGTTTGCTATCTCGGAGGTTTTCTTGCCGAATCGGTTCAAATTGGGTTTGGAGGAGCTTTTCGGGCGGAAAAGTGTGATCGAAATCGCGATACCTCAAAATCTCAAAATTTTTGAGAGTCGTGTTTTCATTCTCACCGACGAGACGTCGTTGATCCCAGGAGGTTCGGATCAATACCGAAAGTAGTCGAGCTCGTGACCTTTCGGCCCCTCCCGAAAAATTCCTCCCCTCCCAAGCAACGTTACACTTGTTGCATAATATACTATTATCCGTTTTTGTTTCAATCGAAATTATTTTACGGAAGTTGTTTGAAATATAAGTCAAACTAAAATCTAAGCCCTGAAACTCAAAAGCCGTATTTAGTCTATGGAGTTTTGGTTAGTTTCTCTTTCATTTACAAAATCGATGTAATTGGAATCTGCAATAAAAATGTAATACATAAGTAATATGCAGGACTGTTAAGCTTAAGTTTAGGTACTAAGGTAGGTGCTATTAAATATTAAAGAAAAAAAAACGTTTGCAGCATTCATTTTCTCTATTTTCAGCACTTCGCCCGGGAAGGAACCAAAAAAAAAAATCTAGAGTAAAAAAAGTTCTACTTTTAGTGACTTATTCAAAGTAAATAACAAACATCAGCAAACAGTAGCGAACATCTATTTGATAATACCTTTACAATATTTCGCTGGGCGCCACCGGACTTTACAATTTTAATTTAGTTAAAGTAAAATTAACCGTTGAACTGAGTGGGCTTTTACTTGATGAATAAACATTTAACAAAATAAATAAGAACTAAAATTTCAGATTTTCATGTAATTATATATTTTCACCACAGAATTGTTTCGACAACACCGTGTCTTTATCAAATGTAATATTTACAAACTGCCTGCTACTATATATACCGAAAAATGGCTATAAAACCTTAATTAATGTTGTGAGAATTTAAGTTCAATAAAGGAGAGGTATTTAAATCTAATTGAATGTTAAGCAATACATTTGAATGTCTCATTTTGTTAATAAATTTCATTTTCTACTTTTTGTGGTTGTACGTGAAATATCAAAATTTTCGTCAAAAATGTGTTTTCCTGTGTTTAAGTGTGTAGAATAATTAGAATCTACACGATTGTTTTTAAATGCGTTTCTTGAAGGATCTACCTGTTTGTCCAATATAAATTTTAGGACAAGATTCGCATTTCAACTTGATTTTTGAGATTTTGGACATTTCGTTTTATTGTTTTTTAAAAATTTTCCTATTGTGTTGTTAGTTCAAAATTCACTCTTTTATACACAGACTTCTTAATACGCCACTCCCAACAGAAAATTACAACAAAGAACTTAATATCACTAAACAAATTGCACTGAACAACGGCTACAATCCGTCCATAATCGATAAAATTATAAATAAAAAACAAATCAAATAATACAGAACACGAACAATTTCAATCAATTACATGCATAGGAGAACCCAGTGAAAAGGATTCAAAATATTTGTCAAAATGTGGTTTAAAAGTAGCTTTCAGAACTAACAACACAATAGGAAACTTTTAAAAAACAATAAAACGAAATGTCCAAAATCTCAAAAATCAGGTGTCTATAGGTTGAAATGCGGATCTTGTCCTAAAATTTATATTGGACAAATAGGTAGATCCTTCGAGAAATGTATTAACGATCATAAAAGAGCGTCTAAAAACAATAGTCTAAATTCTGCTACACACTTAAACACAGAAAAAGACATTTTTGACGACAATTTTGATATTTTACGTACAGCCACAGATTAACAACTTAAATTCTCGCAACAACATTAATTAAGGTTTTATTGCCATTTTCGATGTATATAGTAGCAGGTAGTTGGTGTTGCCGAAATAATTGTAATGTGAAAATATATAATTTCGTGAAAATCTGAACTTTCAGTTCTTATTTATTTTGTAAAAATAGCGGATTATAATTGTAAATGACCTTGCCAAATTTTTACCTCCCGACCTCCATTTATACGAACTTTTTTTTTATGGGAAGTCTCTAGCAGCGCATGTTTTTCTGAAATACCCCGTTAAATATGTATGAAATATTATGCCTTTCCTCATTATGGTTAGTTTTAAGGTTTTAATTTTTATTAAAGAGATAAAGTAAAACACAAATAACTGTGACCTTGTTGAAGGTAACTCATAAAGCGCCCTGGACAATTTCATTCTTTTTTTGCCGCGTGTGGCGCGGTGAATATGATTTATTAAATCGACTTCTTCCATATTTAGTAGCAAAATAATCGAGTGCAAAGTCAGTCCCGGGCTCAAGGCCGCCGCCATACGAAATAAGGGGCAGCCAAGGAAGCGAAACGCTCGCAGACGATAACGTAACCTGCCCCAAATATTGTTGTCGCATTGGAACCAACTTTAATTTCATTTTAATTTAAAATCCGCAACACATGGGAATTTTCTGCAATTTAATATAAGTCGCCAGCGATGTTTACTTATTTATTTAATAAGAATAATAATACTATACTCATGAGTTAATAATTACATAATAAAAACCAGCTGTCCCAGTAAGGGAATCGAGGTGCTGCATTGGGGAAACTGATGTTAATAAAAATTTGAAAAAAAAAATCCGCCAATAGAAAATGCTGGAAATCATTTTGGAGCTTCTGCAACGGCCACCAGAGGACGTGCAACATTTTATTTTATTAATGATACTTAGAGTGAACACTATTTTAAAGCTGAGACAAATTCACTCTATTCACTAAGTTTCTAAAAGGAAATAGGTCGGAATGGATTTTAATAAACTTGGAGTAATTAAAAAGGACTTCTCCTACGCTTATTAAACGTGCTATGAGCGAGATAATTGAGTACCCTGCTATCAGATGTCGTTTTCTGATATAACGGGCAAAAAAAAAAAATTTGAATTGAATTGAAAATTGAAAAACTCGTCTCAATCTCATTATCGTAATCTAAAATATGAATAAAAGAATTTAAATCCGAAAAGTTGAATTTTGGTACGCATTTACACTCTACAGGCTGTAATTGAAATAACAGTTAGCTGTTTAACTTAGTTTTTTTACAATACGATTTCGATATTACGATATCAACGAGTTAAGAATAAAGAAAACGTCACTAATATTCTTGTCTATGTCCACATTAATCCCCATTTAAGCTTAAGAAGAATAAGTTATTAGTAAAACATCGGTACACCGAATTCTGAAAGACCACTATCACATTGAATTACATCAGGTTCTTTTGGAAACTGATCTTGATAGGAGATTAGACTGCTCGAAGTGCCTACATTCTATGATAGATGAAGCAACTCTTTCGAGCAACGCAGGAGTCGATTTGGTCAAAATTATTCGAATTTTTAAGAAACCACTTGCCTATTTTATTAGAAAAGGTACCTTTACAAACGAGGCTGCAACACGATGGATGCTAGGAATTTTTTAGACCAGACTTATCCATACCGTTGGATAGAAAGGCACAGTTTATTTCCGTGGCCTGCCATATCTCCAGACCTTATTGTCCTGGAGTTTCACCTTTGGGGTGGAACAAAAGATATTGTTTATCAGACTCGTCCAAATACCTCCCAAAATATGGAAATGCTACAGGATAACTTCCTGCGTAGAAAGCACTTTTGAACATTTATTTAGATTTAACATTCGGTTAGAGAAATCAGTTTATAAACGTTGGGTTAGGTTAAGATAAATATATTGAGAAGCTTTTTTCACTGGGTTGTTGGGCTTTAATGAGGTAAAAAAATGCATATCGTTGCATTTAATATTTTACTCATAAAACGTTTGATAGCCTACGAAAAGCCCTTTTTAACGACTCCAAAGTTTATTAAAATCCATTAACCCATTTTGACATTTATTTCTGGAAATGTTAGTTTTGGTCAGCTTTAGAAGTGTCCACTCTAAGCATCATTAATATGAGAATATTTTACAGAACGCGGGTTTTAAAATTCAAAATTTCCTTCTGGTGGTCATTTCAAAATTTTATTTACTTAATTTTTAGATTTCAGATCCGTTTCCCCAATACCGTTGCCCGCTGCCCTTATTGGGACACTCGGTATATACAAAAAAAAGAAAATCTTATAATAGATCACAAACCAGGAAATTACAAGACTGAGAAATAGTAAATCAATCATTTAACAAAGACAAACCTGCTTTATTTTTAAAAGATAAAGAAGTCAATTTAATGGTAAAGTTTATTATTACGAATTTTAGATATTCTATACAGGGGCGAGATTTTCGGACACTTTGTTCTTGGAAATGGGACTAAAAATATTCATGCACTCTAAACTTGAGTGCCGTGCGTCCAATTTATCTTGATAACATTTTAATTGGCAATAAGAAAATGTATGGTTAGTAGCCAAGTTTTCGTTCCAGGTGACGTATATAACAAAACACTATCAATTTTCTGACGTAAAACGATATAACACATTTTTTTAAATGGAACACCCTGTATATTATATATGTGTTTAATAGAACATCTTATTCCGATTACAATGATGTAACACATTTTTTATTTTAGTCCACTCGTTTTTGACAAATCGGAAATTTTTATATAATTTCAAAATGTGCCGTGACCGACTGTAACAGCAATAATTATTTACAAATTAGAGTAGAACAAAAACACTAAAAATAACAAGACACACTAAAGTAAAAAATTCTTTTACTATTCTAAATACTGCTGTTTGTGGCCACCATTTTCCTTAACACTTTTTTTCCGTTTCCGTATGGTCTCTTAACCGATTGATTGCCTTTGAAATCATTTGCCGAAGTCCCACGATATTATTACACTGTGCACGGGATTTTATAATGTGTTTGATCTATAAACATCGGCCCCAAAATATTCCAATTTATTACACCACACCACACATTAATTGCTTTCATTTCGTGCATTTTTCTAGGAATATTCAAAGATTAATATCGCGTATTTTGTCTATTACAACCCTTTCTTGTAGTGCACAAACTTTCATCAGTCCATAAAATGTTTTTCAAAAAATTATTATTCTCATTATTTATTTAAAAAAACCAAACAAAACTTCTTTGACATTGTTCTGCACCTAGTATTTGAGTTTTACGAGATTTCAATGCATTATATTTATATTCTTTCAAAACTGAGTGGATTGATCCCCAATCCCTGATCCCTGTCTCTTCATATACTCCAGTAATAGAGGAAAATGGATGTGCTTCATAGAATCCTAATATGTTTGCCTTATTTTCTTCATTTTCTTTTTAGCATTTAACACGTTACCGTTGTCTGCAAAAACCATTTTGACAATAATGACTTGGACAATAACTCAACCATCAACGTTATTTATTAATATGTCAAACATAAACATATTTTTATTTGTCGGTCAGGGCACTCTGAAATTTCCTACTTTTGCCGATTTGTCAAAATCGAGTGTACTAAAATATAAGGTGAAAAGATATTCTATAAAACACATATAATATATAGTGTTTTGTTTTATACGTCACTTGGAAACTTGGCTACTAACATTTTATTTTTTTGTTTACCTTGATATCTCTAAAAACAAAAAAGTTATCAAGATCAAAATGTCCTCTTATCAGTGTCACGGAAAATTCCCCGTCCTACGAATTTTAAAACTAATTAAAATCGAGTAGCCATTATATAGGAGACAGGAAAACACTTTACCCCGATAAATTGACAACATCGAATCCGCTCGATGAAGTGGAGCGCAAAATACAAAACAACAGGCGTCAGGCAGAAAAGTGCCTGCTTTCTTTATCGTTTTTTTTTCATTCGGTCGTTAATACAAAATTATCGAGAGGATTCTCGCCACTCACCCCACTCTATTCCCGAATAAAAAAGTGTACTTTCACAAATATGTTGTTTTTATGGACGATTTTTTACATCAACCATTTACAATTCGCGAATTGTTCATAATGAGATGGCCATATTTATCCAAATGTTCATTTGCCCAAATCGTAACGGGGCGTTCGGGGCAGCGAGGGAAGAAGGCCGGCAAAGCGTTTCCGTGGAGAAAGAATTTTCCTCGATAGAGAATAATTATGATTTGTTTACATTACAATACTTACATTTACAGTGACTCAGCTTAAAAGATTTTAGTTGCATTTTAATTAATCAAAGACCCAAACTTATCATGAATGTGTTTGTTTAAAGTTTCTGAAAGTATTTTAAAAAAATCCTTTCGGTCATAGTAAAATTGTATTTAGGTACCTTTTACACGGAAAATTGCACACGGCGATTATCACGAATCATGAAAGGTTAATAAAAACATTGATATTGATGATTTTTAAATTTATTCAATAAGCAATACGATTTATCAATATCTTTATCCAATACTTCAGCTGCGACTATTTTGAGGATATGTTTATCAATTAAAACACTTTGAATTATGCAAAAAAATTAACCATCTACCTATTATACATAAGAATCAAAAAGTAAAAGTAACCTAAGTAGTTATCAGGATAAAAAGTATGAAAAAGTTGAAATTGCAGTAAAATTTTAGAAAAGAGCAGCGGCCATTATTTAAGGATACCTATTTTAAAAGGTCAAATTGTAAAATAAAAATCCCTCAGGTGCCAATGAAATAAGTTTTTTTTAGCTTAAACAATAGCGTAAATTGTTGTTCTTTGTATCATCTCCAATAACGTACACTTTATTTTGAAAACTGTTAATTTTGTTTTGTTGTACGTACACTGTATAGGGTAAACCACCTATATAGATAATTAACCAAAGTAATAGAATATTATGCAACAAGTGCGGTAAACGGCATTTGACTCACGAGTTTATTTGACACAAGCGGAGCGAGTTTTTAATAAACGAGTGATTTAAAAAGTTTACCGAACGTGTTGCATACTATACTTTTTCTACGACTGGGTCCATTTTCGCAAAACAGCACGAGTACATTAACCGACATGACCGTCAGAATTGACAAACGTCAAAATTCAAAGCGTGGGAAATATCTCCGAAAACATCCGATGGCTCCCAAACCCGTGCGGTAAAATCCCGGAAACGTCCGAAGTGGCTCGGATTCATGGGAAACGAAATTGACGTTTAAAGCGCCGCTTCCCGCACGCTAGATCGGTAATTAGGTATTTTACAGACGGGAGTAGAAAAAATAATTTAACAGCATATTATAAATTAATTTGCTATCAGAGCCGTGTTTACACTTGTATTTGAACCTCTCTCTTTGTTTGGATAAACGTTTCGGAGGCTTTCGGGTGTTCGTCGGCGGTGCCTCGGTGGATTTGGACAAATGCACATTCTAGCATTTGTGGTTTTCCCTGTAATATACCTATTTACACACCGATCTAGGATGTGGGAAGCGTCATTTTGCTACGTCAGTTTTGTTTCTTCACTTCGGACATTTCTGGGATTTTACCGCACGATGTTTGTCAATTCTGACGGTCATGTGAATGAATGTATTCGTGTTATTTTGGCAAAAATGTACCCAAAAACTAATACACAGAAAAATGTTATGCAATATATCAGACAATTTAAATACTACATGCTATAAGCTAAAATTAAAATCTAGAGGACTGGTCGGTAATTTGATTATCCCACAGAAATTTTACATACCGTTCGCATGAAGTTGTGGTTTTTACAGTTTTTATATTAGTATCTTGCTAAGACCAATTGTACCACTTTCAAATATCCATGTCTCACGAGTACAATCAAAACAAAATTGAAGGTTAGGACTTGCCTTTCCTTGCTTATAAGATTTTAAAAATTTAATCCTCTTAAAAGCTCTATCCTAGGAGCATTTTTCTTCCAATTGCAGTAATTTTCTTTAAATAAACTACTTAACGATAAATTGTAAAAGTGAAATAAACACTCTGTCTAACCTACACAGTTAAAAAGAGACAACAATAGCAGAAGCGATCGGAACGATAACCGAATAGGTTTAAAGGCAACTAGAAATTCGAAAATCTGTTATTATTTTTAATTTGTTAAATTGTGATTTTTGGTGACGGAAAAAGTATAGTATGCAACACGTTTGGTAAACTCTTTATCTCACTTGTTTATCAAGCCGAATAAACTGGTGAGTCAAATGCCGTTTACCGCACTTGTTACATAATATACTATTTGCTTTACACAAAAGAATGCAAGATTTGCCCAATTTTATTGCTACTTGGTTCGCACCAAGCAACACGTTCTAATTTTTTTTTGAATTGTAAACAAATATATTTGTTAGACTTTAATAAACGAACGACAATCATAAAAATAAGGAGAGAACTGAAATTCCTCCTAAAAAGCATCAGCCCACTCGGAGTATTCGAATCTCTTCCAGAACACTATATTTTTATTAGACTTACTGCCGTCCTAGTATAAATAAATATTGAAATGATTTAAATAAAACAAAAAAATAATCTAGAACATTGGGAACGTTTTTAACTTTTTCCTCGCTTTTTTTATGCCGTAGCTGATATTTAGCCGGAAAGCGCAAAAAGAAGGAGTTTCTTTTGTTAATAGGTATAACCATAAATATAATCATGACATTGGATAGCTTTTAAAAAATATATGTTCAAAAATAATTTTTTTTCAATTGCTTTGGTTTCAGTTTTTTTCCGAAAAGTGATCCTCAAATGATCTCCGCTTTCTGAAAAGTTAAATTAATTCCGTCAGTACTCGTATCAGGTTTTTTGTTTCCAATTTTGCAAAAAAACTTCGTAAAAAATCCAACAGAACAAAACAGAAAGACTAGAAGAACGTTACAGTTTTCAATATGTTATAAAAAATGTTAATTTCTTTTTGTAAAATGCCAATTATATACCGGATGTCACTGTAGGAGCAACAAGATTGATCTCGTTTTCAGCGAAATTTGCTAAACATTTTCTAAAATAAATACAGATAAATATAAATGCCAAATGGCGATAGCACTTTTTACTTCAAATAAGTTCCAAAGAACCCAGTAAAAATTGCATCAATACATCTTTTTAAACTACCTTCAAGTATGATTACAAGCACTTTAAACTAAAAATAAAGTTATACTTTGTCAAAATAAATAAGAACTAAAAGTTCAGATTTTCACGAAATTATATATTTTTACATGACAATTGTTTCGACAACACCGTGTCTTTATCAAATGTCACTTTTGATAAAGACACGGTGTTGTCGAAACAATTGTCATGTAAAAATATATAATTTTGTGAAAATCTAACTTTTGGTTCTTATTTATTTCGATAAATGGATTTTCATCAAGCAACAGCCACCTCAGTTCAATGTTTACAAAATTACCACATAAAATGCTGAAAATCGAAATATTACTTTTTTACACTACGTTCGAACACCTGTTATCATATATTTAGTATTATCACTTCATTAAAAATAAGATTTAAGTATATAACATTTTGACCTGACCCTGTATACTCATCCCGAGGGCGGTCACTGAATTCTCCGCAGAAATAGTTATTAGCTTTTCGATAACTTCTCATTTAGGAACGGGATACCTCGTGCCAATCGTGTTCGTTTCGCAATATGCAGTACCCTATAGCAAAAATCGCAAGTATTTATCTTTAAAAATAAGTGAGATATCCAGTAAATAGTATCACGCTTGGCTGAATCTGTATAGTACTGATTTTTTTAAAAATTGCATTCGCAGACGGACCCGTCAGACTCAAAGATAAAACGCATTAAAAGATCAAATTTTACCTTCGTAAACAACGACCCGGCGACGCGCGTGTCCAAGTCGGACCAGACGTCAAATTCTGCGAAAGGATGGAAGAAAGTCCCGGGGATCGGTGGGTCTCGGGGTGCCACGAAAATTTCGCAGAAACAATCGCACGAACGACGCTCACAAAAACCCGGCAAGCGGTGCCAGAACGAAAAACATGTCTGCCCGTCTTCGTGGCGTGCTGACCACGCGCGAATCGAAACGTGATACCATGAGCCGGCCTCGCATATAGTCTGCTGCTGCCTGCTGCTCTGGGCGAGAGAAGTTCGCAGGAGGCCAAGAACGACCTCCGTCGTCCGCGAACATACGATGGGAACAAGGTGAGACGAAGGAGGCGAGGTCGAGCGAGGAACGGTCCGCGCGTGCGACGTTGCCAAGTCGCGGGGTTGGATATCTTAACCACCCACCCACTACTGTTGGCGAACGTAGTCAAGTAACTGTCACAGAGTGGTACAAGGTGTTAGTTGATGAGTGTCTAAAATTATTGGTTTTCGGAGATATAGGGTGTCAAAATTTGATTTTTATTTTCATATTTTTTTAAGTTGGTATATAGTGTCATTTTATAAACGAAAGTTGGTATCTACTGATTTTTGAACATGATGAGTTTGACTTTGTTCATGATTTAGCTACCTACATATCTTTTCTCACTTTCGTAACAATAATCAGTTTTAATTGAAAAAGGTCCTCTTATTAGAAGTGACCGTTTTCGAGATATTTTGGTTTGAATTTATCGCTGCATTTTTAATAACGGAGAAATGATCAAGTGGACCAGTAAGTTTATTCTGCGATGCGTTTGTTTGTGTTGTCACCGACATAATAGTATTAATAATAACTACAATGGAATTTACTGCCCAAAGGTCGATTGCAAGACCATATAGAAAAAAAAAACAATTCCATTGTAATATATAAACTTGTTGAAACACTATCGAAGAAAAAATTGTCGCTGACATACTAATATCGATCTAGCTAAACGATCATTAAAAATATTATTACGCCGACTAGACAATTTGTAATTACAGCATCAAACATAATAAATATTTGACGGACATTTCAATAGATATCATTGATATTGATATTGATAATCAATGATGTCAATACTACCCTAATTTTATAAAAAGATAACGTGCCTTTTTAAGACTGTAAATAGAATTGAAGTAATATTTCAATGTATTTACAATACCCCCCCCCCCCCCCAAAAAAAAAAACTAACAGTCTTGTAGCTTTCACCCATTACCCTCTCATACAGGTTGAATAAGGATGGGAACTTTAAAAAATCTGAAACATACTTCTCATTAAAGTTTTCTCGGGTGCTGCGAACTGGTTGAGCTTTTATTCTGGCAGTCAGATTTTAACCTCAGTGCTCTAACCATTCTTAGTAATTTCCCTGAATTGAGGGTACTAAACTAGGAAATAGAAAATCTTTTGTCTTTAACCACTATTTCTGTTATTAGAGCCAAAGCTATATTGCGTTATAGTATTTTGACTAAATTCTTTTCAACGTTATATGAATTCCTCACAAGATTATTTTTTCATCGCTCTCTTCCTTTTTTTCGAAAATTTCTTGTAAAAATATCTTGATCTGGATATTATTTAGCTCTTCCATATAATCTTCTTTTACTCCTTCAATATATCTCAGTTTTCTTACAATATATTCGAAATATCTTTTGTTCGTGCAAATATTAATTCATCCTTTCAATCAACGTTTAAAGTTCTATTAACCTTCTTCAATTAGGGTAAAAAATCTTTCTGTAAAGTACGTCTCGCAAAATACATCTTGTTGGGCATTCTAATGGATTATCATATAGATAACTTCATTTTAAATAAACTTGTCCAACATTCAAATTGCACTGATTAGCAATAGGTCTATTTCGTGACATCACACACTAAAATCCGCCATTTTATCTTTAAAAAAAAATTGCACTGCACTGAAAAAAAAATTAAATAAAAACTTATATTCATATTTTATTTTAATAATATCCTGTGAGGTTTCATTTTAACAAAACATGTTTATTGAAATTAGTACACTTTGAATTATATGAAAATAATGATAAACACTTCTTTGAAGCATTATCAAAAAAAAATATAACATCGTTTTTGAAAATATATTGTGTATCAGCATGATTTAGCAAATTATACGTATAAAACAAAAATAAAAATAACACATACTACCAAAAGATGTCCTTGTAAGATTATAAATAGCATTGGAGGAATATTTTTAATGTATTTTCAATGCACCCTCCCCCCTCCCAAATGTAAACGCAAAGTCTACTTAAACAATTAAGAGTCCTGTAGCTTCTCGTAGCTACAAATTTCATCCAACAGTTCCTCAGACTGGTTGAATAGGATGCAATCTTTCAAAAATCTAAGACAGAAATCTCATTAAAACCTGACATCATAACATTTTCGGGAGTTCCCTGAAATGCTGGAAATTGGCTGAACTTTTATTTCCTCTTGTATTTCTTTCCTGTATTCTCAGCAATTTCCCTGAATTGAGGGTACTAAACTAAAAAATTTAACCATTTTACCATTATACCATTACATCTCTGATCAGGGCTAGAGCTTTGTTGCGTTATATAATTGTGACTATATTCTTTTCATCCTCACAACATTTTTGATTCATCACTCTTCCTTTTTTTCGAAATTTTCTTGTAAAAATATCTCCATGTTGATGTCTTAGTTAAAAAAAAAAGCTAGCAATAATATACGTAGCTTTAAGTATATTTTTTACGCTTTTCGTTCTTCTACATTTTTATATAGAATATAATATTATATAGCGGATTAATAATGCGGATACGACTAGATTACTTGCACCAGATACCTCGTTTTTTGTTAAATCAATCTATATTGTTCACCGATAGTAACTTAAGGCGTCTCATGTGATATTGTTTACAAATTATTAAATTTAAAATTAAAAAATTAACTTAAAGTCCATTTGGTTCTGATTAATTGTCTTCCCGAAAGAAACCAGCACTATCTATGCGCTTAAAGTTTTTTAAGCGGTTTTTACGAGCGACCCGGCAACGCAGCGCCGGAGGCCGGCGTCGCGTCGCGGCGTCAGGGATCCCGCCGTTCGCGCGCCGCCGCACTCCCTTTTTGCGTCGCCGGCGTCACACGGCCCCCCGTGGCCCACGTACAGTCGGAAAGGGCGCGGATACCACACAGTAGGGCCCCGCTGGCCTACGCTGCAATCGAATATGTACGGGGTTGCCCAGTCGACGGAAAACCATATTTTATGAAAAAAATTTATTTAAACGGATGCTTGCTTCGTTTTCCAAAATTATAAAAATTATGTTTTATTTTTTTTAATTTTAATATTATATCAAAAAAATTAAATTGCCTTAGTTTTGTGATACTAAATAAATCAAAATATTATATATTATATTTTCATCTGCATATAAGGAAACATAATTGTCTGGGAAAGAATCAGATATACCATTAATAAATATAAATAATAATCAAAAAGTTTTCGTTCAAGATGGCTGAAAAATTGAAGGGGCTTTTAAGCAAAATTATTAAGTAGGACTTCCGCAAAATGTCAACATTTTGATTTCGTTATGGTTTTGAATTTGGCAATTTTAAATGAAAGCAAATCATAATCAGAAATTTTCGTTCAAGATGGCTGAAAAATGGAAGTGTTTTCTAAGCAAAATAATTAAAAAGACTTTCGGCCAAACTTCAATCTTTTGATTTCGTTTTGGTGTTGAATTTCGCAATTTTAAATTAAAGCAAGTCATGATCAAAAAGTTTTCGTTCCAAATGGTTGGAAAATGGAAGTAGCAAAATTATTAAAAAGAACTTCGGCAAAAATTGAACTTTTTGATTTAGTTTTGGTTTTGAATTTGACAATTTTAAGCGAAAGCAAATCATCATCAAAAATTTTCGTTTAAGATGGCTGAAAAATGGAAGTGGCTTTTAAGCAAACTTATTAAAAAAAACTTCCGTAAAATTTCAACCATTTGATTACGCTTGGTTTGGAATTTGGTCATTTTAAGTCTAAGCAAATCATGGTCAAAAAGTTTTCATTTAAGATGGCTGAAAAATGGGAGTGAGTTTTAAGAAAAAAATATTAAAAAGAATTTCCGTAAAATTTCAACCCTTTTGATATCGTTTTGGTTTTGAATTTGATACCTTTAAGTCGAAGCAAATCACGATCAAAAAGTTTTCGTTCAAGATGGCTGAAAAATTGAAGAGGCTTTTAAGCAAAATTATTAAGTAGGACTTCCGCAAAATGTCAACATTTTGATTTCGTTATGGTTTTGAATTTGGCCATTTTAAATGAAAGCAAATCATAATCAGAAATTTTCGTTCAAGATGGCTGAAAAATGGAAGTCTTTTTTAAGCAAAATAATTAAAAAGACCTTCGGCCAAACTTCAATCAATTGATTTCGTTTTGGTGTTGAATTTCGCAATTTTAAATTAAAGCAAGTCATGATCAAAAAGTTTTCGTTCCAAATGGTTGGAAAATGGAAGTAGCAAAATTATTAAAAAGAACTTCGGCCAAAATTCAACCTTTTAATTTAGTTTTGGTTTTGAATTTGACAATTTTAAGCGAAAGCAAATCATCATCAAAAATTTTCGTTTAAGATGGCTGAAAAATGGAAGTGGCTTTTAAGCAAACTTATTAAAAAAAACTTCCGTAAAATTTCAACCATTTGATTACGCTTGGTTTGGAATTTGGTCATTTTAAGTCTAAGCAAATCATGGTCAAAAAGTTTTCATTCAAGATGGCTGAAAAATGGGAGTGAGTTTTAAGAAAAAAATATTAAAAAGAATTTCCGTAAAATTTCAACCCTTTTGATCTCGTTTTGGTTTTGAATTTGATACCTTTAAGTCGAAGCAAATCACGATCAAGAAGTTTTCGTTCAAGATGGCTGAAAAATGGAAGTGGCTCGACGTTAATCACTCGCGGCAACCTCCTTCGCGTATTTTCAACATATTATTTACCTCGCTCGACATCATGAAAAGTACACCAATAACGAACGCGAATCTTCACCCTCCGCGTAAGCAGTCGAGGGAGAATTTTCGACACCGCCGCCGCCGCCGCCCCGCGGACAACTTTTTGGGCGAGTTGTAAAGTTTTATTTTCCGGTACCTAATGAAAGTATTCTTTACAACGAACTTTCTGAAAGGTCTCGAATTGCTGAATAAATAAATTACGGAACTTAGGGAAGTTTCGACAAGACGTTCGAGCGGACGCGAGCTCGAAAACAACCTCCCCGCACCCCGCGCAACGAGCAAACTTTAAAGCAAAAGGTGATACGGATACGGGAATACACAATTTCTGCGGAATTCCGGGAAAACGGGACCCTACACGGGATCGAACAAGCGTAACTGCTTATCGCCATTGTTTGCCTCGCGGGTCGTGTGCTTCAAGGAATAAGGAAACACACCGATTTAGTAAAGCAACGGTTTAATTTTGTGAGAGTTCAGCCAATAGAGCTATTAGCAATCTGAAACGTTTAGGCCAAACCACACAACTCATCTCATATTTAATAGCACTTTATTGCCAACAGGTAACAGGTAACATGACGAACTAAATTTATACGTATCAGACCATCATAATAAAATCACAGTGCGATTATTGGAAACCACTAGTAATATAAGATACAAAAGAGAACATCTGGTCAAATAAAATCTCCAGATTCTTTACAGTGGCTACTCAGGATAATACTATTAAAAACCATTTATTTTTAGTACACCAATGAGTGACAATATTTACCTTGGCCTGGAGAGTGATGCACCAGTTTTGATGCGGTGATATAGTGGACACACTTCTATTCTATGAATATATTAAACAGAAGTGGTCTAAAGTTAGAACCCAGAGGCACACCAGAAGTTGGGACAAAAGCCCTCAATGTCGACGATGAACCACATAGGGCCCCAAACACTGAAAGCAGCGTATCGTATTCAATTAGTAAGACATCTATCTTTCCAAATGCTTTGTGGAAATCAGTGTAGATAACGTCAACTTAACCTTACTGTTCAGTGAGTCACAGACATGAGAAAACAGGGATAAGTCGCTGAACCATGTTATTCCGTAGAGGATTTATTTCGAAATTGAGCAAAGATAACTTCATGCAATATCATCGAAAAATTGGAGAAAATCTACATAGATGGATAATTTTCACTTGATTAAGAATGGGATAAACAATTTTTCAAGGTTCTGGATGAACACGGAGTGCGTAGGAACGATCTCTCCCTCGTCAGGACCAGCAGTCATTTTGTTTTTGAGTGCTTTGCTTGCTAACAAGACATCCTGGATGGTAAGATATATATGTTGACAAGATCAGAATTAAGGGACATGGTTGAAGATGAGCATGGATCTGGCTGGGATATCGTGTAAACGACACCAAAATACTTATATATAAATTGGGGACAGGTAGAGACCTGAGTCGCGATTAAGATTGTTAGGTTGATTACATGTAAGAATTTTTGTTTTATCAAATAAAATTTTATGCCCGGTTTCATGAGTGTGTTCGGCAACAGCTGATGAGTTTATCTGTCTTAGTCGTAAGGCTCTTTCGTGTTCCTTGAGCCTAGTTGATATTTTTCGTCCGGTCTCTCAAATGTATTCTTTGTCGCATATGCATGGAATGCTGTAAACTCCTGGCGTCTCAAATGGAATTTTGTCTTTGACGGACCGCAGATGTTGAGAGATTTTTTCCTCTCTCCGACGCAGGAGGAATCCAGAAGTTTTGTAGAAAGCATTACAGTAGCCTGTGGAAGTGTTTTTGAAAAAAAAAAAGGTACAGAGTAAAATACGAGCCAGTCAAGGTCTGAGGAAGCCAACAGGACGATTGGCGAAACGTCAGCAATTTCGACTCAGCAAAAACCGACGCAGGCGGAATCCAGAAGTTTTGTAAAAAGTAAGAACCTATTGGCTCAAAAACTTAAGGTAATGGTGTGGAATGACATCAACCCACTATTCAGAGCTGCTGTTAACAAGATTAGGATAGCCATGTTAATATCCAACCTCCGTTAGAAGGAACGAGAAGAAGAAGAAGGTTGCCACAAAAGTGATCGTTGTATTTAATCAATTTGGTGAAAGCTCTTTTCAATGATTCCATGTTTGAGGCATTCTGAAGCTATTGGCATTTATTTCCGACATCCCCTACTTTATTTTTTTCACCCCACTTTTATAGATAGGACTGAGTGTCCTTAATTACAATGCGAGAAAGTTGAATGTTTACGGAAAACCTCGACGCCGGACCTATCGGCAATATGAGAATAACGAAGATTAAGTCTCGGCCGATTAAATAAAACTCGACTTTCCTTTTTCTAATAAAACTGTCAATATTTTCTCAGCAAATATACGACCGCAAACGCCGCAAGCCGCCACCGCCTGCCCGGTCGCGAGTAAACGACACTGGAAATTGGAAAATCTGACAAATATATCGCGACGGAAAAGTGCCGGATCGATTGTGGGAAAAAGAAAATGGGCTGTTGTTGAGAAACGCCGCGTTCCGCGTACTCGTCTAAATGCGGGTTCGAATGACGTCGAATTTATTCGTCCCGCACTTTTCCGCGATTTTCTAGTATAACGCTTGCCGGTGAAAATTTTAACGATGCTTTTGGTTTTTTTATATTTTTTGAGAGCTCATTCTCTACTCTCGCGCGAAAGTTTCTAAAAACTTTTTCCTAATCTTTGATGTTGGCACGGGTTTGGTGAGTAGCAGGGTTTTCCCTAGTAATTTGCCACTCGTTAAAAACGGTGCTTTAACGAAAGTTTTACAATTATATCTCAAACATTTTAATATACTGTGCAGAAAAAACAAATACCACCTACACTGTGGCTAGTTTTTGATTTCCAGATTATTTAATAAACTTAATCAGAAAGTGCCGATGTAGTCAAAAAATAAGATAAGATGAAGATGAGTCTAGACTTCTATCCACAAAGAGGTGTGAGATAAAGGTGCGTCTTATCACCTACACTGATTTCCAGATCATTTAATCAACTTAATCCAAAACATTAACTTTGAATATATCTATGTGGTCGAAAAAAAAAGACATGATGAAGATGAGTCTAGACTTCTATCCACAAAGAGGTGTGAGACAAAGGTGCGTTTTATCACCTACACACACACATCTATGGCTAAGCTTTAATGAAGAACTCCCTTGATGAGTGGGAGGGTAAAATTCTTGTGAGTTCTAATAAGCAACTTACGCTGTGCTGATGACACCACCAGAGAGTGAAAAGTTCCGTGGAATAATAAATGATAATGATAAAAATGATGCTGGATAAGCCTAGCCTAGTAAACAGGACTCATCTGCTTGACGATTTCGAAAGGATAAACAACGTTACATATCTGGGGTCAACCAATAAACATGGGGGGATTAGTAGACAAAGTTAAATGAAGAATAGCGTTAGTAAAGACTTACCAAGATCTCATACATTACCAAAAAAACACTAAAATGAATCGGATCCGAACTCAAATCAGATCAACTGGAGCATAATTGGAATTGGACCGTAGGACCGTAAATACTGAATTCTCTAAGTTTGGAGAAGTTACAAAAATATACATTGATTCAGGGAAAACAGTTGCAAAAGTATACCTGTACAATCTTCAGCAGCTTAGAAAAGCATGTCAGCAGCTCCATAAGAAATTTGACTGCGCATCGAATTTAGTAAGGATCAATTTTTTGACCACCGGACCCAACAGCAAATAGACAATTATAATAATAGATGACAGATATACTTCAGGGAAACGACCCTGCCCACGCGAGCCTTGGTTAGATATACCAAAACCATACGGGGGAAACCAATGCCCCATCCCTTTACTCCTTCCCAAACCAAATATCCCCCACTAATTGCTCCTTATTACCATGTCAGACTGCGGAAGCAATAAAAATAGAAATCCCTTGCTAATATATGCCGGGCCAATAATACAGTCTGTAGTCACAAAAATCAAAATTGGATATTAGAGTAAAAGGCAGCTTGAAGGAAGGTAACGGGAACCCACCTTCATGATTATCATAATTTGTCCCAAGAGAATCCGGAGGGTAATAGTTCCTCACTCGGCTAAGAATTGTGGTCACTTACAGGTAAGGTACGCAAATATATTGATTCCTTTGAACGTGGTGCTACAGAAGATTGCTTAGAATTCCATTGACTGCAAGGAAAACTATTCAGTCGATACTAGAAGAGTTACGTGCATGCATGAAGAAAGTTTTGCAATATTTTAGATAGACTTATCGTGAGGGGAGACGTACTGGGAAGAGAAGTAGAGGCAGATCGTCTATGCGATGGTCCGATCAAATCATAGAACAATCCCTTCGCTTATCGTTTCGCCAGGCAGAAGATCGAGAAATATGGAAGCAGAAAATAGCAAGGTAATACAGGTATTTCAAAGATGTCACGGTGCTCACAACTAAGGAAAAGAGCAGAGTAAGAGATTTTTTAAAGAATTTTTTTTTATTGTTTTATCCGCTAACTACCAAAATTTTTCAAATAAAAATCTAAAACTTCGTATTTGTATGTCTTAATTAAAAAAAAAAAGATGAGAAATTATAAGGAAACCCGCAGTGGAATTTTTGATTAAAATGTTTGCTATAATAATAATAAAATCGCAAATACAAATATTAATGGAACATTATAATTACTAATCGAGAACTCAAATTTTCGGATTCTGTTCTGTTGTATGCGACCTTCTATGGAAAGATGATTTTTGAATTTTAAATTTAAATTATTTAAACTTAAAATTTAAAAAATATTTTTTTCGTAGTACCTTCCCGAAAATAGTGTTTATAATAAATGCACAAAAAATTAAAGCATATTTTCAAGGTGTATTTAATATTCATTAAAAATAACATAAAGTAATTACTTAGTAACTACAAAATAAAATAATAAAATAAATGAAAAAAAATGTATTGTAAATATTTTAATATTTTTTATGAAATAAACTTATTCCTCTGTTTATTTGCTATTGAAGTGTAAAAATTTCAATATAATTATTCTGCGACTCCCGATGTTATAATTAATTGTTAGAACCTTCTACTATTAAAATGTATATATAATTTTAAAAAATATTAAACGTAAAACTGCTTAACAGTCTTCGTCGAAATTATTATTTAATTTAATTTATTAACTATATATACAGTTTTTTCAATTTCGTTGCAGGTTTCTGTCCAACACATTATTGTCGCAAAATATTAAAATGACCGGCGCTATTGAAATGCTATTCGGGTATATTTTTTTCGAATGGCGAAAAATAATTAAACGCAACCGAAACAGAAACTGGCGTTAAAAATTTTTAATGGAATTTTAAAATCCGCACTTTGGTCGCGATTTGGCACCCCATTGGTTTAGAAAACTTTTCGACACAAAACTCGTTTCTGATGATTTTTCATTTCGCGCGTTGATAAAGTTCTCCGACTCCTACGATTTCCTGCGACTCTTAAGCGAGGTTGTAAGAGACATCTTTCCTCTTTCGGCGGGATTCGCGACACTCTTGCGGGGATTATTCAACACCACACCGAATTTGAAGGAGATAAATTGACATTTTATTGTCTTCTTCGCGAAAAACTTTGCGAATAGCTATCTAGGCATTTGAGACATTAAACGCTTACCTTTTTGGTGTCCCGTCGTGCCGCTAGAGGTCGAATCGTCGCTGACGCGTCTAATTTTCTTGCGTCCTAACCGTTTCCGTACGTTTTTCTCGACCATTACTGGCGCGGTGTCACTGTTGGGGGTCGTCAGGGGTTCTTGGACGATATAATTACAGTTGACGTCCATTTTGACGTTGGCATCGTCGATGAATAGGGCGTCGCATGAAAAGACGTCGCTTTTGGAACAAAGCGAAGCGATTGTTTTGGAGTGGACAGGCCGTTCTCTGCAAAAACTAAATTTTATATTGCCAGATATATTTCTTTTTTTTTGTTCAATATTTTATTCAATTTTCCAGATACATTTTTCAAACAATTTTTAAAGTTAGCTCTAGAAAAAAATCTTCAATAAATATTATGTTTAGAGGTTAAACTTCTTTATAAAGAAAATAATTCATTATTCATTATGACTCCCCAATATAGTTAAATTTAAAAAAAAACGGTGCAAATGTCGTCGTCAATAAGAAATGATTTAAAAGATAAAAGGATAATAATAGTTTTTTGATTTATAATAATATAATTAATAATTATGTAATTATAATAATAAGGTATTTATTATCGTCAGGTAACAATTACTATAACAAATACTATAGAATAACTTGCTTTAAGGCAGCATCTAAACCTGACCTGGGTGAAGCGCAAAAAAAAACATTAAAATTATTTAATGGATTGCTGAAGAAAAACTACAACTTCAAAAATGAAACAGGCACAAACCCTGCAAATTAACCGGCAAATGGGCGGGGATACCTGGCTCCATTCTGAATACCATCGGAAATGAAATAGTAACTTGATATGGACATCTTCAGAGTGGAACGGAATAACTGGCCAAAGAAAATCAGGAATGAAAGAAGAAACGAAAACCACCAAGAAGCTTGAAAGATAATGTATAGGAAGCTATGTGAGCAAGAAACAGAAACAATAGAGAATAAGTTAGAGGAGAAGAGATGTCGACTCCATTATCAATTAACAGTAAACCTTTCTTTCAAATATTCCAGAACATAATATTTGTCGCTCATAACGAATAAGATTTGATGTCTTGAAGCTATTTCATGTTCTTGGAGTCTAATTGATGTTTTTGCTCTAAACTCAAACGAAATTTTGTCTTTGACGGACCGAAGATGTTGAGAGATCGTTGACCAAATGGTAAATCTGGTTGTTAAGTTATATTTCTTATGTAGTCCTATCTTTTGAATGAAAGGAAGGACAACAGTGGCAAGTACGGGGTTGCTTTCGGATTCGTGGTTTTTGGAAGGTTCAGTGACTCGGGATAAGATAGTTTTACAGCTCTGTAAACAAGAGAGTTGATAACCGATGATGTCAATGCATTAAGGTGTCGGTCTGTGTTGCTTAAGTTTTCTGTCAACGGAATGGCCCAATTTTAGGTCTGATTTTCTATTGACAAGAATATCGAAGAATGGGAGGATATTACTTTCTAATTCAATTGTAAAACGTATGCCACGGTGTTAGGAGTTTAAAGAAAATCTCGGGAGGATTCTTGACCATGAAGCTAAATAACAAAAGTTATCATCAACGTAGCGTCTCCATAGTTTTTTTTATAGAAGGTGTCGAGGGCTTTCTTCTCAAAAGCTTGCATAAAAATATATTCGCGATGACTGGTGATAATGGAGAACCTATAGCTGTTTCGAACGTTTGTTCCTGAAGCATTTTTCAATTAGATGTTGGTTCCAGATTCTGGGATTTTAATATATCTGAAATAATGTTTAATATAGAAGCTAGAGAATATGTTGGAGCACCAATGATGCTGACAATATTTCGCAGGAGTGTTTCCGAGTGCTAGGGTAGGTGCGTAGAGACGAAGAATTTTAGATTCGTTCAGAATGACAGATTTTTCTATAGATAATAACAGATTTAAGTATGCGGATCTTTTTTAAATTGACGACAGGATCCGTGTGTAAGAATATCTGGAAATTTTTGCGTTCAGGCTTTGGAATATTAGATTAAGGTGGTTTTGGATTTTTCTTTCTTTTACGATAACACCTGGGGTAAGGAAGAGGTTGGACCCGTTTGCAAGAACTGATATTTCCATCTCAGAAAGTTGGTGTGATGATACATTTACCTTGTTAGTGGAGAAGAGTGTGATGGTTTCGATAGTGTTGGCGTTAATTTTTCAAATTTTTGAATGTGATTCTGGGTAGAAACAAAAAGACAGATCAGTGTTAGCACGAGGATTGAGAAAGCGTCAGCAACTTTATCAACAACCGATGCAGGAGGGATCCAGAAGATTTGCAAATAGTATAGTAGCCTGTGGAAGTTTCCTTGAACAAAAATATTTGATAAATTTTCAAAATAGTATTAATTTCTACTCAAGACTTTGTCGAGTTAAGATCAGTAGTTAAAAATATGAAACGAAATAGGGCCTATCTCGACGTCGAATTTTGTAGTTTTTGTCTACGTTGCGTCTCAGAAGCTTCCAAAAATGGTGCAAAGTAATGGAGTCGCTTACAATTTTTTTTGTCTTTTTAATCCTGAAATAGCGATGAGGGATATTAACATTTGAGAATTAAATACTCTTTTGTTTAAGCAGTGACTAGTGACATTAAGTTTGTTTTTGACGAATTGAGCTTAACACTGTTTATGATCTTACTCTCACTCATCTTTTTCGATTTAAATTGACATTATTTCCAATACAAACTCGCGAGCACTTAGTAATATTTGTGTTACAAAAAAAGTTACGTTTCAAGTTTCTGGATACGTTTGGGGGACCATCTCGCTTGGATAGCATTGGGATCGCTAGATTGTCGAGTGTATTTGGCCATCTTCTTGCTGAGGCTCTTTTCTACGTCATTTTTCTCGGACCTGGACCTCCGTACTGCGCAACTATAATGAAGAAAAAAAAAGGAATAGTATGACGTATTCGATAGGGGAAGTTTAAAAATAGTTTTAAAATAACCGTGAGTATTTCACTATTCAAACATTTTCAAATATCGCGTAACAATTTTCGATTTTCCGTGGTAGCAAAAATTGGGAATTTTTACCGAAACACCGTCATCCACACTTTCAACGGAAATATCAAAAGGACAAAACCGTACTTCTATATCGCTATCTACTTACACGTTACCTACAAAGTCCTATCTTTGCACTTACCGAAAATTACTTTCAACTGGATCGGACAATGGCTGAAAAGTATCGGGGTTTTCTTTCTCGTTGCTTTCCCGACGACTTCCGTATTCGCCGTGACATCTCCGCCTATGATTCGAACTGAAACTCTCGTCGCTGATTACCAAAATGCCGGCACGACTTTGACGCAGTTTGTATTTTTTTTCCTTCACGTCGGTTATCTATAAACAAAGAGCACGATTGTCCCTCCAAATTAATCAAACAATGTGTTCATATTGAATGACAATTGGATATTGCAGAGACAGTGGAATAATTCTTGATTATACAATAACCTGTACTCCAGAAAAAGATGAGAATGCGGAGAGAATAAACAGGAGTTTGTCATTGAGCGCAAACACAATGATTACTGAGTCACCAATGCCTAAGGAATTTTGGCGAAAAGCTATAAGAACAGCAAACTATGTATTAAACAGGTCACTATTAGAATGTGTGCCTGCAAATTGGTATCAGTAATTTTAGCAAGTTCCAGGATAAGGCAACAGATGAAGCCTGGAATCATCTTAAGCAAGTTCTAAGATCTTAAGGAGAACCACAAACACTTATTTGGAATTTTGTAGAAGGGGTAATGTAGACATGACAGAAAATCTGTTACAAGGATTTATTTTTAAACTTTTTGGAAATATACTAAGTTGGACTACTAAGAAATAAATATTTATATCTCTTTCCACAATTGAAGCGGAGTTGGTAGCTTTATGTTCTGCAGTTGGTGAGTTTGGCTAAAGAAGTTACTGTTAGACTTTGAATTACATTTTAAAAGTGTGACATTCTTTGAAAATAATCAAGGTTGTTTGTCAATCATTACAAATCCAACAGGGTTTAACATATGGACATTAATTTATACTGAATCTGCGGAAGAAAAAGCCGACATGTTAACAAAGGGATTGACGTCTGTATCTTTAATAAGGTGTGTTTAGTTCTACATTGCAATAGAGAACCGTAGTGAATGAATAAGTGGTGAAACTTATTTCCAAGACATAATATAAATATTATATTATATTTATTTGATAACCAAAAAGTTATATTCTTTTTTTTATACATTTCACAATACAGCAGTCCTCACTCTTTTGTTTGCTCCATTGATTTATTAGAGTCGTCTTTGTTGTTGTTGATTATTCTGTGGTCACGTACACCTATTCCGACCATGACGTCCAAAGTGTATTGATATTTTAAATGATTCCGGAAACTGTTCGGGCTCCTTTTAAAGCCTTTGTTAACCTATTTTAGCCCCCGTTTATAGGGTTTAAACATTTCAACTTCAGAACTGTTATCAATATATAATATAATCTTTATGAGTTGGTTAAACTGTTAAAATGTCATTCGTGTAAGTATCAAGCAAGTGTGCTCCATTGTTATTTATTGTCAGTGTAAAACAAGCATTACATTTTTTTTCTGTACTAAAGGTTTACAATAACGAGATGGCAGAACCGGCAGAACCGTACAACATGACTTCGATTGTAATAATGACCTAGCAAAAATATGAAATTATTAAAAAATTATATTAATTATATAAAATTAATATTTATAAAGTTGCTTGTATTTTTGGGAACGTTTAACGAAAGTTAAATATTTTACAGTCACTTATTTGACATATTTCGCTTTATGTCCCAATAACACTCTTATTTCTGAAAAATGTCAATGTCAAATGTCAAAAACTTGTTATATAAAGCTAGAGTGGCCTTAAACGGTACCTTAGTTGTTAACAATTAATGAAAATCAATTACCTCCATATGCTTAGGCCTGTTGTCACAGAACACCGTTTCAGCGGTGGCCAAACAATACGTGGGGTTTTTCTTTTTATTGGTGGCTCCCGCGGGATCCAACGGGATATCGTCCGTTACAATAAACTTTCGGAATCCATCTATTTCCGCACGTTTCAGACTTTCCTCTTTATATTTCGCCATTTTTTTGAATAAGTCATCGCTCGCAGAACGACTGTGACGCTGTCTTCTCGCACCTGCCGCGTCGGATAGGAATCTTTTGGGATGTTGGGTTGTTGCCTGTTGATTCCCTGTACACGAAAAAGCGCATATTGAGTTTCTAGAAAGCACAATTTGAGTTATAGCGTTAATAATGTGATATATAACATCGATTAGAAAGTTGTAGGTTTATTTTTTTTTGGTTTTTGGAAATTACTATAACCAACGACTTCATTTATTTCCTTTATTTTATTTGGGATACTGTAAAATGGAATATCAAAATATCGTATATTCCTATTTCTTCCATTTCAATCATATTTTTATATTTATATATGTTAAAACAGTGTCTTATAAATAATACGTCAACAATATGTTTTTTCGATAAAAATAATTTTATTCTATTTTACTGAGAATCCTTAGTATGTTTGACACAATTGGAATCGTAAACTATATTTTAGGTATGCTTCATTAATTTTATTTTGTCTACTATAGTTAACTTCATTTTTATCATTCAGTTAAAAATTATAGTACTATGAGACGATGCTGAACAATTTGTAGTTGTTATATATTTAACATACTTTTATATAATTAAACTAAGTATTTTTGCCATAAACTCTATTTTTTTGACTTATAATGAAGTTTGGAAAAATAAGCTACAGTAGTGTAAAAAGTCAAGTATAAAATGAAAAATTAAATTTTAATATACAGGGTTTTTTTTTGTTTCAAATATTTTTGGAAATTACTGTTTCCATTTTGGAAATAAGGGAATTTTTATTGCATATGGTTGATAGATTTGTGATTTATTGGTTGATGAATGACCAGGTGCTTTCGGAGGCAAGCAAAAACAGTTTCAATAATTATTAACATCTCATAACTGTTAACTGTTATACTGGGATTATCAAAAAACAGTCAACTTCTAGGACAAATAGGATATTATAGAGAAACGTTGCTTTGGTTAATAAACATAAGTCCGGAAGCGCCTCCTTTTGTAAATGAAACTCAAGGAAAACCTTTTTTTAAATTATGCTGTATATGCAACTTAATTTGTATTGTATTGTAACGAATGAAAAGACTATATTCGATATTTTACTTCTTTTCATCCCCATAACATTAAACAATAAAACAATATAAATAAAGTGTGAAGTTTTCTTTAAAAAACTTAAATGAATGGAGGTCACAAATATGCTTTAAAAAATTTTATTATTCTTTTTTATAGGGGCGTCACTAAAGAGGGATGCCATTTATTTCATTCATGAACTTCTTTTTATTTTTTTTACCAAACATAATTAAAGAAAAAACGTACTCCTTGGAATTGCACCTATTTTGGGGTTTTAACAATAATACTCACCAAATTACTAAATTATTGTAAGCAGGCAATTTTTTGACACTTTTTTGGAGCAAGCTAATTATTGAAAGTTGTAAATCCATAATTTTTGGCACCCCCTACTCCTCTAGCCCCAAACAGCTGTGTTGTGAGGAAATAATTGAAATAATCGAAATAAATTATTTTTTTATTGTTTATACCCCGGGAAATGAAACATGAATAAAGTAACGCTCAATATACTTAATCTAAGGTAAGTATATACATTTTAGAATCTCGAACTCGCAGATTAGAATTTTCACCTATTAAAAAAAAAACAAAGGTTTTTGTAAAGGTTACCAATTTTTTTCAATTTTTTCCATTTTAATCGCACTGTTCGGATATTTTCTTTGAGGCCACTGCCTGCCTCGTGCGTCTCCCCTGAATTTAAGGAATAATCATGTGAGAAAACGAAGCACGACTATTAAAGTTTGTTAGTAGTAATCGAAAGTATTTGGTCAAACTCCATTTAAGTATCTTAAGCTGTCTGAAAAATAAAAAATAAAATTATTTTTTCAGCACTCTGAAAGAAATCGTTTTCAGAAATTGACAATATCGAGAAGGAAATCTAAACAATGCGACCAGACACTAACAGAAAACCAAAAAAAAAAAAATAGAAATTAGAGTAGATGAGAAAGTAATAGAATAAATCATATTGGAAGAAATAGGAAGACATGAGCATTTAAATATTAGAATGGAAAAAACAAACAAAGTATACTATGCATTGAATAAAGGGTTCGTAAATAAACATGAATTTCTTTGAGAAGAGCAAAAAAAATCATCAGAAGGGGCAAAATTAGGACTAGCTATTTGCAAAAAAGAGGTACCAGTTAAAAGAGTTCGGTTAAGTGAAATACAGGAGAAAGATCTTGGAAGACCTTGAATAGAAGCTAAAAATTCAATACTAAATAGAGAAAAAGAACCTTTTTTTGCACCCTTATGGCGGAAAGGGACTGTATGTATGATTTTTTTGGGATTCGTTTTACAGAGATCTTCCGATGGAGGGATATTGGGGTACTTGTATAATTGCAATAATAATGATCGATAAGGCGTTACCTTTTCCGCCCAAGATGTCGCTGCGCGACTTTTGCAGCCGATACGCCCCCTCCCCGCCGCACGTTCCTGGACCGGTATTGCTGTCGGGTTGTTTCGGATCTTTTTTTGGCTGGTAATCGCGTTTAGCACCTGGCGACTTCTCCCCGCTTTTATCCCATTTTCCCGACGCAACATCCGTTTTGTCCGTTTTATTGAATTTAACGCCGTTTATCCGCCTGAAAATCGACTTTGTTGACAAATCGTTCGCTGCCGGATCGCTTAGTTACTGGCGAAACTGCTGGACGCCGCGAAACTGAGAAAACTGTTTTCAAAACTACACATCTGGAAAACCATAAAAGATATTTGGACAAGGATTTCGCTGGTCGGGTGCTTCCTGTTTTCGGTATCACTGCGCGTTTACAGATTTTTTTTTATTTTATCATTTTTGTTATTCAAAGTGAAAAAGCAGCTATTGCAAATTTCGTTCGGGTGGTACCATTTCGAGTATCATGCAGCAATGCCCGGTGGTTAAGTTACAGTACACCGTAGAATATCGAGATACAACCTATTGCTCGTCTACCCTGTATATATTTTAGCCCAGCTAGAGTTTACGTACGCTGAGAATGAATATATTTGATTCCGTTCGCGTTTAATGATAATTGCCATAGATGCAATTATTTTCAAAAATCAAAAAAAAAGCAGTAAAAAGAAACGTTTGAGCTACAACATGTACAGAAAAAATGCAAAAAATTTTCTCCAAATTATTGAAAGAATTGCAAGAAGAAGGTATAAAATCATATAGACATTTTTTGCTCTTTTTGTTCCTTGACACTTTTTTGGTTTGTCACTGTTCATTTGATATCTGACAATGACGATAATGTCATTTCCTTCTCACTTCTACTTATTTATACTTAATTTTACTTACTTATACTTAATGAGTCATAGAAAGTATTCCCCCTAAATATTTACGTCGCAATAAACGAATAAAATTGGAAATGGACAATTTCCCGCTAAAAAGTGGTCATTTCAGCTGTTGGTGACGGCACGAAGTATGCTTTCGTGTTAACAGTTATCAGCTTAACATTTTTTCGCGAGTTTTCAGTAATTGTTGGGTTGAAAATGGTTTATCGTTATTGCATCGCACCAAGTTGTAAAATTACAACCATTTCTGCTCTGGAAAACATTTTTAAATTACCGATTCAAGAAAAACAAGAAAAAATACAATTATTTAAACCGCCATGTTTACCTTTATGAAGACCATTTTAACGCAAGCCTTTTATTATTTATATAAAAATTTAAAGTACTTAAGAAATAAGAAAGAAATATATACTAGCCTAACCTCACTTTTGTTTGTTATTGTGTTTATGTTTTTAATGTAGACAGATTATTAAATTGTATGAAAATATTACAAATAACAATCACACTATGGCACGAATTAAATTCAAACGCCGAAGAAAAAAACGGACAATAAATGAAAAAGTTTTTTAGAGTTTAGAAAGACAAAAAAAATAATAAAAAACACAAGAAAGCAAAGGAAACAAACAATCGTCCTTGAGAAGTTACTTTCTACAGAGAACTTTAAATAAGTTTAAGCTTAAGCAGTTTAATTCTTCCGGAACTCCATTGTAGAGCTTATGGACAAAATTAGAGAAAGAGAGTTATTTGATGAGATGGAGTTATATCGCTACGAAATCTAAAGTTCTCCATATGCAAGTCAGTACGAAAGCTAAATTATTAGGTACTGGCGGACACTTTTTCAATATTATATCTTACGCCTACTTTCCATTGTGAAATGCAAGCACTATTTTTTAGACCATTTGTATTCTGTTGATATCACACAAATTCAAACATGGGCCGTATACAGAATGACAAAAATTAACCTGACTTAAAACCAACCAGTCAGTTGTTTTGAATGACATTGATAACAAATACACAACCAAGGCAGCGTTCATGGTATAAAAAAAGCCCCATGAAATAACAATAACGATAAGTAGCAATAAATAAATAAATTGTATTTTACGAGGTAATTTTGCATAGAAATCTAAAAATATGTGTAAAGAACTGTTGGTATTTCTCATAGTGCATCCTATTCTTTTAAGACACAATTCTACATTTATAGTTACATTTTTTTTATTTGTGCCATTTGACTTTTGGTGTTGAACTGGGGAAGTCATTTTTGTCAATGGCCACCTTCTATTTAGAACTAAATCTGTGTGACCCAACAAATAGATCATAGACTAATCTCTCAACTCCAATGGATCTCTCGCTAGTTGACCATGATTTACCTAGATCATAGACTAACTATAGCTAAAGGGCTCTAGCAGGTGTGTTTATTTCTAGTATATCTACCAATTGTTATAACGCGAATATAAGTATAAAAATAAATAGCATAGCATAAATAGATTATTTGGTGCTTTGTGCTCTTCGTTTTTGCTTGAAGTTCCCTTTATTTCAATAATAAAATGTTCAATTTTCTAAATAAAAAAAAACCTCCTCCTTCCTGTATTGTAGTTTTAGGATTTATTCTCACGGCAGCCTATTTCTCAAACAGAGATATTGAATTGAAGGGAATTTCATGTTCTCCCCATAGATCATTGCGTCTTTCTGTTCTGGTACAATATCAAACTAAACTTAAGTGTTAGGACTTTGATGCACCGTTTACTCGGATACTCCAAATATGTTATTCTGGGCGTCAGCTAAAGAAGAGCAGTTGAGAAAAAAATGATTAATTTTTTTTACATCAAGTTGGAGGAGAATAAAGTGGTTTCTTTGCTCTTGCGTTTACAATTGCGATTGGATTTGTGCGATGCAAACACAACGTACTCTCATAACCAACATTTAAACTGGACGCGCGGGCATCCTTCAAACATCGCGTTCAATATGGCCGCTGAGAGCACTGTCTGGCAGTGCTGATATTTGCTAGATATTTTTTCAAAAAAATGTCAAGATGCGATTAAATTTTCCGGGGAAATAGAGTTAAGCGTATAGTGCGTGGAATTCATGTGCATTAGCGAAAATATTACATCATCCTTTGTCTCGAAGAACCACAAATTGTTCTTACCTGGGTGAACATATTTTACGTTCCAGATCATCGCTACGGCATCTCTGCAGGTATGTCACTGGTCTCTTCCTCACGTGGGGCGGCTCTTCGTCAAACCGCGAGCTGTGCCAAGTCTGCCTTTTGGTGCCCCCCTTGTCGTTGGTTTCCACGATGAGATGACCTTTGGAGTTGTATAGTTGGATGGTCGGCATCGCTATGTGAGGCGACGACTTGGACGTCGACAGTTCCCACCGCCAATTTTTCGGTTTTTTCAATTGCAACCGGATTATTTCTTTTAGGTAGTCGTCGGCGCCAGTCATCATTCAAATATCTGCAAAATTGACGAGGAAGCGTTAGTAATGAAAAAATAAAAAGGCGAAGTTTTGAAGATCTACATCAAACTAATCGAAAGTAAGTACGGCTTCGCTCAAGCCAGTCAGGTAGGTACAATGCGTTCAATTTATCTTGATAATATTCTAATTGGCTGTAACATTTTTTTAGAGATATCAAGGTAAAAAAGAAAACGAAATTTAGGGTTGGTAGAAACTTTTTTTTTTTCTAGTGACGTATAAAACAAAACACTATCAATTTTCTGACATATAAGCCTACATCACAATTTTTTAAATGAAACATCTGTGTTGAATGGAACATCTTATTCCGATTACAATGATGTAACACAGTCTATATTTTAGTTCACTCGATTTTGACAAATCGGCAAAAATTGGAAACTTTTATATAGTTTCTAAGAGTGCCCTGACTTACAAATAAAAATATTTTTCTACTCCCGTCTGTAATAGTATATTATGCAACAAGTGCGGTAAACGGCATTTGACTCACGAGTGTTTAATAAACGAGTGAGTTAAAAAGCTTACCGAACATGTTGCATACTATACTTTTTCTACGACAGTTAGTTTTTGGGTACATTTTCGCAAAACAACACGAATATATTCACTGACATGACCGTGAGAATTGACACACGTCAAAATTCAAGGTGTGGGAATATCTCCGAAAACATCTGATTGCTCCCAAATCCCTGCGGTAAAATCCCGGAATTGTCCGAAGTGGCTCGGATCCGTGGAAAACGAAACTGACTTGGTAAATTGCTTCCCGCATGCAAGATCGGTGTATAATTAGGTATTTTATAGAAGCAAGTAGAAAAACTTTTTTTTCTACTCCCGTTACCCACGGATCTAGCGTGCGGGAAGCGTTACTTTACTACGTCTGTTTTGTTTCTCACAGATCCGGGCCAATTCGGACATTTCCGGGATTTTACCGCACGGGTTTGGGAGCAATCGAATGTTTTCGCCTTGAATTTTGACGTTTGTCAATTCTAACGGTCATGTCGGTGTATTGATGTTGTTTTGCAAAAATATACTTAAAAACTAATACACAGAAAAATGTTATGCAATATATCAGACAATTTAAATACTACCTGCGATAAGCTACAATTAAAATCTAGTGGACTAGTCGGTAAGTAACGTGACATTTATAATTTCAGTTTCCCACAGAAATTCTACATATGGGGCGCATGAACTTTAGTGGTTTTTACAGTTTTTATATTAATATCTTGCCAAGACCAATTGTACCATTTTCAAACATCCATGTCTCATAGGTCAAACAAAACAAAATTGAAGGTTAGGACCTGCTTTTTCTTGCTTATGCAACCCTAAAAATTTAATCCTCTTAAAGCTCTACCCTTGGATGATACATAACGTTTTCAAATTATGTTTATTCCGTTGTTTATCGTATCCAATAATACATCTCTCTCTGTCTAACGTACACAGTTAAAAAGAGACGACAATAGCAAAACCGATCGGAACGATAAAGGAGTACGTTTAACGTCAACTGGTAAATGTGTTGTTTGAATGGTACGAAATTTAGTAATCTGATAATCTGTTACTATTTTTAATTTGTTAAATTGTGATTTTTTGGTGACGGTCGTACAAAAAGTATAGTATGCAACATGTTTGGTAAACTCTTTATCTCACTAGTTTATTAAGCGCTCACTCCGCTCGTGCCAAATAAACTCGTGAGTCAAATGCCGTTTACTACACTTGTTGCATAATATACTATGCACCATATACTATGTTTGACATATTAGTAAACAACGTTGATGGTTGAATTATTGTTCAAGTCATTATGGTTAAAATGTTTTTTCGCGAATTTAACATCCATGAGTGATAAGTTGGATAATAAAAGTGCAGGTGCAGTGCGGTAAAGTGCATTTTGTTTTTTTGTTTACCTTGATATCTCCAAAAACTAAAAAGTTACATCCAACTAAAATATTATCAAGACAAATTGAACGCACGGCACATTTAAACCACTCAATAGGCATGCTTAACATGAAGGGATAGAAGAGGTGTATGGAGGAGGTATAAAGGGGTACATGAAGATAACACGGAAAATATGGAGTAGTTCAAATTTACCGGCACTTTTGACTCGAGCGACACCATACCTACTATGGAAGCATGGAATTTCAAATGGAGGACCCTATATCTTAATAGACATTCGAATCATGCACAATACAGCTTTTTATTGACATCTACTTTTATCGAATTCCTGTGGGTTATAAACTTAATTATTACGATACAAACTAACACACGAATTGCAATAATGTCTTTTGGGAGAAACTCAGGTAAAGAAATTTAAAAATGACATCATATATTTAACCACAGTGACACCGAGAAATTGTTCGCAGTTGAAGCTAAAGTTGGCGCTACGATGAAGACAATCTTTTCTTATAAATTGTTTACTTACGTTGAAAGATATCACTAAATAATTGTTGGGTTGATGGCAGCATAAAATTTAAACTGGTGTAAATCGAGTCAATCGTCAATCGTAAAGTAGTTGTTCAAAATTGCTTGACTGCATTTGCACCTAGTGGGACCAAATTCACGAGATCTACATAAAGTACAAGTCCAAATTCCAAATTTTAAACTTGGAGAAACTATTATCAATTGTTAAAAGTGTAGATTCTCGCCTCGATAGTCTGCAGCTTTTAGTAGGTCAACGGGATTAACAAAGTCTATGCATTTAGCCTTTAATTTGAGCATTGCTTAGTTTCCTCCATTATTAATTATTATACTAATACTACTATACCCTCGAAACAGTTCTAAATGAGAATTACTTTTATGATTGCATGTAATACGCGTCTGCTCGATAGACAAGGAAAAGCACTCAGGCGGGGAAGGGCCAAGAACGCTTTACAAATGTTTCGAGGAAATTTCATATCGCACGTTAAAGTCGCTCCTTAATTAAGGAAGTTTAATTTTGCCTTATCAACTTCCGGACGACTGCGAATGAACTTGTTAGAATCTACAATACAGTTCAGTTGTTAATATTTTGAAGTAAAAAAACATCATAGTTTCGCGAACTGGTAAATAATGAGATTCGGACGACCTCAACCTTCATCACTCATTTTCCAGACAAGCCCTCGGGTTGGAACAGGTGATGATCGAAACAGATTTGGCAAGCGTTCAGTTGACAAAATGTTATGATATACGTAACACCGTTTGAGTTTACCTCGGCGCTAGTTTTCGTTAGAAACACCAAGGACCGATGAGCACATGCACGCGCGTTGAGTCACCTCTAATAACTTGTGGATTTGACATTAAAACATGTTTTTAAAAAGCAGAATGTTTGTATAAGATTTTTCCGGGCAAAAATGCTGGCGCTGCTGCCAAATGTGCCTAACTCGAAGCAGTGTAATTTCGTTGGCAACTAGGACAATTGTAATATTCGTGACAGAGCCGCATTAAACGAATTTCAACTTGGAAATGATTAGAAAGTTCTGTCACTCGATGATCTGCTGGTACTATTACCGTGAACTGAAAACAAAACCCGTTGGAAACTCCGCACTAGTATTCTTGACAGCGATAGAATAGACAATAGCAGAACCGATCGGAACGATAAACGAGTAAGTTTAATGACAACTGCTGAATGTGTTGTTTGAATGGTACGAAATTTAGTAATTTGATAATCTGTTATTATTTTTATTTTGTTAAATTGTGTTTTTTTAGTGACGGGCGTAAAAAAAGTATAATATGCAACATGTTAGGTAAACTCTTTATTTCACTAGTTTATGAAGCACTCGCTCCGCTGGTGCCGAATAAGCTCGTGAGTCAGATGCCGTTTACCGCACTTGTCGCATAATATATTAATTATGTTTGATATATTAGTAAACAACGTTGATGGTTGAATTATTGTCCAAGTCACTATTGTTAACATGTTTTATCGCGAATTTAGCATCTTTGAAAGGAGTGACAGGCTTCAAGGATAATAAAAGTGCAACCAGAGCTCGTCGTCAGTATATTGCGCTTTATCCAGAGCACCGAGCTCCTTCAAAGCAGAAATTTCCAAGGCTGGTAAAGAAATTTTCAGAAAACGGTAACGTATTAAATGCTAAAAAGATATGCCGGAACCATAAATGGCAGAAAATCAGCCAAACACATTAGGATTCTACGAAGCACATCCAGTTTCCTCTATTACTAGAGTATTTGAAGAAACAGGTATTTTTCGGAGGTCGATTCACTCAGTTTTGAAGGAATATTAATATAATGCATTAAAATTTCGTAACTAAATGCAGAATAATGTCAAGGAAGAATGCAGTTTTGTTTGCATTTTTTTTAATAGACATAATGAGAATAACAATTTTTTGAAAAACATTTTATGGACTGATGAAAGTTCGTTCACTACAAGAAAGGGTTGTAAAAGGCAAAATTCGCGATATTGGTCTTTAAATAGTCCTAGAGAAATACACGAAATTAAAACCCAGGGGTACCAATTAATTAACGTGTGGTTTGATGTTTAAATGGGCATATTTTGTGTCCTATATTTATAGATCAAAAATTAGAACAATATATAGAAGATTCTCTAAATACCTCTAAATATATCAGCGCTGCCCCTCCTCACAATGTTGTGCAACTTAAAAATTTTCTTAACATGGAATATCCCAGGGATTGAATAGGGAACGGCGGAACTATCGATTGGACGGCCAACAGTCCCGACTTAACTTTAATGGATTTGTTTTGGGGACATAAAAAATCGCGTGCACAGAACTCCATGTAATAATCTCGTGCAACTTCGGCAACGCATTTCAGAGGCAATCAATCAGTTAAGAGACAATCCGGAAAGGTTACTAAATGCAAGACATCATACAATTAGAGTGTTTGAGAAATGTCTTCAGTAAAATGGTTGCCACAGTCACAGTATTTCGAATAGTTTTTTGTTTAGTTTTTGATCTACTTTAATTTGTAAATAAGTATTGATGTTGCACTCAGTCACGGCACTCTTTGAAATTACATAAAAATTTCCTATTTCTTAAATTGTGATTTTTTAGTGACGGTCGTAAAAAAAGTATAGTATGCAACGCGTCAAATAAACCCGTGAGTCAAATACCGTTTACCGCACTTTTTGCATAATATACTATTATTTGTCAGTCAGGTCACTCTTAGAAATTATATAAAAGTTTCCTGTTTTTGCCGATTTATCAAAATCGAGTGAACTAAAACATATTTGTGTTCGACATATTAGTAAACAACGTTGATAGTTGAATTATTGTCCGAGTCATTATTGTTAAAATGGTTTTTCGCGAATGATATGCTTCAAGTATACTTTCCGGATAATAACAGTACAATTGCAACTCGTCGTCAGTATATTAGACTTTAATTGGACTCTCGGTCATAAAATCCCCCCCCCCCTAGACATCGTAATTTCAATTTGTTGTTTTTGTAATTGCATGCAAGTCCTGTTCTGGACAAAGCAGTATTAAAATTTTATACATTATGTACCTACACCCACGTTGAAAGCGGCCAGTATTTATAATATGTTTCCCCGATGTGCAGAAAACTGAATAAAAATAACGTTCATTAAAGATCGCTTTAGCCATGAGATAGGATGATAACAATGATAGCAATAATTTATTTAGACGTGACATATTGTCATCAAAAAATAAGTTTTGAGAAGTGCTGAAGTTTCTTCCAATTAACGAAAGATAAGTTTGTCTGATCTTTTATAATTGTATATTCTCAAAACCTTGATACCTAATTAGTAATTATAATAATAATACTATACACTATGGAGGCAAGGCACGTACACACTCAAACAATGAATAAATTGGTGAAAGCACGTGACTATCAGACAACATTTTTTTAAAACCCTGTGATAAATATTGTCGTTGACCGTAGAGCAACTTTAAATTCCTATTAATTTTGAATCTCGAATTAAACCCAGACCCTTCAGGTGTCTCCGAATGGTTACACAATTAGATTAGAACAAAAAATGTTCAAATTCATATTTTATAAACGCACGGTCGAAATAGCTGTCATAAATAATTGTAAAAATACGAAGATTATTTGTTCTAATTTAATTGTGTTAAATAGGTTTTCTTATTAACTAAAAGCCACCTCAGTTAAATACGAATGGTTAAGTCACATTATTTATTTTGAATTCAATACCTATTAATTCATTGAATTTCAGTCCGTTAATCCAACAATGACTTGTTGAGATTCAGTTTTAAAAGGAAAAGGTATCGGACGCCAATTTTAGCATTTAACGCGTCAAATTGTTTTTTTGATGAATTTTTATATTATTTGTCGAAAATCCCAAGAAAATATGCTATTCCGCGGTATAAAAGAACAGCTGGGAATAAAAATTGTCCCTTTTCAACAGTCAAAAACTGATAAATCAAAAACTTACATCAAAAATTAACGCGGAACGAAACAATTTCGTATTATTATCACATTTTTCGAAAACTCAGAATGCCGCCAAACAATATGCGCGCACAATAACAGGTAAATCGGGATTTTTCGCGGCCCAGTACCTGGAAATGAGTTGAAAACTGCACGATGCCGGTGATCTACTACACATTATTTTGATCCGTTTTTCTCATCCCACTCGGTGCGAACGGACCCAAATAGCTGCGGCATACTTTCGATCGGAAAATTGTTTATCGGTTACGCGCTATTTTTATTTTTATATACATATACCGCGGTGGTGACAAGTGTCACGACTTTTTTTTTTGTTTCTGAACTTTTGCAGGCCTTGCCGGTTATTGAAAACTTTTTATGATCGCTTGACGAATATAATTTAATACTTCGCTTTATAGTTCTGCAGACTTGAAGAAATTGATTACAAATTTATTCAACCATCCAAAAATAACGTTTCTGTGTTCCCTGCGCATCCACCGTTTCCTTCTTTATTAATCTCACGAAATCTGTGAAAGAAAAATTGAACCTTTTCCAAAAGCGTAAATTGCTATTGCTTATTTTTTTACCATTGAGGTTAGAACTTCAATTAAAGTAGGAATGTAATAAATTGAATAATAACAAATGAGGTTTCTTTATTAAAAGTAGGAATCGATATAAAAACGCGCGCCACCTCGAGTTGGGAATCGGTATTCAACTCTTTCCGCCGTTGTGCTACCATCTAGCCCAACGTTCTTTTTTTAAAAAAATTGGTTTTCTGGATATTTTGTTGGTTTCATAATTACCAAAATGTTTTGTCATATAACCTCAAAAATTTTTTGCTTATTCGCCTAGGTGGGAAAGTAAAACCAGTGCCGAAATTAAAAATATTTTATTTAGGAATCAAGACAATAAATAATTTCCGCTATAACTATCGACATTTCAAGAAACAGTCTATGGCGATAACTTAAAAATTTATGAGCTTGATTCTAAACCTGACAAATCCAAGTTAAAAATTAACTAATGCAACGCAGACACTGCTACCACACTGCTATATATATACATGTCTCATTATGGTAAATATTAATTTATGATTCAGAAAAATGGTTGTCGGCAACCGTAGAGTTAGCTGTAGCCCACAAGGTCTCTTCCTTGATTAAGTATGAATTATTATAAAATAAGCACTTCAGGTTAATAATAATATGAAACATTGAAAGGTCAAATCGATTGTGATTCCAAATTAAGAGGACTGGTCCTGGCCATTGCTTTCCTGAGACTTCATAACATCCGGCAGATCTGGAGGTGAGGAATATGGTACCAAGTCGAGGGCTTCAAATGCACCACCATCATCCCTAGAAATCAATTTTAAAAATAACATATATGGACAGAAAGAAATAACGGGTACCTAATGGCAAGGCCAATAGTGGCCGGGCTCTGAGCTTTAGCGGTGTTTGAATTTAGTCCGTAATCTTGCAATGTGTTACTGTCTTCCATTATCCTATTGTCTTTGTTAAACAGCTGCTGGTTCTGGGGCGGTATTTTTAGTATTCCTGCAAAAGAAAATCACGCCTTAAACGGATTGACTGGCCTTCATAAAACTTGAATTTTACCTTCAATTATCTTCTTTAGTTCTAAAACGGTGGTGTTGTCCTTGGCGTCGGTGAAAATAGTAAGCTTTTTTCGCCGTATCATTAAAAAAACATCCTGAAAGAATGATAAAACAATCAGTTCAAAATACTTGCATGAATCGCGAAGGTTATGTTGTCATTGGAAGACGAAAATTATTGGTTTACCACTTTAAGTTTATATAATTAAATAATAGACCTACCATAATGGCTAATTTTCGGGGGATGCCTATTTCACGAGGAGAGCTTGACCGTTTGAAGAATGCATTAATTTCTACAATTTTATTGCATTAACTTTACCAAATGAATGCAAACTACTTCATATCAAAATGACAGAAATGATGCACACAAATTGGTCGGTTGAGGCAAGCTGTGCACGGAACACTTGCGCGTCATAGTTATCCCGAAAGGAGGTACGCCACGGATTTCAAAACGAAAGCGCCTCCCAAATAATCGATATCAGAAAGAAGCATTTACATCATCGGTTCATAGAGTGCGCTTTAATTATAAAAATCGATGTATAGATTTCGTTCCGAAATTGAATATATCATACGTTATACTCTTTGATTATACCATAGAGTATAAGATAGAGGGGAAGGTTGCCATTAGTTGCAATGTTAAAAACCATACACGAGTTTCAATGCCTCTAGTGATTGTGTGTTCAATTCAATTTAGAGTTTGAAAGGTAAATTGTGAAAAAAATAATTTATGTCGAATTAGTTTTATTTTTTTTTTATTTAAATATAAATAAAGTGCTGTTATCCGTTACAAGCTATTGTAGTATTTTCAGTGTGACGCATTACTTTAAACCGCCATACTTGGACAAAAATAATGAATGGCATTCGTACCTAACAGTATACGCGACCCTCCCCTCTATCTTATACTCTTTGATTATACGTAGTACAGAATACGTTAATACAGGGAATAGATTTTTGTTTCTTTAAAATCGATGCAAACCAAAGATTCGCTTGAGAAATTAGAATCCCTATTGGAAAATAACACAACAAATAGAACCAATAATTGTAATCTGCGATAATCTCCAACATATATCTGGAAAAATTCAGTCTACCGCGTTTACAGTGTCAAACTGCCACGCATCGTAAAAAAGTTTCATTATCAAATATTTGGAATAATCAGAAATTATTTCTATTATATTCCAGTTCAACGTGGAGGCACGATTCGTTGTCTGCTTCGTGTGTAACGAGAAATGGCGCGGATTACGCTCCACACCACAAAAGGACGTTTCAATGTTTAACCACCGGGCTTGTTGTTTGACGACTATTACGCTAAAATGTATCGCAGTGCGCAAAAATACCCGCAATAATAACCTCGACCAATAATCGAAACCTGCTTAGTTTACCAATTCAACAATTCGGAATTCGTTCCACGAACATTACTCTGCAAACTCCGATCCTTTTGAATTTTGGGGAAGATTTTCAACACCTAATACGCTCTAAACTGCCATTTAGACTAGATTGTAGCAAGGTTACACCTAGTGCTAATCATAAATTCGATACTATGTAGAATACGATATTTTGGGGGACAGTTGGTAAGATGGTCGTAACGGTCAACCCAAGGTGAAATTCGAATTTTGGTTGGTTTGTAGTTGGGAAAGAATAAGCATAGAATAGAATAGAGATAGAAAACTAATAAAAACAGAAATTACGTAATAAATATCGGAAACCATAACAAAAAGCAAAACGAAAATGCAAAAAAATTATGTTATTAAATGGAACAGCCAAACTTTTATTAGAGCTTCCCCTTGACTGTTTATAAGTAGGCATAGGACCGAACCGTACCATAACTGAAAAGTGAAATAATGGTGTAATAAATGTAAACTAAACTAAAGCCCTATTCATGTTGCTTAACCGTAGTGCTACTAGAAACATAGACACTTGATTACGAGGTTAGCGCCAAAATTTCCGGGCCTGACATAGATGCAGCTCCATTATCACAATAAAAACTTTGTCTTCTTTTACATATATAAGTCTTGCGTCAAATAGTTTTTTATCGATGGCATTTTAAACAAGACGTGTCCGAAAAAATGTCGCGAATAACGCAAATTGAGTAAAGAATAGTCATAAAGTTTTTGACAAAGAAGGGTTAGCGCCTAAAATTATTAAAGAAAGGCTGGATGGTGTGTACGGCCAAAATTCTCCTTCAGAGTCTGCCAGTCAACAAAAAAAGTGATGGCCACGATCTTTTGGGATTGTGAAGGAATTCTTTTGATAGATTTTAATGAAACTAATATTACGCAACATTATTACATAAATTGCGATACTGCATACGTGTAAAACGTCGAGGAAAACTGACTAGAGGCGTGCGTCTTTTGCACGATAATGCACCTGTCCATACTGCTGGTGTTGCACAAGCTGCCATTTTAGGGTGTGGGTTCCAACAGATAGATCATCCTCCCTATAGTCCAAATATGACTCCCAGCGACTATTATTTGTTTGGATATTTGAAAAAGGACTTACGTGGACAGCGGTTTAACGACGAAGTTGAGTTAAAAGAGGCTGCTTTAGCTTATTTTGCAGACAAACCAAAATAATATTTTTTTAAAGGGATTGAGTTGTTAATAAAGAGATGTAATACGTGTATTGAAGTTAAGGTGGATTATATTGAAAAATAATAAAAAATTGTTACTCTACTTTGTTTCTTTTATATTCAGGCCGGGAATTGTTGGTAATACAGGAGTTTTTGAGGCGACTATGGAAAAAATATTGAGATGGGCCGTTGTTCGCATGTGCTGTCATTTAAAATCTCGTTTTCAATTAATGATCCGGCGGCGTTCAACAACGAAGATGGCGGTTGTTAGTTCGTCAATTCGGCACGTTACATTTTTACGGTAACATTTTCTCAAAAAATGCCCAAATTTCGTTCAATGTTCTGGGAAAACGAATTAAGTATGTGGAGATCGCTGTACAGAAACAAAATGACGCAAAGTGCAGGTAAGTGATCATTCCCATTTCTACGAAAATATCATAGCCGTTCGAGGTGCGTCAGTTTTTGCCATAGTAGGGCCACTACATTATCTAAAAGCTTTATCTATTTTTTTTATCTATACAATAACCTCAGTTTGTTTGTTTGTTTGTTGTTTTGAAGTTTTTACAATAATCATTTAATTATGTCATTAAAGTTTGCGTGTGGGTAATTGCACTTATCCATGTCTAAATTTTGTCAGACAATTTAAAAAATGGTTGCGGTTATACGCTATCTATACTTTTTTGGACACGTTCCGATTATAAATCCAAAATGGTTCGCCATACGTAAATGTTAAAAAGTTTAAGCGATAAACGAGTTTACAGTGAAAATTTAAAATTTTATCCGCCCTTAAAGAAAGATGAAGGACTATGTTCGAGATGACTTTCGACCCTAAACACACTCATTTTGCAGGTCCCCATCGGAAACTATTCCGGCCGCACCCGCGGGAATACATCGCTTCCTGGGGCCGGATATAAATTGCTTTATACTATATGCAAAATATGATATTGTGGTCACTTCTGGTTATCTAGTTTTTCGACGTGCACGTGCTTGTACGTTAAACTAATCAAATTTCGAGAATTTATGGTTTACGTGTAGAGCGGCTAACCTTCTGGTGACAAAAAAATTGGCAAAATGAAGGAAAATCCCTATACAAGCAGTATATCAAAATTATAGGTGTAATAAAGTAATAAAAAGAATAGCTGCGTGAACTCTTAACGTGCCTTATTACACATTATCCACACCAACTGATAATTATTCTGTGAACAAGCCTATTAAGAAACCAAAACCTTTGAATCTCAGAAACTTTAATCCTGGAAAATATCAGGCTAAAAGTCTGACCCGAATTCCGTTAATACGTAACTAAATATGAAAAATAAATATAGGGGATAAGTTAAAGCCGTCCCGTTATATAGGGGCATGAGATGAAATTAATGAATGAGATAGGCAACGTGAATTTTGGTTTTAATTAAGATTAAACAAACAAATTGGCGAAAGTTTAAGGCAACTTTAGCTCGGATAATATTTATTTTGGGGTATTTATTAAAACAGGTTTGCTCAGTGGCGTAGGGGTAATTTCGAAAGGATCGCGCGATTTTATCCATTCGAAATATGAAGTTGTTTTTGGAGGGTTTCTGAAGTCTGAAGAAACTTAATTACAACCGTAAGTTAAATACGCTCTATTCAGCGGTTCTGCTACAATCGAATTTACTTTTTATCTTTTATGTTATATACAAAACTAAACTTATATATAATCGCCTAGTAATTTCGAGATTTAGACAGAATTTTATTAACAAAAGTCATTGAGGAATAAATATCAGTTTTTTAAACCAAGTTTATTACGAAAGTAAATAAAAATTGTTACAATTGTCTTAATAATAGAACAATTAACAAAAAATGGATAATAAATAAAGTGCGAATTGGACGAGAACTGCTATGTGTCAAGTTTTAAGTTGTTAGTTGCTATAAAATGATTTGCATAAGTTACTCCGCGTTACTACCGTACCAGCTCTAATGTTTCTTTTGATTTTATCCCAGTGTTCCATAAGATTAAGATCAGGGGAGCACAAAGGCAACTCTAAAACGGCCACATCTTCCACCACCAAGAAAAATTTTGCTACTCTGCTGGTATGTAAAGGTGCATTATCTGGCATGAATTAAAAAATTGCCAAAAACCACCTCTCCAGATTCTGACTACAGGTTGCAAGATTAAATCAATATTCTTTTGGGAATTAAAAAAGTTGTTTCACCAATCATAATTTCAGGCCAAAAACTTGCTAGTTCGGGATAGATTTGGCAGCATGGATTCTAGCTTGTTTCTCTCTCTCTATCACTTAAAATGCGAATTTGTGGCCCATTAGGCTATTTCTGGTTTTATCCGAAAATAACACACCTTCCCAATCTTCAATAGCCCAACTTCCATGCTCTAAACGCCAACGTCACGATCGCTATACTTTATATTGAAATCTGGAACTCTTAACTGCTTGCAAAAATTGCCTTGCGATGAGGATTTCTTCTTTCTTCTTGCTATTTGAGGTACAGCTACCCTGCCCTTTTGTCGTTACTCCACAACCTCTCCTCGGTCTATTCCTTAGGGTTCACAATTCGAGAAACCTTGAATAGACACGGTAAATAGAGACTAACTTATTAGGCCCTCAAAGGATGGTACATCCCATCATTTCTCGTGGATCTCTATATAGACAAAAATCAAAATAAAAGGAAGCATGAAAAACTTATCTAACTAAAATTCCAAACTACATGTTTCCAAGAAGCTGGGTCTGGGAGGAACAGGATATTGTTAATAGGAAGGGGAGAAGCAAAATTGGCTTTACTAAATAAACTAAATTCTACCACAATCAAAATTCTGTGTAGACTTAACACCTATATGACCTAGATGAGCAAACAAACAGCAAGAGTTTAGTGTAGTTAGTTCCTTTAAGTTTAAGTTAAGTTAAGTTAAGTTTAAGTTTAAGTCATCCTGACAAATTCAATGTAAAATTCTAATCACTCAAAATAACCTGGTTAGTTTTGGTAAGTTGAATAGGCACGGTAAATAGACACTAACTTATTGGGCTCTCAAAGGATGGTACATCCCATCATCTCTCGTGGATTCCTATATAGACAAAAATCAAAATAAAAGGCAGCATGAAAAACTTACCTAACTAAAATTCCTACATGTTTCCAAGAAGCAGGAAATATTTTTAGCTAGAAATTCAAGCTGGGTCTGGGAGGAACAGGATATTGTTAATAGGAAGGCAGCAAAATTGGCTTTACTAAATAAACTAAATTCTACCACAACCAAAATTCTGACCTAGATGAGCAAACAAGCAGCAAGAGCTTAGTGTAATTAGTTCCTTTAAGTTAAGTTAAGTTATCTTGACAAATTCAACGTAAATTTCTAACCACTCAAAATAACCTGGTTAAAGGCTAATGGGTCATCTTATTTTTAACAACAACCCAGTGTAACTTAATTTCCATCGGCTTGACAACCCCGTCCCTGACTCCACCAAAATCCACGCGCCCACTTACTCGAACTTTCTGCAAGAATTAAGTACTTAATTTTTGTTAATTATTCCATAAAGCGCGCTTCACTATTGCCGAGGCGGAAAATTGAGAAGCTAAAACGTCGACGTCCGAGACGTTTTTCTTTTGCTCACCTCGCGGTTATTGGCACGAGATTATAGCGGCTGCGCATGCGTCGCAATATCGCTCATACAAACACGCTTCCACGTTTTGGAACAAATATTGGTCAATACAACAAAAAAAATATGATTCATTTTAGCAAATACACTCTCTGTTTAAACTGTACATTTATAATTAATCTATCGAATATTATAGAAAAATATAATTTATACTAAAAATATTTTAAAAAACAAATAATCTTAACACCGACAGAAAAACACCGAGATTTATATTAATCGTTAATAAAATGATACCTAATCCATTATTATAATATCAAGACTTCATTTTAAGTAACTACTGCAAAAATCTTAGTTTGATAGGTGTAATCAAATTAACTTATAAGTCTTATGATACATTTTATAAGGCAAAACGTAACGATTGTTTGATATGTTTCTGCATATTTGGTTAACAATTATTAAACAACTATAAATTAACAAATTTTAGCAATTACACTGTAAACAACTATCATGTCCTATAAGTCCTTGATGAATTTAAAACGGCGGTCATATCTTTGTTGCATCATGAGTTGAACTTACTTTAGGACTGAGTTTAGTTTCTTGCTTTACATGCAACCTCAACCATAAAATGGTTGGCAACGCTTCTCTGATTTCTTCAGGGCAATCCACTAATTTACTATAAACTTTCAATATTGTCAAACATCAAACATTTAGAATTTAGAGCGTTGTTTGACCTTCCCTGTATGATTCACTAGTCTTTTTTATTACTCCAAATGGCCACGACTACATAAGGTCATGCGGCCAGCTTACAAAAACAGGTAACGATAGTTCAAAATTCGTAAAGGATGCCTTCATAAATGAAGGGTCTGGAAAGCTCCATCATGCTCTATATGCATTAACATATACATAGTGGAATAACACAATACAAATCCATATACACTGCGCCTCTATCGATTCAGTGAAGAGATATACAAAACATTTTCAGGTTCTTCTTTCTTTCTTCTTCACTTCTAATGGCCACGACTACATAAAGTCATTCGGCCAGCTTACACAATTGTAAACATTATTCAAATATCCTTAAGAACACCTTCTTAAGAGAAGGGTCTGGACCAATCCATCATCCTCCGGATTTGTTGCATATACAAAATGGAATTTCAACAAAAAAATGGTTCTTTGACCGATTAGAAAAAACGGCCTCCTCCGCTTCCCTCGCTGACCATCCGGGTCCATCCGGCCTCCATACCGGCGTGAACAGGAAAAAACGACGGAGTCGACCACGATTATAACTTTAAAACATTCACTGAACACTAAACACTAAATCCACACTGTGGATACCAATTTCAAAGTTTTTGGGGACGATTACAAGGGATTCTGTTGGGAGCGAACAGAGGTTAAACCTCCGCGTGCAATGCTCCACCACAGAATCTACTCACGAGGTTATGTACGTTTCCTTTAACGTTTTTTGGGTTTCTGTTCTGTTCACTTTTCCAGCTTATTAGCGAAGTACGCCCAAGTGATTTACAATTGATATGCACGCATGGGTTTACAAAGCTCGCGATAAATATCCGAAATTTCCTAGCCGTGAGGGGGACGTCAGCGTCGCCGTACTCTGTTCCAGTGTTGCCTTTTAAAAGCAACAAATTATTTTAATTACGACAAAGTTATTGTTCGTAAGGGAAATTAACAACGGGCGGACGTTTATCGGTCCCGCGGGCGTCGTCGTAGAAGGCGCGGAATATGGAATTATATCTCTTTCGTTTTGTTTGCTCTGGACTGGTTAAGGAATTGCTGGCGCGCCATCTTTCGGACTTTTTGCGTCGATTCGTTACGTCCGATGACGTTACATCCGTCTGGGGCACTAGCGGTTACACCCCGGAGCGAATACAATGTTGGCCGGGCGGATTTGGTTGTGTATGGCAGGGTGGAGTTGGAGCCAAAATCCGTAAACACGGTGGGTTGTCGCTTCCCCACGTCTCAGTTCTTACAGCTTGTAGTTGGTGACGTCACTTGCGTATTTCAAACGATCTCTTTTCAACTAATTTTATGCGTATAGCGCTGTTCTTTTCTTGTTCACCTAGTAGTAGGTTTAATAACATAGAGTAAGATACTATCTTGAACTCTAAAAGAATAACTAATATTTGAAAGGTTTGCTGTCATTCTTTGGTGAATGTAGCTCTTTCAGCGAAACAGCTATTGAATTCTCACATTCTTTTGATATTTTTGATATGTTTGCCTTCTTATCCGCATCTGAAAATACTTTATTTTTGAGAAAGACAGGTTTTATATATCTGTACTTTATAAAAAAAAAAAAAAATAGTGTGATCTTAGATGCTAATCTCCACGACGATGTAGGTATACATTTATGTATTTCAAAAAAACAAAAACAAAGCGATTTTTTATTATCATTATGTTTAATATTTTTTAAATTAATAATGATACTATGTAGAAATGTAATGAAATAGAACGTAATAAATTGATACTTTGTATTCATTTTTTTCTGTACATGTTTCAAGACTTGCTCGGCGAAAAAGATTGAAAAGATACTTATATCCTGCTTGTTAATATAGGTAGATAAATTACAAGGACGGTTAAGTGTAAGGGTAGGCTCGGCAAGGTATAAGGAGCTGCGGTTTTGGAATAATAAGCAGTAGGCATAGTTAATCACGGGGTCGATTGTAAAACCACTATATTTCTGGTCGAAATATACCTATGACGTAGGCAGAAAAAAATCATTTAATAACGAAATGCAAAACTACCTGACTGTGGTATTTTATTTTATTTTACTTTTAAAATTGTTCAAAAGCCAACAAAGAAAGTAAATTTGCTGGCTTTAGGTCGCAATTCCTACGAAATTTTCTACAAATTGATACCGACAAAATATCTGTGTGCGAGATCGATCTAAGAGTTAGCTAAATAAAAATTATTTCGTAATTCTCGGATGTGATCGTCGAGGGTAACGGAGGGATCTCTCTCACCTTTACATAATAAAGACGGCGATACTTAAAATATCGTTGACACGTATTCATTCTTGTTTGTGAATTGCGTGAGTTAAGTGGTGCGTTATTTTGGATATATTTGGTCTTTAGTCGTATTTTCGGGCAAGTAGCTTCCAATTTTCATATAAATGCAAAGTTGTCCACGCAAAAATATTCTAGTTTTTGGGTTAAATTATCAAAAACACTTTAAATATTCAATGTATAGTAACATTTTAAGATTTTTATTAATATCCAGGTAATAAATTTCATGAAATTATTGTTTTGTTTAATTAACCAATTAATTAAACAACTTTCTAATGTAAATAATTTGGTTTGGTTCTTATATTGACATAAGTATTATGTATGCGGTATGTGTGTGGTAGGCAAATAACCGTAAAAATTATAGCTAAGAATTACCTACGTCCTAAGTGACATTTTTTACTTTTGTTTTCCAAAAATCAGCAAATCGGAACCAGAAATTGCGGTAAAACAGTAAGAAAGATTCCGTGCAAATATAAACTTTTAACGAGTTGGATGTTGAATTTGTCTCCAAAGTTATTTGACTGGCGTTAACTAAGTTTCTAAATTAGGAAGCCGAAATTATTTAAACGAAATTAGCATCTCATTATGATATATATAGTACATTTTCCTATTGCCTAAAAGCGGAACTGAGGTCAATAGAAGCACGCGTCTAATCTCTCTGACAAAAGGGAGGACGAGAAATGTGGTATAAAATTTATTATTTTATTTTCATATTTATTTATTAAAAAATATCTTTGTGTACATTTTAGACTATTCAATTTGTTCGATGACGCAGATCCGCAGTGTTTCTCAACAATTTAATAAAATAGTGATAATTATTGTCATCGCTCTACTTATCTCATTTAAAAGACATTATAATCAATTAAAATGATTGCTTATTCTAAAACCATTACTCGTTGCCCAAATCTCAGGCAGTGAACTAATCGAAATGTTTAGAATGGACACAAAGTAATAAAATCCCAATAATTAGTATTAAATATCATTTACCACTAAATAGAAATAGAAAAGTATATATTTTTTTCTACACTCTGTAATTCTCGAGAGAAACGACATTAGAAAAAATTTATATCTCATTTTCGTCTTATTATTACGCGAGATTTCTCCACGTGCGTGAGAGGTTAGGAAACACCTTGTATAACCAAGTAAAAAAAATTATTTAGAATTGATGAAATTGACATTGAAACATCAGAAAGGTGTGAAACTTATAAAGGATTTTGTTGTATATTTATTTTTAACATAAGACCGTTTTTTGTAAGCGTTTTATTGGGTTCTTGTAGGTATTGAAAGTTATACAATTTGCTGTATAAAGTGTTGCCGATCTAAGATCGACCCCTCTTATGTCCCATAAATATTGTCCTCTCGACGTCACTTTAAACTTCACGTAAAACACTATATCAAATGGTTACGCTGAAATAAATTGTCGACCCGTTATACAATCGCTCGCGCTCCAATACGATGACGTATTGGCCTGTCCGTTGTCTTCCCACCCCCGTTCCAGAAACAGATACTTCCCGAGTCGGATACTATCAAATTCGGCGGACGTGGCGCCATCTACTGTCGCGCATCCCGACCTACGACTCGAGTCGAAGCGTTGGTTGCTCACCGATATCCGCGGACACAACCGCAAACTCTGTCAGTTGTGTCAGTTCGCAGCTGACGTTTGCGGAGGTTTGTCGTTGTGTTTTGGGTAAGCGCGAGCTACGTCCGAAACCCGTCTGGCGGACGATGTTTTTGTAATTTCCGACGAATCGTCCGTTTCCCTTATCCGCGAAACGTTCTGCCCCGAAAAATTGACTGACGCGCCGGGTCGGTGAAATGAAACAGCCCCGTTTCGATGGATTTTATCCCGCGTGTGCGTGTCTAGACTAGTGGGAAAGTGCAATATTGTAGGTAGAAAGTGGATTTCCGTATCTCGGATCTAGTCAATTTTCGCAACCGTTTTCCGAAACAGGTAAGCCCAACGGCATTGTAAAGCTTCCGTCATTTTTTTTTATCTCCGCCCGCGAAGTCTTGGCTTCCAAGCGCGATATATTCGAATTTTTGATGCTAATACACGCGTCGAAAATTTTACGATTGTACAAACGATTGAGAGCTGCCCATTTATTATTATTGGCAAACCGATCAAAAGAAGGGAAAGTGTCGAGTCGATTACAAGGCCAATCTGTGTCCAGCGAATTGATGGTGGGTTTACGTGTGCCCGTGTTTTTTTTTTTTTTTTCGTTTCAAAGGCGGATTCAATGGTTTGCGCTCAAATTGAGGTTGGCCGTTTATTGTTACACGAGGGACGCCGGTTTCTTAATGTACACGCAAGTTATAATGTTGACAATGCACAATACCGGTTGATTTTGCCGTGACCTGTCGCCGATTTGGAGAGAAACGTTGACCCAAATAGAGAGAGAAGCACACAGACAACGATAGTCCAGTCATGGTTGCCCGTCGAAAACTTCACTGGAATTTTTGTTGATTATAATTCTGCTTACAGAAAATAATGCAAAAAATCAAAAACTATCAGCATTTCTTAACGTTGTTTGTTTTATTGTTTCCCATATCATCCTAAAAGAATAAACAAAACCGCTAATATAAAATATAAAAATAGCAGTGCATTTTGCAAAGCAAACTTTCAATAATAAAAAAACCAAGAAAAGTTTATCTATTTTTTATGAGAATGCTCATTTTATAAGCACTTTTCCGTGCTCATTCGTTTTCCACTATTGATAACCCTAATCTAAATCTAGCTATTAAATCATAGCGGTATAGTTTGACTCAAAGTATATAAATTTTGACGTTTGACGGACTCTCCCCAAAAAGTAATTGCGACCTTCATACCTATTGTTACTGGGTAAACTCAAAGACCAATAATTTATTCATATATAGGTAGCGGCTTGGGTAGGCGACAAGGCAGGAGCGAGCCAGGTAGATGTCGGCCACATGTCGGCTGATATAACTGGCATTGTTGAATAAACCGTTTAGAGTCCATTTAGAAAAGACTTGTTGCCAGTATATCGCTTATTTATTCTTTATGTCGCGTCAGAATAATTTGTTATTATACACAAAAGAGAAACAAGAAGCTTTAAAGGAATTCTGCATATTTCGGAAAATTGCCAAAATCATCGATAAGGGTGAACACTACCCGGTCAATAGTGATCAAGATATGATAATTATTTTTATCAAAATGAAGTTTATGTTAATTGAATAACAATTAGCTACTTTTAAAATGGGACAAGAGCAAGTGGTAAAATGGAATTGCCCAGATTGTGCACATGGAGATTATCAAAGATATTAACTGGTTGCGAAAAAGGAACAACCAGATTCCTCACACGAACTCACGTTTCAGAATTTGAAAACTTCGAAAAACTCAATGGGAATCTAAATAATACAAAACCATTTCAAACACCAAATTTCCAACAATTCATTACAAAACGCTATCAAACACCAAACTTTGCGTCAGACTTCGATGATATTTCACCCGAGAAAAAATCCCGATTAAAATTTCTCGCGAAGCAATTTCAATAACTATTACAAAGTGAATCAGTCCCAAAAACTACAATTTTTATCCCAATACACTAAAAACAAATCGGGAAGTTTTCGGACCCCTATAAAATGTCTATAAACCCAAATGAAAATGAAATGAAGGGTATTGTTAATTCTATAGAGTCCGGCGAGTGTCCTGTTTAGGTATTCTGTGACCTCAGCATTGCATTCGATTGTGTAGACCACGACATAATGCTTTTTATTTAAAAGGAAACAATATGTTATAGTAATGTATGAAACAAATGGTGTATGCACTGACATAAAGTCTATGGTAACAATGGGAGTCCCTCAGGGCTCTGTATTAGGACCAGTACTTTTCCTCTGGTATAACGATATCTATGATGAGTAGGTGTAATTCATGTCTGGAAGACAAATGTAATGTGGTTTTGTGTGAGTTAAGCTCTTGATTTAATGATTAATCCACTTATATCATCTTTTATGAAATTCCTTCAGAGTTAAAAGCCATAATGTAAAGTTTCTTGGAATATTCATGGATAAAAACATGAATTTTAACACTCATCGTTCTTCTTTGGTATCGGGGTTACAGCCCAACATCTATTTATTACGCTCATGTTGAGAGTAGGTATGGTATAATTTTGTGGGGATAGTCCACTGATTCGACAAATTTGTTTGTGGTTTAAAAAAGGGCCATAAGATATATGGCCGGCATTTCCAGATCCTACTTCTGGTAAAACTGATTTTTGAAAACTTAATATTTATGTTATATATCCGTTTGAAATGTGTGTTTATGTGTTTCAAAATATATCAGGCTTTGTGCTGAACAGTAATTTTTACTCAGTGAATACAAGATCTAAAGACGACTTTAGAGTTCCGTATGCAAAATATAATAATTCTTATAGAATACCAAATGTAAGTGGTGTGCGATTTTTTAACCTCTTACCGAAAGAAATAAAAATGTGTGATAATTTATTTACATTTTACAAAATGCTAAAGAAATATCTTGTGGTTAAATTCTTTTATTCAGTAGAAGAGTACTGTTTGTAGCCTCGCATTATGTGTCATTTTATTTTATTTTTTTAAACATTTCATTTGTCATTTCGGAATAATGATGCATTAGCCTTGAGAGTCCAGGTCTTGGTACCACAAAATAATACAGACCAAATATAACTCGAAATGTAATATTTGATCATTGTTTGCATTGCAGATGAACGGTTTCATTGTCAAAGAAGTCGTGCGAGCTGTTTCTTTTCTGCACATTCGGCACATGTGGATCTAGTAGTGAATAAGTACCATACATTTTGTTTTGATTAAAGTACCGCAAATATCCGAAGTGACTCCAGCCTAACCAAGCCTAAAGTGATTGGATATTATAAAAAAATGTTTTTCATTTCAACCAATCCAGCTGGGTTGTTTCTAATAATATTAAAGAAGAAATCTAGACTCGAATTATGTAATGCAAATATCTAAGCAGAGGTATACATATATTTATGGCCGCCCATAAATTGGCCAAAACGGTATGCTTAGCAGCTCATGTGAGACCGCGTCGATGTCGAAAAACTCGCGCAATTGTTTTTCTTAATGTAAGTATAATGAGCATTATGTGCTCGAAATAATTAGCTGCATTTTTGTAGCGTTTTCTACTTTTTTTTTGTTGCGAAATTTGGCGATTATTAATTTTAAAATCGGGGTCAGCGACTTTAACTGCGAATTTTGGAAAAAGTCTCGTATATACGTAACGAACGCACGAAACCAAGCCTCTAAATACAAATCCGAAGGAAATGGTTGAAATTTTTACAGTTTTTTTTAAAGCCAGCCAAGGGTTGTTGACATATAAAGTTCGAAATTTTAAAAATTTGTTGTAATAAAACGTCTTAACGAGTTTTAAAAACGTAAAACGTATTAATTTACATAAAAAGGGTTAGTTACTTAATATCGAGCTTCCTATCTAGTTTAAATTAACTACGCAGGTGCCTATGCATTTTTTTCACAATAAAGATAGGAAATATTTTTGCAACTTTTTTTTTATTTTGGTATGATACTCCGTTGCAATTCTCTATTTTTTTTTAATAATTTTTTTATTTAGGATTTAATGGAAGAGACCCTATTAACCTTTATGAAGATAGCACCTTGTATGGTGCAAAAACTTCTGTTTAATTAAAAATCTAATAATTGTTCTCAATTCAGTTAGAAATTAAATTATTTAAATTAATTGACAAAATCGTTTGAATTAGCTACCAATTAGTTACAATATATATAATTTCGGCTTTTGGCGGACACCTAAAAGGTAATTACGGCGTTTATATCTATCTATTCCTATAGGTAAGTGCCGACCACTTGTGGGCTGTTATCAGCGACAGTGTTGCAGTGTTTTACAAGAAGCTTTAAAAGAAACCTGGCTAGTTACAGAAAAGCCAATATCCTAGATAATTATTATTATATATTATTGAATGAAAGAAAAAGTTGTAGTGATTTTTAATCTCACTATCTGGACAATTATGAACAAGATATGATAGGAAGCAAAATATATTCCCTTCGTCAAAAGTAGACTGTTCCTACTTTGGATTGACTGAAAATAAAGCTAAAAGAAGATAAAATCGATATAATTATTATCCATGCCACCCTCCATAGATCAGCAGATGTATAATTGACCCAGATGAAACTGGGCTCGATTCACACGATACCGTATCCAACAGATGTGTCCATTCCAGAAGAAGAGGCATTTATTTCAAACTGATTGCGTCACCACATTTTTTAGATTGTTGAGTTGATATGACAGATGTCATCCTTATAATTTTAAATGGAAATCTTTGGTTAATCTTCCTTACAAGATGGCCGCCAAATCGCAAACCTTAATTTTCGATTTGCCATTCCATCACGACAAATACCAAATAAAAGTACTACAACATCATAAAAACGGTTAACGGAATCGAAATATTTTATATATATTAGAAAACATGAAATATAAAATGTGTAGAATTATTTTCGCTCTTCTTTTGTTTTTTTTTGTTTCTTTTCTACTTCAATTTAGTGATTTTTTGGTCATCAGAAAGGTCATATTTAACACATTTAGTTAGGGATTTCGACAATTACTAATAAACCCAAATAGAAAAAGCAGCTGGTTTAAAAAAAAATGAAAAACTGAACTGAGGTAGCTTTTACTTGAAGAAAATCCATTTATGAAAATAAATATTTATTTTGAAAATGAAAGACACCTATTTGTTGATCTTCTTTTATGCGTTATATCTTATATCCGTAAAAATTCAATAATTTTGCATTCGTGAATAAATAGTTGAGCGAATACTTCCAAAAACCCAAATAAAACATCTCATCAATAAAGATCGCTATATACGAGGGCAGCGCCAAAATTTCCCGGCCTGAATATGAAAGAAACAAGGTATAGTAACAATTTTTTATTATTTTTCAATATAATCCCCCTTAACTTCAATACACTTATTACATCTCTTTATTAATAACTTTAAAAAAATATTATTTTGGCTTGTCTGCAAAATGAGCTAAAGCCTCTCTTAACTCAACTTCGTCGTTAAACCGCCGTCCACGTAAGTCCTTTTTCAAATATCCAAACAAATAATAGTCGCTGCGGGCCATATCTGGACTATACGGAGGATAATCTACCTGTTGGAACCCACACTCTAAAATGATAGCTTGTGCAACACCCGCAGTATGGACAGGTGCATTATCGCGCAAGAGATGCACGCCTCTGGTCAGTTTTCCTCGACAGTGTCGAAATTATGTAACAATGTTGCGTATTATTTACCATTGACAGTGGTATTAGTTTCTTTAAAATCTATTAAAAGAATTCCTTTACAATCCCAAAAGATCGTGGCCATCACCTTTTTTGTTGACTGGCAGACTCTGAATTTTCTTGGAGGTGCTTCACCCTTACGACTCCATTGATTCTTTTTTCGATAGATGGTCATAATAGAGAACCATAGTTTCATCTCCCGTTACAATAGTTTCTATCACAGGCTACGGTTCCGACCCACAGAGTTCCAAACAAGACCGCGCACACTCGACACGGCGTTGTTTTAGAATAGCCGAAAGGTTTTTAGGAACCCATCTTGCACTAACCTTATGCATACCTAAATGATCATGCAGGATTCGACGAACACTTGTATCAGAAAGCTTAGTAATTTCTGCGATTTCCTTGACCTTTAAACGTCGATCACTCAATACCACCTCTTCGACAATCGCAACAATATCTTCCGTTATCCACTGGTCGACCAGTTCTTGAATCATCTTCAAGGGACTCCTGCCCAGTCGAAAACGTTTTGCCCATTCTTTCACTACGAAGGAGAACTTTGGCCGTACACACTATCCAGCCTTTCTTCTAATAATTTTAGGTGCTTACCCTTCTTTCGTCAAAAACTTTCGTACGTCTTATTTAAAATGCTGTCAATAAAAAAGTATTTGACGCAAGACTTCAATTTTTTTTTCGCAGCCTACTAAGATATTTAAAAGAAGACAAAGTTTTATCGTGATACTGGAGCTGCATCTATGTCAGGCCGGGAAATTTTGGCGTTAACCTCGTATATTAGCCTAGAAAAAAGTCAACTCTTAACATAGAAACCATTTCCAAACATTTTATAATATATTATTTAATGAAATTGGTCTAATAACATTATATTAGAAAGGTCACGTTTTTCTTCTTTATTTGATGCTTTCACCGTGTAGTGGATCCGCTTAAAGTCACGCCGAGTTTTTATTTTTCGCAACAAAACGTCAAGGTGAAAACGCCGTATAGTCAAAAATCAATTTACGACCGAGTGTTTTTTTTTTTGTAGCTTTCGAGTTCTTGGAAGTGTTTGCCTGGAACTCAGTTCTCGAGCGTCATAATTTGTGCCTGCGGGCGATATTATTGCTTTGTATTTTATTTCTCTTTGCTTATTTATCAAACTCGTTGTAGGTTGTCGGGTGATCATATAAGGAACGTCGATTAAAACTAGGTGGCTGTTTAATAATTGTTACGTAACACAATGTTGATGGAAATTCTGCTGCCGCAATAGACAATAAAATAAACGCGCATCAAGAGCTGGTTTTTTATTTTCCCAGGATTTCCCTGGAATTTAAAGGATTGAATACTTAGTGAGCACTAATTTGTTTTTCCTTAATATAATAAATAAAAGAATCTACAAGAAATTAGAGGAATAAATAACTTGGCACCAAAGAAGCACTGCTCGCAGTTCACGTATAAGTTCAGCGCTGCAGGGATGTCAATTGTGATATATTACATAGGTTTCGACAGAGTAAAACATGGCAAATTGATGTGGATCCTGCAAGGAGTCGCGCTGGATGAAAATAAACTGTATATTATAATCAATCAGCAGCTCTCAAAGAACAAATGATAAAATAGAGATTTATGCGAGACCGGGTTGAGTACCATCTCCTATACTTTTCAACAGTCATTCGGCATACATTATGAAGATGTGCTTGAATCATATGAGTGAGGGAATACTCACAAACTGCGAACGCTTTTGTGGATAGCTTGTTGACCCTTGGTATAGTTCAGTGAAGAGTTTGGACTTGACTTGTTGTTGTTGTTGATTCTAACCATGCTTTTCAACATAAAATGACAAGTTTTAATTTTATAGTTCATAGACTTGTCACATTTTCTTTAAATCAAGAAACGTTTGAGGTGGAAAGAAGCCTTATAAAAAAGGTGGCTAGAATCAATGGGCTATGAAGATAGTTTTATCGATAAGTTAATTAGGAAATTTAGATTTAAAAACAAACTTCAAAAATCAACGACTTTTCAAGCTGATAAGGAAAATTTAAAAGTTGTCTCAATTCCTTTCTCTCCCCAATATACAAGTGAACTTGATAGAGTCTTCAGGGCCGCAGGTCTTCGAAGTGTCTATCAGTCCGGATCAAAATTAAAAAATCTATTGGGTAATCCCAAGGATAAACTAAAAACCCTTGAAAAGTCGGGAATTTATGAAATATGTTGTAACGATTGTGACAAGTCATATGTAGGGCAAACCAAAAGACCAATTAATGTTAGATTTAAGGAACATTTAGCACATTTAAAATTACGTTTAGTTTTAATCTTCTCCTGAAGATGCCAACTTGGTTGGCGAAACGCGCGTCGAGTACGTAAAAATGAGTTTCGGTTTGTGCTAAAACGCGTTATTGTGTGTTAATGCAGTGCCGAAGGTTCCAGTCAAGAGTTTGATAACGATGGCTTCACTGTCAACGGAACTTAACTTATACTATAAGGTTAGCACTAAGATTAGGTTAATAGGAGCAGATATTTGGTTTCTAAAATCCTGTAAAAAATATTCAGTTTTCCCAAGTTTTGTAAACATTTCCGTAAAAAATTGTTGCCAAAAGAGTTGAAAAACTTGCAAAAGAAAAATGGTTAGATTTGGAAATCAAATACCTGTACAGTAAACGAAGTATGCTCAAATTGGAAGCATATGGACTCTACAATAAGTTAACACAAGCTTTGCATGAGCCAAAATATTTTTCTATATAATAACAACTATCATGAACAACAAAATGGCACGGCCACGGGAAATTGTTTATCTCCTTTCCTGGCTGAACTTTTCGTGCACCATTTTGAACATAATGCTAAAGAAAATTTCGAGTACTTTCCTAGGATATGGTATAGATATGTCGTCGATGTTTTCGCGGTTTTTGATACAACTTTCATGGATTTAAATGACTTAATTTCAAACTTGAATAATTACTTCGCATCTATTAAATTCACATATGAAATAGAAAGTAACATGCAGTTGCCTTTTTTGGACATTCTCGTTATCAAAAACAGTGAAAATCATATAGTTTTTGACATTTATAGGAAAGACACTAGTACTTTAAGATACATAACCGATGATTCTAACCATGCTTTCCAACATAAAATGGCAAGTTAAGGAAAATTTAAAAGTAGTCTCAATTCCTTTCTCTCCCCAATATACAAGTGGACTTGATAGAGTCTTCAGGGCCGCAGGTCTTCGAAGTGTCTATCAGTCCGGATCAAAATTAAAAAATCTATTGGGTAATCCCAAGGATAAACTAGATACCCTTGAAAAGTCGGGAATTTATGAAATATGTTGTAACGATTGTGACAAGTCATATGTAGGGCAAACCAAAAGATCAATTAATGTCAGATTTAAGGAACATTTAGCTCATTTAAAATTTGGTAGATTAGAAAAATCAAGTGTAGCCGAACATATGTTCAACAATAATCATAAGGTGGATATAAATAATTTAAAATTAGTTAAACATGTAAATAATAGTAGAAAATTAGATGCCTACGAAAGCTTAGAAATTGTTAAGAGAAGGAATAAGGCACTGAACAAGAACAGAGGTCCAATCCCATTTAGCCCATTATACGCGCTGATTGGTTGCGTGAACAGTGCGTAATTCCCTCTCCCACATCCCGATGTGTATATATATATAGAGAGAATTTGTTCTATTAAGTTTAGTTTTAATCTTCTGAAGATGCCAACTTGGTTGGCGAAACGTACGTAAAATTGAGTTTCGGTTTGTGGTAAAACACGTTATTGTGTGTTAGTGCAGTGCCGAAGGTTCCAGTCAAGAGTTTGATAACGATGGCTTCACGGTCAACGGAACTTAACTTATACCATAAGGTTAGCACTAAGATTAGGTTAATAGGAGCAGATATTTGGTTTCTAAAATCCTGTAAAAAATATTCAGTTTTCCCAAATTTTGTAAACATTTCCGTAAAAAATTGTTGCCAAAAGAGTTGAAAAACTTGCAAAAGAAAAATGGTTAGATTTGGAAATCAAATACCTGTACAGTAAACGAAGTATGCTCAAATTGGAAGCATATGGACTCTACAATAAGTTAACACAAGCTTTGCATGAGCCAAAATATTTTTCTATATAATAACAACTATCATGAACAACAAAATGGCACGGCCACGGGAAATTGTTTATCTCCTTTCCTGGCTGAACTTTTCGTGCACCATTTTGAACATAATGCTAAAGAAAATTTCGAGTACTTTCCTAGGATATGGTATAGATATGTCGACGATGTTTTCGCGGTTTTTGATACAACTTGCATGGATTTAAATGACTTAATTTCAAACTTGAATAATTACTTCGCATCTATTAAATTCACAGATGAAATAGAAAGTAACATGCAGTTGCCTTTTTTGAACATTCTCGTTATCAAAAACAGTGAAAATCATATAGTTTTTGACATTTATAGGAAAGGCACTAGTACTTTAAGATACATAACCGATGATTCTAACCATGCTTTTCAACATAAAATGGCAAGTTTTAATTTTCTTGTCTATAGATCTGTCACATTTCCTTTAAATCAAGAAAGGTTTGAAGTGGAAAGGTGGCTAGAATCAATGGCTATGAAGATATTTTTATCGACAAGTTAATTAGGAAATTTAGATTTAAAAACAAACTTCAAAAATCAACGACTTTTCAAGCTGATAAGGAAAATTTAAAAGTTGTCTCAATTCATTTCTCTCCCCAATATACAAGTGGACTTGATAGAGTCTTCAGGGCCGCAGGTCTTCGAAGTGTCTATCAGTCCGGATCAAAATTAAAAAATCTATTGGGTAATCCCAAGGATAAACTAGATACCCTTGAAAAGTCGGGAATTTATGAAATATGTTGTAACGATTGTGACAAGTCATATGTAGGGCAAACCAAAAGATCAATTAATGTCAGATTTAAGGAACATTTAGCTCATTTAAAATTTGGTAGATTAGAAAAATCAAGTGTAGCCGAACATATGTTCAACAATAATCATAAGGTGGATATAAGTAATTTAAAATTAGTTAAACATGTAAATAATAGTAGAAAATTAGATGCCTACGAAAGCTTAGAAATTGTTAAGAGAAGGAATAAGGCACTGAACAAGGACAGAGGTCCAATCCCATTTAGCCCATTATACGCGCTGATTGGTTGCGTGAACAGTGCGTAATTCCCTCTCCCACATCCCGATGTGTATATATATATAGAGAGAATTTGTTCTATTAAGTTTAGTTTTAATCTTCTGAAGATGCCAACTTGGTTGGCGAAACGTACGTAAAATTGAGTTTCGGTTTGTGGTAAAACACGTTATTGTGTGTTAGTGCAGTGCCGAAGGTTCCAGTCAAGAGTTTGATAACGATGGCTTCACGGTCAACGGAACTTAACTTATACCATAAGGTTAGCACTAAGATTAGGTTAATAGGAGTAGATATTTGGTTTCTAAAATCCTTTAAAAAACATTCAGTTTTTCCGAATGTTGTAAACATTTCCGGAACAAATTCATCTCTTGTTGCCAAAAGAGTTGAAAAACCTGCAAAAGTAAAAGGGTTGGATTTGGAAATCAAATACCTGTACAGTAAACAAAGTATGCTCAAATTGGAAGCATATGGACTCTACAATAAGTTAACACAAGCTTTGCATGAGTCAAAATATTTTTCTATATAATAACAACTATCATGAACAACAAAATGGCACGGCCATGGGAAATTGTTTATCTCCTTTCCTGGTTGAACTTTTCGTGCATCATTTTGAACGTAATGCTACAACTTGCATGGATTTAAATGACTTTATTTCAACCTTGAATAATTACTTCCCATCTATTAAATTCACATATGAAATAGAAAGTAACATGCAGTTGCCTTTTTTGGACGTTCTCGTTATCAAAAACAGTGAAAATCATATAGTTCTTGACATTTATAGGAAAGACACTAGTACTTTAAGATACATAACCAATGATTCTAACCATGCTTTTCAACATAAAATGGCAAGTTTTAATTTTATAGTCACTAGACTTGTCACTTTTCCTTTAAATCAAGAGAGGTTTGAGGTGGAAAGAAGCCTTATAAAAAAGGTGGCTAGAATCAATGGCTATGAAGATATTTTTATCGATAAGTTATTTAGGAAATTTAGATTTAAAAACAAACTTCAAAAATCAACGACTTTTCAAGCTGATAAGGAAAATTTAAAAGTAGTCTCAATTCCTTTCTCTCCCCAATATACAAGTGGACTTGATAGAGTCGTCAGGGCCGCAGGTCTTCGAAGTGTCTATCAGTCCGGATCAAAATTAAAAAATCTATTGGGTAATCCCAAGGATAAACTAGATACCCTTGAAAAGTCGGGAATTTATGAAATATGTTGTAACGATTGTGACAAGTCATATGTAGGGCAAACCAAAAGATCAATTAATGTTAGATTCAAGGAACATTTAGCTCATTTAAAATTTGGTAGATTAGAAAAATCAAGTGTAGCCGAACATATGTTCAACAATAATCATAAGGTAGATATAAGTAATTTAAAATTAGTTAAACATGTAAATAATAGTAGAAAATTAGATGCATACGAAAGCTTAGAAATTGTTAAGAGAGGGAATAAGCCACTGAACAAGGACAGAGGTCCAATCCCATTTAACCCATTATACGCGCTGATTGGTTTCGTGAACAGTGCGTAACTCCCTCTCCCACTTCCCGATGTGTATATATGTAGAGAGCATCTGTTCTATTAAGTTTAGTTTTAATCTTCTCCTGAAGATTCCAACTTGGTTAGTTAAGTTTCGGTTTGTGGTAAAATGCGTTATTGTGTGTTAGTGCAGTGCCGAAGGTTCCAGTCAAGAGTTTGAACACTACCACTGAGCTCTTCCGAGCAGTAGCAGTCTGCAAGATCTGAATAGCAGTAGTTAGAAGCAATTTTGTTATTTATCGATATCTACGTACTACTACTACTACTACTACTACTACTACTACTAATGTTTGTATTTTTTTGTACAACTACGTACGAGACTAAATCGACAAATGCAAATCATTGCAAGCGGTTGTTGTGATTGAAATAACCGCACTGTATTTATGTATTCATTGCATTAAATATTGGTAGATATGAGAATTTGCACGTCTTTAGTGAGAAATTCTGCGGCTGTGAAGCAAACCTGAAAGATATTAACAATTTTTAAGACAACCGCTGATGGATGTTGAAAGTCAAGGGTATGGGAATACTAATGTCAGTAACATCTCTCACAGGTTTGATCAAAAGGTTCAGTATCAAAGGCCTTTTCGAGTGCCTGATCGAGGCGGATGCTCTTTTCAGTGTTTGGGTAAAGAACCCTTTAACTTCCCTGGTGCTTCCACCCTCCCTCATCGGCCATACGGTCAAGTCCCCTAAGAGGGGGACAATTGGTATTTTTGTTTTTCAAAGAAACTTCCACAGGCTATTGTAATACTTTTGACAAAACTTCTGGATTCCTCCTGCGTCGGGTTTTGCTGAATCGAAATTGCTGACGTTTCGCCAATCATCCTGTTGGCTTCTTCAGAGCTTGACTGAAACTGGCTCGTATTTTACCTGAGATCTGAGTCGCGGTTAATATTGTTTAGAGATTTCTATAGACTCTTGGATTTTTCGTTGGTAGAAGAACTGATTACATGGAAGAATTTTAGTTTTATCGAATAGAATTTTTTCGTGTTCTTTGAGCCTAGTTGATATTTTTCGTCCGATCTCTCCAATGCATTCTTTGCCGCATATGCATTTAATGCTGTAAACTCCTGGCATCTCAAATGGAATTTTGTCTTTGACGGACCGCAGATGTTGAGAGATTTTTGGACAAATGGTAAATCTGGTTTTGACGTTATATTTTTTATATGTGGTTGATATGTGGTGAGTGATGTTTTGAATGTAAGGAAGGAGCACAGTGTCAAGTGTAGGATTGCTTTCTCATTGCTATTGGAAGGTTGTGGTGAAGTGTATTTTTTGATGGAAAGCGTAATATCTTTAATGTGGAAATTATTAGAGAGAAGAGCAGAGGTAAGGTGTTTTAATACTGTTTTCAGTGACTCGGGCTGAGATAGTTTTATGGCTCTGTGAACAAGGAAGTTGACCATGTGACCATGCATTAAGGTATCGGTCTGTGTGCGTAGGTTTTCTGTAAACACAATGAGCCAATGTTAGGTCTGATTTTCTATTGACAATTGGTATGTTTTTCCTTGGTTTTTTAAATTTTGCGAAATACGTTGCTACATAAGTTTACCGGCATATTTCCCTTTGCAATCTTTATACTCAAAAAACCTGAAACTTGAGACTACACATTTGAACAGAAATTTAGAACTTCACAATAAACAAAAATGCTGGAAAAATATGCGACTATTCTTAATTAATGTGAAATGAAATTGTAGGTATTGTTGCGAAAGCGAATTATTTCGTTAATTGATAAGAAAAACCCAGATAGTGTGTGAATCGTTCTCATTTGTGCAGGAAACTATTGTAATATGTTCAACATAAGAGCGCTAAGAATACCTAAGCATAAGTCTTCTAAATTTAAACAAACTTTATTGACGGAATGGTAATTAAGATTTCTTGGAGTAGTTTTTCCGTTCGTTTGCTGAATTTCATTTCGCCAAACGTCTTTTTTCTATCATTTTCAATTCTAAGTAAGATAATGTTATCAAAATAGAAGAAAAGTTGAAGAAAATGCAAAATTTATTAAACATTTACTTTACTTTACTTATAAAAATAAATAATTCCAAGTGGAAAAAAGTGTTTTCCTGTTATTTAAAATAAGTTCGCGGCATAACTGGAAGTAGTGCTGCTATCTTGAAAATATATTAACCGGATGATTTATAATTCATGTATAACCTCAAATTTTGAAATTTGTCAGTGGTTGTCGAGACACCCGTAATATGATGCAATAATTTTGTTTTTGTAATATCGTGTATATGAGAAAACATTCTCATTTTTCTGTTATTCGCAGTTTTCATAACTTGCACGTTAGTTTTGCAAATTTAAAGCGAAAGACGAATATTAAAAAACAAAAACTTTCAAAAGAAAAAAAAAATTTTTGTCGGTGTTATTTATTAATTTAACTCCGTCACTGACAAATCTCTTTTCCACTTTTTCCAAAGTGGTTCTAAAATAATGCATTTTCTCGATGTATTCTAAAAAAGGTAACAGTTTTTTAATTACGCTGGATTATAAAAATTTTCCACATAATCTAAAAATATTGTTCCAAATCAGTGCGATCAGTGCAATTATCGGAAAATCCGTGAAATTCGTGAAACGTTTATGAAATCCGTAAAATCTTTGAAATCTGTTTGGTTTTGTGAAAATTGTGCCGACTTGCCCTTCCATTTAGCCATTTGGTGGGACTTAATGAGAATTGGTTCCGTGGAAATATATTAAAATGTAAACACTCCTGAATAAAATTTTGTTGGTGATTTTATCAAGTTAGACAAGCAAGACGAGCGAAATCGACACCAACAAAATCGCCATTTATCTGTTATTATTCGATAGTGGTTTAGTTGATTAGTTTGACAATAGTAGTGGCCAATTAAGCGTGTTTTACGAGTGACGTGTCAACTAATTGCAATAATTCGCACCGGAATTAGCAGGTAAAATTCCAGTGCAATTTGAGCGTTGATTTTCATTGATTTTCTGGGACAACGTCCGAATAGTTTTTTTTATTAATATTTATATCTAGACGTTTCTAATTAAATCACAATAACTGTGTTTGATTTTCATCGTCCTGTAATTATTGGAATCCGCGTCCAACCATCTGCATCGAAGGCCGGCCCAGTGAAAAATGAATGAATGAATAATTATTACGAATTTGTATGAAAGCGATAAATCATTTTTTTTAAATATTTTTCATTGGTGTGCGATGCGGATATCGTTTTATCGAATTGGAAAATATTTATCGAGTTACCTGGCGAAGAAATTAATAAATGCAATTACCTCGGTAATTACTTAGATAAATTTGATAAGTTGAAACAAAGTCGCATTTTTAAGGTTAGAAGACAAGACAAAAATATTTTCTCTTTTCTTTTTTAATTTGGTTTAATAGGGATTTTTTATCGACAGTAAATTAAGAAATAACGTAATCATCATCACCTTTTGCATACAAAAATATTTAATTAAAGTTAAAAGAACAAAAAAAAAATTATAAATAAAATATTGAAAAACAAATTTAACGTATTTATGCCCGTTTACAAAGTTTGTGGCATTTATAAGATGTATGTATATTTATTAATTCGACCCCGATACCAAGTGAATATTCTTATCCAACTTTTTAAAAAAGGTTTTAAATGTATTTTTTGGAAATTTTTTCCACAGAACCTAAAAATTATTTTTCAAAATTGATGAAATCTGGAAAACCTTTAGAAATTCGTGAAATTATTAGAGAACCGGTGAATTCTGAATCTGGTTAAATCTTCGTGTAATCTGTGAAATTATATGGCTCTGTGAAATTTGGTGCACTAATTTTGGATGGTGTTTTGCCCTTCGATTTTTTCCAAGACCATTGGATACGTTTTTACCAGACAGCACGAAGACATTTGCTGAGTGATGTGTGACGTAGCCATCAGAATTAACGTACATCAAATTATCACCACTGACTAAAATACACCGGAAGGATATGATCGCTTTCAGACCCGTGACTAAATGACCTGAAATGGCTGGTACGAAGCCGTGGGGAACAGAATAACAATGGCGATACTATACAGGGTGTTTCAAAACAAATACGAAAAACTTAAGGGGGTGATTCTTTGTTTAAAATAAAGGTTTGTTATGTGTAAACGTCAGGTTCGAAGCCAACTATTAGGGACATACCGCTCTACAAATTGGCGGAAAAATAGTGTTTTTATTTTTTATCTTAAAAACGAAAAAGGTAGGACAATAAAAGATTTTTGGGAAGTATTGCTATTATAAAAACCTGCCTCCTGCATATTTTTTAATTTTGAAAATCATTCTTCTTTTTATTTTTATTTTATTTTTTATATTTTAAACAAAAAAAAAACTTGGTGATTTGTAAATTAGCAACATTTATAAATTATCTTGTAAACAATCACATTTTAAAAATATATTTTTTTTCTCGTAATGGATTGCTTTGGATTTCATTTTATATTTGAGTACGGTGAGTATTACGAAAAAATTGCATTAGACAAAAGTTTCTAAATAAAATCTATATTTTTTTATGTGATTGCATATGATTTTTCTGAAATTAAATTATACGTAAAAAATATGCAGTTGTGTTTGCATTACGGTAACACTTGCGTAATATTTTATTGTTCTATTTTCATTTCTAAGATGAAACATAAAAATATTAGGTATTTTCCGCCATATTTGTAGCGCGATATCTCCCTAATGGTCGGTTTTTGACCCAACGTTTATTTAACAAACAAAAAACCTCCTCATACTTTTTAGAAAACTTCTGGATTCCTCTTGCGTCGGTTTTTGTTGATTGCTGACGTTTCGCCAATCATCCAGTTGGTTTCTTCAGAGCTTGACTAAAACTGGCCCGTATTTTACTGTGTACCTGCTTATATATTGTTTGAGTGGGGCGCTAATGAGCGGCATAAACACTGTCTCGGATGACTGATTCCCAAATTGGTGAAAGGTAGAGTCGCGGTTAATATTCTTAGGTTGTTTATAGATTTTTATAGACTCTCGGATTTTTCGTTGGTAGAAGAACTGATTATATGCAAGAATGTTAGTTAGTTTTTATGCCCGGTTTCATGAGTGTGTTCGGCAACAGCTGATGAGTTTATTTGTCTTAGTTGTAAGGCTTCTTCGTCTTCTTTGAGCCTAGTTGATATTTTTCGTCCGGTCTCTCCAATATATTCTTTGCCGCATATGCATGGAATGCTGTAAACTCCTGGCATCTGAAATGGAATTTTGTCTTTGACTGATCGAAGATGTTGAGAGATTTTTGGACAAGTGGTAAATCTGGTTTTGACGTTATACTTCTTTAGAACTTTTGATATGTGGTCAGTAATGTTTTGAATGTAAGGAAGGACCACAGCGGCAAGTGTAGGATTGCTTTCGGCCTCATTGCTATTGGAAGGTTGTGGTGAAGTGTATCTTATGATAGAACGTGGAATGTGGAAATTATTAGAGAGAAGAGCAGAGGTAAGGTGTTTTAATTCTGATTTTAATGACTCGGGCTGAGATAGTTTTACCGCTCTGTAAACAAGAGAGTTGATAACCGATGATTAAGGTATCGGTCTGTATGCGTAGGTTTTCTGTAAACACAATGTCAGGTCTGATTTTCCATTGATAAGAATATCAAAGAATGGGAGTTTGTTACTAGTTTCTATTTCATTGGTAAAACTTATGTTACGGTGCATAGAGTTTAAATATCTAAGAAAATCTACTAGGGATACCTGACCATGACGCCAAATAACAAACGTATCATCGACGTAGCGTTTCCATAATTTTGGTTTTAGATAGAAGGTGTCAAGGGCTTTCTTCTCAAAGGCTTCCATAAATATATTCTCGATGACTGGTGATAGTGGAGAAACCATTGCTGTTCCCAATGTTTGTTCAAAAATTTGACCATTATAAGAAAAATATGTTCCAGACAAGCATTTTTCAATTAAGATGAGAAGGTTTTGCTCCAGATTCTCGGATTTTAATATATCTGAAATGATGGTGAGAGTGTCAGCAACAGGAACTTTAGTAAAGAGGGATTCACTTTATAAAATTGTTAGTATAATAAAAATACAGATACAGACGTCTTTGTCTTTGACGGACTGAAGATGTTTAGAGATTTTTGGACAAGTGGTAAATATGGTTTTGTCGTTATATTTCTTAAGAATGTTTGATATGTGGTCATTGCTATTGGAAGATTTTGTGATGAAACGCTTAATATCTTTAATGTGGAAATTATTAGAGTATAAGTATAGTAGTAGTATCTCCTTACCTTTTTTCGCTGATGAGGCCTGCAATTAATATCATTTACCCGCTTGTTCTACTATGTCAGAGCTGGATCCCTGTTATTTCTGGATCCTTCGCCTTTCATTTCATGTCTTTTCATTAAACGAGAGGTTCGTTTTGTTAAACCGTTAGTTCTTTTATTTGCCGGACGATTGAGCTCGCGCGGTACGAGGAGGAGTCGAAGAAACAGATCGACCCACAGCTGTTGGCGTTCTATTTACTTGCATAAACAATGTCGCTGGAATCCATCACGTGCGGAACCCGATCGGACAGCTGAAAGCATCAGATGCGACAACCTGCGAAATTGCGTCGAGACGTCGCGGATGTCCTGACCCGGGAAGCGGCTTTTGTCCCGAATAGAACTGCGGGAGTCCCGCGGGCGTATGTAGCTGATATACGGAAAGCAATGTGCGATTAGTCTATCGCGTCGCAACGTGCCCGAAGCGCGCCTTGTTCCAGTCTGTTCGAGTGTGTCGTTTGCCCCAGTAGCTTCCTGACGAAGTTGTATTTGATGTCGCAGCTAATCGGACAGCCTGTACTGGGTTATTCATTATATTTTGACACCCATCTACAGTGTTAATTTTGAAAGAAACAAACGACGATCGCGAGCTGTTAAAATGACAGCAACATCTTTATGATTTTTTTGCCTACTACATACTTAGTCGATCACTTTCCTTGTTAACAAATGTCTGCTGACCGAGGTTTTTCCGGACTCATGAAAGCAAGCTGAAGATATACCCGTTCCAAAGAAAGAGTGTCCAAGTGGCATTAACTGCTAAACAACTTCGGTCAGTTCCTATGCGATAACAAGATCCTCCCAGACACTCAATCTGGTTTTCGACCTCTTCACAGCACTACTTCTGCTTCATGTTACCGATGATCTATTGAGAGCAGCGGATTCTAAGTTAAGCTCTTGTCTCATATTCTTGGACTATAGCAAAGCGTTCGACACCATGGATCATTTCCTTTTCCTAGCTAAACTGGAATTCTTCAGGATAAAAGGTACTCTTTCTTTTTTTATAAATTTTCTTGGTCAGAGATACCAAAGGATATCAAATAATCATTCAGATGAATTTGGAGAAGGGTGTTCCCCAGGGGAGTATTCTGGGACCTATTCAGTTCTCAGTTTATATAGCTGACTTCTCTACTTTTCTTAAATTTTGTAAATCAAATCAATATGCCATGCCGATGATACTCAGTTATATTTATTTTTTGTTGCTAGTGAAGCTTTAAATGCCGCTACTAAAATACATTTAGATCTAAAAATAATTGCCGAGGTATGTGCGGCCCACAAGCTCCGACGTGAATCTTTGAATTTTGCATAGTTTAGGCAGAAATTGAGGTCATGTTTTTTTTTCATACTTTGCTCGATATAAAATTGTGTTGTGATGATACTGATACAACGAAAATTTAACCGCAGACTAAGGATAAAGATGCACTGCTCAATCAGTTTGACAGATGCGCCTCAGCTTATACAGGGTATCCCAAATAGGTGGAGCCATTTGTAGTTTTGTAGTTTTTCCAAAATTATCTTATTGATTGCTTCTCATCTACGCCTGTTTTTTCATACATTTGCTTAAATGTTCGCCGCCATTAATAAGCCTTAAAATTGGATGTAATGCCTTGGTCCATTCGTTGACAGTTGTGTTAGTCGACAATAAAACAACTTCGACTGGAATGCATGTTGATCTTGATAAATTTGTTTTGTGACTTGTAGTATTATCACTTACTAGTTTTCATAGTTATAGTTAAGTGCGATTTTAGATTATGATTATGCAGCTTGTGCGGGCTATGGGGTGCGACAATCATAAATTATTGAATAACTTTCTGCAACTCCTTGCAATAGTTGCAATTTTTGTTTTGTTAGATTTAGCGAGTTTACGAACAACGCTAGTTGTAGTCGATAGTCTCCGATTGATTGTGAGTGACAGGTTAAGTTGTAAGTATTTTTTTTATCCCATTTGTCATTGTCTGAAGTGAGCTTGTAGGTATATGGACACGCTTGTTGTTATTTCTGGAAATTTTTGGAATTTGTGCTACAATTGGTGCCAAATAAGTCTTGACATGTGCAAATATCTAATGCAGTTACGTGTTCGGGCGATATAGACGCGTTGTAAGAGCACAACAATATATATATATATATATATATATATATATATATATATATATGATGACACTATATTCCGGGATATCATCCGTTCGCTCGTTGAACTCCGACTGGAATCCTGCATCCGACTGGAATCCTGCAAATCTTGCATCCGACTGGAATCCTGCAGACGTTTCGCCAAAATCTCACTTGGCATCTTCAATGCTCGCGCTCCGAAAACACTTCGAACACTGTGTTCGAAGTGTTTTCGGAGCGCGAGCATTGAAGATGCCAAGTGAGATTTTGGCGAAACGTCTGCAGGATTCCAGTCGGATGCAAGATTTGCAGGATTCCAGTCGGATGCAGGATTCCAGTCGGAGTTCAACGAGCGAACGGATGATATCCCGGAATATAGTGTCATCACATTTTTCCATCCGTGAATCAATACGTGAGAATATATATATATATATATATATATATATATATATATATATATATATATATATATATATATATATATATATATATATATATATATGTTTTTAATCGTTAGTTAGAAGACTATGGACCTCTACAGTGAGGCGCAACACAAGCTCACTGACATGGATTCCTTAGTTCAATTCTTAGACGAAAAGTCAATTCGAAGAATGGCACAAACTTGAAGAAGGACGTCCACTTAATGTTATGCTTACTGTATTCTTGGAAGGGATTATTTTTAAGGATAACGAATGGAGATGTAGAACTAATTCCGCTCCGGGGTAGTTTTAGCTTAGACGATCGAAGTGTCCGTTCTAAAACGGATTAAAGAGGCCGGACTGTATAATCAGTTTCCTTTTGCCTTATTTGGGCAACTCTAATCTTTTATCATTTATCTCCGGCCGGTTGTGTATCGCTAAAGGAAAAAAATGGGGTTTCTCGTCGTCATTGTCCCCACCCTCCAACTCCCGTTCTAAACGGCGTACGCAATCGATACGTACCGGAGTGTAGGCCGCCGGTTTTCTCGGTCCCTTTTAATCCCATTCTACAAAGTTTCTACTATTTAACTTTTACAAGACCGCTAATGGGTGCATTTTAACGCGAAATAACTTGGGCTTTGTGGCGGGCTTTTCTGGCTTACCCACTTCCATACCTCGTTCTCGTACAACGGCGGCGGTTCCAAAAAGTTCCGGTTATATATTCAAGACTTGCGCCTGGGTTTTCGGTATTGAATAAGGCGAGGGGATTTGTGACCCCCTTTTGTTTTAACAATGCGCTGATTTATTTGGAGAATTTATAATGGGAGGAAAAATGTCATGACTAAATGAATCATCTGATTTCGATTTTTTTTTCACGATAGATCATTATATTCAAAAAAGTTATGAAACAACCTTAATATAAGGTTGTTCGGAAAATCATTTCGTTTTTTCCCGTCAGAGGATTTAATTACGTTTTTTCGAAACCAACTTCACACTTAAGCCGCATAACCATTATATCTCTTGAGAGCTGATATAGCAAGGCTTGTGTGTGAAAAAGTTCTATTAATTCTACGCAGTAGTTTTTGGTTGATGCCCTTTTAAATATGGAGAGCAATAAGCAGCATTTTCGTCATATTTTACTTTTTTACTTCAGAAAAGGTAAAAATGCTGTCCAAGCGAGAAAAAAATTGACGGATGTGTTAACAGTACGCCAGTGCCAGAACTGGTTTGCAAAATTTCGATCCGGCAATTTTGATGTCGAAGATTCACCACGGTCTGGAAGGCCGGTCGAAGCTGACAAAGATGCGATAAAGGCATTAGTTGATGCAAATCGGCGAATAACCACACGAGAGATCGGTGAGAGATTAAATTTGTCGAATTCGACTGTTTATGGCCATTTGAAAGGCATGGGCTTAACCTCGAAGCTCGATGTGTGGGTGCCCCATGTCCTTACGGAGCGAAATTTGTGTCGTCGCGTTGACGTGTGTGATTCGCTCCTCAAACGTCAAGAAAATGATCCATTTTTGAAGCGGATTATTACTGGGGACGAAAAATGGGTTGTATACAACAATGTTAAACGCAAGAGGTCATGGAGCAGAAAAGATGAACCGGCTCAAATCGTGTCAAAAGCCAACATTCACCAAAAAAAGGTGATGCTCTCCGTTTGGTGGGATGTCAAAGGAATCGTTTTTTTTTTAGCTTTTGCGGGACAATACAACGATTAATTCAGAAGTCTATTGTCATCAACTGGACAAATTGAATGATTCACTTAAAGAGAAGAGGCCCGAATTAATCAACAGGAAGGGTGTAGTGTTCCACTAGGATAATGCGAGACCTCACACAAGTTTGGTCAAAAACCACCTGAACCAGTTTTTTGCCAGCAAGGATCAAAACTTTTAGGAGAGGGGAATTATGTTACTGCCAGAAAGATGGCAAAAGGTGTTGGACCAGAATGGCCAATATATAATTTAATAAAATATTTATTCATTATACGAAAACTGTTTCTCATGTTTCCCAAAAAAAACGAAATGACTTTCCGAACAACCCAATATTTACGTGCCTATATTATATAACGATGAACTGTATCGAAAGACTCATCATTTGTTTATCAAAATGCTGTTCACCTTAGAGAATCTTACAAAATAAATTAAATTTTACCTATAACAGCATTCCACTTAATAATTTTTTTTGGCGTATTGTACAAGTATTTTAACTGTTTAGGTGCGGTCTACATAAAATAGGGTAGGATATAATTCTGATTTTAGAACGGTAAGTTTGACGTACCCATATATACCGAATTTTCTTGTACATGTGTATCGTCTTTATAAATTAATATATTCTGCAACGCAGATGATTGTCACTGACCAGTTTTATTGGGATGCATAAAAATGTTGACCTATCAAATTTGTGATTTCAATCGCATGTTCTGATGATGATGATGTCAGTCTTGGTCGGTTTTGGTTAGTCTTTGGCGAGGTTTTCGTCTCCATCCTCTATTTCCGATAATTTAAATTATGTTTGGTTAGTTCTTTGGAGGGGGGAAGAATAAAAGTTAATCTTAGATTTTTGTGCCATGGGATAATGTTCGGAATGATTTGGCGAATGTTTCTTTATGTTTTGAGATATCACATAACCGCTATGTAACAGTTGTAACACAATCCATTGTGTGTTTATTTTTTTACTCGTGTTAATTATTTTTTTCAAATTTTTATGCACAACTTAAATCACGTGAAAATCTAGAATAATTTCCTATATTTTCTGGAACCTTTTTTTTTTCAAAAATAATAGCGGTAATAAAAATCTTTTTTGTTTTATTTCGTTCTTTGTGCCTTTTTTACTTTTTTCTTTTATTTTTAATTTTCCCTTTCAGAGTGTGTATAGTAGGAAATCTGAATAATTTTTGTACTTTATAAATAAAAAATTATAAATAAATAATTAATAAATTGTTGTTTTTTAAAAGACGGTTGCTTGAGTGAAGCAGATATTTTCTTTTTTTTTTTACTTTTTCTTATTTCTTCCTTAAAATGGCCAATAATTCGGACCGAGGAAGCTTTGGTGTGAAAGGTATGCGCGCATCAAACGCGTTCCCGTCGTATCTAGCGTTTGGCGAAGACTAATTATTGAAAAATTATACAAGATTCGCGTCTCGCCTGAAAGCGAAAGTAAATCTGTCGTTTTCGAGTCGTTTTTATTTACTCTCGGTTTCCCTAAAGGCAATTAGCACCGGCCAACGTATACGCAATAGTTTCTAATGACTTTAATTATAATTATATCCTCCTTCGTGTCACGTTATTCAGTCGAATCTTTCTTCAAATCGATCGTAATGATATGTACCGAACGCTCGTGCATCTACACGATGGTCCTTAACGAATGACGATCTTATATTAAACTCGTGACATGGTGTGATTTTTGTCATTTTTTTTAATTTGATTGAAATTTTAAGACGGTTGTATAGCAATAACACGTTAAATTTTGGTAGCTTATTTTCCATGTGAATACTTAAGTTACACCCCTTTGTAATTTTGAAAATTCTTATTTTATTATCGCACATATTTCATCACATTGAATCATCATTTGTTCGTTTTAATTCTAATAGTTTTTTTCTCATCTAATTTATTTATTTACCAAACAACATTTTTCTATCTACCTCCCAAACTAAACACATAAGTTCAAAGCTACTTGCCCTATTTTTCCTGTTATTTTTGATTTTTCTAATGGCTCTCTTGTTTTTCTACCGATTCAGACCTATTATTATCATTTTTATCTTATATTCGGATACTAAATAAATTATACTAATACATTATTGGGGATTTATTAAAATTAATTCATAAAACCACAAGCATATATTTATTTAATGCTTGTTTGATATTTTTATTATTTTCTGCTGGTGAAGAAAATATCGATAACACCATGCAAATTGTGTACCAACTAAGAGGCTGTCCAAGTAACAGTGCAATTTGGACCAGTAAGTGAACTAATTAGTAATAAACATGCGCACAAATCTTTTAATTTGCAGTTTATATTGCTGGTTGTTAGAGAATCAGGCATATAAATGTTCCGCCACAGTCCAAGTGTGTCGACAAATATGTGCGTTAACGAACAGCTAGCGTCAGCGCGCCGCAGATTTGATGAATTTTTGAATTTTGAATTTGATGAATGGCAGGAAAATACGCAGGATAATTTTCATAAATGTATGGTTTTCAGTGAACGAAGGAATCAACGGACTTAAATAATATAAAACTACTGAAGGGTTGGATATTTATTTTATGATTATTTTTAAATAAAGCATTGGCAGCTTTCTGGTTAATAAGGACCAAATAAGTGCGTCACACATTGAGCTGATGGAATACTCCAAAGAAGTGTAGAGAATTTTGTGGCAGTAACCAATTTTATATATAAATTTTAATTACAAAGTATTTGTCATAAGATTCATGTTAAACATCTCCAGACACAGTGCGACTTTTTTCTTATTTATATTTCTACTGGGCTTTCTTCTGATCAACAAACTATGTGTTAAATTTCACTAAAAACTTTTGGAAAAACTGGGACCGTGTCAGTGTCGGACTCAGTCAGTAAATTGGTTTAGATAATAACTACATGCATGGGCCAACTAACCCATTTTCTAAATATTCAAATATTTTCTAAACTGACCGAGTTTTTCTGAAAATATTATTATGACCTAAAGTTATGTGTTCTAATGTTTAAATTTTTTTATATTAATAAGAACATTTCAAATTATATTTTAACGATGGGAATTTTTCGGAGGGTAAGTCACTCCTGAAATCTGGCGTATACTGAGCCTAACGATATACCGTTTTTACGACATAATCCGGTATTTAACTTTGGTATGAAGGCCTAACCGCAAGCCTACCTCGTATTCAAATTCAACTTGAAATCGAGCTACCTCAAGTAGGGAGTAGGTAGGAAGATTTGTAAAAAGCACACTAATATGAATTAATAGAACAGTTTAATCAAAGGAAATAAATTTCCCTACTCTTGAAATACAACAGTCTACCCGGCACAGTTCTTGTCAGCTAACATCTTACATACGGCCCTGGCTAGTGGGACATGTTCTGAAAAGAATGGTCCCTTCCCCTTTACAATATTCGGGTCTTAATCTTAATCCTAAGTCAAAACTACAAAAGGTTATAAAAACTGTAGATCGGTCGGCGAACTTTACCAGTTTTGTACCAACTTTAAATAATAAACATATTTAAATAAAAAATACTAATATGTAATTATTTAATAAAAGTGTATTATATATTATTATTTACTACTACTATCTAATTTATTAAATCTTCGTGAAATCTGTGGGATCCTATGGTTGTGTGAAATCTGGTTTACCATTTTTGCGGGCGAGGGGGCGGTCGGGGATACTAGCGCAGGGCGAAAGTTTCGATAAACCGAAACGTAATCAAGTCTAATACAATAAGCTTAATCAGCTAGTATCCGAAACTGGTATAGTTAATAATTGTTATTAATGAATTCGCTCGCTATTCTGATTTAATACGGCAATAAATCAAAGGGCCGGTTAATGGACACAATAATTTATTAAAGTGCTTTCGAAATTGGAAAATATAGCAAGTCGGTTATTACTATAATTTATGCATAAGTTATAACCTAATCGGGCGGGGGGGAAACACGCGTATCGGCGAAATGCGAATTTATCGCCAGATCCAAATATGTACTGGATAGTCGTCCGACTAGAAATATGCCCGACATCAAGTTTAATCAAAACCTGTTATAAAACTTTGGATTTTTCAGGAAATATTTCGATGGCTGACAATTCAACCATTTAAAGAGCAGGACATACATTTTGGGAAAAAATCGGCTTTTAAATATTAATAATAATAATACATTTTCAATATGATGAATTGGCCAAAAGGCGAAGTTTAGCTTGCTCGGTGGACTCAAACAATGTGGTATTCTTCCACTTAGCCTCCGAAGAGAAAAAGAAAACAAATAAGGCCGATTAGTTATTAGTTATTTTAGTTATTATTATCAACTGCTATTTTTTTTGTAAAATAAGTAAGTTTGCCTTTAAACGTAGTTATTATATTTTTTAGGGCACAATATGAGAAGATTTTTGTGTATGGGTATTCGAAATGTGGAACGACTAGACCGCGTGCTCCTAGAGTAGACATTTGATAAAACAACCAGCCTCTTAGCTAAATAATTTGGCGTTTGAGTGTATACGAGGTTTGTTTGAAAACTAAAGTGACTTTTAAGTTTTATCAAAAAGCATTTATTTATTTATCAAAATTATTGTTGTCCCCTTCAAAGTCATCCCCCCCCCAGATATAATAGACTTGTGCCAACATTTTTTCCAATCCTCGAAGCACTTTCTGGTATAGCCTAAGTTCTTCCAGCAATTTTTTCTTTATCTCCTTAATCTTTGTAAACCTCCTTCCTTTCATGCAAACGGCGCATAACTTCAAGGTAATACTCTTTATTGATCATACGACCTTGTGGTAAGATCTCTTGATCTACTACACCACGATAATCAAAGAAAACAATAAACAAAACATTGATTGAACTTGACGTGCATTTGTCGGCCTTGGCGATTCTGAGTTCTTCCATTGGGATAATTTGAGCTTTGGTTTCGACTTCATGAGCATATACCCATGATTCTTCACTATTGTGACCTTTTTAAGCATATCAGGATCATCATTGATGGTCCTTTTGTTCAAAATTAAGCAATGTCGGAAAACTTCGGAAAAAATTGCATGACACGAGCCAATAGAGATCCCGACGTCTTCAGCCACTTCTCTAATATTGATTCGACAATTTTTCAACACCATTTGTTTCACTTCTTCAACGCTTTCACCAGTTATTGACGTGCTGGGTCTTCCAGAGCAAGGTTCGTCATCGGCGTCTTCTTAGCCATCTCGGACCAGCTTGTACCACTTATAAACAATTTTTTTGCTCAAAGTAAATTCACCATATGCCGTTGTCAATATTTCAAGTGTTTTGGAGCAGTGTATTTCAATTTTACACAAAATTTTATGCAAATTCTTTGTTGCATTTTTTTTACAGCAGAAATTCGGCGACCACGTCTAGCGCTTTTACGCACACTTTTTGAACACACCTCGTATAACTTTATTAACAAAGCGACATGTGAGCGTACTTGCGAAGTAAAAAGGTGAACTTGTTTCACAGTATAAGGTGTTTTGACCAATAGGTACTCACCAAAAGATCATTTCATTTTAAAGGTATTAAAAAATTCTAAAATCGTCTCCCTCTGTTGAACACACCTCCAGCAAATCAAATGATGTCGACCCAATTCACATTTTAAACGTACGAATACCGACAAAATTCGAAAAACAAATAAATCATTTGCTAATGTTTTTTAACTGGAGCAAAAGTTTGTTCCTGTAAAAGATTTTTTCATTGAAGAAAGTTGACGGTAATATTATTTGAGTCAATAAACTTCTTTCAGGTAACATCGTTTCAATTCATTTTTATGTTAACCAGTATAATGTTTCAGCCAATTATTTAATTCAGTTTGGAAATTGCAAAATAAATAATCGGCTGATGTAAGGAGAAGTTTTATAGTGCGTGTCAGTGTGTAGTTTCATTAAATTTTATATGGAGTGGATGCTTCTTTATTCTATTTAATCCAAAATCTTTCTCTGCAACAACTTTCCCTGTTCTTTTTCTTTTTTTTTTCTACTTCGACACAATCCCAATGTGAATCGAAGAACCAATTTTATTGAAAATATTAAATATTTTTCCTGCCCAGTTTATTCAGCATTGATGATGTATAGGGCGCGTATAAAACTTCTTTCAGGTAACATCGTTTCAATTCATTTTTATGTTAACCAGTATAATGTTTCAGCCAATTATTTAATTCAGTTTGGAAATTGCAAAATAAATAATCGGCTGATGTAAGGAGAAGTTTTATAGTGCGTGTCAGTGTGTAGTTTCATTAAATTTTATATGGAGTGGATGCTTCTTTATTCTATTTAATCCAAAATCTTTCTCTGCAACAACTTTCCCTGTTCTTTTTCTTTTTTTTTTCTACTTCGACACAATCCCAATGTGAATCGAAGAACCAATTTTATTGAAAATATTAAATATTTTTCCTGCCCAGTTTATTCAGCATTGATGATGTATAGGGCGCGTATAAAACTTCTTTCAGGTAACATCGTTTCAATTCATTTTTATGTTAACCAGTATAATGTTTCAGCCAATTATTTAATTCAGTTTGGAAATTGCAAAATAAATAATCGGCTGATGTAAGGAGAAGTTTTATAGTGCGTGTCAGTGTGTAGTTTCATTAAATTTTATATGGAGTGGATGCTTCTTTATTCTATTTAATCCAAAATCTTTCTCTGCAACAACTTTCCCTGTTCATTTTCTTTTTTCTTCTACGTCGACACAATCCCAATGTGAATCGAAGAACCAATTTTATTGAAACTATTAAATATTTTTCCTGCCCAGTTTATTCAGCATTGATGATGTATAGGGCGCGTATAAAACGGATGTTTAAAGTATAACAGTTTCATGGTTCTGCCATATCTCCCGGAATTACTTTATGGTTCCCAAGGTTGGAATTAATTTTGCTCGATTTGAATTGGCTATCTTCTACGTTCCGGTGAGTTGGGTTTTAACAACTGACGAAGCAGTGAACGCATAAATCTATCATCATCTGCGTGATTTAGTTGAGCTTTTGAGCAAACAGGAAATGTTTTTTTAATATGGCCCATAACTTTAAGCCCAATTATTACAAGCACGTCCGTTAAACATCCTCGAGATATCTGACGGGACATAGCGTATATCCTAGGGATATACTGTTTCAGCTAAGGGACATCCTTACGACGTCTCAATTATATACGATGTTATTAATTGCAACGTCCTCAGTATATCAGATACGTATATCCGTAGGATGTTTGTCAGGACATACTAAGGATATCCAGTTATACTAGCTGAGACGTCGTTAGTATATCCGACTGTGAGGATATAGGATCTTATGTAGATATACCAGTGGACTTTACTTAATTTTAAGGTTATTTCCGACAGCCTACAAGAGATACTTTAAAGGTAATGTCCAGTAGTCCAATGGCTTGCACGACTACAAAAGTTCTATCCCAGTATTTGGTACTCGCGTGTGATGGAATTAAGCTATTGGGTATGGTGCGATATTTGAAATAAATAAAAGTGAAGGACTGCCGATTGATACCATTAATAAAGCACATTTTATACACACCTGATTTTTTTCTATTGTAGATATGAAAAAATTGTAGGTATATAATATACCAAAAAATATAGAACAACCTAACCTAAAGTATCTTAAAAATAGAGTAATAAGAACATTATGTAAGAGTAGAAAGAACATTCTTTTGATGTTTGCGATGCGTTTGCCTTCTTAGCCGCATCTGAAAATATTTTAGTTTTGAGAAAGACAGGTTTTATATATATGTACTTTAAAAAAATAACAAAAAGAACGAGACTGGTATCTTGTATGTTTAAAAAACAGAATTAAAAAATCCCTACATCCGCCTTTTAAGTAAAGATTTGATTCGACGCTGATATTACTCTCATGAAAGTGATCTTAGATGCTAATCTCTATGATGTAGGTATACATTTATGTATTTCATTTCATTAAATACAAACCTCACTAAACTCTCATCGGTAAGATCTCTTTCATGAGAGTAGGCGCGCAAAAAAAAAACTAGAACAAATATGACTTCAGTTTGACAGTATTTTTTGTCAGCCTAAAATTTTCCTAGTTTTTTTTGCTCGTGACTATCACCATGAAAACCAGCCTTAAAAAAATAGGAAAAACATTTTCATGAATTAACCCAACAACCCCATTTTAACGTGAAAATTGTACTTCATGAAGGGTGATTCCTAAAATTAATACTTTGTTTTTGCGGGGTGATTCTTGCATCCATTTTACGAAAAAAATATATAATTTTGTTCTGGAGGATTTTCTCTAACATTGCTTACTTATAAAATATTAGTTTAGTTTTGTATGCCTAAAAATCATGAAGAGAAAGTTGATTTTATTTTTGTTTTCAAAAAGTAAGCAATAATTCTAGAATCAAGAAAGCTATGTAATTTAAAAAGTACATAGGTTACAAAAAAGTCAGTTTTACCTTAACTCGGTCCAGCTCTTTAAAAAAAGTATCAACTAAGCAATCAGTAATATATATTTTATTAAATTATGTTTTTTATACTTTATTTATATTACATTTACGTCCTATTTTAATTTTTAATTTTAATTATTTAAATTTTAATTTTAATTTTGAAAATTTCTCCTTTTTCTTCGCACCCAATCAATTAAATTTCATTGCAAGTTCATTTAAAATCAGCCAGGTCAGAGCTTGTTTTTCAAACTCATAGCTGCTGCCGCCGCCTGATCTGGCTATCTCATTGACCTAGCAAAATAATAAAAAAACAAGGCATGATGTTGGTAAACTACACAACAATGGTTCATTCAGCTTATAATTTATCAAATCTTATGTTATATATTACCATAACGTTTTACTTACTTTATTAGTTCTTCAGTAATAATAATACCACAAAAAAATAACTGAAATGAAAGGACGGAAAGCAGTAAACACAACACACAAAATACTTAAAATAGACACCAAGTCGCTGCATATGTTATACCTCCAACAAAAACAAGGCTGAAAAGATGGCGGACGACGAAACCGAGGAGAAGCCGACGAGACTCGAGCGAGTCCGGTACGGCTCGATGGCGTGTAGTTGCGTAATTGGTTGCAGCCGAACAGTGTTGTCAACTGGGATATTATAAACAAATATATTATTTTTACGTTTTGGTAATTATTTCACTTAGATGAATCCGTATTTTCTGTGGTATTTTTATTAAAATAGCGTTTCTTCTCTCGTTCGAGTTCAAATATAATAAAAACAAGTTGATTTTAAAGGTTTGATTCCGTTTTTTTTAGGACTTGCCAACACTGACGTCGATGTAGATGTGCACAAAAACGTTGCCAATAAAATGTTTCCCAAAACACGACAAATCTAAAAAAACTTAGTATTTTCCTTCTCAGTTGTTCAAAATTTAACTTTTTAGGTTTCTATTCTAAAGTTCCCATTATGTCGCAAGGGGACATCCTCAGGCCATCTATTTAGAGGATATCTGTGGTATATCGTGTAGAGTAAATCCGCAGAGGTCGCCCATTCAGAGGACTCCCTGCTCCCTGCTTTGCTAACGTATTTCCTAAGAATATTCTCGACATGACTTAAATGGGACATTGGAAGGATATACTGGGGATATTGTGTGCTATCTGGGAGTCTACCAGAGGATGTTCTATTGTCTTTCGTTTACAGTTTTTGTTGTATTTATTGATTTTGATTGATTCTTTGTTATAAAAAGATAATCGGCTATTTTTATTAAGTCCGTACATATCCTTTCGCAGTAAGTTCCGTTGCTGTTTTTTTTTTAAATTCTGTATAATTTGGCATTTAATTAATATTTTTTGAAGTTTTTAAACGTGTCCCTCGCAAGGACCGATACGTTTTAAATAGCCGTCGTACCTTATTCAAAAGGAAACCCATCTAAAAAAAACAACTCGTGGCGGTCAGCGTCGTCGACAAAGGCGATCCAGATCGCAAGCCCCGGCCCGAACGTGCTCCGACCGACCCGCCATCACTCATACGCTTTTGAATTTACTTGAAGGGTGCAACGAGGCGACGACGAACCCCAAAGTGGATTATTTTTCGACGAAAGAAAAAAACGCAATATCAAAAGAATTGCTTAGTAAGAGAGTCCCGGCAGCATGAATTACGATTGGAGAATCGTTTGAGGACGAGCGGCGAGTGCAAAAAAAGAGAGATGGGAAAACACTCGAAGCAATTTGCTATGGGTACTTAAATACTGGAAAAGCATTGTGAAAGCAAAAAAATATAATTATAATTCGCCCTATAATTAATACAAGGTTTTTGTAAAGCTTGCTTGCACCACATTAGTTTCAAACACTGTGAAAATAGCTCTTTGGTAGTGTGAATCGTTACTTACATACATACTTGCCAAACATTTGACAAAATCGTGCCTAACGATTGGTAGTTCCACAAGTATTTTTGCCGTTTGTCCCTCGATTCTACGATTCACTAAAAAAAGCTATAGGTTATCATTTCAACATCAAATTTTCTTGCTTGTACTTTTCAGTGACTGCGCCTTAACTTGAAATTTATATTTCGCTTTCTTCTTCTTCTTTTCACACCATCTTACTTTGGTGATCCAAATAATTGGATTCTGCAGCTCTGAAAATGTCGGCAGATGTGCAACCACGCCATCTGCGAAGATCATTGAGCCATGAAATTTATCCTCCAGCCGATCTCTCGATTTCGGTGGTCAATTTTAAATACTTGAACCTATCGCCTCACATGATATCCCAAATACCCCGTCTTTGATTCACCCCGTTGAGAACTTCTCTTAGGGTGCAAGATATTTTTATCTTATTTTATTTTTGTGATGAATTTTATTGCTTTTTTTTTTGTAAAATGGCCATGTATTTTCATAAATTTGATTTTATAGCCAATCACCAAATGACCGGCGATAAGATCATATTTATTTAAATAGATTTTTCAGCTTCTATCAATTTCACAGAATATTGTTGAACTTAGATAAACTTTATTTTATTTACGAGAATGCAGCAGCTGCAAAAACTATAGCCTATATTGTCTCTATTAATAACGTTCTCTTAAAACAACACTGTGAAACAATCGGGCATCAGTTTCTACTTTAAACTGTCTTTTGAACCTCATATTGCATACACCTCACGAGTTTATTTGGCACAAGCGGAGCGAGTGTTTAATAAACGTGTTACTGCATACTATTCTTTTTCTAGGACCTATAGTTTTTGGGTATATTTTCGCAAAACAACACGAATACATTCACTGATATTACGGAGGGGAGTAGCAAAATAGTATATTGTGCAATAAGTGCGGTAACGGTATTTAAGTCACGAGTTTATGTGGCTGGAGCGGACCGCAGCGGAGCGAGTATTTAATAAACGAGTGACTTAAAAAGTGTACCAAACATGTTGCGTACTATATTTTTTCTACGACCGATAGTTTTTGGGTACATTTTCGCAAAACAACCCTAATACATCCACTGACATGAACGTCAGAATTGACAAACGTTAAAATTCAAGCCGTGCGTTAAAATCTCCGAAAACATCCGATTGTTCCCAAAACCGTAAACTCACGTGGTAAAATGGAAATTTGACCGCGTCAGTGTCGTTTCTAACCAAATCTATCGTGGTGTACTTTTTAAGTCACTGCTCTGCGCTCCGCTCGTGCAAATAAACTTGTGACTCAAATGTCGTTTACCACGATTGCATAATCTACTACTTTTTTTGTTGGGAACCCTTGCTTTGGCAAATATTAATATTAAAAAAGCACAAAAAAATAACAATGAATTTTCGTTTTAATTGATATAGTTACAGCCATAATCTTAGCTATTATAAAATAGCTGGTATTTTGATATACTTTTAATATATAAGTGTTTGACGCCAATTTTGATTGCTTGCCTCATAGGTTCCTTGTTCATAAATATAAGACAACCTTAACTTTTATTCATCGAATTGTTTAACAGTAATCACTACGAGAAGACTCTAATAAGTTGCCCTCTTTTATACATCGTTTTGTGCCAAATTAGTGACATCGATTTGTTTACACGTCTTGTAACGGTATAAAAGTGTATTTGTTTTAAGGATTTTCTATCTATAATTCCTAACGTCTCCCGGTGTTTGGTTTAAGACATTTTCGTAATCAGGCAGCTGTGGGTTCTTAAATAAATACCACCAACAATTCAAATTATTATTTACCTCGAAGCTCTTACGTAAAATAAAATTAACGTTGACAAAGTGCATTACTGAGAAACTGTGTTTTCATATGCTAAAACTGAATCCACAAAAACAGATGCTGATTTGCATTTGTTCGAAGTGAAACGGTTAGGCTTTACCCACCTGCGAAGCATGCATACACGCCTGTCTTTAGTTTGCTCACTCGCTATTCAACAGTCGCCGTTTTCTGTTGAATTTTGCCAACGATTGTGCAAAAAAAACTTATCCTCCGCGTCATTAAGGTCGTGACAGAGTTAAACGCCCAAATGTGGTCGTAACGAAGTGTGACTGTAACCTCGGCTCGTTCCTGGCACGCGAAACTTTGATACAACAAAGGGAAAACGATTTTTGGCGTGAGACGACGATCGCGCGACGCCGTGCGTGTCGCGTGCATCATGACGTTGATGATACGTTTGATGCATTGCTACGGGCTTGTTTAATAAAATGTGAAACCGACGAATTACATCGAAAATTTGTGCGAGATTGACATCTTCTTAATCGACTAGTTAAAAAATTGTAGAGCGTTATCTATCATTATTTAGTAATAGCATGTATTTTATAATGAACTAACTGGCCCGGCAGAGTTCATACTGCCTCAATCAATAAATAAAAAACCTAAACTTTTGTATAAAATAATCATTAAATAAACAAAACGAATCCGTATTTAATAAAAAAGCATTTTTTGATTGTAGTATGAGGTTTTGTTATTATATTATTAGTATAATACCTTGAAAGTGGGCATGAAGTTGTCCTGTATGATATGTGCGGGTCCTAAGCTTGAATTTTGTTTTGTTTGTAAAGATGAGACATGGATATTTGAAAATGGTACAATTGGTCTTGTATGTTAAATTTTTGTGGGAAACTTAAATTATGAGTGTCACTTTACTTACCGAATAGTCCACTAGATTTTAATTGTAGCTTATAGCACGTAGTTTTTAAATTGTCTGATATATTGCATAATATTTTTCTGTGGTTTTCGGTACATTTTTGCAAAACAACACGAATACATTCACTGACATGACCGAATTGACAAACGTCAAAATTCAAACCCGTTCGGTAAAATCCCGGAATGATCCGAAGTGGTTCGGATCCGTGGGAAAGGAAAGTGACATGGTAAAGTGTCGCTTTCTGCACGCCAGATCGGTGTGCAATTAGGCATTTTACAGACGGGAGTAGTAAAACTTTTTAAGTCACTCGTTTATTAAACTAGTGAGTCAAATGCAGTTTAGCGCCCTTGTTGCGTAATATACTATTTACGTGTTCCGATCGACATATTAGTTGGTTGTCAAATATTATGGTTGCGTTCAGGAATTTAATTTGTGACAAAACTTAATATTTATCAATCTATCAAACAAAATAATCTAATAGATTAACAACTGAAGTTAGCTAAAACTAAGTTTCGCGAAGCCGACCAAGTTGAAAGTTAATGATCTATTACATTTTGTGACTATACAATTTGGTCGCATTAGCGATATTATCACTTTTGTTGAGTTTCGGAACGCGACATTAGATCCTCCAATGCGCACGCAATGACCATTTTGATTGATATAATAGAATTTGAACTTTGTGCAGCGGTAATAAATTAAAAATTGACTCTTTGAAGTTAGGGATAGACAACAGTGAGTGATTATAATTTAATATGAACTTTATTGAATAGCAATCAAGTTCAAATTGTCTATACGTTTTATTTAGAAAAAAATGTTTATATGGGAAAAATAAAAGCGCTGCTTTTAGGGATTTCCCAGCAATTATTATGATTTTTCTCACCTTTTAAGCCTTCATTAGACTTCCACGAACATTTCAAGATAAGATAAATCCGTTCTGTCGTTATCGAGTTTTAGCGAGACTAATATATATATATATATATATATATATATATATATATATATATATATATATATATATATATATATATATATATATATATATATTATTTATTTATTTATTTTCACGTATTGATTCACGGATGGAAAAATGTGATGACACTATATTCCGGGATATCATCCGTTCGCTCGTTGAATTCCGACTGGAATCCTGCAGACGTTTCGCCAAAATCTCACTTGGCATCTTCAATGCTCGCGCTCCAGTGTTCGAAGTGTTTTCGGAGCGCGAGCATTGAAGATGTCAAGTGAGATTTTGGCGAAACGTCTGCAGGATTCCAGTCGGAGTTGAACGAGCGAACGCATGATATCCCGGAATATAGTGTCATCACACACACACACACAGATATATATATATATATATATATATATATATATATATATATATATATATATATATATATATATATATATATATATATATATATATATATATATATATATATATATATATATATATATATATATATATATATATTTTATATTTCACTTTTCAAAAATAACTTTTTAAAAAAATATATTTATTAATTTTAAATTAAAATAAAAATCAAAATGAAATTGGACGTAATAACCTCGTGACGAGAGAATGTTATTAGACCGTTAAAATCAAACTAAAAATGGACATAATAACCTCGTGATGAGAGAATGTTATCAGACCGTTAAAATACAAGTAAAAATGGACATAATAACCTCGTGATGAGAGAATGTTATCAGACCGTTAAAATCAAACTAAAAATGGACATAATAACCTCGTGATGAGAGAATGTTATCAGACCGTTAAAATCAAACTAAAAATGGACATAATAACCTCGTGATGAGAGAATGTTATCAGACAATGTTTTACAATAGAAATTCGTATTTATAATAAATTTATGCTGACGTTGACGGGGTCGACGGCTGCGGATGTTGCGACATATCGTTGACACGACGTTTTCGCAATCGTTGCACTCTTGCAGGTCGGTGGCATTTAACCCATGTGGACAATAGGATTTCCGGATATAACAGCTCCCCCATTAAGTGAAAAGGTGGAGCCTAGCTGCAGCTTTTCGTAGACTAATTAAAGCGTAGCTTCTCGGTCAGTTACTTCTGGGTGGATGCTAGTCCGTCTTTTCGGAGTTAGTGATTTGAGTTGCATCGGGAGCAGGGGTCTTCGACTTGGCTTCGGAGGTTGTTGGGGATCGTTACCATCGGCGATGCTGAGTATTGTCGGTTTCTTTCTCCGGCATTTGCAAATGAAACAGCAAAGTATTAGTTTCAGGGGTTTCAACTCTGGGGGTTGAAACTGGAATTTGAGAACAGCAATCATATGGAATCTTAACGGCGTGGCTCTTGTAGGTCACGTTCTCATATTCTTCGACACAGTGTTTAGCTCGTACTCTGGAGCTTCCAATAAATGCACTCGAATTTGTTTGCAGCTTTTTAGATCTTCGGGTATTACATAGAGTAAAGAATCGTCATCACGCGCAAAATATTTTATTATTGTTGCAATTATATGAAATAAACGTGTTCGATTGTCCAAAATTGGAATAGGTAAAACACGATGCAATGTGTATATTTTAGGTTCTATTAAGGGAATTCTTGATACAAAAACAATTTTATTTTCAGTTTGAAATGCTTCTAGCTCCATAATATCTACGTACCTTGCAATGCTCGAAGTATAGGGTGGTAGTGATAAATTATTTTTTTTTTGTCAAGGATTTTGAAATTTCCTGAAGAGAAATGACTAAATCTCGTGGGTAAATAATAGAGCAATGTAAAACTTTGATTCGTGTGAACGTGATTGCGTTTAATATATCGCTGAGGTAAGACTCTAGGTATACATAACCTTCCGTAAAGCTTTCGCAAAGATTAAGTGTTTTAATTTGACATTCGTAAAATGCTACGGTGTCCGAAATATCATAGAGAGATTTTTAAATTTGAGTTAGATCTTGATTAAAAGTTTCTTCGTCGATTCGGAGAGTTTAAATTGTAGAATTAAAGATTTTGTTACTTTATTTATACATTCATTAAAGTATTCGCCGTCTGTAGAGTCTAGGTTTCCGGTAATTAATTTAAAAATAGTTCTTACACCGTTAATTAAACCGCGTTTAGTTCTAAAATTAAAATTTTCAGTGTTGATAGTAATTTCTGAAAATTTCTCTTCGACTGAGTCAGCAATTATAGTTAGAAGACTAAAATGAGTTTGGATACTTGTTTTTAAGGCTGTCGTACGAGGAAAAGAATCGTCTAACATTTTTTTGTGAGAGAGGAAAGTATTTTGTTATTATGTCGTATGGTTTCTCGCAGAGGTTTTAGTTTTTTTTTTTTATAAACTAGCAGCTTCCATTTGTTGTTGGATACTTTTAGACTACTTTCTTCATGGTATAAGATGCCTACTGTATTATTTACTGGAGTAATGAGGATTTGGGGTGCGACCGTAGAGATCAGTCCCAAGATCTTGAAAGAAATTTAATTTAATCGTAATAAGGTTTAAACTTGTCAAAATTAAATTTTGAAACTTGTTCGGTAGCTAAATTTTTGACAGTGGCTGAAGTTTCAAATACTTCAAGAATTTCATACGGACCGTTAAATTTATTCTGAGCTTTATCGCTAATTTGAGTTTCCTTAACATAAACTTTATCTCCTACATTATATTTAGTCATATTTCTAGATATTGCTTGATCAAATCTTACTTTGGATTTTTGTTTTTGTTGATCAGTGCGGGTACGCGCGACTCTGTAATAATGCTGCATGCGATTATTTAGGTCTCGGATATATTTGGTGATGAGTTGTTCTTCATTATACAGAATTTCTGGAGGCCTACTAGAAGTGTGCCCAAATATTAGTTCATAAGGGGAAAAACCATGCGTTTTATTCTTTGTGTTGTTGTAGCAGATTATTGCGTATGGAAGAGCATGAAAGGGGTGTTCTTTTGGATTTTCGGCTTTATGAGCTCGGATCATTTCTGTGAGCGTGGCATGGAATCTTTCTAGTGATCCATTAGATTGTGGGTGGCTAACGCTGGAGAAAGTTAACTTTATATCGTACAAAAGACAAAGATCTTTGACGAGGGAGTTATCAAATTCCCGGCCATGGTCACAATGTATTCTAAGAGGAGTTCCAAAATGTTGGAAGTAGAGAAGAAGGGTAGTAACGATTGTAGAAGCTTTTTTGTCTTTTATTGGATATGCCTGGGTGAATTTTGTGAGTTCGTCTCTTATGGTAAGGGCGTAATTACGAACTGGGAATTCGAAAATATCGATGTTAATGCGCTCAAAAGGAGTTTTAGGAGTTTCTGTGATAACTAATGGTGTGTTGAGGTTTTTACGATAGATCTTGACTTTTTGACATATTTCGCACTTTCTAATATAGTTTTCGACATCTTTGGTCAAGGTTGGCCAATTGTATTTTTGCTTTATGCGCTTAACTGTTTCGTTGATTCCGCGATGTAAATTATTTTTTCCTGAATGGTATTGGTCTAAAATGATAGGGATTTCGTCTTGATCGGGAGTTCGAACTATATCTTGGCAGATTCTTAGTTTTATATCCTTTTCGGAAAATATAAAGGAGAATACTTCTAATATTGGAAGTTGTAAATTATTTTCAATACAATACAGTTTTGAAAGATCAAAGTCATTTTTAGCTGTGAATAAAATATAGAATAAATGTTGAACTACAGTTTCATTATCATATGGAAGAGGGATTATATAATATTTCCTGCCTTTGACGGTTTTGCTAGAAAAAATGTTAATTTTGTTAAACGTAAAATTTATATCTTCTTCAAAAATATCGTCCATTATTTTGTTATGCAAATCATCAAGTTTTGATTGCCAAAAGAAAGTGACAATATCTTTGTGGTTTTTGTCGAGAAGTTGCGAATTAGAGGTTTCTATTTTGGAATAATCTATAAGGGATGTGGTTTTGTGAAGGTATGCGAAGTTGTTGTATTCTTCTGTAACTTCCGCTGTGTCGTCTTCGATATCTGAATTATTAGAATTGTCATCGTGAACGATTTCTTCTTTACTTGTGGATGGTCGGTTGTGAATGTCATCGTTATTAGATGCAAGGATAAAAATTTTCTTTTGGAGATCGACACAATCTTGAATATGGTTAATTTTAACACGGGATAAAGCGTCTGCGTTTTTATTTATTTTACCGGGCTTATACACAATGGTATAGTCGTATTCTTCAAGCTTAAGACGCCATCGAGCTAAACGACTACCAGGATCATTTATCGAAAATAGCCAAGTTAAAGGACGATGATCAGTAACGAGAGTAAATTTTCTTCCGAACAGATAAGGGCGGAAGTGTTTAACTGCCCATACTATGGCGAGAAGTTCCCGTTCTATAGTTGAATATTTCGTCTCTGCACTACATAGAGTTCTAGAGGCATATGCTATGGGAAGGTCTTTTCCAATTGGACCTTGTGAAAGAACTGCACCAATGGCAAATGCACTGGCATCGGTGGTTAGGACAAAAGTTTCCTCGAAATTTGGATAAATGAGTATTGGGTCACGTATTAGAGCGTTTTTAAGCTCATTAAATGAATTTTTGCATTCTGAATTGAATGCGAAGGGTGTGTCTTTTTGGAGAAGTCTAGTTAAAGGTTTTGAGATCTTAGCGAAATTGGGGATAAAACGTCGGTAGTAACCGGCTAAACCAAGGAAGGATTTAATGTCTTTTGGTGATTTTGGTTCTGAAATTTTTTGAATAGCGTCTATTTTCTCAGGGTTGGGTTTGACTCCATCTGGGGTCACGAGATGCCCTAAATAAGCTACTTCCTTTCGAAGAAATTCACACTTGTCAGGTTGGAGTTTGAGGTTTGCACCACGAAGGCGTTTGAAGACATCAGTTAACCTTTGTATATGTTCGTGTATGGTAGCGGAATAAACGATAATATCGTCCATGTAAACGAGACATCGTTCGTTTTGAAGACCTAAGAGAATGTTGTCCATGACACGTTGGAAAGTGGATGGAGAATTTTTTAGTCCGAAGGGTAAACGGAGAAATTCAAAATGACCATTTTCAACTGAAAATGCAGTTTTAGCAACGTCCTTGGGATCAATTTCAATTTGGTGAAACCCAGAGGCTAGGTCCAAAGTAGTGAAATATTGACATCTGCCTAACTGGTCTAAGAGATCGGAAATATTGGGAAGAGGGTATTTATCGTCGACAGAGACTTCATTTAGTTTGCGATAGTCGATGACTACGCGCCATTTTTGTTTCATAGAAGCGTCTAATTTTTTTGGGACAACCCAAACAGGGGAAGACCATGGAGAAGTGGAAGGTCGAATGATTCCTTGTTCGAGCATTTTGTTGATTTGTGACTTTACTTCTTGTTTGTGGACATGTGGGTACCTATATGATTTTGTAAAAATCGGTCTGGCGGTGTTCGTTTCAATAGTATGTTTAATTTCATTAGTAAAACTTAAATGATCTCCTTCTAAATAGAATATATCAGAAAAATCAAGACATAATTGTGTTATTAATTCTTTTTCTTCTTCGTTTAAATGATCGGTACGGAACTGGGATTGAATTATACCGCGCCTATCAACAGGTTGAGGATTTAAATTGAAAATATTATTTATTTCTTTTTCGTTAGGATTTGTATTAAACGGTTCGATAGATAAATTTGAAAAATCTATTGTTTTTGGGATTGCATTAGCGTTAATAACAGTAGTAAAAAATTCACCTTTGTTATTTACTTTAACTAAAGCATTAGGTAACCTAACTTTTTCGCATTCTTGAGAGTGGAGAATAGCGTCTGTGTTTGTTAAACTACATTTTAATTTGAAAATTCTTTCGGTCCTAGGTTCGATTGAAATTCGATTTTGAATATTTTGTTCAGGTTTTTTACAAATTTTGGGGAAGAACAGATTCGTGTCCTACTTTATGCAAAGGCATTGTTTTGAAATTCGTTATAAGTTTTTTGGACTTTAAATCGATTATACATTGGTAGCGATCAAGAAAATCTAAACCGAGAATTCCGTCAAATTCGATATCAAGATCGTAAAGATATACTTTATGTTTGTCGTTATCGGTGAATGGAATAAGTGTGGATTCTTTAATAAAAAGTGTTTGATTTGTTATACCTTGGATGGTAATATTTTCCTTAACTCGTGTTCTGTAATTTTCAGCGGTTTTATATTTAAAGATAGAAATACCTGCGCCTGTATCTATTAATATTTTGAATTTTTGCGTAGCGTCAAAAATATAGTATAAATTTTTAGAATTTACCGTAAGAAGAGGGTTTAACAGAAGTTCTGTTCTGGAAAGTTTAGATTGGGATTCATGTTGTCTAAATTCAGGGTTTGAATTTGGGAATTGATTTCGAAAATCGGGTCTGGAGACATTTCGTCTGGTGGGATATCGTAAGGGCTTTCTTGAAAATCCTGCTCTGGTTCGCAGTTTTCTGGATGGTTAGAATAATGATTTTGAAGTTCATTATCTTCTTGAAGAGTGTAATTTTCATGTGAAAATTCCTGGGAATTTCCGGAATAACCGTCGATGTAGATCGGGTTTGAGTTTACATGATGAGTTCGCTGCGGGTTTGGATTCATAAAATGTGGCTTAGGATAAGAGTTTGAAGATTTCATCGGTATTTGATTCGAGTTGTTGCTCATGTTGCTTTGTTGGAACCAATTAGAAGGTCGCTGTGGATATTGCGAAAAATTTGGTTTGACATGCTGATGCGTACTTCTACATTGATTTGAAGTATGGCCAATTTTATTACACAAAGTGCATTTGGGTTGCTGAAGAGGGGTTCGAATATTCGCAGAATGCGATTTAGGAGAATTTAATTTGACAGATTTTTGATTTTCAAAATATGAGAGTTGGAGTTCTCGACGAATCCTTGCTTGGGCTTCTAAAAGTGAAGTGGGATTACTAGCACGAATGAGTTGACCTAATCTAGGTTCTAAACCTGTAAGAAGTGTATTAAGGGTCATAGTCTCAATTAAAGATATCTGAGCATCCTTTTGCTCTTTGGATCCTAATGTGGTGGATTTTTGAACACATGAATGCATTTTCGCATTTAGGACTTGAAGACGATTGAAAAATGTTAATGCTGATTCATTGGGCAATTGTTTAAGACGTTGAAGGTCATGAATTAGGGAAGGTAAATCTCTAGAATCACCAAAGTGTAGAGTTAATAGTTTCTTTATTTCTAGATATGAATCAGGATTCCTAGAATTAATTAATTGAGCTGCTTTACCGCGGAGCTTATTTTTAATGTGAATAACTAAAAGAATTTTTTGTTGCGTTGTTGCCATATTATAAGCACAATCACACGCGTTTATAAAATTTCCTAAAAAGATTTGGTCACCCTCAAATTCAGGTACGATACAGAAAATTTCCGAAAGTTTATATGGTTCAACTTCCAGCATTGTACTAGGTTCGTCTGATTGAGTTGCCATTATTTTAGGTTTTAAGAAAAAGCAAATAAATTTATAAGAAGTTCAAACACAATTATTTTTTGTTTTAAATATTGCCAAGTTAAACTTGGAGACTAAAATTGAATCAAAATAATTATCGCGCAACGATTCTACGTTGGGAAATTCAATAAATAGGTAATTTTCAACCTTGGGTAATCGAACGTAGTAAATTCAACAATGTTGCAAATTAAAAATAAAATTATTCGTAACGATTCTTAACACTTACAGTAATATTTTCATTGCTGCCTTTCGAGACGGTTGATGGGTTTATCCTTGTTCCGGTACGATGGGCTGTCTTCGTTGTTCCCTAGATTTAGGGGTCGGAATCTGCCGCCACTAGTTAGAATACTCGTGTTCTAGCAACGTGAACAGATCCTACTCCGAATTCTTGCCTCTCGAAACGGTGATGGAAGGTTCCTTGTTCCGGCACGACTGGGCTGCGATGGTTCTTCTTTCCGTCTAAGGGATTGGAATCCGCCGTCACTAGTTAGAATACTCGTGTTCTAGCAACGTGAACGGATCCTACTGACTGCGCCAATTTTTATATTTCACTTTTCAAAAATAACTTTTTAAAAAAATATATTTATTAATTTTAAATTAAAATAAAAATCAAAATGAAATTGGACGTAATAACCTCGTGACGAGAGAATGTTATTAGACCGTTAAAATCAAACTAAAAATGGACATAATAACCTCGTGATGAGAGAATGTTATCAGACCGTTAAAATACAAGTAAAAATGGACATAATAACCTCGTGATGAGAGAATGTTATCAGACCGTTAAAATCAAACTAAAAATGGACATAATAACCTCGTGATGAGAGAATGTTATCAGACCGTTAAAATCAAACTAAAAATGGACATAATAACCTCGTGATGAGAGAATGTTATCAGACAATGTTTTACAATAGAAATTCGTATTTATAATAAATTTATGCTGACGTTGACGGGGTCGACGGCTGCGGATGTTGCGACATATCGTTGACACGACGTTTTCGCAATCGTTGCACTCTTGCAGGTCGGTGGCATTTAACCCATGTGGACAATAGGATTTCCGGATATAACATATATATATATATATATATTCTCACGTATTGATTCACGGATGGAAAAATGTGATGACACTATATTCCGGGATATCATCCGTTCGCTCGTTGAACTCCGACTGGAATCCTGCATCCGACTGGAATCCTGCAAATCTTGAGTGTTCGAAGTGTTTTCGGAGCGCGAGCATTGAAGATGCCAAGTGAGATTTTGGCGAAACGTCTGCAGGATTCCAGTCGGATGCAAGATTTGCAGGATTCCAGTCGGAGTTCAACGAGCGAACGGATGATATCCCGGAATATAGTGTCATCATATATATATATATATATATATATATATATATATATATATATATATATATATATATATATATATATATATATATATATATATATATATATATATATATATATATATATATATATATATATATATATATATATATATATATATATATATATATATATATATATATATATATATATATATATATATATATATATATATATATATATATATATATATATATATATATATATATATAATAATAGTGTTTTGGTATTCAAAAACCTTCTCCCTTCAAAGCTTCAAAAATATTTTCTGCGTTAACGAAGTATCAAATCCTAGCGTTTTTTAATTCACAAGTGACTAGAGGCGACGAACCCACCCGCGTATCAGTTATCTATTTGCATTCGAGTATGGGTACTTTCTCCAATATTATCTATCATATGATATATCCCTGTCCATTTATTTGTTTACTTTCATTATTTTTTTGCATACTTTCTTTCACTTTTAGTCTCGCTTGGCAACGCATTCAATGTCGACATTTTGTAGTCAAGCAGCTTGGACTGGCGCTCGTTGAAATACTGATTACAATATTAATATTTTAAATTTTAGGGGAAAACCAAAGCTTTGCGTATTTTGAGTTATCGATTGAATACGGGAATTAATTTTTACAATCTTTTGTGAGTGGAGAACTAAATAAGACAAAACGAAATATACACTGATATTTTCAATAAATACCGATTTCATCAAATTGTTTATTTAAATTAAAAATATATGTTGGGGTTTCCACGACATGTACAAAGTCACTATGCAACTTTGTATTTTAAAGGCTTTTTGTCCTAGAGGGTCGTCGAACTTTAAAATTACCGAAAACTTTGGTAAATATTAAATTTTGTACAAATAATAGCGATTTCCAATTATATTTTTTTGAATATCTCGCGCACCCTATCGAACGATGCCTGAAACTCTCTCTCGGCACAATTGACGATACTGTTTAAACGAAATTGTCTCATGTTTTATAGTTTTCCATTTACGGCTAATAATTTACCCGGGAAAATGCAATTTTCAGGTTCTTTTAGATTTTTTTGCTCTTAATCAACACACTGTTTATAATCCAAGAAATGCCCGGAGGAAAAGTTATAGCCCTAGGTCTCGCACGTTTCCCGGTATATGAAATTTTTCAATAGGGTAAGTGGTTTTCGAGAAGGTACCTATTTTTTGAAATCATGCAGTAAATGACGTCATCGCGTCTAGATTGAGTGCGAGATATAGCGACTGTCACATGGACTTTTTCAAATACCTCGAGAAGCATGTAAAAATTGTAGGTCTCGATTCGGCCTATAATATTGTTTGAACCAATTGGCCATATTTGTTACGAATTTTGATTTATGGCCAATAATTTGGTCTGGAAAAGAACAATTCTCTGGGCTTTTTAGAGTTTCGTCCGTAATGGAAAAACTTGTTTATAATCGAAAAAATGTTTGAAATAATAGTTATAGTACCGGATCTTTCGCGTCTCTTGGTTAAATAATTTTGCTGATCAGATTAATAGTTTTCGAGAAAATAATGTTTGTCTGGAGACCATAATAACGCCCATAAAAAATCCAAATTATAAAAAAACTTTAGTTTTTTTATAATTTTGGAGTTTTACTTCTCTCCTAATATTGAAGTCGTTAGCTACAAATTTGAGACACCTATCACATTTTTTATATGGCACAGAATATCCCGAACACCCTGTAACATATGTGAAAACTTTAAACACAAAAGTTTTAGCTGTCCATACAGGCGATATAGCCCTGTTAATGAAACCGACAACTGAATCACAGCCTTCTAGTTTGTAGTCAATTATCATTATAAGCAAAGTTCACTTTTCAGTTTTCTACAGGTTACCGACGCGCCCTGTAAAAAATTGTCAAGAATAAAGGTTTTGGATTTGAATCTCGCGCGTCTTTTGGTTCCAGAATTTTTTCGATCGTATTTACCGTTTTTGAGATATGAACTTTTTTTCGATACCCTGCAAATGCGGTTTTTAAATGTTTAAAAATACTTCCCGATCCCCCAGCTCACCCAATTTCAATAGGTTCCCTTAGGGAGTCAAGTTTTATATTTGTATCAAACTTGAAGTCAATGGCTGCAAATTTCGGACACTTATCGTATTTCATAGCGCTGTACGACAAACAGAGGAAAATCGCCCAAACAAGATGGACGCCACTGTCCGATCGCGGCCACTTCTTATGGGTTAATGCATCGCGTGGGCCGTTTAAAAGGAGAAAACTCTCAGCGCATTGGCTTAAGCCGTTCGGAAGTTATTCACGATTTTATGAAGCATTGGCAGAGAACTGAATTTTTTTTTTCGACGCTGATAATTTCTTTACCAATTTCATCGATTTTTCAGAAGCAAATAAAATTGCCTATTCAAAAATCTTTGCTACGTCTATCTAAAAATACGTCTAGTTAGTCCAGTGAATCTTTTTTTTTTTCAAAATAGCAGGAAAGTTATGTAAAGCATCACTCATGGGCAACCCTTTACCTGTTGATATTCAATTTACCGGTAAAATCACACCTGTTAGGAAGTGATCGGAAAATTGGGAGTCTAATAGAGCGACGAGCTTGGCTTATGTACGTACACGTGTCTACAAAGACTTTACCGTCCCACCCCGCAGGAGGGTTTTCACGCGTGCCGGTAATTCTTGGTCGCGTTCACACCGGAAGTAATTAGATGTACAATTACACGCGACTCGTACGCTGAAGGTGAGTTATAAATAACCACAGATAAAATATGCACAAACGCGTATATAGTCCGTGTGTGGATGCAGAGGAGTATAAAAATTGTTGGTGGCTTTTAATTATGCCACGAGTGAACGTTTGCTTTTGCTTACCTTGCTAGCAGATGGCGGTTCCTTATATACGTAAAAAAAAGGATAATAGTAGATTTTTTTTTGCGTCATTAAATAAGGGTTTAATAGCTCAGTGAAAACTGCATCTCAATATTTTTATCTTAACCTAAAAAGCTACTAAAATAACTTAGCACTATAAAAAATATTGGGAACCAATTCCATCTGACGGTTTGTTATTAGTGTCAAATTATCCTAAATTTATAAAATTTATTAACTTTTTGATAAAACAAAAATACTTAGTAACTGACATAACCACCTTCTAATATCCTTGTCTCATTTGAATGAATTTATTAATATCACTTTTTTTTTTAAATTAAAAATTAGCTAATAAATTGTTGAAGATTTACCAATTTTAATAATTATTTAAGTAATTAGTAGTTTAAATAGACTTTTTTATGGCAATATAATCCAAAATTAAAGGCATGAAGAATGCGTGGTGTATTATCAGATGAAAACAAAATTTATTGTCATAGCAATATTGATAATCATAAATTAATTATTTCTGTTAAAATAGTATATTCTGCAACAAGTGCGGTAAACGGAATTTGACACACGAGTTTATTTGGCACGAGCGGAGCGAGTGTTTAATAAACGAGTGACATAAAAAGTTTTTCTACTCCCGTCTGAAAAATTCCTAATTACACACCGATCTAGCATGCGGGAAGCGTCACTTTACGACGTCAGTTTCCCACGAATCCATGTCACTTCGGACATTTTGGGGATTTAACCGCACGGGTTTTGGGAGCAATCGAATGTTTTCGGAGATATTTACCAGACTTTGAATTTTGACGTTGGCCAATTCTGACGGTCATATCAGTGAATGTATTCGTGTTGTTTTGTGAACTAACGGTCGTAGAAAAAGTGTAGTATGCAACACGTTCGGTAAACTTTTTAAGTCACTCGTTTATTAAACACTCGCTCCGCTCGTGTCAAATAAACTCGTGAGTCAACTGCCGTTTACCGCATTTCTTGCATAATATACTATTGTAGACTTGTAGACGGGAGTAGACAAAATAGGTTTTATTTATTTCTTAAACGGTTTTTCGCTTTTTACTACTTAAATATGTAAGTCAATAGTTCATAAAAGTAGTTAGTGCCTAATACGGGATGAATTGGTGTCCTTCGAGGAATTAAAAAAAAAACATGAGTTTCTCTTGCCAATTTCGGAATAATCAGACGTTACTAACAACTCGTAAAGTGGAAATGGTTCCCAAAATCCAACTTTTTTTAGTGTTAAATTCTTTTATTTATATTTTAGGTTAGGATGCAGATATTGAAATGCGGTTTTCACTGTTTTGTTGGGTCCTTGTTTGACTATTTATTGACGTAAAAAAGTTATAGCGTTTCATCTTTTTTCAGATAATTACCATTATTGTAAATGAAATGTTTGAATCAGATTTTTTTCGGAAAATTGTTTTTTGCGATTCTTTCAGAAAACGTTACCTGGTGGCAAAGTAAAGCCTATGAAAAACCGAGTCTAAGTTTGTTCAAATGCGTTTAAACTTTTTGGAGTTATTGACATTTATTTCCGACTATGTATGAAGACTCTCCACTACTTTATCTGCAGAGATAGAGCAACGAACATTAAAAAAAAAGGATTTTAATTGGTCTTAGCTTTTAGAAAATTTTGTAGAAACTGGGTGGTCATTTCAGAAAATAATTTCCCAGCATTTTCTTTTATCCGATTTCTGTATTGATTTTTTTTTCAAATTGCTAGGTTTCCTGTTATGGTACTTAGTTGCCGTGATTGGGACATCCGATTTCGGCCGTTCCGTTGGTTAGAAAGAGCGAGAAAGGCAGCGACGCGGCCGTAGTTTAGAGTGTCCCTTTCTGTTCTGATTCGACTTGGAGTTGATTGAGTAGCGTATTAAAGAGCCGTGGTCGTTACAAATTACGTTGTATCATAAATAATACAAGGTCCCAGTTGCGAATTGGGACGCTTATTTGTCCGACGAGTTCGCCATCTGAATAATTCAATCGGCGTAATTGGGTTCCTGTCATCGACGACGCGTCAGGGAAAAATGGCTTATCCGCAATCGGTGATCTATGACGTTTTGTCGCGTTGTTTTGCCCTTTGACAGAGCTTGATTACCCATGTTTTCCAACGTTTTTTGCCAAAGGCTTTACTTAATCACCGAACGGCAACTACGGCGATGCCAGATTTAAGTCGCCATTTAATTTTAATTATTTTGTTCGGCGTTGCCAAATGTTTATTTATGGTGTTAAGCTATTAGACCACAAGGGCTTTAATATATTTTCGCAGGAAAAATGTTTGATATAAGCAAATTTGTTTTCATTCATTTTTTTTTTTTGAAGCAAATAAGCAAATTTATTTGTTTATTTTCAACAGGCTTACACGCAATTACAGAAAATATAAAAAAAGAGAAAAATAATAAAAACAGTACCAAATACAAGAAAGCTTATTACTCGCACACCTACTCTAAGCTTTACGCATTAACTAAAACAGAGGCAACAATCTCACGAAGTGTATCCGCATCAATATCACATATGTCTGAATCAGTATTGAAGTTATTACACATAAACAAAACTGACGACTGATATAAAACATTTGTCCTGGGGATGAAATGTAGGCCTAAATCTGACTTCAATTTTGGGGACGTAAAATTTGTCTTTGCTTAAATACCACTCAGAGTTCACCATACAAAAGGCTATACCGATACCCCGATTGAAAATAGTACCTGATGCTGTGAACATATATATTATCTTCCTTAAAAACTGAGTATTTAGATCAACGTCAAGCTATTGATATATGGGACGCCACTCGAATGACCCATATTCTAATTTAGATCTCAAGTAAGACCAACGCTCTGGACGCCGATAATACTAATTGTTCAATATGAGGTAAAAAAATAAGTCTTTAATCGAAGACAATCCTCAGTTAATCGATTCAATGAAGTTCCATTTATTACGTAAGTAAGCAGTAATATGCATTTGTTTTTTGTTTTTGACTTGTTAACTAATTGTTTGACTATTTAACAGGACTAAAACATTTTATTCAATAAAAGTAACCTATGGATGTAGCCAGACAAATGATAACTTTGGTTTCGTTGAGGTTATTTTTGAATCATTATTTGGTCGATGTTGCCATAATACAATTTGGGTAAAAGTCGAGCTAAATGTGGCGTTGTCAAGCCGGAAAATGATTGATTCGCATTCAGCCGTATTTATTTTATTAAGTTAAACCACAACGGTCTTGCTTATTTTTTGACCTTGATGAAGCTTGATGCCTTTCAGAAATGGTGCGTGCGCTGACAATAAACTAAGTTTAAATGTTTTCAAATGTAAAGTTTTGTGTCACTTATATACAAAATTGGATTTCTACAAGTTAAATGAGCCCTAGATGTAGCACTCCCTGTGATTGTATCGTGTTTTTGACATTATTCTTGTATTGTTGCTTTTAGCTCTGTTGGGCAATAAATTTATTCTTACTATTGTTACTGTTGTTGTTGTTTTATGTATGAAGGTGTATTATATTAACTAAATTTCCACAACCCACTATAATACTTTTTAAAATCTTCTCAATTCCTCCGTCGTTGGTTATATAGAAAATATTTTAGTAATTATAATTTACAATAATTTACTTTAATACAAATTTTTGAAAAACTGCTTCGTGGTTTTGAGAGACTTATCTCGGTGGTTTTTCGCATGTCTTTTAATTGGTTCACTCATTCTCACACGAAATATTTTCAAATATACTATAATATTCTGCTACGTTTGCCTTTTTTGTTTAAAATAGTAATAGTTTTTTCAATGAGTATCCAAAAATAAAGGGAGCCAAGGGATTAAAAGTCGCGGTTATTATACATAGTAATGTCCACTATGTTTCATGATTGTTAAGGTAATGAAATTGTGTTTTCACTGTTTTGTTGGGCCCTTCGTTTTTTTTTCTCCATAAAATAATTACCATCTGCTGTAATGTCAACTTTAAATAGTGAAGACTTTATCTTAAATGTTCGAAAATTTTTCTGAATCCTTATAATTAAATAAGTACTTTTTTTGACAATTATTTGGTGTTGTTCCATTCGATATGGGGACTCATCTACTGTCATACTTTTATTTTCGTATGATTTAGTGAACGTTTCCAAATATAATGGAACAAAATGATATCCCCATCAATGACTAAACAAATAGTAAAATGAAAATAATAAAAAAAATAATTTATCGATTTTTTTTACATTTTTCTAAACCAGCGAGCTTATAATTTACAAAATATAGTTAAACGTCTCTCTGTGCAAATATATATTTTTTTCAGCTGCGGAATTTTTTGATTTATTTATTTTCGGATATACGTTTTGTGCGTGATTTCGTGCTACAAATTAAAACCGGAATGAATTCGTTTGCCGTAGATTAAATATAAAAGTATCCGATACTTTGTGGATTTGAATTTGAAATTAATATTTGCGTATTCTTTATTTAGCAATTTTTGCCCAGGGGGATCAACATTTGAGTGGGTTTCGTATAATGGCACCATAAATGGAATTAACCGTTTTATTGAAATAATTTATTTATACTCCGTTCAGCAAAATAAATTTTAAAATTCAATCTGCGAGAAATTAATCTACTTTGGATCTTTACATGTGCTTTGTGTTGTTTGTTATGATAATGTAGGTGGGGGTGATTTTATTTTATCACTGATTTTTCCAAGAAAAATCGGGTACAAAAAGCAATTCTTTTTACCTTTTTATTGGTTCGTGTTAAAATCAAGTAGAGTTCTCCGAACGATATACCGTTTTTACGACAAAATACGGTATTTAAATAAATTAGTAAATTTTTATGGTCTAACCGCAGGCCTACGTCGCTTGGGTTTCTCTTCGTAACCCTCAATAGATTCGCAATTCCACAAGGACATTCCAGAACAAATGCTGATGAATTTTTGTGCAGTTTCATCGGCGAGACGGTGAGAAAAATCCATTCCAAAATCCAACAGGCGAGCCTTAAAGTCATTCCGAAGTCAAAACCATAAAAGGTTGTAAAACGGTATATCGTTTGGTGAACTCTACGAAAATCACTCTTTCCAGGCGAAAAGCTAAGAGGATTTCGCTTTTTTTTTTACTTCTTCAAGAATCATTATGCACTGTGATCATTTAGAAAAGTTATTCGATTCATATATATAAATTATTCATATCAGAGACATTAATGAGAACAATTGCCAACGGTTTTGAAAAAAAAAACGAAAGTTAGAGGGTGGCGGGCACGGGGGCTTGTTAAAATTTTATATAATCTGCAAGTCCTTTGACTATAAATAATATTGCACGTGCTTTTAGAGTTTACATTACGAAAATTTGTATATATGTATATGCGTTTAATCATCATACGTGAACCAGGCAGAAATTAAATTATTAAATCCTCTCGCGCGAGAATAAAATTATGAAAGTTCGCAACGCGCTACGCGAAACGTTAACGTATACGTACAAACGTAAACATATACCGTATTTGCATTTAATATTGGGACCCCTTCAGTTTCGACGTCAATTTATTTATCATCAATCTTTTTCCTTACATCATATTTTAATTTAAAGACGCTTTATGGTCAAACGGTATGCTGGTAAAGTAAATTTTATATCTTTACTAAAAGGTCAAAAGGTCAATACTTTGAAAGACCCTGAACCGCCTTAAACCATATTTAATTTAAAAAATAATTATAGCCCAACTTATAAAAATGATATCTGGTATTTTGAACAACTCAGTTGAACCTCATTGGACTTTTGATTATTTTTTTTTTTCAAATTGTTTCTGACTCCTCTATGAACAACAACATTGAACTTGTTCAGCTTAAATTGTTCTTCAATGGATTTTGTAAAATTGTTTTTAAGAAATTTTGCACTTTTGTCCGGTTTTGTAATTTTTACAGTGCTAACTTTACCAATGTCTTTGTCTGAAGGAGATGTTTACTTTGAGTTTACTTTGTTCTTATTAATTTACTTGATCATTATACTTAATTTGATCTCTAAATGAATGTTATTTGTCTCTATTTAGTATTTTACTTATTTTTTGTCAGTTTTAGATTATTTTGTACTAACCTGTTATCTTTCCGTAAAAATGTATAACTTTATCTATTTATTTTTGCATATAAATGTATTAGTATTATTTTTTATTAAGTCTCTGGCATTTTTTTTCTCTATCCGTTTATTTCAGAATCCCATACCTATTGTTCGCAGCTCCACGATACTACTGCAGATGGCAAAACAAGGCAAGATGTCGGAAGGAAACGTGATGAGTAGTATTGTTCTCAAACCATATACCGTGTCATTGACATTTCCTAATAAGGTGGTGAATACAAATTAGCTTACAGGGTGGTCAGTCGAAACCAGGTTCTATTCTAGTGATTTTTGTTGAAAACATTTCCACCAATCTTTTAAGGGAAAGTTATTTCAACAAACAACATTTTACAGATTTGGTATTTTTCCATGGTCTTTTCTTTTACTCGTCATCATATGCGTTTCTTTTATTTTTTGAATCTAGAATACTTTTGATGATTTTTAATTCGAAGAAGGGCTGCATGGCCTTTTTCAACGGAGCATATAAAATATGCATTACATTTACGTAATTCGTACAAAGTTATTGTTCTAATAAACAAATATGTCTTATATAATATTAAGGCCTACACTATAATTTAAATTAATGCCGAAACTATAATTTAAATTAGCTAAGATTATTAAGAAAGTAATTGAGTTTGAATGGAAAATAATATTTTTTGTACAAAAAACAAGCTTAAGGGAACTTCTGTCTAAGCATGAAAATAAAACGTTTTAAATTCTATTTAGCTGACATTTGCATTGAACATCAACACATTATCATCGTAATTACAGTGTACGAGAAGCGGAGACTCATGTAGCTTTTTTTTATGACTGGTTAAATATATTTTTGTTTTTTCTATAAATTTCTGACATTAATAAATGATTTTTGAACTATTTTTCTAATAAATAAGTTTTGCATAAAAAATTATGCCGACGTTTATTATAAAATTTTGAAATTGTTGTATTATTACATTTAGTTATGAAATGTTATTATAAAATCCTGAAAAAAGACGAGTAAATGTTACCATAACTAAATTTTCTATTTCGATTTCATCTCACAACGTTTTATTAAACGAAATGTAATATGTAATATAGTTGCATTTGTTGCGCGCTCTAGCGGCATCATTAAGAAATATCACAAGTTTGTTAAAATCATTTGGTCGTACATACAGGAGTTACAGCAGATTTAAAAAATAACTCTCCATGAAAAAAAACCTTAAATCAAAAACACTCCAATGAACTAGCTTTTAAATATCATGTTTTTTTTGCTATCTTACTAATTTAATTTCTGAGAAAAATCATTTTAAAACATTGAGATGGCGGTCCCGCCCCTGGCAACCATCTTCATAATATAATATAATAATCTAAAAATATGTTCTACGGTGGAGACCGCTTTTTGGCGATGACGACTAGTTGTCGCTCATTTTTGATGTTTTTACGACGTCTGTTAATAAAGCCAGCAAGGTTTTGCTAAGCTTGTGAAAAATATATAACAGATAATTGGGTCAAATACAAAGCATCTTTGATTTTATATGTTTTTACAATTTACGTTTATTATAAAAAGTTACCTGTCCCCTGCTAAATCCAATTTCTTATAATTTTCGTATGGGTCCATTAAAAGAAAAAACATAGATTTAGTTTATATATCAAAATTTGTGGCTTTCCAAAAAAATCCTATTCATATGTGTTTTCGATAAGTTGACCTATAAAATGAAATCGCTTTTCACGAAAAATTATCCTTTGGTCACAAAAGCTGCAATATTCTTGCTTTGTTGATAAGTGGGTAAAAAAAACGAATATTTTTTTTGGATCTGACATACGCTAGAAAGGACTTACTACGTATAAGCTCTTAATATTAATGGGAAGATTATTCTCATTCCAGTTTTGCATCATTGATTTAGTCGCATATATAAATAATAATATCTTATCACTGTTAGGTCAGCAAGTCAATTTTATTAATAATTTTTATAGGAAATTGAATACTCTACAAAAATGGTTTCTTATGCTTCCTCGATAGATCGAATCGTTTCTAAGATATTCGGGGTCAAATATTGAAGAAATTAAAGAAAAATAAATTTTTGGTTGGAATTTTGTTATTGTCTAAAAAATAATTATCTTGAAATGTTTTCAATTATTTTGATAGCAAATTTAATTTATCGATTACTCGAACCATTGTGAAGATATTTGCATTGGAATCTCAATGGGTACTTGGATTCTTAGTTTTTTAAATAAATGTTTTCAATTTATTCATTGAATTAGTAAATTTTAAGATTATTGCAGAAAAAAAACTCTTTATTCAAGACATATCAATAAATGCCTTAATAGAAAAAGAATTTTGTTCCACCATTTTAAATTTTATACCTTAATGCAGTATTAATACAAATATATCGACTTTTATTACAGCCAGGAAATAGTCCTCGATGTCCTTTGACGACTTGCAGCAAGTATTGACACTGTTCTTCGTTTTTCGTCAAATACTGATTATATTCAGAGACCAACGTTACTCCACATTCTGCTACGTCATTTACAACTCTCATTTGTTTGAAATACTATTCATTTTCCTTATAACTTTCATCTTGAAGCTCACAATGCAATTTCAACATCGAGGAAATCATATGATAGGTCAAAGATTTTGAACAAATTCAATGATTTTTGAGAAACGAAATCTCTCAAATCCTTTTGAATAATCGAATTGATGTTCTTTCGATCGACGTTAAATTTTTTAACCCAACAATCTCGATTTTGTACAGCTTCGACTACCTTCTCTTTCAAATCGAGTGGAGCAGTATCATCAAACAGTGATGATAATCATAAGATATGATTATTTAAATATGAGACTAAATCGAAAATGCAAAGCTATAATGAGGATAATCTTCCCATTAATATTGAGAGCTCATGGCAAGTACTTTCTAGAGCTCTAGCAACCAGTTTTTGTATGTGAGATCCACAAAAAACAAATCATCTTTTTTTTTACCCACCCTAATGTTGGTCAGTGTCAGAATTGTAATTATTTTATGGTTTATGTTGCGAGAATATTGCAAATCTCTTTGCGCTTGCCCAATAAAAAGTACAGCGCAACCAAGATTATGTCGTTATTTTATAAAACATCGCGCGCGCCCTTATCGAACTTAATATTTGCCGGTATCCGAAGAATGGGGCAAGAAAAACATCCAAATTTAATATCCCGTCGATATTGCCCGCGCTCTGTTGGTTCAATACGTGCGTATTTAATATTTACTGCCTATCGAATACCGTCCATAAAAAAATCAAAATTATCCCGTTCGTTTTGAAACGCGCCCCCGAAACATGCAATTTCGTTTTTTTATATCAAAAATTTGAATACGTTTCGCCGTTTTAATATCTGTTTACGTTATCTGGCCCGAATTAATTTTAATTTACGTACCCCCTTTAAATTCGTTATCTTGTTGTCGACTAGAATTACCCCGTTTTTCGAGCCAGTTGCTTTTTTTTTAATTCTCGAATTTATTACTTTAAAACGAACGCGAGCGTTTTCTGGAAATCAAATATTTAATTATCGGATCTCGTTCCGGTGACCCCCCCCCATTTTCCCATTTTTATCCCCGGCGGAATTATAAAATCCCCAACAACGTAATTCAAATTTATGGACCCATTAGAGAGAGTTTGTTTGTATCATAATATATATAGGGACGCGAAATTGCAGGACGCACTGCCATTTTGTAAGGCATTATTTCCCTACATTATATGAAATGCACTGTCGTGTTATGTTAATTTTTTTTCTACTCTATTTTATGTAAATTATAAGTAAGATAAACCAAATTAACAATGGCAATATTTGAAATTCACCACTGCCCAAGCAGCAGCACTGCACACTCGACCTTGTTGGGAATTAGTTATGGAATACTCCACTAAAGTACGACGAAAGTAGGAAGGTAGAGTTCGCCCGATGATATACCGGTTTTGCGACATAATCCGGTATTTAATTTTGGTAAATATTTATGATCGCCTAACCGCGGGCCCACCTCGTCAATAAATTCCACAATGACTTTCCAGAACCGTACTTCGTGCATACAAATGTCTAAAGCTGACGGAATGTGACGGATATTCATCATCAACGATTATTACGTCATCGACCACAATCTCAACTTGAATAATGTCGGTATTTCGCAAGAAATAAATTGTAATAAAATGTATATGGTACCGCAATAAAAGTGGCATATCGAGTCTTGAAAAACAATTGAATAACAGTAAGTTGGTAATTACTGATTACAAGAGTGAATAGAAATGACTCCAAAGCTTCTACGGCTAATTATCTACATAAGATTTTGTATTGCTTTTTTAGCATAATATTTTAGAGTCATTATATGTTAAACTTTTTAATTTAAATCTAATGGGCAAATTCGACTTGACATCGAGATTGTTTTAGAAAGATTTATAAAATGCACACTAATATGAGTTAATATAACAGTTTAATGAAAGAGCTTTTCCCTACTGTTAAAATACAACGGCTAACATCTTAAATACGACCGTGGCACACGTGCTGAAAAGAATGCTCCCTTCCGCTTTACAACAGGCAGGTCTTAAAGTCATTCCGAAGTCAAAACCATAAAAGGTTGTAAAAACGGTATATCTTTGGGTGAACTCTACGCGTTCAAACGAAATATTGTTGTCAACCGCTCTATTGTATCCCGAGGATAGTTTGTTCATCAAAATAATAAATAAACCAATTTACAACAGTTTTTACAGATTTGTCCTGAATCTGTTGTAGTTGTTTTTTTTTAACCAAATTTCATTGGAAAAAGTTTCTACAAAGTTGACTTTTCTCAAAACAATCGAACAATGATTTTTCGTTTCACATTTTTTCAACCTATTTCGCTTAGAAAGTTTAGACAAGATACTTTAATAAAGCGTATTTATTTAAGATTATCCTAAAACCTTCAGAATTTAAAGAGACAACTAACTTCTAAAATTCAATAAACTTAACATATAGTTATATTATTAAATTAATAAAAATGACTTCAACGCTTAAATTATATAACAATAATATGCTATTGTCATAGTAAAAAATCACTTAAGTTTTAAAGGCTGATAGATAATAAATGTCTAAGGCGTTAAACTTAATAATTGCACAAAAATTAAACAGTAAAAAGGGGTTATTTGACGTAAATCGAGAACAAAATACAAAACAAAAAGTGAATGCCCGGCAGCTGACAGGCTTCAGCCGGCGCTGTGCGTGGACGGTGGCACCCTCTCGCCGATCGTCGCTGGTCACTTGCCGAACTACGGCCCAGACTCGCGCTCCCCATTATGCAAACAGCTAGGAGCGCGAGTGTTCACTGGATGACTGGTGATGTTAACAAAGGCGCATGTCAAACGTCTCAAATCTATCTGTTTTATGTGCGATCATATTAAAATTCAGTGATATGATTAAAATCAGAAAACAGGGACTTCAAAAATGTGGTGTTATATAAGTACTAATATCATACAATAATGAACTGTTTTCCTTGCCACATCCCCTTTTTTCTGTTGACACTTTCTACCGATACATCTGTCCATGATTTTGAACCACTTTCATATGAAAAGATCTTCGTTTCGTCCAAAAATAAGCAAAATGCCTCCTTTTTTTTGTAATACGTTAAGTCCAAATTCAAAAATTGTAATCTTCTTATAGAGCCTTATACAAGAAGTAATATACTTCGAAATGTCGGCAAAGTTAAATTTTCGTTTATTGCCTGCCAAAATCCTGCATCCCATAAAAACAACTTTCAATACATGAATATAATATAAATTAATCTCCTAAATATATAATCTCTCATTATTAAAGGTTTTCCCTTGGTTAATGTTGAGTAGCTGAGATCGAGTTAGACTTGCCTTTTCAAGAGGTTTGTATATTAGTTTGTATAATTATTAAGCCATTTATGTTAAGGCAATGGACCAGCAAAATGTCAGCGGAGTTGTTCAAAATGACAGCGAATAAAAGGAAGAATTGTGTCAAAAATTTTATGCATAATTATACAATTTTATCAATAATCATTGTTGCTATAATAATAATAATAATAATAATAATAATAATAATAATAATAATAATAATAATAATAATAATAATAATAATAACGATTTATCAAAGATGTTAGGCTTTCACGGCCAGAAACTACACTGCTAAGTATTTCCAGGCTTTTGAGCCGTGGTCCCGAGATTGCACTCGACGTTTCGTCTACAACTGCGGCAAACATTTTCAACAGCGGCGATGCGGTAACGTTCAAAGTGATCTTCCGTACTGCTCTCCTAATTTCTTTTACGCATCATGAAATTTTGGGCTCGGAACACGGAATTCAATTGGCAAATAAGTACAGCACATTTTGAATACAATGTCCATTTAATTGACAAACGATATTATTAAAGTAACAACATTTATAAAAAAATTTCTAAGTCTAAGTTTTGCACCTACAATTTTTAAAAATATCCGGAAATTTATCTCATTTTGTTGATAAAATACAAGTAACTTTGTAGTTTTCTTTTCTTTTCATCGTTTCCATTGGAGTTTCTCGGCGAATCGAGCAACAGAAATCAGCAAGCATTGGCGCTGACCATTTCCCATTTTAGCATCTTTCAATTTGCACAATATTTTGATGAAACCTGTTTTAATCTTAATCCGAGTAATTGTGCTTTAGATTTTGATAGCCCCACGTCTCTAACAAGAACATTTAACTTAGGTTGTAAATGTAGTTGTAAATGAGGTTCTTTTGATCAACTTGAAAATCCCGATAAAGTGTATTAAGGCGAAGGTGTACAGGTAGAATTAAGACTAGATTGAGGCTGTAGATCGGAATTATTTTTTTCGATCTTGTCGCTATCTTTTGGAGGAAAAGTGCCTTCACCACGAGGAATTGGTCTCTTTGCAGATGCAATGTTCGCATATATAATTGTGTTGATGTTATGTTATGTTATGTTTTCATGATTCTGTTGGCTCACTCCAAAGCATTGGCATTGTCAACGGACTACATTTAAGCCAAGCTCTCAAGGTTCTTGGGCAACTGTTACAGTATATTTTTGGCAGGCAACTTTTATCCTTCTCATTTACAGAAAATTATAAATAAAGCTGTGTTTTAACAAGGTCGGTTTCGCTGCATTTTTAGGGTAAACTCATCACAAATGTAGCAAAACGGTCTGTAAAATTCTTACAAGTTTGCGGCGTACTAGAACCAAAAATTAAATAAAATTTATTTTAGAAAAATTTTCTAATTGCTCTTTTATATTTACTTTTTTCTGTTCATGAAAAAATGCATGAACTACACATGAAACATATGAACTTTATGCAAAACTCCCCAAAATATTTTATACAGAACGTAAACGATTTAAAGACATGTTTTCAACTGTTAGTTACTGTAGTAACACCTTTGCATAAATAATTAGTAACGTTAGATATATAGGTTTGGTTTGATTAGTATTTTTTTTTTTGGGAAAATTGCGGGTCAAGTTAAATTCTGGTGTCAGAAAGTTTGGCATATGTTTTATTTAATACATGATCCTTCGAGTTATTTTTTATTTTGCCATAAATTATGTACAGATTTCGCTGAAAAACAGGCTTTCAGGGCGGGGGATAGGTTTGCGCCAGTTTGAATTTATTTTGTTTACTTGCATTTTTATCTAACTCGGTCGAAAATGAGCTTCGGTCGGTAAACCTAGTCAGTCCGCTATATACGAGTTCAAAGTTAACAGGTTTTGGGGAAAAACGGACTTCGGTGAGTTTCTTTCCCTTGGCTCCTCCCTCCATCTATTTTCCTTTCTTCACCGAGAGTTCAGCATATACGAGCGCGGACAGTTCGGATAAGTCAAAATTGAATTTAATGGCGACTAGTTGGCTAAAGGCCACAATATAAAGTCACAGCGAATACTGCGCAAGCGCATATTACTACCATGAAAATCACATTCGACACTTTCCTTGTTTATCTTCACATATTCCGAGCACTCTTCTTGTCTTTGCCAGGGGCGCCATTTAAAAACAAAATGTTCCGCGAAAGTTCGGGCAACGTCGACGTCAAATTTTTATCCGGTAAACTCGAGTATGATTCGCCGTAAATAAATTGAAAAGCGTTTTGTACATCTTGTCAACTGCCGTTTATGAGTTGTTCGGTGCAAAATCGAATGTTCCGGTATTTACTTGGCGGAAATTCGTATACCTGCAGCTGACTGATGATCCGTGGCAGAAATCACTTCGAAGAAAACGTCGAGTATGTAGAAACTAGGCAGCTCATATCTCAGGGTGGGCGGCGGAAATTGAATTTTTCCACGTGGAGCATCTACGGACGCCGTTAGGCTTTGCTTTAAATAATATTTTCAAGATTGGTAACGAGCGACTTCAAAATTATCTAAAATTATTTTAAACCCTTTTACCCATATTATCCCAAGCATAATAAAAAAATGCTTTTTGCTCTGAAATTATTTATTTTGTTGCACTTAAGAATACATTACATGTGTAAAAAAAAAAATAAAAACTCGAGACCTACAAAAAGATACTGGTGCGTAAACGAACCACTGGGAAAAAACATTAAATATACAAAAGAAAGTTCAAATTCGACAGAAAACAACTAAAAGTAGATTGTTTTCCAAATAGAACCTGATTTGATATATCAGCGCAGCACTGGTAACACCCGGTTTCATTTTGTATGTCATATATATGATCTTTCCTTTACACATAAATTCGTGATTTCTACGACTTTATGACCTTCAGTAGTGATAGTAGATAGTGAAAAGTATTTGCTGGATGTGACAAAAAATATCATAGAATACGTGGTGCATTAACTCGCGACTGGGACAAAATATGTTAACCGCAGACCTTTTCAGGACGGTGGTAAAACCCATCACAGCAGATGTTTATTCTGCATTAAGTAGATTGTCCCTGAGATGGACCGTAACTAATAGTTGGATTTGTAAACAACAACAGTCTTTTTTAAGACTATATTCGCGGTAGATAAAGGTACGTGATAAGAATGCAGATAAATATTTATTAGAATCTAAGAATTAAAATTTTTCCTGTTTTTTAACACTTTAAAATGTGAACACCGTGGAATGAAGGCAGATGATCCCCTGTTAGAAGAAGACATGGAAAACAACGCAGAATTTGAAGGCGAAGTGGAGATGATAGTCGAACTTAATGACAATTTAGAAGACGAACTACTTCAGCAAATTAAAAAACGGATCCATTTGTCTTCCGATGCTAAACAAATTGTTTTGAATGTTTACATTTTTATAAGAAATTCAGAAGGGGAAGTAGAAGCAGCAATAAAAACAAGTGACATGACCAAAGTACAGAAATCAACTGTAAGAAAAATTGTTGCAAATGGGATAGTCAAATAAAGAAGAATTTAAAGAATTTCTGTACGAAAGTGGTTTTTGCAGAGAGATACACGAAAAACAACTTCTGGAATTATTAAAAATAAAACATTTTAATAATGACTACAAAATCGATTCGTTAGCACAACAAAACTGACTTGAAATCTTGAGATTACGCCCGTATCATTGTATATTTAAACCGATTGAGATGATTTGGTCTGAGTTGAAAGCGCATATAAGAAGAAATAACACTGCATCAAAATTTAGTGATAGTACCATAAACGTAATTCGGCAAGAGGTAGCTAAAATATCAGTACAATGCTGGCCTAATTGTGAAAAACGAGTAGTAAACGAAGATGGAGAACGATTAGCGGCGGAGATGATCATTGCATTAGGTGACGACAGTAGCGATAGTGACGATTTTTTAAGTTACTGACACTTTATCATCATTATATTTTGTATATTAATAATGATGTATGTAAAAATGTAGTGAAATAGAACGTAATAAATTGTTACTTTATACTAGTTTTTTATGTACATGTTTCAATAATTGCTCGGCGAAAAAGATTGAAAACATACTTATATCCCGCTTGTTACTGTAGGTAGATAAATTCACAGGACGGTCCTGGAATCGTTACGGGTAAAGGTCTGCTCGGCACTGTGTTCTATAAGGGGTTGCGGTTTTGGAGTAATAAACAGTAGGCAAAGTTAATCACGGGGTCGGTTGTAAAAGCACTATAATTCTGGTATAAGTATACTATTATTATAAGTTTTATTTGTTTTGTTGTCTACGTCAATTTACAAATTTTTGTTAATCCGACATTACAAGTGACTAACACAATTTGCCGTTGGGTCACAAACATTTTACGCATTTCCGGTTTCCATAGAAATTGTTTTCGTCTCTTTTTTTATTTAATTTTTTTGTTTTTCATTATTATTCTTGTTAATATTTCCAAGTATTTGGTGCGAATTGTTTCTAATAAATAAAAATAAATTCGCATCGGCATTGATTTTTAGAACAATAAAGAAATTGAGGTTGCAGCAGTTGTGGCAACATCGAAAAATCAAATGTATCTTCATCAAATTTTGCTTAGAAAAAGTAACACAGTCGAACTCGACACATTTTTTTTTCTATTTAAAGTATCAAAGATGCACGCGAAAAGACCGGAAACTTTATTTCATATTATATTATTATATTTTATATTTTACTATTATAAATTTGTATTTTCTTCTAAGTACTTATATTATTATTCAAACTCGTTGAATTGTTAATAAGTAGTTAATATGAAATTGTTTTTTAATAAGACGTTAAACATAAACACAAACAACAAACACCAAATCGAAACTTTCTTATTATTTGTGCAAATTTAGAAGATTTTTTTTTATAGAAAAGTAAGTAGACTACTTCGATTTGTCAGAATTTATTACCGTCTCCGCACACCAACAAAGTTTAAATAACTCCTTATTAAAATAAATTTTGTTGACGGATATTTTTTTGCGAAACTTAATGTAGCGAATAATAATGTATTTTTCCAACTAGTAATATATATATACTTTTTAATTTCAGGTGAGTTCTCCCACATTTTTTATAGCAGAATAAGTGGTAAGTGAACTAGATTATTATTTAACAGAAATCGAGATAAAAAAAATGGCACAAATTCGGCGGCAAACCCCAATTAAATTGTTATGTGGGAAGCTATGAAAATTAATTTTATTTTAAATAGAGTCAGGACTATTTATTAAATAATTAAACCCGTTCTTCAGAAATCGTATTTTGTTACCTATACCATAATTCATCAATAGCATTGACACATTCAGGTAATAGTAACTTGCACAACAAGCAATTCGTAAATTAACAAACCATCCTTTGCAAATAATAAGTAAATGTTTATCAAAGTTTCCCAAAAGATAATTGTGTCTTTTATCTGTAAATAGAAATGTAAAAACTACTCTTAACATCTACAAAAGATATCGGATAGTATTTTAGTTTTGGAATTTGGTGTTTCTAAGTTATACAAATCCAATTCTCTTTCCAAATTAGTTAAATTTCCTATATTTTTATTGTTTTGAAGCCTGTCCCCAACAGTATCTGAAACTTTTTTCCAATCTACCTCAAATTGATTTATTAAAGCCACTGAATCTGGCTCCAATTTCGTGAGTGCTGTAGGTACAAAATAATAATTTGTTTTTATAAATATTAAATTTTCTTTCACTGTGTTGGTTCGAAAAATGAGCTTTTTCATTTATTAGAGGGCCAGAAGGTGGGTGTCGTTTAGATCTTCGATAACTTTTTCAACTAATTTAAAGTTCTCGGCATAAAATGTAGCAGCGGTTAACACCATCGAATTATTATTGATTGTTTTGGTTAGTTTCACAATATTCCTTATAAAATTGAGCATGCTTGAGGTGGTTTTAGAAATACTTTTTTTACTTGATTATTTAATTCGTATACCAATGGAAACTGGTCTGCTATTCGTTAGAATTAGAATTACGTATTTTAATATTTTGTGAATCCTTAACCATATAGGATGCAACGTCCTATAAAAGGCGTATGACGATATCTGGAAGGTAGTTTTCTACACTTTACAAAGCAAGGTACGCGAGTACGTTTCAAACATACTAAAAATTACTACCCCATTGAATTATTGGATTCGGTTTGCAATATTATATAATTAATTTAACAAAGAACCTTTTGCTTGAACTGGGTAATTCGATAAATCCGTTCCTATAAAAGAAAGCAGTCAACTACCTGGCCTGCCCATTGTAATTGTAATTAACTGATACACATATGCCGTGTCGAAAAGGGCCGGACGGGTGTTTATTTGGCAAAATTCAAAACAGACAAAAATTGAATGAAAAATGCAATTTGAAGGGGAAAACAGTATTTAGTCATACAGTACACATACACAAAAGGCACGTCAGATGGAAACGGGTCAAACGCAAACCTATACATTAGGATAAGATTATTATAAGACTTAATATAGGCAGTTGGAGTGGCCAACGTGTAGCGGCGCGTTGCACTCTTTCCAAAATATCGCAATCACATAACAGGGTTTCAGACGGGAGACAAATTCCAGGATTGAGCGACTGTAGGTGATGAAAAGTCTAGAACCGAGGTGAGGACTGGGATTTTTAAAAGCCCTTCTAAACAAAAATTATTCGGAATTCGCTTTCTTAGCAATGCTTGATACATGTACGGACCACTTAAGACCATTAGTTACTGTTATACGTATGTCCACCTGAGAACTTACACTGGACACAATCTACATCCATTGATAGAACAATTCAAACCTGCCAGTAAGTCCACGGTATGCACAAGGAATAACACTAGCCCCGGCACTGATCCTTGCGGAACACCACGAGGCACTTTTTATGGTAGCGAAAAGACGATTCCAATTCCGGTGGCTTACAAACGCGGCTAGCCATTCCAACAGCTTGCCTAGCACTCCGACCTTTTCAAGCTTGAATAACAAGGGTCGATGTGGCAGTTTCTCGAAAGCTTTATTGAAGACAAGGTGTGTTCCAGTCAGTGCAGTTGCGGAGTTACGTCACGTATGGTGACAATTTTTTTTTTGAAAAATGTTGCTTATAAAAGTAACTTCACACAATTAAAAGGACCATAGTTCACAAAATAATTAATTTCGTAGTTCTATATAACACTGTCATTGTTTGTTACCGTTTGTGGATTTTTTTTGGTAGTGGAAATGTTCTTTATTTTATATAGATCAGGAAGACATTTCTATTTATACTGCAATATGATGGGTGCAAGTTGAAAGAGTTGAAAATGTTGCCACGGTTAAGGCCGATGAAACACCTCAATATAATATGAACAATAAATGACCGTTTTTATTTTCTGGTAGACGAATAGAAAGTTTATTTGGCGTTTTAAGGGTTGTCCTCAAACTGATGTAGATTAATTACAAACCCACTTTACACGAGCCAAAAATAAACGTAAATAATGTAATTCTCAGCCTGTAACCTGAGAATAACACTATAACATGTCGCCGTATCGATCGAAAAGCAGCGGTATGACTTCACGATCATTCCCGCGCATTTAGTGTCGTTTAAGAGGAATAGCCGGGTGTCACAACTTGAATTATTTATTGCAACTTAAATATTGGGTTTTGAGTTTTGATATTTGATTTGGATTATTTCTCTACATAAACTAATGTATTAAAGAAATTAAAAAAAAGATTTGAAGTTCCCTATTTACAACATCCAGTATTAAACTAGATTAAGATGTATGTAATGTCTCCCCGACACGAGGGATAATGTCCAGTGATTTTGCTGGAAAAATTTTGTTGTTTCTCTATTCACTTCTTACAATTTCAATTATCCTTACTTTTTAGAATGTTTATTTACTTTCTTTCGTCAATCTGAAAGTTGTGTATCATTTATCGGGCCAACGAAACAAATTGAGAAGTTTGTTACAATGTCGGCCGCAAATAGGCGTAGACATTTTCCAACTAAAATCGCAGACGGTCCGGGCCTTTGTCCCCCGAGCCGCATATCGAAACCGCTGATTAACGATCGGATTTCAATTCTTTTGCGAGACGGATACATCAAAGCGGATGCATCCCCGTAACGTCGCGTTCATCGCCCCCGTCCATCCTTTACCTTTTTCGGCCCTCGCACAACAGATCTATCAGATTTCCAAAGCTTTTACTCTGCGTCCGTAACCGCGGGTGCATTTTCGAAAGACACACACACAAACACACACACACACACACACACTCTCACGATCCGCCCGTCATATCATTCGTTTGGCCCTTTTTGCAACATTCTCGGTCACATTTAATATCGTCCCTCTATGTAGGGGAGCGACAATGAAACAGTTCCACTTTATTTAGGACCCGAGCTGTAAACTACAATTTTGCCGGTTTTTATTACGTTCTGGATATGACGGTTTAAAACATAACGGGCACTCCGCGAGTCGCGAAATTTTCGTGTATATTAAATTGCCGTCGCGCCGCCCGCGTCTCGGCTTCGTGGGCGTTATTAGAAACGCCGATTTTTTTTTTTAAATGATTATACCTCTGTTAAAACTATTGTAGGGGAGGGTGGGGCAATGAGGCCCCCCTGGGGGCAAGGAGGTCCACCTCAAAAATTAACCAAAAATTTGTGTTTAATTTTTTGTACATTTTTAGCGCTTTACGTAATACCAGGGGTACAAAGGACCGCGTAAAAATTCTAAATAAAAGATATTCTATATTATTATAATCGAATCATAATTAATTTATTGAAAGCGTTATTTTTTGGGTAATTCTATGGATTTAGCCTAGCTTTTAAAAATCTTATAAATATCAATACGGTAACTTTTTTTTTAAATAATTATTATAAGTATTATATATCATTACAAAAAAGGATAGAGTGGGACGACGGCCACCCTGGGGCACAACGGATAAGTAAATCGACTTGATGGTTAAAAGCCACAAAAAATAAAAAGCTTAAGTGAGCCGCCTTGCCCCAGTCTCCCGTAATTCACTGTAAAGAAAATGAGAAAAAAGATTGTTATGTTATATGTTAAATAAAACTAAATATACGTTTAGAAACTTAAAAAAAGAGACAACGCGCAGCTAGGTCAGAAAATAAACCCCACGAAGTGAAAATGTATTGCCAACGTCATACTTGAAACTACTCTTACAGCCCAAAATGTTTTATTTCGATTTAATATTATGTACCATGACCAAAAATATTCTTACAACCGATCCCGTGATTAACTTTGCCTACTGCTTATTACTCTATAACCGCAGCCCCTTATCGAACACCCTGCCGAGCAGGCCCTTACCCTTAACTATTCCAGGATCGTCCCAGGAATTTATCTACTTACACTAACAAGCGGGATATAAGTATGTTTTCAATCTTTCTCGCCGAGAAATTTTTGAAACATGTACATAAAGAAATTAGTGCAAAGTAACAATTTATTACGTTCTATTTCATTACATTGCTAAGTAGTGCGATTATTAATATACAAAATATTAAATATGATAATAATGAAGCCTGATTCATTTAAAAAATTGTCACTATCGCTAGTGTCGCCACCTAGTCCATTGGTCCGCCAATAATATGCAGTTCTTCTAGGGTTAAAACATTATACGCCTAATTAGATCTGCGTGTTGCTCTGTAAAAATTCGCAAAGTATCAGCATCTTCTCTCACTGTCCTCTTGTTACTTGTTTTTATTGCGGCTCCTACTTCCCATTATGAATTTCTTTTGAAATTGAAAAAATTCAAAACAATTTGTTTAGTATCCAAAGACAAATGGTTCTGTTTTTTTATTTGCTGAAGTAGTTCGTCTTCTAAATTGTCATTAGTTTCGACTACCATCTCCAATTTTTCTTCAAATTCTGCGTTGTTTTCCATGTCTTCTTCTAACAGGGGAACATCTGCTTCATTCCACGGTGTCCTCATTTTAAAGTGTTAAAAAACACGAACTTCCAAAAAATGTTTAATTGTAAGATTCTAATAAATATTTCTTCTAATTCTAATAAATATATTCTTATGACGTCTATTATCTACCGCCTATATAATCTATAGCGTTAAAAAAGGCTGTTGTTGTTTACAAATCGAAGAACTATGTGGAAGACACAAAAATACTACTACCTTAAGCTTTCCTTTCTAAAACTTAACAAAATCATTAATTTCTTCAATAAATCTTCTATATTAAAAAAATTGCCCCCAAGGTAAATTGTATACAATCACCCCTCTCCCTCTTTTTCAAAAAAAAAATATTTTTCGAATTTTTTGAATTTTTTTCAAGGGGGGGGGGTCAAAAACTCCCACTAAAATCTCTAAAAATCCAAAAAATTTAAATTTTCAGATGTTTAGGTCAAATTTACCTTTAAATTGAATTTTCTATAATTTTTTAATTTTTTTTACAGACTCATTAATTATCTCCCTGCTAATTATTCCTTCCTACTATATTTTTTACATAAATTTAAAAAAATTTCAACCAAAACCTTAGAATTTATCTACCTTGTTAATCGACGGGCACACAAGACAAAAATGATAATTTTCAAACTTAACTGTAAGATGAATAGACTACAGGTTCTTACCCTTCAGGTACGTCAGGAACCTACTGGAAGGGTCACAGTCAGATACCTCCGTAATATATACGAACATATTATCGCAATTTAGATTAAACTCTTAAGAACCTGATGTTAAAATAAATGCTTCTACTTATTCGAAAATACCTGGCAGCATCAATGCTTAATAAAATTTAAAACGGCCCATTTACGTTTACAAATATTTCAAGTTTCTCTCAACATTCGTTACGGTCCATTTCATTCAAGACCTACTTTCCCACGCTTTGAATTTTGACTTTTGTCAATTATGACGGTCATGTCAGTGAATGTATTCGTGTTGTTTTCCGAAAATATACCCAAAACTCAGGGCCGTAGAAAAAGTGTAGTGAGCAACATGTTCGGTACACTTTTTAAGTCACTGGTTTATTAAACACTCGCTCTGCTGCGTTCTGCTCATGCCAAACAAACTCGTGAGTCAAATGCCGTTTACCGCACGTGTTGCATAATATACTATTTTCTACTCCCGTCTGTAAAATGCCTAATTATACACCGATCTAGCGTGCGTCACTTTAGCACGTCAGTTTCATTTCCCACGGATCCGAGCCACTTCGGACATTTCCGAGATTTTACCGCACGGTTTGAATTTTGACTTTTGTCAATTCTGACGGTCATGTCAGTGAATGTATTCGTGTTGTTTTGCAAAAATGTACCAAAAAAACTAATACACAGAAAAATGTTATGCAATATATATTTTTTTTGAATGGTACTAAATTTAGTAATCCGATAATCTGTTATTATTTTTAATTTGTTAAATTCTGATTTTTTCGTGACGGTCGTAGAAACAGTATAGTATGGAACACGTTCGGTAAACTCTTTAAGTCACTCGTTTATTAAACACAATATTTATGGTCGTATGATAGTAATAAACTTTATTATTATTATTATTATTATTATTATTATTATTATTATTATTAATATTATTAATATTAAAATGGCGCCAAGTTCAGGTAGTTTGTAAAATGTAGAGGTCAGGAGCGGAAAATCATTAGATATCTAATAGCTTGAAGCTTCCTTGACGTCACTCGCTGAAGTATACCTCCAAGGTAAAATTATCTTTCTTAGTAGTGACTGGATTAAGGACCACGGCATCGGATTTCTCATACCACCATCAGAAGGAGGCGGCCCTATAATAACCGGCTAGCCAAATAATTGATACCACCATAAGCGGCTATATAGGGTTTCGCAACCGCCGCCGCAGGCGGGCGCAACGCCGGACCCACGAAACGCGATCCGGAGGAAATTAGCGCGCGGAAGATTCAAATTTCGGCGAGAAAATAACACGCCCCTAGGTTTAATTTGTTTCTTTTGTTTCGGGGTAAGCGGCGCCATTTGATTACCCCCCTTTGGCTTGGGGCTATCTGTTACTTCACCCCGCGGGGTCCGCGCGCCCATTAAGAGTTTCAAGCGCTTTTGGGGGGAGGGGCGTGGTCGTTTGTGTCGCCGCCGAGGCGGGATGGCTTATTCGACGAATCCTAAATCTGCCGAGATAACGATTATGCGATCACGAGAAAGGTCTGTGGTTAGATTTGTTTGTTAATTTTCTTAAATTTAAAGCTATTAAATTGTTTTTTTTTTGTGGGAGCTTGTGCAGTCCGAACTAGGGAGGATAAAAGGGAGGTATGGTCTGTTCATAGATATAAGAAAGTGACCAATCGCTTTTGAATGGGATTATCCAAGGGTGGTTATTAACATACAATGCAACAAGATTATTGCCTAAAGTTTCGGAATTTAAATTCAGGTAAAATTGTGGTCCGTAATAGAAAATAATTGTATACCTACCTGTGTTTAATATTCTTTGGTTTGGTATACTACTTTGTTTAAGTTTATTAGTAATCATTCTTATTTCGAGTGTGGTGTGGTGCCAGCAAGCAAGCATCTTTAGAAGAAACGGCCACATTGACCAAAATTCCCACATCAACTGTATGGAAAATTGTGAATAATCCCATCTCAGCGAGGAAAAAAAGAAGCGATGCTGACATTTTCTCGAGTGTAGATGAAAGTGATCAAGATATAATACGGCGTAAAATTTACAAGTTATATAAGGAACAAAGCGTGCCTACATTAGATATTTTAATTAGGAGGCTTGAAGAAGATGAAACCGGTGCTAAATGTGGCAGAACTACCTTATGGAAGTGTATTGAACACATGGGTTTTAGATTTAAAAAAATTGACAAAAGGCAAGTTTTAATGGAATCTTTTAGAATATCTAGAAAAAATTAGGATTTACAGAGAACAACAAATGCCAATTATTTACTTGGATAAAATCTGATTCGACACTTATGATACCCCGGAAAAGGGTTGGTTTGACTCAATTGATAAGTCTAAAACAAACGCGCCATCAAAAAGAGGTAAAAGAATAACTGTTTCGTATGATGGCTCTAAAGATGGTTGGATTCCAAATGGACTTTCTCTGTTTGCGAAAAGTATTAAAGATTCTTCTCTGGATTACCATGAAGACACCACCGCTGATTTATTTGAAATTTGGTTTAAAAACAAACTAGTTCCAAACATTCCTCCTAATAGCGTCATTGTAATGGACAATGCAAGTTATCATATTAGACAGTTGACCAAAACTCCTTTCTCATGTGACACAAAAGCAACAATCCAAAACTACATGTATATTAACGACATTTATTTTCACTAAAATTATACCAAAAAGCAATTAATTGAGGTTCTATAAAGCTTAAACCTACAAAAGGAACACGTCTGCGATAATTATGCAAAAAATTTAGGGCATACAGTTTTAAGGCCTTACCACTATATATTTAATCCCATTGAACATGTTTGGGACCAACTGAAATCTGTCATTCGTCGTAACAATGTTTTTCCCCGTGCTAACTCCAATGTCCTCAAACTTATAGAAACCGAAGTTTTTAACATCCCTCCACAAAGTTGGGAAATTCTGATAAACATATTGAAAAAGCAGAACAATCGTATATCCACATTGCAAATAATATGGAACAAATAATAATTTAATAATTAGAACAGCCGATGATAGCGATAGTGCTACTGATATATTATGTGAAAAATTTTAAGTAGATAATAAAAATAATAATTTGAAATTTTATTTTAGATTTAAACATAACTACATATATAAATAAATAAATATTGTTTAGTATCTTTCCTAACAAAACTCCAAATAATTAAATTCTAAGCAAAGTACGGACCTGTTCGGCCATATTTCATTCTTACAGCTTGCCCGGGCCTTTCCTTAATTCGTGTCAGTTAGTCACTTTCTTATATCTATTAACAGACTTTACCCTTCGAGGGCCTCCACGATCTCGAGATCTGTCAATTTTTATGGAAACTAGTGGAAGTCCGGAAAAATACGCTTAAAATATAATATACTGCTGAAAGTCAAAAAATTAGTAATAATAAATATATTATATATAATATAATATTTATGTTTTGATATTTAAGAATACCTGGGAAATACTGTTTCTCCTGTTTAAACAGCAAAAATGTAAATAAACGTTTTGAAATAATCTTTGATGCCTGTTTTCGAAATCCTTTCTTTATTGGAGAAAAATGACATGAAAAATTGTATATTTTTTTTGTCTTTATTGTGACTTCTAAAATTATTTAATATTTTCGATAAGTTTAAGGATATCGGAGATACTAGGCGATTCCAAAATGCAACATTTTTAAAAATGTGCTATGATATTATTGTTAACGAAATCGTTAATTTTACGAAAAATTAGACCGGTGTCGTAAAAACTTTGCATTTATGGAAATAACGGAGGTATCCGACAAAAATATTGCCCGGTACAACGATAACTTGGCGTGTCAAAATATGTAGTCCTTTATTATCATTTCCTATGCAATTAATTCACTTTGGTATTTAGAAATGTCAGGTAATGAGATGTTATAGTTGCGATTTCTCTCACACTCACACAAAACCAGATAAAAGATTTTTGTCAAATCTTCTCATATCAAATTTTTTATAATTATAATATTATAACGCGGACACAATTAGCTACGTATACCAAGAAAATGCTAATTTCCAAACCTCGTCAACTCGCAGATTCCGTTCGCTGATATGCGGGTTGCTTTAACGGGACCAATTTTCTTCGCGAGAGAGGGTCCTCGTTGAACCGGTAAAATAGGGGTGAATGGATATTCTTATTTTGGATGAATAGGAACGTGTTTGTTTATCAGATTATCGCCCGCGGCTCTGTCTTTTGTGTACGTTACCGGTTACTACAGCCGCGCGTAGAGCGTATATATATAGAAGAAAATAGGGAAAAATGCAACGCAATTTACCGTCGCGGTATCAAGACAAACAACATTCTACGACGGGAAACGAACCACGAGGAAAGATAATAAACTATGCAGGGAATGTAACGAGATTGCACGCGAATTCGGGAACCACAGTATACGCTTCGTTTTTTTTTTGCTGTTTCGATTTATCAAACAAAACGGTTTAAATAAATTATAAAATTAAATAAAATAAAAGTAGAAAATAAAATTCGGATTTGGGGTTCGCAGTGTTACAAATAGTTTTCGCAATAGAGATATTTACGCGAGATATTTAGTCCGACAGTAACTCGACACTTGTAACTGTGGTCCTTACTTACATTTACTGACTACATACCAACTTATAACTTGTCCACAAAACTTTTAACATCTTCGATCCATCATAGTCAAAATTGGAGAGACATGACGAAAAATATCTAACCAACTATGCTGAAAATGATCATGGAACCGGACTTCAAGTCCTATTGAACCAAACTAAAATTCATGCATGTAATCAATTCTTCTACCATACAAAAATCCAAGAATCCGTCTCTCTATAACCGAACAATATTAACTGCGATTCAGGCCTTTCAGGCATTCATCAAGATCTCTCGTCTGAGAAAATATTTATATCCTTACTTTACCTCTGCCTCCCTCAAGCCACAACCGATGCAAGAAGATTTGTAGTGGTATACAGTGGTGGCAATTTCTTTGAAAACGTAATGTTAGTTTGGTTAATAAACATGTGTCCACGAATGTCCTATCCAGAAGTTAGAAGTCCTCCACAGGAGTCCAAAGATATATTTATTATATAAGCATATATATTTTGTTATGTCTGTAACTGTTTAAGATACTTAAATAAAGTTGACACCAGAAGTATCATAAAAGTCACTGCTCAGTTCAAAATAATTCTCAATATTTGCGTTTCATAGTTTTGTCCTAAAACAATCATTGTTCCGTGTGATAGTTCATTCATACGCTTGAAAATCACTTAAAATATTTATCAATTCAGTAATCTAAAACGTCAAATACCTCCAAGACCAGTATTTTTTACTTAGGTTTTTCGTACGTACGTACGTAACTTAATATTTACCACTTTACTTACTAGTAAACAAGATTACTTTTTTATGAAAAATTGTTTAAAATGCGTCTTTTGTCCCAAAAATTAGAAATATCCGCATAAAAAAAGATTTTTTGCCAAAAAGTATTGGTTAGGTAGGCCTACTTTCAGATCTTCCTTAAAACTACGTACAATTTTCTCCACGCTATGTTGTTGTTTCTGTCTTTTCCTCTCTCATGTCTCGTGCTGGCTGCATGTCTTGCTTCGTGCACTCTTATTTCTGGTCAGGTTAGGTTTAACGGGGGTTGCCTGCCAGTTGTCTATTTCTTAGAAAGTTAAGGGAGATACTATGCGTTCTTGTTTTTCCAATTATTTTAAAAGAAGGCGCCAGAAAATTTTGCTAAATCAATAATCAGCAGCTTTCCTCAATATACACTTCTGATTTCATAAATTTTTTGAATTAGTGGCCCCCTTTTATCAATACGCTGATGATACTCGATAATATGGTAAATGAAGACTTAGAATGTTATTTCAAAGGTTTTCAAAGCGCACATAACCTCTATAATGACCGAGTCGGCCTAGTTGGATACCGCCATCTATTATGTAATATTATGTACCTTAAACTAAATGTAGACTTGTTATTGGCTAGCTCAGGAGTTGTTCGAACCTTTAACCAGGTCAATAACGAAAACGCTTTAGAAGTCAGTCTCGGCTAGATGGTGTTATATATTATTGTATTTATCATCGATAAAGAAGTTAAATCAGGTACTTCCTTTTTTAAAGAATTCAAAACGGGTCTCGACTCCAACTTGCAAGTTGTTTTACAGGGGATTTCATAAACGGATAGTATCGGGAGATCATAAAGAAAAATTCGCTATCTCACTCCAATCTTCTAGGTACTGAGCCTGTCCTTGTTAAAAGCTTTTATGTCTGATGATTGGCTGGCTCCTACCTGCAATTACTTATGAAGTCAAGGCTACTCCCACAGGCAACTCCAACATGTACTCGCCAACAACCAGCTGCTGATATCGGCGAACGTCGACCAGAACGAAAGGAGGAATAAAGCAGAATAAAGTCAAAAAAGAAAACCCTGGAATAAAGAATTGTGAATTCGAGGTTCTGTCAACTAAAATCCGTCTAAAACTTCGATTGCCAAAAATAATCAGCTAAATAGCTCGCTGTGGACGCGACGGACAAATTGCAAATTGGAAAATTTAAGATTTCCAACAGCGCCGTCTTGACAGAACTTCTCCTGTTGTCTTCAGGTCAAAGATGAAGTCAAAGTCGAAAGGTGGGATAGGCTAGATTCAATATTGGAACCTATCAGACCACGGAATATTAAAAACTGGATAAAACACCAACCCCTAGTTAAGCCCTGGTAAAAGCGTGGTTACACCAATAACCAACTTTTGTTTTACTTTGCCTGCCGATTAGTTACCATTAAAAATGCTATGCAAATTTAGCGAAATATCAAACAACATAACCAAAGATGTTTTGAGGAGAGAATAATTAGACAGTCCTACAAAAATACACTCAGCTCCAAGAGATATACGAGAAGAGTTGAAGACTCGACTCCACATAAGACATGCCTAGACTTTTATTTTATTTACTTCTGATTTTAGATTTAGAACTGAGAAGAAATTACAAATATAGTTATACCATTACTTGTTTGAAACCAATTCATTGCAGTATAATTAATATTGATAACCAAGTAGTATTATTCTAATTTTTTAAAAGAAATAAACTTTTATTATTCATTTTGTAGGAATCAAAAATAGGCAAATAGGAAATTTGCAACATACTTATTTCTTTCAGTTTCATTTATGACCGCGAACTAGTCATATCTATCACACCATAGCCTCGGTTCGGGTGATTGGTGATTTCACACAAGTGGTGGCAGCTCTAGACAGATTACTGGCATTATTTTACGTCTAAGTGAGAGGATATGATATTGGCACAGAACAATTCTTAATTTAATTAACTTTTTTATTGAATTTGCAACTTGTTTTGTTATTTTACTCAACTTTATATTTATACCTTTCCTTAAAGAGTTTTGTGTTTATATTTTGACCTGCTCTTAGAACTCCAAAGTGTGAATATTTCAAATATGGTAGTATGGTTAGCATATAGGTTTAATACACTAAAGGAAAAATATATCTAACTACTAGGTACTCATTGTTATTCATTTTAGAAATCCCAACCAATTTAAACTTATACCCAGGAAATATGCGACATAGAACGTATCATTTGCTAGGTTATATTTCCCTATAAACTTCCGCAGTGAAAAACTGCTACGCTTTCTCGACTTTCCGCGAGACTCGTTTAAGGCTGCCACGCTCGCCAGCTTTCGAAATTATAGTAAACCGTTCTATGTTTATCTGTCATCGGAATCGTCATAAAATCGTCAACCTGTACGCCCCGCGGGGCCCGCAATCTGTATTTATCGCTTGGCGCACGACAGGGGGCGCTACCGCCACCGCCGTCGCCTCAGGCCGAGGAAATGAGAAGCTTGTTTGATGAAATAATATTATCTACCCACAGGCCCGCTTACTCCACCGCCATGTGGTTGTTCCGTTCCGTTCAGTAAAACATTTCAAGATTTCATAGGCACAAAAAGCAGTCAGTATTTTCAAGAGTCAATTGGTATACACTTTAATACATTGCTTCATTTTAAAATATATATTTAAAGCTCATAAAATATGGCCTCTCTGTCACAGACCCAGTTCATCTATTGTGATTTCTATCACAGTTACAGGGCTTTATCTGTATCTATATCTATCTATCTATATCTAAATTTGCTTCGAACTAGGAAGTTTAATATACACTAAAAGCATAAAAAATTCTCTTGACATAAGTTTATAAAACCTAATTCCAAATCAAGGCACAAACTTGCTATTTAAAAACCAAAATGATTTTTTTTGGAGCTTTGTTTTTACTCTCTAGAGGAATACAAACAGATAATAAATTACCTGATTACCTGATTCTTGATGGTGGCCGCTGTTTGGTTAGTTTCTTCCTTTTAGTATTATTATAACATACATACATTTTATAATGCTGTATTGTAATTCAGTCAAATAAAAAATCCATCTGATTAAACTCAACGACTTATTGATGCATTTATGTATTTCTTTCCATATGATTTAGTTGCTCTTAGCAGATGGAAACGCAATTTCTCTAAGCTTTCACAATGACAGAATACGGGAGATGGGTGATCGTTTCCCCTTCTTGCCAGACTTTGCCTTAAGCAGTTAAGAAAACCTCATCGAAAATGCAATTAAAATGCGACGAAAAGTTAGACAATTGCTTGTCAACTTTTTGGCCTCAAACCCACTAAAACCGGCGGACACGAAAACCGCCATTTTTTTTTCGGTCCCTAAAAAGTTTGGAAACTCATTCTCGAATATGGCCGTCCTATCGTATGTTCGCAGAACTATTCTGCACGTCAAGCACTCGTTTCGGAGAGGGATGAACACGGTCTGACCTAATTGGAATATTTCACGTAAGCTTTCCTCTACACGTAGGACCTGCGGCGGCGAAGCAATAACCAATTAAAGCCGATTGCGAACGTAAAATTTTAACTCGGACTATATACCCGTATATGCAAGTTCTTATCGGAGCTTTATTCAAAACGAAGCTGATTAGTTTCCGTTTGAGAGCTAATTTTCATCAGTATTAAAGTGAATACGTCCATAGGCCCATTCTCCCAAAGGCCTGCCTTCACAGAATTTTTTTCAATACTTATAGCGCGTCTGATAATGGAAGAAACCATCATCAGACGTTGAAAAAAATTTCAACTCAAAAAAGTCGCCAACAATATAGAAAAGTCGTGTCGTTGATGTTTACAAAGATTCGTCTTCTTCTTACGGACCCCCTAGGACCTCTTCTTTCTAGCACCTGGCCCTACAAGACGAACTGTAGCAGGCTGTATCGATGTTCATTGGGCATGACGGGTATTGCAGTTTTTGTTTCTTTATGTCAATTTGTATTTCGCATTCGTTATCTTCTGTTTCTGCTTTTTCTTCTTCTTGTGTATTATCTTTGGTGGAATTTACTATGGCTTTAGTTCATATATAGATGTCATTGTTGTCCATCGTCTTGTGCATTGCAGCCAAAATACTCGTCTTTTTCCAGGATATCTTTCATCGTTTGGTTTGCCTTTGAGAATAAGTTGAAGTAGGTCATATTTCTGGTTTCGCATAACATGGCCGAAATACGAAAATTCACTTTTTTTAATTATGTTGTTTGTTTTCTCATACATTGTAGGACGACTTCATTGGTGTGGTAAATTCAATAATATTCAAAGCGTGCATCATTACATTTCACATGCTTCCAGATGTTTACATGCAGCATCTGTCAGAATTCAAGGGTTCATCCGATGTGTTGGTATTCTACTTTCCTCCATCGGGATTTGTGCTTTTGTCCATCAGTATCTTGTTGGCGTGCTATCATAACTTTTGTTTTCTTTGTGTGTTCAGGCAAATGTTGTACGTTTCCATTGAGAGTGTGCTGGGTGTGTCATTTAGATTGTTAATAAAAACTCAGTAATGAGCCGTCCTCTGCATTCTCCAAAGCCTTTCTAAACAGTATCTCCGAGTTGAGGAGCAGAGGAGAGAGCGCACATCCTTGCCGATCTCTTTGCCGCATTTCAAACTCTTCAGAGAAACATTATTCACGAGCCTTCTCTATCGCCACCCAGGTCTGACTGTCTCTGCGTTTCCAATAGTTTCTAATATTGCTCTATCGATAGCTTTCTCGAAGTCAAATAAATAGAGAGCCATTACATCACTTTATATTATACAGATTACACAGTCGTCACTGAGAGGACATGGTTATAGTTTTATCTAACTTTGTCTCTGTTATTCGACTCTACAGTTCCGACAGTGGCTCCTTGGTGTAGCTCTTTCTAACTGATTTACTTACGTTCAGGTGAGGAGAGACCCTTTCCTCCTGTTGTCAGTGTTTTTTTCCACTCTGAGCCACTGCAACTAGCCAAAAGCGTTCCTTGCACACTATTCTAGTCAGACTATCTTCAGTGTGGAACAGAAAGACATTACAGTTTAAATTGCGTGCTCTTTTCATTAGAACATTAAGTCTAAGTAATGCTTAAATAGGCTTTAAATTTATAATTACCATTTTTTGGCAAATTATTTACATATGCTAGAATTAACATTATAATTGATTGTAAATACACTTTCGCGTTTGCTTCAGTAGAAATACTAAGAGATTTTTCAACTGCAACTGTCCTTATTTTTTGTTTACTTTCAATTTATATGGATACTTATATATGGTTTTAGCGATTTCGATTCTCTTTGGTAGTCATTTTAAAATTCGTTCGTCCACACATTCGTATGTCCCACATAGTTAGTCTCATGTATGATATAATGTATATAATTTAAAAAAAATACTGTTTGAACAGCGTTATATGTATTTTATTTAAGAATAATTTAGGAAGGTTCAAGAAATCTAGTACCGTAAATGTTATGTCCTCCATGAATTGTGACTAATATTAATTCAGATGTCTGTTTGGGGATAATTAAAAAAAATATTTTACATTTTTATTTTTTTTAAACCGAATAAATAAAAAAAAACAAAATAAAAAGACCGCTATCGTATATGAATGATGGAGGGGGGGGGAGGTCTCTATTGTGAACCGCTGGTGGCGTTTCTTTTATTTTTGGCTACAGCACGACGCAAAACCGAGGGGAAAGTGGTAGCATAGTGGTGGCGCGTACCCATACAGACATTTTCGCATTTGTTCGTCAACGTTGTGCAAAAATGCGCACTAAGGATTTTCTCATGAAACTGGCGTCTCATTGTTTATTGCCCAATGAAACTTTTTTGTTGTGGAGCCTGGGTCGTCTCGTCTATCGGGAATATAAATCTCTTCGTACGGGGCTCACTCAACAAATTATCCCTATCGAATTTCGTTTTTTTTTATACTGTAGGAGCATCGAATCCTAAACAGATTTTAAGGTTAATAGTCATAAATTAGCCATTCGAATTTGTGGACTTTGGTGAAAGTGTAAAATGGTTATAGAAATACTAAAAAATTGCATTATTTAAGTAACGAAAATGATTTCTATTCTATTCTATTGATGGTACATGTCGCAACGTGTCCAAATCATTTACAGCACAAGTCGTATTTTGCAATTTTTTGGGTAAGAAGATGAAAAACAAATCACATTCAAATTTCGATGGCGGTGTGGAATAAACCAAAACGAAAGAGGGAGTCTTTCTTAATAAAATTACCAATTACCAACACCGACGATATGTACACATTTCGGGTTTAAAACTTCAGTACAAATGGAGTGCAATGTTTCCTAAAAAGACCCTTCTTGGTTTCTTATACGTCAGATTATATGTGGGAGGACTCAACATAGGTTCTCTCCCCACCTCTGCCGCTGGGAGCCATATTCCAAATCAATATCATAAACAGTTAATGAGGCGCGGCGCCAAAAGGCCGAACGAAATATGGAAATAGGTTTTTCGATAAGTGGGCGCCTAAAAGGTTTTTCCTTAGCCTAAAGGGCGCTAGCGTCTCTTGTATGGTAAGTCTTCCGCAGTTGGACCCAACACAATCAGAACAACTTGTAAGTTGTAAGTTTAGTTAATTTCGTTCATTAATGAAGATTTTACTTGTTTGCAAATAAACGAAATTAAAGACAACAAAGAAACATTTTTTATATGAAAACAAAAAACATAATCCTCATTTTCTAACATTTTTATAACATTGATATCAATGTGTATGAATGTCCATCTAGTGGTCGCCAAAAAGTATATAATTTTAACATATTTATAATTCTATTTTTGTTAAATTATTAATCAAGCTAATTACTTTTTCTACTCATGTCTGTAAAATGACTAATTACACACCGATCTAACGTTCAGGAAGCGTCACTTTACCATATGAGTTTCGTTTCCCATGGATCCAAGCCGCTTCGGACATTTCCGGGATTTTATCGCAAGGGTTTGGGAGCAATCGGATGTTTTCGGAGATATTTCCTACGCCTTGAATTTTGACGTTTGGCAATTCTGACGCTGACGGCAGTAAACGTATTCTTGTTATTTTGCAAAAAAGTACGCAAAAACTAACGGTCGTACAAAAAGTATAGTATGCAACACGCTCGGTGAACTTTTTAAATCACTCGTTTATTAAACACTCGCTCCGCTCGTGCCAAATAAATTTGTGAGTCAAGTGCCGTGTACCGCACTTGTTGCATAATATACTGTTTACTATTAGATCTTTTGTTATTATGTAATCTTTGAATTTGCGAAAAAAATCTGTATAGAGCAATTTTCATATTTGCATATACAAACCTTAGAATGCTGGCAGTAAACACCAACTTGTTCAAAAAATCATAAATATTTATTATTTAAAAACATCAATTTAAATTACAAATTATAAGATTTTTTTTTCATATGTTTTGATTAAACTACAAAAACATTAGTTTTTTAATAATCAGTTAATTAATTTTGCCATAATATTGATTGTAATTTATTTCTAATTTTTTTGAGAAATCCAACACAATTTTTTCAGTGTATACTTAAGATTTACAAAAAAATTTCTACTAGTTATTTGTGATATTCAGGATTGATTTTGAGCTATTTTTGAGTCAATGATTGCGTTCCTTCTCTCGTTACGTGCTACATGACCAAAACGAAACAGCTCAAGTGTGGGGTGCGCCTGTTTTTTTTGCCCCATAAAGAATGACTAAAATAACCAAAAAGGAACGAATATACGTAAAGACAAAATTAATGTAGTATCAGGCGCGAACTTTCTCACTACGCGCCTCCCCGCTTGTAAAATTCGGCCGGTTTCATTTCAAATTCAAAATTTATCTTCGTTTGCGAAGTTCGACCCCCCGGACGCAACTTTGCGAATTTAAGTGGATTAAGAAACTTCGCGATGTTTATTGCTTTTTGCGTTATATACAGCATCTATTTAATCACGTTAATAAACTGTATTAAAATGTATGTGTTTACTCCGTTTACGGTCCTAATAATCCTGCCGCACCAATTAGGGCACAAAGACGCATTGCTAATTAACGATAGAGAGACGCCGTGTTCCGGTTGCGCGATATTCCGATGGGACGCTCTTAATTCTCCCGCTCCTCCCTCCCACCAATTTTAGTTAATATTCCCGTTGAATGCACTATCATAATTTCGAGACGGTTGCAGCGAAAGTGACAAATTACTGAGCATTCCGTGACCACGGTTCAAGAGAGCATCTTTAGGTCCCATAGGTCCCTAAATGCTTTGTTTTCTAGATACTGGGTGTCAAACTTACAAAAATGTATACTTTTGCCTAAAAATTTTTTAGATTACGCAGTGAGAAATGCAACCTTTTTAAAGTCTGCGTTCATTTTTTTTGTTAGTTTTGGTAAACTTTTTGAGTCACTCGGTTATTAAAATCAAATGCCGTTTACCACACTTGTTGCATAATATTCTTTGTTATTGTAGAAGTAGTTTTGAATATACCACTATATTCATAAGTTTTTTAAAATGGCCTGTTAATTGTTTACTATTTTACTATTTTACTATTAGATCTTTTGTTTTTGAATATGCTAAAAAACCATGCTTAAAGCAATTTTCATGTTTGCATATAAAAACCCTAGAACATCGTCTATGAAATTATTGATTCATATCGTAAAATTATATATAATCGATTAGAATGCTGGCAGTAAACATCAACTTGTTCAAAAAATCATGTTCGACTTGTAAATTACACAGAATTTTTTTTTTATTTTCACACATTTTGATGAAACTATAAATATATGTTTTTAGATTACGCTGTCAAAAATACAACCTTATTAAAGCCTTTCTAAAACGGTACTTAACTTTACTTATGTTTTTTTCTTTTTTAATAAAAAGTGTGTAATCCTAATCCGAAGAAAATACAAAATTGTGGCCTTCATTTTTTTGATAAATATGAAATAGTTTATTGTCTGTCAAATCTTGCAAGATTGTTAACTTGTTTATATTTTTATACATTTCCAGTTTCACACTATACTTTGCCAATGCTCTGTATATCATATCACCTTGGTAACACGTGAATGTTATAACTTCTATCGGCACTAAAGAAAATGTCCATGGCCTTATGGTACGTTATGCAATGTTTTATATACGACACTTTAGTCACGAGTCTACAATATTAGTAGAAGAAGTTTATTAATTAAAGCTTGCGTTTTCAAACATAATTGATTGTATATCTAGTAAAATTTGGCTATTAACACCAGTCTCGTTTATGTATTATATAGCTGCGTCCCATTTGAAATTTTTCTTCAATTTTCCAAATTATGCGTTGGAACAATTGAAAATTATTCAAAATAAGAGAGATACGTCAAATCAAAGTATGTTGAGTGTACTTAATTTTTTGTTTTGTTTTGTTATCTTTTTTAGCTCTATCAATTTCATTGGATATAAAATCTCTAGAAAGAGTCTCGGGGTGTTATCCAGTATAGTGGCTTACTCCTAAGTTTATGTATTTTTAATTATATTTTTTCAAAATCGATTGATTCGCGTTAGGCTCTGGCTTTACTAATAAAAAAAGTGTTAGAAAAAAGTGTGCTGGGTGGATGGATCAATGAAATGATTTAGGAACTTGTTCAACATTCAACAGGATGGAGGATGCACAGCAGTTTAAGAATTTGATTCGAATATGTGCAGTGCTATTTGAACTACTTTTAAATTTGGTCAAACACTAGATCAGCAAACAAGATTCTTGTTCATGACACATCATTAATGGTCCCACTTCTTTTCACACGATATCCAATAAACTTAGTTGTCTTTGCAATGACATATGATATAGCTAACATTCCATGAGAACTTCTGTTCCGCCGTGTCTTTATCAATATTGATATTTATCAAATTTGATAAAGACACGGTGTTGTCGAAACAATTGTCATGTCATAATATAAAATTTCGTGAAAATCTGAACTTTTAGTTCTTATTTATTTTGATAAATGGATTCTCATCAAGTAAAAGCCACCTCAGTTCAATAAGAGAAGAATCCGCGAAGCGCCTTCTTTTGGATAGAAAAACTTACTTGCCCCGCCCAGCGACGATTTTTCGAAAGCAATCTTCTTATCATCTTCATAGTAAGAAAATTGCTCTATTGTGGGTGCTTTATTAGGGTTGCCCAGAAATTGTTTGAATTTGGTTAATTTGAAATAAAAAAAAATGGAGGAAACCGAAGCACCCTATACGCCGAATTGAAAAAAAAATAATTAAAACTTCCCCATTTTATTTGGAAGCGAACGCGCAACAACAAAAATGTCCGTTGTTTTCTTTTGTCGGATACAAACCTTTGGGGTCCAATTACCCGACAACAAATATACCCCGAACCGAAAATAGATGGCACGGGGGGTCGGGGAGCATGAAAAAATTGTTTTTAATTTAATTAGGGGGTTGTATTGATTTTTCGTTCGAGTAAAATTAATATTGAATTAACAGAACGAGGTGGGCGTGTAAAAAAATTTAATTACCGGCAAATTTGGAAGTGACGTTCGCGTTTCGATGGGAACCGCGCGTGTTTGGACTGTCCTTTTTGTGACCTTCACGGTTTGTGCTTCTATATACCGGGTGACATAAGAAAGTGGGGACACTCTATAACTTTTAAACGACTTGAGATAACGATTTGATATTTGGAAGGGTTGATATAGGCTGAATGTCCAATGTTTTGAGAATATTTAGTCAATGTGCACAACACTTTTAATTTTTAAGGTAATTTTGTTTTAATGCAGCTACATACTCATTTTTTATGTTTCTACCTTAAGTGTAAAGTGAACTGCAGTAAATGTGGCACTATGCACCAATTCAATGTTGATTGGTTGATTGAGGTCTGCAATCTACGATCGCAAAGAAGGGCTACACTTTGTTGACATTGGGAAGCGGACTATTAATGCTTCATTCCACAAAAAAAGGGGAGAATGTACGAAAATAAAAAGACAAATTTAAAGTAATATTTGTGTTTCAATTTTTTATATAGTGCAGGTTAGACATTGTAATATGCAGCAGGGCAAATTTATGATATATGAACGCCGGCACTCAAGGATTCTCAGTGGTTAAATCTATCTGAAATGTGCATCTGTTTACGTCAGTGTATAAAATTATTAGGTACGAAAAGCCCCTGTATCTGTATAATACACTCTTCAAGGGTAGTTTTATGTTTATGTCTACATTTAAAATGAAATTAAAAGAGCTAGCGGGATTAAGGAGAATAGAGAGAAGAGAGAATGCAGGCGTATATTTCCACAAAAGTATCCATTTGAAGCTAAATCGTTCATGTATGATTTTTGCCAGTTGATGGTGCCTTCCTAAATAAGCATTATCTGCTAGTGCGCTATACCCACCCATGATGTGTTCTATTGATTCTCCAATATTGCCACATTGCCTACATTTATCAATAGTGTTGATTTTCCATATATATTTTTCCTAATTTCTAGTTATTGGGTTGTTCGGAAAGTCATTTCGTTTTTTTTGGGGAACATGAAAGACAGTTTTCGTATAATGAATAAATATTTTATTAAATTATATATTGGCCATTCTGGTCCAACACCTTTTGCCATCTTTCTGGCAGTAACATAATTCCCCTCTCATAAAAGTTTTGGTCCTTGCTGGCAAAAAACTGGTTCAGGTGGTTTTTGACATCTTCATTTGAGGTAAAGGTTTTGCCATCCAAAAAATTTTGCAGGGACCGGAACAAATAGTAGTCGGAAGGCGCCAGATCTGGAGAATATGGTGGATGTTGCAGTACGTCCCATTCAAGCTGTAAAAGTTTTTGGCGAGTGACCAAACTTGTGTGAGGTCTCGCATTATCCTAGTGGAACACTACACCCTTCCTGTTGATTAATTCGGGCCTCTTCTCTTTAAGTGAATCATTCAATTTGTCCAGTTGATGACAATAGACTTCTGAATTAATCGTTGTATTGTCCCGCAAAAGCTCAAAAAAAACGATTCCTTTGACATCCCACCAAACGGAGAGCATCACCTTTTTTGGTGAATGTTGGCTTTTGACACGCTTTGAGCCGGTTCATCTTTTCTGCTCCATGACGTCTTGCGTTTAACATTGTTGTATACAACCCATTTTTCGTCCCCAGAATAATCCGCTTCAAAAATGGATCATTTTCTTGACGTTTGAGGAGCAAATCACACACGTCAACGCGAAGACACAAATTTCGCTCCGTAAGGACATGGGGCACCCACACATCGAGCTTCGAGGTTAAGCCCATGCCTTTCAAATGGCCATAAACAGTCGAATTCGAAAAATTTAATCTCTCACCGATCTCTCGTGTGGTTATTCGCCGATTTGCATCAACTAATGCCTTTATCGCATCTTTGTCAGCTTCGACCGGCCTTCCAGACCGTGGTGCATCTTCGACATCAAAATTGCCGGATCGAAATTTTGCAAACCAGTTCTGGCACTGGCGTTCTGTTAACACGCCTTCTCCATACACACCCGTCAATTTTTTTCTCGCTTGGATAGCATTTTTACCTTTTCTGAAAGTAAAAGAATAAAATATGACGAAAATGCTGCTTATTGCTCTCCATATTTAAAAGGGCACCAACCAAAAACTACTGCGTAGAATTAATAGAACTTTTTCACACACAAGCCTTGCAATATCAGCTCTCAAGACATATAATGGTTATGCGGCTTAAGTGTGAAGTTGGTTTCGAAAAAACGGAATTAAGTCCTCTGACGGGAAAAAACGAAATGACTTTCCGAACAACCTTATATAATTACCTTGATGAAGATAGTCCTTAAGAAGCCACTATAGTGATGATCTTTTGCCGATTAATGTGTCTTTGAGTGTTGGGGGTTTTTACCCTGAACTGCATTTTCCTTCCAGGTTTGTATTTCCTGATGTAATGTTGATGTTGTATCGGTTACTATTGGCATACCTAAGTTGAGTAGTGTGAAGTTTTTATTCGCATTTTTTATAGACTGGATTATACGGTCTGTGGATTCTAATGATTTCGACCTGAGAGACCTGGTTTGTGCAAATTTTGTGTATATTTAGAAGCCCCCTGTCAACTTTTTTTCTAGGGATTTTGTTATCATTTGGCGAGTTGTTATATCTAAGCCTTCCAAGTCAGTATTAGATCATTTAACCATTATTATTAATATTAAACTCAATGCCGAACAGAATTTGGTATTTCGAAATTTTTTTCAGCTTATATGGTTCAAAAGTGAATTTCAAGCCGATGATTTTAAGCTCATAAATATACGGATGCAATTTAATATAATGGTTTCAATGTTTTTTACTTCTATGGGCCTGTGAAATTTTCCGTGGATTTCTACGTCGCTCAAACATTGAACCATTAAAGTAACTATCAAGCCTTACACACAAGGACTAGTCGGAAGACATATTTTTGAAAAAATGCAAAGTTGCAAATTACATTTGAATCTCTCAATTAAAAATTTTCGAAATGTTTTTCAAAAACGAAGGTTACATCCCATCGACAAGCGGTTTTTTAATTAGAATTGCAAAACTCGGATATGTTGTTGAAGGTGTTCAAGTTGCTGAAAACTGTTTTCAAAAACCCGATTGAAGTAAAAAAAGTCCAGTTTTCGACTTATTTTGGACGCCCCCATTTGCCGGCAGCAAAAAATATTAATTTCGTCGAAATTGGTGTTCCGTCCCCTCCCTATCCCTCCCGGTCGTCATCGAACGAACGCACCACGGCCCGATGACAAAGAAAATTGGTCCCATTAGCGTCCCGGCTATGTTCCCGTTTCATACCGAAACGGAATCTGAAGTTGACAATGCCTGAAATTACTATTTTTCCACTTACAAATGTTGACTGCCGACAGAGACAGATGAACCTAATTAAATCAACCACACTTTCATAAATTCCGCCTTCGTTTATATATATATGTATATGCGGGTGCGTCGAGCGTTTCCATTAAAATAAAATTTTCTCGTGCGGCGAGATGCTTATGACCGATGATTTATTCGGTCGACGTTTTTCATTCTCGTGCGTTCGCCATTTGGACCGGCAACGCACCGCCAAGTTCAACATTTTCCGAGGGAATGACGAATGTTGATGAACAGGCCAGTTACTCGGCGTTGGTTTGTTATTTTCCGACGTTTTCCATCCAAGGCAAGGGGAATTAGACATTACTTTTCATTATCATGCAATTGACCAAGCGGGGCATTTAATAATAACGAATGGATGATCGATTCGAACTACGACAAACATTCAACCAATATAATGTGATAACTTTGGCTGATTTCCTTGCTTTTCATCAACTAATTAATCTCTTTGAACAAGTAAACTCTAGAAATTGCTTACCATATTATTTAAGTCTTAATTCAAGGATAGCTTCACCACCCAGAAACATGGATCACTCTCCAGTGATGGAACGAACGAGTCTTTGCCAAGGTCACTATGTTTTTTTTATTTCTATCTTATTGCAATCTTCTGTGACAGTGCTTTTCCAATTGTTCTTCTTTTACCGTACGGTTTTTTCCAAAACACTTTGTGATCGAGTTGAGTTGATCCCTACTTTCCAATAGTTGTCTGATTGTCTATTAACTTGCTGTTTGGAATTCACTCCGACAAGAAAATGTATCATAGCGTTCATCTAGATACAACTATAACACACGAGCTTAATCCCTCCAACGTGTTAGCAGCATAAATGAATCAAATTATTCTTTAACTTCAGCCTGTAACAAATGTTTTAAGGAATTGAATTTCATATAGATTGACCATCCACCTGTATAGACCTTCTGCTAGCTTGTCAAGGATCTTCTTAGTAGTTTCATTGATTGTCTCTCCAGTGTGCAGTCATAATAATAATAATAATAATAATAATAATAATAATAATATCTTCATTATCCCACATATTGAGAATACAATCAGTGTATTAGGTGAAAATTAGGTACACAATATAGTTGCGGCAAGTGAGGCAGAAAACTACATTAAAAATGTATATAATAAAAATACGACAGAGCACAACAATACAGTGATAACAAATATTAATAAGTAAAATATTCCTCCCAATTATAAAGACTTTTATAAGAGAAGAAATTTTAGTTTGGATTTTAAAATGTTTATGTTACTACTGCTTTTTAGGTCTGGGGAAAGTATTATAGACTCTAACACCGGTGTTCGTAAAATATTTTTTGAAAATTCTATTTTTTTAATATGGAAAAACAATCTTTGTTCACATGTATTATAGTCGTGAAAATTTCCGTCTTTTTGTAACTTGTTTTTGTCTTTATACACCCATAAACTAAATTCCAATATGTATATACACACTAAAGGCATTATTTTAAACTCCCTGAAGAGGGGTCTGCACGAACTTTCCGGCGACACTCCAGCGATACACCTTAGGACTTTCATAGTATACAGTAATCTCGAATTGATGTGAGCATAGTCGAAATTTATCATGCGTTTCCCATTGAAAACAGTTTTTAATTTTTTTATTAGCAAACAATACGCCTCTATCGGCCGATTGAACTGGAGATTTGTTCTTTTTCTACCTTATTTCAACATACGTACAACGTACGATTTGTTAAGAACGATCTAAACCAGTTCGGAGCTATTCCACGAATTTCGTATTGTTCCACCTTATTCGAAAGAATTTCGTGGTTCATACAGTCAAACGCCCTGCTAAAATCACAAAATATCGCATCAAATCAAAATCAAAATCAAATCAAAAATTTTGTATTTACTTAAATAATCGGTCAAGCTGCCAAATATGGCGTATTCAAATATTTTAGCAAAGCATGATGTGATTGCTATTTTACGATAATTTTTTGCGGAATGCGTTTCGCGCTTTTTAAAGATGGAAGTCACACGCGAAATTTTTAGGGCTGTAAGAAAAACACCCTCTGTTAATGATGCATTTATCAAGGAGGCCAATGGACTCGGGATATAGTCGGCATACTTTTTGAATATTACAAAAGGCACACTATCAGGACCATAAGAATTTTTGTTTTTTATTAAGTTCGATATTTTCTCTTGAGAGAATGATCTAATGTACGCCGTGTGCCAAATTAAATGATCCACTCTACGATCTGGAGACCTATAGGAGATACGAAAAAAAGTTTCTTGGACTCTTCTGAAGATTTGAAATGTTATATTTTTGTTTATACAGGGTGTCCCAAAAGTGTCTCCCCGAAATCCAAGGTTAAAATAAAAGTCACTTTCTTAAGAAATTCCTATTCAAATTTTACATCGTTTAGGCAGAAATTGGGGTTATGTGTTTTTTTTTTCATATTTTGATTGCCCCATATAAAATTGTATTGTGACGCTAGTGGTCCAACGAAAATTTAACCACAGACTACTTAATCAGATTAACAGATGCGCCTCAGCTTATGTGTCCCAAATTCAATTGACAAAAATCTCAGGATTTTCAAATGGAACACACTATATTTTTATTCAGATATCAATTCTAGGACAAAAAATAAGGTAAGCTTTACTTGTTTTTTGAAATATTCGAGGTTGAAGATATATACGGGTGTTATAAATTGAATTTAAAGCTGCCCACATTAGGTCACTTGTTAGCAATATTAGGTATTCTCAATGAAACAAGATAATTATTAATTTATAATTAATTAATAAATGTTTCTTTAAATATGAAATCTGAAGTTTTATTAAAGCTGTTAAAGTGTGTAGTACAGAGTCGACTTTTTTCAAAATTTCCACGTGTTAATGGACACCTTGTATTTTTATCAATGGGGTTTATTCGTATATCTGCAGTATTATATCTTTAACAGAAGTAGTATCATGTCTTTGCTATTTAAAAACACCTAGTACTGCCAGCAAGTGACCTAATGTGGACAGGATTCTCTTAAGATTGTGACTTTTATTTTAACCAAGAATTCCAAAAATGTCGTAATATATAGGGTGTTCCCTGTAAAAACAAAATTATAATATCTTAAATCTTCAGGAGAGTACAAGAAACTTTTGTACGAAACTTTTCTTCGTATCTCCTATGAGTTTCCAGATCGTATAGTGGATCGTTTTATTTGGCACACGGTGAACATGCTTTCTAGAAATGAATTTTCCTGCGTTTTAGATGACTTCTTAATTTTGTCAACTATTTGATTAGGAGCTTCTATAAAAAAGTGTTCATAAAATTGACTAATGCTACCGGTTGTTTGTCATTTTTCCTAATCTCAAAATTCTTTGGCCGTTTAATCCTTCCACTTATCTCAGACACAATAGACCAAGTAGTTTTATTTTGATTATTCGACTCTAAAATTTTTTGCTAATAGTAACTTTTTTTTTGTTAAATTTATTAATTTTTTATGCTTACTTTTTTCATAATTATTGAAATCCATCGATCTTGAAGTGACGTCACCGATATTCAGTGTTACTGATTTTTTCTCGACGTTCGGTGTAATCCTCAATTAAATTTCCTCCCTTTCCATCGAATTTTAACCAGCCTCTTCTTGCGTAAACGTTCATCCCTTCATTCTTTTTTTTTGCGAAGCTTTGTACCCTCACGCACAGAACTAGGTTTATTGCTTTTTAATTATGATAAGTATTTTTTCTGCGCTAGATTCGTTTCGCCACCTGGCGGTCGACGACAAAGTTTCGTGATTGCGTTTTGATAGGGTGCGACGCAGCGGTCTGTGGCGTTATTAAATTGAAATGCGCGTGAACGTCCAATTTGCGGTTTAGGGTCATGTTATTGTGTGAGGCCGTCGCACGGTGGGCCAGGACGACCCAAAAAGTTTGATAAATTCCACATGTTTCTTTTCGTTTTTGCTTTGAACTATCTAGAAACAATTAAATTGCGGGGTAAACATCTCCACGGTGACCGTAAACAGCCTCCGAATATGTGCAATCGCGTTACGCCTCCGCTTTGTTGCAGAAATATTTAAAAAACTGTCCAAGTTCTGCTTGCTGTTTTATGACCACGTAAACACCTTTTTTTCCATGGATGAACTTAATAAAGGTAAGTTTAGGCTACTTATATCAATAAGGATATTTTTTTTCGATTCCACGTGACTGGTATTGAATTGAATCTGTGTTCCTGTTCTACTGCCTAAAGTAAATTTGCCTAATTTAAATTCAATTTTGCTTACAGATATCTCAAGAATCGAGCAAAACGGTGTCAGTTTTTTTATATGAATATTCATTGTTCATATTCATTCTGCCCATCTCTGCCTCCCTATTTTACAAAAATATATTAAGCTATCTATATATGTAATGGTAACATTATAGGTTTTTTATTCGTCTCAGTTTCACGGTTTTTGATTTACAGATTTGATTAACAGATTTCTCCATATTGCCAAAATTTATAAAAATGCCATGTTCAACGAAAATATATTTAGGCCTTGTCCTTCAAGCGAAATTTGAAAATATAATAGATAATGTAAGCATGTACGCATTTGTTTTATAAAGCATATTAAGCTCTTGCGGGAGGGAGCAAGGGAGGGGGTAATCCCATGGGTGCCACGAAATGTACTGGTCTTCAGTCGGCTGTTTTATTTTTAGGGACGAAATGTCACACAACTTCCAGAAGATTACTGCTTGAAGCAGGAATTACACTGCCTGAAATAAAATCAACTCTCTTTTCTGTATGGTGCGACACCTGTCGCAATTACCAAATTAGATGAAAAACTAATTTGCTATAATATTGTTTGTTTCCCTGTACCTTTGGTACAAAATGCCATTAAGTATCCATAAAATATTGATACACGAAAAAGAGATGGTGAAGTCCAGTCCAGTGCCAATCGGACAAGTTGCCGGAGGGCCTCAAGAGGCCCGCAGTAAAGAGTACCGAAGATACAGGGAACATAATGCAGCAGGCTTTCGTCTGATCCAAAAATCGCAAATTTACGCAAAATCAAAGTTTTAAGTAAAAACAGATTTAGTCTCGAAGTTTTAAATTTGCTAGAGCCGTTCAAAGAAAATATCAAAATCCTGAGGGAATCAGACGAAAGTAGTGTCTCTGATTAAGCGTTTAAAATTAAACTTGCTGTATTATTATTATTATTATTATTATACTACAGATTCGCCATTATCCCAGAATAAAGAATAAAAGGTAACATTTTTCTACATTATTTACTCATCCAAAGGCAGATGCTCTAATTTCTGGTGCAAATATTTATCACAGAATGGATTTTAGGCACCGTATCTTCTATTTTCTAAATAGATGCCTCATAGACACAATGTATTTGTCATGTCATGTCACATGATTTGCGGCAAAAAACAGCCTTTAAATAATTTTTCAAACTTTTTTGGTCATCCTGTGCGTCGTATCGGCCATCGCGTGCATCCTTGAAATCTTTGGTTTCTTGATTTCACTTTGGGAACGGAAGAAAAACGTATTGGTTTCAATGTCTCGCCAGCTAAGCGTGTTGCTCTAGGTATTCGTAGCACTGCTCTAGAAACTATACAACTGTATAGAACATCTGGTAGCTTGTCAATGATCTTCTTAGCAGTTTCATTGGTTTGTTCTCCAGCGTGCAATAATAATAATAATAATAATAATAATAATAATAATAATAATAATAATAATAATAATAATAATAATAATAATAATAATAATAATAATAATAATAATAATAATAATAATAATAATAATAATAATAATAAACACAACAAACACGAAACAAAAACGATACAAAATACCTTTATAACCATCTATTGTACATGGACGACTTAAAACTCTTTGCTGGTTCCAATATTCAACTTGTGAAACTTCTCGACCTAACAACAAACTTGAGTAAATCAGTCGCCATGGAATTGAGAAGTGTAAGATGATTCACTTAGAAAAAGGTACTTTATCCCAAACCTAAGGATATAATGTGGAGAACGGAGAAGTGATGCAATTGCAATGTCTCTCAGCTCAAGAAGATTATAAATACCTTAGTTTTTTAGAATTGAATTGAATTGAGCCACACAAAAGTCAAACAGCAGCTGCAGGGGAGCTTTGTGGGTAGATTAGAGTCGAAATTGAAAACCTATCTATATGGATGCTCTAAAGTTACAGCCACTAACTCATATGCTATACCAGTCTTAACTTATTCATTTGGGGTAGGTAAATGGACTCAAACTGATCTCGATGCTACGCTAACTAAATATAGAATGAGACACGCGTAATCGGCAGTCGAGAGAACATCATTGTTGCTAGAAGAGGGAAGCCTAGAAATATCCAACATAAAGCAAATGCACTACTCTCAAGTGAAAAGTCTTAGAGAGTACTTTTTGAAAAAGGGCGCCGAGTCTACAATGTTTGCAGTAATATGTAACCATGACGACGAAATAAGACCACCCAATTTGAAGGGTGTCGAAGAGAACAGCAGCAAGTTGAAATGAAAAAAAAAAAACGGCGAAATAGTTAGATTCAAGATGGCCATCCAAGACCTACAAAAAACCATCGCAGGTGTATTATGGGAGAAGATGTTGACGATAAGTGTCGGAGATGAAAGAGATAAAGGAGAAACCATCGAACATATAACAGTTGCATGTGAGACATTGGTGGGCCATAATTACACCCAGAGGCATGACTACATTGCAAGAATAATACATCAGGACCTTGCGAATCGACACCAGCTTGTTAGGGGATCAATTCCTTATTACAAACATGAGCAAAAAGATGTATTGGAAAATGAACACTTTAAACTATATTGGAATAGATAAATCAGAACGGACATCAAGATCCAAGCAAACAAACCTGATCTTCTTCTATATGATAAAATAAATAAGGAGATTACTCTTGTCGAAGTAACAATACCAGGCTCAGCAAACATACAAAAGGCTTACGCAACAAAAATAAATAAATATATAGAACGGGCAGCGGAAATCAAGTATATGTGGAGAGTGGAGAGTAGTAGTAGTTGTAGGTCAACGTCAAACCAATCATTGTATCGGCAACGGGTATAATACCAAAATCCACTATGACTCACGTAAAAGGACTAAACATAGAATACCTCATACCCCAACTCCCGAAATCGGTGATACTGGACGCCTGTCACATTGTTAGGCGATTCCTGCCAATGGAATAAAAGATTTATGCAGAATGGCTTGACAATGTTAAGATCACGGAACTATCGTTTAAAAACGAGAGAAAATAAAATAAAATAATAACAATAATAATAGTAATAAAATTGTTATTATCCCTGTTATTTAGAATACAATGGATATAGATCCTACAAGTGAGACAGGAAACTCCATTAAATAGATGCCTCATAAATGCAATGAAGCATTTTCACCTTTCACCTTATCACGAACTTAGCAAATGTAGTATATTCTCATTATTGTGGCATTTGCTTACTATATCACATGATTTCCGACAAAAAAACAACCTTTTTTTCAAAGTTTTTGAGTCATCCTGGCCCACCGTGCTGGTCATCGCGTGCATCCTTTAAGTCTATGGTTTCTTGATTTCGCTTTGGGAACGGAAGAAAAACGTATTGGTTTCACTATCTCGGCAGCTACGCGAGTTTCTCTGGGTATTCGTAGAAGCGCTCTAGAAACTATAAAACTGGTTTGGATTCGAGCTGCCAATTTCAGACGTGGCGAAGGACAATTCGTCTCCCAACTTCCAGCCAGGTCGGTTACGGTTAAACGAGGGTTGAACCGCAGCGGTCGCGCAATATACGTTCGGGTTTGTCCCTTTTCCGAACTCGGAGGGAGCATGTTCGCAAATTTAAATGTCGCGCGATATTAAATTCTGAACAATCTCCAGATTTTGCCCTTTGGTTCGCGCCGTCCGCGGCCGTTTTGAATTTTAACTTTCCGAAACTGGACCGACGGACATTTAAATTTAATTTGGGATTTGGTTTTAGAAACTTTTCTACGTGTTTTATTTCCAACGCGTTTCATTGCTATCGGGGCGCTGTTTGTTTGCATCTTGCAGATATTTTTTTGTTGTTGGTTTGCTATATTTTATTGGTTGAGTTTATCTTCACTAACTCTTTAAGATGATCTACCCAACGCAAGCTTAAGTTTGTCTACACGTTATGGCGGTATTAACTTTTTATTTACTATTTAATATCTATATTGTTAACTCTACTGTAGAAGGTCCATGGAATTCTTCGCCAACTCCTGCTGGCTTCCTATTTCCAGACGTTGATAACCCGTTGCAATCCCTCGTCAGAACCTCGTCCAGGTCCCTAGTCTCTGGTCTACCTCCGGTTGATTCATCCTGTCATTCATTCTGCTGCTAACTTCTTTACCTTTGTATATTTTTCGTAGCCTAATATCGCAAGTATTTGTCGTTGATCTATGTCTATTATACCTCCAATCGATGGGAACTATAGTCTTCAAACAGTGATTTGTAAACACTGAATTTCTTTGTGCTATAATTCCAGTTTAGTAAGTCGAAAAAGAGAAAAATAAGTCGCAAAATTCGTATAGAGCTAAAAATTGACAGAGACGTTAAATATACCATTATACATGAAATGTCAAAAATTCCCTTCGATTCGACTTGTGCAAAAATTTGTATTCAAGGTGAACCGTACAAAGCTGAGTTTTTTTCAATTTTCCTCGAAAACGGTAAGTTTTATCGTGAAAATAGGTCAGACGAAAGTAATAGATCATACAATTCCCTACAAAAATTGTTCAGGCACTTCTTTTCTCACGAATCACGATTTATGAGATATTGCGGTTTCCACTGTTAGAAAATTCATGTTCATTCACGATCTATTGTAATGAAGAGAATTTTATCAGATCGTATCCTACTGATTGATAGTATGGTAATATTGATAATTTGCAAAGCGGAATAGGTTGTTTTCTTTTAAATGTTGTTACAATAGATAATTGTCTACTTCTACTTCAACAATTATTTCTTCGTCTTCATTTTTTTCGTCTTACAGAATCTCTGTTCGCTTCAATTGTCTCTTCATTAGAATCATAAATATTTTTCTGTTGTACTTGATTCGATATTGGCGCAAGCCTGGCCCTGACATGCATTAATTCATACTGGCGAACAAAATAATATCACTTTTTGATAGCCGCAATTCTTACAACAAACCAGTCTTGCAGTTAAAGAAAATAGTATTAAGCAGTTTGAATTGGGTCCAAATAATTATCTGTTGATTTCCAACCGCATTCTTCTGGGGTCAGCTCATTGCTTAGCCGTTGAACTCGAAAATAAACACGTTGCAAATGGTGACAAGCAGAAGCAGGTGTTGCAGGTAGAAAAGACACCTGCTTTTATCTATGGCAATCAATTTTTTTGGAGCACCATATGTAGCAAGAACAAAACGAATTCCATTTTGAACGGTATCGTGTGGGGATGAGTCAATTTTTGAGTATTGTATGATCTATAACTCTTGTTTGACCTATTTTGACGATAAAACTTACCGTTTTCGAAAAAAATGTTCGTGTATGCGAATTTGGGTTAAGTCAAATGTTTATTTTCACTGGTAGTTCTATATTTAATAGTTAAGGAGCGTATATGCAGATTCTTTGTTGCTGTTTCCTCCCAACATCCCCTTCCAGATCTCAATTTTCGTGTTTATGTTTCCACTAAGTCCAAGAGCCCCGCATTCACATCACTATGATTTTGGAACCCAATAAAGACCAGGTCACTAAATCATAGGGCAATAACACATTTCCTATTCGTGGCGACTTACTTTGGGCGGAAATGGCCGGCATATCTGTTCGTAATTAAGGCCCGAGCTGGGTCGAAAGGGGGGGTCGAAGATTCCCGCGAACCTCACGAGTCAAGTTGTTACAAAACAATGTCGTCGTATAAACTTCTGGGATGTCGGATTAACGCCTCTCCGTTCGAGAAACCGGAGAACTGGTAACGCGAGAGGGAACGTCGAGTGGAAAGGGGGCGGCCACGACGCGCCAAACACGAACTAAAACTGAAACTGTCAAACGCAGGAGGGTTCCGCTTTCGGTCAACAAGTGCCGTTGCAGTTCGTGCCCCCGGGTCGGACGTCTCCACCCCCGCGAAAAATGACCTCGTCAATAACGTATTTAGTCAAGTTTGCTATTATCGTTAGTATTAAGGGCCGGTTAACTTTGTCACGTTAACAAGCGGTTTTCGTTGTCTGTTATCTTGTTGCTTGCCGGCCAATAATTAACATTATAATATGTTCGAACCGGTATTAATTAACTGCCATTCAATTTGGGAACGCTACTCGGCGAAAATGGAGATTATTTAATTAAAACACTCTCCGCCCGTTCGACGGCACTTGCGCAGTCCCGGTAAATACGGCCCTCGTCCCTTTTAGCAGTGCAAACAGTCATTTAGTTGCTTGGGCGATAATTTCCTGGAAATGTCAACAGTTTCCAGCACGAGGGCGTTGCTGTATTATCATCAACCATTGTCGTCAAAGATGCATAGCCGCGCGCGTTGCATTAAAGCGATTTCCCGAATTGCATTTGATTCGGCGAATATTAAGTACGTGCTCGGTGAGAGACGCGAGCGGTAGTGAGTGACTGCCGTGTCTCTGCCCTTGAAATTTTCGCAAATTTGTTGTTTGAGAGGGAAATGTGTCAAGTGACGTCTTAAGCCTGTTCTAATTATTTGTAATATGTTTAACAGAATTTGCCCAACTTTGTGGAGGGATGTTAAAAACTTGGGTTTCTATAAGTTTAAGGACATTGGAGTTAACACGGGGAAAACATTGTTACGACGAATCGCAGATTTCAGTTGGTGCCAAAACATTTTAAAATTTTATTAAAACTGCATGCCCTAGATTTTTTGCATAATTATCCTTTTGTAGGTTTAAGCTTTGTAGAACCTCAATTAATTGCTTTTTGGTATAATCTTCGTGGAAATAAATGTCGTTATTATACATGTAGTTTTGGATTGTTGCTTTTGTGTCACATGAGGAAGGGGTTTTAGTCAACTGTTTACTGTGACAACTTGCATTGTCCGTTACAATGACGCTATTAGAATGTCTGGAACTAGTTTGTTTTTAAACCAATTTTCAAATAAATCAGCGGTGGTGTCTTCGTGGTAATCTTAAATATTTTTCGCAGACAGAGAAAGTCCATTTGGAAACCAACCATCTTTAGATCCAGCATGCAAAATAGTTATTCTTTTACCATTTTTTGATGGCGCGTTTATTTTACACTTATCAGTTGAGTCCACCCAACCCTTTTCCGGGGTATCATAAGTGTCGAACCAGGTTTCATCCAAGTAAGTGATTGGCCTTTGTTCTCTGTAAATCCTATTTTTTTCTAGATATTCCAGTCGCCATTTCCGAATTCTAAAAGAGGAAATTATTACCAACGCAAAAGACAGAGGAAATTATTAAAAACTCAAAATAAGGAGCAAATTATTAAAAACGAAAAAGCCAGAGGAAATTATTAAAAACGAAAATAAAGAGGAAATTATTAAAAAAACAAAAGACAGAGGAAATTATTGAAAACGTTAAAGGCAGAGGGAATTATTAACAACGCAAAAGACAGAGGACGTTATTAAAAACGCAAAAGACAGAGGAAATTATTACCAACACAAAAGACAGAGGAAATTATTAAAAACGCATAATAAGGAGCAAATTGTTAAACACGAAAAAGGCAGAGGAAATTATTAAAAACGCAAAAGACAGAGGAAATTATTAACAACGCAAAAGACAGAGCAAATTATTAAAAACGCAAAAGACAGAGGAAATTATTAAAAACGCAAAATAAGGAGCAAATTCTTAAAAACGAAAAAGCCAGAGGAAATTATTAAAAACGCAAAATAAAGAGCAAATTATTAAAAAAACAAAAGACAGAGGAAATTATTGAAAACGTTAAAGGCAGAGGGAATTATTAACAACGCAAAAGACAGAGGACGTTATTAAAAACGCAAAAGACAGAGGAAATTATTACCAACACAAAAGACAGAGGAAATTATTAAAAACGCATAATAAGGAGCAAATTGTTAAACACGAAAAAGGCAGAGGAAATTATTAAAAACGCAAAAGACAGAGGAAATTATTAACAACGCAAAAGACAGAGCAAATTATTAAAAACGCAAAAGACAGAGGAAATTAGTAAAAACGTTAAGGGCAGAGGAAATTATTAACAACGCAAAAGACAGAGGACGTTATTAAAATCGCAAAAGACAGGAAATTATTAAAAACGCAAAAGACAGAGGAAATTATTACCAACGCAAAAGACGGAGGAAATTATTAAAAACGCAAAATAAGGAGCAAATTATTAAAAACGAAAAAGCCAGAGGAAATTATTAAAAACGAAAATAAAGAGGAAATTATTAAAAACGCAAAGGGCAGAGAAAATTATTAAAAACGCAAAGATAGAGGAAATTATTAAAAACGCAAAAGACAGGGGAAATTATTAAAAACTCAAAATAAGGAGCAAATTATTAAAAATGCAAAAGACAGAGGAGATTATTAAAAACGTTAAAGGAAGAGGAAATTATTAACAACGCAAAAGACTGAGGAAGATATTTAAAACGCAAAAGACAGAGGAAATTATTAACAACGCAAAAGACAGAGGAAATTATTAAAAACGCAAAAGATACAGAAAATTATTAAAAACGCAAAATAAGGAGCAAATTAATAAAAACGAAAAAGCCGGAGGAAATTATTAAAAACGCAAAATAAAGAGGAAATTATTAAAAACGCAAAGGACAGAGCAAATTATTAAAAACGCAAAAGACAGAGGAAATTATTAAAAACGTTAAAGGCAGAGGAAATTATTAACAACGCAAAAGACAGAGGAAGTTATTAATAACGCAAAAGACAGTGGAAATTATTAACAATGCAAAAGCCAGAGGAAATTATTAAAAACGCAAAATAAAGAGAAAATTATTAAAAAGGCAAAGGACAGAGCAAATTATTAAAAACGCAAAAGACGGAGGAAATTATTAAAACCGCAAAAGACAGAGGAAATTATTAAAAACGTTAAAGGCAGAGGCAATTATTAACAACGCAAAAGACAGAGGACGTTATTAAAAACGCAAAAGACAGAGGAAATTATTAAAAACGCAGAAGACAGATGAAATTATTACCAACGCAAAAGACAGAGGAAATTATTATAAACGCAAAATAAGGAGCAAATTATTAAAAACGAAAAAACCAGAGGAAATTATTAAAAACGCAAAATAAAGAGGAAATTATTAAAAACGCAAAGGACAGAGAAAATTATTAAAAACGCAAAAGACAGAGGAAATTATTAAAAACGTTAAAGGCAGAGGAAATTATTAACAACGCAAAAGACAGAGGAAGTTATTAATAACGCAAAAGACAGTGGAAATTATTAACAATGCAAAAGCCAGAGGAAATTATTAAAAACGCAAAATAAAGAGAAAATTATTAAAAAGGCAAAGGACAGAGCAAATTATTAAAAACGCAAAAGACGGAGGAAATTATTAAAACCGCAAAAGACAGAGGAAATTATTAAAAACGCAAAGGACAGAGCAAATTATTAAAAACGCAAAAGACAGAGGAAATTATTGAAAACATTAAAGGCAGAGGAAATTATTAACAACGCAAAAGACAGAGGACGTTATTAAAAACGCAAAAGACAGAAGAAATTATTAAAAACGCAAAAGACAGAGGAAATTATTACCAACGCAAAAGACAGAGGAAATTATTAAAAACGCAAAATAAGGAGCAAATTATTAAAAACGAAAAAGCCAGAGGAAATTATTAAAAACGCAAAATAAAGAGGAAATTATTAAAAACGAAAAGGACAGAGAAAATTATTAAAAACGCAAAAAACAGAGGAAATTATTAAAAACGTTAAAGGCAAAGGAAATTATTAACAACGCAAAAGACAGAGGAAGTTATTAATAACGCAAAAGACAGTGGAAATTATTAACAATGCAAAAGCCAGAGGAAATTATTAAAAACGCAAAATATAGAGAAAATTATTAAAAAGGCAAAAGACGGAGGAAATTATTAAAACCGCAAAAGACAGAGGAAATTATTAAAAACGCAAAAGACAGAGGAAATTATTACCAACGCAATAGACAAAGTTGAAAACGCAAAATAAAGAAAAAAATATTTAAAACGCGAAGGACAGAGGAAATTATTAAAAAGCGCAAAAGAAAGAGGAAATTATTAAAAACGCAAAACACAGGAAATTATTAAAAACGCAAAGGACAGAGCAAATTACTAACAACGTAAAGGACAGAGGAAGTTATTAAAAACGCAAAATAAAGAGGAAATTATTAAAAACGCAACGGACAGAGGAAATTATTAAAAACGCAAAAGACAAAGTTTCCTTATATGGAATGGATTAAGATAGGTATATTTTTTTCTAAGTTGTAGGACTAACATGAGATATGATCTTTTATTGATAGGCCACCATATATAAGCAACAGAGAATTGGGTACGCTTTGAAGATAAACAAAACCGCTCCATTTGTTTAATACAATAGGCTAGTGGTTAAGGATTTAGTAAGCAATTACTCACAGAATACCGTTCTTCGCATTTCTTCGGGATTCCCATTAAGGGAAAGCCAAAAATAAATCTAGGAACGGCGGCGACGGCGGAGGTTCCATTCTGCTTATAGTGCGATTCCTTTTTAGCATCGCAAACAGTCGTTTAGTAAATTCAACAATAATTTTCTGGAAATGTCAACGGCTCCCGAACGTTCCCGATTTCTCTCTATTTATCATCGCCTCCCGTCCCTTCCCCCGTCGCCCCTTTGTTGCCGAAAGATGCATTCTCTATCTGTGCGGCGTCGACGGCATTAAGCGAAACCGCCGACCGACTCGGCTCCGTGGTAGCCTTCTCCGGGGAATTTTTCTCTAAGCGTTAACCATTTTCAATTAGAGACGTGGGGCTTGGGAGGTGGGGGACAAAACCGAACCGAGAAAGCATTTTTCTGTATGTCGGTCGTAGATCTTTATTTGCCGCGACCCGAGGATGGCACTAAACCAGGTATAAAACGAAATTTAAGGGGATTTTGTTATTTTCTTTATTTTTGGTGTCTGCGGGGGCGGGGCAGATTTGTCCGCGTTTGGAATTTATAAGTAGCTTTATACGCGATCATTTTTAGGCACTATGCTTATTATACCCCATATTCGGGTTGGCATCGGGGCCTATTAGTATTCCTAAATATTTCAAATAGACTTCAACTCGCTACTGCTATACTATTTACAAATCTTATTAATTTTTTCTGCGTTTCTTGCGTCGGTTGTTGATGATTTGATCTTGCTGACGTCTCGCCCTTCATTCTGTCCCCACAAACAGTATACGAGGTTATGGATGGAGTTATGGATGCAGCTCAAGTATCACTAACTAACCAAAACTTTGTCTTCTTTTAAATACATATCTTAGTAGGCTGCGAAAAAAAATATTGAAGTCTTGCGTCAAATAGTTTTTTATTGACAGCATTTTAAACAAGACGTGTACGAAAAAATGTCGCAAATAACGCAAATTGGGTATAGAGCAGTCATAAAGTTTTTGACAAAAGAAGGGTTAGCACCTAAAATTATTAAAGAAAGGTTGGATGGTGTGTACGGCCAAAGTTTTCTTGCGTATTCTGTAGTAAAAGAATGGGCAAAACGTTTTCGAATGAGGCAGGAGTCCCTTGAAGATGATTCAAGAACTGGTCGACCAGTGGAGGTCATAACGGAAGATATTGATGCGATCGTGGAAGAGATGGTATTGAGTGATCGACGTTTAAAGGCCAAGGAAATCTCAAAAATTATTAAGCTTTCTGATACAAGTGTTCGTCGAATCCTGCATGATCATTTAGGTATGCATAAGGTTAGTACAAGATGGGTTCCTAAAAACCTGTCGGTTATTCAGAAACAATGCCGTGTCGAGTGTGCGCGGTTTTTTTGGAACTCTGTGGATCCCAACCGAAGCCTGTGATAGAAACTATTGTGACGGGAGATGAGACTATGGTTCTCTGTTATGACCCTCTATCGAAAAAAGAATCAATGAAGTGAGGTAAGGTGAGGTAAAGGTGATGCACCTCCAAGAAAATTCAGTCTGCCAGTCAACAAAAAAGGTGACGGCCACGATCTTTTGGGATTGTGAAGGAATTCTTTTGATAGACTTTAAAGAAACTAGTACCACTGTCAATGGTAAATATTACGCAACATTAATACATAAATTGCGAGACTGCATACGTGTAAAACGTCGAGGAAAACTGACCAAAGGCGTGCGTCTTTTGCACGATAATGCACCTGTCCATACTGCTGGTGTTGCACAAGCTGCCATTTTAGAGTGTGAGTTCCAACAGTTCGATTCTCGACTATTATTTGTTTGGATATTTGAAAAAGGACTTACGTGGACGGCGGTTTAACAAAGTTGAGTTAAAAGAGGCTTTTTTAAATCATTTTGCAGACAAACCGAAAGAATATTTTTTTAAAGGGATTGAGTTGTTAACCAAGAGACGTAATAAGTGTATTGAAGTTAAGGGGGATTGATTTTATTAAAAAATAATGAAAAATTGTTACTCTACTTTGTATCTTTCATATTCAGGCCGGGAAATTTTGGCGCTGCCCTCGTATAAGCAAGTACAGAGTAGAATGAAAAGCAGTTTCAGTTAGGCCCTGAAGTGGACAAAATGATGGCCAACCGACGCAGAAGAAATCCAGATTTATAAATAAAATTCCTAATGTTTTCTTTTCCATTTTTGATTTCACTGTTGATATTTGCGTTCCACAAAATGAAAACCACTTTTTCTTGCTTCATCTTTCAGAAAGACGTAGAAACACTAATACGTTTTTCGTATCGGTATTCTAATTTGGGTTATTTATAAACCGAAATATCCATCCACCGCACTTCTTTGTTTCTATTCAATCTTGTTAATTTGTTAAGCTAACTAAATTGTCTTTGCCTTCTTTGGAACTGGTTGGCGAGTTGGTATCTACCTCCTTTATTGTTTTTAATTTTCAGTAGTGTAGTGGTGCATCCGTCAGGATTTCGTTTGTAGAGTTCAAAATTCTCACTTGAAATAGTTTTGCTTTTCAATTTTTGTTCAGACATTACTATGTGCAGTACTAATCTTGCCCAAAACATTAACGTGTGCAAAATATTATTTACAATATTGCCAACGCACTCTTTAGTTTTTTTTTACATTCTCCGCTAGCTCAAATATTTCTAACATGCATAACACAGCACTATTTTGTGGTTGACGATTTCTACTATTTTTTTATTATTTTAAGTTCAGAAACTCATCTTCTAGCCATTCAATACCATGGCGAAGGTTCTTTCAGTTTATTATTCATCTCCTCTTTCATTTGAGAAGAAAAACCCTTTAAATGAAATTATTATATTATAACTGCACGTCTTTTAAAATCTTCAATTTTTATAAAAATGTTGATAGTATGACCTGATAAAAATATTGTATTTAGACGACATCTCTATGCTGTCAACTCACTGTCGTATTAGAACATAGCCCAGGAATTGCCACGTTAACAACCCGAACATAACCGAATACGACATATGCGACCTATAAGCTGATTCGAACATAATCAAAGTATCGCTATTTTATTAAACTGCTTCAGTAATATGCTAGAATAAGTGATAAAAGTGACATTTCATGTTCTGAGTGGCTGCCCTGACGAGCGAATAATATCGTTTAAGATATAACTAACTTGTATACGTTGATAGAGAATTGAAAGTTTTTTTTGCAAATATCAATAACCCCACTTAAAAAATGTCAAAATAAATGATTCGCAAAGGTCCGCGCCCTAAAAAAAGGTTCGAGCATATATCCGATTACGCAATTTATCACCCCCGAGACCCTCCCCGTGTAACACGAAGCGATATTTCGATGAGTACTCCTTTTGTCGCTAATAGGGTCGTCCCGGGACGAGGGACCTTTTTACCGCATCCTGCATTTCTATAAATTCGATTGGAAAGCGACAGGCGGCTCCCCCTCCCGCACCCCGAGAGGGCACGGGTTTTGGGGACCGGGCGGGTGCGGCGGGGTGGAGACTCGAACGGCACTTGAACTTATTTCCGCACGTAATTTGATTTTAAAAGGGTAACGGGGCATTTAGGGTTGCGAAAAATGTATCGACGGATGATGCGTCGCGTCTGGCACATTTTCCCTCCGAGGATATTTCGCAATGTACGGAAGCTGAGCGGAGACATAACGTAAAAATAAATTTATATTTTTTCTGCCCATTGGGGTAAGGGTTTCTTTGCTGTTGTCAATGTTATTCTTTTCAACTGCGTTTTCTTGGTCGTTTTCTTAGTCTTTTCACAGGGATTTTTCGTTATCAGCCGGTAATTCACTTTGAAAATTGCATCACAACTAATTTTTGTAGTCGTCTTTTTATTGTATATTTTATCCTCCTTTGACTTGTGTCTTTCTCTTACGTCTTGTATCCATCTTTTCTTTTCGAATTTTCGTTTTATTTATAAATGTAAAAAAAACATGCTTAGTTTTCTGTATCTAACACTATATGTGACATTTGACAAACCTTTAAGTCAATTTTGTTAGTTTTAATAAAAACGTAGTGGGAGCGATTTTAAAGAGTTAAAAGTAAAACGATTGAATTGAAAATATTAAATGCCACACTAATAGTTTAATTTTAGTTATACTTAAACCTCCCAGATCCTATTGACACTTCCTGATATGTTTATCACATCACTATTCTGCAGTTTCTAATAGTTATAAGCTCTATTGTTTAGCAGATACGGGATCCATTCACGACTAATGTATATCTTAGGAAATGGTTGTGTTTTCTTTTGAGGAGAGCTTATTCTGTTGATACGCTCCTAAAATTTGTTCTCGACTTACGGTATACTGATCTAATTGGTTTAATTATTACCATATAAAATTTATTCTCACATTTATTTTCAGATTTTATAGTCATCCTCTTTAATCAGTGTCCCGATTTTGTATGACTATTTTTACGTTTATAAGTTCTTACGCTTTGTAAAATGTACGCAAAAATTAAAAGTTGTAGAAATAGTATCGTAATAATAATAATAATTGTGTTTTTTTTTCAATTTGTATACAATATTAGTGCAATATTATTATGAAAATATCTTGAGATCACTGTTCAGTGACGAGATTTTAGATTTGTTGAATTAATTAACAACCTGAAAACCTAACTAACTTCATTAAGATGAACTTAAATTATAAATATAAATAGGAATAAAGGACATGATCAGAAATGTAATTGTAACTTGAAAATACCATAACAAATGGCATGGAAATAGCATAATAAATAGCAACCCAAACCAAAGAAAACATTTAAAGAAATAAAAAACAAATAAAATCCTAACATTCTAATATTTGTTTTAGCAGTTGCGGCATTTTTATTGATTCATCCATTATAGTGGATACCAGGTACGATGCGAAAGTCTTAGGTTGATTGTTTATTTAAGGGGTTTTGACCCGTTTACGCCTTCGTAGCAAGCAAATTTCCGTTGAGCGATTATCCGATTTCCGTAATGGCGGTCAAAGCGGACATTTCAAATTGATTTTTTCGCGATCGATCGGGTACGTACGCAGTGTTTGCCTTTGACTTCGTAACGGCAATGTCAGTTGATTGTTTCGAAGGATCTTCAACGAACCTTATTAAATTTTAAATGGGACGTAAACTAGAGTACGAAACAAAAGAGACCTCCCGCTTCTTCCTCGTCCGTTAGAAAGACGAGAAAAATGGACCTGAAAGATAATTGCTTTCGTAAGTTTATCATCCAATCTGGGGCCTGTTTTGAAGCTGTTAACCTAAAATAGGAATAAAATCAAATTTCTGAAGTGATTGTTCGCGCGCCTTGTTTTTGAAATATTCTTTTCTGAAGTGGAACATTTATGAAACCGTACTTCGCAATTAAAATATTGATGAAAACTGATTTGTTTTTCTTTCAGTGGCGTCCCCAGGTGGCACGAATTCGATCTTGACTACGTCGGTTCTTCTCGCGTCCCCCGCGTATCCGTTATCGACCATGGAAACCTAATCAACGAAGTCTATAAACAAAACCGAGAGGCAAAAAAATGGAAACAAGCAATTTAATTTCGAAACGGGCTTACCGCGCACGAAGTTTTGTTTAAATCAAACGGCTTTAAATTTCATTTATATGCAAATTGAGTTCGATAAAAACGAAATAAATCCGAAACAAAAATAAACAGCCAATCAACGATTAAATCCTCTTCGGATTAGTGTCTCCAGGACGCGGACTGTGTTGCTTACCGGCTGCATACGGAATCCGACGGAGGTATCGTCGCGACGCCTTCAGAGCGGTTGCGGAAATTTGAATTATTAACATAGTTATCCGGGGGTTGTTGCCTAAGTTGGGCCCAAAGTTGAAAGGAACGCTGGATAATGGCAGATCTGTTGAGATCTGAGAGCGTCTTGCGTTATCGTTTCGGTAGAGTTATTGCATGGGGAACCTAGAAAAATGCTTTGTTAAGCGTGATATGGAAAGAGATTGACTTAGTTGAATGAGAAGAAAACTGTTCCAACAGAAACTATGAAGAAAGCGTTTTGAGAGAATGCATGACAAGAAAAGACATGATTCGTACCTTAATAGGTTTCTTGATCAATGGGAAATTGAATTGGGCATATTTATTCTTCTGTAATTTCTTTGGTTAGTTAGGAATCTGTAATTTCGTTATATCATGATCGACCCGGAGCATCGCAGGACGTGGAACAGGTGGATTACACCTATTGATTGAATACTACTCGTTCGTTTGCTGATAACCAAATCGTAATGGCTCAGGATATTGATGATGCCACACAAATGTGTAAAAATAGTTGCTTAAAACATTTGAAAACGAGCAAATTATCGATCTTAGTTTATACAAGGACTCTTACCTACTACCACTACATTGAGGAAATAAATTCTTTTTGGTCTTGGTAAGTCCAAATGTCTTGTAAACCAAATCGGCTAACTCTCTTAAAAAAAAAAGAACAACAGTTTTATTTATTACTATAATTATTAACATATCCACCGGTACGGGAGCATTAACTGTTTTGCGAAAAATGAATGAAACAGTTTCAGTCAAGCTCTGAAGAAGCCAACAGGGTGATTAGCGAAACGTTAGCTACTTCGACAAAAACCGACGCAGGAGGAATCCAGAAGTTTTATAAAAAGTAAATATTTCTTTTCGAAACTGATTTAATTTTTACGTTTTTTATTATATTGTATATATAATACATTGATAGTGAAATTTCTCTCAAACACAGCTGACTCGTGGTGTGTGTGTTGTAGTTATGAATGTCAGTCAGTAGGTTATTTTATTTTATTATACCCAATTACCCATCGATCTAGCGTGCGGCAAGCGTCACTTTACAACGTCAGTTTCGTTTCCCATGATTGCGAGCCACTTCGGACATTTCCGAGATTTTACCGCACGGATTTGGGAACAATCGGATATTTTCCGAGATATTTCCCACGCTTTGAATTTTGACGTTTGTCAACTCTGACGGTCATGTCAGTGAATGTATTCGTGTTGTTTTACGAAAATGTATCCAAAAACTAACGGTCGTAGAGAAAGTATAGTATGCAACACGTTCGGTAAACCTTTTAACTCAGTCGTTTATTAAATACTCGCTCCGCTCGTGTCAAATAAACTCGTGGGTCAAATGCCGTTTACCGCACTTGTTGCATAATATGCTATTGTAGTTATGACAGTGAGGAAAAACAGTGTGGAGTGAAAATCTCTTCTACATAGTAAGCCAATGTGTATCACACAACTTTTAAGTTAGGGGTTTGTATTTCTTAATTCTATCAGCAAAGGCAACGCAAAAGTTTTATCCTTTTTGTACGCGTATATTAGGTCATAATAATTGAAATTGCTAAGAATCAAGGAATCCGTCATTTACAGAACTATAACTGGGATGGAGGACACTTTGATTTGAGAACTGGGTAACTTGTAACAAAATGCGTCTCAATGGCAATGATAGTTTTTGGCAAAAGAAGGCTAAATTTGATTACAAACTAAATGGCAATTCTCGATATAATTCTGATACTGTGAAATATTTAGAAGTCTATTTAGATAGATATTATATTAATAAACTTTGCGCTTATTTCTATTAAATACTTAATTTTGTTATGAGAAATTTAAAATGCTTTCGAAAAGGAGCTACAGTGAATGCTTATCTAACTTAAGTTAGACCTCCACTTGAATACTGCTAGTCTGTAGAAATGGTCCAACTTTGGAAGAGGTTTCAGCCCTACTGAAGCGACATCAGCACTTAGGGTGAGGAACTTTTGTATCTTGCAGAGAGTTTTCTGTATGCAAAATATTTTTAGTGGGGTTCAATCTTTTTCTGAGTTATGAATTCAGTCAAGCCACTATTCCTGTAAAATAAAATTGCCTGTATTTCGAACAAATGTAGATCTTCATTCGCTTGTGGGTTTTGTTGTCAGAGTCTGGAGTGTCCTTCCCAACAATTACTTGATATGTGGTTTGACCCCTCTGGTCAGCTCAAATCTTTAATTAAATTTAATAATAATTAATTGCATAATCTGTTGTAATATTTAGAAGGTGTGTTCAAGAAGTTCAGGAGCTGTTAAACGACGTCAATGTTGATCCTGGTGTGCTCAAAAAGATCGTAATTTATAACGAATGGTTACGAAATCGAAACCAAAACTCAGTCGCCTCAATGGAAGAACCCAGAATAGTCAAGACCAAGCACGCCGTGTTCGATCAAATGTCAAGGTTTTGCCTACTGTTTTCTTTGAGTATCATGGCGTAGTATATCAAAAGTTCTTGCCACAAGGTCATACAGTCAATAAGTTATGCGCCGTTTGCGAAAAGCAATATGATCACGATAATGCACCTGCTCTCTCATCGTTACTACAAAAACAAAACCACAATCATGCCTCAGCCACTATATTCAACGGATGCGACTTTTTCCTGTTTCCAAATTTCAAGAAACCCATGAAAGGAAGAAGGCGTGGAACGATTAAGGTGGTAAAGAGAAAATGGCTGGAAGAACTCAAGGCTATACCAGAAAGTGCTTATCAGAAGTGCGTCGAGGATTGGAAGAAACGTTGGCACAACTGCAGAAAATCTGGGGGCATTACTTTGAACCGGACAACATTAATTTTGATGAATAAATAAATACTTTTCGATAAAAGTTAAAAGTCATCTTACTTTTTGAAGGCACCTTGTATATATGTGATTAAATAAATAAATTTATTAATATTTCATAACATGTTTTTGTTTTGTAGTAATCATTCATTGTAAAATCGAGGTTTTTTTCAATGACAATTGTATAATGAACAGTTTGCACAATTAAGTGCGTATCTAGTTGGCAAAATTTTTATGAACATCTTCAGACATTCGTTTATTAAACACCCTCTTGATTCTTGCCAAATCCAACTCGAGACTAAAGCGGCGTTTATCAAACTTGTTGCTTAATATGCTGTTCGCGATTGTAAAATTCTGTTAACCTTATCGATCGAAAACTCTTTGGTCGTGTAGTTATCGATCATTAATTGAAATTTAAATTAAGGGAAACTTTGTTTTCCACGGCCCAGGTAAAAATCAGTCAAACATACGACAAAGCTGAGATAACGTTCCCATCTGGCTTCTGTTAATCTGAGGCTAGCAATGCGAATTCTCTCAAAGTTTTCCAGACAAACGATCCGTACTTGTCCACATTAAACTCCCGAGCATCATCAAAGAGATAAAACCGACGTTCGCTGGGCGGCCGCGCCCAAAACGCGAGCGGTAAAGTCGGAAAATTGGACGCCATTTTTTCGCTCCCTTTCGGCGTAACATTACGATCGTGATTATCTTCCTCCCGCACGACACGCAATTAATCTGAAGTGGTTACCTCTCCGCTCCCGACTACCGTCAAAATACAAAAATCTGAAGTGAGTTCTTTGTCACGCGCGCCTCACACAGCGCCCGGGGGCCGAGAATCAGAATTTTTTTTTCTTTCCACGCGCTCGCGCTTCGTAATTCGAAAGACGCCCAAACTCGATAAAGAGGAACTGGGGTGCGACGACGGACGGGTCAGTCCGACGGACAAGAAAAACACTAAACATGACAACCTTTAATTAATTTTTTTGTTTCGTCGTCAAATACGCCGGACAGCTGCGTAATTGACATAGCCGAGAGGTGGAAATCTAATTATCACGCAGGTCGGTAGCGAAACTTCTCACAACGGTTTTCCTTTGCGTGTGTGTGTGTTTTTTCCCCGATATATGCGATAGATAAAATTGTTTCCTCAGACTTAATTAAAGATGGACTCTGCTATTCATTCATCATCGTCTTCACGTGTCTGCTATGAAGGTTGGCATTCATCAATGCAATTCATATCTTTGAGGTTGCAACTGGTTGTAGTAGTTGTATCCAAACCGCTCCCTTAAATTTCGCAACCAGGATATTGTCTTCACCCTCTCGTGTTTTGACTAAATAGCAATAGGACTTAATGACCTAACCTTAAGACGTTTCGGTATATTAATAATTCAGAAATTAAATTGGTTTTAAAGGTTCCCAAAAATCCTAGGATTGATTGTTTAAATTATAAAGTATATTTAAAGGAAACCTGTAACATTGACATTTAGTTTCAAAATTAAAATAAAATAAGTAAAAATAAATGAAATTGAGATGCTCCCTTGCTTATGGCGGCATTCTCGTAGTATATAATTCGGCGAATTTGATAAATGTCATTTTGACGAGTTTTTTGGGCTAAAGTTTAGCGACTACATCGCTCCCAAACCCGTGACTAAAGTTGCTGAAAGTTCCAAAGTGGCTCGCGACCGTGTATAATAGAGTTCAGATTACAACATGGAATTGAAAAATATTTTTATGTAGGGAAAATTTTTTGTAACAACGTTAAAATTGTATTTTATTTTATCCTGGTATAATCAGGAAAATTTTAATACAGATTTATTTCTCATTAGTTTTTATTTATGTAATTATTATTTAATTATTTGGTATTTTAATAATTTAGAAATTAAATTGGTTTTAAAGTGACAAAAAAATTCTAGGATTGGTTGTTTAAGTATATTTAAAAGAAGCCTGTAACATTGACATTTAATTTCGGGCCAGCCCGTATTTTCGATATATTTCCCACACTCGCGCGAAATAAAGTATCTACAACTTTTAAGATTCCCGGTGATAAATGTATTAAGGAATACTTCGAACACAAGAGGGCGGAACGGCGGAGAAAAATGAACATTTTTACCGACAGACGTCGCGACATAAAAGAGTAAACTAGTGATTTATGGCGGCCGGTATGAAAGTTATCTTCTTTCCTTCTTAGTGAAAAATAATACGCATTAAGGGATATATCGTGGCGTGAAATAAGAACGTTATTTTACGACGTTCTTTGGGAAATTATAGTGGGATGAATATCTGTCAAAAGCTAGTTATTACTCGCGGGAAATGATAAATTTTGTTTGCCCGGAAACATCTACAGGGTCGCTGCGGCGATTTCCGTTTCGGTACGGTGCTATTTTAAATATGCCTTTGAACAAATATCCTTAACGTTTATTATTACTTGGAAATGTCAGCGAATGCAATTAACCTGGATTTTAATTCTTTCCATTTTTATTCAACACTGTTTTGTTCGAATATATATTTTGGTTTAGATTGCTTGCTTGCAAAATATATAACTGTGGGTGCGACGTCCAACATATGACACTATTTAAATAAATTACATAGACATTCATTAAAAATGGTAGAGTTAAATTGTGAAAAAAAAAACATTTTTAATAATTTTAACACTGCTAGAGTGAATTCAAAAAAGAAATACATATATACAATTTGATAATTACTAGTTTTATGATCGGTTTTTGTTTGAATGAAGTTAGTGAGGTGATTGATCTCAGTTGGAAAGGGAGTTTGTTGTAAGCCTTGATAGCATTATACGTGAAACTGCGCTGGAACTGTGCCGAAGCGTGTTTGGGATCTGAAACAGCCCCTATGGCCAGTATTAACCGAATAAATATCTGATCCACGAGTAAGTTTGTCAAAAAGATACCTCGGACGTTGGAGAGATATTACTTTTTTAATTAAGACTAAAAGCTGCGAATTAAAACGTTCGTCTAATGTTAGCCAGCGAGAATCCTCTAGGCTAGTAGATATGCGATCAAATTTACGAAGGTTGTAGGAGATTCTGAGGCAGGCATTCTGAAGACGCTGAAGACTAACTTTGTCCTTTTGAAGGCCATACAGTATGAAATTGGGGAGAGAATTAAGGAATCGGTAAGTTTCATAATTGCTGTGTCCAGAATATCTTTATTACAGGAGAGAATCCGAAGCTTGTAAAACAATTTCTGGATCAATGAAGCTACGTGGCCTTCAAAACGAAGATTATTATCCAATTATTGAAGTAAATTTTGTGTCTAAAATGATCCCTCTTTGTGATGAAATTATGTTCGTAGAAGTTTTACTTCTTCTTCTTGACATGCCTTGCACCTTGTGCGTTGGCGACAAGACAAAGTTCTACTGATAGCAGCGTGGCAAAACTCACCAGTGTTATTTATACCTGTCCTATGTTTTATTTTTTATTTTTATTACGCAACCCGGAAATCTGCTTACGACCGACACTTCTTCTGCCCTCGATCTTTCTTTAGAGGATTAACTGCGGAATTTTGCAATTTGCCCCTCTGAGTATGGGGCCGAGGTAGCTGATTTTACGTTTTTTAATTAATTCAACCGTTAATGACCACATTTCGAATGTCTCTAGCCTATTGATTGATGATGTTTTTAGGGGCCACGTTTCCATGCCATAAAGTAATATCGACCCTACATAATACTGTACTATTCTATATCGGATCTTGAACGAATGAGACTAATTACAGAAGAAGGGTTTGAACTTAATAAATGCTCGTGATGCCTGTTGGATTGGGCATTTTATTTCTTGAGGAGGATCCCATTCATCGCTTATTGCAATTCAAAGATATATATACAAAAAATTTTCTCTACATAGAAATATTTTTTTATTCCATGCTGTAAACTCAGCTCCATTATGCACGGTGGCGAGCCACTTCGGAACTTTCAGCAGCTTTAGTCACGGGTTGTGGTCGCTATACTTTAGCCAAAAGAACTCGTGAAAATGGCATTTATCCAATTCGTTGCATTATAGACTATAAGAATGCCATACATAAGCAACGGACCATCTCAAATTTCATATATTTTATTTTAATTTTGAGTATTTTCAAGATATGGGTCTTCTATGAAAGAAGAATTATGTCAAAAACATGAAATTACATTAAACACAAAATAGATAAATAAAAATAAATAGAACTCCTGTAAAAGATGTTACAGAGAAATTTGAAATACTCAATGAAATGAAATTGACTGTCGAATGATAGTAAATGGAATTTCAATTCATAACCTGAGCTATGCCGATGACACTATAACAATTGCTGATAACAGGGAAGATCTACAAATGATGCTGAATAAAATAGACAATGTTAGAAAAACCAAACAAGTCAACTATATATATATATATATATATATATATATATATATATATATATATATATATATATATATATATATATATATATATATATATATATCAGGAAATTTTTAACACAAATTTACTCTTTGGTTTTTTATCATTAAAATAATTAAAATTATTAGAGTTGATATTTAACTGGCATTAAGCCGTAGTTTATTATGTTGGTATGTATATTCCTAATTATTACGCAATTTATAGTTATAAATATTGTAAAATTTATAGTTATACATACCTACCGTTTTCAATGGACATAGGAAATACTTACTTCTAGCGGCAATAATTTTCAAAACTAATACCAACTTAAATATTTCCAAGCCGACCCTGCTCCCGTTTGAGAATGTAGCGACCCACACCATACGCCATAATTAAGTAATTGATTTACCGATATAAATGTTAACGGTTTTCATTTTACATTTAAAAGTTTACTCGATCAATAAAGCTATTACGTATGATGGTTCGGCTAAACTACTAGGAGGTGTGGTCATCATTGATGGATTAAATTTTCCGAAGCATATTTGTGAATTGAAAGCAAAACTTAATAATGGACTATTCGCTGTGAGGCATCTAAGGAGGTTGATAAGTACTTAATTATAGTGTATTGCATTGCATTCTTATTTATGTTATAGAGCAGTACTGCGAGGTCTTCTTGTGTCATTTTTAAATTGATAAAAAAAGTATATCGAACTATGGCTAGAACTGGGTACTGTGATCGTTGTCAGCTGCTTCATATAATATAAAATGATCATAAAAATCAAAAATCAAAAAAATCATAAAATATATCATAAAAATGATCCTTATAAAATTTCCGATATAAACTCCCTTTATATTGAAGATATCTATCGACAATAATCTTCAATTCGACTTACATAAAAATATAAAAAAATAGAAATGAAAGACTATCCAGTAGTTTACTGTTTTTACTCTGTTATTGAATTTAAAGAAAGAGTAAATTCTAACCTTCATAGGTAATAATTTATATATATATATATATATATATATATATATATATATATATATATATATATATATATATATATATATATATATATATATATATATATATGTATTTAATGAACATCATTATCATATCATATCATATTACACCTACTGTCAGCTACCGTCGAGCAGGTAGCTTCGCAGCGGTGAGGACCCAATTTGGAATTAATTAATTCCTTTGTATTGAAATCTATAATTATATGTTAAACGAATGTAATTTTGTTTTGGGCAAATCTATTATGTGGGATTTGATTAGGACGGCTATCCGCATCCCGGTTTCGATTGTTGTTTAATTAGCGTTGAATATGTATTGTTTAATTAGAATTTAAGTTTTATGCCTATTTAAATGGTAATTAATTCGATTGATGTTGTAATGGTGTGCACCATTCTGATCAGGCTGAGCGGGCTCGACGAGGACGTCGCGTGATGTTCTACGTTTTACAGGGTGTGCGGTTTTGTGGTCCGTCGTCATCTTAAATGGATGATGGAGTTGATTTTTTACTGGGTAGAAAACACAGCAATTTGTTTAGCTGCGATTTTGGCTCTTTGTTTGTTTAAATATTCATGCAGGTTTCTAGTTTTTTTTCTGATAAATTCCTTTTTTTTCTGTGCCACGCTAATGTTATCTTTAATGGCAAAATTTTCATTGCGTTTTTGTTAAGTTTTAATGAAATGTAAATCTTTTATGTCAATAATTTATATCCTTACTGGTTTGATTTATGCCTTTCGTACAAATTCTTTTATATAAAAGCTACTTTATTTTTCCGTTACTTTCGTTTCCCAGAAAATTTGATAAATATTTCTTTCGTTTTGAAATTCATTTACAAGTTTCCAATTTTTAATGTGTTGCTGTCTTCACTGACATGAAAATTGGAAAATTTTAAACAATAACATAAACAATAGGGTCTGCATTAATCATGTCCTGTCATATTCGTGTCACAGGATGTAATTAAGATTATTTCAACAGTAATTGTTTTTGTTGTGGTAGTTATGGCTATTTTCCTTAATAATGTTGTTCTTAGTGAAGATGAGATCAGAAAAGAAGTCTTTACACATTACTGTATAAAAATTCTATGGATATTTCAAAAAATAAATGCAAAAATTCAAAATGTAAACATTAAAAATACGATTGCAGATTTTTAACGCATTGTGGGTTGAAAAAAGACAAAAAGATTTTGAAAATCTTCAAATTTGCTGACTCCGGTTTAAAAATTTGGAATGGCTGCACTGTTCTTATGTGTGTGGTTAAGATAACAATAACATTTATTACATTCATACATATACATGTAATATTTTATTTATACCGTGTCCAAAAAAGCATACTAGAACTTCGTAGCCCGTTAGGTAGGTATAGGTAAAGTGACCATACGTCCCGTTTTGAACGGGACTGTCCCTTTTATAGGTCACCTGTCCCGTTGTCCCCAAACTAAGCTCCGGGACGCAAAATTGTCCCGTTTTGTGAAACAGCGCGAAAATTTAAATCATGTAGCTCACGAAACACGCGCGGGCGGGGATTCACAGACGATTCGCATCACTGTCGATCGGTGATTCCCCCCGCCCGCCCGCGCACGCTGTTCGTTACTGTTTATTGTTTATTAGGCTATTCACGCGCACGCACTCAGACTTCTCGTTATTGTTTTGTTTTTACGTAACGTTTGTGAAGTAGTTTAGTGATAAACTGCTATATAATTATTTTTTTTTATTGTTTTGGATGTTTGCCTATAGTTATGCCGAAACGCAAGTGTGTTCATTTAATGTCAACTTACAAGCAAAATACCCTTTTATTAAGCAAACTAATACTCCTTCAGATGTCACATGCGAAAAGTGTCGCACAGAGTTTAGTGTTTCCCATAGTGGTGCTGGTGATATTGAACAGCATTTGAAGTCAGAAAAACATAAAAATGCCGATCGTGCCGCTGCTTCCAGTTCTTCAATGTTAAACTTTTTCAAGAACCCAAACGCGCCAACTTCAAGAAATCCACAGTTTTCGTTCCAATGATTGTGCGTTGAAATTAATTCAAACATGTTGTGATCCGAAATTCACATGCGCGCGTACAAAAATCGAAGCTATTGTGGTAAATATTTTAGGGCGTTCAGCGATCGACAGTTTAAAAGATGATCTTAATAAGTCCAATTGTATAACAATTTCAAACGACGCTTCAAACCACGTAGTGCGCTTTTTTCAACCTTATGAAGGTGTGCAAGTAAAAATTTTAGACATCCAAGGGCAACCAATGCCAATGTCAATTTTGGAGGTGTAGCTAGGCCATGTATTAGTCAAGTTACAATCATCTCTGAAAAATCCGTTGATAGGTATTGGCTGTGGAGCCCATATAATTCAAAATGCAATAAAATCCGCTGCAGATGATCTACCTTTAGACTACGAAAGCATTATTGTCAAAATATATTCATTTTTTTATATTTACACGGTTCGAGTGGAAGCTCTCAAGGAGTTCTGCGCCGAAGCTGAAATAGAACATCACCAAATGCTTGGCTACAGTAAAATCAGGTGGCTTGCGCTTATGCCTGCTTTGGAGAGAGTTTTAAAAATGTTCCAACCGTTAAAAGAGTATTTTTTGAGCATTGAAAAATGTCCCAAATTGTTGAAAAATTTTTTTGAAGATCCCACGTCAGAATTATGGCTTAATTTTTTACACGCCCGGTCAGCAAGTTTTCATCAAGCTGTATTGAAGGTCGAGGGTCAGACTGTATCGGCAATTGATGTGACAAAAGAAATCAATCATCTCAAAGACAATTTGGCACAGAAACAGATCAACCAGTTTCGTCCATTTACTGTTCGTAGTTTAATTGTGAAACTAAAAGATAATGGCACTAATATTAATGAAGACTTGGTGAAAAATACGGCAACAGAATTTTATAAAACTAGCCGTGAATACTTGGAACAGTGGACTTGCTTTCTTACTAAAGAAATAAAGTATTCAAAACGCAGTGGATATATTCACTGTAATAAAGATACAGAAGTATTTGACGAATTCACATTAATTTCAAATTACGTCACTATCCAAAAAATTACCGAATGGGGAAATTTAAAAGTCTCAACAGAAACTCGTTGGGTGGAAGTATTCAAACACTTTCGTTCTAACAATCTTAAACATAAAAATTTTTGTATTTTAATTGAATACATTTTATGTCTACCTGGAACAAATGCTTCAGTAGAAAGAGTCTTTTCTCTCATGAACAAACTGTGGACATCCGAAAAAAATCATTTACAGGTTCCAGTGTTGAAAGCGATGTTGATAACTAAGGTTAATGTAAAAAAAACGTGCCAAGAATTTTATTCTTATTTAAAGTCATCGCAAACTTTATTAAAGCAAATTTGTTCCTCTGAAAAGTATAAAAACAATTTAAAAAAATGCGTTGCATATATTTTAATAATTATTGACAGATCAAATTTCCTTGATTAGTAAATCTGGTGATTGATTTTAATTTTTACTACTTATTATTTTTTTAATTACTTAATTAACATGAAAATAATTATAGTGTATAATTCCATTAAGTAACACTTATTCTAAATAAAGAAAATTAAAAAGTTGTGCTTATTTTCTTTGTTAGCCTGAAGGCTAAATGTAAAGGTCTGGCGGGAAATTTAAATTTTAAACAGTTTTTAAATCTCGATTTAGAGTAACGTAAATAAATATTTTTTATTGTCGCTAAATCGAAAACCCTACCTAAGTTTTGCCTAATTTGGCTACAATTAAAAAAAAATACTGTTTAAAATTTGAATTTCCCGCCAGACGTTTAACCTGAAGCTGAAATTTTTTTGTCCCGTTTTGAGTTAAAAAATAAATGGTCACTTTAGGTATAGGTAGGTAGGTAAACATAAGTATAAATAGGTATCATTAAAAATAAACAGTCTAAACACAGTCTACAGTCTAAATTCTCACGGTGATATCCTTTTTAATTAAAGAACTTACGAAGATAATTACCAAGTAAGGTCGATTATCCAGATTATCTTATCCGTGATTAATTAAGATTTAGTATTTCTGTACCTTTGAACATTAGCATTGGTCAAGGGTAAGGGATTTGCATGTTTTATAAGGTCGTGGTTCGTACTTTAGCATGAATTATGAAACTCCTCCAAACAGTCACGTTCGTTTGCCGTTAGCAGCGCCACCAACCGAGAATGAATTCGCGAATTTATTCGTCGGATTTATTCAAATCGATATATACTTGCACGGACCGCGGAGAAGCGCTTCCGGAGTTAATGGTTCTCGCCGAGTTAAAGTTTGCGCGGTCCGGGTCACGTGTTTACTTTTGCACTGTTTGATTGGTTAATGCGGATTTAATAGCGCTTACGAATTCGACCGGTTTCCGCGCCAACTCGTTCCCGAAGTTGCCAGCGAAATTTCGCCCGTTTCCGAACTTGACTGGCATTTGTATGTCGTTATAGAAGTTTCCGTCAACGCGCGGTTGGCTTTTCGGTTTTATCTCCCCTCTCTACCCTCCGCGACTCGGGTTTTTATTTAAATTCGAGTTTTATTTCCGGTAGAGTCTCATTACGTCTCGACCATGGTTGAACTATTAATGCTTCAAATATACTCGGTTTGATCAACAATTGTTTCTTCCTTTACTTGTATCTTGGTTCTTGTTTTGATTAATTCTGTCAAGTTTTCAACCTCTTTTTTTTATTAGGGACTTTTGTCAGCAAAGGTGTCTTTTTGGAAATATTTCATAATGTTTTCCGATTGCATTATTTATAAATCTTCTGGGGTCATCTTTCATCGTTTATTGACGAATCGAGCATGCTGACTTTTCCCTAATGACCATGATTGTCATGTAAACTGAATTTTTCATAAAAACTTCCACAGGCTACTGTTGTAGACAGTATTACAAGGCTAACTTAATAGTTTCAGTTAGGAAGCCCACAGGATGGTTGCAAGTTCGATTCATCGCAGGAATACTCTAGAAGATTTGTAAATAGTATTACAGTAGCCTTTAGTAGTTTTTTTAGTTTACGTGTTACCTTTCGACCATTGTCCAGCTCATTCTACCTGCACAAGCGATAATAAATGAACGACATCCATTTGATACCGATAAGATTTACTTTTAATGTTGAACACTCGGATCCGTAAAGGCACTGAAATGCTAACGATACCAAACAAACTACTTTTATGAGAAAGATCAACATCAGTCAAGATCAATTTGAGTGTTACATCTTACATATGTTTATCCAAATATAGTTTTGTAGGATTCGGGTTGTAGTATTTTTCTCTCCCATTTGAATATATATTGAAGTTATTATATCATCAAAAACCAGCATTTCTGTTTTAGAAGTGTTTAGGTTTAAGCAATGTGCATCGGGAATAGTTTAAATGGTACAAATATCACCATTGATTTTGTTTACAAGGTCGCGTAACTCAAACAAGAAATATATCTGAAAATCGTCTTCAAACTTTCTTGACAAAAGGTTAATGGATGAAGAAATATTAGTATTCCATCCTTTTAGAGCAGCCGCCAATAAATTCAAGGAATAGATCTAAATTCAATTTATCTAGTTCAAAAAACCTTAATTTTGTTGTTGGAGAGTTCGAATGAAGGAAATGAGGAAGAAGTACGGAAATAAACCAAAGAATTTTTGATTTTTATATATTAAGGTTATTATGATTATTATGTACTGACGGTTTGTAATAAAATATATCCATGGTTTGTTTGAAATAGTGAATGGTCTGTGGAATAGGTCAAGATGATCGCAATAGTTTATAAAAATACTTAGCAGCCTAAAATCATTGCTGCCAAATCCTTTCCCTTTGATAGTGTGGCAACTCAAACTTCCCCAAATCAATATTAACACATAAATCATCCCGTTTCAAAATTCAAAATAGATCAGATTTTCAGAGATGCTGCCCCTAAGAGTTGAAAAAACTTTGTTTCTTTTCTTTCCTTGAATTTTGTGCATAATCTAACAAGAAAATGGCTCAGAGGTGAAAACTAATGGTCGTATCTCTAACTGTTCTTCCAAAATAACCCCAAGCAAGTCCTCCTGAAGGTAACCTTGAATCGTTCCAAGGCGTTCCGTTTTATCGTTCTGTATCAACCTCTCCTCCCCGTTTAAAAAAAAATCAAATTTCCAAAACAAAACAGTAAAATTGATTTTATCATGCTGTTGTTAAAGAGACAACATTTCTGTTAAGTGCTTATTTAATCACTAATTATTCAAATGAACTATTAGTGATTGAAATGGAATCACATAACCTAAAAATAATTTCCTATGAATACTAATTCCTTGAGTATTATTAATTTTAAGCTCGAACTATTGCTTGAGCAAAAGTTATAAACTCGACACGAACTAAGTAGCATTATTATATACGATTTTGAGCTTTTTATAAATAAAATATCTCTGCAATCAACGTGACGGTTCGTAAAGATATACGCTCGACATAGTCGCCCGGAAGTCCCTTTTGTGTGTGTATGCAAACGTCTTTTCCTCTTCTCTAGCTGAGGGAATCTCCAAAATTCGAGTACTTGCTGGCGCGGAAACGGCTGATAATTTGACTTCCTTCCCGCTTTTCGAATTTCACGTTCCAGGCGGCAGGGTTTCGCGTCTTTCCTTATAAATACGCCGTGGGGCAGGCATTAAACCGTTAAACCTAAAAATGACGAGCTTCCTTAACAGGAAGAGAGAGACGGAGAGACAAACGCAAGACCGAATCGGGATTTAATTGCGTTTTTTTTGCGCTAAAACTTTTGAAGGTCACCGGACGTAAAAGCGAAAATTGAAGACCTTGACCCCGGTAACACTAACGAAATTCATATAAAGACTTTTAAAATACATTTGTTTTTAATAAATAATCTTTGAAGTAAGTTGTAATGTAGAAAAAGTACGTGCAAAAGAATTGTGATTTCGAATAGGTGAAGAGACAGGCAAACATGATGTCCACTCAAATGCCAATATAAACCAAACTTGACATTGAATGAAGATATTGGGGACCCACTCTTAAAGGCCTTTTTCTTTAATATTAAAAAAAGAAGCATTGCTTAAAGCAGTGCTAAATGTTTTGCTAAAGTACGTGCAAAAGAAGTGTGACTTCGAATAGGTGAAAGACATTCAGGTGGCACCCTCTGTAAGTTAAAGATTTTGGGAATAGCGATTTGCATTGAAATATTAATTAATATTACTTCAAGCAATATTCAAAAACAAAAACAAAACCTTAACATAGAATGAAGATCTAGCGGGCTCACGATTAATGATCTTTTTGCTTTAATATTAACCAAAGAAGCATTGCTTAAAGTTTAGCAAGGCCTAGTTTAATTAACGTCTTTATTTAAAATAAATTGTTCTTTGTGAATAATATTTGAAGTAATATTGATATTTGGATTCAAAGTTGCGATGTTAAAGTACTTGAAAACGAATTGTGACTTCTAATGGGTAAAAAGACATGCACGTGGCGCCCTCCATAAGCTAAAGTAATACCAAAATCAAATTCGATTTTTGGAATAATGATTTGCATTCAAATGCCAATATTACTTCAAATAATATTTAAAAACAAAACCAAAACTTTAACATAGAATGAAGATCTTGCTGACCCACACATAATGAAATTTTTGCTTTAATATTAACCAAGAAAGTATTGCTTAAAGTTAAGCTAAATATTTTAGCAAAGCCTTGTTTAATTCACGTCTTAATTTAAAATAAATTGTTCTTTGTAAATAATATTTGAAGTAATATTGATGTTTGTATTCAAAGTTGTGATGCACAACAGAATTGTGACTTCGAATGGGTCAAAATGCGTAACCGGGTAAAAAGACATGCAGGTGGTGCCCTCCGTAAGCTAAGGTAATGCTAAAATCAAAATCGATTTTGGAAATATTGATTTGCATTTAAATGTCACTGTTACCTCAATAAATCCCTAAAAACAAAAACACAAATTAAATAAAATTAATAAACTTGAGATCAGACCTTTAATATTAAGGTTTAATAAAATACTTTACTAAAGCATGGTATAATTAACATTTTAACGTTAAAACTTGAATAAATTTCTTAACTTTTAAAAGTAAATTTGTTATTTGGGGAATCTCTGACTACCCTTCTCTTTATCCTTTAACGGTGTTCTATAAAATAACTGAACTATAAACGGTCTTTCTTAATCGATTGTCGATACTTAAAGGCTTGATTCCTTGGTTAATTTTATTATTAACAAAGAAGTTAATTTTTTCCTGATTCTTTAACACCCTGTATATCGATATTAATGTTTAACAAAATCGCCCATGGATTCGCGTCTTTAAATATCGGCACTGAATTAATGAACACCCTGTATTTAGTCCAAGCGAGCGTCTAAGCATTGTCAGCTATAAATCGCGGTTTTTCTTTTTATTTTAATTTCAATTGTTTTTTTTTTGTCTGCGATTCGGCTGAGCGTATCGTTTACGCGTATTGCGAAAAAGTAAGATTAATAAGCGAAGGTCGGAAGCGTTATAAAATTATATAAAAAAAATGGCGACATTCGTGCGTTAGACGCGGGGGAAGTGGCAAATTAACTCTTTAACTCTTTTATGTCATGATTTTCGTAGTCGAAGGTCGGTCACGATTTCGATTTTATTATGTGTGGCAATATATTACGTACATGGTGTGTCTTGTTGAGATCTGTCGTAAATTTACGAAAGATATTTTTTTCCGAAATTGGTATGCGCCCTTTAAACGAGGAATTTTACATTTTAGAATTAATTTGAGAAAATATTTTCTATAAGAGATTGCGATCCTACCCAAAATTATAGGAGTTGCTTTCTTATTTTTAATAGCTATCTATCTCCTATTCTTTTTTTTATAATAAAGCCAAGGGACCAATTTACCGGGCAAAATGTCTGATGCTTCCGTCAATCTGAGGATTAAATGTGTTTTTTTTTTCACATTTAGTGGCCATCTGATGATAAATAAAAACACTTTTTACACATGTAATTTTTTGGAATTTTTGAATTTTGCATGTTAGGTATTGAATTTTATCGTTCCAGCAGTTTTGGAGATGTTTAAGCGTTCCTTTGCGTTTTATTGAAAAAACTCTGTTTGCCGTAGCTCAGTAATTAACGGAAACAAAATTTTAAAATTGTTAGTCCTCATTTAAAATAAGAAATTATGACGTGTGACGTAGAAGTAGAACTGTTAATAAATTGAACCACTATATTAACGTATGTAGAAATGCACATAGTAAATATATATAAATACACAAATAGTGGCAAAACGGCTTGACACAAATGTAAACTTAAATCTAACCCGAAATTCGAAGATGAAACGTAAGTGTAAATGTTGATTTCATATGTATAACACTCGAAGTGTTCGAAGTGTTTTCGGAGCGCGAGCATTGAAGATGCCAAGTGAGATTTTGGCGAAACGTCTGCAGGATTCCAGTCGGATGCAGGATTCCAGTCGGAGTTCAACGAGCGAACGGATGATATCCCGGAATATAGTGTCATCATATATATATATATATATATATATATATATATATATATATATATATATATATATATATATATATATATATATATATATATATATATATATATATATATATATATATATATATATATATATATATATATATATATATATATATATATATATATATCTATTCGTAAAGCCGAGTCGACTCGAGTCACCCGGTACATAACTTAAATCCTATCTTTTACGGTGGCGACATTTTTTAATGAACACGATATTTAATCGCGTTTCATAATTAAAGATGGCGGTTTTTAAAATATCGGTCACGCGATTGAATTGACCAATTATGGTGGCATTAGTATATGGCTCTATAAAATTGCTGCTTTTGGCTATGCGATCTAGACCTTTGATTATTTATTTTATATATTATGCATTAATGCGGGCTTTTCTTTTGCGCTGAAATTATTTGAAAGCGGATCTAATAACAGGGCGAAACCGGTAGATAAAGTGCCGGCCATTATTCGGAAAAACAATGCGCTATTGTTATATGGTATCGATTAAACCTATATTTAAAATATGACAATAGTCTCCTTTAATAGGACAGTTAAATAATAAATGTCAAGTATTTATGCAGGTGGAAGTAATATAGTATTTTTCTTTCAGATGCTTGATGGCATTTAATATAGGGGTCGATCTGTCCATGTAAAAAAAAATAGTTATTTATTTATTTGCAGTCAACAAAGGTTAATAAGAGACTAAAAATATACAATAGTTTGTAAGTTAAACCACACGGTCCCATAAAGAAAAAAGAAAAAAAATTGGCATCGAACCTCTCGAACCAAAAGACCCTGTGCTGCAGACAATGTTTTTTCATTTTTGTATTTTCATTATTCTCATGTGTCAATCTGATGTTGAATTAATTTAATGAGAATTCTAAAATATACACAAAAAAATACTCCATAAAAAAGTCGTCAAAGTGTCATCAAATTTACTTGTTATTAACGATCGAATTCAACAATGAAAATTATTGCTATTATTTTTTAACTGCTAAAGTCTTATTTATTATTCTTTATGTATCGTTGTTAAGTTTGCACAGTGATATCAATAATATGATTAAATAAAATAACAGTTTGCTTTTTTAGATTGTTTCGGAAATATTTCATATTTCTCAATGGCCATTCCGGTATCACAAAATGGCAAAGTCATCGTCATACGAACTCCATTGCAAAAAAAAGTTTGCTCTTGGAATTTTTGCTAAGCTAGAAAAATTTTAATTAAAAGATCTCTAACTAAAATTAACAAGAAGGTGAATAAAATGATAAGGATAGCCTGCATACAGTATCGCGCATAACGCTCGCTTGATTTGCAAAAAAAATTAAGTAAATTTATTTTTTTTAGTGCACTATCGTTCCTGTTATTACGTTACAAAATTTCATATAAATACCTAAAATCACGTGATTGATATTACTCATATTTTTAGGTTATCGGACATGACATCTAAAATATCCATTTATAAAGCCAGCTTATGATCTAAAACCTACAATACCCAGAGAGATTAATTTGTAAGGTAAGGTGTAGGTGTAACCTTAGTAATTGTGGGAGCCTCTACAATGTAAACAGGTTCTAATGTTTTGCCACATTTTCTTACTTTCTCTCTTTTTGCACTTATTGCTTCTTCTATCTGAGCAGATGTCTAAAATAACCTACACTTTAAATTTATTTTCATCAATAGAAATAATGTAACCTACCTTTACTGGAAGAACAGTAGGTTCTCAGCAATATTAGGTTTCCAATTTTAAGTTTGAGGGATCTATTACACATTAAATAATTTAATTTCAACATACCTTAAAACATCTGAATGTTTCTCTCCTCATTTAGATAATAATTTACACACATTCACAATCAGAGTCTGTCTCAATAGAGAAGAGCCCAGTGACGTCATTGTTCGATGCGCCTCCTTGTCCTATCTCCTTTTCGAGTTATTGCGTTCTTTATTGTGTAGGTGAAACAATTACGCGTATTTTATTGCTCAATACCTGGCGCTTTCATCAGATTTTCAATTCCCATAATGTTTATTATTCTAGTACATTGCGTTTGACGTTTCTTTTAAAATCCTTTTGTAGGTAGAGAGGTAAACCTTCCTAACTGCCAAAGTACGTTCTCCGAACAGTATAGGTACATTATTTTGAGTCAACAAATTTTAAAAGAGATGGATATGGGACATAAAGAAACAAAATTATTTAACTATGATTTTTTCTTCTGCGTCCATGTGTGTGCGTCCATTACTTCAACCACCACTTCCGGCTTGTGTTTTAACTTTAAATAAAGAAAAATATATATTTACTACTGCTAATAATTAAATCTTTGTGATAGAAAATTTAGCAAATATGGTCGGCATATAAATTATCTGAACGAAATATAAGTACCCACAAAACACAGCCACGAAACGTAAGCAATTAGAACGATTTGACGCCAACGACAGCTGACTGCCGGTTCAAATTCGTCTTCTGCGCGCATCTGACGTCATCGGCTGTACGTGGCGGCAATAGAAATGGCGTTATAAAAAAAATAAATTTCAGCAAAACTATTTGGCGCAATAAGAATATAATTTACAAAGTTGTGGATTATTGAATGAAATATTTTAGTTAATGCAATTAAAGCGAAAATATAATCGCAAAAGCTTATTTACTGTAAATGCAATTTTATTCGTGTAATTAATGTTTTCGTAATGCTTGTTATTAAAATGCTTGAATTCAGCTTAGTGAAAAATTTCCCTCTGTGTAGTATCAAGAATAACGCGTTTGTTTGGTATACGAAAATAATATCTCATTCCAAATTTTATATCCTCTTGGAAAAATATTTTGATTACCCACATCTGGCAAACGTTCGGTCCGAGGCCAGTAGTAGATCATCGTATAAAACGGCTATCGGGTGCAAAATTCGAATTCAGTTATTCGATAAAGTCCTCTACCGTTTATCGTATACTTATCCGCGAAAATGGCCGGTCGTTCGGGAAACACACACCTTGGGCGAATTATTTTCGAAAAATCCGTCGACAAATCATCGGCAAAACGCCGATCGGAAAATGGCACCTACTCAAATCAGAATCGCATATTTTCTCGAGACGACGACGACGGCTACGGAGGCGGCGGCGGCGGCGGCGGCGGTTCCGAATGCCCGGTCATCGAATAAATTTCGGCCGAGGGCCTTTTTATTCGACTACGTTCGAAGTTTTTCGCAAAATTGCCGGGTCCGCAGAGGTGTAAAACATTGCGCTTATTTCTCGCGTCGTTGAAAGGGTTCCGGGATAAATGTCCGACTTATGTTTTTCTATACTACCCCCGCACACCACAGTGGATCGAAGAAAAATGACGCTTTGATATAATTCGTTTTTTCCGTCGAGATATCAAATATTGGTTCGATATATTGAAATATTGAGTTAGTTCAGATTAAATGGTCCACAATATTGTTCCAAACTAATAGGTGCCGACAAGAGGGTATACTTCCACCAAAAATGTAATGCTTTTGCAACAGACCCCGTGATTAATTTTGCCTACTGTGTATTACTGAAAAATCGGAGTATAATCTTTTTCGCCCAGCAATTCTTGAAACATGTACATTAAAAAATTAGTACAAAGTAACAATTTATTACGTTCTACGTCACTAGTTTTTATTGCTACTTCCCTTCTGAATTTGAAATGGATCCGTTTTTTGCTGAGCTATTTTGTCTTCAAAATTAGGTTCGACTACCATCTCCACTTTCCACGGTCCATCTCAGGCAATGCAGAATAAATATCTTTTTTTTAATTTTATTTGAAAACATCAAACCAGTAAATACACTATATTTTTGGTCGTACTATACCTGCGTACCTATTCGTAAATGAGCTTCCGTTCTTCTGTCAGTACGCTGATGATACATCAGTTGTGGTGTCCGACATACAGGCAAAACAATTTTAGGTTGGATACGGATAAAACAACGCCGTTTGTTAAGAATTATGCTCCATCTGTTAACTTCAAATTATTCAAAACTGTTTTTTAGTTATAATCTTATTATCTATTAAAGGAGGTTCGTAACCATTGTTGCCGGTGTTGCCGAAACATGTGCCATAAACTAATAAATTACTGTGAAAATTAAAAAAAAAAACTGTTTTAGTTTAATTGTATTAAATGGTAAAGTAAAAGCTACTTCAGTTCAGAAATATTTTGCTTGCATTTACACTCCCAGTTCTTATGGGACACCGTTTTGCGGTTCTTCCAAGTATGCAATCGACGCTTTCAAGACCCAGGCGCATTTGCAAGCTGCATCCCGACAAACTAGTGAAGGATTGTGGAAATTTTTTTATGATGTTCGCACAGTTCTTGCAAAAAAAAGTTACCTTAACCAAAAACCGAGAACTTTTGAATATAAATATGAATTGTGATACTATTAACCCTCTTAGACGGTGCGCTGGGCTAACTGTAGTGAACTCTCCTATTTAAATCACGGCTTTAGTTTAGGGCATTGCGGGGATCGAGGTGTGCTGCGCGGGTATTCGAAAGAGCACTAAGTTCTTAATTTTCTTCTAGCTCTGCGGCGCTGTAGCGCATTTGCACCAGTCGTTCGTGCTATTAATTACATTAAATGCAGTGGTGTTTAATTTGAGTTATATTTTCGAATATTTTATTATTTTTCTATGTTTACCTTTCAATAACATTCCTCGAAAATTGAACTGAGGTGACTTTTACTTGATGAAAATCCATTTAACAAAATAAATAAGAACTAAAAGTTCAGGTTTTCACGAAATTATATATTTTGACATGACAATTGTTCCGACAACACCGTGTCTTAATCAAATGTCATTTCTCAAACCTAATTTCATTTTATTTATTTTGAATTAGCTCAGCGCTTGCATTGATGAGAGCTGTATCTCCTTTTTTCCTTGGTAACGCTTGGGTCGTGAAAACTGTTTCTGATCCGATGGGGACTGGTTGAATAACCGCTAACAATAGAGTTTTTCTTTGTGATGCACACAGAAATGAAAAACTCAAAGTAAAGGATTAACACTCTCCGTTTCATACAGTCCCTAAAGGGCCGTTTTGAGAACAATTTTAGTTAATTTCAGTTCGTCTTTTTTGGATATCCATGGATTTATGGAATTCCGTGCAAGAATTTCGGAGGAATTTTGAAAGATTTCAGAGGAATTCTGAAGAATTTCATATTTCACAAGTCTTTCAAGAAATTCTAGAATTACGGTGTATGATCTGCTCTTATGAGATTCTAATATTCCCGTATCGACGCCACTACTCATTTTCACGCTGGTTCTCGGGCCAGATGGGATCGGTTTGCCCGTGTAGGGATTGCTGGAGCCGTTTTACTTATAAGTTTATTACGACACCTGTAGGCGTCCTACAGAATTTTTGAATTAATATTAGTATAAAATTTCAAAAATTATTTTGTAAGCTGACTGATTGTTGATCGCTAAAAGTCAAACAAATAAAACTGTATTCCTCTTCTTGGCAGCCATTGTTGCCTTAATAATAATAAATAATCTTTGCTTTCGTAGCCCAACCAACTAACCAAAACTAACCTAAGATTATGCGGGGGTTTCGTTTGTCAAGTCCCGTATTGTATCTCCTGAATTTCTCTCTGGATAATCCCTTAACATAGTCACTCTATTTTGTGTACGTAACTCGTACCTCAGGTTAACTTCAAAAATATAAAACTGTGTCTATATAATGTCGACAACGACCGTAGGCAGTTTGGTAACAGAAACCGCAACGGCGAAAAAGTCTCTGTCTATTTGAGTATGTCGAATAGTAGTGCGACCGTATAAACTCTCGAAACGGGAACTGTCCGCCGCAGAAGTTGCAGAATTGTAACTTTGAGGTTACATGCAGTTATCTCCACTTTACATACACGCAACGATCACAAGTTTTGACGGCTTTATCGTTATTAACATTTTTGTGCTACGCGTCAGTTCGCTTATGTGTATTAGCTTACTTCCGCATTGAGAAGATACAAAGAAAAAATTTTTTTTTTTACTTATACATCTGTGGCAATTTTCTGTCTACATTTTTAAATAATAAATATATTCTCAACAGAATAGTCTAGGAACTACGAGTTTTATATATAGTCCTATGTGCATTAGGTGTCATTGGTATTGGGTATTTCCTTGAAGACTGCTACCTCTAGCTTTCTCTTGTAACAATCTTGTCCTTTGTGTGTTATTTCTGAGTTTGGAACATTGATTTTCCCATACTCGTTGTGGTTTCTATTGGCCCATTGATACTACGTTCCTCGAGTTTTTATATACAGTTTTTGGTGTTTTTTTGCAGGTGCTTCTGATTTTTGGTGGTTCTTGTTATCCCACTCTCTCACGTAAAACGGTTTTAGCCAATCAGTGGTCTCCCTCCGATTACCTAAAATTAAATGAAGAGAAAACTCACAAACAACACTGTTATAGATGGTAACTCGGTAAAGTACTTAGTCTTATCCCGAAGGATAAACGGTCTTGGAGGAATCACTTATTTACCGAGACTAAAATCTTTAATTAATGAGGATTATTTCGTCTGAAGTTTTCATTCCCTTTTTAATATATAGTATTATTCTTTGAGAAAAACTTTAGAGGCTTTATAAATACCCTCAATCGCAGTTTGAGAAGCTAAGATTATGTCCTTATCGTTTGCACTCTTTCACTGTGGAGTCAGATATTCATCAACCTTATCATCAGCGCTTCTCAGGCCTAGGAATTAATTAACTTTAAAATGGGGAAGAAGCTGTGCGAGAGTTTCGTCTTTTCTTTTATTAACTATAGAGACATTATTTTTTCTCCTTGATAAATTCACAGGGAGTAGGCTCCAAGGACTTCAAAATTCAAAACAGAGTATCAGCAAAAATAACTTAACGTTTTTGGTTGAGGATTAATAAAGTTTATAGACATAACTTTTTTTATACAAATTTTTATACAAAAGTTATTATCAATACACTTGAAAATCTTACTTTCAGGTCCAGGCAACATACTGTCTTAAGATTTGCAAATAAATTATCTCTTCAAAATTGAAGCCGTTCTAGCCTCCTTACAAATTAAATTTGCTTGTTGCTTTTGTGTGCATGTGTTTTATAATAAATAAAAATTACAGATATTTTTATGATTTTGTTTTTTTGATTTGTATAAATTTATTGTTTAAAATTGTGTAATTGTGTAAAAATTCTGTAAATACCCCACAGATTGAGTAGTCACTGACTAGACTTCGGCTGTAACCTTTGGTTAATTAAGTTCTGTTATTGTTATTATTAATATTATATAAATATATTAAAAGAATGAAAAACTTCGTCCATCTGAATTAACGCGTTGCTATCCTAATTGTTATCACAAATTTGCCGTTGCAAAAATAAAAGAAATGTACTATTTATGTATGTTTTTTTTTCTTTTCTGCTGTATTAGCTAATGTAATTAACACTTGCTGCAAATATACTTGATACTGCCTCTTAGTGAATAATATTCAGGGTGTTTTCTAATTGAATGTCATTAATTATGAGGGAGATTTTTGGGTTCATTTTAAAAAGAAGACCTCATATGAACATATCCCCAAAACGTGGTCAATTTATTATTATTATTTCTAGTACCCAATTCTGATTTTTTTTTCAATCAATATCAATTCAAAAGTGCTTCTTCAATTTCTGAGAGATGGATAATATTTATAAACTAGCGTTGGGAATTTAAATTCTGATCAAAAAATGCTGGACCTATTATTCTGAACCTCCAATTTTAGTTGAGGTTGCGGACGGAATTTATAGGACTTCCATTTGTTTATTTTAAGGCGCGTTCAAAGCGTTGTTCTTTTGATATGTAGATCTAGCATTTCGGGTCTTTTCAAAAAGCAACAAAATGTTAAATTGCTCTTCATCTTTCACAATATTACATCAATTTTTTTCTTTCTTTAAGGTTCTATATATTCTAAAGTGTTGGTAGATCCTCCTTAATGAAAATTTTGTTATATAATCTCCAAGAGCCAGGGTCCGGTTTTTATTATTCGATATATAACTTTCTAACATATCAATCTTTTCCTCTGTGGTAAACATGATAAGAAAGCAAGCGAATAAATTAAATTTATAAACGATAAATAAATAAATTATCCCTGTGTCAATTATGACAGTAATCAACAACAAATCACGCGTCTGAGGAGCACTTGTTTTGTTTGAACACCGCCATAGCCACCTTATACTACATATTATATGTGATAGGTGAATGTTTAAAATTAAATACTTGAAAAAGTAAAAATATTAGGCATATACAACCTATAAAATTGCATTAATTTTTAATGCTTAATATGACGAGATTATAAAAAAAAGTTTTTGGGCAGTTTTTTAATTTCATTTTTAATCTTATTTTTCGCATACTCTGTATTAATATGCATTGAAATTTCTTATGAATTCCGTTATTGTCTACAACGAAACTTACTCAAGTGAAACAATAAATGCTTAGGGAATAAGAAGTAATTGGCAGATATTTTACGTCTTGCAAACGTCAAACATTGTCAAAAATGGTTAGCCTTAGGGATAGCAAAATGTATCTAAAATTTTGTATAGAATTCAAAAATGGCGTATTATATCAGGTTTTCTATATTGAATAAGCAAGTTGATACTCGTCCATGAAAATGGAACACTCCGTATATACAACATTAAAATAAATTGAAGGTTTGACCAATTAACTTGTATATTTAACTTTTGGCTCCATCCCCTATAGTTTGAGATACGGTAGTGTCCCAAGATAAACGGTCCACCCTATATATTTGACAATGTTCGCCTATCTGCTATGACTATATTAGGAAAGCGCTCTTGATATAATCGCCTAGCTTTCGGCGTACTGCCGTCAGCCAAACCATACATAAAATGCATATCTGCCAAGTCCTTAGAAGTAAACTCGACCATTCTTTTTTGAAATAAAAATGCTCTCATATTTTAAACACCAAGTTAATTAGACGCGAAGAACTGAATTTAAAAACTGGTGTCAAACAACTGAAACTAATTTGCTTTAGAAATGATTGGAGATTAATAATAATTTGTATTTTAAGAGAAATCAGTGGCGTACCATCAATGTCTGCTAAAATAGATGAAATTAAGTTATAAAAAAATTGGTACACTAAATAATGCATCTACCATCTACATACATAATACATGAGTGTTATTGCAGATGTTAAAAAAATGTATTTTATTTTTTTAAATTTTACTACCCTGTATCTCAAAAGTTAAGACGTTTAGAATATATGTTCATATGAAGTTTTCTTTTTAAAATGGACCCCAAAGATCGGCCCTTGAATTATTCTGATTCAATTAGAAAGCACCCTGTATCATATATATATTTTTTATTATATAGGCCTTGTATATTTTTGAAGCCAATCATTGTGGAAATGGCGTAAACTAAAATGCGAAGTCACGTAGCGGAGGGGTGTGCCCGTGCATACCCACCGAGAACTTCACCTTAATTAGGCATTTAATTAAGAAATCTCGCGCTTAAAAGACCCTCACGCGGCTCACAGCATAGAGTGTTTCATACTTCCCCTTCGGTCTAATTTTCTCATTGTCGTACATCCCCCTTCCCGCGTAACCAAGTTAATTTTCTTTCATCGCTCCCTTATCTGACGGTCTGAACGAAAACAATTTAACCCGAACTGAAGAGGGGGTTATTTTTCTTTGCGACAAGCGTGACGTCCTAGATAGAATAATAGAACACCGTCGGATTTGAAATCGACATCTGTTTCCGCTTACCATAGTATAAGTTGTGTATCGTCACAATGGCCGGTAGTGAAAATGCTTTCGTTAATTATGGCTACGTACAAAACAAGATTAAACGATTTCCTGCTGCGGGGGCGTCGAAACCGACGGCGGGCGTCGCGACGCGGCGAACATCGATCGGGACAACATCGTAAATACACGATCGGGGCACCACGTCAGGTTCGGCAGTCTCCGAGCTTGCACTGCGATGCCATTGTCTTAACTGTCCTGCTGACACGTGAAATCCAGCAAAGCAAATCGGAAACGAATCCTTCGGCTGCAGCAGGCATCGGGAGAGATAAATAACGCTGCGGCGATGCCGAAAGAGATGATTGGGTTTATTGAGCGGGAATAAAGGAAATGGATTCGCATCGGAACGGGATTCATCCCGGCCATCGGTCGATATCGTTTGATGGAATGGTAAACGGTCGACGTGACTGTGAGCGTCTGCGATGTAATGGGATCGATAAGGACAGAGTCTCCCTAATTTTCCATTATATGGATTTTCCCTGGATGAACCGATGACTTACGCGATAGAGCTGGACAGCGAGTCGGACACTTTTAGTGCTCCGTTGCAAGTGTCGACGGTAAATCGGTATGGGTTCTTAGAATCTTGCCTATACCGTCCTTCGGATGGACTCCTTAAAGATTGTTGAAATAGCTCCTGAAAATAATCGAATCCTTAAAGGCCAATGGGTGTCTTAGCTTGTCTTGGATTAAGTTTGTGATTCTAAGTCGAATAAATGGATAATAAACTCGATAGAATTAGACTGCCAGTCGTACACTGTTTGTACTCCATTCCAAGTGTCTCTATTGGTTGCCGAAGATAGGTCCCTTAGCCATGCGTATAATCAAGTCCTTAAAGGGTAGTGTGGTCTCTTAGCGTTAGATTGGGTTCCTTTAGCTTCGCATGTAATGTGTTGAGATGTAACCTGTTACTTCCATTGATGTTTTGGTTAACTCCTCCTTGCTCTCTTGAGTGAAGATCTGCTACCTTCAACTTTCTCTTGAAACAGCGTCATTTGCGCCTTTGGAGCGTTCGTTTGCCATACGTGCCGCTTTGTGTCTGACTTGAAAGGTACTTGCCTCTTCTTCTTGTTCTTCATCCTCTGATGAACTCCTTAAAAACCAGATTGGTGCCTCAGCGCTTGAAAATAATCTCGCTTAGATGAATAGTATGATTATTATGATTCCAACTTGAAACCCGAATAAACCGATAACGAACACGATAGAGCTGGACAGCTAGTCGGACACTTTTAGTACTCTATTGCGAGTATCGACGGTGAATCGTTATGGGTGGAAGAAACTTGCTTAAGTCCTTCCTTCTTCTTTAAAATCCAGATTGGTGCCCTTAAAAGTAAACCTTTATATTCTTGAAAAAACCAATAGAGCTGTGCAATGATTCGGATGCTAGTAGTGTTCAATTGCAAATATCGATGGCAATTCGGTATAAGCTGGAGATTCTTTTCTAGGCTCTCCTTTTTCCGATGGACTCCTTAAATACCAGATTGTTGCATTGACGTGACAAAATAATCTCTAAAAATAGTCTGTTTTAGAGCCTGTAATATTATCGAAGCCTATATATTGTTGTTTTTATGCATGCAACCTTCCCGTTATGAATTAGAAAATCTAACAGAATTGGCGCAACATTGGATTAACTATCAGTTCCAAATATTTCACATGTAATAGTTCCAAGCCGACTAAGGAGGTTTATATATCACGTGTTGTTACTTCCAGGTATAGTTTATGGTCGTATTCGGTAGGATGTATGGACTTTTGCAATGCTTGGTAAGTATTGCCCTAGTGGTAACTTTGGTATTACTTAAATAACATGCAGTCAGTTGGGATTTATTTTAAAGGCCACCTTTCGAAGACACGGTTTGAGAAGTTAGTAGATATATCATGCTGGTTTCGAGTTTGCCTTTTCAAGGTCATTGAATATTGCGATCCCGGCTGTTGACAACTACATAAAGTTACTCGCAACAGTAACCATGTTGATGGCGATCTGCGCCGTAGGGTACACTTAGGATTTGAAGCATCTCGTAAATATTAAGAAACTGTATCTGTATTTTCCAAATGTTAACCTATTAAATTTCCTCTAAATTAGCTTAGATTGATATAGTTGGAATGTTATGCCTTTAGACAACCCAAGCCATCGTCAATGTATAGAAAAATGTAGACAACGTTTAAACATGTAAAGTTGTCACTCAGATCATGTGATGAATGCTGTAACCACCTTATGAAGTTTTTAGTTATTCTGAAGCATATTTGGAACCGTATTATATTGTCGTATTTTTAAGTTAGGTTTTGATAAATGGCAAAACGAAAACGAAAAGGCATTTATACATCCTCGTGGGTCAAAAGTCAATTTTCATCTAGTTCTTCACAATTCTGAACTTACTTTATTGGAATTGGAAAAAAGCTCTGCACAAAAAAAAAAGGAGTTGGGGGTGTCAGAATCGACGCGACGGAATTTGCCCCGAGGATTTTATTCGGTTAAAGTCAAATCGTCCGAACTCTCGACGGGTAATGTTCTCAGAGCATTAAATTGCATTAACCGTTCTGAATCAATTAAACTTCCCGGCGAGTTTGTCGAAAACTGAAAACTAATAGAAAACCCAAGTCGATGGAGTGCAGTGATATTTAAATTCTTTCCGTAACTACGGTTCGCTCGTCGTCAATGAGGTCGGGTGCCTGATGAAATACCTGGTGCGGTGTTGTCGCGTCGATAAGCTAGGCCGGTATTCGCGTCGTTATGTCGTCGAATCAAGTTTCATTAAGGGACTTCCTTTCAGTCAGCATTGGTTTTAACCTCGTTTAAAACCGATTTTTTTTTTTTAAACCGAGTCCGTGTCTAAAAGCTTTTGAATAATCGTTTCTAGGATCTAAATAGAAATAAGAGGCGGTTTTAATGTAAAAAGGAAAAGCTCTTACAGTGCCGAGCGGTATTAGTGTTGTGACCCGTTGTTTATTCAAAATAGAGACCGCCGCGGGCACTAAAAGTAATTGAAAAACTCCGGTTGTGACGGCTTTTGTCGTTTTTCAATATAATATGAAAATACTTACTGGAAACAAGGATAGGACATCGTTTTCATTTCTAAAATAATTAATTTTTTATTGTTTTTTTTTATTTTCCTTTAAATGGACCGAATGTGCAACGGGAACCGATGCCACTTCGTTACAATTGTGCAATAAAACGCCTTTTAAATTAAGCTTACTTGAGTCAATAAATAAGCGCCATTCTTCTTCTATATACGGCCCAACTCTTTTTCGCGATCCCGCTAAAAGCAAATCTCTAATTAAATCATTTAATTCGCTCTGGTTAAACACTTCGTGCTCTCTGAAATCTGGTGTGAAATGTGAGTCGTCTGGGTGGAAATTATGTTCTTCTGAGTTTGATGATATGACGTGTTCTAGTTCTTTTGGGGCGATAGGTATCAGTACGTCTGATCCATGAGGTCGAATGATAGACTCAAGATTGTTGAATCCTTGAATATTACACGAATAAAAATAACAATCACCACTGCGATTGCTAGGCTCTCGCCTCCGCCTTGATCGCCAATTGTTACACCAAAATAAGCATGGTATACATTTTTCACAAAGGAAGTTATAGTTTGCCTTTGCTTTACTCCGACATAACTATCACAGATATAAAACAAAAGTTATTTGAATTGATCACACAAAACCTTCCTTCCATGTTTCTACGTTCTAGAACACTACGACGACCAATACAACCAATACCTGTCGCTTTTCCCAATCTCATTTAATTTCATAAAAACCTGGAACAATCATATTCATGTCATAGGTATGTAAATTAATAAAATAGCCTTTTTAATAAATAGAGCTCTATAAAACGATGACGTGATTAAGCAAAAATATAGCGTTTTTTTTAAGCGCCTCAAAAATATACAAATAAGCAAAATAGCTTTCTGACATCAAAATCACTGTAGACCTGTATAATTGGTTTCATCTACTTGACGATGCGAACTAATATGTCGAAATACCGAATAAACAAATCCTGATAACGACAAAATTGCCTCAAAAAAATTTAATAGTACTGTAGGAGTGCCTCAGGGTTTCGTTCTGGGGTCATTTTTCTTTAACATCAAACCAAAACCAAAACTAAAATAGCATCTTCCTCCGCAGCAGTATGCGCCTTAAAAAGGCGGAAGTGGGCCTCCATGTAAATCGTTATCTAGATCTGGCCTTAACATTGTTGAATTCGAACCTTTGAATCTTGAAGCTCATTTTAATTGTTTAGTCTCAATGAAAATGGAAAAAATCTACTGCCTGCTGAAATCAAGAACTTTGAAATACTTAAATCAAGTCAGTTTCTTGTTTTTCCAATCTTACTAATTTTTTTAATTTCTTTGATGTACAGGGTACGGCAATATGATAGGTACTATTTGGGATGTTAATAAAAACCAAACTACATAAAGCAAACATTTTTTTAATATTATTTTTGAAATGTACATTTTATGCCATTTAGGAGCGTTATTTTTTAAAAATGAAGTCTTTTAAATGACGGCCATTATTGTCGATGCACTCTTGTAGGTTCTCGCGGAAGCGCATCATTACCCGATGGATCATTTCTTGGGGAATTTCTCGTCTTATGGCTGCCTTTAATTCTTCCAAAGTCCGCGGACGATGTGTGAAAACTCTCGCTTCCAGGTAACCCCAAAGAAAAAAGTCGCAAGGCGACAAATCAGGCGAACATGGCGGCCAGCCAAGATCACCCCGTAAAGACACCACTTTGTTTAGGAACATTTCTTGAAGAAGATTTAGTGAACGACGCGTTGTGTGCGATGTAGCACCATCCTGCTGGAACCAAAGATGTTCTCTTTGATCGTTATTCAAGTCGTCCACTTTTGGACGCAGTAAATTGTTATGTATATCAAAATATCGATCTCCGTTGACTGTTACTATTACTATTACTATTACTATTACTGTGGACTATTTGCTTGCGAGAGGTGAAACACAACTTCATCGCTAGACATGAATACAGCGCCTGTGGAAATGTTTTGAAGAATATCACGGCATAAACTTTATTTTTTCCAAGTTTGACTTTTTCCTGTTGTATTCTGTCCTACTATATTCTATTCCGGTTGCATATTGTTTATGATATTCTCAAAATTTCTCTAATAGTTAAAAAAAAAGTATCGTACTTGAAGCCCATTCAGAAAATCCCCTCCCCCACTACATAAAATCAAACGCACTGCGTGTGGGTAACACTCGAAATCCCGGAGATATAACTTGATATTCACGGGCCCTCGGAAAAATATTCAGGAGCCCCGCGCGCATTTCAAGCGGCGAAAAAATCACACTCGAAGACGTTGACAGGCTTAACAATGTAGTTGTTCGCCTCCCCTCGACATAGAGAAAATCAAAAACCCGCCCTCCCCCCGCTTTGCCTGCTGCCATAGTTTGTTAACATAGGAACGGGATGGTTGGTTATTTAGATATGCCGCCTGCGTCCACGTTTCATGTTTGCCAAGGAACACGTTCCGGAGCAAAAAAAAAAGGACGGAACGAAGGAGGGCAGACTTTCCCGACTGCTGCATTAACGAAATCATACGAATGGAATTTTAAAATCGCTAATCTGGAACTACGTAATTGAAAATATTTCACGCGGCCATGCGCGACGTGTTGGGAAATATTTTTTCCTGTTTTTTTGTGTTGTTGTTTCAGAAGTGAATGATAAAAATGTGTCCGGAATGTAGAATGTGGTCTTGATACTTAATCTGAATACACGACATTTATTCAATATCACAAGCCAGGTTGGATGCCGACTTAAAGATTGTCTTAGTACTCCCGTTTTTCAATATCTTACCTTTTTTCATACTACCGGCTAATACCATGAAACTGTTGAATGATCTCTGGAACCTCTGGTAAAAGTTTGCTAAAATACTGAGTTTACAATCACTGCTGACCTGTTTCTATACTCCCGACTCCTAATCTGAAACTTTCGACTTGTCTCCGGAACCTCTGAAAATACTATGCTCTCAATCGTAGCTACACCACTATTATTACAACTTTTTTCAATATCCTAAGTTCGGATTGTAAATAACGTTCGATTCAAACTACCAATAATCTTGTTCTGGTGCTGACTTAGGTATCTGATTGATTTGATAGCCCCGTTTTTCATCAGCTGACTTGTTTTCATCCTCTCGGCACCTACCTTGACATTTTCGCCTTGTCTCTGGAACTGGAACGCAGAGTTATTCAATATTCCAAGCCTAAGGCAGGTTTATAAATTATATCGAGATCTGGTCTCTCTGACTCTGACAGTTCCGGCATATCTGTGATATCTCAGGTGAAAGTTTGAGAAAATATTGAGCTCAAAATCGCAGCTATACCACCATTTTGTTCGCCATGTTGTTGAGGTAACCACGTTGATCATCAGCCAATAATATACATAGTTCTACGTGTAAAACGTTCAAATACCGCCTGGAGATGTCAACTTCAAATGTCAGTCAGGCTCAAGCAAACTTTGGATAGCTGGAACCTCAACCTTTTTTTGTTTTATAATGGTGGCGGTTAGGTTTCAGTTACCTACTGCATAAAACCTGAGAACGATCCCATTTATTTGCAATTAAGAGATTGCCGTTACCTTATAAAGCTTTATATCGACAATGTATGCATTTTTATTACTGCTATAAAACTTACCTACAGTATTTGTAAATACCAAAAATTTTCCAAATTCGCAAGTTCTTATCAAAATGTCTTAATATTAATATCAGCAAAACTCAAAAGCTATGAAATTTTCCTATGGCGATTTAATTTTATTTGCTGGGAAAAATTAATCTCCTTGAGCACTTTAAGAAAAAATTATGTCTCATTGACAGTTTTTTGCACTTAAAATCCCAAATAATTTGTAATCGTAGAAAGATATCTTCAAGTTTCAGAAATATTCCTTAAAATACGATATTCTCCCCTTTTATGAAGGTTTTTATATCTATTAGAAGAAATATAATATATAAATATATAAATAATTAAGACCTTCGGAAACTTATATAAATCTTACTTTAGGTGTCTTATTGTTATTACTCTTACAATAAAATCTAAGGTGACTTTGGAATTATACCCATGGTTCTATAAGTTCCCGAAAAGGTTTTTTACAGGAAAACCAACTGAAAAGTATTGGTGTAAAAATTTCAAATGAAAATTATGCAATCATAATCTGAGTTTTCAGATTTTTTAGTTACGGCTAAACATGCCTTTGTGAGTTCAACAGGACTCCTAAAGGAATTTGAAATGAAAATAAGTAGATCCGGCACAGAAATTAATTTTCGGAATCTGAAAAGGGTAATTTTTTCTTATATGAAACAAACTAATCCCAAATGGCTGCAATTTCGTACAGTGCAGATGGAACGATGGCTATTAATAGGTTTTCAAATTTTTATACAGAGTTAAATAATCTGAGAAGATGGGTCGTGCCCTAAAAGTATCTTTTAACAACCTAGCAGAGCAGAACTACAGTTTGGTATTTAACAATATAATAATGTCTTAATCAAAATCAAAATTTTTCTGGATATTAAATGCTTGCTGCAAAAAAATATCACGGATTCTAACACCCGTTCTGGAAAAACTTGCTGCAATTTTTTTTCAATTTTGATTAGTGGCTCGTTTTCTTTTATTTTGTTTGGGCTTCACGCATCTTTTCTCCTTTTCTCCTGCGTGCGTCCATCCTCACTTCACCAGCAGCAAGTTGAGAGTGGAAAAACCTAACTAAGCCTAAAATTCTAACTAAGTTTTGGGCGTACCTGGAATACATACTACTTACAGCTGATCCTCCAAATACCTTCCCAAAGAAATTGGGAGAGCAAAAGGGATACGGAACAGGGAATACGGGTGAACAAACCGGACGTCCCTACTTAGTCTATAAGCTCAACGACCATAATTTGCTTGCTACATCTTTAGGAAAACAATCATCAAAACAGTATGCCCTTAAAGCGGGATTTTATGGGTGGCATTGCAACTGTAGGTTATGTTTGCGGCTTAAATGTTGTGATTAGAAAGTGTCTTTTACCGTATTACCGACCCGTTTTTTATCAGTTCAATGAGTTGGTCAGTGACCATTAGAAATTGTTATCATTAGTTGTTTAAAAGTATAAATCTGCTTGTATGCTTGGCGAATTGCCTTATGTAGCAGTGGCCAAATAAGTCGTAAATTAAGAAGAAACATTCCGGTCTGCTTCTACATAAAAAAATTCGTTCCTGAGGTGTATAACGGAAACCTTTTGAATGCAATATGAAAAAAACCTTAAGTAATTTGATATTTATTCCTGACCAGTGGTGACGAATAGAGCGGAATCAGTTCCTAAAAAGATCCTGCAGCCTGCAGCATCGCTCGAATCATCCCTGTATAAACTCAATTTAGATATCATATTCGCAATTCAATCTAACTCAGCGTATATTAATGATTATACAACGCCATATATTATAAGAGCCGACTAGCTAGATATAGTGCGGGTCAGCATTATTAGTCCAGTCCCGGTTAAGTCCGGTTAATTTTCCTCTATCCCCGGCTCGACATAGTTTCCGCCTGTGTTCGCTGCTCTCCTGCGAGGAAACTTTAACGCATTGACAGCATTATCTTAGTTCGGAACAGGTAGAATTTATCTAATTAAATGTTCTCCAATGCAAACCCGCTTTGCAGCATAATAATCTGCTGTATAATTGACTCCCGCGGGGTGGGTGGAATGGCGGCTCTTATTATAGAATGCCGTTTATTGTGCGCTAGTGCTGCGAGAGCCCTTTTGTCTACGTTTTTTCCGAACAAATTAGATTATAGGGTGGGTTGAGTTTGATTATTATGTCCATTGCACTTCGATTTTCGAAATATAATACTGAATTCAACTAGGAATTGTGGCTTTGAAAGGGGGCAGGCAGGTTTTGAAATGATTGTATTCAATTGTTTTGCTTAGAAAGTTATGAAAGAAAAACTAGACTAGATACTTGGTAACTACATGTAATAAATTGCCTTGTAGGAATGTTTTCACTAGAATTTGAAACAGTTTTATGCCTCGGTTGGTTCATGAGCTTCAGTATTATTACTTTTGCATGTAGTTACTATCACCTATCTCGTTTTGGCAGCTGCCAATCTAGGCTGACAAACTGGTCAAGCTAGAAGAACATAGATATATGCCATCCTAAAAGACAGTTCCATATAATAATTAGGCCGTGTCTAGAAGAGGGGGAAACTCTCATTCGTCTTCCAGCCAGCTTTGCACCATTAGGCGCAAAACTATTCAGAGTTCTAGTTGGAATACATGAAGGGCAGAAGTTCAACAATCTAAACGAATTGATAGATTTTAAACTTCCTTTAAGATTGAAATCAACCAATAGAAATGGCTTAGTTCCACTCCTGCGGCAGTATCTAAAACAGTCCATTGTGGAAATTCTGGTGCGCCGATTGATATCTGCGAAGGAGAATTTCATTAACGCAATTAAAAGCGATTGATAAGCGACAAGCGACCCTTTATATATTCTCGGGGGGGCGGGGTAGTCCGGGGGGACGGCAGGAAACGGTTTCGTTCGGCACGAGCGTTAGGCGCGGGGGGAAGGTTCAGTTAAATATGTCTTTCGAGGTCTATTGTGTCGTCCCTCGTCGCAACAAAGCCATCCTATTAACGCTGTCGCTATTATATTGTTTCTATAAGCCGTTCTTGCGGACCCGCTAAAAGAAATCTCGTGTTCTTCCCGAAGACGAACAATGCGGCGAGATATAAAAGACGCGGATGTTGTCTAAATTAGCTGAGTTATGAAACCGCGCCCTTAAACAAAACAACTGTTTTAAAGAAGAATAATACGTCTCGGAATTTGATTTAGCGGTCCGCTTAGGAAACCTGTCGCCCGTAATTAGATCAATTTATCGCCGAATCTCTCCCCTTAATGCCGTAGCGACAATAAACAATTACGAGTTCTCGTGGTCGTCGCTCCGCGGTTGCTTACAATTTAGGGAATTTATCAAGCTCACGCAGTTTTAATTCCTGGCAGTTCCTGTTGTGCCAAAGAACGTCGCCAAATCGGTTTGTGCATTTCTCGCCTTTGTTAATGATTACGGAGATAACGATTTCTCTTCTTAGAGGCTGATTCATCAGAATTCCTTAGCTAAGCTAAGCTTACCACTCTGGAACGTCTCCAGTGTGGAAGGAAAGAAGATGCAGGTATTAGAAGTTTCAGCTTCTAGGCAAATAGCGTGACGGAAAAGCAAATTGTGGCGACTATTCACTATAACGGGCGAAGCTGAACCACATACTAGAAAGCTGGACCCACATACTTTTCTCCAGAAATTTTTTTTGACCCCCCCTAGCAAGAAATCTTAACGAATAGCAGTTTTACTATTTCTAAGCAAATGATGATGATGATGACTGCCAGGTAGATAGTGACTTTCACAAAATCTGCACAGAATTTATTTTAAGCGTTAACAGTTGAGTGAGAAAATGAAATAGTCCTATACGTCACGTATACCAAACTTCACTGGTCTGGAGAAAGATGTCGAATACGACTCCAGCGATACGGATAGCCTAGTTTATCCTACAAGTTTGCTGTATCCCGATGAAAACAACTCAGAAAAATTAACAGAAAGGTGACAAGATAAAATAACAAAGCACCTACAAGAACAAATAAGAGACCGAAGGGAGAAAGGGAAAATGCTGAATTAGAATATCCTGATTAGACCTCAAATATCCCCCATAGCAAACAGGATTGGAAACAGAAAAAGAAGATCTGTTACCTATAGCAATATCACCTGAAAATTAAAACCTCTAGTTGCAAATGAAACTCGACTTTCTTTTCATGGCAGCTATTTGACTGGAAAAAAAAATTGAAGGAGGTTAAAACCGTTGAAATACGATATTGGCCTGTCACTTGAATAAAGAGAATTTCATGATTGATTGCCATATTGGTGAAGAAAGGTTCTGGGTTCGTTCAATCGGGGTGAAAGAGTACCATCGGGTCTCTATAGTTTTGAGTTTAGATATATTTGCAATGACAAAAAAAATATGTTCTAGATAAGCATTTAAGCAATTAAGATGAGAAGATCTGGTTCCAAAGGTTCGGATTTTAACATATCAGAAATTGTCTCGAGAGTTTCCGGAACATGAACTTTAGTAAAGAGATTCTACAGCGCAACTAACCAGAATCTCTTTTTGGATCTCATGTAATGGTTTTTAAGTGTTCAATTAAGTGAAAGTGTTTTAATATAGAAACTGGGAGAATAGGTTGGAGAATCAATGGAACTAACAATAGGTGGAAGGGGTATTCCTGGTTGGTAAATCTCGGGGAGTCCGTAGAAATGCGGAATGTTAGAGTCGTGAGGAGCGACAGATTTTTTCCCTGATTTTAATGGAGATTCAGGTTTCGTTTGTAGAGTTAAGGTTGTGATTCATAGATGATGTGGGCCCTTTTTACATTGTCTATAGGCTCTGTTTGTAAGAATAACTTGAATTTTTTCTTGATGGTCAGTTGATGTTGATGGTAACCTTAATTACCATAACGCACTTCATCTATGGCAAATGCAAGATTTCTTTGAGTAATTGTTTTATCAGTTTTTAAAAGTCGCAAAGCAATGTAAGATTTAAAATCAAATCGTCATCAATCAAAAAACATAAATGTTTCAAGCGGGGTTTTTCCAGACAGCCTATTTTTTAGTTTCTCACATGATCTGAATTCATCGCATGTAGGTGTGTGAGTGTACTCAATCTGACCTTTCCTACATTTGACAGTAGAAGCAATAATGTCGTTTGCAGAAAGCATACGTCTTCTTTTGAATTCCAGGGTTTCATCATCTGATGAGTGCCATTCAGGTTCAGTAGTTGATGAATTACAGGACTGTTGAAGGACAGCCGTATCATTCTGTGTATGTAACTCGAAAGTTCCAACTGTATCAGTTGGTTCCCCAAACTCTTGTAGATATACCATAATCAATATAGTGTTTCCAATGTATGTTTTCTGCGATGTAATCTACTTAACAAAAATGGCAATACAAATCCAAAATATTTTTTTCCACTATTTTGGATTTACTTGAAAATGTGATACAAATGTATGTACCGCTTTTGTTAACTTTTGAAGTCATATATAACATTTTTCCATTACACATAAATTAGCGATTTCTACGGTTTTATGTCCCTTAGTAGTGATAATCATAAAATTTCTAAATGGATGTGCAAAAATATTTCCTGGATAGAATAGGTGGTGCATTAACGCACCACTGGAATGAAATGGGTTAAGGGTTAAATAGGATCTAGTTTAGTAGGATGAAGGTAAAGCTGCACTAGGGAAATTCTGACGAATATTCAGAATAAAATCTTATGTTGTGGCGCTGATGGGCTAGAGGAGAGTCTGCGCTGCTCTGCAACAAATGGTTTTGATTTGCCTATATTTTAACGCATGGCTGACTAACAAAATCAGGACTAAATCTATAGCTATATGATCTGACCCGATGACTTTTTAATGTGTTTAAAAATTGCCAATTCTGAGCCGACTCAGGCAATTTGAAACTGTTACCGGCAACGAATTATTAAAAAAAAATGGGGTCAACCAAATTTCCATAAAGCAAATAGGCAATGTCCGGGATTGAAATCGTATAACCGGGCAAACAAAAAAAAATCAAATTCGGTTTATTAGACGGATTGACCGGGGTGGAAACGCAAACATCGCGTTTTAAATTAAATTACAAAAAAAAGAGAGCCGCAACGTGGGACATTTTATTCGAACGCGGCGGACATGTTTTGAATAAATCGTAAACGAATAGCATTGGCGTATCGCATTGTTTGATCGAGACCGATAAATAATCGAAACACATATTAAACTAATATCGGCCACGCATCCGCGTCACTCGCAGTTAATTAAACGGCTACTGTTCTCAAAGTACCCGATTGAAATGCAAATTGAGCGGCTACTCTAAAATTAAATCGGCGCGCTTCCTGAGAAAATTTTAAAGTGGCAAATTTCGTAGGGTTTACCGCAATTTTCCAAATCGAGTCTACGGCATTTGCGCCAGTCTTCCGAGCATTGTCGATTTTTCGCGGAATATCGGAAGTAAACAGGAAAGGAAAATGTTAATCGGGAACGGTAGAATCCGAACGCCGTTACGTCATCCGTCCCCAACGGGTCGGCATTTATTTAAAAATTGTTGTTCCTAATCTGCGACGGAAATTTTTTAATTCAAAGTTTTTAAATGGTAGTATTTACAGTTGCACTGTATATTATGTTCCTACTTTGGTTTAGCAAGTAGCGTTCAGTGGCCAACTAGAGTCATATCAATTAGTGCCTATTTTTTTTTTATGAAACTACTGTAATACTGGTAACTGTTCACTATTACTGTTTTCAGTTAAGCTCTGAGGAAGGCAACTGGATGATAGGCGAAACGTTAGCAAGTTCGACTCAAGAAAAACCGACGCAGGAGGAATCCAGAAGTTTTGTAAAAACTATAACTAGTGCCTATATAATTCATCATGTACAGTGAAAACTCCCTATAGCTAAACTCTGTATAACTTAAAGCTCTATATTACGAACAAAATTTGTTGTACTAGTAGCTCTCCATGCAAAGCTATGTATTAATCCAATCTCTATAACGAATTTCTCACTCTCTAAAAAAGGGCACATCAGGCAACAACGTAAGGAATGTAGGCCGACTCGTATTTAATAGAGTCTCTTACCTTCTCAAAATTCCTTACCCTAATAATCTAATTACTGAGAACCTGTGTTTTTCTCGTAATAAGCGATTATGTTATTGCCTTTATCGGTATGTATAAAAGCACACCATTGTTTCAATCAGTTCTAATTTGACTTAGTGAATACGGTGCGCATGGAGAGTAAGCGAAAAATTTTATCTCTAGATGATAAAGTTGCTTTAATTCGGGAGACAGAACCGGGAGAAAAGAAAAGTGATGTGGGACGGAATTCTCAATTCTTGCGATTTCAGTCAGTGTTACATCTTTACTAGTACTAGTTTACTAGTTAGTAGTACTAGACGATGTAGATGAATCAGTAGGAACATTGAACGTTTTTAAAAAAAAATTAATTTAATTAATTTAATAGAACCGGGAGAAAGGAAAAGTGATGTGGGACGGAATTCTCAACTCTTGCGATTTCAGTCAGTGTTACATCTTTACTAGTTTCTGACGATGTAGATGAATCAATAGGGACCTTGAACATTTTTCAAAAAAAAAAGTAATTTAATTAATTTAATAGAACCGGGAGAAAGGAAAAGTGATGTGGGACGGAATTCTCAACTCTTGCGATTTCAGTCAGTGTTACATCTTTACTAGTTTCTGACGATGTAGATGAATCAATAGGGACCTTGAACATTTTTCAAAAAAAAATTAATTTAATTAATTTAATAGAACCGGGAGAAAAGAAAAGTGATGTGGGACGGAATTCTCAACTCTTGCGATTTCAGTCAGTGTTACATCTTTACCAGTTTCTGACGATGTAGATCAATCAATAGGGACCTTGAACATTTTTCAAAAAAAAATTAATTTAATTAATTTAATAGAACCGGGAGAAAAGAAAAGTGATGTGGGACGGAACTCTCAACTCTTGCGATTTCAGTCAGTGTTACATCTTTACTAGTTTCTGACGATGTAAATGAATCAATAGGGACCTTGAACATTTTTCAAAAAAAAATTAATTTAATTAATTTAATAGAACCGGGAGAAAGGAAAAGTGATGTGGGACGGAATTCTCAACTCTTGCGATTTCAGTCAGTGTTACATCTTTACTAGTTTCTGACGATGTAGATGAATCAATAGGGACCTTGAACATTTTTCAAAAAAAAATTAATTTAATTAATTTAATAGAAGCGGGAGAAAGGAAAAGTGATGTGGGACGGAATTCTCAACTCTTGCGATTTCAGTCAGTGTTACATCTTTACCAGTTTCTGACGATGTAGATCAATCAATAGGGACCTTGAACATTTTTCAAAAAAAAATTAATTTAATTAATTTAATAGAACCGGGAGAAAGGAAAAGTGATGTGGGACGGAATTCTCAACTCTTGCGATTTCAGTCAGTGTTACATCTTTACTAGTTTCTGACGATGTAGATGAATCAATAGGGACCTTGAACATTTTTCAAAAAAAAATTAATTTAATTAATTTAATAGAACCGGGAGAAAGGAAAAGTGATGTGGGACGGAATTCTCAACTCTTGCGATTTCAGTCAGTGTTACATCTTTACTAGTTTCTGACGATGTAGATAAATCAATAGGGACATTGGACATTTAAAAAAAAATAATTTGTTTATGTATAGAAATATCGGATACCAAATATCAAAACTCAAAACCCAATATTTAAGTTGCAATAAATAATTCAAGTTGTGACACCCGGCTATTCCTTTTAAACGACACTAAACGCACGGCAATGACCGTGACGTCATACCGCTGCTTTTCAGTCTATACGGCGACATGTTATAGTATTATTCTCATTTTGAAGGTAGAGAATTTAATTCATTACGTTTATTTTTTTCTCGTGTAAATTGTGTTTCTATTTAATCTACTTCAGGTTTTATTTGTGCTTGGTGTGCTTTACATGATAATAATGGAAGCAACACAAAACTAATTTTACAAATCGTGCCATCGTGTTTGCGTACAACCCGTAAAACGCCAGATACACTTTTTATTCGTCTAATCAACAATAAAGGCCGTCCTTTTTTTAACTCTTAGAACTTTCAACCCAACCTAGTGCAAAAGAAAAACTTTTGGTGTTTTGTATGTAAGATGTCACCATAAACATATCCCCTATAGGTAAATTATCAGATTGACCTTTTAAAACATCGGCTTCGGTCATTTTCAAAACTTTGTAACAACAGCAAGCGACACCAAGATGAACGCGTTGTCGTTCTCTAATGGCTTTTCTATGCTACCGTCTGGCTGCCGGGTAGGCTAACGATCGAATTGACGTCACAGCCAATGACAGCCGATTTCAAAGAGCATTTAAATTTTTACAATTTTCAGTTGCTTATATTTGTTACTACGAAATTATTTTTGTTGTCTGTGCAATATTTTTTAAATTAAAATTTTGTTCAGTATTAACTTATTTATTATTCGCAAACTCACCTCCACAACATTCGAAATATTTTGTCTATCTTCAATCATTTTCATAAATTAGGGTACCGCTACGAATGAACCATTCACTGATCATCAGCGCTAGTACTTGAACGTGACGAATAACTATGCATTCAGCGTATGCAACCAACTATGCGCTCTGCTATTTTCAGGCAGGAGGCTCTGAGTTGGGTTGGATTGAATTTTATTCCTGAAAAAAACATTTTTATCCTGTTAATTCGTGACGTTAAAAGTCTGGAATAAAAATAAACCATTGTTTTTTGATTCCATTTTTTGTTGTTGTTGGTGTGTTGTTGAGACTAACCCGCAACGAGTGCAACGATAAAAATTGATATATAAAATTTTCAAATAAGCATGCGGTCCGCAGCGGGCGTGGAAATTATTAAAATTCGTACGTGGGGGCGGCGGGGGCGGGTCGCTTTCGATCCATACCTGCATTTGTTTCTCTAAATTTCGCAATTGCGGTGCGGTGAAAACCGCGGCGCCGAAGGCTTTTGTTGATATTTGCATCGAATTAAAAGTGCGCACGAATATGAAACGCAAATAAAGTTTTTAACGTAAAGATGGTAGTCGACGTTTGTACGCTACACGCCGACTAGAATATCGTCGGACTTAATGAGTTTTTGAAAATGTAGCTGTTGTTGGTTCCCGATCGTTAAGTCGTCTATTTTTGTAGAATACGTTTAAGCTCACGAAACTCATAAATAATTCCTATGATTGAGCGGTTTACTGAAATGAAAATGGCTCTGGCCTGAATGGAAATTAATTCATGAGCTCTTTGTCGATGTCTTTTTTTTTCATATGGTTTTGAACTTTTCTATTACACATGGAATATGAACGGCTACAATTAATATTGGAAGGGAAGAGTGAAAGAGAGAGAGATAGAGAGATAGGTAGAGAAAGATAGATGAATAGATAGAGAAAGATAGGTGGATAGATAGATCGATAGAAGTAGGGATAGATACATCGATGGATAGATAGATAGATAGAGAAGGGGGGAGAGAGAGATGGAGAGGGAGAGAGAGGGAGGCGGAGAGAGAGGGCGATGAAGAGAGAGGGCGATGGAGAGAGAGGGCGATGGAGAGAGAGGGCGATGGAGAGAGAGGGCGATGGAGAGAGAGGGCGATGGAGAGAGAGGGCGATGGAGAGAGAGGGCGATGGAGAGAGAGGGCGATGGAGAGAGAGGGCGATGGAGAGAGAGGGCGATGGAGAGAGAGGGCGATGGAGAGAGAGGAAGATGGAGAGAGAGGAAGATGGAGAGAGAGGAAGATGGAGAGAGAGGAAGATGGAGAGAGAGGAAGATGGAGAGAGAGGAAGATAGAGAGAGAGGAAGATAGAGAGAGAGGAAGATAGAGAGAGAGGAAGATAGAGAGAGAGAGGAAGATAGAGAGAGAGGAAGATAGAGAGAGAGAGGGAGATAGAGAGAGAGGAAGATAGAGAGAGAGGAAGATAGAGAGAGAGGAAGATAGAGAGAGAGGAAGATAGAGAGAGAGGAAGATAGAGAGAGGAAGATAGAGAGAGAGGGAGATAGAGAGAGAGGAAGATAGAGAGAGAGGAAGATAGAGAGAGAGGAAGATAGAGAGAGAGAGGAAGATAGAGAGAGAGGAAGATAGAGAGAGAGGAAGATAGAGAGAGAGGAAGATAGAGAGAGAGAGAGGAAGATAGAGAGAGAGAGAGAGAGAGGGGGGGGGGTCAATGAATCTGCATTAGGTTTAAGGTAAGTTTCAGTTAATTTTTGAAGATTCCAACAGGCAGCCTGGCGAAAGCGCAGCCAGTTCATTTTATCATCAACTGGGGAATCCAGAAGATTAGAGAGAATAAGAATAGAGGAGACCTCATATAATAATAGTCTAAATAATTACAAACAGTACCTGATGGGTAATGCTGTGGATTATGTCCTAATTGTTAATACGCATTTAAATGCTTAGGTTTTCTTTTCTCTCACGCACACGCACGCGCACACGCACACGCACACACACGCGCGCACACAAACACACACACGCGCATTTAATTTGATTTTGTTGCAAGATCGTTATGTTTAATGTTGGCTCCCAATCCTGATGCCAAGGAATATTCCAAGAAACTTTACCATAATATACTAACCGCAATTTTTCACTACTTATGTGAAGGGAAATGGTTCTGATTATGATAAAATCTTGTAAAAGATGTTATTATTTACAAAAAACTAAAAATATATATTTGTATTCGAGATCGTAATAGTATCATAATTCTCATAGTTTTTACTGAAATTGTTGTTGTTGTTGTTGTTGTTGAATTGGTTGTTAATACGACAAATGTTTGATATGCATTTTTGTAATCGGGTCGAGTAGAGTTGTGTAGTACCTTCATGTCATTGGTTCAAACTAACCCATTCAAAATTAAACGGAATAATAAATTTGACGGAAAATGCGGTTGCCCTGAATAATTAACCCCGCCAAAAATTCGACGGGTCCCTTTAAATGAAAATGTCAACAGTGAAACCAAGAGTTTCTTATATCAATATTGGATTGAGCCAAAATTAGGTTGATCATAATGAAAGTAGTAATTTTTCTTTTATTTGGAGTAATGAATAATTTTCCCACATGAATGGACCGGTAATGTTAATACCTATATTACTTTCAAATGTCGAATAATCGTGTTAACTTAATTCGTATAATTCGAGAAGTTCCAGGACTCGCGACTCCGCTCCATAATTTAAATTCGAAAAGGTTTTATGTATTTTGGGACCGTCAAACTGGGTAGCGATAATGATTAGGTAAGGGCGTTTTCCCCAAAGGGAGTTGACTCCAACCGCTAAAACTTTTATTTCAATATCAAGTTCCCCCTAAGGCAATCCTATATTATTCCGGAACAAATTAGTACTATTTGACAGAGGGTGGCAAAACTTTTTAGCAGTGTTTAAAGTTTGGAAAACCTCTATTGATTGTGCTACCATCAGGCACGTCTTAATTTATTTTCAACAAATAGCTACATTAAGTAAGCTTTCTGCTATTTTTATTTTTATTTTATTTTATTTTATTTTATTTAAAAAGTAAAATACAACTCAAAAAAAAAGACCTATAACATAATAATATACACCTCATGTTTCTGCATAGTTTGAACAAAAATATTAATACACTAAAAGTGCGTTCTGCTGACGCTAAGGAAGCAGTTCCATACACGAACGGTTTTATTATCGGTAGTTGTTTCGCAATTTCTGGGTCATCCTTTTGTGATGTCCACCACTGTATTATTTCATCCGAAAATATAATTTTCTTAAATGGGCAACTGCTGGCATTCAACTTTATTACAAATGGAAAAAATCCAGTGTTTCCATATAAATTATTAATTGCTTCTAAAGCCAGATTCTTCTCTTCGGGTGTTAACTCATATTTTTGCTTTTGATGCTTGGCACAAATTATTATAAGGATGTCTCACTGAGTGACGTACATCTTTAAACAATCAACACGCTACTCCATCGCACATCACTTGGAAGGACTACAGCGTTGCCTCCTGCTTGATTCAATTTCGCTCTAGCTATCTAGCTAGATGGTTATCGTGAAAATACTTAACAATTTAACCAGTTTCTTGACGTCTGCTATTTGTAAGTCTTTAAAGTCAAAATATACGCAGGGCAGCCATAAGTTACAACTTTCTTCAAAAGTTTTTCTCATGAGGGCCATATTTGCTGCGTTAACTGTCGCAAAAAATTTTACCCCTCAGCCATATTGTGATTTACATGAAGAAATTGGGTTACAAACTGCTTGAGTCAAATATTGTGGTTATTATTCCACATATAACTGGCTCCTTGTGAACGTTTGACCGTCCGCCAATAGACATATTCACACATTATCCTGACACTTTGCCTTTTCGCATTACAAAACTACTCAAATTTGGCCGATTTTCATTTTTTTTTGCTTTTTCTTTATTTGGACTTCTTCTCTGCGGAGGTTTCCCGAGGCTTGACACATCTGTCGTGAGTGTCGTGGAACTCAGGTCAGAAGATGTAGTAGCAAAATCAAGCGACATTCGAGTGCCTAAAAAAATAAAAACATTAAATACATAATTTGTAAATTTGTGCTATTATTTCTTGCAAAAAGCGCATTCTGACGAATACCTCCTGTGTGTGTTTATAGTGACTTTCAAATATTTTGTAATTGCTATCAAAAAACGAGAAATACACATTCGTATGAATTAGAAACAAATCAATTAAAATAAAAAAAATCAAAAAGTGCATGATTTTTTTAAAAGTTGCATTTAAATAAATATTGTTATAATATTTTTTTAATTCTCATTTATTAGTAATTTAGCGATTTTATATAAAGATATGTACAACTTTTGGATTTTAATAAAATTAGTTGCCCCTTAACGATTGATTAATCAACACGTAGTAAATATATTATTATTGTTATGATAAAAATAGGCGTTAGACATTAATTAATATAATATATAATTAAAGTGTAAAATTGCTTCCCCAAATTCCTAAAACAAATTGTTTTATTCATATTTTAGGTTAGGATTAAGATAATCGATGGACAATTTTCACTGGAACGTTGAATTCTTATTTGTCCATTCAATGACGTTAAAATAATAATTTAATATCATTTATTACTTTTTCACAAAATTATATTTTTATCAACGTTAGAAAACGCCATCTTTCGGCAAGCTATAGTAGTGTTGATAGTCTACATCACGCCGTTTTGGATGACTCCAAAAATCAAGAAGCCAATTACGCCCTCTGGTGGCTACTTTCTTGACCTACTCATTTTTTTTCAAATCTCTAGAACATCCCATTTCTCGTAAATGCTTAATGCAGAATCAATCCGACACAGTGATTCATCAACGATTGAATTTTATCCCCACCCTAAATATTCTCGACATTTTTCGGACCCCACAATGCGGACTAATTTCCCGAATACGAAGGTCGTAACACAAAAAGCAGCCATTTTCCGATGAACTCTGCGCCATCACTCAAGATCGACAACCTTCTATTTAGCTGAATGCATTGCGAAATGGCCGACAATATAAAAGGAACCCAAAAATTAAATTGGTATACCGAATGATCCATTGGTTTGTCACAAACACCCACACTTTATTTCCGCGTGACACAAAAAGAACGCTCGATAAAGAAAGAGAGAGGGAGAAAAAAAGAAAAGCACGGTCGCATGGAAGTGGCTTTTATCTCCCTGGAGTTTAGAATGAGTGCATTTGGAAAGATCGAGTCCCTAATTCAGTTTTTTTGGTCTTTAATTTTGGTGCCACGCGGACAGAATATCCAATGGCCACTTCCGCTGCGTATTGCGTCATCCACTTCCGTTGTCGGAACACATAAAATCACTCCAAAATTTTTTTTTAGTTTTGAGTATGGTTGGAGATCATTTTTTGATAAATAACAAGTGATCTTTCTCTTAAATTTCCCTCCAAGTTGCAGTTGAAGGAAGTAAGGAGATAAATTATTTGTATTTATCTTCACTATGAAAGCATTTAGTAACAATAAACAATAGTAAAAACAAAAAAAAAACTTGATTGATCATTAGACACCAGCGTCCTTGTTTTTTTACCAATTAATTTTCTTATCGAAAAAATCGACATTTTAATATGAAAGCAAAAAAATTTCGAGGTTATCACCCACTACTGGCTTTTGTGCTGAACACTGAGCATTTAAAAAAGGCTTGACAGAACCGCGAAAAAGATTCGGTATGACAAAAATCTAGGTAAGTGCTTTGACTTTTACAACATTTTCGTCCATGCTTGCTGTTCGTTTTCTGCTTAATATATCAATGATAACCCTGTTAAGATACTTCAGAAACAATTTTTGTAAAAATAAACATGAAACATATCGAACAATTCTAGGTGGGAAAGGATTTTTTTGCAGAATCCCAATATACATTCATATGGAATGCCTATTAATTTTTATTGGCCTTGTCAATATAATCCGGGTCTTTTATCAGTAACTTTTGTTATGAGAACGAAAATTGGAATTTAAATTTCATAGTTGTACAGGATGGCCAATATAACGTAACCCTATACCTTATCTCAGAATATACAGTGTGTAATATACGGTTTGAAACGAAGTTTTATTTCATTGTATTTTTTTTTTGCATATACAGGGCACTCAGTTTTGCCTGGGTAAACAGAACTTCATTTTTTTTTTAATGGAACATGCTGTATCATATTACATTTTTGGATTCTACTCAAATTTCTATGAAAATTTCATTTATAATATTCTGTACCTATATCTAATGGTTTTTGACAAATTTAAGTTTTTATCTAAACTAGATGACTTTGTCACACTGTATATTCGGTGATAAGGTATAGGGTTACGTTATATTGCCCACCCCGTACTCAAAGCATTCCCAAACGTGTAACATTATTTCGAGTATTTATTTATATTTCCAATATTATACGTTAGGTAAGAGGAAATCAGTTTTTTTAGTCTGTTGATGCTTTTTTGGTGAGAAAATCAGCCATCCAAATGAATCTGCTCAGCGTTGATTGTCTAAAAAGAGCTCTTAAAACAAGTTTGAGAAAATGCGTTCAGCCATTCTGAAGTTATTGACATTTACTTTCAAAAATATTCGGGCATCCCCCACCACTTTGCCTTAAAAAGAATTGAATTTAAAAAATAAAAAAATTAAAAAAATTAAAAAAAAAATCACATTAGCCATCGATAATATAAGAATATTTCTCAGAAAACGGGATTTAACATTCTGGAATGCGGTTACGCCCCCCGGCGGCCATTATAAAAACTTAAAAATTATTTCCAGCATTTTTTCTTGGCCGCTTTAATCATAACTTTGTTCATTCCAAGTCTCTACTACAATTGCTTTTTGATATAGAACCAAGTGCCTATTACAAGTCAAATATTATTAAAAAAATACTGAAATTTTTGTTTTCATGAAAAACGAGAAATAGGTAATGCTTGCACAAAGTCAAGTCAAAGTCACAAAGCGTGAAATTTGTTTTTTTATAAGAGAAATCGGGCTCCGTCAAAAATGTGTTCGCCACCACCGTAGGCGACTCGGGAAACAAATTTAATTTTCATTACAGCTTGGCGAAATTTTCAATTTTCGAGTAATAAAATCTTTTAAGGGCGGTACGTGGCAATCGCAATAACGCTTTTAACTTATTAGAAGTTCGACCGCACATAAAATACATCTGTTTATTACGTGCAAAGTGTAAAACTTTTCCATAAGAAAGCTTTTCGGCGGCGGTAAAACGAAAATATAACCGAGAGAAAATGGCCGGAGGCGTCGCACGCGCTGAAAAGTGGTAATGTCATCTTATATTTTAGTTTGGGCTTAGTCCTTTCGCATGAGAATTCACGGTCTCCACTAAATATCGTTTAATTCTTTCCCGGGGCTTGTTATTAAATAAGCTCGGAAAATCTTCAGCGAAAAAGTGAAGAATAACAAAAATAAAGTCGAAACGATGTTATAAGTTGTATAATTCAGCTTGGTCCTTTAATTATCTCAAAGTTATTAATAAATAAATAATAATAATAGTTGTAATAATAATAAATCATCTTTATTTCAAAGCGTAACTATATTGAAAAATTGTCATTTACAGCAACATACTTATCTGTTTTGAATCCATACTGTTATATGGTTCTATTTCCACGAGTAAATTAAAAATTGTTCCCTTTGATACGCACCCTTCTCACTCATAGTCAGTCTGTGTCTGGGATATATGTAATCCATGATTCTTGTGCTATAAGCTTCGTCAGACACATTATTTTCAAAAAGGTTTCTGTTTTTTAAGCTTTTGATTGATTTGATGAATTTATTCTTAGTAAACCAATTTTACGCTCCCATCATGATTCTCTCAGCCTCCTTTTTGAGGTTTCCTGTGTCCATATTTACAATTTACAAATAAATATACAATTTTGTTGTTAATATACAAAAGAAATAATATTGACCCTAATTCACTACCCTGCGGTATACCTGCTGTAATATTTTTGCTTTCTGATACTACCCGACTTTCACCGTTGCCCATTACAATGTGCTGCTTTCTTTTTAAAAGGTATGATCTTAAAGCCACTCCTATCATTCCTTACATATGTAGTTTATGCAATAGCATGTTTTGCCTTACAGTATCCATCAAGTAAATATTGTACAAATAAAGAATCCAATTTATGCCGCTTAGGTTTGCTCTTCGACTCCAGGTGCTGTTCAAAGGTTACATTACAATCAAATTAAGTCAATTTGGGGAAAAAATGCTTTGTGAGGTATTGTTCTCGCGCAGTTGAATCATTTTTGTATTGTCTATTCAACTTTTTTAGGCGCTACCGACCATTGACGTGTTCAGAAAGTATTACGGATTTTCCGGTTGGCTTCATATGTGCAATACATTTAGGTTAGGTTCTATTTCAAATTAGTTGAGAATATATCTCCCAAATGTCAAACAAGAATTGCGCATTATCGAAGAGAAATATGCAAAAGATCTTTTTATTTCAACGTTTCACACCCAACTTTAAGCTTCTGTTTGAGTTCAAGCTCTTAACAATCGGTATAAAAAGTATCTTCACGAATGTCAGTAAATTTATTCGTTTCTATACTTCACCATTACCTGCGTTTCTTCCGTGGCTCCTTTTAAATTAGTTATGGTAATAAAGTTCCGTTAGAAACTCTACATGTTCATTAATTTTTTTATACATTTTCTCTAGTTTTTAAGAAAATTGTATTACTATTTATAAATTTTTTGGATTCCTACTGGGTTGTCGATGGGTCGAACTTGCTGACTTTCAACTAATCATCCTGCTGGCTTCTTCGGAGCTTAACTCCATTATCACCGGTCATCGCAAATACGAGGTCTGTCAATTAGATTCCCGGAAAAGTGGCAACGCTGCGACTCTCGTTATGCTACGGCGTTCGCGTTGTGTCATTCGAAAGAGGATTCATTTCTGCGCCAGTCTGTGCAAGTTTCGTCTCGATCGGTTGTTCAGTTCGTGTGTTACAGTACTTTGATCATCGGCGTGTTTGGACCCCTTGTCGCGAAAATGTGTGCTAAAAAAACTGAACAAAGAGTAGTGATCAAATTTTTGGTCAAACGTGGTGTAAGTTCCGCGGAAATTATGAAACAGTTAACCGACGTGTACAAGGATGATTGCCTAAAAAAAACAGCTGTCTACGAGTGGGCTAAGCCATACGTGCCGCTTTGTGTCTGACTTGAAAGGTACTTGCCTAAGTTTTTCTTCCACAGATGAACTCCTTAAAAACCGGATTGGTGTCTTAGCATGTATGGGCTTCCCTTGGCCTTGCATATAATTAAGTCCTTAATAGCCAGATTAGTGGCCTAACGTAGAAGCATAATGTCTCTTAGATAGAGAAAAGCCACCAAATAAATCGATAACGTGAGGGAGCTCCCTCCACCTCTCGAACGGCACAAAACGTCGATCGCCTGCGCGTGCGTGTGCTCGGAGACCGTCGGGTAAGCCTCAGAATGTTGGAAGACGAGTTGGGTATCAACAAGGAAACCATTCGACAGATGCTACACGAGGATTTAGGGATGCGCAAGTTGTGCGCGAAAATGGTTCCCAAAGTGCTCACAGTTGAGCAGAAAGAGCTTCGTTTATCCATCTGTGAAGACATGATTTCTCGAATTGAGGAGGAAGGAGAAGACTGGATGTCAAATGTTATTACCGGAGACGAGTCTTGGGTGTTCCAGTACGACCCTGAGACCAAACGACAGAGCATGCAGTGGGTGGAAAAGGGGGGGAAGCGCCCCACAAAAGCCAGAATGTCGAAATCAAAAGTGAAATCTTTGCTCATCGCATTCTTCGATATTAATGGAGTTGTACACCACGAATACGTTCCAGCAGGTCAGACAGTCAATGGGAAGTTCTACATTGAAGTTTTGAAACGTCTGAAGGCCCGTGTGTTTCGTGCACGGCCGGAATTGGCCGAACGTGGATGGGTGCTGCATCACGACAACGCTCCAGCCCACTCCTCATTCGCAGTTCGCGATTTTTTGACCAAAAACGGCATTCCAACGCTTTCGCACCCCCCCTACAGCCCGGACCTGGCCCCCTGCGACTTTCATCTCTTTCCACAATTGAAGTCCTACCTCAAGGGCAACCGATACGACGGCGTCGAGGAGGTGCAACGGGTGCTGAGGGACCTATCTTCAGGGGGCTTCAGGGGGTGCTTCCAATGGTGGATCCAACGGTGGCGCCGGTGCATCGAGTTAGAGGGAGACTACTGCGAAGGATTATAACTTAATTTTAAGAATTTATTTATTAATTTATATTCCGGACCGTCCGGGCACTTTTCCGGGAATATAATTGACAGACCTCGTATATTTGTGGAAGCTTTTGATAAGAAAGCTCTCGACACTTAATCTAAAACCAACTAAACCAAAACTATGGAGACGCTATCTTGACGATACTTTTGTTATTTTGCCTCATAGTCAAAAATTACTCCAACATTTCCTTACCCTTTTCAACTCTACAGACGTTTTACCGCAGAATTAGTCCCATAAGAATATAATTCTTATTGGCAGAAAGTCAGACTTCACATTAGGTCATTCAGTTTACAGCAAACCTACGCACACAGACCGATAAGATTAAGCACATGATTTTGCTTGAGACACCAGGACCTTGCAGCATTCGATGCATGTGTGACAAAAATAGACAAAATGCATCTTATAGTAGATTTATTAATTTTTAAAACTTTCTGCTTGAGGTTGTTAGAACAAATCTTATTTTAATTTATAGTGTCACCTGTGTGTGACGTTTTTTAACCTCTCTCTCCTCTCTCGTTTCCAAAGGCCGAAATCGGCACGCGGCATTTCATTATCCCGCAAACATATAAAAGGGCCCACGCCATTAATTTCACTTAATGCAAATTTACTGTGTGTGTGTGTGTGGGAGGGGGGGGGGGGGACTCAAAACAGGGGTCCGTCGTTGGCAACCTTGCGTAAGCATAATGAATTTTACCATTTTAAATAACAGACAGAATGGTCGGTCGGCGGAGCGGGAGGCCATTTTCCGTTTGGCCGACGTTCGTACAGATGGGAAGTCTTTTTCACGCTACTTTTTTTATGTCGTCGGTTAAGGGGGGTGTGAGGGGAGCCAGGGGACATAGAAATTAAATCGGAATTTCGTCCCGCCTCGTACGTAGGTATTGCAATTATTTTCTTTTTTTTTTAGGAAATAAAATTAAGGCATTTTTTTTACGTTACAATTAAGTATACAGGATATAGCGGATGGTTCAATAAGAGAAAATGTTGGAAATTATTTTGCGGGTTTCTGAAATGACGACTAGGTGGCGCAAATAGAATTTTTCTTTAAATAACGATATTTGATGTGAATCCTCTTTTAGAGCTTATGCAAGTTCAAATATTTTTTGTTCGATGCTCTTTGCTGTATCTCGGAACATTTCGAAAAGGCTTAACGCAATTTCATATATTTGGAGTCGTTAAAAAGGGCTTTTCCGGTTATCGATCTTGATACGATTTCTGATATAATGGCAGAAAAATATATATTGTTCGGAAAAAAAGCAACGATATGACTTTTTCCCGTTATGTAAAAGATGAATAAGAGAACTCAAATACAACGCTAATTTATTAAAAACAAATAAAATTTTCATTATTTAATTTTGTGCTTTTTGTATAATACCTTTGAAGGGCAGAACAATTTTGTCTCAGCTTTGAAACAGCAGTCACTCTAACCATATAGAGCATCCGAAAATGATAAACAAATAATTTGGGGGCCGATTCTACTCAACTCACTAATTTTAGCTTATGTTAATAATAATTTAAAGTTATGTTCCGCGGCCAATTTTATATCAGATTTGGTCTGAAGGTTCGACAGAATATTATTTCTTATTGATTTATCAAATTATCGATATTAGATGCGAAAGCACATATTCCTGTGGATACTATAAGATTATTCAGGAAATCAATATAATTCACCAAGAAAAACTCAAGAATTTAGTAATGAATTAAAAATGAATAAGTGTGACAAATTTAATGAGTAAACTAAAAATAAAGTTTTGAAGTTTTTTTGACACCCTGTAGTTCCGTTATTAATGTCCATGGTAGAAGTAGACACTTCCGCAAGTTCGTATAATATTACGGTCTTGGAATTAATTCGGATCGTTTTGAAATCAGATGGCGCCAGGGGTATTGAATTTGTTTTTACCTACAGGAGTAATATTACTTGAAAGCAGTTGTTATTTGAAGTCATTTTCTGTTAATAATTGTTTTTCAAAACATAAACAACAGCAATTTGTGATTGTTTTAATATGTCGGAATTTGTGCCGAATAAAGAGTTTTTGCGGAAAAATTTTTTCCATTATTTTAAAATGGGTGAAGTGTTGCGTATTTTGGTAGATGTTTATGACGAACATGCACTACCTGAGCAAACGTGTAGAAAATGGTTTGCACGTATTAAAAGTGGTGGTTCTGATTTACAAGACAGAGTACAAAATATTAGAAGATGCAAAATTGCTTAATTAAGATTTACATCAGGCTCCTCAAGAATTGTTACTAGTAGACCGTAGGAAAAGGTTTAAAAAATTAGGGACGATTCACCAGGAGGGACGTTGCTTCAACGGGAAAAAGAAGAGGATTACAACAATCCTAAACGAAAAAATTGTTGGATAAAGCCTAATGAACCATCAACACCAGTGGCGAAAAATAATATCCACTGATCTCAGCTCCTGCTGTGCATTTGGTGGGATCAACTGAGCATGATTTATTAGGAGCTGTTAAAACCAAATGAAACGATTACAGGAGCACGTTATCGACGGGCTTGAGCCGTGAATTAAAAAAAGACCGAAATATGACAAACGACATGACAAGGTCAACACATATCTTGAAACGCGGAAATGGGACGTCCGATTGATTACCATTGGTACAGATCAATGGCTCATCGACATTCGAAGCAAAAGTTCACTGGTTGTGAAGATTGTGAAGAACGGGTGGATTCATCGATCGCATGTAAATATCAGTAGTTTTTCGGACGTGGGATATGTCTCTTGTCGAAAAAATGGGAAAAGGTGTTAGCAAGTGATATTTCAACTAGTGTATGTTTTGATATTCATTTTTAAAACATACTTTTTCTATTAAAAAAAAAACACACACCAAGAATTAATTCCAAGTACGATTTTGTGTTTACAAATCTTCTAAATTTCTCCTGCGGAGCAGTATTCTAGCCGATTATGCGGATGATATACAATATTTTGCTTTATAATTTGGGAAAAACCTTTTAGCATCATTCCACATACCTCGTTGCTTACTTATTTACTTTACTGGGCCACCCGGTAAATGCCGGCGCGTTGGCTGAAAACTCGTCCTAAAACATCGCTCCAAACGAAATTTATCCTCATCGTATTCACTTATTTTCACCGGGCACACGATTCCCGGCCCGTATATAGAAATCCCCCGCCCTTCTGGCTGGCACGGTCCAGCTCATCCTTTAAATTGAAATTCGGCACGATTTTGTCGCTCGAGAGGAACGGGAGCGGGTGCGGTGCCAACTTTAAATTGCGGAATCTTAAAGACGGATATATATGGGGATCGCGAGGCGGAGCGACCAAAAAAAAAAAACACGTAACTAGTCAAACAGCCCTTTATTGGACGGCTCGAGTGTCTCCGTTTCGGACTACGGCGAACAGATGACCTGGAAATATTTAACAGACGAATTCTCCATTTTGATTCGGAGACTACGTGCGTTTGCGTTAATATGTCCGCCGGGGTTCATTCGTGTATACGTGTGTGTGTTTGTATTTGGAATGAATTTTCTTATCTTTCAGATCGATAATTGTTAATTAGTAAATTAATTGCTTGTTATTGTGTTTTTATGTTAGTCAATTTGATTTTAAAGTATTAAAATTTGCATCATCTTTGACGATTTCTATAGGTGTATTTGAAGATTTTGAGATTTGAAAATGATTTTCAGCCAATTAAAAAAAATAGTATGGTGTGGTCCTCGACGTTCTGAACAAAACTGTTTATGTGCAAAGTTGATAAATAACAAGATTGCTGTAGGAAAATCGTCAGTGGGCGGGGCAAGTTCGTAGCGCCTAACTCGAATCAGCTTTTTATTACATTTTTATTATTCCATAGTCATCTGCTCCTGCAGATGACTATGGAACTCTCGCAAAATCGATATAATTTAATTGTGCATGCATCCTGTATATAAGGTCCTTCGCATCTCGTCGAACTTCAAAGTTCCTCTGCCATCCTCTATGTCAATAATAAACTAAACTGCTATTAATTAAATCATATTTTACGTAATTATAAGGTCAAAACGATAATTACGGTTTAATTAAGGTTTTTATTTATGATGGGATATTCTTAAAATTATAGGAAAAAAATTTATAATAACATAAAATCTACAGGTTAATTTAACAATTCCTGTCACAAGGCGGGTTTTCTTGTGACGTTATATTTCGAGGACTCTGGGTGAATTTGAAGTCCCTAATATTAATAGAAATAATTTTTTTCCAAGAAAATTGATTATCAGGTAAGCTTCAGCGAACTGAAAAAGAAAGGAAACTACGCTCAAATTCTTGAATCAATACAGCTGCGTCTTCTAATGTGCTTATTATGAATTGCCTCTTGTTGTAGGAAGGACAGTTTAGTTTATCAAGTTGTTGTATCTTTTAGTGCATACTAAGAACGATTGCCCTCAGTTGGTGGCTCAACTTCCATGTATCTTGTATAGTCGTTTGACATATATCACATTTCATATTGGCCCAACTAAAATCGGTTTTGACTAGGAACGCCAAAATTTTGAGGCAGAAAATAAGGTTGTAGGCTGATATCTGCAAGTTTGATGCTGTTTTCGTAGCCATATGGGCAGAAAATCCGTTTCTAACTGGAATCTGCTCAAAATCAAGAAGAAAATGCTTTGTCCTAGGAAGAGGAGTTTTTAGTTTATATCTGTATTTTTATAGTAGATTTCTTAACAATATGTGGCCAAAAGGCTGGAATCTAATCGAAATCGGCAAGTATTTGACCCGAAAATACAGATATGAACTTAAAAACCTTCGTCATTCTGGGACAAAAGTTGTTTTTTTCTTCTTGATTTCGATGAAATTTCTTGCCAAAACGGATTTTCCTTAGTAAATTGTTTTGAAAACAGCATCAAACCTGCGGATAACATCCTAAAACCTCAGTTTCTGGCTCAAATAGTTGCCTTTGGTTGGAACCTACTCGAAATCAAAAAGAAATCTCAAATGTTTGTCCCAGAAAGAGGGGTTTTTAGTTCATATCTGCATTTTTAAGGAAAATTTCGGTAGAATAAGTGATGAAAACCAGGGTTTCACTTGACTCTAATGGAAATCGCCCTCTATTGATCCAGAAAAGATATGAAATGAAGGTTTAAGCTGACATCTGCAATTTTGATGCCATTTTAGATACAACATATGTCGGATTTTGACTGGAATCTGATCAAAATCGGCATATACTTGATCTAGAAACTAAGGTTTTATGTTGATATCTGCAAGTTTGATGCTGTTTTTGTCGCAATATGGGGTAGAAAAGCCAAACTGAAATCTGAAAATCAAGAAGAAAAATAAATAATTTTTCCTAGAAAGAGGGGTTTTAACTTATTATCTGCATTTTTATAGTAGATTTCGGTACAGTAAGTGGCGAAAAACTAGATTTTTGCTAGAATCTAATTGAAATAGCCCAGTATTGACCCAGTGTTCCTTAAATTACAGTTTATTTGGGTTCCCTTTACTCTCAATTTACTTCTGTTTCCGTTTTCTTCTGACTACCGATTGTAAACTTAATTTCAATTTCTTGTGATTGCGTTACACCTGAAAAAAAAAACAGCAACAACAGCAACAGCAGTTCGATGGTAATAAATGACAAAACGTCAATAAGTTAAAGTTCCAATTAATGGTTTCAACAAAAACCGTCAAAATTATGAAAAATGTCATTCCGAGTTGGTGACTATCAAACACTGTCTTATTTAGGTCAACGAGTGGGCCAAATACGTTAATCACGATTAAACCGGATCATACTGCTCTATATAGGTCGTCCGGTATGCCCGACATCTTAATAAACCTCCGGCTAATATCCTATCGCATCGATCTTATCGCGCCCGATCCGGAAATATCTACTTAACCTTCAATAATTCAGATCAAAGTCCCGGACGATATTTACCCGCGATCCATAGAATTCCGGGCCCAAATCTCGGCCCGCTTGGGGGTGAGTCGTTATTATATAACAAATAATCCGGCGAAAGGTCCGATTTATACACTTATCGATAATATTTGTTCACTTTTCGCGTTCGCTCCGGAAAACAAGGGAATCCTTTCACCGAAAACGTTTTCCCATTGTGCATGGATGCGTTTAGGAATTAAACTCCCCCGGGAAATTCGTCTTAAAGCCTTTCACTTAGAAGTGCCCGCGTAGTCGCATTTGGCCCCGCAGGCGTTCCACCATTTTGTTTTGCGGTTTTTATTGAGTAATAGCGTTTTGCAGGAGCTGCTCGGCATATGTTATGATAATAATAATAATAAAGTGGGACGACGACGAGGCTCCATCAGCTTGTCTGCTATGCGGTGTTACCGATTCTTCGAAAAAAGTACCATAATATTGCCCTAAACGGAATGAATCTTTTAGCTTCCAGCTTAGGGGTTCGTTTCATATGGTTCTGATTTCACAAAACTTCTGTTGTAGATTTGTCATTGTTATTATGGTCACTGAAATTTGCCTTTCTTTTCTTTCTGATGAACTTAAGCAAACCGTTATAACTCTAAACTGTAATTTGAACAGAATTTACTAAATGTTCACTGAGCAGTCATGAGCAGTAATAGTTTTTGCCTGGATTTCTATTGGGTAGTCATCCTGTGGAGATTTCAGATATTATGTTTTGTGATTCGGTGAGAAACTTAGGAATAATAATGGACAAACATTTAATATTTCCAGAGCATATCTCTAAATGTTTACCAAAAACTTAAATAATGTAAAAATTTATTATCAACATCGGGATTTTTTAAGCAGGAAACATAATACCTGGGAATCTCCGGTTTTCTTTACACTCTTTTGATAAACGTCGAATTCAAAAGCTTCAAACTTCAAACAATGAATTGGCTAAATATGAAAACTGGAATATTTCTTTATTCTGCAATTTTGTATGCAAAACACGAATTAAAAAATTCTCTTCCATACCTCTTTAATTGAAATAAGCTATCGCTGTGACGTACACTTTGTTTTTTTTTAATCCTCCTTCTCATATAATTTTGTTTCATGTTTAAATGATTTGCGAAATACAATTAAAAGACTCAAGCAACATCAAACCTTTTAAAACTAAACTTTTTTTTTAAACTACGGGCTGAACAAATTCAATTTATTTCTAGATTCTAGTTCTATGTTTTATGTTGCTTTGAGTTTGATTCTTATGCGCTTTTTTTGTCTCTTTACTCTGGTTATATAGACAAGTATACTTGTCAAAATGTTAACTTGTTGTTATATTGTTTTTTACTAAAATAAAGACATTTGTTATTATTATTATACTTGGTATTTTAACCCCTATATAGTGTTTTATTTTCACTCCCCTGTTGTTTTGTGATGATTAATTAGTTTCTTTATTTATTGTTTAAAGCGGCATAAATCAAAAAGGTTCTCGTCAAATCGGGCTATTTTTTCTTGTTAGCGACATTTTTTTTAGTATGCAAATCGACAACCGACGCGACAGATAAGTGAGGCAAATTTTATACAATAGAAAAAGACGGCTAATAATAGGTATTGTGAAAAATTACTGCACATTATTATAATAGTCTTATATATTGAATAAAATAAAAAAAAACTTTCAAAAATAACGCACCAAAACTGATACTATCTATCTAACGTTTTTATTGGAACAATTGTTGCTCATAAAATAGCAGTTTCATTGGTATTATTTTTGAAAAGACATAAAATACACACTTATTTTACCTAAACACTATTTTTTACTTCTTAAAAAAAAAGAATTTTAAATTTTCCAAATAAAACTCAATCAAAAGGTAAATTGCTGATTTATTTTTTATTTCTAAACAATACCTACGAATACAAATTATCATGGAACTGATAAAATACAATTAAAACAGCAAATTTTTGTATTTTATTATTTGGATATTTATTTATAAAATAAAATCGTTTAATGTACTATAATGCTTACCAAAAAGGTTTTGTCATTGATATTAATTTGTATGACGAAGAAAACAATCCTCATTACTCCTCGTGTCAGTCTAAATGAAAGTTGTCTCACAAAATCTACTCTTAAAGGAACTTATTTGGCAATAAGTACGACCCACTAAATCTTTATAGCAGATTCTAAATCTTTTAGATTTAGGTTTAAATACAGAAGGCCTGTTCCAATATAAGTATAGTAAAATCAAAGATTATTTAATTGAGCATGTTGTTATTTCCTCTTCTGTAGAAACTCGTAACGAGCCAATCAAATTCATGGACCCCGAATAATTATGGCGAGTAACTTTTTCGCGAATTTAGATTTGCGTGAAACGATATGGCGCTCATCAAAAGTAATTATGTTTCGGAAGCTCATTTCGGCGAACGATATCGAGCGATAGAGAGAAAACACCAGACCACTCGTCGTCATCAGTAATCCGAATTACGTGTGTATTTGAAATCGACATATTTTACTTCATAAATAAATTTACTCCGGTGTATTTCCCCAGACGAAATCGAGACTAAAATGACGTCAATTTCGCCAAATATAATAAGTTCGGGGGTAATGCCGGGTGTCACTTGGAATTCTATTCGTCGGCCGCTGTTCTTTCTATCGTTGGCACTTGTTGATTTGAAATAAAGTTAATTCGTGATCGTGGTATGGGAGGAAAAAGTTTGAAAGTCATTATACTTTCGTTTTTTTTTACTGCGACTTGAAAGCACCTGGGGTTCCGCAAGGGAGTGTATGGAGCCCTTTATTGTTTTCTGTCTATCGTTTAAGTTTGAAAACTCACTGCTCGTCAACAGTCAAATTAATTCTGATTTGCGTGTTGTTTCAAAAAATTTCTTGTGCCCGTGCTCTTGGCATTAATGAAACGAAAACAAAGATATTATTTTTTGAAAAAAAAAACGCTAGCTAGTTCAAGAATATTAGTTTTAAAACTGTCGTAATTACCGATTTTTGCAAGATTTTTGATTTGTTTCTTAAATAGCAATTTTTTGGTTTCGAATCGTACGTATCTTACGTCAGAGACGTTATGGGAAACTAAAAACTCCCTAATTTTTCAAAGAAACTTCCACAGGCTACTGTAATACTTTTTACGAAACTTCTGGATTGCTCCTGCGTCTGTTTTTGCTGAGTCGAACTTGCTGATGTTTCGCCAATCATCCTGTTGGCTTCTTCAGAGCTTGACTGAAACTGGCTCGTATTTTACTCTGTACCTGCTTATATATTGTTTGAGGGGGGCGGAGCTACGTTTAATCATTGAGTTGGAAACTAATAAAACATTGGGTCATTGTGTTAACAGAAAACCTACGTACACAGACCGATACCTTAATGCATGGTCACATCTCCATCCCAGGGCCGTAAAACTATCTCAGCCCGCGTTATTGAACCCAGAATTAAAACACTTTACCTCTGCTCTTCTCTCTAATAATTTCCACATTAAAGATCTTAAGCGTTCACTACAACAATGAGGCCAAAAGCAATCGTACCCTTGCCACTGTGGTCCTTCCTTACATTCAAAACATCACTGACCACATATCAAAAGTTCTAAAGAAGTATAACGTCAAAACCAGATTTACCACTTGTCGAAAAATCTCGGTCAACATCTTCGGTCCGTCAAAGACAAAATTCCATTTGAGATGCCAGCATTACAGCATTCCGGATGAAAAAAAAAATCAACTAGACTCAAGATCACGAAAGAACCTAAGACAAATAAACTCATCAGCTGTTGCCGAAAACACTCATGAAACCGGACATAAAATTTTATATGATAAAACTAAAATTCTTGCATGTAATCAGTTCTTCTACCAACGAAAAATCCGAGAGTCTATAGAAATCTACAAACAACCTAACAATCTTAACCGCTACTCAGGTCTCTACCTGTCACCAATATGAGAATCAGTCATCCGAGACGGTGTTTATGCCCCTCATTTAGCTCCGTCCTCCTCAAACAATATATAAGCAGGTACAGAGTAAAATACGAGCCAGTTTCAGTCAAGCTCTGAAGAAGCCAACAGGATGATTGGCGAAACGTTAGCGAGTTCGACTCAGCAAAAACAGACCCAGGAGTAATCCAGAAGTTTTGTAAAAATTAAGAACTCTCTATATATTCAAAGATATTTTAATGCAAACATGGAATTAAGGTTAACAATGTGTAAGAGTGGATCCATGTCTCGTCCATAATTATTAATCAATTCCATCCATCCATCCATCTTGCTCAGAGCTTACACTTTTGATATATAATAATTTTTAATCTATTTCAATTTAACTATTGAATATGGTGCCCAATAACCTTTGAGTTTGTTATCTTTGAATGCTTCCAAATGAAAGTACTTCACGTTTTCAAAATCTTCAATTTTTGTAAAAACGTCAATAGTGTTGTCCCGAACGGCAGTCGATTGAATGCTAGGTAATGTAATAATCGGAACATTTATATATAACCTAGCCCTATAGAATGGCGAGAAAAAAATTATACCTTTTTGCAAACACTTGCAGAAAATATACTATTACTGTGAAAACTGCTATTTTAAAAAATGTCGTTCCTCTCCCTTCCGTTGCCAGTATCTCTCTCGCTCGTACGTTTTTCGGATGGGAGATGCATTTTTCAGCAGCGCAGAACTTCGAAACGGATAGAAAACGTAACGTAAAACATCGGGGCCGTCGGTTAAAGGGCTTATCACTTTGTCAAATTGATATGTGGGCAGTTCCGAGGAGAGTGGAAGTTAAAACCGGCGTTTCTTTTTTCGATTTTTCGGGCCCCCACGCCTTTTACGGCAAATAATTCGCGCGCCAATGTGTTTAAAGTTGCATTTAGTTACTGTGATGGGGGCGGGGGAATTTCGATGAAGCGGTTCTAGCGGCGAGCGAAACGCCCGGGGGCCGGTAAACGTACGCCCCTGACAAATGGCCCGCGATATGTAAAAAAGGTGGAAAATAAATAGGGGGGTTTATGTTCGGCATCGCAATTTAGATCTATCTATATGTATATGCGGTTGAGTTGAACATATGCGAATCTCTCCCTCGCTCTCTTGGTAATCGGCGTTTGATAAATGTTGATGAAGAGATATTTTAAACTTTAACTTAACTTACGAACATTTCAACTGATCAAATATACGAGCGCAGGTTTAATTTTTTTAAAATAACTCTAACAAAAACAACTAAGACAATTTGATGCTATATACTGTTAACAAATAATCAATAATATTTGTAGGTTATTTTGATTACATTAATAAAAAAATTCCGTAAGGTCTGACATATTAATTGATCCAAAAGCTACCACGGAATTACCATTGAATGCAGCCACTTTTTGTTTTAAAACGGCATCGATTCTCTTCTGCATCGTATTCACTAACGTTTTACGGTATTCGGGTTATCCTAAATTTCCTGAGGTTGTTGCCTTAGTTCGGACTGGAGAAGTTCGGAGTGCTTTTTTTCATTCGGTGCCATAAAGTCTCAATTGGGGAAGGTCATTTTAAAACAGGTATATTAATTTCTGAAAACCACGACTTGACAGTTCGAGCAGTGTGGGATGTTGCGTCATCTCGTTGAAATATGAATCCTCCTTAACTGTTCTTTTAAAATAACTCTTTGTGAAGACATGCAGCCCCAAACCATTACTGATCCAGGAAATTTAACTTTTCTTTCAGACAGCTTCCGAGATATTCTTCCCCTGGTATTCGGAGGATTCGAATCCGCCAATAGCTCACACAAACTGCAAACTTAGATTCATCGATCCAAATAACTGAGTCCCATTTATATGGTAGCCAAGTTTTATGTTCCTGTGCCCATAGAACTCGACTTCGTTATAAAGAAGTGGATTTTTCCTTCTACTAAAATAAATATGTGATATTCTTGTGATGTTTTTCAAACTTACTAAACCAGTATCTGTTGAAACTTGTGTACCAATTGTTGATTAATAGTTAATTTACCGGTTAATACAGACTGAATGTCCAATTTTTTGAAAATATGTAGTCAATGGCACTTATGGTTTGAGTGGAAATGACAGTAACTTTCGAATTTTAAATGGCATAACCTACATTTTTTTGCACTTTGGATTCAGATCATTCTACGCAGGATAGGATGGTTTTTCTTATGTTTTTTTGTTTTTTAAATTTTTGTTTAATTTTTGAACTGGACCCGAGCTACTCAAGACCGAGGAGAATGGAAACGTTTGTTGATGTTGATGATCATATGTCCATACGTCGAAGAGTGGTCAGTCACATCGAGGATAGGCATCTCACAACGCCTTTCACCCAACCTTACTTTAATTACTTTACTTGAATTGCAAGCAAGTATTCTGAATCAAATACCTCTAAATGCACAGCCAAAATGCTTGGAATCTGAGTGGTGTCCATAATTAAACAATAAAGCGGACACACAGATGACCTGATGTATATCCAAGTCGTTAAAGAAACTTATGTAGTAACATTTTTTTTTACATTTTATCTCTTTTTTGACAGCATTTAAATAGATGTTTTCGAATAAACTCTTCATGTAAAATACTACCATTCCTCGAAACAGAAGATCAGCGAATTTTGCGTACTAAATATTCAAGAATGTCCTTTAACAATTTTTAACTATCGCTTAGGAGTATTAGCAAAGAATTAGTGTGGACACGACTGGCCAAATCTGTCGCCGAGTAAAGCTTTTAACCGAAACATCGAAATGGAATTTTGCTCTACGTTTGGCTGCAAATATACTGTTTTTGACAACCTTTTAAATCCCTTTTTTAATTTATGATTTTATCGTTCTGTTCACTAATTGCTTTGTTTTTTTCGCAAATTGAATGCGTTCTAATTAAAATCTTCTCGTTTATCATTGTCGGTTCATGTTTAAATAATTCTGATGTTTTGTTATTAATTGTGGTGCAGGAAACCAAATATTGGCAAACAAAAGTAAATATTTTACTCTGCTTACTATGTCCTACCTTGATTTCCTTCTGTTATTTACGTTCTTTTTTTAATTTCAACAAAACTAACTAACCTCACAATCTTCCACCATTGACGTTATGGTATATTATGCTACAAGTGCGGTAAGCGGCATTTGACTCACGAGTTTATTTGACACGAGCGGAGTGAGTGTTTAATAAACGAGTGACTGAAAAAGTTTACCGAACATGTTGCATACCATACTTTTTCCACGACCGTTCGTTTTTGGGTACATTTTCGCAAAACGACACTAAAAAAATGTCCGAAGCGGCTGGGATCCATGGGAAACGAAACTGGCGTGGTAAAGTGAAGTGTCCCGCACGCTATGTCGGTGTGTAATTAGGCATTTTACAGACGGGAGTAGAAAAAATTCCTTGGGCACCCCAACACGTAACACCAACTTTGTGGCAAAGACGCTTTCCGGTCTAATACTACGTTTTCATAACTAATTTGATGTTGAAAATTGCTTTGTTTTAACCTAAAACGATAGCAATTTTTAAAATTTTAAATGCATAAAATATATTTTTTGGATTTTCCCATTTGTTTTTGTTTTGTATTTTCGTATTCAATCTAGAAAATTGTATCTGTTATGACCACAATACAATGTCTTTACCGAGTTTATTGATGATGGGAAAAATTCTAAATGAAACTTGTTTCTTGTCTACAGATAAATAAACTATTAGCTTTTTAGAATAACCCAGTTTTTGCAAATAGCACCCTAGTGGGAACAAAAAATTTTTAAAACAGGCACTTTGAAGAAATAATTTTTAAGATTCGTTTAAAAATAGACCTACGGGAAAACCATTTCCATTTGAATTTGAATTGTTTTCCATGTGAATCTAAATGGATAACGCGACAAAATTAATATGCAGATAAAAACATACCAACTGCCTATGTGATCTTTCATTTTTATAAAAATGTATTTCCTGATTTGATTTTTCATTCCTGTTGTGCTTATTTTTTGACGAATTTTTAAACTTGTTTTGAAAATTGATGTAGATTATTGCACGTTTACCACGTATTAATCCACCCAAATTTTTTTATTTAAATATGTAATAAATAAATTGAAGGATTTGAAAACTGAAAAATAGAGGGCCCCATTAAAAAAAAACGTATGTTTTAGTCGTCGCGTTTTTTTTTTAGCCACCTTGTATACATGTTTTGTTTGTTTCTTTTCTGAATTGTGTATCCTAATAATCTTTACAAATTTTGCATTTTTCATAACTTTTGAAACCAATGAGATTATTACCTCTCACTCTCGGGTCGTGAAAAAGAAAAGCATTAATTAATCAAATTTGAAATTTACTAGTGAGACAAGACAACGCCCAAGCTAGATTACTAACTAACAAGGAAAAATTAAAAAATGATACATTACTAAATAGAAACCCACGTGATTCAAAAAAGTAACCTTATTAACACAAGGTTCCAACCCGAAAAGGAAATAAACAAATAAATGATGAAGAATAATTTATTTCCTCCAAATTCCTGCTTGGGCAACGGTTACGACAGTGAATAGTGTAAACTGAACAATAAGGTATATAAAACTCTCTACCTGGAGGTGGATGTGAGTTCGTCAAATCTCACCTTCAATTTTGGTGGTGCCAAAGAATATAGGTAACATACTATGAAATATTATAATTAAAAATATAAGTTCCGCATACAGGTTACTTATGGGAGGGGAGCCCGTGATCTTGTATTATCCCGGTAAGCAAGCCAGAAGGCTCAATTAACTCAATAAACACCTCATGTGGGCAGTCCCAGATAACCCAGCAATGTCGGTCAGGAAAGCCTTGACAGGCTAAACTCGACAATCAAACACGTACCCATAAGACAGCATACACTGCAAGGCACCAAGTCTAGCGAACTAAGTAAATTCAGACGAAAGAATCCACGTGGAAGGTTAGCGGGAAAGCGGAACAACAGGAAGGAAAAAAAATCCTAAAATAAAATCCGGAAATGTGGGGCAATGGCAATTCTTTTTCAAAATCCTTCGTTGAGGACGATTTCCAGTCCAAACTCCAAATAGATCCAAAAGTACGGGAAATCACAAATTAGTGACCAATTTACTTATTGGTTTAGCACTACTGGATCAAAAAATAAAAGAAAACCTGCCATCGCCCCAAGTTTCACTAGCGAGCGTGCAAAATGCCGGACGGTCAGACAACCAGTTTTATTAAAAGGCCAAACGGACAAAAAAAATTAGAAGGAAACGCCACTCTTGCCAACGTAGTCGATGGTATGCTACTAAATTCTGGTGGCCATATGGCCGGTGACAAAGAATCGAGGTTGCTTCAATGATATCGAACTACCTGAACGCTATCTATGGTGGCGACCGGACGGCCAAATTTTCCCATTGAAATATGAAACAAGATGAACTTTACTTTGTCATTGACTCACCCTGTTCAGGCAATACGCAGTATAAAAATGGTGCTAACTTGCCTAATGTGTAGTACCTCAAAATTTTCAAAAGTTTAAGGATATCGAATTTCCGGTTTGTTCGGAGTAGCAATTTTTGGTAGTTTCCCGTTGGATAAAATTTTGTAAATGTAATCATAAATACTTAAATTCAACTGATTCATGTTTTGTATACATATATTGTTTACTTCCACAACTATGTCAACCATTAGTTAAAAAGCTCACCTTTGTAGTAGTTACTGTTAATTTTTAGAGACCCGAAAAAGTTTTATAAATTCCTGGTCGGAAACAGCAAAAGGATCTTGTCATTATTTGTTGCAGCACCTTCAATATTTTCTTCTTCTTATTTATTGCGTCCAACAAAATATCGCGGAAATCTTTAAATTCCCGTCACTTTAACGTCACATTTTCAAGAATTACCTTACTGTTTCAAGGTGAACCATGCCCAATTCCCGGACAAGTTTCTTTTTTTTTTAAGTTTTTATTATTATTTTAATTATGTTCCGATTTTTGAGAATCTTTATACACCAAGTTTGAAACTTTCGCCGTCGCTATTCATTCATGAAATTATATTTAGGTTTCGGCGCATCCACCACGCCGTCAAGAACACTGTTGAAAATCTCGTCCTTCTTTCGGCCCCATCGCCTAGCTATTTTTTTGTCAATTACCCCTAAATTTTCGAGTAACGCGCTGGACAAATTCGACGGGGCAAAACCCGGCTCGCAAAAAATCCAATTATCCCCGAAATTCGGGTCCGCAAAATCGACTGTGGGGGCGGAGGCGTCCCCCCACCCCCGCCGTCCCGTCGCTGTCAAATTTTTTAATTTCGCAATATTTTAAACGCGACGTATTTATCGCCGCCGCCGGCGCGTCCGGATACTAATAAACACATATTTTGTCCGAGTTAGCGAATTACAAAAATATTTTTGATTTACGGACCCCCCCGCGGGGCCCGTCAAGATTTATGCGCGGCTTTATTTACGAGGGGGGCAAAAAGTCCGTTTATGGGATTGCATAAATCACGTGATTTCCGAGTTTTCGAAACAAGGTGCGTCGGGGGGGCGGGGACGGCGTATTTTGTCGGGCGCTGGGGGGGGGACGTCGGCCCCCGTGCATCATCGACGAAAATGTAATTGTGAAATATTAAGGTTGTCTGTGACCCTGCATTTGGCGATAAATAAAATTTTGATAAAAAGTGGTCGTTCGACCGCGTTATGAGAGATGACGCTCGTAAAACGTACTTTCGATCACCCGCATACAGAGTTTTTCAAAAATCTTGTTGCTAGTTTCTATGCTATGGAGTATGTCAAAAAAATCGTGAGTTTATTTAATGAATTGAGAAAATATGAATGTGAAAACAATATTTTTATTACTATTTGCAAATCTTTCAGTTCAGCTCTGAAGAAGTGAAAATGATGTTTGGCGAAAAGTCAGCAATTTCGAAAACATTAAGACATAGTATATCAGTGGAACTTTCTTTGAAAAATATATCTTTTTTATTTTTTCTGAAACAGTTTTCTTCCTTTTGCGGTGCCTGTCTGTCTTCAGGCGTTGGTGGTCATCATGGTGTTGATATTTTGAAATCTATCATGGTCTCCAATCCACTTTGTTCTGGACAATAAGACGGAGTACATTGTATTTAGGTCCCCTGGTAATATCTCCTTCCTTGCTCTTATGGTGTTAATAAGTGTCCTATTGGTGTCCATGATGGCAAGAACGTCCTCGATGGGTACCCCAGGATATCTTAAGCATTTTGCCGATAACACGATAATTCGAATGCTTCTGACTTTTTGTGTGATGGAAGCTTAAAAGGTCCAGCTTTCACCACCACCAAGCAACACCGACCAAATATAGCATTTGATGACCCTTTTTTGAAGGTGCATGGAGAAGCTTATGTTGCTTAAAATGTGAATGCTGCGAAACAAGACTGTAAGGATTTCTTGATCAGAGTTTTCGCTTGATTCAGCAGCCTAGGTATCTATCATTCATCATTCATCTACTCATTGTGCAATCACATCTATTTTTCCTGGTATCATCCATGTTAAATTTATTTTTGTGTTTGATTGTTTTACTTCCCTCTTGTATGCTTTGGGAAGTTCCTGTCTTCGGTCAGTTTGACATATCTGTTTTAATATTTTCTTCTTAGATTTTTACACACTCATTTCTGTCAGATACTGCTTCTTTGAAAACTTCCTTAGAATAAACTTTGAAAAATAAATTAAATAAAATGTATACCGTTATTACCTTGGATTGGTAACCAACTAACTAACTAACCAAACATTAGTGACAAAATTTTAATATTTTGTACAGGAGTATTGACAAAAAATCATTGTTTTTGAGATTTCTGAGGTTTTAGTAATTAAATGCTGGACGATTTTTGATAAATGCCGTTTTAGTCACTAGTTTGACGATTATCAGCCTTTTGAATGAACTTTTCCTACTACGTTTTCGGGTACATTTTTGCACAGCACTAAAATATAAATAAATATAAAATAAATATAAAAAAACTTATTAGAGGGAGGGTTTTCGGACACATGCCCATTAAACAGACTAACGATATTTTTTAATAGATTATTTTATTATTAAAATGTATTTAGCTGCACGTTTTTTGAAACCGTGAGCAAAAGTTCATGTTTTTTATGAGTCTTAGAGATTTTTAGTCAGAATTGCCAGAAAATGTGAGTAAACACCGTCTTTTGATAGGTAGACTCGGACTTACACAGTATCAATTAAAATCTGTATTAAAAATTTATATAATTTACCTTAAAAGTTATTATGTCAAATGTAATAAACTACTGTAAGAAATTTGTCTCAATTTTTAAGACATTTAGAACTCAAAAAATGTGAATGATGCGACTGAATTTTGTTAAATTTAGCTGATATCGAATGTTCACGTGTTTAATATACACATGCTTGCTTTCAAAACGTAGGAACAAGGGTTAATTATTTATCAATATATCTAAAAATATGGTTATTAATGCTTCTATTTATGTGGTGCCCAGTTTGAGCTCAATGAAACCCTGTCAGTTTAACTTAATGGCTTACGATATCTACAGTGGCTTGATCTGATATCTAAATATGGCTCTTATTCCGTATTAATTAGGCGACTGGTTACGCAACGCCCTCTATATGAAACATTTCTAAATAATGTATGCCTCTGCTTTTTACAAAACTTCTGGATTCCTCCTGCGTCGCTTTTTGCTGAGTCGAAATTGCTGACGTTTCGCCAATCATCCTGTTGGCTTCTTCAGAGCTTGACTGAAACTGTTTCAAGTTTTCAAGTTTTGTAAAAAGCATTACAGTAGCCTGTAGAACTTTCTTTGGAAAAAAAAATATATGCCTCATTTTCTTTTATATTGTTGTACGCCACGCGTACTATTCGATGGCGCTTCCTTAATTCGTCACACGCCATTGTTGACGATGTCGACCGATTTATCTAGGATACAATGATAAATGACCGAGCCGACAGTGTCGATAGATTTATTCTCGGCATTTTAAATAAAAGCATTAACCGAAACTGACCGCCGATGAAAAATAGTGTTCCGGTTTTCGTCGACGCCATATCCGCGAAAACAGAGACGTTTCCCGGGCGTGTATATTTGAAAATTGTCACATTAAATTCAATTTACCACGTTAAAAGTAGTTTGACGTCGTAATTCATGTCACACTCGGGCACGGCCGGGTAATTTCATAAATATTTCATGTTGTCGAGTAGACTGGAAGACTGGAAGACTTCAGACTCCGGATTAAGATTGATTATGCGATGTATTTCACAGGAGAGCTCGCGGCTTTCTTTTTTTTGGAATTAATGCAGACGCGCAAACGAAAATACAGTTTATTTGAATAATGCAGCGAATGAGATACGTCTTATTTCTGAATATGTCCGTCTAAGAGAGGTGTTCGTATATGGGGAAAATTAAATAATAGATTTTTATTGTGTTCTGATACTCACATATTAGTAAATTCGTTTCCGACGGATCCGAGCCACTTCCGACATTTCCGCGACTTTAACGCATGGGTTTGTTTGTTGGGACGTTAAATAAACAACATAACGTTTTACAATTGTGTTTATTCTATTGTTTATATGATATCTCCAATATTACATCTCTATCCGTCTAACTTACACAGTTAAAAAAATGAAACAATAGCAAAGCCGATCGAAACGATAAACGAATAAGTTTAATGGCAACTAGCAAGTATTTTGTTTGTTATTATTTTTTACATGTAAAGTCAGGATATATAAAACGCGGGTGAGACCCGCGCGTGGAGACAAGGGGCGACAACTCAACAACACAAACAATGCTCCGAATCGCGGAAATGAGAATACTGAGGAATGTAAGAGGAGTCACTCTAGGAGATGAGAGGTGCAGCGAATCCATTAGACGATATGGAAGATATCGTTACGTGGATTTGGTTAAGGAGACGCTTTTGGAGAGACCAAGCCACTAAGATTGGCAATATGACCACCAGACCCCTACAATGATGGCGAGATATCTAGACATCTTTCTCACAAGAGGCACTATTGGCTAGATTGAACAGGGCATAGCCCTAATGACAGAAGAAGAAGAAGAAGATTTGAAATGGAAGTTTCCTTCCTGTTTGGTATTTTTGATCTTTTTCTTTCTAGTATAAATTAAATATACGTTTTAAAAAAATTAAATTGTAGATTTTCTTTTGTCTGGCCGTATTTATTATAATATAAGTTTGCAAATACAACACCCAAAGGGAAAAAATGATATGTGTTATTATTCTCAACAAAATAGACGCTACTAGGGCGTCTCTCGCTATCGTCCCGAATAACCAGCTCCGTAACATGTAATTTGTTTTTAAGTCGCGCTTTGATGTAAACTCTCGGAGACTAATTTCGTTTTTTTTTCTGCCTCAGTTTCAGAATCTGCTCTCGACGGCCGGATCTTTCTGCATGAACGTCGCCCGATATCCCAGACTCGAAGCAGATCCCGCTCCCCGCTACGCCTAATTTATTCTTACGCAGACTGACGTCTCGCGTCGTGAAACTTTTCTCCGATCTCAACCTCTTTCTCCTTCTCTCTCTCTCTATCTATCTGCTCCTCTCTCCCATCTTTCTCTAGCAAATTATGGACACACGGTCCCGTTCCGTGGTGACCGTCCTGGTTTCCCCGCTACTGATAGTGACGTTGGTGACGGTTTTGTCTCTCCGGGTGATCTGCGCCACGCGATCCGACCAGGACCGGATTTATTCCAACGAGTTCGCCGTTCACATACCCGAAGGGGAGGGCGCTGCGAACGCTGTCGCCGACAAGCACGGCTTCGTTAACAGAGGACAGGTGAGTCGTTTTTTTTATGATTTGGATGGGGCGGTTCGCGCCCCTCCCCCCACATTACCAAATTTTCAAATTTGAAATGCGGGAGCTAAGGTTAATGCTATTGCAGCCGCAGGGATATTTTTTCGGATACTGATAACTTTTTAATAAATGTTGACCATATTTTTAAAAAGTATAAAAAAAAATTAAACCAAATATTATTCCTGAAACTTTATACTAAAAAAAATATACTCCATTATCCAAATATAAAAAAATGTCTCCATAAAAAGTATAGGTATTTTTTAAAGTACCTATTAGAAAATGTTATTTACCGAAAAGCGGAAGAGTTAGTAAACGGCGATTTGGCGGCTTGGCAACCCTTTTATTGACTCTCTTCTATTCTTTTGAACAAAACCAAATTTTCTCAAAATTTTGTGACGTCACCCAAGGTCGGTAAATATTTTACCATATCGGCGTCTGTGGAAAATAGCCTTTTATTAACAAATTGGTTTGTCAAGGTGTTTTTTTTTCTCTCGTCTGAAAGTATCTATTCATACTCTAAGGGGTACAATCCTTGTTCGAGAATAATATATATTAATGAAAATGTGGCGTGAAGATGTCAAATTCTATTTGAAGTGTTTTTGCATATCATTTAACAAATATTTTGTAGCTGTGCTCACTTTTTGAACAACTGCTCTTGGAAAGAATCTCCTATCAAGTTGTAAATTACTATTTTAAGTAGAAACCGACTCGTATGTCACCTGTTCATCTCAAGATAGTTTAATTTATGCTGCCGGACATTTTCTTTATCACAATGTTTTATAATTAGGCAACAGATATTTGTATAAGGTTTATAAGAAACCCTAACTTTTATAACAGTTTATATAATTTTATAAGAAAAGCATAGGCGTTGCGAGTTTTTTCACTTGTTAATAAATACCTAAATTCTTTACTCCCTATAAAATTTTAGTTTTGATTATATTACATTTTTTGACAAGGTTTTAGATTGTTCCTAAAATTTTATTATAACACTCTTATGCTTGGGGTTTTATAGCTTACTTGGTAAAACCCTTATAAATCTTGAAGCACCCAAAAAAACATGTCCCTTGGTGGGACCGTCAAAGATGGTGCAATATTACAGACTAATTCATCTAGATTTTATAAAAAAACTAAGCTCACTGCTTTCGTGAACAAATAAGTAAAAAACAGCTGACATAATCGTCATTTGACATTAGGGTACTAATAGTTTTCAATTTATTTTCCAGTTACTTTTAGTTTTATATCAGTCATTCAATTACCTTTTTCGAAAGTGACTTCACCATTAAACAATTAAGCTAAAAGTTGAATTTTTACTACAATAAGCATAAGAAATATCCCTTTTCAATTACTGTCTAGAGGAGGTGCTTCTTAAACATGTTTTCACTTAGATGTTTCATGTGCGATATCTAGCATCTCAAAGTGATTTCAATGGAGGTTAAACCTATGAGTTTATAAAAACTAACGCTTTACCGATTTACAAAAAAAAAATAGCTTACATAGAAAAAATATATGAAGAAATTGGATCGTATCTACAGAATTATACTGACGTCGACATATTTGCTGGAATTCTGCACTGCTTTTCTGGACCTCAACTAAAACTTTTTTGCCTGAAAATTTAATAGGATTTCGACAAATCCAAACCTCGACGATCTGTCAGCGGCCATGTTGTTTGCCGAAAGGTCTTATATGCTATGCTGACAGTACAGCAACTCATGAAGTAACTATGTAACTTTTTTTGAGAAGGTCCATTCAACGTGCGCATGCGCGAGATTTAAATTTTGCTTTTAGCTAATGACAGCTCTAATGGCGAATGCTGACGTTGGACCCATAAGACCTTGCGGCTTTCAACAAACAACATGGCCGCTGACAGATCGTCAATTAAATTTTTAGGCAAAAATGGAGTTAAGGTATGAAAAAGCAGTGCAGAATTGCAGCACCCGCGTCAGGATAATTGTGCAATTAATTTGGCGTTTTTGTTCTTTAAGCCCTGTAGATACGATGCCATTTCTACGTGTGTTTTTTCGCGTAAACTATTTTTTCCTTTTTTTTGCTTGTAAATCGACACAAAGCGTTAGTTTTCATACATTCGTAGGTTTAATCTCTATTAAAATAAGTTTGAGATGCTAGATATCGAACAAGAAACATCTAAGTGGAAAAAATGTTCAAGAAGCATTTCCTATAGACAGTAGGCAATGGGTATTTCTTATGCTTCTAGTAAAAATTCAACTTGTAGCTAAATTATTTTCTTATATGTCCTGAATTTCTTGTACTCCACATATTACATATTACGAAAACATTCTTCGTAGCTATTTAAGCGTGCCTAAAATTGTAGTAAAATTTCCGATGAGGCACAACAAACAAATTAAAAGCAGCATACAGTTTCCAAATGGAAAATTTTACAATAAATTCATGTATCTGTGTAGCAATCGTCGAAATTTTCTACATATAATTTTAAGAAAGCTTGTAGGTACTGGAAATTTTCTCAGTCAAGGTATCGATACTGCGAATAAAATTGATAGTCAATGTATGGCTCAACCCTACAGGTAACCAAAGTATCCTATAGGGTGGTATCATCGATCGCTGGGAGGAGCAACAGCAGAATGCAAAGAAATATTAAATTATGAGCTGCTAATAAATGGCATGAAGACAGTGACGGTATCTAGGACGGAAATTAAACTCCTCCGATCATGCGAAAATGCGAAACTTAACGCGCTTTACTGGTTGCCTACTAGACGTAGCGGTAACCAACGAACAAGATCGCATACCTGCTGATTGACGTATAAATAAATAACCTCTCGGTCAGATCAATATTATTCAATATTATTTACTTCGCAAAGATTGACTTTAAAACAAACAGCCGTATGTAAGTAAGCAATTTTGATTATAACTACAAGTGAAGCTTCAAGAATAATTGCTGATTCTACCGTATTTCATTACTGCTCAAACAACAGCAAAACAATAATAACGGAGTCTTTTTGATATCCTGATGGTATACCATTACATATTTATACATCCGAACACAGAGGAAAAGGATAACATTTGCAATGTAAAATAATTAGCAAAAAGCAGTATCTGTAAGTAACGACTGTTTTATCTTCCCAGAGAGAAAGAAGAAAGCAATCATAAACAAAAAGTAAAAAAAGAAGGAAAGTAAAAAACACAATAGAAGGGGAATTACCACGAGAAGTGTGATTTAATTAATAAAACCCAAATACACAGGTAATTCTTTACTTTACTGGAAATATGACCTAAGGTCGAAATTGGAACGTAACACGTTGCCAATTATATTCGAATTTCAGAGACTGATTTTGCGTTCTTATGAAAATTAGTCAATTTTTTCAGAAAAATTACAGGAATGTGGCAACTCAATTAGTTGGGGATGACGCATGCGCAAAAGTTCCACACCTTCTCTACGAAAATATCATAGCCACCTGCGGCGCATCAATTTTTACCGTAGTATATAGTTAAAAACGAAATTTTAAATCGCGCGCTCAAAAAAAAAATGCATAGTTACTTCAACATCCTGTGTATTATTTGTATTGCCGTTATCTCAATCTGCGCTTCATCATTGCGTCTACTCGAGCGAACCAAAATGGGATTCTCCCAAGTGTTAGTGCCCGCCCGCGCCTTTGAATAACAGCGACATTATGCGGGATTCGAGTCGTAAGTTTTGTCAAGGCATTCTTGACATCATTGTTCGGCGTTCCGTCCGCGTCTGCTCCATCAAGAACGCTTCGCATAATTGTCTATTGTTTTGCGCGAAGAACTGCTTCTAATGTTCGCCGGCAAATTTAATTTCGTTTAAAGTCAACTCTCCGTATAAGTGGGTTTGCGTTCGCGTCTTAGAAATGCATCAAATTTTCGGGCGCGGGGCGGCGGCGGGGGTGGGGGCGTTTCCCGCGACCGTATATCCCGCGGTAATTGCGTTTTCGGTGTGCGAAGTTTTAAGAGTGCCGGAGCAAACATGTTGACGAGTTATTTCCTTATATTCGCGCCGCCTTTTACGCCGTCGAAAGTGCGAAGGGAAACTTGTCGCAACTTTCCGCGCGAAATGCGAGAAAATAACGGTAATTTCTCGCGACGAATCAGGCGTTGATTGGTGCCAAATGAAAATGCGGTTTGAGAAATCGCCGAAACTGTTTAGCTCGCGTTCAGGCTCTGGAGTAGAATCCTCAAATGGCCCTCTAATGTTGTCTTCTACTCCCTAGTGACAAATACCCACGGTCCTCATCATCTGACGAAGAAGAGACACTTTGTTACTTGCATTAGAAGCTGAAGAAAATGAGAAGTAGGTATATTTTGTTCTACACAGTATTTATTTATTAGTAATCGATTGGTGTTGATTTTGGATTTTAGGAAAAAAGACAGTAGGTTCATGGTATTAACTTGGAACGAAACATGTATGGAGAATTTCATTCGTTGATTGAAAAACGCTTTTATATATAGTTCAGAACGACTAGTGAGTGTTTTGATGACATTTTGAGCCTTATCACAAATGACATTCGATATTTTAACGCAAATTATCTTGAAGCTTTTTCACGTGAAGAACGACTTCCCATTACATTGCATTATTATTAATACCTGTTATTATCACTGAGTCGATTCAAAGAAGTAACAAACTTGGCGATTCCTTGAGACTGTTGAGACACATTTGTCAAAGAAGTATAAGTATTATCATTCTGTGAAAATCCAAATGAGGAAATGGGATCTCCAATTCCAGATAAAGTGCTGTAAAGAGAACTATTCCACTTTCAGTTCTAGGCATCACATTTGTGTTGAGTTCCTCATGATGCGAAAGTTCCCGCTGCATGATGACTTAAGCAATTTTCAACTTAGTTATCTCCTGTCTCCTTCCGGAAAATGTTTTATGGTCTTTGCGTGAGCCAAAAGAAGACAGTAAGTGGCATCATATTTTTCTTATTTTCAAAATATTTTACCGTCTCTCCCATAGAAGACACTGGTGTACAGTTATTACGCTTTCTGCTGGTTTTATTATTTCAAGTTGAAGGACTAGTTGGAGTGGTATTTGTTACCGTTATTAATTTAGATGGCTGGGTGACATTTAAAACTGTTTGTTTTTTTCTTGAGGTTCCGTATCTTTTTCAGTCGGAACTCTACCTGCATTTTCGGAACTAGCTATTTGAGTGTTAAAAAAGCAGGTTCCGCAAGATCGATATTAGCGCATGCATTACCACCCAATTGACTGAGTTGCTACATTGCCATAATTTTTTTGGAAAATTGATTAATTTTTATAAGAACGCAACATGAATCTCTGAAATCCGAACATAATTGGCAACGCCGTGCTAAGTAAATACTATTGTCACACTATTAAAGACAGTTTATTTTCTTCATTTAAAATTCGTGATTATAACAGGAAATCAGATCGAATTCTTAAAAACAATTGATTTGTTTGCTTTTCTGTTTTTTTTTATATAGATTACCTCTTTTGCCCTCTTTGTTATTTGTATTTTTGACACTTCGAGTTCTACTCAGTAAACGTATTCGTTCTGTTTTCTAAAAATGTATACCTAAAAACTAAATAATAAAGTACATAGTATGAAACACGTTTATTAATTATTATTAATTTATTAATAAATAAAACTTGTTGAAGAATACAATTCGACGGATCATTTGCAGTTTATGATACACTGGACTGGGTAGTTTTCGGTACCCTCATCTTCTTTATGCGATGTCTTGCCCCACGTTTCTACCTTTCATTGCGTTATTTTACGAAAAGTCTCTATATCCCTACCACAGCGGACTTAATCTGTGCGATTATCGTACTAGCAGAGATCTTTCTTGCTCTCTCTCCAGAGATATCAAATGCGACACTAATGTCACGTTTACAATTATGTAGTTTTTGCAGCGTTTACTTCGTGTTTTCTCTGTTGTTGGCTTAAATTGACTGAGAGCAACTTGCAAATTTAAATATTCGCGGCCAATATATCAGTAGTTGAATTTTCACCATCGGAAATTGGTACTTTGTACTAATATTAAAAATTCCCTGCTAAAAGTAAAGTAAGTTTTAATTTTTTAATATGAAAAACAGTAATATTTAACGAGTTTTAATTTTCTTCGGGGAAGAAACAACATTTGAGTGCTTCTTTTTTTGCAGTTTTCTATTGCGTTCTGGTTTTGTTGTCCTTTAATGAATTGTTTTTTAATAATTTTTGTGAATTCAAAGAAAAATCGTATGTTGCGATAAAGGTCGCGTTATCATAATTTTCGCAATAACAAAAGTATTACGCGAAAACTTTTCCTCTTAATGTCCGTTCCGGCAGGAGAGCGATAGTCCAAGAGCAAATGTAACACAAATGTATTTTCTTTCTTAAAACCTCGTTTGATATTGGGGCGAATTTAAGATCAATTCCGGAGCTTACAAAATCGCCGTATCTTAAACAGTTACTTTCCAACATGGCGTTTGCCTATTAAAAACTTCCCGGTTCTCAAGGATCGACTTAATAAAAGAAAATCAAATTAAAATTCCTCAGCGCGCTGAAAAAAAAAATTTTGCGTTGTTTGTCGACGGCGTTGCGGAGCGGGAGGGGGAGTAACAACGTTGTCGGAGAAATTTTCAATATAGACGATAGCAGGTAGGTACACCGAAAACAAGCTTTTATTAACTTCCGTTATAGAAAAGTTTGGGAGGAACGAGGGAGAGAAAAAGAGAAAGAGGAAGGGTAAGAGAGAGAGAGAGACTCTCGAATGTTCGTAAAACTTTCTCAATTAAAAAAGTTCGCTCGACGGGTAGCGGCAAGTAGTGCCGATGCACAGGGTGGATAATTGAAAAATAACAATTCCGTATTGCGTTTTGTTTTCGAGTGCTGCCGCTGCTGCCGTCCGCAAATACACACACACACACACACACACACACACACACACACACACACATTCGCTCTGGCGCGAGTTTTCCAAAACACAACGGTTCGTCCCGGGGGTTGGTGACGGGACAGAATTTCGAGCGCTGCTACTTTTTTTTTGGCTTTAAATTAACGAAAATGTCGATTAACAAGGGATTCATTGTTTTTACGGCTTTATTTTGCATTTGGAAAATCGAGCTGAGTCACAGGGGTTTTCCGACAGCGATTTCATTTCTCGAAATTTAAGATCAAAATTTTCACGGCCCCCTTGTTCTTGAAGTTTTTGAAAAGTTTCAGTTTTGGCTTCCGTTTCTTTGTTTCTTATTCCAGTTATTTTTTAAAGTATTGAAAAGGTTTTTTTTTTATAAAACTTCTGGATTCTTCCTGCGTCGGTTTTTGTTGACTCGAACTAGCTAACGTTTCGCCAATCATCCTGTTGGCTTCTTCAGAGCGTGACTGCAACTGGCTCGCACTTTACTCTGTACCTGATTATGTTTTGTTTGAGGGGGCGGAGCTAAATCAGTGGCATAAACTCCGTCTCGAATGACTGATTCCCATATTCGTGACAGGTCGCGGTTAAGATTGTTGGGTTGTTTATAGATTTCTATAGACTCTCGGATTTCGTGATTGTGTTCTTTGAGCCTAGTTGATATTTTTCGTCCGGTCTCTTCAATGTATTTTTTGCCGCATATGCATGGAATGCTGTAAACTCCTGGCATCTGAAATGAACTGGTCTTTGACTGATCGAAGAAGTTGAGAGATTTTTGGACAAGTGGTGATATCTGGTTGTGACGTTATACTTCTTTAGAACTTTTGATATGTGGTCAGTAATGTTTTGAATGTAAGGAAGGACCACAGCGGCAAGTGTAGGATTGCTTTCGGCCTCATTGCTATTGGAAGGTTGTGGTGAAGTGTATCTTATGATAGAACGTGGAATGTGGAAATTATTAGAGAGAAGAGCAGAGGTAAGGTGTTTTAATTCTGATTTTAATGACTCGGGCTGAGATAGTTTTACCGCTCTGTAAACAAGAAAGTTGATAACCGATGATTAAGGTATCGGTCTGTATGAGTAGGTTTTCTGTAAACACAATGTCAGGTCTGATTTTCTATTGATAAGAATATCAAAGAATGGGAGTTTGTTACTAGTTTCTATTTCATTGGTAAAACTTATGTTATGTTGCATAGAGTTTAAATATCTAAGAAAATCTACTAGGGATTCCTGACCATGAAGCCCAATAAAAAACGTATCATCGACGTAGCGTTTCCATAATTTTGGTTTTAGATAGAAGGTGTCAAGGGCTTTCTTCTCAAAGGCTTCCATAAATATATTCTCGATGACTGGTGATAGTGGAGAAACCATTGCTGTTCCCAATGTTTGTTCAAAAATTTGACCGTTATAAGAAAAATATGTTCCAGACAAGCATTTTTCAATTAAGATGAGAAGGTTTTGCTCCAGATTCTCGGATTTTAATATATCTGAAATGATGGTGAGAGTGTCAGCAATAGGAATTTTAGTAAAGAGGGATTCACTTCATAAAATTGTTAGTATAATGAAAATACAGATGTCGGAAACGACGTCAAAAATATAGGGTATTAAACACAGGGCATTTTTGTCGAAAAAATGACCATAAATCAGAAAACACTCCCAATAGAGTATTTTTCAAAATATATTTTTGAATCCCCACATGTTCACATATTCAAAATAATTTCAAATTGTTTCTTTTAAGTCTTATCTACTACTTTTGTATTTAACATTTTTTTCTAAAACAAATTATAAATAAAATTATATTACAAAGTTTTATAACTCAAAAATATACTAAATAGATAATCTAAGCAATGCTACTGAAAAAATATAGTAGAATATTTTTATACCTTTCCTCGATTGTAGCCAAGTTATATCGAAAGATTCTCTCTTTTACTTAAAACAGCCTTACAATCAGATTTAAGCTGAAGAAAGAGAAGAAGAAGAAGAAGAAATAGATTAAAATTTTTAGTACCGAAGCACAGAACAGAACAGTATTAGAAAAATTATTTATAAGAACATTCAACTTTCATTCATTTGACAAGCAAGTAGTCATACGAGTACTATTTTGGGAGACAGATGCATAAATTTATTTATTTTTTTATTTTTTGAATTCCTATTACTAGTTTCAAATTTGTTATAATATTTGTTCTATTGGGAATATTATAACACATTTATATTTTTTTAGGCACATAGTTGAACTTTATTGCCATATGCATATGTATATAAGTTGAGGCGCTATATACATAAAACAGATTTTTTTGTATGGTATGTTTTACCAAAGTTAAGTGTTAAGTGTGAATAGCCATTTTGTCCGTTTATATTTTGTTTATTAAGAATAAAATATGTCGTTCTTATTATTATGTTTCAAGCCGCCCTGTATCTCAAAAATTAAAATTACGCCATATTTACTTTCACAAAAAAGGAGAGAGGAGGAGGAAACTGCAACTATTTAAGCTGTTCTCTATATCGTTAGAAGTTTTGGTATTGGTGATCTCAAGAAACCAACTCGTTCCATATATACAGTGCTCTATATAGATTCGTCTCTCGTCCTGCGATTCTTTAGATTTCGTTAAATAAAATTATCATTTCGTTAACCCTTTCCTCGTTGTCTTAACGGAATCAGGATTCAATGTTTTCTTCCTTGGACGGTTTCTTAACACTTGCGTTCATGTATACATTTGTTATACCGCCCCACAAAAAGGTTCCCGGGCTCCTCTAACCAACAAACCAAAACTAATACGTTGATGAATTTTGAGATTTCTCTCTTGGGTCTTTGAATATGTCCTTGGATCCACGATTCTTGTTTCTATAACGGAATATTCGGATGGACTCGCTCTGTATGATTCAGATTTGATTCAGGTGCGAGTCATATTTCCAAACCTAGGTTTTCCGCGTGACGGAGTTTCAGCAAAGATATTCCCGCAAGACTTTGAAACAATGTATCCGGCGTCGGGCTATAGTTTTAACTCGCGGCGCGACACGTACGGCGTCGCTTTTGTTACTTTTCGACGGAAGAAAGTTTATATGAAATTCCTCGTCGCAAAGACGACGGAATGAATATTACGGCGGCGGAGGAGGCGGCGCATTCGAAACCGGAAATTTTAACTCCGAAATCATAAAATAACCGCCGCGAATACGTCACGCGTCCCTAATATGTGTTCCTTTATAGTTTTCCCGGTACCGCGTCCCGGATAGTTTTGCCAATTAACGAAAATGTTATCCCGGAAAGTTATATACCGGGGAAAACGTCAAAAGAAAACTTGGAGAGCGATAAATTAATTTTATTAGCGACGTGAGAACCGGAAATATAATTACCGCGTGGAAGGGGTGGTGGGGGTGTATTGTTTTCCGCCCCCGCGGGGGCGGCCGAGGTTGCGATTTATCGCGCGTCTTTACCGCCACCGCGCCCCCAGCTCGTCAGAAATTAAAGAGAGTGTATATAACCGCCATATTTTGTTAAACCGCCGTTGTATTTATTCGACGCCGTCGCGTACAACTTTTAATTAACTTTATTAATTTCGGGCCGTATTAAAGTTTCTTCTAATTAATGCCGAACCCTCGTGCGAAATGAAAATACGCAGGGCGGTTATTTAAGAAGCCCGCCGGTATTTATTATTTGCTACCTCACCGGCCAAATAATCGGTGATAAATTTGAAAATCATTGTCTTCAACCAATTATATGCCTCCTTGCAATCTATACCGTCGAGAAATATGTTCGATATTGAAAATGTTATTGATAACGTAACGGAAATTTACGCATGTTATCGCATGTTTTTCTTTAAAAAGGCTCAGACTCAGACTCAGATGTGATCAAGATTTTTAATCTATTTAAATAATATAAAACAACTAAAAGCCACGAGTCGTAAGCATTGCGCAATTTGGTTAATAAATCTGTAGTCCAAGAAAATAGAGCGTATTGTACGACCAAAAATATAGTGCATTTATTGCTTTGACGTTTTAAGTATTTTACAGTGCCTTAACCGCACAGCTTCGCAGGACCGTGGTAAAACATATCACAACAGATGTTTATTCCGCATTAAGTAGTTAGAAGAAAAAATGGAAAATTCTGAATTCTAGATTAATATTTTCTACTCGATTTGAAATTAAGTATTTTTAAATTAACATGACCATTAAGAATTTACATATTCTTGAAAATTGAATATGATATGCTCAAGATATATTTTTCATTGAGGGAAATAGTCTTGTTTTTAAATGTTTAAAATGATGGTGTATAATTTTACTGGGAGAAACAATATACCGATTTTGAAAATGTAAGTAATACTTTCTGTTTTGAACATATTTAAATGAAAACGACAAAACGTAACATATTTTCGATTTGATAATATGGTTGTTCCGCATACTCAATGTTATAACCTATAAATCTATAAAATAATTATCTTAAGATTATGATATCCTTAATGTAATAAGTCTCACATCCTAAATTTGAAAATGCCTTTAAAATATACTTTTTCTACTCTCGTCTCGCACGCACCGATCTAGCGTGCGGGAAGCGTCATTTTAGTACGTCAGTTTAGATTCTCGTGAGATCGGAGCCACTTCGGATATTTCCGGGATTTTATCGCACGGGTTTGGGAGCAATCGGATGTTTTCGGAGATATTTCTGACGGCCATGTCAGTGAATGTATTCTTGTTGTTTTGCGAAAATGTACCCAAAAACTAACGGTCGTAGAAAAAGTATAGTATGCAACACGTTCGGCAAACTTTTTAGATCTCTCGTTTATTAAACACTCGCTCTGCTGCGCTCCGCTCGTGTCAAATAAACTCGTGAGTCAAATGCCTTTTACCGCACTCGTTGCATAATATAATGGGTATTTTTTTCCGATTTATAGAACTTTAAGTTGGCATTACTGTTCAAGATGGCGACCGATTTAACAGTTGTCAAGTGATTTATTCTCAGTTTGGTTTGGCAATTCATCATGAATAGACTCACGCCTGAACAACGCTTGCAAATAGTGCAATTTTATTTCGAAAATAATGGTTCTGTTTGGAATACGTATCGCATACTACCTCCATTTTATCGTCGACAAAATCGTCCATCAGAGGAGTTAATTCGATTATCCATGGAACGTTTTCGCACCACGTTTACTCTTATTGTTAACTCGCATCCCCAGAGACGCCGTACGGTGCGTACAGAAGAAGCTGTTGCTGCTGTAGAGCGTAGCATTGAGGAAGACCCGAATGAGTCCATCCGCAATCGAGCACAGGAATTGGATCTGTGTCCATCCACTTTATGGAAGATTTTGCGGAAGGATCTTGGTTTACGTGCTTACAAAATTCAACTCGTGCAAGAATTGAAGCCAAACGATCATCAAGTAAGGCGTAGATTCGTCGAATGGGCCCAAAACGAGATTGCCGTTGTTCCCGATTTTCATAAGCGAATTTTGTTTAGCGATGAAGCGCACTTCTGGTTAAATGGCTACGTCAACAAACAAAACTGCCGCATTTGGAGCGAAGCTAATCCTCAAGTGTATGTCGAAACACCTTTACATTCAGAAAAACTGACTGTTTGGTGCGCTTTATGGGCTGGTGCAATCATTGGTCCGTACTTATTCAAAAACGATGATGGCCAGAACGTTACCTTCAATGGTGATCGGTATAGAGCTATGATTACTAACTCGTTCATTCCTGAATTGAATAACCATGATGTCCAGGAGATGTGGTTTCAACAAGACGGCGCAACATGTCACACAGCTCGTGCCACAATCGATTTGTTGAAAGACACGTATGGTGACCGCCTAATTTCACGTTTTGGAATTGGCCTCCAAGATCTTGTGATTTAACACCGCTAGACTAATTTCTGTGGGCCGATGTAAAGTCATTGGTCTATGCGGATAAGCCACAAACGCTTGACCATTTGGAAGACAACATTCGCCGTGTTATTGCCGATATACGGCCACAAATGTTGGAAAAAGTTATCGAAAATTGGACGTCCAGATTGGACCAGATCCGCGCCAGCCGTGGCGTTCATATACCAGAAATCATATTTAAAATGTAATGCCATAAGATTATCTTTCGGATAAATAAAATTCATGTCAATCGAATAATCCATCGTTGTTTTATTGCAACTTAAAGTTCTATACATCGAAAAAAAAAGACACCCTATACTATTCCAATGTAGTATATAATTGTACAGTACTCTTTAGTTTAGTTGATCGCATTACATGTTAGATTAAATCTGCAGTCTGGATCACAAAAATATAATAATTGAAATACTAGGTTTGGATAGATAAAATTAATGCAACTTCTATAAATATCTGCTTCGGCTTACCTGCTTAAAAACATTTGTGTTATTTATCACTTTAACAATGGTAGAAATTTATTTTTGTCATAATGCACCTGTTAAAAAATATTTTTAAAAGTATTTCTTAACTACCTTTATTTGTTAAAAATTATCAAAAATCATTGGTCAATAAATAACATGTTTTAGTAAAAAGATAATCCGGGAAGCTATTTAAATTTTTGCATGTATTTTGCTATCTGGCAGAATAAAAGTTTTTTTTTACGGTAAAATTGCCGCCTTCTCAATATAAGATTGGATGAGATCAAACAAAACAAGAATAATTTGTTGGATGGCATTGATTTAAAGCAAGAATTCAATATAAAATTAGATTTAATTTGAATTACCTACATGTTTGTTAAAAAAAAATTGAAATAATCAAACGAAGCATTTCATTTTGTTAAAAGAAACTTAAGATATGAGAAACTGTTCACGTCATCATCAAGATTTAAGACCCATTAGTATCTAGTACTAGTACTAGCTAGCTAGTACTATCGAAAGCATAAGAACGAGCAGTAATGATGCAATAATTGAACATATTGAAAGGAATAACGTTCTTCCTGGAACTCAGTGCGCATTCAGGATACAGTTGTACAACAGCACTGATCACATCTTAAAAGCTCTTGATTCTGGAATGATAACGATTTAGGTTCTAGACTATTCCAAGGCATTTGATAACTATAAGATGTGTTTACATATCCTCCGCTTTGCGGGACTTGGTACTGCTGCTGTGCGATTTTTCCCTCACTATTTCAACAATTGCCATCAGAAAGTAAGAGCTCCATATTTGTCGATGCAAGTGTAATCAGTTGCTGTTATTTCCAGTCGACAAGAAAACTGCCATCTTATGAATAGAGACCGAAACAAAATTTTTGAAGTTTCCAAGCCTTATTCTCTGCTTTCAAATCCCAATAAATGTTTGGTCTTACTATTCCTTAGTCTACTTAGTCTTTACATAAACATTACCAAATTAGACGTTTCGAATGTAGTAAATAATCTGGAACTTTGGTTAGATGTCGACCTACGATTTGAAAACCACCTCTCTGAGTGTATTAAGAAATCAATTGTCTAATTAGGAAGATGCTGTGTGAGTCGCCTATTCTCTCCAATTTAAATTTCTTTGATATCGTGTATGGTCCTTGTTTAACACCAAAGAATACTCAGTGAACTTAGAAATTATTGTGTAAGATTTGTTTGCAGCATTAGAAGACGTCGTCGAGTTGGGCACAAATTGCACTGCACATTAATGGATCATAAAATAATTTCATTTAATAATCCACTAATCGAAGTTACTCGTTTAATCTCTCTGTGTTGTATGAGTTTAAAATATCTGACGTGGCAAGTTTCTGTTGTTGTTGAGAGTGCAGTGTGTCATAATGTATTGCAATGAAAATAGCAGAATGCGACAAAATAAAAGAAAATTATCTAAATAGAACACATTTCAATCCAAAAAATTCTGTCGCGAATAATCGAAAACTCGTTCTTATATATATTATAAAACTGCCGTCTAACTCTCAGCACAGGTAACTCTTAGCGTAGAGTTTGTGTTCGCAATGCCTAATTTGATGCTATTTTCACAATAGAGAAAATTGCTGTTAACATGTTAATTAAAAACAAAATATATACCAGTTTTTAATATTAAAATATATTAAATATTTCCATTTGATTTCATATATCTACCATCGTCTAGGGCATGGAAACCATCTCTTTCGCTGCAGAAATTTTTGCGTTATTAATGCAGTAAAAATCTGCGCCTTGTGATAAGATGATTTCCATAAGACCTTAAAATCTGCAGAGAAAATTCTTACGAAAATTTTACGATAAAGGAAACTGTGAAAAGAAAAAGAAGAAGATAAAACAAAAATTGAAAAAAAACATGACTTGCTATGAACATCAGAATTATTCTGCTGGGTTTGTAGATATACGAAATATATTAGCCAGATTAGGACCGCAGTTATTTTTAATTACCTTTTAACACTTTTTTTACACTTCATTTCAAAAATTAAAATGTAAGTATTTGATTTCAGGAAAAAAACTAAAGAACACTAAAACGTAATAATTTTCTCAAAATTTGTAACAATTAAGTTGTCAGCGACTCGACTAAGCGGACAAATCGTGGTCCCGTTGGTAGCGCTTTATTATTATTAATTGTCCCCGAATATTCCCGGAAGCGATCGAAATGGAATTTAGTTTTTCCCGAAGGCGACGTCATAAAAGGACTAGCGATTTGCTTTGACGTTTAAACTTCCAATTACCGTCTGGGATTGCATGAGGAAAATTTCTCGGTAAATTTACGTTCACGGAAAACGAAACAAGTGACTTATACGTCGGGGAGTTCGGAGAAAACAGGTCAGTCGACGAGTCGAGGCATATAACTTTATTCGCTAGACTTTTTCCGCAAAGTTCGCCTTTAACTTCGTAATTTTGTTAAGTTTCCGATGCAGAGTGATTTGAGGGAATTGCGATCGCAATATACCAAGTGTCCCATCTCTTATATTACGAAATTGAATACGCAGTATATATTTTAGATTCATATTAATATTTTTTAAATTTATCACGTTAATGATATTAAATACAAAAATATAATTGCTTTAAAAGATGTACAATAACCACCATTATATAAATTGAACGAACGTGAATTTGACAAAAATTTAATTGTGCGAAATGCCAAATAATAAAAAATCATTTAAACTGCAAAATTTTGAGTTATTTTCATCATATTCAATTTTATATGTAACTATATATTTTTGAACATTCCACTCTCAAGATTAATAATGATATTTCATTAAAAATGATAAAGCAGACCGCCATATTTTCCCAAAAATTATGAAATTGAGATATAGAAGGGAGTATCTTATAACGAAAACTGCCAAAAGTTACCACATATTTAGTTTCACAAAAAAGTAGCACACTATCGCACAAAACCATTCTTTTGCTTACTAAAAACACAAATAATGCAACAACTTCATTTATTTATTTTTCTTACGTTGTATTTTTTATTGTATATTTCGCAAAATTTGCTTTGGCAAATGAATTTATTTTATTGCATTATCGCATTTGTGTTTTTTTTTTATAAAATTGGAATCGGTTTTGAGTGATAGTGTGCTACTTTTTTGTGAAAACAAAATATGGTGGCAATGAAATTTCAGTCCTTGTAATTTCTGACCATTTGCAGTTTTGCAAGATATGCAATATAAAATAGAAAATACAACTTTATTGGTTTGAAGAATATATAAATAGAATTTTTAAAGTTGTATTTTTATATTATATATTACCAGGCAACAACAGAAGATGGAGAAAACTACCTACAAGTCGATGAAAATCATCAAATAAAGAGAACCAAAAATTTCAAATACTTAGGTTTCATAATATCTCAAAAAGGGACAACAGAGGAAGAAATGAACAGTAGACTGGTCCAGACGCGAAACTGTATCAGACAACTAAATCCAATACTCTGGGATAGACACATCACTCGACACACCAAATGACATATATTTAACACCATAGTACAGAGCGTAATGACATACGGCGCGGAAAACTCGGTGATCAACAAAAAATACAAAAGTAAAATACAGGCCACTGAAATGGAATACTGGAGGAGAAGTTGTAGAATTTCGAGAATAGACAAAGTAAGAAACGAGGATATCAGGCAGCGAATGGGTGTCAAGAAAGATACCTTAACATTGATTGAAGAAAAGAGATTGGTATTTTATGGCCATGTAAGAAGAACGGACAGAAATAGGTGGATACACAAGATAACAGAATGGAGCCCCATAAGTAGAAGGAAAAGGGGTAGACCCAGAAGATCTTGGAGGGATAAAGTAGATGCATCTATGGAAAAAAGAGGTATCGGAGATGAATGGCAAGACAGAGATGGATGGAGGCGTAGGTTGAGAGAAGGGAGACAGCGACAGCTGTAAAATACCCTATATATATATATATATATATATATATATATATATATATATATATATATATATATATATATATATATATATATATATATATATATATATATATATATATATATATATATATATATATATATAAACACTTAAAATTTCTTCTTATATCGACCGTACTAAACTATTTTGAATTCAAAGGATATCGGGTAGCGGTCCGTGGTTAAAATAGAAAGCTCCTTTTTTCTTTAACACTCAATATTTCGTCAATTTATTTGTTGACTTCTTCAGGAGTGAAAAAATTAGAGTCTACCACATAGTTCCTCAAAAACCATACTTTACAGTTAAGGTAAATGAACGAAGCGACATAATGAAACAAACGGATAAACACTTAGTATACAATTCTTAAGAATTGTATACTAAGTGTTCTTAAGAATTGTATACTAAGTGTTTATCCGTTTGTTTCATTATGTCGCTTCGTTCATTTACCTTAACTGTAAAGTATGGTTTTTGAGGAACTATGTGGTAGACTCTAATTTTTTCACTCCTGAAGAAGTCAACAAATAAATTGACGAAATATTGAGTGTTGAAAAAAGGAGCTTTCTATTTTAACCACGGACCGCTACCCGATATCCTTTGAATTCAATATATATATATATATATATATATATATATATATATATATATATATATGATGACACTATATTCCGGGATATCATCCGTTCGCTCGTTGAACTCCGACTGGAATCCTGCATCCGACTGGAATCCTGCAAATCTTGCATCCGACTGGAATCCTGCAGACGTTTCGCCAAAATCTCACTTGGCATCTTCAATGCTCGCGCTCCGAAAACACTGTTCGAAGTGTTTTCGGAGCGCGAGCATTGAAGATGCCAAGTGAGATTTTGGCGAAACGTCTGCAGGATTCCAGTCGGATGCAAGATTTGCAGGATTCCAGTCGGATGCAGGATTCCAGTCGGAGTTCAACGAGCGAACGGATGATATCCCGGAATATAGTGTCATCACATTTTTCCATCCGTGAATCAATACGTGAGAATATATATATATATATATATATATATATATATATATATATATATATATATATATATATATATATATATATATATATATATATATAATAAAACATAGAATAAAAAAAAACTTGATAAATCGATCGATCTTCTTCCAAACGTATGAAATTGAAATTTACATTTTATATTGTATACCTTACAAAACTGCATATAGAAAAACACCAAAATAATATCAATTTTTCGAAATATACAATAAAAAATCCTTCAAAAATATAAACAAAGTTATTGAACTATTTATGTTTTTAATTTTTTTTTAAAAATAGGGGCTTTGCGAGATAATGTGCTACTTTTTTGTGAAATAAATATGGCGCCAGGAATTTCGGCAGTTTTAAGATACCCTTAGTACTTTTTAATTTGCTAATTCATCGAAAAACTAATCACTTCCTGCAAAGATATTGAGCTCTACTGTATCATTTTTATTAGAATATCACTTAATATCATTTTGAATTTCGATCCTAGAAATTTCAAAAAATTTGGATTGTCATTAAAAGAAACAACTCACAATTTTGCAGTTTAAATATATTTTTTATTTTTCGCATCAGTAGTCGATCGCCGCCATTCTCATATTTGGCACGGGCCGAATCTTACTATATTTATAAAATTTTACGCAAAATAAAAAATGACTGCAATCAATTTAGGGCTACCCAAATATTAGCTTCAATCAAAAAAAAAATACAATCTTTAAAATCTCTGCGTTTCTTCTAAATCTGTTATTATCTGGCATCAATTGTATATAATGGTAGAATTTTATATCTTTTAACACAATTTTAACTAACTTTAGAACGGAAGCCGACATTAATATCAGTAAAAATATATACTAAGTGTTCAATTTCGTATTCAAAAAGATCACTAAGTATACTGCGTTTGCAATACTCTCAAATCACTCTGCATCATACAATTTTGACCTAAAATTCCGAAAAGGGTAGTCAGTATTAATAAGATTTTCTTAAATGGGACTTATTAGGCCACTATATGGAATAAACTTGGTACCCTCCATCTGGTGTTTTCTCATTAGAACTGTCAGTCTTTTAACAACAAAAAACAACATAAAAAAATAAATAAATAAATTCAATTTTGGAATATATATAACATATGACACATTTTTAAGTAAAAAAAATAAGGATCAATAAAGCTACTACGATTATTCTAGGCTTTATCCATGGTAAAATAAGCCGACTAGCCTATATTTTTTCCTTATTAGGACTATTTTTAAAACATATATATATATATATATATATATATATATATATATATATATATATATATATATATATATATATATATATATATATATATATATATATATATCTCACGTATTGATTCACGGATGGAAAAATGTGATGACACTATATTCCGGGATATCATCCGTTCGCTCGTTGAACTCCGACTGGAATCCTGCATCCGACTGGAATCCTGCAAATCTTGCATCCGACTGGAATCCTGCAGACGTTTCGCCAAAATCTCACTTGGCATCTTCAATGCTCGCGCTCCGAAAACACTTCGAGTGTTCGAAGTGTTTTCGGAGCGCGAGCATTGAAGATGCCAAGTGAGATTTTGGCGAAACGTCTGCAGGATTCCAGTCGGATGCAAGATTTGCAGGATTCCAGTCGGATGCAGGATTCCAGTCGGAGTTCAACGAGCGAACGGATGATATCCCGGAATATAGTGTCATCATATATATATATATATATATATATATATATATATATATATATATATATATATATATATATATATATATATATATATATATATATATATATATATATATTATATATATTTTTTTTTTTTTGAGGAAGCATGTTGGACCAACAACTTTTTACCTTAAAAGTACTGACGAAATCACCCTGGGAGATATTGGATACTTGAATAGTCACTCTGTTAAAAGAGCTAAACAAAAAAATGCACACATAAATAAAATTTCAGGCGCTCCATGACGCTAAATCTCTTTCCTCCGAATCCCGACCATAAAATTCACCGCCCCTTTATGGACCTTGACAGCTGATTGACCCTCCACCTCCGCCGTTTCGGGCTGCTTAGATTTTCTATATAAACAAAATTGTTTGGCCTATACACGGACACGGCGTTCGGCCAACGGCGGGAAGAATGGGGATCATTGCACGGGATAATGCCTGGGGTATATCGGGCAACCCGTGTCAACACCGAAAATGGGATTTTCGCGATTTCTACGGCTTACGTGTGCGGCCTACGCGCTTACGTGGCCCGTTAATTGAGAGGATGCGGAATGTTTTCCTCCCCCTGCCCCGCCCGCTCACCCACTGTCCGTTGAATAATTCGCGGACGGACGGGGTGAGGATTAATTATGATTTGACGCTTTATATAAATCGGCGGAGAGGGTTGGGGCGGGGTGATGTTAATTTTCCGGGTTTCGGTGATTTGTGGTTTCGGGTAGAAGTCCGGTAATATTTAATCGTTCGTTATTTGTTTGCCGCAAATGGCCTTTTGTGTACTCGCCGGGAGAAAAACGGCAACGTTGTAAACGTAATGATGTTACGTTTGACGTTTGAAAGCCGGCAGACGGTTGTAAATTTGATGTAATGAAGCTGTATAAAAGTTTTAAACAAACGCGGTTATGCTCCTAATAATACAACGTGAGTCAGAAGGTTTTTTCTAGAATCTATAATTATGTTGAGTTTCAACGGGATCGAAAATTTTAGCTGTGCCAGCCTCAAACAATATATAAGCACGTACAACGTAGTATCCCAGCCAGTTTCAGTTAATCTCTGAAGTGTTGTTAAAGACTAGATTTACCCCCAATCAGAAAATTACTTTTAGTCAAATACCTAAGTTTAATCCAGCAATATTAATTAACATAATTTTAACAGGTACCAATAATAGGCATGCATACAAATATTAAAGGGATAGTAATTAGTTTTGGTTAGTTTCTAGCCCTTCTAAACACAAATGGTGCATGCGCTAGTAAAATACTAAAAAAAAAATAGAAAGGATGTTTATAAAACAGTTTTACGAATATTTATCGGTACTCAAGTATTGTACAATTTTTGCACGTTGCACTTACCCTAAATTCAGTTAGGTGTTCATAATGATTGGTTTTGTTCAATTCCAAATTGCTTACATATTTAACATTTACTAAGCTTGGAAGCAAATTTAAATTACTACTTGCGTTACATTGTCCCTGAATCACTAGTCGTACTTTCAAAATGAGGTAGCGATCGGAGTCCCAATTTAATTCTTACTTATCTCAGCTACAATGTAAACAAACGCAATTCAGGTTAGGACTTTCAAAGTCAAAGCACTCTCGTGTAAAGCAAAGGAACGCAACTTACCTCTGTTGTCATGCTGCGTTGGATTGATGCACTTGATTTGGCATTTTTCCCCTATAAAAATCATCGGTTGGATGCTTTTCCTCGACCAATGAAATCTTTTGTGTGTTTTTTCGTTATTTTCAATATTAAACAAGCCCGTATCGGACTCTTTTTGATTTAGAACGTTAACGCGGATATAATCCATCGGAGTTTCGCAACCATATTTTAAGGTTGATTCAGTGGATGTTACGTTTTGTGGATTTGAATACATTGGGTAAAGCGAATTTAAACAGCCCCGATAACAATCTGGTAAGCTCGTCATACCAGTTATTATCTTGCAATTTCACTTTTTGTTCCCTATCACGTGGTCTCTTCTGGCGCGGCATAATGTAACTAGGTACTTAGGGTGGTTCTGCTTCATTTTAGACCCTTGATTTTCGGACATTATAAATGGCCCTAGCACTAGTTTGTTCGTACAACCAGCGACTGGCATTTTCTTTTGTCAATACCTTCAGGAAGGTCGCCCAAGGTGAAAGGTGAAGTTCGTGTCTCGACGACCTTTGAGGACCGTCCATTCCAAAACATTCTAGACGGTCATGCTGACTAACATCCACCAGAGAAAAACAGAGCGATAGCACTAAAATTTGGCATTTGTGAGTAATTTATTCTGTTCTAAAGCGGATTGATTGATTGATTTTGAACTTTTGTGTATTACATGCCTGTTATGCGGCCTGCTTATATAAGGATTTAGCCCTCAAGACTTTAAAGCTGAAACGATTATTTAAAGCCATGCTTTACATAACACCAAATCCGTACTTTTGGATTTTCCCCCTTTTTTTGAACTGTTTGGAAACCATTGCTGTAAATTTAAGGCCTAGACTGTTTTTTGTAGCTAATACTCCTCCTTCCCCGTTTTGTGATAATCAGTTTTTCACTCTTCGAGGAGCTACATCCGGTGAAAAACGGGTGACGCCACAATCTTTCTAATTTTGCTTATATTTTACCCATCCCCTCACCAACTGGGTGGCCAGGCCAAAAGTACGCCGTACCCCTCAATTTTAAACAACTTTCGAGTAGTGAATCACCGAGTACAATTATAGTCTTATCACCCTTAATTTAACGCTTCAATAAGAGTCTACCTCGCCGTTGTATTTTAGCTTTTTTTTAATAAACTTTAGAATATTATATGCTTCATTTCTAAAAATGTGACCAAGATGTAGAGTTTATCTTTTCTCTGGTTAGAGTGGATATTGGCATGGCTTCTGACATGAACTGAATGATAGTGAAGATAGAATACATCTTTTTTGGGCACATTTTCTTATTTCAGTATCTTCAGAGAATACGTTATGGATAGTTGTTGGGATATGTGCTGTCTGGTGCTCGGATAAATTCTTTATGCATCTGATATCCTTCCTTCTTGAAAGGGTTTAAGACATCTTAATATAATTGCACCATAATATGGGAATAAATTGTATTATTTAAACAGTTCATAAAAGTTACTGCTGATAAGTTTGAAGCAAATAAGCCAATTTATGATTTCGGTCAGTATTACATGGTACAATCTCATATAACCAAAATGACCAGTACTTTTTTTACTTTAAACATGTCGGCAAATAACATCATCCTCTTTAAAAAAAAATGGGGTTAAAGGTAAAAAAAAGGTATTCAGAAATAAAAACAAAAAACGATTTTATTTGCATTCCTTCGGAAAGAAGCTTATTGACCAGATTCACTGTATTTTTATTATATTATAAAACTCGAACTGGTAAACTTATTCGTTAGACCTTAAATCCAGTATGCAATTTAATAACAGAGAGGGAAAAGCAACTATAAAACAAGATTCTGCGAAAAGATTTAAAATTAGATTAAAATGGTTCTTACAACATCTTAACTTAATTACATGATTAACATATTAAATTAAAGAAAATTCAGTAATGTTTGCCATGTAAAATAAATAACACAAAAATAAATATTAGATCGCCATTTTTACACGCTCTTGGTCACCTAGCAGGATGTTAAGCAGATGCCTTATTGCCCTTCGGTCTACCGCCGCAGGACACGGAGCCGACTTGCTGGAATCGAATTCGTCCGCAGGAATAACACCGGAAAATAACGTGCGAACGCCGAAACTCATATCCGCGTTGCCGCCATATTTACCGTCGTATTTCCCATGCGGCTCCTTTATCCGTTTACGGTAAAACGAAGTATCTGTGTTGTAAATTTTTTGTCCCCTCCTCAGCCCGCGCGCGCGGAGCGAAGAAGAATTTCGCTGCACCCTCCCCGGTCTCCCCCACCCCCTTCGGCAAAATTTCATATGTAAACTCGATATTGTACGGAAACGCCCCGGGGGGACCGGTTGCGTCGAATTTATTGGCGACGAGTAAAAAAAATAAATGTCGCCTGGCGGAAAAGCGATGCAAAATATTTTATTTCGCGGATATTATTTGCATAAGCTTTATGGTATTCGTCGCCCCGTATATAACGCGCGAGAGATAATAAGTAAAAAAATTGTCGAAAATCTCGAAACCGATCTGATTTTTGGTGTTAATTATTCAAATACTTTATTTTGGCGCGTGTTTTCAGAATTTGTCTTTAAAAGCCCCACTAGTCTTTTTCACAAATTTTTAATTATATTACAGTCCTTAAATTCTATTTTCATAAAATATTATATTAAGCGACAAGAATTAAAATGAACATTCCTTCATTGTATAACTTAACCGAATATTAAATTAAAAATTAAATGTGATATAATATTAAGATTATATCATAAATATTAATGTGGACCATAGAAACTTCAAATAATCTTGTAATTAGAATGCCTATTTAGTTTAGGATTCGTAAAAAAATGTTTTTAATGTGCACTCTATAAAAACGCGACCATTAATGTGGGTAAAAAAAAACTATTTTTTCTTTGGAGCTGACACACAGAAACTAGTTGCTAGTTACCTCTAGAAAACATAGAAAGTACTTACAGTACTTATAGTTACCACAATTTTATTTTTAGATATTTTTAATTCTTTTGCATAAATTGCCTACTTCTTCACGAGATCTGGTACTTTCGGTTTTATTACAATTTGCAGATCTGACTTGTGGACTGCTACATGTCTTTTTCTCAATTTCAAAGGCTTTTCGTACCAGCGTATGTTACATTTTTGCAATAAAAAATCCTCCATCATGTTTACATGCAAAACGTCCTTTTTTTTCAACACAAATTATTTTTTAAAGAAATTCAATTGATCAGCACTAAATATTAATTTAAACATCAAAATCACAACAAATATCACCTGAAAAAATAAACTGCAACGATGTATTTTAGACTACGCGTTTACAGTGTCTTCAATTTCCCAATTTAAAAAACGCGGCAATAGTCAAATATGAAAAATTATTAAATTCCGTCGACATTCTAAAAATAGAATCCATCGTTGCCAAGTCTCCGGTCTCACAACGTCGGTCTCATTTATCTGTACCTATACACAGATTCCGGTTGCATCGAGCGCCGCCTAGACAACGAACCTTCAAACTAAAACTGCATAAAACGTGCGATTTTACCGATTTTTCAGACCATTTTAAGGTAGGCTTGAGAAGCGAAAACCATTCAAAACGTTACCAGACCATTTTCTAGGTCTGGTAACATCGACTTTGGTCTGACGTTTACTGAGTATAGCGAACTTGGATTGTATAAGAAATTAATATATATATATATATATATATATATATATATATATATATATATATATATATATATATATATATATATATATATATATATATATATATATATATATATATATATATATATATATATATATATATATATATATATATATATATATTAATTTCAAAAAGAAAAAATCTTATCATAGAGAAAGCAAATGAAAAGAAAAGAAACAAAAAAGAAAAGGTCCTGATTTATTTATTTATTGTGTACATTTATTTATGTACACCTTAAATAAGTGAAAGCAAGAGATTACGAGGCAGATAACGGCCAGTGTCTTCTATAAGCAATCTTGTGAAATCGTAAATAAATTCAGGTCTAAACAGCGAAGGTTTGCAGCTCTCATCATACGTAGTAGGGGATAATTTTGAGAGAGATTGAAATATGGTGGTATCTTAGTGTAATTTTAGGCAGTCGGAAGGTGTAGTAATTTTTCTAATACTAAATTTTCAGGTCGTCAGCATAGAAACAAATTTTTTTATGCACAAAACATTTCGTATAGATCATTAATGTAATTTATAAAAAATTAACTTGAAAAACTTGCGGGACTCCGGAGGTGGCTCAACGCATTCGAGTAAGACCTCAATGAACGAACAAAGGCACAGTAAAGATTTTAAATAAAGTTGCAGATAAATCTGCTCCAAATCGAGAAATAAAACCCAAGCTTCCGGAATCATGCGCAGAAAATACATTTGTATGATCCTTAAATAATAATGGTATCACTTAATACTTCAACTTCAGATACTCTCCCTAAAGGAGTGGAATTTATTCAAACTTGATGGTTGAAGTTTTTTAACAAAATGCGATACAAAGGCATTTATTGATATTTAGCGAAATAGATTAGCGAAAAATGCCATCTATATTTATGGTGATTTTATTAACATTGGTCTACCGTGCTATCTTTGCGGTACACCAGATATCAAATCATTATTGGTTACGTTTATTTAGAAATCATTTAGCACTTAGCTATTAGTAACTCTGTCGATTGCCTTTCGAAAATACCGTCAACCTGAAGATCATTTTGCAAAGGTATTTAACAGAGTCCCTTCTAAAGCAAGGATATTTGTTACTGTCGGGCATCCATGTTGCACGTTATTCGTAATTTGTTCACACTCCCAAGATAAAACAGATGTAAACAGGGAATCCAAAAGTTTCAAGTATTGTGACGCGAACTCTCTGATAATTGCGTTTCTAGAACTATCGCTCTATGCGATTCGCATCGGTTTCTGTGTTTAAATAACACAAAACTGCACCAGCGGCGGTCGAAGTTCCTTGTTTAGCAACCCGAACTTAATATGATCAAGTGTGTATTATGAGCGACCTCTACACGCGAACAAACTAAACTCGTTAACGCGTTACGAGGATTACGAAGCGCACACCGACCCCGAATATGAACGGTTTACGTTCCTCCAAATATGTAGAAGTCGGGAAAATCGGATAGTAATAATTAGCAATTACGAACTCCCCCAGCTCCACACTCCTGAAGTTACTTCATCAAAGCTCGAGTCGACCCGATAATTAAGCGGCAACTCTCCTCTTTGGAATGGGTCAGCGTAAACGGGCAAAGAGAAATTTGGTAATCTAACTTGGGTTGCAGGTTGTGTGTGTGTGTATGTATGTGTGTTCGCTAGCGCTTCCCGATAGCTCCCTGGAAAGTTCGTTAATGTTTACGATTCGTCCATGGTTGTATGTGCGAATATGTTATCGATCTTGGAGAAGAAATGTGAGTCACTATACAGGGTTTTTAGATAAAATGGGTTGATCTCCTATCATCTAGGGATTAAAGTCGATGAGTTAAGTTGAAGGGAGATCTTTGAATCCAGAAAAGGATGATCTTGACTATAATCTTAGGTCTGCTGAAAGCGAGGGTGGAGTCACTTGAAAATGTGAAGTCTAATCAGAGAAAAGAAACTAAATTCAATAGGTCTTTTGCGTCTTGATACATTTAAGCTTGAGCAGATTATAATATGTGGACTCTCTGTCCAACATTGCACAAATAAAAATCGTTTACAGCGTTTATCGGGAAATATTTTAATTCTCTTATAAAAATCAGCTCATTTTTGTACTGTAAGTCAGAGAATTACCACACTTACAGTCTGATCTAGGATAGATCAACTAATAATTTTGTTCTGAATTAATTTACCACAGCTACGAACCTAAAACTTTTTCACCAAGGTTCCTTATAATAACATTAATTACCCCAATATTATTGAGTAAACAAACACTGTTCTTGTGTCCATTGTAAAGGAACTTAATGACTTGAACATTGGCGTGTTGGAGAAGTCCTGATAGATAAATAGATAGATATTTATTTCGCTTTTCGATACTACATATAACAAACACATATATGGGATATATTAAGCACGTCACATCACATTAAAATACTGTGTTTAAACAATACATTTAAAATTCATCTACTGAGTAGATACACCTATTAGTTAAAATTTCTTAAACACAGATAAACTATAAGTTTTTCTGAAGCGTTTATAGAAATTTAAAGGTTTGTTATATACTTCCAAGCCAAAATACCTTGGATTTTGTTGCAGTCTAGAGAATGGAATATCCCAGTGATCTCTTTGCCGCGTGTCGTGTTCGTGCAAGTTACATCTCCTATTTCATCTGAAGTTCCCTAAATAAATCTCTACATCAATGTTTACTGGTTACGCGCATCATGTAACGAATAGCACGTTTTTTGTGCTAAGAAGACCCGGTGTGCACCAGTGGCTAGACCCCAATAGATTATACCGCAACCTGTCACTGATTGCAACAGCCCATAGTACACCAGCTTTAAAACATCAATGGATACCGTATCTCTAATATTTTGGATTAAGTATGGGCAATATGTTGTCGATGTGATGATTCCATGTAACTTTGTTGTCAATGTGCAGACCTAGAAAGTTAGTTGCCTCCACGTTTTCTATAGAACGTCCTCCTAATTGGAGAAGAATACTGGAATCAACGCTAGTATTTTTTGTGACTTGGGTTTATTTAATTGTAATCCGTTATCGCGACACCATTCATTCATCCTGGAGAACCTCGGTTCTGCGACCCCTTTTAGATTAGCTCTGCTTTTATCTGCAACTAAAATGCTTGTGTCATCTGCATACAATACCTGAGGAAGATCGTTAATAAACCAATTAAGGAGGAGCGGTGATAGGCAAGATCCTAGCGGCGTACCTCTGCCTACATATTGAGGGCTCGATTTTGAACAGTCGATCACAACCTGCTGTACACTCTCTCGGAGAGATAAGATTTAACCCATGAGTTTGCTGGACCTATAACACCTATATTTTCCAGTTTTTTAAGAGCAAGCCCCGCGTTCGACACTGACAAATCAAAAAATAAGCCTAGTGTGGCTCTTTTATTGTTGAGGCTGTCGTAGATATGCTCCAGTGCATAGTCCGGAGCTGTACTTGCCGAGCGGAATTTGGTAATGGTGTGATTAAGGGTGTCTTTATGGAGGTGACTATTTCTACACTACCAAGGAGCATTGACAATGCTCCTTAACACTTTGGATTATTTCTGTTTTTTCTAGTCCTTCAGCACAATTGGACGCGTTAGGTCCATACTGGGTTTAGAATTTGTTTTCACGGAAGTACTTTATTTCTTTTGGATTTTTCCAAGTTTGATATTTAAAACATTTTTTTTTTAATATAAACTCTCCAGCGCAATTGTGCGTCCAGTGTCGTACCCAAATTTTATGCTGAATTGGCATGTGACATTCAGCTTGAATTACTATTGTTTAGTCCACTTATTAATTTTGTTAATTGAGTTTTGCAGCTTAACTGTAGCTTCGCATTCTAGTATAAGTATGGTAATATTAATTGATCTTAATTAGTAAATTTCATAGACTAGTAAATTCGGACTTTTGTGTATAATGATAAGAAATAATCGGAAGGAAAACTTTCACAAGAATGATTGGAATGAACTGTTATTTTCTTCGGTAAGTCTATATGCTGGAATAAATTTTTTTTTAAGTAACCAGAGAAGTTCAATCATTGCACACGTGTTCAGAGTCAAAGTAGCCGCGACACGTGCCTATACGCAGAATTCGTTTCATTAGCGCTATAAATTGTGGATCGGCCATTTAATTTGTACACGCTCGAAGTGTAATACGATACAGATGTGTGTACGTATGTTACGTTGAGTGTTTTCAATTTGGGCAAATGGAATACGCATAATACGCCCGTTGCACTATTGTCCGGACCACTTCCGAACAAAAAGTTGTTCAATTCGCGGTTTGCCCACGCCCCGCGTTACATAGGACGTCCATTTGCGTCGTATTTAACGGTACACACAGACCAATAAAAATCGTTACTGATATATGCTCGCCACTTGACCCTAAATGTGAGGTTATACTGTTATGGTCTACTTGATAATGACAATGCGAATGGCTTGCCGGAGAGAGCTCCCAATTAATATTCACTTACATTCAGACTATACAATAACGTTTCAATATGTTTCTTCCTTGCCCCAGAAGAGTCTGTTCTCTCGAGAAAGTACAATGGATACTTTAGAACGTTTATCGGAGGCTCGATGAAACGCATACATAGCTTCTAGTGATAGGCGGCAGGTTACATTGCTAATAAACTTTCATCACTTGATCTAGTTGAGGTCACAGTGTACTTCGAAATGGTAATATGCGTGCGTTACAGAGGACAGCTCCCAATTAATATTCAGTTTATTGAATCTTACACTCAGAAATTGCAATCATGTCACCATATCTTCTTTCGATGAACTTCACTTGTATTACTTTACCTGCTGCACCTGGTTTATAGTTAGTAGTAGGAGTTTCTTTTTCTATATGTGCTATCGTCGTCAATCTCTACGCAGTGTGCAGACCATTAAAAATCGTTACTATTTTACTCTCGCTTCTTCTTCTCTAAGTATTTGTCTTTTCCGGGTAGCTGTCAACATGGTCATTCTGATTTTATTGGTGGAAATTAGAGACTCGCTGATGTCTTGACGAACTACGTTCTTACATTTGCCAACTAGGATATTCTCCTTCGACCCGGTCTTCTCGTTCTCTTGATTTATATTGTTTATATTGTTGTAACTTACAGAAGAACATATACTTAATGAATATATTCTTACATGCAGACCTGTTCTTTCGAGAGATTACATTAGGAGGCCCAATGAATTTCGCTGGTAGTACTCGAGATGAAAAGAGTCTTATCCCCTCCATGCGCTGTGAAGATGCTTACAGCTTACAGAGGAAAGCTTTCAGTTAATATTTAGTTTGTTGTATCTTACATTCAGACCTTGCAATCGTCTCCTCATAGCTTCCTTCTTTGTCTTCGTCTTTGTCCTCTCGATTAAGTACAGCACTGTGTACTTCTTCAAGGGAACTTTGGATCATTTCTTGGGAGCTCAGTGAACTGCGCTCACAATATTCTAGACAAATAGTAGTTTCTTTCTCTGCTGTCTGCTTAAACAGTGTTCTGAACAAACAAATAACATCTTCATCTTATCAATATTTAAGATCTCGTGCTTTCCGTTTTTTCTGTAGATATGGTTATGTTCATCGTTTGGCTAACCTGGCAGAATTTGTGTAGTTGTGTCTGTAGGTCGTCCTGCGTTTCTGCGAAAATAGCCGCACAATCGGCGTAGCATACCATGCTGATTTTTTATTCTGCCCCATTCGGTATCCCATATTTAGTGATGATACTTCCTCTATAATTCTGTTTATTAAGATATTGAGTATAAATGGCTCAAATTCGATTGATTTTTTAGTTGTTTTATAATGAATATGGCGTCGGTCGTGGATCTGTTTCGTCTGAAGCCTTGTTGTTCTTCCCTGTTTGTTATTTGCGTTTCAAACTGCTAGTCAAGAGTTTAATGCTTGTGTTCAACAGCGTTATGCCCCTGTAGTTGTCTGGGTGCGTCTTTTGTCCTTTCTTGAAAATAGGGATAGTTATAGTTTTGTGCCATTCGTAGGTATTTCTAATATTTTGTTCTAGAGAATTTTTAGATGTTTTCCTAACTCAGGTCCGGGATATTTTAGAAGTTCGTTTGATTTACCTCTTCTCCGGTGAGTGATATTTGATGTCTCGTAGTTTTCGATGCTTATGGTTTCTAGGGGTTACGAAGTTCCCATATTCCCATCTTTGATGACTGCTTTTGTTGGCACAAACTCATTTTTTCCTTTTCTTGAGCATCTTCCAGAGTTTATTCTGTGATCCATATCTCTTGTACATTTTGCCCAGCCCAACCCTTTTATCGCTTTCATTCTGGTGTTGATTCTGTTTCTCACTTCTGAGTGTTTTTCTATAAGGTATAATTTCTTTTTTTGTTGCCAAGGTTCTTTAACTTCGTGAGAGAACCAGAGTTTTTTGCTATTATTGGTCCCATTTATGTTGAGGTTTCTTTTACCAATTAATTCTTCGGCTGCTTCTACAATACATGATTTGATTCTGGTCCAGCGTCTCTCCACATCACACTCCACCGTATTAAGTCCTTTCAGTTGATTTGTTAATCGGTGCTATCATCTGTCAGTGATTAAATGTTAAGCTTTTCGATGATTACTGGAGGTTTTTTGACCCCGTGATGTTTTTCAATGATAATTTTACACAGTTGGTTGTGATGTGTGCCTCTGTTCGCTCAGGTGAGTGTTCTTACATCTATTACTTGTGATGGTATGATTCTCCTGTTACTTATTACATTGTCATTCATCGACTTTTCATCTCTGGTATTACTAAATGTATATTTATGTTGCTCTCTGTGAGGGAAATGCGTATTGTTTATTCGTAGCTCGTTTCTCGCACAGAAGCCATCAGGAGTTGGTTATCTCTTCATTATATTTTAGTTTTATGACTGGTAAAGTGCTTTGTAGTTGTTGGTAAAATGTTTCGCTCTCCTCTATGGATTTGATTATATCCGGTCCGTATGTGTTTGCATGTGGTTGAGCTTTGGAGATATTTTTAGGATTCTGTCGTTATGTAGTCTACCCCTGCCTTGGGACGAGGCTGCATGACCATTGAGCCACTCAATTCACCCAACATCCATTCAGGCAGATTTACAAATAACAGGCAAAGTAGAATTGAAGCAGAAGAAATTGTATTTTTGAAAATAGCAAAACGCTGCTCGAGGTCAAATAAGATGGAGATTGAAGATAGACGAAGGAAAGCAGGAGTTGTGAGCATGTTGAGCGACATTTTAAATTGTAGCACAAGATAAACACACTTAGAAAGAAAAAGAAACGTCAGTCATGCCTAAATTTTTCACCTACAAGACAAGTCGAAGACAAAAGTGAAAAATAAATTAATTCTTTCTCTCTGTCTCTCTCCACTTTTATGTGTTTCTCCCATTTTCAATAAATCTTTGTCGCCTTCGAAACTTCGGTGTTAAATATTTTCATTAGTTTTTGTTTTTGGAAAGCCGAGAAGTTTATTATTCGCCATCGATGTGAATTCGGATTCGATAATATTCGAACCGTGAAATGGAGAAAAAAAATATCGCAAAACGCTGACCGTTCGTATATATTCCCCGAGGGAGGCGGCCAACATTGTGAGCTTTTGTACGGCCATTTAAAAATCTAAAAAAGAGCGCGATTTATAGGTTTTTGATATGTTCCATTACTGCGATTTTACGTAAAAACATTAGCGTTCCCAACGCAGAATAATTTCGTTTAAACTCGTGTGCTATTGTCGGTGGATTTGGTGCAGTTTTAACGGATGACATCAATTTTTTTGGGAGTGGTCTCTAGGACTTTTTTTAATCTCTTCAAATTTTCATAATTTTGATAATCAAAAATGGAAACCGAACACTCTATATTAAACAAAAGAATTATTTTTCGCATTGGCGGCGTAGATTTTCATTTCGAAGTAACCGACTGCGAATCGGAGGTTCATATTTTTCCCGAAACTGGCATACACCCTTCAATTTGGCTAACGTTTTTCACCGACGAAAATCCGTTAATGTTTTTACGCATCAACAGGCCGGAATGAACGGTGCTAATTGCCCGTAAGTCAAAAAAAAATACAAATCGTTAAACTAAATCCGCGCGTTATTTATTTCCGTTATTTGTTTTTGTTGTTTTGCATCGTTAAATATCGGAAATTGACTGTTGCGTAAACTTTAATTTTCGAAAGTTACGAAAAACAAACGGTAGGGACAGGAGACTTTCTAAAGTGAACGATGAACCAATAGTATGGAACTAAAACCCAGGCGCGTTCCAGGAATAAGTTTGCGGTCGAACGGACGAAATATTTAAAAAAATGTGTAACACGTATTCTATTATTTTAAGTCTAGGGAACAGGCCTCTAAGTATACGAAAGATATTGCTAGAAACCTTGAGTCTCTCCGATAGTTCATTTTTGGTTGATATAGCGGGTCGCTTTTAGATTATTTAGTTGTTTTAAGCCGGTGTCGTACATTCTTTTAATATGTGCCAAAAGTCTAATCTTACTTTGCCTCGCACACCGTCCTACTTCATTTTAGATCTGACGATTATATTGTACAAGAAAATATTTTTTGTTCTTTGATTCTCTCAGTATTATTGTCATTAATTAATCATAAATTAATCAATGCAATCGACATTGCATAAAAATTGAAAACTAGGAGTCTAAGAGTGACATTAATCGCCCATACCTTCACAAAATTTTGGGACCTTGATTTGTCCATTTTAATAAGAGTTACTGCGCTGCACTTCTGATAATGATAGCATTGATTGTGAGCGAGTTGGGTGTTCCCAACCTCCAATTGGTATGTTGAGTATTTTCAGAAATAATTTGGCTTAAAAACCCTAATTCCAAAGGTCCTTAGTTGTCCATAACCTTTAAAAAAGTTTCCAAATTAATTTTATCGTTTCAAATTTTCTGCAAATATTTGTACCCATAATTTTTTGCTTATATTTAGGTTTTCAAAGTTTGCTTTAGTTAATGATAGTTAATAGTTTTAAGTTTTAAGTTCTAAGTTATTTCAGTGCTGTCAAAATCTACTGTTAATTGATAATAATTAAAGCGAAACAAAAATTCATCTACTTCATTAATTCTAATTCATTGATGGCCGGCCGAGGTCCTTTGGTATTATGAGTTTTACGTCAGATTTGGTTCAAAAATACAAAAGAACATTAGTAATAACTGTGCTAAACTTAATGTTAATCTTCGGAATCATTCCGAATTATTACAGAAAATTCATTAAATTGATAACCTGTGGTTCCGTTAATTATCAGTTTCCTACAAATATTATATGGACCTTAATATTAATTTTCATATTTTCATCTTTATTTCCTGTCACCTTGTATTTAAAAAATATATATTTCAATTATTTAATACATTTTTTGTGTTATGCTTTATAGTCATAAATTAAAAAATGCAATTCAAAAAGCAAAAAAAAAGAAAGTCATGTATGTAAGAGTTCGTTCATTAAATCCTTAATTCTAAGAGCCTGAGGGAAAGTGAATAATGTATTGCCGATTTAAGAGCGATATAATGGGAGTCAAATGAAATGATCACGTGGACATGGATATGGCCACACAAGTGTTACGCCAATGTGAAGATTCATCTAGAGTCAGTTTTTGTCTACTGGGAGCTTCTAAATCAGCAGTTAGCTCTATGAAACCATGGTGGGAGGAATAATCGGTTAATAGATCCACTTGGGTAAGCCATTAAGACACGCTAAGACTCTAACTCTCGTATCGGTAATCTGTAATCTCAAAATTTCACACTTAATCTAAAAATACTATAACTTCGCGGTTCAGCAGATTTAGCGCCGGCAAAACAGCCATCAATTTTCTTTGGACTCGCGCGCCGCCATTTTATTTCAACGCAACAATAAAAATCTCCGCGGACGGGACGCCGGACATCCGGCGTGTCCGAAACGCGTCCGCGGGGACCCACCACTCATCTTCGGGCTCGCGAAAATGTATTTTATTTATTAGAAGGGGCGTGCAAGGCGAAAAATGCCGCCGCCGCGCCCCCGGCCGCCTCCGCGGCAACGAAGGATAAAAACTGCCCCCGTCTCGGGGGAGCGATGTATCAAAAACGGTGCGATTTAAATATACGCTCGCCCGGGGAGGTAAAAAGCCGAGAAAAAAGGGCCTGAAATATTGTTATAAATGGTCCACTAAATTATCGTTCGGTCCGCGACAGTCGCCGCATAGACGGGGGATCGGCGGGGGAAGGTTGATTTCGAAAACCGATATTATTAATTTTTTTTGTTTGCTTTTTTCGTTTGTATTTTTCTAATTTTTTTTTGTTTTTTTTAACTAATAAAAATAAGTATTAAGACCCATTAACTATTACTATTAACTATTGGAAGTAAAAAGAGATAATAATGTTGACCGACAAAGTCTTAATAAAAATAATTGATCAAAGAACTACTAGAAGTGAAAGCAACCATTTGCATTTTTAAAGTAAAGTAAATTAAAGGAATTGCCGTTAATTTGAGCTTCCGTTCGTGAAAAGATCGATGTAAAAACCGCCGGTTCTATTTTTCGTAATTTGATGACAGATTTTTGCACCGTGAGTTTCCAGTAAAACTCGGCCCATATTGCAAAATATTCCGATGTAAAATTATTAAAATATTTCAATCAGCATCAGCCATTCTGTCTGTTTTTAATGGTATTGAGATATGAGTTAAAAAGGAAACGATATTTCTAAAATAATTTATTTTTTTATTCAGTAAAAAAGGTGGAATCATAATTAAGAAAAGTGGAAAAAAAACCTTTATCGGACTTTTTTGAGTGAAATCTTCGTCTTTTTGCCAGAAATCTGCGTTGTCCGGACATTCAGCTCTATGTTTTTAAGGTCATCTTCCGTTGTAACATCCAGCAGTAGTCCGCCATCATCGTTATGCCCCATCTGCGTTGGTATCGCCGTTCCATTTCATTAATGTCCAGGTAAAAACCTCTCTCTCCTTTCTTTGCTAACTACTCCCAAGATTTTCAAGGTTCAACGTTGGATCAAGTGTGAAAACAGGAAATGCACTTTCAAACTCATTTTACAACCTAGACGATGAAAGTGTTGTAACATATTTTGAACAATACGTAGTTTTCGTCCTTGGAGTTGGAGAAATTTGGAAACACTGTCCATTTTTGGGTAGGGTTTTAAGAAACTGCTTCATCAAGCCAAGTTTAATTGGACGAGGAGGAGTAAAACTTTTTTAGGGTCAACTAAGCTACCTCTTAATACATTTTTGCAACCAGGTGTAAGACTAGAGGGCCATTCTATTTGAGTTCAATGTCTGTTTTTTTGCCCGACTATCCCACTCGCATATAAAGCATGGAAGTTTTGTACAACCCCCCCTGTTCTTCTAGGAGCATCCAGAGAACTTTAAGGTCACTACAAAGCGTCCACTGATGTTCCTGATAGTTTATTTTCTTCAAACGAAGTCCTAAATTTTGATACATTTTTTTAAATGTACCTAATGTGCAACGGGAACCGAGAACAGTTCGTCACCATTGTACAATAAAACGCCTTTTAAACTAGGCTTACCTGAGGCGCCATTCTTCTTTTATATACGGCACGTTTCGGATGCATCCCTTGGAAGGTGAAAATCTTTTAAGTCGATCTGAAATCTGAGTCATCTGGGTCCGAATTAGATTTTTCTGATTCTGACGTTGTCTAGTTCTTTAGAGGCGGTAGGTATCGGTACATCTGGTCCATGAGGAACTGGTCGAATAGCAGAGCCAAGGTTGGGACACACAATTTGTTTTTCTGTTGAATCCTTGAACATTGATTGATTGTTGCTAGACTCTCGCCATAATATAGGAACACCAAAGCTGAAACATTTCTTCCTACCTTTTTGCCAGTTCCTTAATGCTTCAACGCAAACCGGACAAAGAGTATGAGGGGCCCGGGACTAATTTTTACACCAAAATATGCGTGGTATACACATACATGTATACAAAAGAAATTAGAGTTTGCCTTTGCTTTACTAAGACATAAAGAGCACAGATACAACAAAAGTTATTTAGATTGTTCACACAACATCTTCGTTCCATATTTATACGTTCTAGAACACACAGTGTTGCCAAATCACATTTAATTTCATAAAAATCAATTGAATTAAAAATCATGAAAAACAACATATTTATGTCATAGGTATGAGTGATAGAGCAAAAATATGAGTTTTTTTGGAAAAAGGCCCCCCAAAAATATACAAATAAGCAAACAGCTTTCAAACATCAAAATCACTGTAGACTTGTGTAATTGATCCTGAAAGGTGGGGACTTCAAAGAAATGTTAGAAATGAAATCAACGATTTCCTGTTCATTTCTTTTTTAACATTTTTGATTATATATTTTACAAAAACTAAAATCTGATCCGTAAATTGTTTTCAGAAATTTAAAAATAAAAAAAGAGTTTTTTTTGTTTTTTTTTTTGAAAAATTGAAATAATTAAACGCGGTGTTGAATGAATGAAAATCAGCGGCGTAGATTACTCGGGAGAAAAATTTAAACACCGTTAATGGGGGCGTCAATCCCAAAATCGCTTTTGCAACAAAATGCACCCCTTTGACATCAAAAACCATGTGCAACATTTTAAATCACCCGTCGTTAAAGTAATTGCCGTTCATTTGAGTCTCTGTTTATGAACAGTTCGATGTAAAAACCCTGGATTCTATTTTTCGTAATTTGACGAGAGATTTTTGCACCGTGACTTTCCAATTAAAATCGCCCGGTATTGCGAAATATTGCTAGGTAAAAAGAACGAAATTTTTCAATCAAAACATCAACGATTCTGTATTAATAGTATTGAGATATGAATTATCTTCAAACTTGACAATTATTTATGATTATTACTAACTCACGCTGACCTTCCAAATTTTCTTTTTCTTTGTTAGAGTATATTGTCAAAAGAAAATAAGCAACTTTGTCTTCTTACACAAAAATTTTATGTAAAATTATTTTTGTATATCAGAAAAACCGTTAACACATCAATACAGGGTGTCCCATGTAAATTACCAAAGGGATAATCAGAACTGAAAAATCATAATTTTATGTGTCAAATTTTGACGTGTTTTCAATATATTATTTTTGACAGATTTTAGATATAAGGATTGGAATTGGATGTAAGGAAGTCAATAACTATTCTTTCAAAAATCAAATTAGCCATGATAGCTGTTGTCGTGGAAACTAGCGCAGTTAACTGTCAATATATATTTTAAAATGGTGTTTGCAGAAACGGAAAAGTTGGACATTTTGTCAGTATTTATTAAATGTTACCAAAATCAGACTACTGCTCGCATTGAGTATAGAAGATTATATCCTCACAGAGTGAATCCAAGTAATGGGTATTCAAAATTTGACATTAATTTTTTATTTTATATTTTTGATTACAGAATCGGGAAAATGCTTCAACTTTGGTGTTTTAAACGTTATCTTAGGTTCAATATTAACAAAGTTATCCATTTAATAATTTATAATGGATACCCTGTACATGTTTCCAACTAGTGTTTATTTAGAGCTAACCCTGAAACAGAAGCTAATATGAAGGCAGTAAAAACACATAAGGGGTTGTTTACACCACTTTGAGCTTGTGAAAATGTTAAGTTGCAGATTTAATTTTTTTTTTACAGCTCCCCCCCTCCATAAATTTTTTAATCATATTATGTTACTGTTTCTGCTCGAAATAAGATGCCGCTTTTATAATTCAATTCATAGCTGCAGATGCCCATTTGAGTACTTGAAATATATAGATGTTTTGACGCCTTTTTAATAAAAAAATCGTTTTACATTAAATTGGTGTGGGGAATTACAAAATTATTTCTTTTTCTTTTCTCTTCTCCCCAGGACCAGACGAATTTAAATATATTGTATTTTTTATATTCAATGAATATTTTGCCCGCCTTTCAAACACCAAAGAATTAAGACGGAGACTCTGAATCTTGCCTATTCCATATTCGTTTAAAAGTTTTACATGAAATTATCGATTAAGAAGCCTTGTAGACAATCTTGTTTGCGAAAAATATAGAGGGAAAACTTTGTGTGTGTATAAGTTTATCCACGAAATATTTTTTTCTCATTCTGAGAAGGCGATTTAAGTTCTACTTTTCTTTGTCTAAAACTGTGTTTTAGCTCGAAATTTTAAATTTTCGTGTTATAACTAGAAATTTTCTGGCAAAAAATTGAATTAGAAAATTGCTTATAGACTTAATGTGAATATCCTAAAATAACTGTCATACAATATTATTTATTTATTATTTATTGAGGGATGCTTTGATATTTCGCACATTGGTCATTGAAAAATATAAAAAAAATTCTTAATTTTGCCTACAGGATATGTTATACAAAATATGTTTCAAATTTATGGCAGAGTCGATAAATTAACGTAACCTTATTTTTTTTACGCATTTGTTGTACCTCATGTCTATATAAAAATGCTTGTAGGTTATGCACCTCATTAACATGTGTAACTTCCTAATGTATTTTTGTTTTACCTGTGATCAGCCATTTGCAAAATATTAACCAGCAACACAGTATTGGTATGCCATTCATTTAACTTTGGCCTGTGAAATTTGGAGTTATAACGCGAAATTTAAAGTTTGCATATTTATTTTTATAGTGTTCTTTCTAACCCCTTCTATCCTTCATAACAAATTATGTTTTATTTATTTTTTAAGACCGTCCAGAGAATCGTAGTTTACATGAAAATAACGTCAGATCTGGTAAAACCCCTTTTCCTTACTTTCGGGTTAAATCTTAAGGGGATAACGGTCAAAATATAATATCAGAGTCTATTTATTACGTTACCTTGGAAACCAATTCAAAGCCGACTTACAATAAATTTCAATTTATTTTAAGTAAGGAGCCACAGAACCCATGTCCGACTTATTCCCATCTACATTTGTGAAGATGTTAATATACTAAAATCATCATCTTTGTGAAGCACATGTTCAATGTTGAGGGCCATGCTACGTATCACGAAAAATATCTCGTATCCGTAGGATACGAAGCAAAGAAATCAGGAGTATTGGTAAAATTAATATCGAGCGAGTAGAAGCACCAGGGGAACTTCTTCTTCTGACAAAAGTTTTGTTGATTATGGGTTATATTGGAGCATGTCGACTAGAACAAATTACTATTATACTAATTGATCACGTAACAACAATATGCACCAAGCCAACTAATTTTTGGTCGTTGATAATTAATGTAGGAGAATTAGTGAAGGAAAGTTTACAGGGTGTTTTCTAATCGAATGTCAATAATTAAGGGGGTGATTTTTGGGTCCATTTTAAAAAGAAAACTTCATATGGGCTTATATCCTAAATGTCGTTGACTTTTGAGATACAGGGTGGTAAAGTTTTGAAAAATGAAATATATACCACGTTAGAACGAAAAATTAAGAAATCAAATCTTCTTTTAAATGAATGCAAATGTCAATATATTTTTTAAGGAAATCAGTGGCATGCCTCTGACTGTCTATGAACAAATAATATTTTGATTAATTAGGTCGCCACTGCAGTGGTTAAATCGAGAACTCTTTTTTGTGAAAAATAAAATATCTATTAAAAACAAAATATCTAGTTTTTAGTCACCAACTAGTACCCTTCAGAAAAAAATTATATTTGAAGACTTTTCTTTTTACTTTTATAGTTTTATTTTCATAAAACAGATAGACAATTATCTAGGTACGAAATAATAATGATAATAATTCTTTGTATGCATTCATATTTACGAAGTTAGAAGTTTAAGTTAGCTTCATCTGTAAATAGTATTTCTTTGTCAAGCAAAGGATAATGGGCAATTTTGTCCAAAAACCATTGACAAAAAGTAACACGCAAGGGAAATCTTTGGGAAGCAACGCTTGGACTCGTTGAATATGATATTGTTATGATCATGCAGAGTTTTTATTTTTTTAAGCAAAATTAGTACATCGGATTGAAAAAAATCAAGAAAATAAATTTCTTGATTGGCTATTGAAAGAATAATTTTTATTTTAATACTCAGTGACGTACCATCAATATCTGTATCTCAAAAGTTGAGACGTTTAGGATGTATGCTCATATGAAGTTTTCTTTTTAAAATGGACCCAAAAATCGGCTCCTTAATTATTGACAATTAATCAGAAAACACCCTGTATACAACCCAAACGTTTCTACAGAGCATTTCGTAGCAGTTTAGTGACATGGCTAGCTAATATTATTGAATACTTACGACATATTGGCGGGAGTTCATCAAGTTAATTTTTCAAAGAAACTTCCACAGGCTACTGTAATACTTTTTACAAAACTTGTAGATTCCTCCTGGCAGTTTTAGTCAAGCTCGAAAGAAGGCAAGCCTGATTGGTGAAACGTCAGCAAGTTCGACTCAGCAAAAACAGACGCAGGAGCAATCCAGAAGTTTTGTAAAAAGTATTACAGTAGCCTGTGGAAGTTTCTTTGAAAAATTAGGGAGTTTTTAGTTTCCCATAACCTCACCGATGTAAGACACGTCCGATTCGAAACGAAAATTGTTCGTTCGACTCATCAAAAACCGACGCAGGAGCAATCCGGAAGTTTTCTAAAAAGTATTAATCTCAAGTTGCTGAAAACTACATTGGTGATTCTAAGATTGATATAAACTGTAAGTGTTTTTGTTCGGGCTTAATGGCTGTCGTTGAGTGGAATTTCTTCTTGACGTTTCGTTAGCACGAGCGGCTAGATTCTTCTGAGGTGCTTCCGTCTCCGATGTTGGATGCAGACTGACGCGATCCCGGCCGTAAGTTGTTTTTATGCCTTTGGAGTTGTGGTGGGGAGGGGGCGGGGCATTTTAACGCATGAGTGGTTGTGACTACCGGGGCTGTCCTTGTGTGCAGTGTCTCTTCTTTTCTATTGAAATTATTTGTATGTTTATGGATTTCTATTGCTTCTCGTACGAGGCGGGCATGATAGCCCGAAGTGGGCGCAAGAAGCCTGGCTTCTCCAAAATTCAATTTCAAACGCAGATTACCTCAGTTTCAACAATGTTGCCTTGCCTAGCTTACAATTAAATGATAAGTACTACTCGTCCCGTAAAATTACACTTGCGGGACGTAGTATTTAAACTACCATTGTTCCATGCTCCAGCAAACTTTAAAATATTAAGCACTGAAAACTTAGAAGTAGAAGATAACGAAGAATGATTTTTTTTACTTTTATTTTGTTACTAAAAGCTTTTCATTGGTTTATCGATACCTGTGGGTTGAAGCGCGCTTCCTAAAATTATCTTCTGATTTTATTTAAAAAAAAAAAAAAAGAACGAGAACGGATATTCATTTCTTTTTCCATCGGCTTTGCCAGAATATAAAACATCTTGCTCGAAGACGATGCGAGGCCATTTATCAAGTTGACGTGTAAAACGGGTTTTCGTAAAACAGAAATTTTTAACGGCGAAAGGCTCCCCCCGCGCCGCATCGCCAAACATGTAACTATTATAAAGGAAATATTGACTCGGCGTAAACTTTATATAAAAGTGCAGCAACCGAAAGCCGTATTTTGTTACACGTAACGGGGGCGGTAGGAAGAGCTTTTTTACGAGCCCGTCCCGTTCATATACCGAATGACTTTTAGTTCCCCCCGACGTCGAGATTTTCTCTCGACTTTATTGCTTTAAACGCGGCCTCAATTTTTTTCAAACGAAAAATTTGACGAGGATTTAGTTATTTTTTTCGGATACAGTGTTTTCCATAATTTATCAACTTTTTTTTATGTATGTAATTATGATTCTCCTTCTTGCTTGGTTATTTTGCTTTAATTACGTGCTGATTTTTGGTTCTTGCGCCGTTTAGTCGATTTACAAATAAATAAATACGTTTATTTATTTTATTAATAATAAATACAATAATAATAATAAATATAAAAAAATAAACATGTAACTTATCCATAGGATATATCTTGAAGTTAAAATAGAATGCATGAGAAGAAGTGATAAAGAAATTTCAACAAAAGAAAGACTCCGGGCAAGCAACAGAAATTGACTTCGTAAATCAGTAAGAGTTTCCCGGCTATAAAATTTTGCTTAAAATTAAACAAACGTGTTTTTGAAAATATTCGGGAAAGGCAGGTCAAACGGTTCGGGCATATCGAGAGAATGATACCAGAAAGTATAGGATTAGTTATAGGATTTATTCCTAATTCTTGCAAACTATAAACCAATTTAAATTTCCTTTGAAGGTTAAAAGTTTTTTGAACTTAAATTCTTTAATTAAAAAATAAGGTTAAAAAAACTATTAATTCTATTAATGAGATTATATTAGTTAAATAAATAAATAGATTTAACTTAAGAATAATTTATTGAGTAAAAGATTATTTCTGTATGATTAATTATTAGTATAGGAAGAGTAATTCGAATGTATATAAAAATTATAATTATAGTTGTAATTCATATTAATAATCTTAATATAAAGAAGTTATTGTTAATTAAGTTATTAATAATTAATCATTTAGGTAAAAACCCAAAAAAGTGGGGTAATCCACTTAAAGATTAAAAATTTTAAATTTAAAATATTTAGATTTATTTAGAGAATTAAGTAATTGTGTTAAAGAATAAGTATTATTAATATTTAATATTATAATAATATTGATTGATAAGATCATATATATGATAAGGTATATAATAAAAATTTGTAAAATTTATTCGTTTTGAATTTTGATTTTTTCTATTACATTAATTTTAATTGGTATAAATTTATTAATTAAAGATAAAGTTTATTTATTGAAATATGAATGTATATGATATGTGTTAATTATTTCGAGAATAATAATTTTATATAGAGAAGATTATATAAAAGGAGATTTAAATATTTCTCGATTTATTATATTAATTTTATTGTTTATTATTTCTATATTATTATTAATTACTAGTCCAAATTTAGTATCAATTTTATTAGGATGAGATGGTTTAGGTTTAGTATCTTATTTATTAGTAGTTTATTATCAAAATGTAAAATCTTATAGTGCGGGCATGTTAACGGCTTTATATAATCGTATTGTAGATGTTGCTTTATTATTGTCAATTTCTTGAATAATAAATTATGGTAGTCGATCTTATATTTGTTATTTAAATTTTATAAAAAGAGATTTTTCTGTGCAAGTATTAGTATTATTTATTATTTTAGCCTACTATATTTACTTACCTAAAATATTATTAATAAACATTTTAAGAATTTAAATTTATTGGATAAAATTTACTGAAAATGAATATAAGTTTATTATCATTAGTAATGGAATCCAGTCGCCATGAATGACGATAACATTTCTCTATATAAAAATCAAAACTAGCACTCCTCTCTCAATATTTTAGGTACCCATACGCTCACTCAAAGACACACGCATGCAGAGTGTATACCGGGTTAGTGGAAAGTACTGGAATACTTACTATTTGCAAAGCAGCCAAATCTGGAACGATAAAATTCAATACGTGGGATTTTTGAATATGCAGAATTTAAAAATGCTAACAGCAATGTTGTCAGATTCTGGTAACCTTTCATTGATACGCTTCTAAATTCATTGCAAGCAAAAGACATTCCATTTAAATTGACAAATGTTCCTTTTTCATAGCCAATATATAACAGTAAGATTGCTACAATGCGGCTTGGTGAAGCTGTTTATACATGAAACCAAAAGAAGTAGCGAATACCTCTTCTGTCTCTGTCTAAGTTTTACATAATCCACCGGGTGGTATTTAACAAAAACATGGAGACCATAGTTTTTTTTGGATTTTTTAAAATAACGCAGGGTGTTGCAAAGGAGTGATCTCTTAAATCATTATATGAACAAAAATTCCCATAAATATATGTTTGAAATTTGCAGAATCCTTTCTAGTGATAAAGGGCTTATTTGAGCGTAACCAAATAAAAATCAAACAGGGACGTCATGACGGGGGCAACTTTATTACATTTATTGATAAACATTGTACGCCACTGAGTTCCCGCAGATAGAGCGACTAGAACGTCATATTTTACAGTGTCGCGAAAAACATCATTAAAAGTCGTTTTTTCAAATGGAAACATAACATTTTTATGATTTTTTCATATTCAGCATTTAGAAAGATGGTGATTTTGAATTAAGTTGCCCATTTCAAAAAGTTGTTGATGTCGAAATATTAGCAATAACACGTCGTTCCGTTGTAAAGATACAATATGGCTGATAATAATAACACTACAGAAATGCAGCTACTGTATTCAGTTGTTTGAAAATTTAAATCCTATAGATCATGTTCGGTAATTGAGTTATTAAAACAAAAGTTTAAATTTGTTTAATTCTAAGAATGGAACAAGAGTTAGACATTTAACAGGACCGTTTCATAAAAAAAAATATTTATATATAGGCACACTTTCCTGAATTTTTTGGAAAATTATAAACCATCGGTTGAATTCGTATCTTCTTTATTATGTGTTTTTTTAACAAAACATTGTATAGATCATTTGTTGTATTAAAATAGGATTTGAATTTGATTTTTCCATTTAAATTCATAATGTTAGTTTGATCACGCTGTATTTTTTTTTTTAAACGAACCCAATTAAATAGAAAAGCCAACGCAAATCAAAGCAAATTCGGAAAAATCGATGGGTATATTTAAAAAGTTACTTTTGACATTTATTTATTTTATTTCTCAACAAGTCAACAACAGTTGTTAGGAAAAAAAAGCACCTAAAGTACAGTTTTAGCAACGGAAAGAGTCATGATGAATATGAATTTTTGCTACTATTGGTTTAAACTCAGTAAATTACTATAGATCTCCTCTATACTTTTTATCCTATTTCATTAAATTAATTATTTCATTAATTAAAGTGTTTGAGTTTCTGTTTCTATTGCGGTGTTATATGTGTGTTTCCTCTTTTCCCTTTCAATTAACATTTTTCTCAAAAAAAAAAATCAATGCAAATGATTGTTGAAGCGTCACACCCGGTTTCTCCTATTCAACACGGTGTCCCTTTCAGTAGAGACGGACAGAAAAAACCTTACATATTTATCTCTCTCCAATTTCGCGTTCGCATTTGACTTTTAAATTTTGCATTCGGATTTAATTCAAACGGAAAATAACGACCGAAAGATATTTGCCTGGCGGTCTCGAACCCGAAAGGAAATATTCGATAACCAAATTGAAAATGTATGTTTTAAAAATGGGAAAAAGTGAAGGAAATTGGATATCGGCCTTTATAAATATACGAATTTTAAGAGGGTTGACTTTATCGACCGAAAAGTTTTCCATTCTTTCGGGGCGCGTACGCTTTTAGACCGGGCAGCAGATTCCGCGGATTCCGTACGTCAATGGAGCGACGGTCCAAGAATATTACGTCAGTCGCTATATTTGAAAAGTTATCCGATATTAATAGACCTAATGCGTTAGGTTTTCCCATGTTAACTACAGTCAATATTTTCCAATGCAAATAGACACAGTTAACCGGGTTACGTTTTATTTGCTCCACCATGCTGGCCGTTGAGCACTTGTTGTGGCGCGCACTTTCTTACCGCCTATACTTCCACGTTTTTTTTTTTCCTAAATAATGTGGGGAATGATTTGACCTAACCTTGTGTTATGTTATGCATATTCATCCGACTCCACGGCCTTCGCGTGTTGTGTTGTGATAAAATGCTTTACAATCAAATGCCTGACTTTTCACGTGATAACGTGTCACAACATACACCTTAGATTATCCGCCTTTATTCTTGATTTGATCCTTGATTTAATTTTTATTTATTTTTTTAACAAACAACATTATTTAGTGTAGGATATAGCCAGAAACAGATTGCTTTCATGTATCGTGTTGTGATGCTACCTAGATAATACAGTAATTTTGTCGTATGCTGAAAAAGCAGTGAGCACATTCATCTGACGTGTTGTTTCGATGCCACCGATCAGGCGGTTATGTTATTGTTTATGCATAATCATCCGACGCTACGACCTTGGACGCGTTGTGTTTTGATTAAATGCTTCAAAGTTAACTGCCTAGCTTTTCATGTCATAACTTGTCACAACACAAGACCTTAGATTATTTTTTCCGACCTTATTCTTATATGATAACACTATGTGTTGTGTTGTGATGCTTTGTAGGTCGGACACTTATTTATTTTAAAATAAATAACTTGTTACTTTCTAAAAATCGATGAACTGTGGTACAGATCAGTATAAAAGAAAAAACTTTTTTTTAGATGCTTTTGTCTGTCCGTTCTCTGTTCCAGGGATTTTCGACGATAACTTCCGAACGGTTTGAGCTACACGCTTCAAATTTTGATCCTTTTTAATCGTCTACGGAGTGCATAAGATATGTAAAAATGACTGCGTTCAAACTTCGGCGTCCATGTTTTTTTTGTTTTCGACTTACGACTGTTTTTTGGACATTGCTATAAAATACGATAAGTGACCGAAATTTGAAGCTATCGACTTCAAATTTGGCAGATAAATAGCATTTGGTCCCCTAACGGGACCTATTGGGGGGTCGGGATGTATTTTTAAATTAAATTAAAAACTGCGTTTGTAAGGGTCTAAGGAACGGATTATTTCTCGAAAACTTTTTTTGGAACCGAAAAAAATCTTGAACACGTCCACAATTTGTCTGCATAAACTTTTATTCTTGACAATTTTTTAAAAATGTGGGCCGAAAATTAAAAAAAAAACTGAAAAACGACGAGCGCAATTAAGTACCGCAAAGTGTATATTTTTTAAATTTTTTAATTTTTTTTTGGTAATTTGGCTTCCAGAAAAACATTTTTTTCCATAACCATTCACCCGATCGGCAAAATTATTTAAGTGGCAAACGCGGAGGATCCAGTGGAATAACATTTATTTCAGGCATTTTTTCGATTATATACAGGGATTTTAAAATATAGGCAAAAATCTAAAAGACTTTGAAAATTGTTCATTTCCAGAGTACGCTATTAACCGCAAATCAAAAATCGTAAAAAATATGGCTAATGGGTTAAAACAGTGTCATAGGCCGCATCAAGAGCTGCCACTTTTGTATTTGTTGTTTTCGTCGATCACACACACTGCTCGAGAAATTTGAAAAAATCCATACGAAAATCACTATTCCAGGGACTGTCAAGGAGCGATGACGTCATTAATTATTACGGCGCACTGCATAGTTTCAGAAAAATCCTTTTTTCTCGAAAACTATTTACTATTTTAGAAAAATTCTTGGACTAGGTTAAAAATGGTTTAAAAAATTGGTTAAAAAAAATTAAAATACTCCGAAAATTGCCATTTTCGTGGATAAATTATTAACCGTAATTGAAAAACTATAAAACATGTGATGATTTGGTTTAAACAATCGACGGAGGGATGGAGGGAGGGAGGGAGAGAGAGAGGAAAGGAGGGATGGAGAGTGAGAGGGGGGTGGGGGAGAGGGAGGGGGGAGGGAGAGAGAGAGTGAGAGAGAGAGAGAGTAAAACCCGCGGGTGCAGAGAACCAGCAAACCCCTTCAAGGGATCACCCTTTCGGAGTCGTCATTATATCGTCGATCTCGAAACTTTATTAAAGGGAAAACAAAAAATAGTAATTAGCCCAAATACAGTCCACTCAGATTTTTCTACATATCATTTTTGGTTAGTATATATAATATTTCTTGAAAGTTTGTGATTGGATGGCAAACATCCGTGTCCACGAATGACTTGTTGGGCCTTCTCTACGGTTTAATATCTCCGGTTCGGACCATAAAAATGAAATAACGACGTATTCCGACCCTCGGAAATTCGTCCGGTCTCTCGCATGTCCGACATGCGTTAATATTAATCACGAAGAAGTATTTGTTGAGATCGTTGCGAGACTCACGGTCGTTTCCCCAATAGATTCCGATGATCGTGTGGACAGGGAGATTTTATAACTCGCCCTTAACGTATCGTAAAGTACGTACCCGAAAAGAGGCAATCTTCGCTCCTCAGTTGGTGGTTTTTATAAATTTTGCGTATTATCATAATAAATAGTAAATAAAAATGGCCGTTTTAAACGTCTTCAAACAAATTTCAGTACAAATCTTGACAACAAAGTGTTAAATGTAAAAACTGTTTCCTATGATCGATATTCAAGGTTTGCACGTTTTCGCTAGCTCCGTGATTTATCGAGCTAAAAGAGTGTACTGATAGTATATTATGCAACAACTGCGATAAACGGCATTTGACTCGCTAGTTTATTTGACCCGGGCGGAACCCATACGGCAACGGCAGAAAAGGACTGTCTCAGCGTTTTTCAGTTGTCTTTTAGGGCTAAAAATCAGTAAGTTACTAATTTGCAAAAAACTGGAAAAGAAAGTATATTCCAGGTAACCAAAACAATGTCCTACTTACCTGGAATATTTTAGGTGAGTGATACTGAAAATGTTTTGTCCCTCTCTCTACCTCAAAATTTTGGAATTTTTTTTAATAATTAAAATATTTAATATTTCTTTAGTGTAAATCTAAAAAGCTCGACACATTGGACTACCATTCGGGGCTTTTAGCGCCGTAACCATCGGAGTAGGAGGAGGAGGAGACCACCCGTCCCGTTTCATAACACGGATTACATTCTTTTTCACTGCCACCGTTCAGACTTCTTTCTGCGTGTAACCCGGAAAAAATTCCTCGTCAAAATGATAAATTACCCCTCGAGTTTATGTTTAAGGGGTCCGCTGGCAAATTTCGTTCCACCCTAAATCGACCTCGTCGACTCCTCCGTTGTAGTAGTGCGTTGTACGGAAATTGAACCGGTCCAGGGCGTAGTGCAAGTAATGGTGTTTATTTTTCACTTTCTGATGCGAAATATATGGCGGGTACGACGCCGAGTGCTTTCGTTTTTTCGGATCGCGTTTTCCCATTTATTGTCATTTCGTACGAGATCGCATTTGTCGCTAATGTCATCTATTTCCTTTGCTTCTTCTCCTAAATTCGATTGATTTTTTTCGTTTACCTGGTGTCTTTGTTTGTGTGTTAGTATGTATGTATGTATGCAAAGTGTTCTAGCCCCCTCCGTTTTAATTCTCTTTTAAACTCTGCAAAATGATTTTCTACGCGGAATGTGTGCAATTGTCTTTAGAAATGTAGCCAAAATAAAGTAGCATCTTCGAAAGAGTTACTTTTGAATCTCGTGTAATTCCTTTTCCTGATTTTGTTTTCCTCTTTCTGACATTTCATTGATTTTTTTCTCAGATGTGTTTCGATAATGGCAGTCTAGCCTACATAACCTAAACAAAAGGAGTTCTGGCCCACCTACGTCACGGGTGACGCTGCATTGAAAACACGTACGTGGCGACGTAATATGTCTCGGGCGATGCTGCATTTAAAACACGGACGTGGCAACGGAATATGGCACTGCGACGCCGATTTAAAGCACGTCCGTTACGTACGTGGGCTAGAATTCCCTTTCTTTGGGTTATGTGGGCCAGAACTCTTTTTATGTATCTACTTAAGGTGCGCGAATGAATTTTTCGACTCTACTCTAAAATATTCAATAATGAGCTTGCGAAAGGTGTCACTCATGTCGGGTACTTTAGTCACGGATTTATAAGTGATCGGATGTTTTCGGTAAATTTTGATAGTCACTTCACACATCACTTTGTAAATGTATTCGTGCTGATATGCAAAAATGTACCCAAAACGAGAACAAGTATAGTATGGTACAAATCAATCTCGTGACTAAAGTGGCGTTTATCAAAGTTGTTGCATAATACACTTTTAGTTACGTCATCAGATGTATGATTCTGAATTATTTTGTTTTGTATTATTATTAAAAATGTTTGAAACATATTTCCTTTCATATATAAATATAGAAAAATACAAACATTTCTTTTATACTTTACAATAAATAAAAGTTTACAAGAAAGCAGAGTTACCACTTATGTCGTAAAATATGGTTATTCCTACAATAATGTTATTTTAAATCCTTTTACCGTATAGTGTTTCTTATTTTTTGTGATTATTAATTTTTGTTTATGTTTTACTCTTACCTCTTTTAAGTCATATTGTTGCTTGTTTTTTCTCTGCGATCATAAATTTTTCGTCCATTCTTTGCTGTCTTCAACGACTGAGGAAAGGTTCAGGGGAAAATTTAAAAGAAAATCAATTACCTACCGGAAGACTTTTTTGAAAATTTTATTACTGGTGGGTTTGTGGTGTTTTTATAAAATTTATAATATTTATTTAATCTCTACAGCTTGGAAGCTAATAATAAGTAAATAAATTAAAATTTATATGAATTTCATATAATTGAAATAATTGTAACATGTGTTGTGATATGACATGTTACAATTATTACAAATTAGAACAACTTTGATACAATTTAATTAGAGATTTGAAATGGGCTAGGGACCCTCTATAAAGTAATTATCGGGAAAAGCATTCCAGGCTCTGACATAGACCCCCAAAACCGAATGAATGGTCCCCTCTACTTATGGTATGAATTTCATATCTCAGAAAAAGATTGTACTCCACTAAGAATTTTGTGCATACACTCTTTAACAGAAAAATGCGGGATACAAAAAGTTTCCTGCCATAATCTCTGAATCACAACAGTAGGGCTGAAACTTCTTCCAAAGTTGAGGAAGAGCCACCTCGAGACTTTACGTTGAACTATTTCTATTTCATTAATTAAATTTACTTGAGAAGAATCATGCCAAACAGAGCAGTAATGTTCAAGTAAATTCCTAACTGTGCCTCCTTCACTGTAGCTCCTTGTCGAACGCATATTAAATGTCTCATAACAAAATTAAGAAGTTGATAGGAAAAATGTCTGATAATAAATAGACTCCAATAGTATATTATGCAACAAGTGTGGTAAACGGCATTTGACTCACGAGTTTATTTGACAGAAGCGGAGCGAGCGAGTTAAAAAGTTTACCGAACGTGTTGCATATTATACTTTTTCTACGACCGTTAATTTTTGGTTACATTTTTGCAAAACAACACAAATGCATTCACTGACATGACCGTCAGAATAAACAAATCTCCGAAAACATCCGATGGCTTCCAAACCCGTTCGGTAGAATCCCGAAAATGTCCGAAGTGGCTCGGATCAGTGGGGAACGAAACTGACTTTGTAAAGTGACGCATCCCACGCGCCAGATCGGTGTGTAATTAGGTATTTTACAGACGGGAGTAGAAAAAATATTTGACAGTTTCAGGAACATGTAGAAGATTGTCATTTACTTTTTCTACTCCCGTCTGTAAAATACCTAATTATACACCGATCCAGTGTGCGGGAAGCGTCACTTTACCACGTCAGTTTCGTTTCCCACGAATCCAAGCCACTTCGGACATTACAGGGATTTTACCGCACGGGTTTGCGAGCAGTCGGGTGTTTTCGGAGATTTTACGGCACGGTTTGAATTTTGACGTTTGTCTATTCTGACATATTTGTGTTGTTTTGCGAAAATGTACGCAGAAACTAACGGTCGTAGAAAAAGTATAAGTATGCAACACGTTCGGTAAAGTTTTTAACTCACTCGTTTATTAAACACTCGCTCCGCTCGTGTCAAATAAACTCGCAAGTCAAATACCGTTTACCGCAATTGTTGCATAATATACTATTGTCTTTGTCTTTCTTTAGCCAAAAATATGAATCGACTTTTATTACCACTCAAGTGAGTCACTATTGATATTTAATTTTTTTATAAATTTTTTTTTCTTTCTCCATGACATAATAACGTTTAATAATAATAATGTTTTCTCTTATTAAAAATTTTCTATTTATTGTATTCCAAGTTTATGTTAATCATGGTTGATTATGATAATTTTATATTATATTATATAATAAAGGCGCTTATAAATAAAATAACTCGCTTGTTTTCTTTGACTTTTAATAACTGTTTTACTTCAGGTATATTTTTGCAATCTTAGACATTCTTGTATGAAAATAGTCAATGTAGGTGACTGTTATTTGTTTCTTGTCTATGTGTTAATTATTTTATTTCTATTCTTGTTTATTTATTCAAATTGATTTTTATTTTCTAATGCGGTTGCTATTTTGTTTCAGGTACGTTTCGACGATATTATAGTTTGCCCATTTCGCGATTAATTAAGGTAAGCATAATTTCGTTCGAACGTTACTTTATCAAAGACGGTTGTTCGTAAACTTCGAGGTCGAAAGGGAGAGTGGAAAATTCGCCTCGCTCCTAAGCCCCGGATCCGCCTTATTCGACGCAGACGGGCGGGAGGTTTGACGACAGTCGGCTCCAGGTATTACATCGGATTATTTCATCACATTATATATAAAGCGATTGTTGCGTAATCGCTGTTAATAAGATCGGGCCGCGCGTTTGCTACCCGCCGAGTTACTTTAAGGAGGAGAGGAGCACCCTTAAGTGTGTAGAGTCGTCCCGACGTCTAATCCGGTTTTAAAAGGTTCTTTGTTTCGAACGAAGGGTTTGTACGGCCCTTTTTTAACATTCCGTTTCGGTGCGGGAGAGTATTGGAATCATTAATTTACAATGAGCGACTAAAACAAGATTGATTTCGAAAAATCTTGGCTGTGCGAATGGCTTTTCCGTACAATGCGCCGCGCAGTCGACAAAGTCACTACGCATTATTTTTTTATTTTGTCTTATATGGACGCACTGTTTTTCAATCGTGCTCCTACGGACCACTATGGAAGTTTTGCAAAACCGATGTAGTTGTATTGTGCATACGCCCTTTATAAAGTATTAATGAACGCCAAATTTTAATAAATATAAGAAATTTTACAAGCAATAATGATTTCCAATCATTTTTTTTTCAAGTATCTCGCTCACACTGTATGACAGACGAAACCTGAAACTCTCTCGATACAGTTTACAATTCTGTTTAATAATTTCCCCACGAAAACGGGAATTTTCAGAGTCTTTTTGATTTTTTGTTCATAATGGACACACTGTACATAATTGGAAAATGGAGGTTATAGCCCTGAATCTCACGCTTTTCATGGTCCAATAATTTTTCTAGTAGAGTAAATGGTTTTCGAGAAAATAATTTTTTTCTGAAACTATGCAGTACGCCGTAATGGTCACTGAAGTCATAGCGTTTAGACTTAATAGTGATTTTCATATGCATTTTTTTTCAAACATTTGGAGCAGCGTGTGTGATCGTAAATACAAAAATTGTAGCTCTTGATGCGGTCTATGATACTGTTTATACCATTTAGCTATATTTTCTACCAATTTTGATTTACGGCTAATAATTGACTCTGGAAAATAACAATTTTCAGGTTCTTTTATATTTTTGTCCATAATTGAAAAACCTTGTATATAATCGAAAAAAAGCTTGAAATAAAAGTTAGAGTACGCGTCTGCAGTTTAAAGAATTTTGCAGGTCGCGTTAAGAGTTTTTGAGAAAATGTTTTTTGTGGAAAGCAAAATAACCCAAAAAAAGTTTGAAATTAAAAAAAAAATACTTCGCGGCACTTGGTGGTGCACAGTTGCAACAGCAGTAAAGCAGCAGCAGTAAAGCAATAAATGAACTATATTTTTGGTCGTATTATAAGTTTTCAACCCACAGCTTCAAAAGAGTATGTGATTTCTAGTAAGATACCATAACCGCCAGGTCAGCTGAATCTGAAAGGTTTTGAGTAATATGGATATAAAGTGGCGTCGCTAATCGATGTAACCGAAAAATTAAAAAAAATACAATGGTCGTCGAAAATACAGCGTCGCCGACGGCGACGCCCGGGACGGCGTAGTTTACCGGTTTCGAGCCGCAAGCAATTACCTTGTTATTCCCCAATGTTGGGTTTTGGGATAATATTGCCGCGATTCGCTGCATTAATAGTTTGAATATTCATCGTCCGAGTCTTCGTTTTACTCCTTGGCATTCGTGGCAGTTACGGTTGTAATGCGGCAAACTGGAAAGTTTGAATTCAAGCCTGCAGATTAACGACGACATTATTTTTGCAGGAGTGCCCCCGCCTCCGTTCCTTTTTTCTCCCACGTGCTGATTTAGTGGATTAGTTTGAAGTTGAAGCAGAGGTCGAAAGATTTGTCGAACCCCAACTCTGACACTAAAATTGTGTCAGTTGCAAATATTTCTCGCCCAATACTTCTTGTTACCTTTAAGGTTGTTCATTTGCTTTTTTATCTAACAGTAATATAGTCAAATGTGATCAAATTTGTCGTGAAAAATCTTAAACAATTTGGCGGCCTATTCGAGCTCTATGTATAGTGCAAGATAATTTCATTCATTCATTTGTTATCAGCTAAGACCTTAAAAATTTCACCAGGAAAGTTCTTTAAAAGCGGATTTAGGACAGTTGTCGGTAATCTTTCCATAAAATAGTTTGCGTTTTTGTCTGACAGTAATGTAGAAAAATGTGTTTAAAGCTATAGTTTTGATGAAAATGCAACAACAATTAGTAAACTATTTTTGTGCTTCATTTAAATTTTCATCTTTTGCCTGTCATTCCTGAAGTAAAAATAAAAGGTAAACACCACTTAAGTCGATTTGATTGGAGAGTGAGCAGAGGTTCCTTTCATATGTCTTTAAGGCAGTCGTTGGCACAATGTTTCTTTTTACCTTTGGGGTTGTAGTAGTTGTAATGTAATTAAATGTGATCAAATTTGTCTTAAAAAATCTTAAATAATTTGGCGGCGTCTTCGAGATCTCTGTGTAGTGCAAGATAATTTCATTTATTCATTTGTTATGAGCTAACAGAGTAAAATTCTAAGCAGAAAAGTTCTTTAAATGCGGGTTTAGGGCAAATGTCGGTAAATCTTTTAGTAAAAATAAAAGGAAAACACCACTTTTGGATTGGAGAATGAGCAGAGGTTCTTTTAATATGTCTTTAAGTCAGTTGTTGGCACAATGTTTCTTTTTAGATTTTTTGAGAAAGACCGAGTTTACGGTCGAAACGTCAATATATTTCAATGAATTAAAACCAGTATATTCCGGGATATCATCCGTTCGTTTGCTGAACTCCGACTGAAATCCTGCAGACGTTTCGCGAAGATCTCACTTGCCATCTTCAATGCTCGCACTCTGAAAATACTACGAACACTCGAAGTGTTTACCTCACCTTTTTCTGGACTTTGCCGACTGTTGTTTCAGATTAGCGATTTGTTGTGGTTGGGGGGGGGGGGGTAAGGTCACGTGATGAGTAATATCCAGGAAAAGGCGAGCAATTTAACCTAGCTATTTTAAGCCGGAGGTAAAACTAAGGTATCTAAAATTTTCTTCAAGATGGACGTAAGTTGCTGTTGTAATGACATTTAACATAACCTAACTTCGGTTACCACGAATCGGATTAATCATTGAGCTACCCTATTTAAGTCGCATTTATTGGGGGCTCGTTACTTACAATCGAATAATTATTTCCGGTGCTCAATTATTATCAATAAGCGGCGTCCTGCTCGGGCGCGACCAATATCGTTCCGCCTCGAACTCGCGTGGGAAATCCTTGTACCTTTCCGGGAAATAATTGCCAATGCTTCGGTAATTACAAGAAGGAGAGTGCCGAATATACCCGATCCCTGGGGCCGCGCCCACGTCACAAGAAACACCTGCCCAAACGCAAATGGCTTCCCAATCTCTGTTCAATAATTCCGCATTAATGATGCGCCTTAATTAGACTAATAGACCTAGATAAGCAACAGGAATTAGCAAAATTCATCTACGGACCGTCGTGCGTAGTAGATACGCGTCGACATATTCGGCATTAGTTATGCGGAGATTCTGAATTCTCCCTTAGGCCAGGCAATAGTTAGTTTGCATTCAACTCCATCTATCCAACTGTAATTGTTGTAATGATCTTTATTTGCAAGTACAATTATATTGAAATTATTTACGTTAGTGATCTTAAATGGTTTTGAAGTATTCCTTCACACTATATATGGTTCATCACAATCACCACTAATAAATTAAAATTGTTTTATAAAAAATATATGAAGCAACTATGAAAACAATTTTGAGAAATTCCATCCAACATGTGCATTCAGCCATGATGTTCGTCGTTTGTGTTACTATTTTGTACTTCTGAGGTATTCACATATTTGTCTAGATTTTTCGATTATTTTTTAAGAAGTTAGATGAATATGAATTTTTAATTGCAACAATAATTTCCGTGAGAATTGTAATTCCGTTTAGAATTGGCTATACAACTATTGTCAAAATTAAAACAAAAAAGAAAAACATGGAGATAAATGTACATAGGATGAAACAAAGATATTTATAATATATTTTTATTACATTATATTTTGTTTTTACCATGTAACTCTATCATTAAAGTATGAAATAGTATATTATACAACCAGTGCGGTAAACGGCATTTGACTCACGAGTTTATTTGGCACGAGCGGAGCGAGTGTTTAATAAACGAGTGACCTAAAAAGTTTACCGGCACGTGTTGCATCTTTTTCTACGACCGTTATTGTTTGGGTATATGTTCGCAAAACAACACGAATATATTCACTGACATGACCGTCAGAATAGACAAACGTCAATATTCAAACCGTGCCGTAAAATCTCCGAAAACACCCGATTGCTCCCAAACCCGTGCGGTAAAATCCCGGAAATGTCCGAAGTGGCTCGAATTCATGGGAAACAAAACTGAAATGGTGAAGTGCCGCTTCCCGCATGCTAGATCGGTGTGTAATTAGGCATTTTACAGACGAGAGTAGAAACACGGTTTGAAGGCTTAATATACAAGGCAAATTTCTTAAAAAAATTAGGTTAGCCTTTTAAAGTGCCTTATATATATTAAAAATTTGTTATAACATTCACACCGCAGTTAAAAATTTAGATAATTTTCTTTTTAAGTATGATCAATTGATTGGTTCAAATTATAAGAGTAACATTTAATATATATATATATATATATATATATATATATATATATATATATATATATATATATATATATATATATATATATATATATATATATATATATATATATATAAATTATATATTCATATTTTTGAAACAATTAAACAGCAGTCCTTTTTTTTATCGTGAAATTTGCCTCATAATTTCCGAAAAATGGGTTCGCTTGACCAACCGATTAATTAAGCGATGCTATCTTTAGAAAAGGCTATTATTGCCACTGAACAACATATCGCTATATATTTTTCGAGAAAATTATTACTAATTCTTTAAAATTCAAAAACGATCACCTGCGAACCACACCAAGAACGTTATTTCGCATATATATTTTATACTCCCTTAATTAAACAATCATGAAAATTTGTCATTGAATCTTGAATCTTTGTAATAACCGAAATTTTATATAAATTAAATTTTCCTTCTTTTGTGTTTTTGGTTAGGAGTCGGATATCAGATGTAGTTTTTACTAATTAGTCCTTATCATTTGCCTACATTCTTATGAATTTAATTTAATAGTTACAGCTGTTTATTAAAAAAATATTTTACCGCCCTCATCAATTTGCCTTAACAGGTTGAAAATGTTTAAATCAAAAACACGCTTGAATAAAGCTTAGCTTTAAAAACTACTTTTTTTTGGGTCTCAGCGAAAAATCGTTTTTAATGTTTTAAGGTGACGGTTACTCCCCCTGGCGACCATCAGCAAAGATCCGCGCTCCCGATTATAATTCGCGCGTTAGGGATTTTCATTAGGAAATGTAAATTTTTCTATTTTGTTTATCGTACCGTAAAACCGCGCGTAATGGGAGATGTTCCCGAGGAAACTCGCGCCACACGTATTATGACACAGACGCTTTGCATATATAAAGAAAGACCTAAAAGTTCTCTCCGGCGGCTAATCCAATTTTCTACCCAAGTTAAAACCTATTTAAATACTTATACATATCTCGTACGTAGGTGGTCAGATGACGTCAGCCGGGACTTTTTTTCACTATATTAGCTGGAGGGATTCTTATTTTGGATACGGGTAATCGTTCGTTGCTTTAGTAGTTAATTTCCATGGAATTTTCATCTCCAGAAAGGTTTGTTTGTTGCCCGAAAGGAGTATTAATTTCTTTGCTAATGCGATAAACGGTAACCCGGAAAAATCTGGTTGCTGATGCAAATAAGTTAGAGGGAAACTTTTATAATTCTCATGAAAAAGTTAGCAAACACTTTGAATACACTAAAAATAAAGTCTCTAATCAACTAAAAGAGCTGAAATAACTTGCGAAATCGGCAGAGGCTAGTAATTAAGAAAAAGAAGCAGAAAATCTTCGCAACAAATGACAACATGGCGAGAAGTTGAAAAAATGTTAAATATTAATAAACGGACATGAAAGTACTTATATAACTTAAGCTTTACTTAGCTTTCCATCTGTTTCCTAATTATTTTACGAATTGAAACCCTAGGATTAATTAATTGCTTCGCAAGAACTGAAAGAACGTTTCTCTAGGTTTTCGGTTATATAACATTTATTTCCAAATCAGAACGAGAGTCGACTTCGTTCTTTTAGAGAGTAAATTCCTAACCGTAAATCAAAATTCGTACAAACAATAGCTAATCCGTTCAAACAGTGTTATAGGTCGTATCAAGGGCTGCAATTTTTGTGTTTACGGTTTTCGTCTATCACATACGCCGTTCGAGATATTTGAAAAAATCTAAATGAAAATCACTATTTGTCGCCCTCAATCTAGACGCGATGACGTCATTTAATATTATCACATATTGCATAGAAAACAAGTAGTTTTTTGAAAACCATTTATTCCATTGAAAAAATTCGGGTACCAGGAACCTAAGGAGATCCAGGGCTATATCCTTTATTTCGAACATTGTTGGAATTATTACGTCGTTGGTGGGAAAAAAATTCAAATAGATCCTAGAAATTTCCGCTTTTGTGTATATTATTCGATTTGAACCCAGAAATTCGCTAAACATCGTCGCACCAAACTGTCACCGGTAAGATTAATATTTTAACCGTGCAATTTGAAAAATCCATCAAACTACGATCGTATTATCCGTGTATATTTTTTGGCAATTCGGCACCGAATGACAAAAATAAAATTCCATTTATGCGCAATATAACGTCCGTACCGGCGTAAAATATATATCGAAACGATCGCGGGAAAAAGTTGTAAAAAAATCGCATTTGACTCGGTTCAATATGGCGACGCTATGAATTTAAAATTAAAATATTCCATTATACGGATGCGTCCGTGTACATATGTTTCGAATAATATGAAATCTAGATTTATTTTGCGAACCGTTTCATTCAGCAGTCTCGTTTAACGGGGCCAGTTGGCACGCATGAATTTATTGGAAGTTTCGAAATACGTCAAAATCGTCAATTTATTGCGATCGCAATCGAAAGATTATCAATTCGGCTGCAAAAAAAAATCACCGCACTGTTTTTGCTATCGTTTTCTTGGGCCATGGTTGTCATGTTCAGGTTGGCTGCATTCTTACAATTTACTGATCTGGCCCCATAGCACTTTTACCTCTATAGACCCCTTTATGGATTCTGGATAGAGTTGAGGAGAACGCGCAGTAGCTTGAAACTTCTTTGGCATATTTGAAGTGTGATGATGATTCTGGAACCCCCTCAAATAACAACCATCAAAGATAACCTAAAAAATGTTGGTCTACTTTTCTTCTTCTTTGTAAGGAATAAGAAAAACAACCTTATATATCCGAAAAGCTTCTTCCAGCTTGTCCTGTCTAAAGTTGCAATTCACAAAATAATTCAGAAACTGATGGGAAACTAAGTAAAATTGAAGTTATGTAAGTACTTTGTTGATTTATTAATATTTCTCGACATTTGTTGCTATACCATTTGTGATGCAGATTTTGTGCATCTCTGGCCATTTCTCCTGTTTTTTTCAGCTCTTTTATTTGATTAGAGGCTTTATTCTCAGTGGAAGAAATGTATTCAGAATGCTTGGTATTTTTTTCATTGCGATTATAAAAGTTGTCGTCTAATTTATTTGCATTAGCAACCGGATACTTCCAGTTTACCGTTTATCGCACTAGCAAGCAAATTAATACTCCTTTCGGGCAACAAACAAACAACAACAACCTTTTTGGACGTTGCCATTTTCAGGTTAGCTACGTTCCCCCAATTAACTTAAGTATATTAAATTTTGTTTTATGTAAGGATTTCTAATATATTTTATATAAATAACTAAATAGCTCTTTATTTCCAACAATTCCCCAATTTCCAGATGTACAATAACTGATTTGAATTTAATATCAAAATGTATATTGCATAATATCTACCAAACTTGGGCAATATTCAGATTCTAGTAATGCAATAAAATATTCAAATATAACATAAGACCAAAGTGCAAGAAACAATCAAGATGTGTGGGTTATATACGTATTGAGGAGATAGAAGAAACTTATACAGGGTGTTCGGAAATTGAGTTCTGAAACTTAGCGGAAAGATTCATAAAATAATGGTTAGTAAGTTATGTAACAAAAATACGAACAACAATGCAGCTTGTTAAAATTCATTTTTTTTTAAATTTATTTTTAACCCAGTAGGACCAATTTTGAACGGAATCAGCTCGTATTTCCAGAAATCGGTCACTAGAGGGTACTTTACCCAGAACATTTTTTTTAATTTACCCTATATTTTATTTATTTAGACCGACATTGCAAAATAGAACAGATTGTCTTAAGCAGAATCACAAACCCTCAAAAATTGTTTTTGTTGTTTTGAGTTTTTATTCTCGGTCCGAATACCCCGCACAGAAAGCTGATACTCGATATCGCGATAGACATTTCTTCGAAAAAAAAATTAATAATATCCGGAAATTAAACAGTATATTATGCTAATTACAACTTATTTTCAAAATACCCACACTTCATTTCTAAACATTTTCTTATACATTTTTAAAAATCCTGTCGAACACGAAAAAAATACGCCTAACCTGTTTCTAATGATTTTGCAACCATTTAGTAGGTGTTCAAATTTCATTCTCATCTCATTCAAATGTATAGGTTTGCGCATGACCAATTTCCATCTGACGTGTCCCTTGTGGTCTTAAGCAATGATGAACGCCTACGTGGTCATCCATTTAAAATAAGGAAGGAACAATTCAGGAAAAAAAAAGTCCATCGGATTAAGGTCAGGTGAGCGAGGCGGCCAACCTAGAGGTTCGCCCAGACCTATCCATCGATGTTCAAATGCCTGATTTAAATACCTGGAGAAGAAGGAATTCATTCCTGAACAGCATGTTTTCTGGTACTCGTTGACGGGTCAGCCTCCACATTTTGAAGTATTCTTTCTTCTCTTGCAGCGGTTCTTTTATACCTTGGTCTGCCTTTATTCATATTATCAGGTTTGAATGATCCTCTTTCACCAAGTCTTCTATGTATGTTGATGAATGTCTTAGCAGATGGAACGTTTCTATTGGGATAAGCATCCATATGAAGCTTGATCTGCATTTCCATTTCCTCTTCTAACTCTAAGCTCTCTTAATAGAAATTAATTTTTAACGGATTGTGACAATGACTTTGTCAAATTCCATTTTATTATTATTCACACAGGAAAAAATTCGAATTGAGAATAAAAAATCGGTTTGTGGTTAAACCACAACACATATCTGTTCTATTTTACAATTTTGACAAGCTGTAACTCGGAAAATATTACCACTTCTAATTTTTATTACATGACTTACTACCACTATTTTACCACGTTAAATCTTTCCTTCAAGTTTCAGAACTCAATTTTACTTTCTTTTATTATTATTAGTATCATTCCTGTTTAGCGCTGCTACTTTTTTTTTAAATAGACACACAAAATATTTTATTTTGTTCATCTGAACCGCCCCGTTTTCATTGTATATTATATACGTGAAAAAACTTATTATTATCATTGTTATTATTATTTTTAGTAAATTATTATAAAATATTGACGTATACTTCATGGATTGAATGTCATATCATTATTATATTTACATGAAATGGGTAAACGTCAGAGAAATTGTGTTTGACGGTATGAAGGAATTTCAAAGAATTCTGGAGGAATTCCAAGGAATCCTGCGAAAATGTGAAGAAATTCCGGTAAAATTGCAGGAAATTACTAGCATACAGCTCTTGCCATTGGATTATATGTCATTTTTAATTACATAATGACGTAATTATTATTATTCGAACTTAGGTCTAACATTATACAAAAATTTCTTGATATTAATTTAAGCGATTTTGAGACTGAAAGTGTAGTTCTTAATATAGTAGAGATCCTTAATTGTATTAGTCCCATTAGATAGCTTAAAATTGATTTCATGTATTTCTTTCTTCCATGTCAAAAGCAAGCTAGATTCTGATTTATAAAAAATATTATTAACAGAATTAATAAACTAATTAATATAAAAGGAAAAATATGGTGAAAATATAGCAATTCTCGCCAGTCTCACAGGAGACGTACACAAATCAAAAATAATTAGAGTGGAAACGGGCTGATGGCTTGCCGCGTGAGTTTGAAAAACGATCTGGAGTCTAATTTAATACCGTGAGAGGGTGCGTGGTTTGTACGTGTGAGGTACTTAATTTTCCACCCCTGCGAGCAATTAAACAGGGGTGGGGACTACGATAGGTGGAGACGGAAGTGGGTCGGCGTTTTCAGAAAGGCGGCCGCGTCGAGAGCGCGACAAGCATTAACTTAGATTAATTTACAGCACCGTTTTCTAAATGAAAAATGACTTTGACAATGTTTATACAAATTTACAAAACGTTTTTTTTTCTCGAAATATACTTGCGGGCATAGAAATCGGCCCATTGTGATTTTTTGACTTCAATTTCATTCTGTGTTTTGTTTGTTTGGAAACTACTGATCAGATCAGATCTGCTTTTTAGGTTTAGCATAGTAAAATGATTGCACGAGTCAAATTAACTTTTTTTTATTACCACTTATTTTTTAATAATGGGTATAACCCCCACTTGCCCTAATAAGGCATAGATCAAATCAAGTTCGCTATTGTTTCTTGTAGAATGTTAGGCCGCGCTTCCTCTTCTGTCACAATAAGTTCTGGGATCGAGGTTGGGGTACAAAATCTAGCTTGAATTCTTCGTTTTAGCTCATCCCATAAATCTTCGGTCGGGTTGAGGTCGGGACTGCATGCTGGCCACTCCATAACTCGGATACCGACTTCTGTAATGTAATCTTGCACGATCCTTGCTGTGTGCGGCCTACGATGGTCATGCATAAAAATCAATTATTCTCCAAAGTAGTCGACATATGGTACCACGTGATCTGATAAAAAATATCCTCGATGTACCTAGCACCTGTTAAACTTCCTGCCGCTTGATCACGGTCGCCTCTACGGATAAAAACAGGGTCGGTTCGTGCATCGAAAGAAATTCCGTCCCAAATCATACATAAACCACCTCCATAAGAGCTGCGCTCTTCATTGCAGCATTCTGCAAATTGCTCTCCTGGTCTTCGGTACACTTTTTCACTACCGAAAAGGCATATTCTGGTCTCATCTGAGAACATACCCCCATTGGTCCAAAATGAATTATTACAATAATAATAACTAGATGGAGGGTGCTGCAGGGGATACAATACAAAATTTTTATTTTTTTTTAAATTGCGGTGAACCCTGTATATTTTTAAAAAATTGGCAAGGATAAAAGTTTATAGAGCTTCTTCTGGTTCAAGAATTTTTTTGGTCTCGTAAACAGTTTTTGAAAAATGATGTTTTTTGTAGACCCTTGCACGCCCGATTTTGTATTTTTTTAGAATACTTCCCGACCCCCAATAGGTTTCGTTACGGGGCAAAGCTGCATACATGTGAAAAATATGAAGTCGTTAGATAGAGGAATGACTACAATATTTAATTATTAATTAATTAGTCTATTAATGTCTTTCAGTTACAGAGATATTCGGATTGAAAATAATTTCTTTAATCAAAAGCTTCGTGCTTTTACATTTGACTTGAAATAATCAATCATTAGAATCATCATATATTAGATACGATATAGTCTTGTGTTTTTGTTTAGTAGCACAACTCTTCCTCAATTTCAAATCCTTTTCTTCTAGTTTTCCGGTATAACGCAGGTAAGGTTTTTCAGAAAAGAAAAACAGATGCTTACTATAGGTGACAAAAGTTTTATATTTAAGATGAAATGTAGCAAAATTGATCTAAATCTGACATAAAAAGGAAAAATGTTTTGAACCAAGAAGGTAAAAATGGAGATTCTTTTAGGGCGTAGCAAAAACTTACTGTGACTAACTGTAGGATTATCTTATAAAATAATCTACTCTCCAGTTTACTGGGATCTTTGGTTGTAACATGTTCAGAAAAATTTAATCTCCAACTGCCATGGTTTTGTTGGTTTAAATTCTTTAACCTCTCGTAGAACCAAACCACCTTCACCATGGATAACATATAATTTTAAATATATGATGCAAATTAGGAAAAAGGCCAATCCAAAATATAAAAAATTTAAAACTTTTGCTGCACCCTAAGGAATTTTGGCTTACCTTGCGTTGGATTAACATTCACCATCTTGTGTTTTTTTTATTGTTTTGGTTAGATATAGTGTACCGCGGTTAATTTGCTAGTGTACATACATTGACCATTATACCAATAGCGTCTCAAATTATGTTGATAACCACTTTCAGTTTTTAGGGGTTAGTCCCTACAGTATTGTACACAGTCTAGTAAAAGTATCTGATGGTATTATGCGTATCACGGATGAAGACAAATGTAGTTGCTTAGTTCTTCTTGAGCAGAGCTCTTGACACTCTTGATCATAATTTTTTGTGCACCAAACTTTTTAAGGCAATAAGAAAAAATTGCGAATCATATTTAACAAGGTTATTTATATGTATGTTTATTTTATATTATTCTTTATTATATTGTAATAAAAAGTCATGTTTTCTCAATCCTTCTCTACGTAATCATCAATCACGAACAAAAATGACTTTAAAAAACTTCAGATTTTCGAAATGTGGGTATAGACTCATACTTGGAGTTACTTGGACAGTAAGAACACCAAATGCAGAGATATTAAAGTGATTAGAAAAAGAAACATTGAATGTAAACACTAAAACAAGGAAGCTTGCTTTCCTGGGGGCATTAGTGGAGAAAGGTACCACATACTACAATTAATTAATTTAAAAAAAAATAATCCATTTAAATTAATTACAAGCAATAATACAAAGAAAAATAAAAGGCAATAGAAATGTGGAAGAAGATGCACTTCATGGCTGAAGAATTTAAGAGTCTGGTATCACTGTACGTCGATATAATTATTTCGAGCAGTCGCATCAATCATGATTGATATCCATATAAGGACATTTTCATCTGTGGAAAAATAATGAGTCATTAATTATAAAACCGTGGTAAAATTTGTTCTTTTAACCTTTTTTCTATCGATGCTAGTTCCTGAGGTCGGACATTTACCACCGATAACCGCTTTTAACCGGATTTTTTTCAACGTAAACGACGTAAACGAAAGCCATAGTTTAAAATGTCCCGGGATCCATTTAAAACCGATCCAATCGGGAGTTTACACACACACCATTCGCTTTCACATCGGAAACGAATCGTATAATCACAACGGAACGCTTGTCGAAACGCAAATCGATGCCATCGGGTGTCGTCGGCGTCGCGTAAATAAGACAAATTAAAGTTTTCCCCCCAAAACGACCGCGTATCGGCTTTATCTAGGCGAAAGGGGGCGCTTCAAACGCGGGTGTGCTGACAGTTCCGGACGATTTCCAAATTCGTTTCGTCCCACGCGATGACCGTCGCACGTAGCGACGTGGCTTTGTGACGCTCACGGACCGCAAAACTTTCCGCTTCGGTGTGGGTCGGAATAAATTAAAATCGCGTCACACGCGACAAGTCCAGTCGAATATTAATAGGAACTTACGAAAACGCCGAAAGGCCACCAAAAATAAATTAGAGATTTTAGTTTTGGTTAGTTTAACTTTTTAACTTAAATCAGTCAGTCGGTACTTCTTGAATTTAGTGAGAATATCATAAAAATGGATCAGGATCTCTGAAGTCTGAGGGTCTAAATTTCTGACATTAGTCCCTCGCAAGGGGCAATGCCAATCTAAACATCAGATCATCAATGAACTGGACAAAAAATATTATGATTGAGCTCAGCAAGCCTCATGCAAATATCGCTGGTTTGGACTACATTGAAAGTTTAAATTTTATTCTCAATTTTCCCTTTAATTAACGAAGTTGTTGTAGTACAAAAATGATATTTTTCAGAATATGCAGCTTATTTATATGTTGCTCCTAGAGGGCGTTAGTTTCACTGTATTATTTAGATAAATCGATTCATATTTTTTTATCTGTCGAGTTTTGGTTGGAACATAATAAGGAGCTGAAAAAATGTTGTATATTATTTTTATTATTGTTATTTAATTATTTAATTTTATATTTTGTTTTCTAGTATCTCTAGCTTAGAGATAACCCATACCATTCTGGTTTGATTTCCATAAATTCTGACTTATTTTTCAGATATTATGACTCCTCCGAAATTTTGGCATATTTTCCCGAAATTTTGACTTATTTTTCGGAAATTGCCATTTCACCCAGATATTCAGACTTGTTTTGCAGAAATTCTAACCGAAGTCACTTGTCTTCTGTAAATTCTGATTTAAGATAGAAGTTTTGACTTAAGTTAGATTCTGACTTATTATTCAGAAATTCTGATTTGTTTTTGAGAAATTCGAACCTAATTCAGAAATTCTGACTTATTTATTGCACAATTTCTAAAAAAAATACGAACGATACATATGATAGTAAAAGCATAGAAAACAAATATTCTTATTTTGGTTTGAAACATTGCTAAAGAGTGACTATGGATTGAAAAACTAAGCAATTGAAATTATTTATGATGGTGTTAATATTACTTACTTACACGCGTATGCCTATGTGGCTATTAGCACCAAAGTATAAAATAACTATTGTGTCCAAACAACAAAATATCACATTAGTTTTCTGTGAGGTTTTCTATTTAATTTTGTTCCTGGCTAAAACCTATTTTTGATGGTATTTCAACGCTTTTGTAGGAACTTAAGCAGGGAAATACCTTAAATAACTTCTGCTGATGGTAATTCCGTATGGAAAATTAAATGGACACATTTTGTAGGTCATGAACCATCGTTCGTTAGGCCAAAAGAACTACATTATATCACACGGTTTTAATTTCATAAAAATTCAGGGTGTTATTTAATACATATCAATAGAAACAATATGGCTTATGTTCATCAAGTTATCAAGCAAATCCTTCCAAGCGTATGATAAATAAATTTGAAGCACTTGCGTAGTTGAATAAATATATACTTTCCCTGCAGATCTAGAAGCAAATGCTGGTCATTTCTAAAGGTTTGTACGAGAAATCTGAAGAACCGATATAACAGCGTCACGTAGAGCCGCGCATTTTGATATTTTAAAATACAAAAAATTCTCTCTCAGATAGCCGATGCCCCGTTTAAAACAAAATTGTTATTCCAGCACGCGACGCCATTTTTATATCGCACTTCGAGGATCGTCCGACGCCATTATTTTTTCGCTCGAATTCATGCCGACGGTACACTATTATGCCGGCGTTGTTATTTTTCGCAGATGATTCGCTTTTATTCTGTTTTGATTTCAAATTTCTTAAAAGCAATCCTCTGTTCCCCATCGTCGGCTAAATATCACTTTTACGTCTTTTTACAGGGATTTTAACGTAATATTTGTATTACCCGTAATGTTAAAAGGATACCCCCACTTGCGCAATGAAAATATATTATAAACTGGACGATTATTTATCTTGTTGATTACGTTAAAAGTTGAAATTAGAAAACAAATGTTCGTTCGTTGATTTTGTACTTATATTAGATTTGTACAGAGCTGATTCAAATCAGGTTGACTGTTTTTAAACATTGTATATTTTTCAAGATTTAAAAACAATATATCTCCGTTTTGAACGAAATATTTCATATTTTTTCAATAAATTTTATTGCGTTTCTAATAAAAACCTTTTAAAAGAATGCAATGTTGTCTCTAGGTTAACGAGTACTTCATGGCAACAGAAACGTAAACAGGTTCAATTAATATTACAATTTATATAAAATTAAGAATATTAAATATTTTAATGAAGATGTGCTGGTGGTTCCACATTCAAGGAGGACTGTTGAGATTTCTGAAATGTAGTAGTAAATACGAATATAGAAGCAAAGTTGCGTATTTTAGTGCTTAATTAAAAGTTTATAAAATTCTGATTAGTTTCCGAGATATCCGGGAAAAACCGAAAATCAGAAATTTAATTTCAATTTTTATAGTCTTAATTAAACAAAAGAATAAAAGGAAATGACACTTTCTACTTGAATTTTTTTCCCCTACAAATTGACGTTATTAAGATTTAACTATGACTTTTCGGATTTGCGCAAATCATCGTCATAATTTTTTTAAATACAGACCTTCATTTTCTATTTAATATTGAATGCTTGACAATAAAGCCAAATTTACGCATTTGTTTAATATTAGACTTTTAATTAAATTTTATTTTGGTAACTTATTATTACAGTTGCAAAAAAAAGATGTTTTTAAATTAAATATAAAATAATATTTGATTATCACAAAATCAACAATGAAACAACTGAGAACATGAGTGCACTTGTATATTGGAAATCTAAAATTTATTTGATCTCGTAAAGTAGGTAATAATACAGCCTAGACTCATGTAAGACGTTTAAATTGAAGCCCACTGCTTCAAATGATTCTGCGATAAGCCTTCGCAATTTTAATATGACATCCTGAATGGACCGAGCAGGAATAGCTCTGATTTCTCGAACGAAATTGAGTCGTAGTTCATTTGTGGCATTCGGAGTTTCACGATATAAACGATTTTTTAAATACCCCCTAAGAAGTGTATTATTACCTACTTTACTGTGGATTTATATCTGAACTTCAGGGCATCTTATAGGTCAAAGTCATTATCTCAGTTTTTGACTTAAGTGGATTTTGTAGGGATGATAGTGGTTTCAATGTAATGTCCTCCATATTTTCCAAATGTCTGATTAACTTAAGATTATAAACAAAATTGAAAACAAAAAACAATTAGAGATCTTAAATTTTACTATATTTTTCATATTATCTTCCTCTTTAGCATCAATTCGGCTACTATATTCATTTCTCGAGCAGTTCTGGAATTTTTGTGTGAATTTCAATACATCTTTTTTACTATATCGTGTATAGTTATATACGACAGTATAAAGCAACTGGCACTTTAATAATTAACAACTATGTCAACACTTGACATAAATGCTTTTGTTTTATAGTCACCTTATTTTTGGATATAAATTTGACTTTATTGCCAATTTTAGGGCGCTATTCTTTAGTAAATCATTAATTACGATGTCTTTCCAAATGTTAAATAAAAAATGCAGGTTTGTATTTGAAACAATTGACTTGCCGATGGTCAGACAAAACCGATACGTGAACTCAATAAAGCCAACTGGTAGAGGAGAAAAATTTGCAATGAGAGAGTGTCATCAAGCCCGGAAAAAATTTACTGATTTTCTGATATCTTCGGTTCTTCGATTTTAAGTTATTTAATTGAATTCGTATCTCCGTATAGACCCCCTACATAACAAATGAAAATACAATCGATTTAAAAAACTAGTTTTTTGATGAAGTTTTAGTATTCCACAGAACTCTCTTTATCTCCCAAATTTCAAAAACAATCACCAAATAAAGTAAATTAACTTTTCAAACACAAGAAATGAAGTAAGTAATAATCATTACTCATTCCTTTTGGAAATATTCAAAAATGCGGTTCATTAGTCCTTATTTTGCTTTTTGGGCTTAAAAAAAGAACGATATCTCCGAATGCGGCGTCCATGTTAACGGTCCAACGAAATACATAAAGATAAGTCGATTCCGTACCAAAACGGAAGAGAGGAAAAAAAACCTCGGTCGAAGAGATAACAAATATTTTCATCCGGCGGGTGGGGGGAATTGACGTCTGTTCAAATTAGTGGCGTCGATATTAAACTGCGGCCGGACGGCTGGAACGGCGTGAGGGAGGGGGCGGAAGATGAGGGAAAACCCGGTTTTTATTTCTTGTCCGCCTCTTCCCGACATTCGAGACCCAAGTGAAACGGAACAGGGTAAATTTATCTTACCATAATACTCAGGTGCAGAAAAAAATAAAATGATTCTTAAATAAATTTTTTCAATAAATTTATTCAAAAAATTGTTTTTAACTATTAACTATTGAGCCTGCAGGTGATATTTTCTTTCTAAACAGGATTTTTTATACACTTGACTCTTTTGCCCAGAACATTTAATCAGATATATGCATCCGAACCTATTGACGATGGCCATGTTGGTTGTTGAATGCCGCAAAGTCATTGAAAGCGAGATTTCAAATCTCGCGCAGGAGCATGTCGATTCGACCTTGTGAAATTTTTTTCATAGTTGCTTCCTAAGTTCCTGCGTTACCCTGCGGACCCCTATATCTCTCCAGTGGCTATTTAGAATATACATATATAAACATCACAAAAGGTAATCTGTCTTTTGTTCCATATTTATATAGTTATTAGGTTCAAATCATCTATACTTGGTTACGTCTGAATTTAGTACAAATAAATGAATGTAAATTGATAACTTTACCCTTTAAAGTTTTAATATAATGCGTTTAATCGTGGATTATCTGAGGCTGAAGCTAGGATGGTATGTATCATTGGTTATAATTCACCACTAAGTATAAATTTAGTATATCAGAAGTGTAAAAAGTACAGTATACAAATACGCTCCGCTCGTGGCAAATCAAGGTTGTGATTGAAATGGCTTTATCAAACATTCTTTCGGAATCCCTATAAATGCGGGTTTCCGATAGAACTTTTAATCTTTTCTCAAGTTATATGTTACTGGGTTTTACTATTTGTTATAATTTTGTTCTATTTGCATAGTCGATCATTTTTGTGAAAGTAAATAAAAAAGTGTTTTTAAAGAAATTGTTTGATTTAAAATTCTCATTACAAATATATGAATAATATATTATACATATATATTTGCTACATATGCATTTGCTTTAGTATCACTACGAAAAATACTTTTTACAGTTTAAACGTTCACTATGAAAAACTTACTTAGGTTAGGTTGCTTTCCGAACGTATGATTTTGATTTCTCTTGCATTTAAATGAAATACGTAAAATGTATTATCAAATCCGAAATCTAATTTCGGGCTTACTTAAATAACTTTACCGTCAAATAAATGGCATGAAAAAAAATTACCAAATAAGTGATTTATTTGTTTTCGTTAGTAATTTTTCTTCTGTGTACTCTACTTACATCGTTGGCGTACAGTTGTTTTAAATATAAATAAGAAATATTAGTAAAAAGTTGTTGTTGGTAATATCTATTACCTGTAACTATATCAAGTCTGCAACGGAGTCAGTGCTCGGAAATGACAATTTCAAAACTTATGAAGACTGACCACATCGTCCAACACAACAGAACAGATATTTTACTCTGTAACAAGACGGTGAAGTCAGTTGACCTCCTCGACATTGCAATCCCAGCCGCAATCAACCTGCCAAAAAAGATCGAGAGAAAAAAGAGAAATATCTACCTCTGGCCGACGACTTAAGACAAACATGGCGGGTCAATAGTCCCATAGTAATCGGTGCGACAGGAGAAATACCGAAGTCCCTTAAGCCTAATCTAGTGTCCCTCGGAGTCAACCCAAACTCTTATCTTGAGACGCACAAGTCCGTGATTTTAACGACCTGTAACATAGTAAGGAGGACTCTTAATCAAAAGAAGAACACTAAAAAAGGCATCATGTTTTGCTACTTACCTAGCCGACCTGATAATAATAATTTAATGATCCTAGAGTTTCTGATGGGAGTTAAGTGGCAGAAACGATAAATAATCCATGCAATAAGCACCAAAATATTTTTCGAATGGGTCCAGACACTAACCAAAACATTTGATAGACGACCCAAATAATATCCAGAGCCGTTGGCAGAAAAAAAAACTTCGGCGACAGCATGAAAAGTTAAAATGAATTTAGAAGGGTGGGAAGACGCAGAGAAGAAGCTGTCGATAAATGCACAATTCCCATCGGTGACAGAAGTGTCGCTTGCGAGATGACATAGGTCTGAGGACGAAGTTTACGGGAATGTACGTGTAAAAACAGCCACAACTGCCGCCCTACTGTCATACCCCATCTCTCACGAAGTACGTCATCTTAAATAAACACAACAAAACATAGTCGAATACTATTCAACCTGCGCATGCGAAAAACCGAACACACCCGAACATACCCGAACATTCACAAATTTCCAGTGCCAACTCGAAGACACCCGTACATTCACGAACAATAAAATTCTCCCACCACAAGTGGCTTAGAACCTGCATTATTATACTACTGTTGGTTAAAAAAATCTCCGATTTTTCATTATTTCACCTGGCGGCGACGACACGAACGGCAGAAAAAAATGGCGAAACGATATGGAGTAATTAATGTTTTGTAGGGGCGGGAAAGCGATCCGGGGTAGCGAAATTTTCCCGCATACCCGTACAGAGAGATACGCAAATAACGTCGGAAAACAAAAACAAACAGGCCATTTAATTGGACGTTGCGTGTCGGCGGAAACAAAACAAATAATTCACACAAATTAAAGTAAATTACTATTAATATTTGTTTCGACATAAATTAATATTTATAACGGCATTAAAACAAACACCGTTTTAATTGCAAGTTTCAAAATATCGGGTACGGATAAATATGTCGGGGGGTGGTCGGGGGACGCCAAACGTAAATCGGATTCAAACAAGGGGCGGGCGGGTTCAGAATTTATATATGTTATTGTGTAAACTTACGCTGTATTCGTAAAAAAGTCGGCAAATACAAATGGAATGGAAATTTATTTTGTTATGAGTGACTAGAACATTTTTTGGGGGACATCTGATAATAACTTACATTAACAACACTAGTTACAAATCTTCTGGATCTTCTGGAAACATCGCCTTGAAATTTTCTTTTTCTATTCCCGTCTGTAAAATACCTAATTACCCACCGATCTAGCGTGCGGGAAGCGTCACTTTTCCACGTCAGTTTCGTTTCCCACGAATCGGAGCCACTTCGGACATTTCCAGGATTTTACCGCACGGATCTGGGAGCAATCGGATGTTTTCGGATATATTTCCCACGCCTGAACTTGTCAAATCTGTGAGTGAATGTGTTCGTGTTGTTTTGCGAAAATGTATCCAAAAACTAACTCTCGTAGAAAAAGTATAGTATGCAACACGTTCGGTAAAATTTTTAAGTCACTCGTTTACTAAACACTCGCTCCGCTCGTGAGTCAAATGCCGTTTACTGCCCTTGTTGCATAATACCGGGTGACACCAGAAAGTGTGAACAATATAACTTTAGACTTTAGGTAGGTATAGGCTGAATGTCCAATTTTTAGACACTATGCAGTCACTTCCTTTTTGAGTGAAAACAACAGTGACTTTCAAATTTTAAATGGCACAACTTATAATTTTTGACATTTCTGGATTTACAAGGGATAGGATGGGTTTTCTCTTTTTTTTCGGTTTATTTTTATCTAGGAGACTGTGACCATCATAAATACTATTTACAGGGTCACCTGATGAAAAGAAACAATTGTAAATGATACTTTTCTTTACTTGTCTAATGGCAAATAGCCTTTAAGGTAATGAACTATTAATTTTTTAGGATATCCTAGTTTTTTTAAATAGCACCTAGTGGAAACAAAAACTTTTTAGAGCCGGTGCTTTTTTTGCAACATTTTGACACCAAAATTTTGAAAATCCGTTAAAAAGTAAGTTCACAGGAAGGAAAAACCCATATAAGTAAATACATGTTTATAAAAACAAAATATTACTTAGGTGGCCTTGCTTCTATCCATCATCAAGTCGGCATGATTAAAAATTCGGACAGTTAGCACATTTTTATCTGATTATCGATTTTGTCTTGTTACCAATTTGAATTGTCGCGGAAAACAATAATCAATTTACAAATGGAGAAAAATTGGGTATATTTCTGATATACGGGGAATGCAGAAAAAGGTCTCAACATGCCCGAGCCTTATATGCAGCCCACTATACGGGACATCGCCTCCCTGCACATTATTTCTTTAGAAAGCTGAGAAATCCACAAAATCATCGACATGATAATTTTATTGTAAGTGAAGAAATCGAAATCAATATTGTGGGATACATCAACGTAAATCCAGATGCGTCGCTAAGAGAAGTGGCATTAGGATTAGACATTTCAAGAAAAGAAGAGAACGTTTGACCTTCATCAACATCTTTATGAAGTTGACTTTGTAAGAAGACTTCGATATTGTAATTGGCTGTTAGATAAACATGACGAGAACGATAATTTCGTTAAGTTAATTTTCAAAAATTAAATAAAAATGAAAAAAAAAACAATAAAAAAAGAGAAAACCGGTCCTATCCTACGTAGAATGATCTCCTGAATTCGAAAATGCAAAAAAAAATAGTTTGTGCCATTTAAAATTCGAAAATTACTATCGTTTTCGCTCGAAACGGAAGTGCAATAGATAATGACACAATTTTCGAAAATTTAAATAAAATTTAAAAAAAGGGAAAACCCATTCTCTCCTGCGTAGAATGATCTCCTGAATCCAAAAATGTAAAAAATTATTGGTTGCCATTTAAAATTTGAATGTTACTGTCGTTTTCGCTCAAAACGAAAGTGCAATAGTATTTATAATGGTCACAGTCTCGTAGACACAATTTTCGAAAAATTTAAAAAAAAAAGAAAACTCAGTCTATCCTACGTAGAATGATCTCCTGAATCCAAAAATGTAAAAAAATTATAGGTTGTGCCATTTAAAATTTGAAAGTTACTGTCGATTTCGCTCAAAACGGAAGTGCAATAGTGCAACAGTCTCCTAGACACAATTTTTGAAAAATTAAATAAAAATAAAAAAGACCCATTCTATCCTACGTAGAACGATCTTCTGAATCCAAAAATGTAAAAAATTATAGGTTGTACCATTTAAAATTTAAAAGTTACTGTCGTTTTCGCTCAAAACGGAAGTGCAATAGTATTTATGATGGTCACAGTCTCCTAGACACAATTTTCGAAAAATTAAATAATAAAAAAGAGGAAACCCATTCTATCCCACGTAGAATGATCTCCTGAATCCAAAAATGTAAAAAATTATAGGTTGTGCCATTTAAAATTTGAAAGTTACTGTCGATTTCTCTCAAAACGGAAGTGCAATAGTGCAACAGTCTCCTAGACACAATTTTTGAAAAATTAAATAAAAATAAAAAAGACCCATTCTATCCTACGTAGAACGATCTTCTGAATCCAAAAATGTAAAAAATTATAGGTTGTACCATTTAAAATTTAAAAGTTACTGTCGTTTTCGCTCAAAACGGAAGTGCAATAGTATTTATGATGGTCACAGTCTCCTAGACACAATTTTCGAAAAATTAAATAAAAATTAAAAAAAAAAGAATAGAAAACTCATTCTATCCTACGTAGAATGATCTCCTAAATCCAAAAATGTAAGAAATTATCCAATCTCCAATATTTTTAGTCATACTAGAAACAATTTCAACTTGCCCCGTGACGGAACCTATTGAAAATGAGGGGGCTGTTTACGAGACCAAAAAAATTCTTGAAGCAGAAGAAGCAGAAGATACGGCTTTATAAACTTTTATTCGTGACAATTTTTCAAAAATATACAGGGTGCGCTATTATTGAAAATTGGTTATAACTGAAAGACTGTGATTCAGATCTCACTTTCTTTTATATTGCGATATAGCCCGCATAAGTAGCAAAAACTTTTGTATTTAAGGTTTTCACCTATCGTACAGGGTGTTCCCGATATTCCGTCCTAAATGAGAAATGTGTTAAGTGTGCTAAACTTCAAATTTAGCAGAGAAGTAAAAATCCGTATCCACATTTACACTGTAGAAATTGGGCTCAATCAAATATTACCAAGTATATTTTAAATATATTTGTTTTTTTTTTTTGGTAATTTTAGCTTCCAGAAAAATATGCTTTCCTCCATAATCGTTTATCCGATTGGCAAAATTCTTTAACCGACAGACGCAGAAGATCCAGTGCAATAACATTTATTTCAGACATTTTTTCGATTATATACAGGGTTTTTAAATTATAGGCCAAAATCTAAAAATCCAAACGGTGTGATAGGCCGCACCAAGAGCTACAATTTTTATATTTGCGGTTTTCGTCAATCACATACGTTGCTCGGGATATTTGAAAAAATCCATATTGAAATCGTTATTTCGGGGGTTGCTAAGACGCCATGACGTCATTGATTATTACGGCGCACTGCATGGTTTCAGAAACAAATTATTTTCTCGAAAACCATTTACTATTTTCAAAAAATTCGTGAACCAGGACGCGTGGAAAATCCAGGGCTAGAACCTCTATTTCGAACAATGATGGTATCATATACAGGCTGAGTCGTTTATGGGCAAAAAAATCTAAAATATCCTAAAAATTTCCGTTTTTGTGGCTAAATTATTTTCGATATATGAAAAACCGTTAAAGAGGGGATAATTTTATTTGAACAATATGGTAAACCGTGTCGTGGGGGTTTCAGGTTTCGGCAATTATGCAGGGCGCGAGATATTTGAAAAAATATCATTCTACAACACTATTATCTGTGCAAATTTTGATATTTACTGATGTTTGCTGTAACTTTGAAGTTCGACGAGATGTGAAGGACATTTTATACGGGGTGCATGCGCAATTAAATTACATCGATCTTGCGAAAGTTCCATAGACGATAGAAACACCATGCGTCCTTTTATAATAAAAAGCTGCTTGGCGCTACGCGCTACGAACTTGCCCGGCCAACCGACGAATTTTCGAAAGCAATCTTGTTTCTTACCTCTCTATTTATGTTTAAATATAGAGGATCACCACGGCTAATAAAAAGAGTTCAATGAGGATAAGGGCCGGTTTTGTTAAGACCAAATAAGGCTAGAATACCATAAACATCGCTTCAAAAATAAGCTGCTTGAATTTTTTTCGTTGCATCTTGCCCAATTCCCGGGGCGCTCGCGTCGCGAAAACTTTCTCGGGAAAGTTTTCGGCCAACTGCGACTCCGGCCCGGTCCCAAGTTGTTTGTCGGCAAACATGTGAGTAAACGAATAGCCGAACCGAGAGCAATATAAGATGTATGGTGCTCTGCGCCCACCGACCGCCCACCCTCCTGATAAATGGATTTTGGGGTTATGTTTTTATCGGAACTTGTAGAAGTGGGCGGGCCGCTCCGGGTCTCTGTATTAAACCGATTTATTGGTGCGGGTGATGAACAATGTTTACCGTTTTCTTATTATTAGGTGGGCTGCAACTCTATTGGAGTCGCGGAGCGAAATTTCTTATCAGTTTGACTAAACATTTAGTGATGCATTTACCTATAGTTAGATTAAAACCTCTCAGTTACTCTGTATTATTACAAAATTTTAATTTTTTTTTAAAGAGGACTAGCACTCACTGTTTAGCACTGAATTCCCTATTCCATAATGGAGATACTGAAAAAAAAAAACGGAGTTTAGTATTTATTCTCAATTTCAAGCACTCTGCTTATAGAATGAAAAAGGAAAAAAATATCAAAAAATTGCAATTCCTCACCAAAAATCTCTTATACTCCCTTTTTCCTAAATTACTAAAAACAATGTTGTTTAAACGTATTGTTGTAAAAAGCTTATAGAAAAAATTTTTGAGTGTAAAGTGTTTGCATATTGTAGAAAACTTGATCTCTCCGCCATCATCTCCGTTCCAGAGGTTGTAGATATCATCTAAGTACTTTTTGCAGAAAATAAGCTTATCTTTAAAATGGGTTTTAACTAATATTGCTCTAAATTTTCCTCCTTTTGTCTGAAGAAGCTGTTAAACGGAAAGAAATTCTGTTTTAAAACTAAATCAACCAGTTACAGTGAATCTTCAGTGACCATATTTGGAAGTTTTGCATTAATTAGGATAATACAATCTGATATATTCTTGACGTCAAGCGAAATCATGCCGGCTGCAATGCAATGCAATTCTATATAATAAATCGATTTTTCAGCTGCCACCCTTACCTTAAATCCAGTTACGTATTTCAGAATCTTATTAGGCCAAAGTAGATCTCTAGTCTGATAGGCATGTTCGACTTGTGGATTTTAAGTAAAGCATATGAAAGAAGGTTGTAGGGTTCATTTGATATGATTTATATTTAGTATGCTTAAGGTATACCAAAGTGAAAGTCGTTTTCTGTAAAGTTTTCTTTAAATGTTCGAAAAAGGAATTGGCTGGTTCTTGTTTAATTATTTAATCAAGAAAACTGGACAATATCTCGGATGCAGACATCATATGGAGAAAGTTCTGTTTTTACCCAAAACTGAATCATTAAGCCTTTAATGGCATATTTCTGTCCAATTAGTGAAGTGATAGGTATTGAAGTTAAGAAAAATCATGCGGAGTGAATCAGGAACTAACCAATGCAATTCTATAAAGAAAATGGGTTTTCAACTGTGAACCGTGGCTGAAATTCAGTTCCATCTTTAAAAATCTTATTACTTTGCCATGAAAGTTTGTAACAGGGCTGATAGGGTATTACGCTGATAGGTATGTTCGATTTGAGGATTTTCGGTAATTTATATAGAATGGAAGTTCTAGGGCTCGTTGGGTCACTTGAAAAGTTTCCAACCTAAAATTGATACAAGACATTTTTTCTAATTTCTCTTTATTTTTCTACATAGTCTTCTTGTAACTCCATACAGCAATGTTCCCATCTCCCTAACCCTAACGTGGCGTAGTACCACGCGTTTCTCTTCGCAGAATTACGAAGGTAATTGTTTCCTCATTTGACGAGAAAGTGTTTGTCCTACGAGCGCAGTTTTCAGATTAAAACGCAAAAAAGTCGCTTGAGGCTAGATCTGGTGAGTAAGGCCAATGACATGACAACCGCTGAGGTGTGAGACGGCAAGTTTTCTTGGTGAAACAGTATTTTTTTTGCAAATGTGTCCTTCATTTGTCAAGTAAGCTCCTGTAATGTTTTTTTTTTCTACTCGCGTCGGTAAAATATCTAATTACACACGGGAAGCGTCACTTTACCACTTCAATTTCGTTTCCCACGGATCCGAGCCACTTCGGGCGTTTCCGGGATTTTACCGCACGGGTTTGGGAGCAATCGGACGTTTTCGGAGATATTTCCTGCACTTAGAATTTTGACGTTTGTCAATTCTGAAGGTCACGTAACTGAATGTATTCGTGTTGTTTTACGAAAATGTACCGAAAGACTAACGGTCGCAGAGAAAGTATAATATGCAACACGTTCAGTAAACTTTTTAAGTCACTCGTTTATTAAACTCGTGAATCAAATGCCGTTTATCGCACTTGTGGCATAATGTACTAATACCGCACTTGTTGCATAATATACCATTTCATTTTGAATTAAGTTTACTCCATGGCTATCCAAAAAAACAGACGAAAAAACAGTTTTTGCTTTTTTCAGAGTCGGTTCCCTCTCTCGCCGTCCACTGTTTTGACTGTAGTTTCATCTGCATTAATTAATCGGGTTCAAAATTCGGATTTGTTCGAACACGTTCTTGGTCTGACGTGAGTAAAGTCGGCACCAAACGCGCGAACAGCTTTCTCATGCCTAAATCTTGATTTAAAATATGACAATTTCTTCGGTCACTTTTATAATCTCTGATATCTCTCGCACTTTAATTCGATGATTGATTGAGCAATGTTATTATCGGTAGTTACAGTTTTTGGACGTCCCGCACGTTCATCATCTCCTTAGCTCTTACTGCCACGTTTGAATTCAGCTGACCAAAAATGCACTGGGGACAATGACGGTACAGACACAAAAACAAATATTTTTTAACAGCTCTAGACTCAATCTTTTCCATTTCCATAGAAACATTTAAACGACTCTCAATTAAAATCCATTCAAAATTGCTTTGGTAAGTAATAATCAAGAGGTACACAACTACGATCACGAGCTTTTAGTAACTAGTGGCGCCGCTTTCAGAGTGAGGTCGAAAACTTTTCAGGTGACCATCGTATTTAGTTGGATGGAAGCATTCCAGGGTTAAAACAGTGTTATCTATAGTTTTCTTTAAACGTTCGAATATGGACTTGGATGGGTGCTTACAAGAAAACGGCACACTGGACAACCTCTCATGATCTTCTTTTCGGATGAATGTGGATATCATCTGAAAGAAATATTTGGAAGCGTTAATTAGTAGTGGCTTGATTAGCCAAATGCAATCCGATAAGTTTTTGACGTCAAGAGAAATCATGCGGGCTGTGTCAGGAACAAGGAGATGCAATTACGATGCATTTTTAAAAATCTTATTAGGACATGATGAATGTTTGTAACAGGGCGGCATTGACAAAGGAGGCTATTAGTCTGATAGGCATGCTTGCTTATGAATTTTAAGTAAACCATATTTAGTGTACTTGAAGTATTTAAGAGTTAAAATCGTTTTATCTAAAATTTTTCTGTAAAAGTACGAAGACGAAATTGGTTGGGTCCTTGTTTAATTATTCAAATTCATCTGCGGCTAAAAAACCAAGAGCTTTATTATTGTACCGAGGCTGATCACTAAGCATCAAGCAAAAACTTTTATCTGTCCTTGTAAGCACGAAATCCTTCTGTAACCACTGTCTTTTTAAACTTTTCATTGTTCGTGGAACTAGAATCCTTATTTTTACAAAAGACTTCGAGGTTAAATTCAGTAGGTTATAGAATATTTTCAGCTTCTATGGTTACTGGTTCCAATTGGAAGAGGTTTATATAGTTAGTGAAATTCAATTTTTTACCCAAAATGACATCCAAATTTTTGGCGAAATATCGAAAATATATATTATATCATCTCCCTGTACATTTTGCAGGTACATCCGGCTACGGACTAATCGGCTTTAAAATTCTCACGAGTTCACTTTCCGAATATATTTTCGCACGCGTTCCTTTATTCGTTCATTTTCCGGAACCCGCGGGGATTTGGCGCACGTAGGGAACTCCGTGCTAGCCATATTTCTTTATTTAGATGCAAATATCGAAACGAGCCTGCCATAATTATTTGGCTTTGTCGCGTGCGAGCCACACAAGGGCGACGTAAACGTTAACTTTCCATTTTCAAATATCATTTGGTGTTTTAAGAGCGACCGAGCATTGCAACGGATAATGGCGGCTCTTTTGTCGAATAAATTGGAAATTTTCCGATCAATTTGATGGTGTGGTTTTCTTAACGGCGGCCGCAGACGAAACACGGGAATACTTTTGAAAAATAAAATTGAAATTAATAACCAGCTCGAAAGGATTGCCAAATATACCAAGATTCTAAACTTTACTCGTCAAATTGAGATCCTAAGAGTAATATAATAATAATAATAATAGACTTTAGACTTTAGACTTTATTGGCCATTAAATACGTTACAAGAACAACAAATGGCAAGTCACAATATCAAACGCATTCTAATAACATTCATAGAGAGCAACATAATTATCAGATAGACAAACACCAAACATTGAAACAAAAATTAGGTAAAAAAAAGTAAATAAATAAATAAATAAATTCCCAATTAGTATTATGGCGACACTCGTAACGCAACACGGATGTACTCATCTGCAGTATAGAATGCGTTCTCCAATAGAAATTGTTTTATTATATTACAAAATTTAGTGAATGGCAGATCCTTGACAACGGTTGGTAGAACATTGTAGTAATTAATGTACAATTTATTTAACTAGAATGGCCCTGGACAATTAATTCAGATCCCCTGGTGTAGTGATTGTGGCGATCACAGTGCTTAGGCATATCGTTCTTTAGCTCATGTATGAGAGTGACTGTATAGTAAATAAATAGTGATGGTAAGGTCAAAATATCAAGCTTTGAGAAGAGCGGGCGGCAGTGATCACGAGGCTTTGCATTCGCAATCACACGTATCGCTCTTTTTTGCATAAGAAAAGCCTTGCGGGCATGCACGGAAGCACCCCACAAAACAATAGCGTACGCTAAATGAGAATGGAACAATTCGAAATAAGCAAGTCTTGACATGATAGGAATGAGTGACTTGTTTAAGTATCTAATTAGAAACAATTGACTTGACAGTTTGTGGCAAAGGTGTTCAATGTGATCCTTCCAAGAAAGAGTACGATCGATCCAGACTCCAAGTACCTTAACCGGAGCATTGTTTAAATTGTGCACCTTGCTACAAGAGAAAATAAGATTGTTCGTTTTATTTTCGTTTAACTGTAAGGAGCTCGACCCGAACCATTCACGCGCTTTAGTCTTATTGGTCACACTGTCAATACTAAGTTCATATGGGTTTCTAGATCGGGATAAAAGAATTGTATCATCCGCGTAAAGCGTAGTTCTACATGGCATGTGAGAAGGCAAATCGTTGATGTAAACTATAAACAGCAGGGGCCCGAGCACCGAGCCCTGCGGCACTCCAAACGATACCGGCAAGCTAGAACTACTGAATTTTCCATTCACCTCGACACATTGAAGTCTACCGCTAAGGTAAGAGCGCAATAATCTGTGAGGCATGCCCCTGATGCCATACCACTCGAGCTTCTGCATCAGCAGTCCATGATTCACACAATCAAAAGCCTTCGTGAGATCGCAAAAGGTGGCCACCGCTATCTCACAAGCGTCAAAACCTTCGACGATGCTCCCCACAAGACTTAGCAAAGCATGCGTGGTGGACCTTCCGCCCCTAAACCCGAACTGTTCTTTGCACAAAAGTTTGTGTTTTTCAAAATAGTTCAGCAAACGATCTTTTAAGATTATTTCAACGATCTTCCCCATTATAGGTATGATTGCAATAGGTCTATAGTTTGAGGGGACGTTGGTATCTCCCTTCTTGTGTAGTGACACAACCCTGCTTATTTTTAACTGTTCTGGAAATATTCCAGTTTCAAACATCTGATTAATTAGATGAGCTATGGGGTCAGCTAAAAAAGTTGCGGTATGTTTAAGAATTTTTGAATTTAGGTTGTAGACGTCTAAAGAATTAGAATTACTCAAATGCAGAATTGTGCTATAGACTAATTCACTGGAAACCGGATCCAGGAAAAACGACCTCGTGGGACTTGATTGCCTGCTCATATAGAGCATTGGATCATTTATTTTTTTTATTTCGGCAGTAATGCTCGATGCCACCTGAGAAAAATATAAGTTGAAATCATTGGGAGTAATACTACAATTGGTATAACCGCGATTATGGTTTTTCTCACTGTTAATAAGTTTCCAGCAGCTCCGACCAAGATTGTCAGAGTTGTTTACAAACTGACCATAAGCTGCAGCTTTTGTCGACTGAACTTCTTTTTTATAGCGTTTATTTAAATTTCTATACTCCTGCCAATGATCCAGACTGCCAGACGCTTTGGCCATGGCCTTTGCATGTAAGAGCTTATCATGCAGGCAACTTAGATCGCTATTGTACCAGTGAATTAGTCTCGAACTTGTAGAGTTAACTTGTTTCGTTTTAATAATCTGGTGATAATTGACATTGCTTGTTAGAAAATTTAACAGATATTCCACCATATCAGATGGGCTTACTGTCAAGAAATAGTAATTATCCCAAACTGTTACCTCAAGAGTCTGAGAAAACTGATTGAGACTCCGCGCTGACACGGTTTTAACTGAAAATCTATCTTCTTTCAACGTAAAATCAGTTTTCACATTAATGAAAACACCTTCATGGTCGGAAAAACCAGGCTCAACATTACCAGCGCTGTAAAAGGTATCATAAAGATTTACCATAATGTTATCAATGCAATTTGCTGAATGGTAAGTAATTCTAGTGTTTTCTGAAATGGTCCCATGCATTCTAAAAGAGGATAACATGTTCAATAAGTCATTTCGATCAACGTCATCACTCAAATTAAACTTAACATTAAAATCGCAATCAATAATAATGCGTTTCTTAGTTGAATAAATTTCAGCGAGCAAGAGTTCAAGTTTTTCTACAAATATAGAAAAATTGCCTCTAGAGCCAGAGCGATAAACATTGATTAAAATAAGATTAAGCACTGGTATCTCCACACCACAAAACTCTGCGTGAAGATCCAGACAATATTTACTCAGATTAAGACTGCTACAGGCAATATTATTTTTAACATATATAGCAGTTCCTCCTCTGGAGGTACCGAGACGACAATAATATCCAACTAATTTATAATTGTGAACCTTAATAATATTAAGCAACTCCTCACCATTTACAAAATGTTCACAGAAACATACAATGTCAAAACCAATAGAATTTAGATATTCAGTAACCACATCGAGTTTACTTAGGAGACCCTGCACATTGTAGCTCAAGATATTAATGCTGTTCCTACCTCCATTGGTAGTCTTGGGTCGGGATTCTCCCTCACTAGACGTCTCTCTGTTGATACTGGAATTGGATCGGTTTTTCCTCTTGTCAGACGCTTGGGGAAAAAATGATTTATCAACACACCCGTTTGCCAGATGGAAGTATCCAGAATTTTTTGCGCTTCGTGATCCATGGCCGATACCCTAAATGAGGAGTAACTCTCAGGATACAATGATGGGACCTGGAACACTTCTACTCCACTAACTATCGGTGCTAGATATTGTCGGACCTTCTCAGCTTTGGTATTCGGATGCAGTTTAGTAATGTGAAAACTGATTTTACGTTCAGCAACTCGAAGTGCACATTTAGAGTTATCGCTAAGAGATCCTTTAAGCGGTTTGACTCTATCGGTTAGGACTCTGGAACTTTTGCGTTTGGACCCACCATCCAGTTCTATTATTTCAGAGCATATCTGACGTGACACAGCCTCACTGACTGCACTAGATAGTTCTTTATTTGTAATTTTATTCAGGTGCTCCGACTTGGGGGCGTTTTGCTTAATTGGACCTGTCTGTGATGATTTAGCCCTATTTGCAGAATCCAGAGTTTGCCCTTCAAAGAGTCTGCTGCTTTTTAGTAGGCTCAACTGTTCTTTTAGAGCGGTAATTGCTATGGCTTGATTCTCGATAACAAGATCTTTTTGCTTCAAAAGTTCTTTTAAATACATTATTTCTTTTGCAGCATCAAATGGAGCGTTTGCTCCCGAATCATCAGGAATTGGACCCGACTCCAAGGATTCGCCTCCGTAGGAACAGCAATCAATCTTGTCGCTTCCTAAAATTTTCGTGTTTTTCATGATTTTCACGCACGATTTATGCGATATCGTGCCGCACTTGATACACAATAGACCAGTACCTGCCACGCTCTTACACCTTTTACAAGGTTTAGCTTTGCTTTGATCAGCCATAATTTTAACTATACCAAAAGAGCCTTCAACCGCACAGTCGGCTAGATTTTTACTTTGTAAAACGATATTGATCTCAATAAAAATTAACTAATAATAGTAATAATAATAATAATAATAATAATAATAATAATAATAATAATAATAATAATAATAATAATAATAATAATAATAACACGAGAGCGTAAAAGTATACTGGAATAAATCCATTCCCACCATATACCAAACAACATCCCGGATATAGTCTTGGAATTAAAAGATAAAAAAAAAAGCTTTCATCATGGATATGGCTATACCATTACCTAGCAACGTATCGAGGAAGTATACTGAGAAAATCAATAAATACTTGCCGCTAGCGGATGAAATAAAAAAAATGTGGAGGCTACAGTCAGTGCGAATAATACCCATTGTTGTCCGGGTGACGGGCGAGATCCCAAAAAGCTTACACGAAGGACTTCAAACCCTGAGTTTTGGAAACTAATGACTTCATATCCCTATGCAAAAGGCAGTGCTTCTGGACACATGTCCTTTATTGAACAACAACATTAATTAAGGTTTTATGGTCATTTTTCGGTATATATAGCAGCAGGTAGTTTGTATATAATACATAATACACGGTGTTGTCGAAACAATTGTCATGTCAAAATATATAATTTCGTGAAAATATGAACTTTTAGTTCTTATTTATTGTGGTAAAATATTCGTTTAAATTTTTTTAGCTCTGAGGACAGTCTATTGCAGACTCTAATACCGGTGTTTTCTTAAAATATTTTCTTGAAAGTTTTTTAAAGGAGAAACAGTCTTTGTTACGTGTATTATAGTCGTGAAAAATCTCCGTTTTTTGTACGGTATTTTTATTTTTATGTACCCATAAACAAACTTCTAATATGTATATACACGCCAAAGGCAGTATTTTAAACTCCCGGAAGAGGGGCTTGCACGAACTATTCGGCGACACTCCAGCAATACACCTGTAATGCTTAAATTAAGATCCAAAAGCACAAAATCTTCCATTTTATTTGCAGAATAAAGGGAATCAGACATCTTGGTGTTAGTAAACTCAACATCGACCACACTCATGAAACCTGATATAAAATTTTATTCGATAAAACTAAAATTCAGTTCTTTTACTAACGAAAAATCCGAGGGTCTATAGCAATCTATAAACAACCTAACAATCTTAGCCGCGACTCAGGTCTCTACCTGGCACCAATATGTGAATCAGTCATCCGAGACGGTGTATATCCCCCTCATTTAGCTCCGCCCCCTCAAACAATATATAAGCAGGTACAGAGTAAAATGCGAGCCAGTATCAGTCTAGCTCTGAAGAAGCCAAGAGGATGATTAGCGAAACCTCAGCAAGATCGACTCAGAAAAATCCGACCTCGGAGGATTCCAGAAGTTTTGTAAAAAGGATATTTATTTCATCTACCGAACGCAAAATGAGATCTTCCGTTGCTTAAGTTAACCGTTTCGCCTTTATCATTGTTTAATAAATAGGCGAACCTCGGAACGTAATTAGGCAAATGGCGAACCGCTGCCGCGACCCCGAAATTATTGGCAAACACGCGTCTGTTCGGCATCCCTGTGCTCGTGCAGCCGCGAAACAATTCGCTATGGCCGCCATTGCATAATTCCGCGTATTAATTAATATCGACCTATCGTGCATGTTCAAATAATATTTACTCCCTGGACATGCATATTCATACTTATTCATTTACGCCGGCCATCTTGTATCTGGATTCTTTGTAGTACTCATATGGAGGTGTCCTTTTTGCTTTATGATTGTCCAAAAACGAAAGGGAAGGGGAAAGGAAAAAACTCAACCAAAACCTTGAAATACCAAGAAATCCCCCCGAAATTGCAAATGCACTGCTACGTGCTCGTGACTGCGCCAAATTAATTAAAAAACTGACCAAACTACCCTTCCTCTCCCAATTCATAACAAATTGTTCTCTTTCTGTCGCCTGTTACTTCGAGCTATAACTATAATAATATCAAATATCCAGAGGACAGAAAATTATACATCGTAAAACCAATACACAAAAAAAGGCATAAGGCATTATTATAGCATAGAATAGAATTTATTGACCACGTTTTGTTCCTACAATTATGGCAAGTCATAAATACAATACATAAAAAAATATGTATATAAAAAACAAGACAATGAATACATTATATAAAAAGTGCGTCAATTATATAAAACAGTGTATAATACATAAGAACAGGACAGTGTATATAACAAAGTTCAGGACGTTTATATAAATAAGCAAAAAGAAGCAACATCAACAAAATTCTAGAAAGTCATTCACACCGTTCACAGACGCTCCTTTGACTTCAGTCACAGCGGAAGTACCCATGTATTCACCGACCGAGTAAAAGCAGTGCCTTTTAAGAAAGGTTAAGATGTTTTTTTCAAATTTTCTATTACTTAGAACTTTCACATCAGCTGGTAGTTTATTGTACAAGTTTAAGTTTAGTGCATTTTTTTTTTACTTTTTGTATATTTGAATCTTGAAGCACGAAGTAGCTTGTTATTTCTAGTTAAACAGTCAAGGTAAGAGGAGTTCTGACTGCGGCTGTCTATGTTTTTGTGTATTTCTAATAATTGATAATAAAAAAAAGTGGCATAATTTACAACTTCTTAAAAATTGGTCGACAGTGCTCCAGATAACCGGCACCGGCAATCAAACGAACAACTTTCTTTTGGAGTTTAAATTCCTGGTAAAATTTACTCCAGAGAACGATGCCGTAAGTTAGATGAGATTGAAGAAGAAAAGGAGAAAAATATTTAACTCGCAATGTGGCCGCGGTAACCAGTCCTTACACAAGATGTTAATATGAGATGCCCAATTTTAACTATCATCAAGCGTTACTCCCAAGAGCCTCACATTCTTGCCATCCAGTAGATTATTATTAGTTGAGAAAACAAGACGTTGTGTCTTATCCGTTTTCAGTTTAAGCTTATTGTTGGTGAACCAAAGTTCCGCCATCAGCTCAACATTATCAACATTGTGCATAAGTTCATTGGAGTCATTGGAGAACAGAAAATGATACAAGTCATTGATGTAAATAGTGAACAGTAGCGGACCCAAGACGGAGCCCTGAGGCACGCCACTGCTCACAACCCTCAACTCCGATATGTTATTGTTAAAGACCACACACTGTCTGCTATCCATATCTGCCAAGCTTCTCCAGAAGGAGGCCATGAGCCGGTCTTAAAACCAAATTGGGTATCACAAATGCATTTTGTTTTTTGAATATATAGAATTATCAGTTTCTTATGCATATATGTGGTTGGACTTAGACTTTGTTGAACAAATTCTTGACAACCTTAGAATTTTCTTGGAACTATCGAAGGCGTTTGACAGTTTTTATCATAAATTATTGCTAGTGAAGTGGATCTATTCAGAGCGGAAGGAAAGAGTCGTCATTGCGAAGCGAGGGCGAGCTATAGCTAGAAATAACTTAAAAAGGTGACCTAGTACTTTGCAGGCGATACAAACCTGCTGATTTTGGAGTAAAGGCTGTCGGATTCGCTTGGAATATCTACAGAGCGCCTGCTTATCCAACTATTGTATCAATTTTTTCAATAAGTTATCAAATAATATTAAATGGATAGAAAGCCCTACACACCACCAGGCTACAGATTTTGGAGTTTTGGACCATCTTCATCAGTTTTTATCTTTGTAAATTTGACAAGTTTTAACCTAGATATCCTATAAATCTATAAACAACAAAAGAATACAACATAAAATCAGAGTAGCAAAAAATTTATTGTATAGCATTTATTGTATAACATGACAGCATGAATATACCTAGAAAAGTTAAAGAACTAACGGGACTACAAATACGGAATACGACACAAACGGGAAAATAATAATTGATATAGAAGAAAATTAAAAATATGGAAAATTTATGTGAAGAATCTCCTGGACGATCATGAGTATGTGGAAGAAGGCTTACATGCATAAAATACAATGAAGAAATTCTTAAACTTAAACACATCCTTGTGAATTTGTTTAATGACATCTAAAAGTCAGGGATAATAACACCAAAATGGCTGATATCAAGCTTTATAACGAAGAGAAATGCTAAACATTGCCCACTAAAAGCTTGGGACATATTCTAAAGGCATTCTTAAAAGGGATATATTGTAGAATATATAGACAACTAGAACGGTATCTCAACGAAACACAATTTGGATTTAGAAACAACCTCACAAAACTCTTTCAAGAAAAAAGCCCATACTCTAGAGATATTAACGTTATTTCAAATATCTGCTATGGACTATGGCCAGAGAGGGGTAATTCATATAGCAGAAAAAACATTTGAGGAAGTAGGGGAAATTCTGTTCTTTCACCCATCCTTGCTTTTCTGTATTCAGAAGATGTTATGAATAAAGCATTGCCAATTAAGAATATGGTATTAAAATCAACGAAAATCCACTCAATAATATTAGGTACGCTCATGGAATTAGAATTACTTATGTACTCTCATTGACAGCTCTCAGTAAATAGTAATGAAGATGAGACGAGTATTATGCAGTAGGGGATCTTGAGATGTTATGTTTTATCAGGGCTGTACTGTGGCATGGAATTTTGACGCTAGACAACAACGATGTGAAAATAATTGAAGCCGTGGAGAGAATGCTCGGTTGTAAGATGAATGAAAACGAGAGGAAAGGTGTAATGACTATTAGAATGAGGAAACTGGAACGCATTATGAGAGGGAAACCAATATCAAATACTTCAACTCAGCTCGTAATGCAAGAAAAAATAAGTGGAAGATTAGTTAGATTAAGCAGGAGACCTTTCTTGTTAATAAATCTGCACGAATGGTTCAACACCACAAGTAAATCGTCTTTTGAAATATTTTTTGCACTACGCTTGACGCTTTTAAATTCAGTTGAATTGTTTTGTAACGGTATACATATTTCTAAAAATTATATTTGATTGTTAGATAGTCGGAGTTTAAGGGCCGAAGAGAAGCGCCACCGCAAATACATTTTATGCGGTAAAACGCACACACAAGTGAGCACCCGATCATTTCCGGCAATTTGCTAATAATATAAGCGAAACTAATTTGCATATGGCGGCCACAATTTTGCATTAACATTGCACGGTCTGCTTCCCCCGAGACAAAAGATTAACATTCCGCAACGATTATCGATTCGGACAGGTATTTTCTTCCCCCGCATTGTTATTGTTATAAACTGCCCGCCTCCGGGCAGGGGCAGCTCCGATTTTATTACTGGCGGCACTATACGACGCGGCAGTTTGCGACTTCGGGACTATTGGAAACAGTTATAATCCTACTGCAACGGCAAGAAATTGTCCTTAAATGAGCTTCCTCTCTGTAAACATGGCGTTCAGTTCGGATTCGAATTAGATCTAGATTGACGATTTTAGGGTGTTTGTTATATACCCACCAAAAGTAGTGTAGCAAAGCCCGTTCTAAACCGCTATAGCGGAAAAAATTGAGTTGTCATGAATCTTTCGTATTTGGTCTATCGTGGAAAATCCTCGTCAATGTTCGCGCCGTGTTCAAAACAGTTTGTGCGACTTTGCTGTGTTGTGTGTTCCATGAACCGGAAAGTCCTATACGTACGCGGGTGTGTCTTAAATAATTTATTTTATATTTACAACAGTGTTACAACCTATTTTTAATTTCTTTCTTATAAATTTTGTAACATTTTATAAAGATCAGGTTGGCGAAAAAAAAAATTCTTTTAGTAAAAGATTCAACAAAAATTTCAATGCGGAAAATAGAAATAATTTGAAATGTATCCAACATTTTTAAAATTTAATACTTGTTTTTTTTTTCATTTGGACAATATTTTCCTCTACTATACGCAATGTTCGATCAATAATAAGGTACAGTAAGAATACTGCTACAACCTAAAAACAAAAAAAATTAAATTGTCTTATTATAAACTAATTAGTATCAAATTACAACCATAAGAGAATAATGCATTACACTTTCATTGATATTCACACTATTAGAGAAAGTTTTTCTTTATTAAAAACATGGACTTTTCAATTTAACAACAACTTCTGCTTCTACTACAACTATGACTTCATTAGAATGTTACATTACAAAAACAAAAGTTAAAGCCTGGCTTAGCGTAACCTGTTTCAATTTTGTAAGATAGATGCTAAATAGGGTTGTAAAAATAAACAGTTACTTAAAGTTAAGAGATACTCCACAAAACCGATTATGCACTCTAACAAATCTTATTACTTTAATTAAAGCTAATTGATCCTTGACTATAACAGCTGTTGGACCTTTCAAAGACCCTTTTGATGGTGTTGAGACTTTAAGCAACATATATACGGAAACCACAACAGTTAAAATTCAGGAAACACACAACTGATATACATCAGGAGAGGTGCCCGACAGGGAGACACAATGTCGTATAAACATCTTCTTGATAACTCATAAAAAAGGAGAACTAGATGCTGCGGCTACAAATTTAGGTCTCAATATGAACTACACCAAAATGAAAGTCATAACCAACCCATGGGATAAGAAAAATTTGTTTCGGAAAATTTTTTTGAGTTAACAAAGAAAGCCTAAATCAAGAGGCGTATTAGATTGGCATGAGCAGCATTTGGCAAATTGAACTTCATTTCAGAAAAGAAAATATCTCCACAATACCTGAAAACCAAAGCATATAGTCATTGTATTGCCACGTCTCTTTTCCACTGAAGGTGGAGGGGAGACCGAAGCAATCCTACTATACTTTGCTCACTTTGCTACCGATTGGAAGTAGTAAGTATAGGGCCCAGCAGCTCAGTTTCTCAAAATATGGACGGGGTATAAAAAAGAAAGTAAATAAATCAAAGGTTGGAAACCGGGGCGCCAGCTAGGACAAAACTCCAACCTATACTATAAGTTGGTGATAGTGACTAGTGTCCTTGCTCACTAGCCACCCAACAAACTCACAAAGTTAACAAAGTTCGAACCCAAATAACCAAAAACCAAATAAATAATTAATAAATAAAGCGGCACGTCAGTTTAAATCTCCATATATTGGCTCAAGTACACACTAAGCACAGGAAGCTTGGTTACGATCGATCGTTTACAAATAACTCTTACAAACAAATGTTTCTATAATTGGGTACTTTATCTTTACCTTAACTGAGCTCTTTAATTTATATTGATATTTAAAAATTGAAATTTGTATTTAATAGGAATAAAATTAACCGAAACGTAAATAGAGGCTTATCTGTGATCCTCCAGTTACCAGCAAGGAACGAGTCGGGCAAGCTCTAAGATGGCTGTCCTGTATACTGCCTACGGGTTCACCAATCAGTGGGATAGGCACGAATGCTTATCACTCTTGGACGAGGAGATATGCACTGCAACGTCCTGAACCGAGCTAACTTGAAGACTTGACGAATTCTTGGGTTGCAGAATTCATAACACGTGCCGTCCACGATGTAAGGAGGCACCAAATCCAATTGAACCGGAACTAGGGAAGCCAGTACCAAATGGGAAGCCAAAACCAGTCCAACAATCAAAAACTGGTTCCAAAAGGAAAACCAAATCCAAAACCAAAACCAAAACCAAAACCAGAACCAGAAACCCTACAAAACAAAATAATGAGTTGCGGAGTTCATAACTACTTGCAAAGTGTGAAATAAATTGTGAAACTTACGCCTGATGATCGTGGGTGGCGGTGAAGAGTGCCGGGTGCTAGGTTGGTTAGCTTTAATCCAGCCTAAGCTGTAATGTTGGGGACGTCCAAGCAAAATACTACCAACCAGACGACGATCCGCAACTTCTATACGATTTCAATCAGGTTTAATCCTCGAAAACTACGAGATGCCACAAACTTATTCGGATTGAAATCTTGCAACCACTTGCACCGGCGGAAATCGTAGAGCCAAAGAAAGAAAGACCGATGAAGTTTCACAAAGTTCCAAAAAAAGAGTCCGATGGTGCTGGCAATACGATGTTCGGTTCCGACACCACTAGGGTCAATGGGCCAATAATGACAGAAGTTAATCAACGCAAGGAGACCCAATATTACCTAACTACTACCCGCTATTACCAATAATAATCAATTATTACACACACATGAATGAGATTACACAGTAACGTCTTAGGAAATCGAATACGAACGTGGGCCAAAGGTCTAGTGCTTAACTGTACTAATGGCCGAGTGCATTCGCGTTGACAGAGGATTGAAATATAACCTCTCCAAAAAGCAACAAGTGTAAATAAATGAAAGCAAGGGACAAGAATAGAAATTGCCGTTAGTTCCGAAATAAGAAGGAATACAGGACGATCGTCTCGTGCAATCCAACCGCATTCCGCAGTAACATCCTAAATTGCAGCAAAAATGCAAGGACTTACACTTATTTACATTTATTTTAGGACAGGCAAACCACACCAAGCAATTAAACAGTTACAGTGTGTTCGAACAGAATAAAGTAGTGAAGAATAATTAGCAATACCAGTAGCTTTGAGGATTAAGACAGTGTGTAATTGTGAGAATAAAACATTTAATAGGTAGTCTCCGAGCATTATTAACCTACATGTGAGAAACATAAGTCGAAGTAGCCAATGACAAATTGAACCCGTTACAGTATACTCCCCGGAAAAGTAAATGTATATTAGGGCTATAATTGATAGAAAACGAAAAGAGTGGACAAAAAATATAGTAGTAAGAGAAGTAGGAGAGGAGGTAGCGAAATCAAAATGGCAATCCACCCGTCATAACATCTGAAAAGAAGACGAAAGACGGAGACCTTCAGAAAATAAAAGAAATAGAGGAAGGCGTTAGATGAAATGGACGGATGATCTGACTTAGCAGATTTATCCAGCAGATCGATATACAGGGCGTCAGACGGAGAAGAAATAGATAGAAAAACTGTTTTGATACAATTGCTATTGCCAGAGCCAGCTTTATAGGATTGTTAGAAATATCCAGTTTTTCTGTACCTACAATATGGTTTAATTAGTCATAATTAATAGAAATCGTTCGGACGTTTGACTTTCATACCTTTAGGAGACGCCAATTGCATCTGATTTCTCGTTCGATTCGATTCTACGCGGCTGGCAGATAGAAACCCCGAAAAAAAAAACGCTTGACACGCGACGATCCATTAGCGGCGTCGATCCAATTTGCATAGTAAATAAAGCGCATGGAAGCGTCTCTAGTCTACGGCGCAAACTTACTCGGTGATTTGCACCATCAGAAATTCATTTTGACGAATGGATTAAGAACGCCTGCACGCGTACACACACACACATTCGCTGGCAGCGCTGGGTGGTAATGGAACCATCTTGAATTACATGTAACATATCGCCTCCTGCATAACTATTCGCTCGCTTGGCAACTAATTTACTTTACCTTGACGCCATTTCAAACTGTTGAACTGAGAAAACATTTTGATATCTATTTCGCACGAGACTCAATGTTTACTATTTATGAACAGCGTTTCTAATTTCTTTACAACCTCAATCTTTTCTTATAATCTATACAGTGATTCCCAAAATCCTTCTTCTTAAGTTGGCCATTTATACAATCGAATTTAGAAACCATCAGAATTCACAAACGTCAAAATTCAAGCCGTGCGGTGAAATGTCCGAAAACATCCGAATGCTCCCAAACCCGTGCGGTAATTTCCCGGAAATGTCCGAAGTGGCTCCGATCCGTAGAACGAGAAACTCTCGTGGTAAAGTGGCGCTTCTCGCACGCCGGATCGGTGTATAATTAGTTATTTTACAGAAGGGAGAAGAAAAAAATAGTTAACACACCAGCCACAAGAGAATACTACTAATCTTCAGAAAATATGTAATAATGTGTAACGAATCTAAGTATACTAAGAATCTGAAACATATAGTAGCGTATAAAAAAATCTACTGGATAGTACCGAAGGTAGAATTGATTTGTTGCAATTGGCTGTAAAATTGAACTTTGTAGGACATCCAAAAAATCCAATGAATGTAACATAACGACGTCTAGTAGTTCAAACGACGCAAGACACTAATTGCAAATTTTTTTAGAAGAGCGAAGATCCTAATAAAATTATAATTATAGCATTCTTATCATTCAAACTGAATTATATAATGTCGTTAGAGTTACTTATGACTGCAAATTTTACTAAGAAAATGCCCAATAAATGGACAAATCAGCAATTGATAAATTGATGGACAATTTATTCACAAAACCCAAACCCAGATATGAGTGACTTTTGGTTTCAATAACTGTTGTCCATTAAAGATATAGTTCCAGTGTGTTTTTGTGGCAATCTTTACTTTTACCTGCGATATGCGTGTCATCCACATACAAGAAGACACGACAGTCGCCTTTTTGGAAATGCGGGCAAGTCAACGGACGCAAAATTCCTCCTTGATGCTATAAAAATCCGAGAGCATCTTATTTATTCAAACCCTTATTTTCCTTTGAGTCATATATGACAAAATCGGTTCAGTGAGAGGCACTCTTATGCCTAACCATTCTAGTTTCTTTGCCATTAAGTCTATGTTTATGGAGCCAAATGCGCTAGAGAAATCTATTGGGTTGTTCGGAAAGTCATTTCGTTTTTTTTTGGGGATCATGAAAGACAGTTTTCGTATAATGAATAAATATTTTATTAAATTATATATTGGCCATTCTCGTCCAACACCTTTTGCCATCTTTCTGGCAGTAACATAATTCCCCTCTCATAAAAGTTTTGATCCTTGCTGGCAAAAAACTGGTTCAGGTGGTTTTTGACATCTTCATTTGAGGTAAAGGTTTTGCCATCCAAAAAATGTTGCAGGGACCGGAACAAATAGTAGTCGGAAGGCGCCAGATCTGGAGAATATGGTGGAGGTTGCAGTACGTCCCATTCAAACTGTAAAAGTTTTTGGCGAGTGACCAAACTTGTGTGAGGTCTCGCATTATCCTGGTGGAACACTACACCCTTCCTGTTGATTAATTCGGGCCTCTTCTCTTTAAGTTGATGACAATAGACTTCTGAATTAATCATTGTATTGTCCGGCAAAAGCTCAAAAAAAACGATTCCTTTGACATCCCACCAAACGGAGAGCATCACCTTTTTTTGGTGAATGTTGGCTTTTGACACGCTTTGAGCCGGTTCATCTTTTCTGCTCCATGACCTCTTGCTTTTAACATTGTTGTATACAACCCATTTTTCGTCCCCAGTAATAATCCGCTTCAAAAATGGATCATTTTCTTGACGTTTGAGGAGCGAATCACACACGTCAACGCGACGACACAAATTTCGCTCCGTAAGGACATGGGGCACCCACACATTGAGCTTCGAGGTTAAGCCCATGCCTTTCAAATGGCCATAAACAGTCGAATTCGACAAATTTAATCTCTCACCGATCTCTCGTGTGGTTATTCGCCGATTTGCATCAACTAATGCCTTTATCGCATCTTTGTCAGCTTCGACCGGCCTTCCAGACCGTGGTGTATCTTCGACATCAAAATTGCCCGATCGAAATTTTGCAAACCAGTTCTGGCACTGGCGTACTGTTAACACGAATTCTCCATACACATCCGTCAATTTTTTTCTCGCTTGGACAGCATTTTTACCTTTTCTGAAGTAAAAAAGTAAAATATGACGAAAATTCTGCTTATTGCTCTCCATATTTAAAAGGGCACCAACCAAAAACTACTGCGTAGAATTAATAGAACTTTTTCACACACAAGCCTTGCAATATCAGCTCTGAAGACATATAATGGTTATGCGGCTTAAGTGTGAAGTTGGTTTCGAAAAAACGTAATTAAGTCCTCTGACGGGAAAAAACGAAATGACTTTCCGAACAACCTTATAAAAACACTCCCTCCGATATCTGGCTTATAAATATGTTCAATATTTTTTAATCACATATTACCTACCTTGTTAAAATAAACTACGCCCTCCAAGGAAAACTTTTCAAAGTTTGTTTTAAACATCACATCGTTAAAGGATTGTAGAAATATGAAAGACAACGTTTAAACCTAGCTTTTGATTTTTTTAGACTTTATTTGCACACAGCCGTCCTCATTGATTTCAGGCAAACCATCTAGTACATCAGAAATTGCCTTTAAATCTAAATGTTAGTTATGGTACATTTGAGAGATTATTTCTCTTTGTGCAAAAGTTTCTAGGTCCTTGAATTTTTTTCTAAAACTGGAAAATTACTTTTGTATAAGGGAGTAGGTTCCATAATTCTTTAGGCTGAACCATTTTTGGTAACCTTATCAGGTCCTATTCATCGTTGTCTTCAAATGTGTTAGTAGAGTTTTTAAACATTACTATTCGAATGTTTTAAAGTTTAGCTGTTTTTCAGAGTCAGTTTTTTGATAAAGTCTGGAAAATTTTTCAAAGAAACTTCCACATTCCGCTGTAATACTATTTACAAAACTTCTAGATTCCTTCTGGATAGTTTTAGTTAAGCTCTGAGGAAGCCAACAGGATGATTAGCGAAACGTCTGGAAAAATATTTTTTTTAATTTGAGCCGATTGTTGACTTCCAATCATATGGTTTACGGCTTTCTCATAATCTAAGTTAACTATCTAATAATATAATGTCAGATTTGATAATATCATCAAGGATAATTATCCTTGCTAGAAAAAGCTAACTCCAAATGGACAGTTCTGATTGTTTTTATAATAGTAATAGGCATTGTTGCGACTTACTTACATCCTTTGGACTACTCATGTGTTTCAATAATTCAACCCGATTTCAGCAATTTGTTAGGGAGGGAGCAGATGTTTATTCACTAATACTAATATTACAAGGAAAAGTTTCATCAGGAAATGTTTTAAAAATTTCAAACATAAAACTATCATAAAAAACAATTAAACAAAAAAATACTACGTAAAAAGACCCAGAAATAAAGTGCCGCAGTATGCCACAGAACAAACACGCAAACAGATAGGTTGTGAAAACCATTTGTTGTCAGTAGATATTTTAAATATTTTATGAATTTCTTTTAGTTTACGTCTCTACTTTTTTTATAGCAATAGTGATTAATTTTTTTAAGTGAAAGTTATTCGTGTTTCTTCTCGAGTAGGAATAAATGTCAGATCTTTCTTATAAAGTAAATGAATACATGTCAGAGTCAACAGTATATTACGCAACAAGTGTGCTTATTTGATTTCTAATTGCATAACTGGTTCCAGTTTTCGGATACATACGCAGAGTGCATTGGTGTTTGTCTTATTCCGGAATGTTAATGTATCCGAGCAATTAGTCAGACTCACGAAAAATATTTCTCCGGGTAGCAGTAGTAGTAGCAGAATCCCGAAATAACTTTCACTATACCGGTCGATCATTTTAAACAAAAGACGGCTTAAACAGCTGGTTATATATACATTTTACGAGTTTTACTACGCAAACGGAACATAAAGGGCTAATTTACTTTTATCATGTATGCAATATTCGTGCTGCAAAGTAATAATAGCCCGGAAGTTCCGGAGCGCATAATACTGAATAACCGGGTACGGTTGTCATTTTCTTAAACTCTATATTTCGTTTCCGTCGAGCACTGCTTTTTCCTTATAAGTATATTGCGGAACATGGGTTTTGCTAGCTAATAGGAAAATGCAACGTATTTTTAAGTTTAAAAGCTCTCCACCTCTTGTTTTTTCGTTTTCGCCCGTTCAAGCGAAAATGGTGCCCGGAGTTTGTGAATCTCGATCGGTCTCCTCGTAGCTCGCAAGTGAAGTAGTAGGGGCTCTCGTAAGTAACGAATCAAAAGATGTTAAACATGAATATCGAATTCAAAACTCAAAATTTTCTGCGCTAACCCGAACACACCCAAAAAGTCACGACAATTCAAAAGTTTCCGCCAAAATTGGCTTAGAATAGTCATTATTCTACTACTATTACCACGGACACTTTAGACTTTTGGTCAAAGCACTATTGACATTTTCCAGAAATGGAAGAATTGGAAATATGTGGAATTATATAATACTTTCATTTAAAAGGTTTAATGTCTTCTCAAATAAAAGAGAAACATAACACGCTGAAAGACTGTTCCCATCAAATTTAATGATTAAAAGAAGTTCTGAATTAAAAAAAAAGTCGCACGATCACTAGTGTAAGTGTAAAAGATAGTGCTGGAAGACAGCAGATTAAAATTATCTTAGCAAGCGGAGACTCTAAAATAGTAAAAAAGAGCCTTTTGCACCTGAGCCCTTGCTAACATCTGAACCAAAGTGGAAAAGGAAAACTGTTTTAAGTGAGAATTTGACACTCCATAAACTAAATCCTGATGAATTTTTGCTTGGACACATGGATCCACCACTACACTCGTGAAAATAAAAAACAGTCAAAACAGTTGCGAAATGCAAAGGCAATTTTGATAAGTAACAAGATTCACATTTATTTCTCCTGTTTGCTGTCATGTTTCACTATGACAATGCAAATTCATCTATCGTTGCATCAGTTAAACTCATAAATTAAAGTTTGAATTGCTTCCTCATTCGCCCTACTTATCACCAAGCGACATTTGGCGTTTTACACCTAAGGGTATTCTTTATTGTTGAAGCCCAAAGACAGCAGGATTGCATGATCTAAAATTGCGACCGAGATCTATTTGGGCCACAATTCAGAGTAAAATAAAGTTCCTGCACAAAGAAATATGCCGTCAAAAGAAAACTGCATGGACGTTGTCTATGCCTATGGGTAGGTCTTTCCCAAAGTATTCCAATCGGAAATCTACTCGAATTTGATGTTTATATATGAGAACCTCAGTAGACTCAGCAGCGCTACTGAAGAGGCTCAAAAAGAAGATAGCCAAGTCAAAATGGAAAAAGACAGCAGGTATTATAAACCCTGGAAACCCTGGGAAAATAAGAGAAATGAACGAAGCCTCAAGTCGTATTGGTGAATGATCTAAAAAAGCAAGCCGCATCAAGATAGTTGAACACGCCGACAGCTAGAGAAGAATGGAGAAGGCTAGGGGAGGCCTAGATGTAGAAGAGTGCTAAATAGATAGAGGCACGAGACTATCTGAGCCTTTGGCTCCGTGAATGTGAGCTCGGGACTGATTGTATAAATATTAATTAGATTAGGTAATTATCTGATAAACTGATTGTATGTTAAACCTTAACCCCCGGGTATGCTGAAGAGTGAGCTGAAGCTCTGTCTAATTAGGAAAGTCGGCCAGTGCTAGAAGTGCCCTTTAATATAGAGTACCATGTGTTTATGAATTCTGCTATTGATTCTGACGGGACGTTGCTAGACAAGAAGGCTCTTTCATGCCATGATAGTTCTGGACTACAGTACATGCAGGATGTGTTTAGAACATGAGAAAATTAATATTCGTCTTCAGCTGTAAACGAGTAGATGGCGCTGATCCAGGAGGGGTAAAAGTAAAAACAAATCCTCCCCGCCAGAATATGCCGTGTTTCGTGAATTAATAAAACGTCGCGTCGCGTCGAAAATGAAGCAAAGCGGACACCGTTTTCCATTTTAAATGAAGATCGTCTACGTCTTTTTTACGAAACGAGCCCGCCGCCTTTATCAGAAGCACCGCTTCAAATAATTAAGCATTTCATTGTACGTCTATTACAGTATTTGTCATGGCTTTTTTAATTCGGCTTCCAACTAATAAAAATGCAAATTTCGTTATCTCAACCTTTTGCCCCGTTGCCGTCCGACTGCTGTACCGTCAGACTCTGGAAATGAAAAATTTCACCGGAGCCGCGGGTAGACAGAAAACCGTAACGCGGAGCGCCGGGCTGGGGGGGGGGGGAGGGGTCTGATTATGCCGCCGCTACCACTCCCTCTTACGCCGCGTGATATTGCTGAACTTGACGGTAGTTTTAACGAGTAAATTGACGCTCGTTTTCGAGTCAGATCGTGACATATTATATTGGTGTATATATATGTGCCTTTTTTCCCGCCAGCAGATGACAGTTGCATCACGCGCGTTTGACGTTGTGGTAGCACGATGGGGAAGTTATTGCCTTCTAGACAGCTAGAAAATGCGAACTGCATACACAGGGCAGAGAGGAAAATAACTCCAAAGAATTCGTGTTGGGTGGTCACCGTTTCTTTCAACGGTCTTCTTACTAACACTAACACACGTTAATTTATCCCTAATTTAGGCAAGAAAAAATGCAAACGATACAAATGATATACTTGGGAAAAATGGACAGCAAGACCAGAAGGAGTATAATGAGAAGCACGACCATCAGAGAATACTTAAAACAAGACCTATTGTGGAGGGAATAGAAAAATGACAGGTGAAAAGGGTGGCTGACAGTAAACTAGTGGAACAGGTTTACGAAACTAAACACAGTAAAAAAGAAAACAAGGAGAAGGTCCTGAAGAACATGGATACAGAAAGTAAGGGATACTTCAACAAAAAGAGACATAAAGTGACTACCATCAAACCTGAACGAACGCGTCCAGAACAGAAATAAATGGAGAGAAATCTGGAGTAGAACACCAGCTTAACTCCCATCCCGTCTTACATCGTTATAAGTAGATAGGCCTTCCGGATTAAGTAAGTAAGCAAGTAGTTAAACCAACTCTAAGAAAGAAAAAGCTTTTCGAATCAGCACTAGAAAAGATTGAAATGCTAAGATTATCAAACTTTCATTGTCTTTCTGTTAAATTACACAACCGTCCATAGTGCCAACTACATAAATTGGCTTCAGTATGTATACAACACCGGGTTTATAATTATAATTAGTATCTCTATTTAAATCCAGGGGTCATTGGTGCTCTCCTTCCTTTCTTTAAGAACGTCAGTTGTCGGACACCTTGGCTTAACCTGCTATGCATTCCAACAACCGGTAATCATTAGCGGTCTGAATTTCTTTAGTTCACAGCCTCAGTTTTCGGTTCTCTTGGCTTATACTTCCATGTATTCCAGCATCCTCGGGCGTTCAGCGCTCTGACTGCCTCCACTTGAAAGCCTCAGTTATCGAGCTACTCTGGTTTAACTTGATTCCAATCTTCAAGATCATGCTTATTTCAGCCTTTTGACTCTAGAATCTTGACTTGTCCTTTGTATTCCCGGCTCTAAGTGGCCGTCATGCTAGTAGGGTACAAATCAATAAAGTTTGGTGTTTTCCGTAAAAATAGCCAAAGAAAACTACTCACCCAGCAAGATGATATTAAAGATGCTTTTTCTATACTACAAACCAAGAAGAAACATACTTTTTATAAAACTTCTGGATTCCTCCTGCGTCGGTTTTTGTTGAGTCGAACTAGATAACGTTTCTCCAATCATCCTGGCTTCTTCAGAGCTTGCCTGAAGCTGGCTCGCATTTTACTCTGTACGTGCTTGAGGGGGGCGGAGCTATTTGTGGAGCATAAACACCGTCTCGGATGACTCATTCCCATACGCGTGACAGGTAGACACCTGAGTAGCAGTTAAGATTGTTAGGTTGCATATTTTTTATTTATTTATTTTTTTTAATTTAATTTTAATTTTATCCAATAAAACTTTATGTTCGATTTCGTGATTGTGTTCGGCAACTGCTGAGGAGTTTATTTGTCTTAGTCTCAAGGCTCTTTCAGGTTTTTTTGAGCCTAGTTGATATTTTTCGTCCAGTCTCTCCAATGTATTCTTTGCCGCATATGCATGAAATACTGCAAACTCCTGGAACTGCTCAAATGAAATTTTGTCTTTGACGGATCGAAGATGTTGAGAGATTTTTGGACAAGTGGTAAATCTGGTTTTGACGATATATTTCTTTAGAACTTTTGATATGTGGTCAGTGATGTTTTGAATATAAGGAAAGACAACAGTGGCAAGTGTGGGATTGCTTGCGGTTTCATTGCTATGGGAAGGTTGCGGTGAAATGTATCTTATTATGAGAAGTGTAAAGGCTGAGATAGTTTTACATCTCTGTAAACAAGAGTGTAGATAACCGATTTTTGAGCCGGATGGTGATGTGGCAATGCATTAAAGTATCGCCTCCCTCAAAAAATATAAAAGCAGGTACAGAGTAAAATGTGAGCCGGTTTCAGTCAAACGCTGAAGAAGCCAACATGATGATTAGCTAGTTGGACTCAACAAAAACCGACGCAGGAGGAATCCAGAAATTTTATAAAAAGCATTACAGCAGCCTGTGGAAGTTTCTTTGAAAAATTAACAAGAAAGAAAGTATTTTTTATTTCCAATCGGTGACATTTTGAGAGACTAAATCTTCCTGCACAAAACGGGACGGCAAAGAAAAGTCCAAAAACGAAATACGAGCATATTTAAGTTTTCCTGCACATTAATCGTTTTATATTAACTTTTGTCTGTCAGACAGTATCCGGGTCGGAGTAGGAAAAACGCTTAGTCGCAAAAAAAATATCCCCCTCCCCTCTCAGCGTCCTGGCATGATATCTCCCTTAAAAATTTAATATAATTCGGCATCGTGACTTCTTTTGTGCTTATTTATTTGTTCGGAATGTTCCGTCGTTGGCAACCGGAGGAAATTAAAAATGGCGCTTTGTTCCCCCCGCTTGGGCAAGGGCATTTATACACAATGGAGACATTATTGAAGGTTAAATAAAAGAAACGGGAGGAAATGTATCGCCAACAGACAACTGTAGCGGAAAATGCGCCCATTGTGTGTTTTTCTTTTTATTTTCCCCTTTTTGTATAAATCAAACGTCGAATGAGATATGTGCGCCATTTTTCCGGGGCGCGCGGTGCGACTCTAATGGTTTTGAATTGTAACTCGATGGCGACGTTTGTCAAACGAAATTGTAAAAGTTTTTTTGATAATAGACCGATTCCTCTTGTTGTTTTGCGGCTAACGCAACATTAAATCGATAGGGGAACTACAGCGACCTCAGACCATTTAGCTTTCCTTACGAAGCTCCTCATTAAGGGGTTAGTTTCGATTATGTTATCTGTTTGATAGAAGTGCAAAGAGATGAAGTGTCTTGTATTTAAAAATGCAACCATTATTCAAAAAGCACAGCAAGGCATTGGAGAGAGCATATTTTGATTTTGACAAGTTATGAAAAAAAAGGCGATTGTGAATTAAATCTAAGATAGTCCTTCCTCCTTCCTTTTTTATCTTCCAGGGCAATAGAGCACACGACAATTTCGATGGGATCTGATGGTTAGTTTTGGTTAGTTTGGTGACTTGTAAGTTTTATGAAAATATATTTTCCTATTCATCAAAATTAATGTTGCCCCCTTTCAAAGTAATCCCCCCAAATGTAATACACTTGTATCAACGTTTCTTCCAATAATCTTCTGGTGAGCACTTTCTCGTATAGCGTTGAGTTCTTCCAGCGATTTTTTCTTTATCTCCTCAATCGTTCCAAACTTCCTTCCGTTCATAGGTTTCTTGAGTTTTGTCAACAGGAAAAAGTCGCGTAGGACCGTAATCGGTGAATATGGTGGCTGAGGCATGATTGTGGTTTTGTTTTTGGCCAAAACCTTAGACACGAGCAATAATGGGTGAGCATGAGCAGGTGTTGCAAAATCCATAAATTGTTTTTCCAAAATTCTTAAAGGTAATCTCGTTACTGACCTTGCGACCTTGTGGTAAGAACGCTTGATGTACTACGCTACGATAATTAAAGGAAACAGTAAGCTAAACATTTGATTGAACTTTACTTGCTTCTTTCGGTCTTGGCCATTCTAGGTTTTTCCATCGGGACGACTGCGTTTTGGTTTCGACGTCATAACCATTTGCCCATGACGCGTCACCAGTTATGACCTTTTCGAGAATATCAGAATCATCATTGACGTCGTTTAACAGCTCTTGATTGATGCTCCTTCGACAGTCCTTTTGTTCAAAAGTTGACTGGCACAAGCCGATAGAGATGCCGATGTCTTCAGCCACTTCTCCAATAGTGATTCGAAGATTTTTCAAAAAACCATTGTTTCACTTCAACGCTTTCATCAGTTATTGACATGCTGGATCGTCTAGAGCGAAGTTCGTCATCGACGTCTTCTCGGCCATCTTGGAACAGCTTGTACCACTTATAAATAATTTTTTGTCACCGAAGTAGTTTCACCACATTCCATTGTCAACATTTCAAGTTTTTTACAGCACTGTATTCCATTTTCAGACAAAAATTTATGAAAATTCTTTGTCTCACAAAAAAAGTAAACTTGCAAACTGGCTGAAACTACGAACATATGTTAGGGAAATGTGTACCAATATAACAACAAAATATATCGAAGATCGAAAGTCATCTTACTTTGTACTCTGTGAATGTACGTAGCCCTTCCAATTGCAAAAGCCACCTTACCTTTTGAATACACCTCGTAAAGTGTCACCTCTAAAATGCGGCTCAGATTGGAATGCTTTCAAAACGCTGTCAAGCAAACTATTAATATTTGCTAAAACTTAATAGAAAATGTTTCCATGTGATGCAGACTTTAGGGTATTTCGAAAAATCAGTAGAGAGGTTACCGGTAGGAATTATGAGAAAAGTTCAGATATGAAAAGCTCATCTCACAACAATGTGTCAAAAAAATACTAATTACAATTTGTCATTCGTATTTTAATTGGTAAAGTCACGTAGCTAAAAAAACGAGTCAAGGTATCAACATGAGGTATTCATACTTAAACTTTCGATACACAGGTTTAGAAATCGCAGAAATAATCAAATCGGTTCCCATGACAATTTATTCAATTAATTTAAAAATATTTTATCTAACCCTTTTTCAGTATCAATAGATCACTAAGCAGATTACCAGGAAGATTGCTACTTCAATAATAAACTTTTGGACAAAAGTTTTTGGTTTAACTGTGAGAAATAGTTAAAATCTGAAACTACAACAGACATGCATCACTTGATCATTTCAGATCAATTTGCACGTTATCCTATAGGTGTGACGTTCTATTTTGGTTCTGACTGCTATTAAAACAGACTAATAATGGGAAGAGAATACAGAAAAAACGATTTAGAAATTTTTTTTGTTAATAGTTGCTTATTTTTTGTCTAAACATTAATAAATCGTCTAGTAAAATCAAATATCGAATCTGTTTCTTTCCGTGCGTACAGTAACACTCTCAAACATTGAAAGTGTTTGGTTTTCAACTTGCCCAAAATGACTTAGATCTTCTCAACTTTTTTCCGACAAAAAGATTAATATCGGTACATTCACTTATCAATTAGAAGCCACAGAGTGCGCTCCCACAGCATCTCCTTCTTCTAAATTTCCGTGGCGCCCGGCCCGTCATCCAGGGCCGATCGCCCATCGCAAAATCCCGTCGAGCCCGTAGCGTCAAGGTCTTCGGTAAACGCTTTCCATTCAGCGATCGCTATATCGTTGGCAAAAGTCGCGCGATTGTTTTCCCGTCACGCAAATAATGCCGCCCCTCTTAATCGAGGCAATTCCGCATCCTATCTACATTTACTAACTAACTATACAGCGTAAACCTCCCGATTGGCACCATTTCAATTACACACCATTCGATAGCGAACTCGAACGCGGTCTGATTGGTTAAATTCTGCAAGGGACACATCTGGGGATTGTTCGAGATTAATGGCAGATAAACCTACCCTCCCGCCGCCCGCCCACCCCCGCCGGAAACACCGAGCGACCTCTTTTTTGTATTCGGATTAATAAAATCAGCGTTAAAGTCGATTCCCGTCTAACCACCCGTTTTATGTGTCATTGAAAGCGGCGGCCGGAGGCCGTTCGAATCGGCAGTGGGATTTTTCGAAAAAGTACCTTTCTCTCCCTCACCACACCCGAACAGACGTAAACTATCCCCGCATCCCGACAAACGGGTATTTATGCAAATTATGGGATCGGCGGTATCGCGACTGCCATAAATCAGGTGATTTCATGAATATTTTCGTCATATTTCATCCGCGGGCAAAATGGATTGATTTATCTTTTCGGCACTGGATATTAATACGTTTGATAAAACCGAATCCACTTTATAATGCCTATAAAACACTTTTCGCTTGAATGTCACAGCTGACCGGGGACGGTTTTAGGTTAGTTTTGACGTTGGTTGAATCGTTCCACATGACATGATATGGGGTTTCGTAATGTGTTCTCCTTTTCACAAACTAGCGGGGCATGACTCCCATGGTCCTTCGCCCAAGCCACAGACAGTAAAAGAAACGAAATCTCAACGTCTTTACGCCTCGTGTGCTTGTTAGATTTCTTTTGGATATGACGAGTTTGATTGCCTTCGGAAATGACGGAGCAAACGAAATTGGAATCAATGTTTTTCAAACAACCGCTAAGAAGCGTGTAAGGTGATCCCGAGAATGTAATAAAACGAACGAGAATAATGGGAGCAGCAAAAGCAATGAAAATGCTAATTTTCGGGGGCCGAGATTTAAAACTTCTTTAAGCATAGGCCCGTATTTATTTCCCTTAGGCAAAGAACACCCGTTGATTTTTTTTTGAGATGACGTCAGCTTAGGAGCTTATTGATAACAATGTGAACGATGCCCGGTATGAAGAATAATGATGTAATGATTAAGCGGTCGGGTCAATGTCAATACATCATAGTTAAATAAGAAGTGTAACCACGAAAGTTGTTCCTTGAATAATAAACTTATTGATGCAAGTTTCTTTGTTTAACTGTAAGTAACAATTAAAATCTGAACCTTAAAAAAACTCAAGTCAGTTTGAACATTAGTAAACAGAATAAAAATTTAGTTCACCCAGAAAACTGAAGAATAGACTACCACAAGGATCGGTGCTTCCATAACTCCTGTTTGAGCTATACATCACAGATGTTCCAGAGACAAGTTCTATGCACGGAATTTCTATGTTGGTACGGCACTAGCACCAAAGTCAGTTTTTTTGAGAAAACAGAAGAGGTCCGGACAGTCGATCTGAACATTTTGGGAAATTGTCGTCTTCAGAAAAAACCCCGGCAAAATGGTGGCGACCTATTACCATCTCAACAATAAACTTACAAATAGGGAGCTTAGAATACAATTTGGCAAAAAGCTCATTTAAAGAACACAACGCGAAAACAGCAGAGAAACTAAAAACAAGCGTCAACATCTTCTTTACTCTCAACAGTTCTCGTCTTTTCTGTCCTACTTCCAACTGCCTTACTTCAAACTTACGCCGCAAAAACGCCTTTATGACAAATATATAGGAAGATTCTTCGCAACCAAAGGTTCCAGAAACCCACCCCTCATAACTCCATCAGATGAAGAACGCATGGCAACCAGAATGTACCAGCAAACGAAATCGCCAAATATCATGTGCATCCGGAGAGCTACCTGCCATGTAAAACCTGGTCAAGACTGGATGAAATACGAACCCTGCATTGAATATGGTCCTATTACCTGCATAGATAAGGAAATTATAAATGGCAATATAGATGACTATCATAGAGGATTCCTGAAGGCGAACTCAGAAGCAATATCATACATAAATTAGTTCTGGCTACTATTGAAGCAACTTTTTTTTTAAAATTGAACTGAAAAAAGGAAAAAATTTTGGCAATAGATTGAGATCCCCGCAAAGTTTCGCATTGTTTAAGATGCTTTGTCGCCAATTTTTCCAATTCAAATCTGAATCTCTGAATTAAAACCATATACAGGGTGAAAACTTCATATGAACTAAACGTCTTAACTTTTGAGACACAGGTTGGTAAAAATTTCAAAAATATATATATTCTTTAATAATTGAACTGGCTTTTACTTGATGAAAATCCATTTATCAAAATAAATAAGAACTAATTGTTCAGATTTTCACGAAATTATATATTTTGACATGGCAATTCTTTCGACAACACCGTGTCTTCATCAATCAACAATTGTCATGTCAAAATATATAATTTCGTGAAAATCTGAACTTTTAGTTCTTATTTATTTGTTCAATTTTTTTTTATTGAAAATGTAAGGTTGCGTCTTCTTAATTAATTCGAATCAGTAGCAATCGCGTATTCATATTCCGGGCCTCGAATTGATTAACATTCGCAGATACGTATAGCATATTTCGAAGCAGGAGTGTCGCAAAACGACAATATTCCGGGCAAAGTTTTGCGACCTAAGTCACACGGATACCGTTTCGATACTCCTCGCAAACTTCAGTCGCCTAACTGAATATCGATTCGGCGGGAGGCCCGTTGTATCGCGCCCCGTACATCTGATGAATACGTTCAATGGATTCCGAGCATATCCCGGACGCCTCGCGCCTCTTTCAGAAACTGCATAACTGCGAGAGTGCACGCGAGCAGCCGCAATGAATGTTGACAAACTTAAATTGAGTTTGCTTAGTTGAATCTGCCATCGCTTTCCAATTAGGGTGCCGGCGTGTTATCCCGATTTTTTTCTTCACCTCTATCTCTGTTTAATGGATCGCTGACGATGACGTTCGGAACGGAACGTGCCAAATTGCTCAAAACTTGGAGGACTATCGGTGGATAATGGTGTTCTGGTTAAGGTTTTCGCTACGGATAAATTATGATAATAATTATAAATCAAAGTGGTAGAGTAGAAATCTCTTCAAGAAAATGATAACCCTGATGGTCCACTCATTACTTCCATTGTCAGTTAGTAAAGAAATAAATTTCTTATTCAGTTATAATACATTATACTGAAACCAAATAACATAAGATTTCATCTAGAGCTTTGTTGTTGTAATGTAATTGTTTTTTATTTTGTCACTCCGAGAAAATATCTGTTTATTATGCCACGTTTCTGACGAATGGAGTTTTCTGAAAGCTATAAATAAAAACGAATCGGAAGCATTTGCTGCAAGGTTGCAAAAATTCATTTAAATCTATCGCGTACGTGCGAGTGGACGAGCCGAAGTTTTCGCTTAGTTTAAGAGACCCTTCCTCTTCAGCGACGTATTCGCAAAGGCGACGCCCGGCTGCATTATTAAAGACAACCAAAGCCCGTAGTCACCTTTTGGACTTTACGGCGCGACAGCCTGTAATATATTTTATTCTCTCTCTTCTCGGGCGGCGAACTGTTTTACAGCTCGACACTTCAGGATCCAGTTTTAAAACAACCGGGTCCCACTTTGACGTTGAATTTTGTTGAGGTTTTTAGACAATATGAGGATGCTGAAAGAGCAGAGTAGTTTAGTAGTGCCGATTCTAAGCCGCTTTTGGCGGGAGAATTTGAATTTTCGTGAATGTTCGGGTGTGTTCGGGTTGGCGCCGAAAAATTTTGAATATTCGGGTATTTTCAGATTGGCGCATGCGTTCTCATTCGCAGTGTCAATCTTCGGTTCCAATTAGCGTAGGTTCCCAAACTGTTCATGCTACTTCGTTGTGTTCCGTTCGGTAATTTTCGATGTTTTTCTCTCCCGTCCATATATGTAAAAAATCTACAAGTATATGGGTGTTTGTGTGCTTGTATTGAATAGTTAATTTCTAGTTTCAACAGTAGCAACAGTATTATAACGATGTCCTCTGTCCTGAAAAACGTCAATGACAACTTGTTTCTTAAAAAGTTTGTAAATTGTCATAAACTAAAGGTTGGTGACAAAAACAAAATACTGACTTTTAGTAAAAGGTCAACACAGTTCGGTGAGAAAATCTACGTGACACTTGAAAGTTGTCTGGTTGGATTACCTCAACGATTCACCGAAAACTTCGGTCCGGAAACTCTTAATAATTTGAACAGGAATATCGCTAAAGGAAAATCATTGCATGTCGTTAGTTTAGGACCAGTAGGACGAACAACTAACATTCAATTTTTGGATGAATAAGAACATGAAGTGTATACCTTATAAGTATATCTAAAGAATAAGGAAAGGTTAGTTAGTTGCCTTAGATTATTAGATAATGTAAAAGAGGAAATAATGATGTTAGAAGTGCAATGAAAGTTGAAAGTACTTAGTATAGAATATAATAGGTTGAAGGTCTCTAAATCTACTAGTAATAAAGAATAAGCATTTTACGTTAAAATCGTTTAGTTTGTCATTGTACATACATGTATCACCATCGCCATCACCAATGACTGCTGATGACGTTTCCCTTCATAAGCGGGCTTCAATTGAGGTCTGAATCTGGTGAAGGAGAGAATGCTTGGGAGTGTGCGGCAATAGCAGATCTCAAAGGAAGGGAGGCATGTCGGCCACTTGCAATAAATCCTAAATTATTAACCCATGTCTGCAATGAATGACAAAATACAACCGGGTAAACATTTTCAGAATTTGTCCGGTAGCTGCATAAACCGACGAATCAAATATCAATTAAAACTCAACCCCGGAAAGTTTGGGAAAGCGTCTGACGCGGCTTCCGTCCTTTTAGTATTCGTATATGGGAACTACCCTTCCGAAAGTCGTCTTTTTCCTTTACCGTCTAATTGTTTACCGAAGGAGAGTTTTAAGCGTTCGTCGTCGGACGGGCTTTTAGAGGAGGTTCTCTCTTTAAAGTTCGAACTTTGCCAATTTTAGCCGGTCCGCATCGCGTTCTATCCGGCATTCGAGATTTCACACGCCATTAGCCCCGCAACTATTGTCCGATCGCCGACGGGATCTTTCCCCTCCTCCTAAACGCGAATTACGGTCTACTTATTTCCCCATAGCCTTGGGGATTCGTAAACAGTAAATTGGATCATCCCGGGGTCTTGCGACGAATTTCCGCGATTGAAAAAGAAACGTCTGAAAATAGTTTTCGGTTACTTTTGTCCAGTTCCATTGTAAAAGAAGAAATGGCAATCGTAAACTGACAGTTGTGAATAGGAACCAGTTGCTTGTTATATTATGGTTCTAACCAATCACTTTGTGTTGCTCGATTATGTATGTATGAAGAAGAGTAAGTTTACTACTATCGTTCTAGATAATGATTAGTGATTGGTTAATGGTCGAAACACATTGCTTTCCAAATCACCATCAGTGAAATGAAACATCCTTTCCACACGTGAAAAATCCAAATGCACTATAACGAAACATAAAAGACATCTGGACTACTAAAAATTTGTTTCGTCGTTGAAAAATATTTAGAACATGGCCCATGTTTTAGGTTGCAATTGTTAAGATATTTCATGCATCGAGTTTTATCACTAGGAAATTGAACGTATACGTTTATATTTAAAAACATCTTTATTTTATGTTTCTATGTTTATATGTTTAATATACGTGCACAGAAATCACTATAAATGTTTGCCTTTAGTTTTTTTTCTAGAAATTATTCAGATGAGACCAGAATATGCCTTTTTAATAATCGACGAAAAAAAGTGTACCCAAGACCAGGAGAGCGATTTGCAAAATGCTGCAATGAAGAGCTGAGCTCTTATGGAGGTGGCTCCTGCTTGATATGGGGTGCAATTTATATGGACCCACGAACCGACCCTGTGGGGGCGGCCGTGATCAAGGGGCTGGAGGTTTAACACGTGCTAGGTACATCGAGAATACTTTATCAGATCACGTGGTGCAATTCACCCTTGCACCGCCAGGATCGTGCAAGATTACATTACAGAAATCGGTTTTCGAGTTATAGAGTGGCCAGCATACAGTCCCGACCTTAGTCCGATCGAACATTTATGAGATGAGTTAACACGGAGAATTCGAGCTAGACTTCGTGCCCCAACCTCGATCCCAGAGCTTATTGTTGCAGTAGAGGAAGAGTGGCTTAACATTCCACAAGAGATGTTGTTGTTAGGGCAGGGTATGACCCCCACCCATTATTTAAAAATAAGTGTTGAGTTGCTAATTGTCAATAACCCTATATGTTCTTAGTAATGCAGCATCTTTTAAATTTGATCAGTAGTTCCTAAAAACCATTAAATTGAAGTCAAAAATTCACAATTTCTATGCACTCAAGTATAGTTGCCTTGCCACTTTTGCGTTATGTTACATTTAATCTTCACCGATCCGAAAATAATGTTACACTTCGAATAAATTCGTCACCCCGGAGGAAGAAATAAGAATGTGAGTAATTTGAGACATAGATTTAATCAAAAGTGTTTCTAATCTTTCGCGTGTTTCATTACTCCTTCACTGTATTTATTTTCCTTCTTTACCGCAGACGCTGCTATAGCTACAAATTTCGACACCCAAAAATACTTGCACCAGCGGGACGTAAATGACGTCAGTAAACGCTCGCCGAGCCGAAGATAAAAGCCTAAGCACTCGAGGTCGCTAAAGAAATGATGAGTCTATTGAGGTTTCGGACCGACCAAGGGAAAAATTCGATAAAACCCTCAGAGACGATGGTGAGTGCAGTAAAAGTGGCAAAAGAGCAACGCGGAGTACAGCTTAAATAATAAATTACGAGATTTTGCAATATTCATTCCGGCGCCCAAGTTCCGACGCATTATCATAATTTATCATTAGGATTTTTTATACGTTTGTCTACCTAGTTAGGGGAAAATTTCGCTGAAGAAAAACCGACATACTATTCGACATAATTTCGTCGTGACGTTGAGTAAAACCTCAAAAGCTTAATGGATTTAATCATCTCTCATAGATTTTCGAATAGAGATGTATATAGAGGTTGATATGAAATATGATCATTTTAAATGCTAATAAGGAACTATTAGACAGGAAATGAAAACGCTCACATTAATATTTGAAAATTTCAAGTGGCCGAGACTTTAGTAGTGCAATTTATTACTTGTTCATCCACCGTCTCCCACAGGAAATATTGAAATACCAAACTTTCGTAATATGAAATGCAATACAATGCTGACTTCTAAACTTATGAATAGGAAATCAAAACCTCTTTTCATTTGATCATCGTTGTGGTTTTAGATATTATGAGGGACGAGGCAATGCGTTATAGCAGAGGAAGCATGAACGAATGCCCAATTTAAGAAAATAGCAGAAATCACAAACAAAATTGATAAGATAGAATAATGGATCAGAACAATCTACTCAATATGCTGCATCATAAAGAAGTGCTTAATTTAATGGTAGTGAATCTAGGTGAGTATGGCCAATCTTCAGTTGTGGAGCTGCTACTAGAAGAAAGACGATGAGGAATACGATGAAATATGATAACATTTTAAATTGATATGGGAATATATTAATGGAAATGTTCTTATTTTCTCAACAAATTTTGTCTACAGTATCTGTGTGCCTCCCTGTATAAAACCTATGCGGCCTCTCAAGTGTGCACTTAATCTGTTTTTGTTTACGTTGGTTAATGAAGTTTCGGTTCGACGGGTTTCGTCGGATATACGTATGGAAATGAAGCTGGCCAACCCCAGATCGAGGCAGGTGCATCCGTCGGGAAAGAAAACCATCTTTTGAAAACCACGGAACCGAACTAATCAATCTTAAGCGTTTGTTGTTGCAGCAACTCCGTCGGACCCGTTAGGTATTTGCTTGCGTTCGAAAAGTAAGCTCATCGAGCGTCGCAATATGATAGCGAATTAATCGATGATTCGTTTTTCGTTGTTGTTTTTCCATTATGGCGGATTTTGTGATACGCAAAAACGTGATTTTCCGAAACATGTATACAAGATAAGTTAGTTATACGGGAAGGTTCGAATAGTGGGCGCGAAAATGAAACGAAACACTGGACCCAGAATGCTAACACAGTCACAATTTTTATTTCCTCTTAGCCTCTGACTTTTCAGTTACATTAGAATACCTGCTTTTTCACTGTGGTAATTCGTGTAAACAGATTATCACGTTCTATTACAAAAATATTCTATGAAGAAGTTTGTAAGAAGCAAATACTTAGCAAAAATTAGCATCAACATGTATAAACAAAAAATAATATAACTTAACCTTTTTTTTTGAATCAATTGTTTGGAGAAAACTTTTGATAAAGAAAAACCCATATATGTTAACTAACCATTTCAGTCAACTGCCTTTTTGATATAAATTTGACGCTCTCTGTGAAAATCAACGCCTCTTTCATGCGATGTTATATCCACAGCCGGTAGGCACTTTTTTTTGCCTTTGATTTAACGCCGATGTTCGATAGCCTGAGCTGAAATTGCATCTCGGCAAAAGCGCAAGCCTTTGGCGTAAAGAGGCAATATAAATGATTCGCTGAAATCCTTTCTCCAGTCCGTGCTTAAAATGGCATTATTGATCCAGTTTAACCTAAACTAGTTTACTAGTACTTGGCTTGTTCCATTACCGTATGTTTTTTCTTTTTATTCATTGACTATCTAATGATCTACTCGCAACAGAAATGCTTACATAAGATACGTTACAACCAAATCTATAAAGTAAAAACAGCGCCATTTAGATGGATTCTCTGTTTTTTTTTTGGCAGAAGAATTGATTACATGTAAGAATAGTTTTGTCGAATAAGATTTGATGTCCTGACAGTCAAGACACCGGATATCAAATCTTCTTGCATGTAATCAATTCTTGCCAACACAATCACGAGACTGGACCTACAATTTTATTCGATAAAACTAAAATTCTTGCAATTCCTCTACCAACGAAAAATCCGAGAATCCATAGAAATCTATAAGCAACCAAACAATCTTAACCGCGACTCAAGTTTTACCTTTCAACAAACAATCATCCGATATAATACATAAGCAGGTATAGATAAGATTGCGAGCTGTGTTCAGTTAAGCTTTGAAGAAGCCCACAGAATGATTGGAGAAATGTCCACTTTGATTTATCAGCAACCGACGCAGGAAGAATCCATGAAATTTGTAAATAGTAATGTAGTACATGTTTTATTACTTTCCGTGTCTATGTCAGTGTCCCACCGAAAAATGATTGTGTTTTTTTTTAACGTGGTGCAATAATATTGAAAAAAAAAATTGGAAAACTTTTTATCAAATTCGATTTTCGAGCATACGCTCCTATTAATTGCATTAACAGCAGAGGGTGTAGACTGTAATACTTTTTAATTCTATACTAATTTGAGCTAAATGAGCCGCATAAACACCGTCTCAGATGACCGATGGGTGACAGGTAGAGACCTGAGTCGCCGTTAAGATTGTTAGGTTACTTATAGATTTCTATAGACTCTCGGATTTTTCAGTGGTAGAAGAATTGATTACATGCAAGAATTTTAATTGACTCGATAGTACAGACATCAATATAATTAAACAGCTGTATTGGAATCAAGTGGTCCAGATAAAGTGTGATAACCATCTCTCGGATAAAATCAAAATTATGAAGGGTCTAAGACAGGGATGCGTTCTTTCCCCGCTTCTGTTTAACATATATTCAGAGGCAATTTTCCAGGAGGCTCTGGAAGACATCGAAATTGGAATTAAAATTAATAGGAAATTCCTAAACAATATTCGGTATGCAGATGACACTGTAATACTAGCCCACACCATTCAAGATATTCAACAGAGTAAATACTATCAGTGAAAATTACGGACTTAAAATAAACTACAGTAAAACGAAATTCATGGTAATGTCTAAAAGTGGTATTAACAATGCGTCACTGTCAATTAATAACCAACCCATAGAGAGAGTACACCGCTTTAAGTATTTGGGAAGCTGGCTAAATGACGAGTGGGACCCAGATGAAGAAATTAAGACAAGAATAGAGATAGCCAGGGGCACGTTTTTTAAATTAAAGTCGCTTCTCACAAGTAATGATCTTAACCTGAAAACACGCTCCAGAATAACACAATGCTATGTTTTGACTACCCTACTTTATGGTGCTGAGAGCTTTACTTTGAAGGTCTCCAGCATGCGAAGGGTGGAAACTTTTGAAATGTGGCTCTTTAGACGGATCCTTAAAATACCATGGACGGATCGTGTGACCAACGAAGATGTGCTAAGACGAATGAACAGAGAACGAGAATTACTAACCACTGTCAAGAGAAGGAAAGCCTCCTATTTTGGCCACATTTTTAAAAATCAAAAATATGCCGTATTACAGCTGATCATGGAAGGAAAGATAGAAGGCAGGCGCGGTCTGGGTAGAAAAAGATTTTCATGGTTGAAAAACCTTCAAGATTGGTTCCATGTACGTGATGCCGCAAATCTAATACTCATGACTGAAGATCGTGAGGAATTCCAAAGGATGATTGCCAACCTTCACTAGAATGAAGCAGGCACTGGAAGAAGGAGAAGGTTTCGTGATTGTGTTTGGCAACTGCTGATGAGTTTATTTGTCTTAGTCTTAAGGCTCTTTCATGTTCTATGAGTCTAGTTGACATGTGGAATGGAATGTTGTCTTTGAAGGATCGAAGATGTTGATAAATTTTTAGACAAGTGGTAAATCGCGTTTTGACGTTATATTTTTTTAGAACTTTTGATATATTTGGTCAGTGTTGTTTTGAATATAAGGACAGACAACAGTGGCCAGTGTGGGATTGCTTTCGGTTTCATTGCTATTGGAAGGTTGTGGTGAGGTGTATTTTGTAATAGAACGCTTAATAATCCTTAATGTGGAAATTATGAGAGAGATGAACTGATGAGAGATGAGAGAGATGATGTTGTAATTCTGGGTTCAATGACTCGGGCTGAGATAATTTTACGGCTCTGTAAACAAGAGAGTTGATAACCGATGATTTTTGGGCCGGATGGTGATGTCACAATGCATTAAGGTATCCGTCTGTGTGCGAAGGTTTTCTGTAAACAAAATGACCCCATGTTAGGTCTGATGTTCTATTGATAAGAATTTCTAAGAATGGGAGGTTGTTATTGGTATCTAATTCAATGGTAAAACGTATGTTAGGGTGTATACAGTTTAAATGTATAACAAAATATACTAGGGATTCCTGTCCATGAGGCCAAATAACAAAAGTATCATCGACGTAGCGTTTCCATAATTTTGGTTTTAGATGGAAGGCGTCGAGAAGCTTTCTTCTCAAAGGCTTCCATCAATATATTCGCGATGTCTGGTGATCGTGGAGAACCCATAGCTGTTCAAAAATTTGACCGTTATAAGAAAAATATATTCCAGACAAGCATTTCGCAATTAAGGTGAGAAGGTTTGGTTCCAGATTCTCGGATTTTAATATATCTGAAGTAGCCAACGCAGGAGGAATCCAGATGTTTTATAAAAAAAATCGGAATTTCTTTGTAATTCATTTTAGTCTAATAATTTTTTGGAATTTCTCTGTACTTAGTTGGAGTTGCTCTGGAATTTTCTTAGATTTACAATTTTTTAAAATTGCTGTGTACTTAGTTTTAATTCCTGTGGAATTCTTTGGTACCGCACCGATTAGTAAAAGAATTGATAGGAATTCGAAATCTTACCGGTATCTCACATTATACTGGACACAAGTTGCCATATTTTAACTGGATGTTACTTGACCGAGTTTGAATTCACCACTTACGAGCGAATAGCGTCGCCATTATCAACGCGTTGTGGAGAGCCCGTTCGGCGTTTGTCGTCGACGGCTCGACTAATGAAAATGGCGTTCACATACCTGAAACAATCCGGGCGATTTAATCGCCCTCCGTTCCGCAATCTATCAAAGTCGAATTAAATCTAATTTAATTGATCAAATCATTCGCTTCGACGAACCTTTTATCTCATTAAAAAGCCCTCCGATGGTTTGTCACTAACATCGCGAATTTCAAAGATCATTACGTATAATTTTGCCTGTGACGCTTCCAACCGGTGACTATTAGAAAAGAATTTTCCCGCAGCTAGTTGAAAGCGCTAACGAGGAAATCTTTCGAGACTTTGACGCCACGCCCTTTAATCGCGGTTCCGTATAGATCGTTTGAACCTACCGGCATCGGTCACTGAGAATATTGATGGCGTGTGTAATACAACATTTATAACAATATCCCGAAAACACATGCAACATTAATTATCATTTATTGCTATATTAATTTGGCCGAAGTATTTATTCGTGCCAATAGTTTGTTTATATTCCATTTTTAAATGGTGTGGTGTAATAAAACCTCGTTGTACATGCAGGAGGGCAACAGAGCCACCCATCAGGGCCATTAATACAAAAAAGACGTGCCGTGGGATGTAACAGAAATGTAAATAAAATTTTGTTTTAACAAGTACATTAAATTGCGTTAAATTGAATGAAAATAATAGATGCAATAATTATATAACCCATATGAAAGCTGCACTTGTCTTTTTTGATAATACATAAACCTCGTTAATCCGCGTCTCACCTTGATACATGCGCTTCTGGGTTATACTTCTCAATTGTTCCTTCGTAAGCAAACAGAATTTCATTGCTCTCAAGCAAAGCTTGTTCAGGTAAAATTCAAGGTTTCATATAACAGTTTTCTACTTAAACTTACTTTGTTTCTTTTCTTCTTTCTTCCTTTCTAAAACAGAAAGAGTGAACTTTTCTTTTATGGCAGACGTTTTTTGTACACCACTTGCCCTGCTGGTCAGTTTCAACCTGTTTCAGCATTTTGTTGAATGGTAAAACTGAGAATATCGTATCTAGGTCTAGGCTTATTTCCATTGAATTGATATAGGTTGATTTTCTACTTCCGCGTATGGAATCCACGGAACATTAACCGTTGTAGATAAAGGGAGCGAAAATTGTAAAAAAAAAACGACCAACGGCGACAAAAGTGAAACCATCGGCAATCCTGGGTGCGAGATGTGCCAGGCGTTTACTATAAACCAGCGGAAACATGAGCCGTCGGTAAATTCATCGGCCAATTATAGTCGGTGTGTTTATCTGCCGGGCAAGTTTAAATTGCCTAATATCCGAGAGTACGGCCGAAAATCTCCGTAATATATCAACAAATCCGGCTTTAGTGTTTTGTCGGATTGGTCCGGTATCATTAAATTTTAGCAGACGTCGTTTTGAGCCAACTAAACTAAATTGTTTCAGTTTGCGTTTTGTCAAGCGTAACGGGGCAACACGACGTTCCGGGCATGTTGCCAACATTATTTTATGAAGAAAACCGAACGTGTGTGTGTGTGTGTGTGTGTGTGTGTGTGTGTACGAACGTTCGACGCTATGTATTCCGTGCGGAGCTTTCGTCCGTCACGGCGATGGACTTTGTGTAAGTCGGGGCGAATTACGGGAAACGAAAATCAGTTAATTAAATAAAAATGTGAGCGAAATGTTGAAATTAAAGTGGCAAATCGCGTTTGCAATTTTCGGACACGACGACGCTAATCGAGTTACGGGTTCGGACTCGTTTCGCGAGACGATTATTTGTTTGAAATTGCTGACGCGCTGACGCCGTAGTACACCGTGTGCCAAATAAAACGATCAACTATACGATCTGGAAATCCATAGGAGATACGAAAAAAAGCTTCGGACAAAAGCGATAGAATTCTACAAGGTTTCTGGAAAGATGTTTTTTGTGGGACAAGATGAAATCAGGAAAAGATTCAAGAAATTCCTACAGACGGGTCATATCGTCAACTTAATCCTACGTCATCTATGGATCGCAACCTTAAATCTGTTGTTAGGGCTTCTTTTCTATCAGACCCGGTGAAAAAATCTGTTACCGAACATGACCCTAAAATTCCTCGTCTCTACGGACTCTGAAAGATCAACAAACCAGGATTACCCCTTCGACCTATTGTCTGCACCATTGGTTCTCCAACATATTCTCTAGGAAAATATCTAGCTTTTTTATTAAAACCCCTTACAGGGAAAACTGATACTTTCGTACTTAATTCCCTTCACTTTATTGAACAATTAAAATGGATTACATTAGATACACAAGATATTCTAGTTAGTTTCCACGTAGAATCCCTCCTTACCAAAGTTGGTATTCCTGAAATGATATACTAAAATTCGAGAATCTGGAACCAAACCTTCATAACGTTATATTTTTCTTATGACGGTCAAATTTTTGAACAAACGTCGAGAACAGCTATGGGTTCTCCACTATCACCAGTCATCGTGAATATATTTATTTTATATATATATATATATATATATATATATATATATATATATATATATATATATATATATATATATATATATTAGTTTTAGATGAAAAGTGTCGAGTGTTTTCCTTAAAGGCTTCTATGAATATATTCGCGATGACTGGTGATAGTGGAGAAACCATAGCTGTCCCCGACGTTTGTTCAAGAAATTTAACCCTTGTAAGAAAACGATGTTCCAGACAAAGTGAGAAGGTTTGGTTCCAGATTCTTCTAGTCAACACTTTCTGCAAAAACCGACGCCAGAGGAATTCAGAAGTTTTGTAAAAAGTAAAAAAAAAACTGTGATATAAAGCTCATAAAGCTTTTAATTTTGCTTTGCTTCTTCTGATTTCACTGCTGAAGATGGTTGCTTAACCAAAACACATGCTGTATCAGCGACTGCTGTCAAAGGACACACTCGGGCATTTATCTAATTAGTAATCGCACGCAGATCGATCTAAGTTTAACATTACTAATACTGGATATCAATTTTAAAACTGAATAAATCAAACGGCTGCTTCAAGGACGTCCTATACACTCTAGCAGTCAAACAATACGACTAAATGCTGTCATGTTTTTTTTGTACAAGTCGGAAAATCCACGTACTTGCTCGGGTCGTATTACAAAGCGTTTACCGGCTAGGCGAACCGTTTCTCATAACTAAATCATCCCCTTTTATACTTTATACGGTGAAGTCTTTCCCGCCATGCTTTGTTTCCGACATGTACGTTTCCACGTAGAGAAGTCACTAGACGGGCGCAAGTAGCTTTGAAGCTAACAAGCATGCAAAAATATGTAGACAAGCTTTGGCGCCGTGGCTTTGCGGTATCATGCACCTTTTGGCAGATAATAGTAATCGCTTTTATTCCGGCCAAAACGACTTTGACGCTCGAGATGAATGCGGCGAGTTAACTGGTGCCGCACATTTCCGACATTTTTCGAAGAAGATACGTCGACTTTTATTCGTCCTCCAGTCTTAGATATTGCTATTTGTTAGGAAACACTCTGTATATATAAAAGTAGTCAGTAGTTATTTTACGGTACTTTTAGAAGACTAGACAAACCTTTTTTTTATATTTAATCAAGCATAGTACTTGCATTAGGTAAGCAGAAACAAAATTTTGCATCGAGTGACTGAGTAGTTCTATAAAAGAAGATAGCCAAATATGCGTGAGTGTGTTTGAAAATGTAGTAAATTAATTCATAAAATTTACTGATGACCGTGGCGAATATGTTAGGCAAATACGAAAGTGATATTTCAAAGTTCCGCCTTGTAATCATCGTTCTGGAATTTTGTCTTTCGGTTATTTTATCATTATATGTGTTACCGTGAAAGTCGGAAATCCGGTGATTATCGGGATTTACCACGTTCGCCACTTGCTTCGCGTATATACCACATATTCATCAAGTATCATTATTTCTGAATGTCATTGGCAAATGTCAACATTCATCATACCCTTTGATTAAATCATGTAAAAAGTTTTTTTGGCGACCTTGTTTAATGCAACAAATTACGCAAAGGTCTTTTGTGATTTTTGCAATGAGGTCATGCCGCCTAGTCAGCACTTGAGATGAAGGCGTTCTAGGTCGTAGATCAGTCGGCATTTCAGATGAGGACGTGCTGGGTTGCTGATTAGGTAATACAGGAGGTGAAGATGGATTGCTCTCAATGGTATTTTGGTCGTCCATGTCACCAGGTCGCTAAACTCTTTGCCATTATCTGAATGCAATATAGCGAAAATTCCAAATATTTAAAAAATTAAAGGTGATATGCTACTTCTTCTGTTCTCCTGTTTTTTAACGGTCGTAACTAGACAAACTTGGCCAAGTGATTTTGGTAAACCATTATAAATTTGTAATCGCCATCCAAGTCAACAATACCATTTTTAGGCGACTTCATAAGTCATACTTTTGTATATGACTTGCAATTCTTTAAGCATTTGTGTTCTGCCTAGAAGGCCTGTTCGTTTTTCTGAGTTTCGAAAAGCATATCCAACAGCCCTTCGTTTGTAACATAATACTGGATATTCGTTTCACCTGATTTTAATGGCACAGTTAACTTTCGTTTGTCACTCACTTTTAAAATATCAAAACCTTTTAAACGGCTGTGGTCCAAAGCAGTACTGCGCGTATTTCCACCATTTTAGAGTACCTTTCTTGAGAAAAGTGAAAAGACAAGACAAAGACACCACACTACATACACCGGTCAAGGACCGAATAATTTCGGTCTTTCACGTCTTTCATACATAAGATTTAGCATTCCTAAAGCAAACAAATTAAATTAATGTGTATGTTTTAAATATAAAGCTTACTTTTTTCAAGAAGAACCATAGACTGGACTGTTTAACCATACATTATAATAGTGATGTCCAACAAAAAAACGCCAGAAATTCACGAGTAAGATCCTGTAAGAATGACACAGAAGATTTTCTGGTGGAGTCAACTAAATTTACAAAAATATTATTAACGTTTAGTGCAATATGGATTATAGCTACTATAAAAATTTAGGACACTACTTATATATTATAAATTTTTGCACATTTTGTTTAACTTAGCTTCATTTCTTGCAATGAATAATTCAAAAATTAGATATAAAAACAGAAACGGCCAAACAGTTGACTGAAATTTAAAACAAACCTATTCTATTTTTTTCGGTTACTGCGCAGGGAAGCTTAAATAAACATACCAAACCTAGTCAGGAATATCCTCTCGTGGCTGATACGAAGTCAAGTAACGGTCGAATATAAGTAGTTTTGGTAAAATAGTTTTATTTCAAGAAAAAACTAACTACAATCTAAACTGGAGTTTTAGCCCGAAAAAAAAAATACCTCTAGGTAAATTTTTCACACAATTGATCAGAAAGTTTAAATGAAATGAAAAGTGGATAAAGTTTTCCCAAAAGCGTGAGACACCATGTATATATTTTGTAAATTTTGGGAATAAATTTATAGACTAGGGGCCAGATCGTTCGTCTTCGAACCATTTCAAATATTAAATTTTACGACTGCTTTAACTCCCCGATAACACCTTAACGGTTTTACGATCGCCCGGCGCTCCTTGAAGTTAATTAAAAGGATCGGGCGCCTTCAACGGAAGCGAGGCAGCATCCCCGGAAAGGAACCCGGGGTTGGGAGTATCCGGCTGTTCTTTACCCAAAAATCTGCGAAAAAGCTCGCCGCAGGTAATAAATGGATTAATTTAATTTTGAATAACGACGCGAGAAATTTATGTGGACCAAATTATACCGGGTATTATAAATACCTCGGGTGTTGGCGAGGGAATTAGCAATATCGCGTTCTTGGAGATGATAAATCAACGCGTACGTTTCTGTATTTAGACGATCATAACATGAGATTCAGGGTCGTCGGGACGTGGCTTGCGGTCAAAGGGTCGTAGCTTTCTTACCGATCAAGTGATGCTAAGCAGAAACATTTCATTTATGACTATGCGAAATGCGCCATGATAAGTAGACGTGAATGAAATTGACAGAATGTATAGTCTTAAATATTCAAACGACCCTATACGAGACAGCAGCAATACACTAATAAAAATGTATGCTTATGTAAAATAGCATTTATGGACCATAAAAAATATTATATTTAAAAATATATATAAACCAAGACCATGTATAAAAGAAGAATTGTATAAAATTGGTTTCTTTTGCGCTAACTGGTAGCTTATTGTATGAGCTTAAAATGAGATGTATATGGGTTTTAGTGTATTTGATTCTCGAAGCATAAAATAGAAGAAGCCAGTTATTCGCAACAAGTGTTGAAATAAGGGACCCAGTTTCCCAGTTGTGCACTTTATCAACTAATTTAAAAAAAAGAAGCTATTTTCGTCACAAAATTTACATTTCTATATCTAAGTTTTATTATATTGCACTACGTATACTTTGCTGGATAAATCTTAACAAAGCAATTAAAAAAAACAATCTTTGTTATTGCGTTGGTATTGAAATGTAATTGATATTTCTTCGATTTTTGCTTTGTTCCTGAACTCTAGTTTTTGATATTAAAATATTATACAGCAAACGGCTAAAATATGGAACAAAAAAATAAAAAATAAGACTTGGACAAAATGGTTCCACTTCCATTGTAGAGTAAATCTTTTAGATATTTCATCTTTTTTATTATAATTATTATTTTACTATTATATTACTATATAATCTCTGTAAAAAAAAAGAATAAATTTAAAATTTGGATAATAATAAATAATAATAATATATAATAATAATAATAAACAATTGAATAGCATTTCTGGTTTTACTGGCATTAATCTGTATGATTCTCTATTTTTGTATTTTGCTGGTAAATCCAATTCGGAAATGTTCTTCGGCAAAACTTGAAGTGAGATCAACTTTATTGTTCTAAATAAAATATCTTTTATATTTTTTCATTTTTGTATTTTACGGGAAAATTGAAGTAGCACATGTCTATCTTTATCAGCGAATGTATTCGTGTTGTTTTGAGAAAATGTACCCAAAAACTAAAGGTCGTAGAAAAAGTATAGTATGCAACGTTCGCTAAACTTTTTAACTCACTCGTTTATTAAACACTCGCTTCGCTGCGCTCCGCTCGTGTAAAATAAACTCGTGAGTCAAATGCCGTTTACCGCACCTGTTGCATAATATACTATAATACAACCTAGTATTTGAGGACATGCAATTTTATTCGAGAATAGTTTGTGTTTTAAATAGAACGTATGAAACTGATCTTCTTCAACTCAATTTTATTAATTTAAGGCGCCTAAATCTTTTACCGTGCTGAAATGTTGTATGTTTTCTATTTTGTTTATATATTTAAAAATACATAGGATTCCATACCAAACGCTCGCATTTCAAGTTTGACCGATAAGTGTGTTATATACAAGGATCACAGATTTAGGATTGTTGAAATTTCTAGAAACGCGCATTATAAATCCTTAGAGTCTAACCTTACCGTGAGATCCTTAACATAGGACGTTTTTTTAAAGAAATAGATCATTTATGCCGTAGCTAAAATTAATGGCATTTTTGAACCTAGGGAAGGTTATTTGAAAGCACTTATTGGTATTAATTTCATTTGTTTCTTTGACAGTATTCGGTAAAACTTGTACTGAAGTGGCTTTTACTTGATGAAAATCCATTTAAAATAGTTAAATAAGAACAAACGTTGTTCGGATTTTCACGTAAATATATTTAAATGCATTTTGCATTTGATAAAGGCACGGTGTTGCCGAAACGGCTGTCATTGAAATATGTTTATGTGAAAATCCGAACAACGTTTGTTCCTATTTAACTATTCGGTAAAACTATTTAAGTCTACTCGTGGTTGTTAGGAATCGGCAGAGCTTTATATCGTGTACCATAGTCGTATATCAATACGATGATGAACTTCTTTTTAAACTCGTGACTAAAGTGCCGTTTATCAAACTTGTTGTAAATGGACTATTGTTATCGTCTCTGTCTCTCTTGACTTACTGGCGAGTTTTTTCGCATTCACTTTTACCTTTTCGCTATCGTGCTGCAAGAGCGTTAAAATTTCATTCTTGGTTTAAAAAATTCACGTCTAATTAATAGTTTACGAGTTGGCACAAGCCGAACCGCATTAGTCGCGGAATGGGTTTTCATTTCTCCGAGCTCCTCTCCGTTCGTGTATTCCGTATTTTATATACACGGTCCGCATTATTATCGAGGTACTAAAACTATGTAGGTCGTCCGTTATTAAATTATTTTATATACCGGCATTTCCAAGCTTTCATAAAACGCAAATCTCGCGGACTTTTTTTTGTAAACCACTATTTGCTCGGAATTACGTCTGATAACTCCCTCGCAGCGGCGATAAGGTAATTCGTTCCCTTTTTTATTTCTGAAAGCTTCGACCAAACAAAGCAACGAGCGCTTGCCGCTTGACTATATTTAGCACTTACAACGCTCATCTCTATGTTGGTATTGGAGGCACTCTTTTTTTTTTCTATTTTCAATCATTTTTTGAGCTATCCTGCCTTGTTAATTCGAAGAGGTTTTTGGTTTTTGAAGCTTAACATTTCAGCAGCAAGATGTATAAGCACATTGCTTAAAATATTCCTCCTAATTGGTGGATTGTAAAGTAACGGATTTTATTTCTTTAAAAAATGTTAACCGCAATTTTGGGAAATTTGGGAAAAAAAAAAACAATTAAAAGCAAGCTGTTATTTGACTTTTCAATTAATTTTTAAATAAAAAAATGGCCTATTGTTTTGTGAACGAATGTTTAAACCAGCTAATACAAACGAATTACAACTATAGTACAAATTAGTGAAGTGCAGTAAACTTTTTCGTTTCATTTTTTCATTTCTCTCTATAGCTTTGAAGTACTTACTAGAGTTTTAATACACTTACAATATCTTGTATAATTATATTTTTATAAAGAACTTTTCATATTAAAAAAGGTTTTAAAGTGATTTACGGTTTTAGACAGAATAACCATTGTAAAAATTATTTCTGACGTAATGAAATGTATTTGTGATTTAAATTTCACATACATGCTTGTAAAGGGATTAATTTTAAAAAAATTTTTTTCATTCACGTTTCATATTCCGGTAACAACGTGGCACAGACGGCAGTTAACCCGAACTTGGTGGACAAAGCCTTACATTACAAGAGATATTATACATGTTTGAAGATCGTATTAACAAAGTTCCACAAAGAACCAAAAGAATTTTGCAAGTATTTTGTAATTTTGAAATTGAAATTTTTTTTTGGCGATAAATGGTGTTTTGGGGTTTTTCTTGATCTCTCTAAATATCTGTAAAATAGCTCCGTAAATGTGTCAAACTTTTTGATCATTACTTTTTACATCATCTACAGGTGCAAAGGAAATAGTCAACCGAAAGACAATATGAACGCCAGGTTTTGAAAATGGTATTATTGATGGAAACACTGCCAAAATCTTTTTTTTCTTTAATCCCAAAACGGTTTTCGATTGAAATGTAATAACCAGATATTCAGAAGAAACAAGAAAAATATATATTTATGTTGGTACTCCTAATGTTACAAAAATGTATTCCATAGTGTAGAGATAATTAAAATTTGTATTAAGATAATTGGACATTTGTCGGAAGAAGCCCAGGAAGCAGGCAATAAAGATTGCTGATGAGAATGTTGCTGATATCTTCCGACCCCGTGGTTAAGAATCATAGACAAGCTATCCCAAATGTAAAGAAACATTTTTTCTTGATGTTTTCGGCCCCCAGCTATGACCAAAACTTCCAGTATTTTTTCTTAAATGATGGAAGTCCCTTTTTCTGGGAACGAAATTAATTAAGATCCATTTAAAAGAAAATTTTAATTTTTTGAGATTTCAAAGTTGGAACACGGCCATTTTTCAACTGTCAATATCCCGAAAACATTTGAAATTAGGTATAGGAATTACCATATGAAAAATATCAAGAATTTTGAGGAGAATTTAAAAATCTGCCAACCTTGAACTTGCAAAATATTTAAAAAAATATTGTTTTAATAGGCCACTCAACCCTGCATATTTGTTAATATATATATATATATATATATATATATATATATATATATATATATATATATATATATATATATATATATATATATATATATATATATATATATATATATATATATATATATATATATATATATATATATATGAACACCAGCATTTTTATGTCCTATAATTTGGTACCAATTTAACTCAAGAATCCGTATTGCCTTCACTGTTAACAATCCGCAATTTCTGATTGCCATCAACAAGAACTTCAGAGACCGAAACAAACGTGTCCAAATATTGTTCACGATTTGAACAATGGCGGGCTAAATCCAATAAACTAAAAATCCGGAACCAGAAAGCACGTAGCATCCAGTTTGTCGTGTATTTTTATCTGTTTTGCGGATTTTGTTTTTTTTTCCTTATCGGCCCCGATTTCTGGCAGACATATACACACAGAATTCGACGTGTCTGCGGGGAATTTTTTGCACGACGCTTTAGCGTCGATATGCGGTCGGACAAACACACCCAACGTCTGCCGGTGATCAGTTTAAAAGCTTATGAAGTATTGTTTGGGGCTGGTGACCATTTATTGCCGATTTCACTTTGTACGATAACGGGACTGTATTTAAGGCCTTTTCGACGATAACGAGGGTGATGTGTTTTTTTTTATTTGCAATCGGAGAACGTTTATTTCTTTTTAATTCTTTTGCCGAAGATTTTCCGGTAGATGTTGAATTTTATAGATTTGTTCTAAGATTGTCGTAGATTAAGTAAGTTGTGGTAATTTTTGCTAGATTATGCAAATTCCTCCGCAGGAAAATGGAAAATCAATATTGACGTTTAAGAAATCAATAAAAATTTAGGTACTGTGTGTGAGCAAGATCTAGCGAAAAAATGAAGACATAAAAAACAAGAAATTCATTGACTCAAGTGTAATAGGCACGATGGACTCCAAAATAGTGTTGTCAGGTTTGAAGAATGAACATAGGAAAAGAGAGACAAACAGGGACGGACTAGAGGAGATTATCTTAGAAAGGTATCTGCATGATGACGACTGGCAATTCAGAAGCTGTTGATGCGAGAAATGAAGTTGAAACTGGTATACGCTGCCTAACATTAAGGGTTGCGAAATCTTCTTCTGATAACATGCGGTTCATTTAATTTTGAAGGAAAGAAACTAATGCTATAGGGAGAGTGAAGTGGGAAAAACCCCAATCCCGATTAATTAAAAATAAAAGCCGCCGGGGGGTTAAATTTGATCATTCGTTCGTGGGGTCGGTACCTTTTTTTTTCTGTTGAAATTAAGATTTCGGGAAAGAAGGGGTAAAATAAAGATCCAATGCTGTGGAACATTATTTCTGTGCTATCTCGAGCAGTCCCCGTATAATTTTGTCTTCAAACAGAACTCTCGACTTATATTTTCTCGCATTAGTGCTTATCCTTGGCACAGAAGAGGATGCCGGTCGATAACGAAACGGCTCTCAAGCAGTTTTTGACCCTGCTGCTCAATCGTTTCATTCCTTTTGTCGGATAATATCAAAAATTAATAAAGATATATTATAATATAATAATATTCGACAAAAGCCTGAAGTCTAGTAAAGTATAAAAAACAAATCAGTCTGTTATACGTATGCAGGGTGGAAAATCTCAACCAAACTCACATGCCGAATCAATATTTTGTTCAGTCCAAATCGGATTAAAAGATACCATTTTTTCTTGTAACCTTATTGCCTGGCATAACGCCGTTATAACAACAAGAACCAGTGGCATAACTATTTTCCAGGCTCTAATTGTTATAACTGTTACAACAGTTTTCTGTATTTCCTGATATGGTATCCATCTGAATTCTTTTTACGTCATTGATTTCAAAAGTTCTGAGAATACTCTTCCGAAATTATTTTGTTCTACTTTGTTTGTTTGTTTTAAAAATTTGATCTTACGAATTTATTTTTTATTTCCCTTACAATATTCGTATAGATGCGACAAAAAAAATTAAAAATTATTTAGGGCTATCAAGAAAACACGAATCTATGATAGAGGTTTCAAAAAAATATCAATTCATTTAAGCAGATAATCTGATTTTTTCCGGGAGTTATTGGGGTGGGTTGACTTCAAATTAGCCTTTCGTTGGTGCTACATTACTATTTCAAGAGTAACTTAATTACGAACGTATCCAAGAGCAGTGTTGGCACTTTTTTTTCGCAAGGTGAGCCCTTTTATCTATGATTGCAACCCGTATGCATGGTGTGCCGCTTTGCAAATGCTGTGATTATATTAAAGACCACCTCCATACCCAAGGTCTTAAATTAGTACTGCCGCGTTTTCTAAAATACATGTCTTTTATGGAAGATGAAGTCAGCCCGATCATTGCCCGATTGCATCTTAGTCTGAGAAGGCAGTTCAGTCTAACCAATTTGCATATCCTTGGGTCTATAATAAGGATATGAAGATATTGAAGAAAAATTAAAATAGAGATTTAAGTAATAAAGAAATTTTGCATCTTCTAATGCATCTCGGCCAAGTTTCTAGACAATTGTTGCAGTTAATTTTAAATTGCTTTAGGAAAACGTGACGATCCATTTTTAAGTTTATGTAGATATGTTACAATATCGTTGAAGCTCGGTTTTAAGTTTCGGCCAAAATTTAAGCTTAATTTAATTTTAAGTTTCGCTACAGATGTATTTTCACCGCGCCGTCGTCGTAACAAATGCGAAACTTCGGTGGACTAGACACTCCCTACAGGAAAAGTTCTCAAGTTTTTGACACGTCGTTTAACAGGCCAAATTTCCTCTGACGTAGAGTTCGACCGTGTTTCGCGAAAAATATGTCAGTTATACACGTCGGATGACTACCGTGGGTAAGTTCATGAATAACGCAATTCTTAAAAGTTGTTTTCCACTGAGGACACTTATTTGGGTTCTTACGAAGTGCGCTGCAAATGTGTGTGTTTTTTTAAATTCTATTCAACATTATTAAATGTTTCCATGCTATAATACTATACCATACTATACATCTTCTACTTATCCTTTTATTCACATTTAAGATCTTGTGATTTGTTGGCTTTGTAGTTTCCTCTATATCAGTTCCTTGGAAGTGGACTGCCAGCTGTCGTTCCATCTCTTAAGTGGTCTTCCGGGTGCTCTTTTCCCTATTGGTTTCCCTTCAAGTGCAATGCGTGGCAGACCATTCTTCTCACGTACCAGTATCTGTTTCTTTGTCCCTGATGTCACTGTTCCCAATTCGGTCTCTTCTTGTTTTTCCTACCATAGTCCCGAGCGTTTTCATTTCGGGTACTCGACGCATGCTTTTCGTTTTGTTGGTTTCTTCTCTGGTTTCTATACCGTATGTCATGATAAGCCTGATATAGGTCTTATTGATCCTAACCTTGCGATCCTTTCGCATGTATTCGTTCGCCCACATTATCTGCCTTAAGCAGCCCGACCTGGCAGTCGCTTTGTTCATCTGGCTTCTCAAATTGTTGCTCGATAATTTTGTCCTGACTACCAGCTTACATCTTACGGGTTCTTTATCAAAGGTCATGCTTTTTGATTTTCTATAGATATGGTCATGTTCATCGCTTGGCTGACCTGGCAGAATTTGTGTAGTTATCTTTGTAGATCGTCGTCTGTTTCCGCGAAAATCGCTGCATCATCGGTAAAGCACATTGGACAGAAATGGGCTAAGGCTGTCACCTTGTTTGGTGCTTCCTAGTATCTCTTCCGTATAAATGTCTCCTGCCTTTACTTTAGTCATTTTGTTCATACTGAGACTACTACCTGCTCTTGCGATGGCATCTGGCGTTTTTTTTTTTGTTGTCATTATATTAATAATGTCGGAGAGGCGAACCCTTATTAAATGCCTTGGTCAAATCGATTAAGTAGACCTACGCTGCTGTAATAAATTCGATTGATTTTTCTTTTAGTTGTTTGATAATGAATATGTCGTCGGTCGTGGATTTGTTTCGTCTGGAGATTTGTTGTTCTTCCCTATTTGTTATTTGTGTTCCAAGTCTTTCTTTCAAAATGCTAGTAAAGAGTTTCATGCTTGTTTTAAACAGCGTTATGCCCCCGTAGTTCTCTAGGTGCATCTTCTGTCCTTTCTTGAATATAGGGATAGTTATACTTTTGAGCCATTCCGTAGGTATTTCCGATATTTCTAAAATTTTGTTGTAGAGCATTTTTAGATGTTTTTGTAGCTCAAGTCCGGCGTATTTTAGAAATTTGTTATGGCTTATGGCTTCTTAGGTGTTATAAAGTTTTCTGAAGTATTTTTCCCATACATCTTTGGTTAGTAATCAGTAATCTCGTTGTGTGCGTTTATTTCTTGTATTTATTTGCGGTAAAAATATTAAAATATGTATATCAGTATAAACCGGTTACAAGAGGGGGCAATAATTAACCAACTTCTCAATTATTGAATTTTCTCATTTAAACAAAAAGCACACATCAAAATGGACCCTTCGATGCAGGTATATGAAGCTCACGGCATTGCTTCGCCGAGTTCGGAAATAACTACAGCATTTATTATGCAATTCGTGAATGGTAGACGTCGAAATATACTTACAAAGCCGTACTCCACGATACTCATTACATGGCATTTGATAAAACGGATTACCATTTCCGCATTAATCTAAGTCAGGTGATAATCTAAGGTAATAAAGAGGAGAAATACGAGGTTAGCGCCAAAATTTCCCGGCCGGACATAGATGCAGCTCCAGTATCACGATAAAACTGTATCTTCCTTTAAATATATATCTTAGTAGGCTGCGAAAAAAAAATTGAAGTCTTGCATCAAATAGTTTTTTATTGACAGCATTTTAAACAAGACGTGTTCGAAAAAACGTCGCAAATAATAGAGCAGTCATAGTCATAGTCAAGGTTTAGACAAAAAAAGGGTTAGCACCTAAAATAAAGGCTGGATGATGTGCACTGCCAAAGTTCTCGTTCGTATTCTGTAGTGAAAGAATGGGCAAAAGGTTTTCGAATGAACTGGTCTACCTGTGGAGGTCATAACGGAAGATATTGTTGCGATTGGGGAAGACGTGGTATTGAGTGATCGACGTTTAAAGGTCAAGTAAATCTCAGAAATCATGATCATTTAGGTATGCATAAGGTTAGTGCAAGATGGGTTCCTAAAAACCTTTCGGCTATTCAAAAACAACGCCGTGTCGAGTGTGCGCGGTCTTTTTTGGAACTCTGTTGGTCGGAACCGAAGTCTGTGATGGAAACTATTGTGACGGGAGATGAAACTATGGTTCTCTCATGGAGTGGCGTCGTAAGGGTGAAGCAGCTCCAAGAAAATTCAGAGTTTGCCAGTCAACAAAAAAGGTGATGGCCATTATCTTTTGCGATTGTGAAGGAATTCCTTTAATATATTTTAAAGAAGCTAAAACTACTGTCAATGGTAAATATTACGCAACATAATTACATAAATTGCGAGACTGCATATGTGTAAAACGTCGATGAAAACTGACTATATCCACGATAATGCACCTGTCCATAGTGCTGGTGTTACACAAGCTGCCATTTTAGAGTGTGGGTTCCAACAGATAGATCATCCTCCCTATAGTCCAGATATGACCCCCATTAACTATTATTTGTTTGGATATTTGAAAAAGGAATTACCTGGACGGCGGTTTAACGACAAAGTTGAGTTAAAAGAGGCTGTTTTAGCTCATTTTGCAGACAAATCAAAAGAATATTTTTGGGTTGTTAATAAAGAGATGTAATAAGTGTATTGAAGTTAAGGGGGACTTTATTGAAAAATAATAAAAAATTGTTTGTTTCTTTCATATTCAGGCCGGGAAATTTTGGCGCTGCCCTCGTGACTTCCATAAAGAAGTTATTCAAAGCAAGTAAAGTTATACTCGATGGAAATTTCAGTGATGTATTTAAAATATTTTCTTTCTTCAATCAGTAAACAATGAAATGTACTTATCTAGGTAATACTGTTTTTAGTAGTATTCTAGTGTAACATACTTGTCTGGTTGACGTACTATGCCCTCTTGTCCTTAAAAAAAAAAAGTATTTTCCGGTGCGAACAGGTATTTATTCGTTCGAGGAGGTCGTAAAAAAACCGACTGGCGGGCGTTGCCAACCCCAAATCGTAACTTACTGCAAGCGCTTCTTATCGCGTCGGATTCGGTTAAGCTATGACCGGTCTCGTTACACCACCACAATTTCACCCTTCTCGATTTCCGGATTCAATAATAAATTTTCGGCACGTGTTCAAGCACGTGAAAGGATCTTTACCTGGCCAGAACCAATGTTTTAACGGTCAGTTGAATCTGCGGCCAGTGGCGTACACAATAAAAGTCAATACACACTTAAAATTCTATCTTCTTTTGCTTCCTGGACTTTAGGTTATAATATTTGAATTTATATTACTTTTCATATTCGTGATGATGTCACGTAAGAACTGAATTCACAGTCCTCAAACAATACAAATTGAAAAAATCATAAGAATATTAACGCTTGAGGATTTTGAATATTTTCCTTTGATTTTCCAAATTATAAGGTATGAATCATGAACGGAAAGATTGTGAAAATTAAAGAAAATTGCTCATATCAGATCATATCGATTTTAATGTTCTCTTAATTTCTGAAATGCGTTTCGGTTTCTTTATTAAAGCCTTACCTCGGATCTTTAAATCATTTTCTTTAACATTTAAAAAAATATTTTTGTCGATTTTAAAGCGACAATCGTGAACAGAAAGATTGTGAAAATTAAAAAAAAAAATACTTATAACACATCGATTCCAAAGTTCATTCGATTTCTTCGAGGTAACGGACTTCCTCTTCCGGTGTATATTTGTTCTACACCACTGCGTAGGCGTATTCAACCGATACTGAAACGCGTTTCGGCTTCTTCATTAGGACCCAAAAGGACATTTCGAGCGCCAGCGGGCCCAAAATGTCGTTAAATTAGGGGCACGGTTAGCTCCAAGTTACCAGGTGTATGATTTTCGCCCGGTATTCGGGAGGTCTTTAAGGTCTCCCCCTACGTCCGATTTACAGTTTAGTAGATGGAAATGTAATTACGGCCACGAGCAGGTTTAAACCGGAAAAGGGACAAATTATTAGGGGAACGTTCTATCGGTGATTTCGTCGGCAATATTCATTTACATCGGAGGGGAAGAGAAGATTTATTTTAATACGCACTTGCGTGACCATTGCTGATTGTATTCTAGTTTTTATCGGTTAACAAAAATGTCATTTGCGAGCATAAAGGACGATCATCAAAATAAAGCCGGCGTCAATTTCAAACCTCATTGGACGTTTTTTGGCCTTCAGATTTGTAATAAGCTTTAATGCAGCTACATTTGTTGTCTACTGAAATTATACTGTTGCTTCATTCTTCCTGAACATTTTCGATTTGTTTTTAATCGCAAAAATATCTCTTCTATCGAGATGCACAGTTCCAACACGTACAAAGTTTTGAATTTGCTTCTAACCAAATGTAACGATTTTTTAGAAATAGCTTTGTACAGTAACGGTTGAATTCTCCAACGGAACTCTCCGATCATTCAATGGAACTAATATTATAATGCGTAGATGTCAGGAATATTAATGATGTTTATCAGTAATTAACGATGGTCAGGTTTGGACTTGACTGGTTAGAATTACCACTACAGCCGAATTTCAGATTTGTTCGTGAAATTATTGGTTAATTTTCATCCAAACTATTATTAGAATAATAATAAGAATAATAGTAACAGGTCCAAATTTATATATCTATAAACATTAAATAATAAAAAAGAATTAGATAGGAGAGCGGCGAGATCTAGCAAAGCTACTCACCTAACCACCTTAAATAAAGAGATTCTATGGATTAACGTACATCAACTTGATTAAGTCACTATGAAAGCGGGGTTATAAAAATTCATTACACATTTTAACAAAAAAAAAAAACTCAAATACATTTTTTAGTTTGTCACTTCCATGGAACTGGAGGTGCAGCAAGGAACTACAGAAGAAAGCAAAATAATGGCAGTGTTAGCACACAGCGGTTCGAAAACTCAGGTACGCAAGAGGACTGTAAGATTGCTGGAATTTAATTACTCCCTGTGTACAACATTATGACCGAAAAGATAATTCCGTAGGTAATTGCGCAACACACAACGGCGATAACCGAAACAGAATTGCTGCTGATGTTCTGCTTCTGGGGCCCCAGGTCTCCAAAACTAAGGAGTTAACCACTAACTTCACTTCTCGAACTGTATAAGATTTAATGTTCTTCGCAAGGTGTCAAAAAGGCAGGAGAGAGTTCAAAAATTTCGGCGATAACAGGTCGTACTCAAATTTTTCGCGCAATCGCAGTATAGTACCCTGAACGTTGGATAGCAGTCGTGTGTTTTAAATATAATTAACAATAATTTCATTTACTTTGTTACGTGTACGCTAACAGGGAGCGTTCGAGCAGCACTTGCTGTCATCCGGAATGGAGTTGAAACATTTAGTGACGTTATATCCGACAGAACATTGATTCGAATAACTTCTCAACAATCGAAGTAATTAAAAAAAAAATGCCAATAATTATCTTATCATTATCTTAATTCCACAAATCCTATCCGATTTACCTATGAAGAACTCGCAGGAATTTGTGATATGTTTAGGCACGTTGCCCGTTAAAAACCATTTAAAAGATTTTTTTTTATTTCAGATTGGAAGCTTAAAGGGTTATTATCTATTCGAACACAAGAAGGTCCACAAGAGGTCCATACAAGCCAATGATCATCTGCACGAGTCATTGATATCGGAACCACAGGTGAGCGTTGATTCTCCTGTTATTGTATTGCATTTTTGTAAATGAAAAATACCATTGAATAGAAGAGTGGTGACAATTGAACTTCAAATCAATTAGTCTGAAAGATGATGAAGTTTTTGTTATTTTCGATCCCTCATTAATATTTTCATTTCTAGCTCAGCTCTATATGCATGCCCTAAAACAAAACCTTAAGTAATTCTTGTAACATGTTGAATGTGTCGTGTATTAAATCTCTCTAGCTCAGCTCTATATGCATGCCCTAAAACAAAACCTTAAGTAATTCTTGTAACATGTTGAATGTGTCGTGTATTAAATCGCCAAATACGCACGTAAATATTTCACCGTCCCCGCCCTAATTGGAAATTCTATCGTTAATCTTTCGTTCTCGCCGGATCCGGTTTTTCGTTTTAAGTAAACGAAACAAGGTACTCAAATCTTTTAATTTTCGTTGTTTGCGAAACTCCGTATTGGATAAACAACCGTCTTCTTCGACGCGGCATTAAAAACGGGTCCCCGGCTTGACAAAATTTTCCCCGAACGGTGTAGGGGAGGGAATTAAACAGATAATGGTATGGAAAACAACTCTTTCCACCTAATCTTTAACGCTCCGTCGAGTTTGTGCCAGTTTTTTTTTCCTCTTTTCGGCTCGTCTAATGAACTAAAGGGGACTCGGGAGCGACGGCGAATTTTACTCTCTGTTCGTTCAAGTTTAATGAGAGAAATGAAGTGGTATTCTTTTGTGCCGAAGTGATTCGTTTGCAAGTGAAATTTTTTCGGTACTCGGCATGAGCGGGGCGCCGCTTCACCGACATTCTTCCTCGTCCGTAAATATTTTAGGAGAAATACAAATTTCACAATTAACCGACGCTAACCATAGAGCACAACTGCAGTTTTTTAAACGTGTACGTCCAAATATTTACGCTTGGAATGCCCGACATCGAGCAACTGGACTGTTCTAAAAAAAAGATGTTCAAATACTTGGCATCATAAATTTCAGTAATCCCATAGTTTTTTCTTTTTACCTTTTGCATATTAATAAAAATATTAAAATATCTGAAATTGGTATATCAAAGAGAACATTATCATCAGAACATCTACCAATCATACGCCAGAATAAGTTCGTAGTCGCACCGCGCATTTGACATTGGTTGAACTAGGTTATGCAATATATTTGAAACTACATGTATAAACTTGCAGGGTCTTTATTTTGTCATGTTTCTTCAACTGTCACCACGCTATGATACATAAAGCGCTGGTGAAGAGATGAACACAGGCACAGACATAACAGAACCTGAATAAAATTTGTTAGTGTGCTGACATGCTTGTAAGGGAATGAATAAATGTGTATTTGATGTTTTATTCTTCGAATGATTATTAATAAATAATTAAATATTATTTATCTACCGTCGTAGCACTAGAATAGTTCTGGAATTCGTCTTCTCACATGTTAAATAAAATTCGTTAATATGGAGAAAGAAAGAAAAAAGTTCATGTTTGTTTTATCGATTTTATAATTCGACTTTGTCGCAGTAGAATATTTCTACATTCGTTGTCTCGTAGACTTAGACTGAACAAAAACGGTTAGCGTGCTGACATGTAAGAGAGGGAAAGAAAAAAGTTTATTTGAGATCTCGTTTATTAAACTTTATTTGACAAAATCCCCAGCATGATTAAATAACATTGATCGACTATCATGTTTGTTTTTTCTATTTTAAAATTCAACTTTGTTGCAGTAAAGTATTCCGTTCTGACATGCTTAAGAGGGAAATAAAAAATAAAAGATAAAATGTAAGCCTAATTAAAATCGCTATATTTGCTCATCGACTTTGAAATTCGACTCCGTTGCAGTAGAACATTTCTACATTCGTTATCTCGCGGATAGTTAGACTAAATAAAGGGGCCAGTGGGCTGACATCCTTCAGAGAGAAGGAGAGAAGCTGATTTGAGATCTCTTCGGTCACACTTTTTTACATGTAATCCCAGTAGAATGCACGACCATCATATTTGTTTTAAAATTTTAAAATTCCATTTCATCCCAGTAGAATAGTTCAACATGCGTTGCCTCGCAGACCTAACGTAGACTGGACAAAAAATGGTTGGTGTGCTGACATACTAGAGATGGAAACAGAAAGTGTGAGGTCTGGTTGAGCAAACTTTTATGGATTAAATGCCACCATAAGTAAATGTTGAACATCAATCACCATCTTTGCTTCATCGATTTTTAAATTCGACTTCGTCTAACTCGCTTAAGAGGGAAAGAAAAAAATGCTTGAGGCTTGATTTTTCTAACTTCATTAGATAAAATCTCAGCCTAATTAAAATGGTTATATTTGCTTATCGATCTTGAAATTCGACTTGGTTGTAGTAGAATATTTCTATATTCGTGGTCTGGCATACTTAACTGACACTCAATTGAATTCTTTTTTTAAATTACATTAACTCAATACATAATCGTATAAAATTCACTAGATTAAACAAGATAACTCGCTTAATTTTTTAGACTTAACTATTACGAAAGTGCAAAACAAATTAGATATTTCAATATATCATAAACCTTCACACACGGACACAGTCATACATAACAGCTAAAATCACCCTTATACACAGAAAATGGATGCATTTAACTCTTTTATACACAGACTTCTTAATACGCCACTCTCAACAGAAAATTACAACAAAGAACTTAATATCATTAAACAAATAGCACTGAACAACGGCTACAATCCGTCCATTATAGATAAAATTATAAATAAAAAACAAATACAACAATACAACAGTAAACTCTATTTAACCCAAACCAAATACAGAGCACGAACAATTTAAAACAATTACATGCATAGGAGAACCTAGCGAAAAAGTTTCAAAACATTTGTCAAAATGTGGTTTAAAAATAGCTTTCAGAACTAACAACACAATAGGAAAATATTTAAATAACAATAAATCGAAATGTCCAAAATCCCAAAAAATTAGGTGTCTACAGGTTGAAATGTGGATCTTGTCCTAAAATTTATAGTGGACAAACAGGTAGATTCTTCAAGAAACGCATTAACGAACATATAAGAGTGTTTAAAAATAATAGTCTAGATTCTAATTATGCTACACACTTAAACACAGAAAAACACATTTTTGACGACAATTTTGATATATTACACACAGCCACAAAAGGTAGAAAATTAAATTTATTGGAAGCCATGGAGATTAACAAAATGAGACATTCAAATGTATTGCTTAACGATCAATTAGATTTAAATACCTCTTCTTTATCGAACTTAAATTCTCGCAACAACATTAATTAAGGTTTTATGGTCATTTTTCGGTATATATAGTAGCAGATAGTTTGATAGATCGATATAACATAGGCTGAACAAAAAGGTGCTTAATTTGCTAGAAATGGAAAGAAAAAAAAGTTTATTTCAAGTTTGGTTTTTCAAACTTTATTAGATACCAGCATAATTAAATGTCATCCATCAATCCCTATAATTGCTTCGTCGATTTTTAAATTCGACTTCGTCGCAGTAAAATACTTGTACAATCGTCTCTTTCGTGATTACTTTTTCCTGGACGTATGCTTAATTGACGCATCGCTTCCGGAAGTATACCAAAATGTTGGGCAAACTTTCCTCCGAGCGACGGTTTTTGTTATGGGAAATTCTAAAAAGGAAAAAAATCAATTAGAGCTCGGATAAATACGGGGCGGTAATTTAACGAAGTTCCTCCGTTGAAATGTTATTAATCCAAGTTCGGTAAACTTTCCGCAAACACGTATTGTAGTTTAAAATTCATTGCGCGGTTTTGATATAAATTCCCCGTCGCTTTCAAGTGATAAAGTTAAAAACTGAATCAAACTTTTTGATTGGGAACTTTTATCAAGTTCCGCGGCATAATTAGCCGCCCGGTGGGAGGAAAAAAAAAACGGCGATCGAAGCCTCTAATAAATTAATTCAATTTCCGAAGTAACGAAAATCCTAATTAAATTTGGAAGACGTCTCGGGGTATCGATTTTCGAAAAATATTATTCCCTCAAGTAGTTTCTTATATCCGTGCTCTATTTAAAAAAAAGCGCGACTTCATGTTATATTTGGTTACTTTCGAATTTTTCGAAAGTATCTACGCTCTTATAAAAATTTTATATCTCGGTAACGCTAGGTCATTGGTACAGAAATGATCAGCGACGACAATTTTTTTTTGTCTGTCCGTTCTCCGTTCTCTGTTCCATGACATTTTCGACAATAACTTCGGTTTTGCTCCTTTTTAAAAGTTCATGGTCCAAGAAATATGAAAATGGCCGCGCTCTGACATCGGCGGCCATCTTTTGTTTTTCAATTTTCGACACTTTTCTGAACATCGCTTTGAATCACAATAAGTATCCGAAATATGAAGCTATCTATCGACTTCAAATTTTTCAGGCGGTAAGCGTTTGGTCCTCTCACGGAACCTGAAGTATTTTAAAAAAATTAAAAATCGCGTTTGCAAAGGTCCAAGAGAATCGTAAACCGGTTACGCTACCGAAAAAAATCTTGAACGGAAATACGCAGAAGGTTTGGCTTCAAAAACTGGAAAATGGGTACCCCCATTATTGAAAAGAGACTATAACTAAAAGACCGTGTTTCGCATATCAGTTTCAGCTAAAACTTTTGTAAAACTGTTGTACAGGTTGTTCAATATATTAAGTGCTATATTCAAAAACTAACATGTGTCCTAAATTTGCAGCTATCTACAGATTTGGCAGAAAGGTAGAAGTCCACACCCGTATTTCATCTGTTAAAAAAGGATTTACTCAAATCTCGCGAAGTATATTTTAAAATTTTTTAATTTTTTTTTATATATATTTTCGCTTCCAGAAAAAAATCATTTTCTCGCAAACTGTTAACCCGAACCAGAAAATGCGGGAGATCCGTGACCATAACTTTTTTTATACAGGGTTTTTCAATTATAGACAAAAATTATTTGTTGGCAATATCAGGTATTTTGTTATATACTAGCAAAAAACTTGACTACTATGAACTTTTTAAATATAACTATGAAAAACGTGCGTCAAAAAAAAATTGTGATGTCATAGCCAACTACATTTTTTAATATTTTGATATCTCTTTTTTGTTTTCATTTTAACTAAACTTTATTTGTTATTGTCGGGGTGGGCAAGGGGGGAACTAATTCATAAACAAAAAGAGGTAGGCATATTTACCTTTTGAAAATTAACTTAAAGTTAACCATAGTTATAAAAAATGATAAAATATACAGGCTGTGCATCTTAGCATTTTAAATATGACAACCGTTTGAAAACGGCATCTCATAATTGGGGATGGTTTTATATATTCCCGATGGTTTTAGGGTGGTTAAGAAATACACAATTTTCGCTATCCTAAGCATCATTTTGAAGCTCTCCTAAGTAGCTCTTTAATGACTTGGTTGAATCTCTGGGACAACGTCAGATTTTTTCGAGATTGCCAAATAGTAATTAAATTATTTTTTGGGGTGATGCGAGCGGAAAAGGAGTTATTTGCTGTATACCTACATTGGATATGGTTTTTTGGAGTTCCCTTACAAAATGTCCGTGCTTACTTACCCAGCATATTCAAAGGAATATGTTTTTTTAATTAATATAAGTAACTGTAATATTTGCAAATCCGAATCCAACTTAATGCACCTGTTAAAAGCCACAAGAAATAATAAAAAGTTTAAGTGGACCGCCTTGCCCCACTATCAGCTATTCATTTTTGTGAGATCTGATCTCTTGGTTAATGAAGAAAAGACTGGATACCGGACTCCAGCGCCGCACCACGGCTACCGCTTGTGATTTTTGATAATGTTTCAACTCGATCCTGAACGATTGTGGATTATTAAAAGGAGATATTTCGGCGAATATCGTATGAATTTTAACGCGGTTAAAGGAGTTATAGTCTACAAACGGAACCGCTATTTGCCAAGCCGTATGATAGATCCGAGCCAGTCGAGTTCCTGCATATTAGATTGCCCGCGTTCCGATACAGCACAAAGGAAAATTATTCTTTTGGCTACACGGCACGCTAAAGGATTTATGACGGCACCGTCGTTCTTACGAAACGCGTCCGTCTTAATAATTCCAACGTAATTTTGTATCTCTCTGCGATGTTGCCGCCGCCGACCGACGACAACGGGGGGTTGTTTTCATTAAAAATGGCGGCTCTCGTAAAAACCGAGCATCTCGACGGCGGCGTCATTGCGTGCCGTATTTAAACTAGTTGCATGACGTCTGATGCCGGATTATAGAATTGTTCGTTATGAATAATTTATGTCATATTTGTTGCACAAAGGAACGGGATTCGGGGGAATGTAAATGTTTGGGTAATTTGCGAATTCCACGTCGAAACGCGATGAAAAATTGCCCCGGTGCGGGTTTGTTTCTTTAGCCTTTGCGAAGTCCGTTCTGAAGTTAAAAAATTCCAACGATATCTCTATCATTATCAATGCTAGAGTGTTCATCGAGTCTAACATGCCAAAATGGTATCGTTTCTGCATCGTGTTTACATTGACCGAATGTTAAATGAAAGACATTTTTAATGTATTGTCGCTAGTGGCACTGAGAAATTCAAAAACGACTAATGAGTACTGTGGGATATTTTTGTTTTCAGGGAGTAAAACAATTGATAGCAACTGCTTCTGTATTTGTAGAAATTATATCATAGTTATTTCTCCTAGCTATAAGCTTGCTAGCGAATTTACAAGAAATGTGAAAGGAACGACTCACAAGTATTTGTCCTAAGCTGTTATGATGTGTCTATGTTTCATAGATTAAGAGAAGGAATTTGATCTAGTACGACACCACAAATTTATACAGCTCCTCAATATGCTTGATATAGACCTGAAATATATCAGGAGCATTGAAAACTTTTATTGGAACCAAACTGCGCAAATCAAACTAGTTAACGATATGTCCAACACTATACAGATTAGAAGGGGAGCGCGTCATGGATGTATGCTGTCTGTCCGACAAGCTTTGGAAGACGCGGAGATGTAAGTCAAAATTAATGGAGTGTGGATCAACAATACCCGCTATGTTGAAGATACGGTCTTAATTGTTGATAACATACACGAACTAGTCAACAAGATAGGAACACAGAGCAAATCAATGGGCCCGAATATCAACACCAAGAAATCAAAGTTTATGATTATCTCTAGAAACCTAACCTTACCTAAGATTCAGATTCGTTAAATGCTACGTTTGGTCAGTGCTTCTTTGCGGTTTAGAAGGTTGGACATTAAAGGCACACAATCAATAAATTTGAACTCTTGCACCGCAGAATCCTGAATATACCTTGGAGCGGTAAACTAACGAAAAGGTCCTAAGACGTGTCAACAAGCAACGTGAACTAATTAAGAAGAGTATAACGGCATATCTGGAACACACAATGGGAAACACGAAATACCAATTCTTGCATCTGCTGATCGAAGGTCGGAGAAGGAGCGGAAGAAAAAAAATTTCTTGGCTACGAAGTGTCAGACAGTGGACGGGGCTACAGGATGTACAGTCGTTAATACACACCGCAAGGAATAGATAAGAAATGGAAAATGTAATCGCAAACATCCATTAGTGGATACGCACTGGAAGAAGAATAAGTTTGCAGCTGCAGCATTTGTTTCTATAGTACACTGAGAATTCACTATCATATCATTTGCTGTTTAGTGAATGACTAAAAGATGAGTTTAAGTTCAGCTGTGAGTGGCCACTTTAAAACTGGTTGGTGTTAGTGAAAAAGCAATTTGGAACATCTGCTGCTTGAAATCGGAGCTGCTGTTGCTTTTTCCATAGAGAAATGAGTATGGAAAATATAAAATATAAGATTCCAAAACGTTATTTATATTTGACTAGGAGAATGTGGTGTGGCTGATTCAGTCCTGCCACCTCTAGAGAAAATGTTCGTTATTGTACTTGCTATGGAAGAAGAAGAAGAGGACCTTCCTGTTCACTATCTCAGCCATTAAGATGTTGCTAATTTTCATAATATTCAAAAATTCAGAACACAACAAAAACTGCTTTGTCAAAATCACCATCTTTAATTTCAAGTTTTCAGAAGCAGAAGATCAACTTCAACTTGGATCCAAAGAAACTGATTGTATGGTGGGGTTGACGTGAAGATGAAATCGTCTACTGCAATGGCGAGATAAGGGAAGCTTTGTTTCAAAATATGATTCAAAATTTATAGGTGAACCTTGGTCCGATATCGTAATCTATTCTAAACTGAAAAGGTGTTTTTAAGCCTATTTACTGCCTAAGTAGTGTAGAAAAAGATAGATTCACTGACTTTCTAATCAAAAATATTGTAGAAATTGTGTTGTTTATCTGCAAATGACACCTGAAAATTCAATAATATTCAGCTTTTCTGTGAGTTCCAAGTGTTGTCATGCAATTAGTTTGAAAGTAGATGGAATCAGTGGTAGGTACTTATTTGAAAGGCACTTTATACAGGGTGGGTACAGCAAAGATGTTCCCACTTGTTATGTTCTCACGTATTATGTTTTTTATTAACCAAATAACATCAATTTAGAAGAAATGAGCAGTTCAATTCGTCACTGGTGTAATTCTGACTCTCCGCCACGAACGCGGGGCGGAACAACCAAAAGGGAGACGAGAGTAAAGAACTTCCCCTCAACGCAGAGTGAGCTCCACGTCCCGCAAGGAGTTTTAAAGTTTTATCGTTCTGAATTTCATTAGCATCTCCAATTTATTTTAATTACGGAAGAAAGGAATTATTCGTAAGTAGGCCAGAAAACAGAATTAATTTCGGGAAAAAGCTAATGTTGTGCCAAATGAAGGCTTTAAGGGGTTATTTCTTCGCGAACGTTTTAAATATTTTCGACCCGATGGACTGCAATAAAAAGGTCTGCGGATATAATTCATTAACGTCTTCCTCGAATTAAACCGCTTTTGTTATAGCCGAGAAAAGGATACGAACTCGTGCCGTTTTCTTTTATCCTAAGGGTGGTAATCGTTGGTTAGTTTTGGTTCGCTATTAGCTAATTAAAAAAAAAAGTTAAAAAGAAAGTAAATTATGAAATGTCACTATTTATGATAATTAATGTGTATTATGTAATGATATGTAATAATAATAATAATAAACTTGCGTGCATAGAAATCGGCTCATAGTCAATAAGGGTAGCGTAGTAATTCATTTCGAAATTAAGAACGCTGCACCGCATTGCCGAAAATCATATAGATAGGTAATATCATTTTTTGTGGTCCCTTCTGTAAAACACCCAATTATACATCGATCTGACGTGCGGGAAGGGCAGTCACCACTCCAGTTTCTTATCCCACTAGTCCCTTATGACAAATCCGTGCGGCAATATCCCGGCCGCACGGATTTGGGAGCAATCGGATGTTTTCTGAGATTTTGCCGCAAGGCTTGGAATTTGACGTTAGTCAATTCTGACGGTCATTTCAGTTAATGTATTCGTGTTGTTTTGCAAAAATGTACACAAAAACTTTTTTTTTTCTTTTATCCTAAGGGTGGTAATCGTTGGTTAGTTTTGGTTCGCTATTAGCTAATTAAAAAAAAAGTTAAAAAGAAAGTAAATTATGAAATGTCATTATTTATGATAATTAATGTGTATTATGTAATGATATGTTATGTAATAATAATAATAATAAACTTGCGTGCATAGAAATCGGCTCATAGTCAATTTGTGACTTCAATTTCATTTTTTTTAGAAACTACTGATCAGATCAAAAAAAAATTCTGTTTCAAAGACAATTAAAATAACTGCACGTGTCAATTTAACTTTTTTTTTTTAGTAAAAACAAATGGAGTTTTTGACAATTAGTGTTGGGCTGACTTATTTTTTAACAATGGGTATGACCCGTTCTGGTCCTAATAACATGTCTTACTCGATTAGGCATAGATCTAATCAAGTTCGCTATTGCTTCTTGTGGAATGTTAAGTCACTCTTCCTCTACTGCCACAATAAGTTCTGGGATCGACGTTTTACCTCATCTCATAAATGCTCGATCGGAATGAGTTCGGGACTGCATGGTAGCCACTCTATAACTTGAAAACCGCCTTCATGTACCATCCTTGCGGTGTGCGCCCTAGTATTATCGTGCATAAAAATGAATTCTTCTCCAATGTAGTCGACATATGGTACCACTTGATCTGATAAAAGATCCTTCTGCTCCTCGACACCCCATATCCGGCAGGAACCACCTCTATAAGGGCTCCGCTCTGCATTGCAGCATTCTGCAAGTCGCTCTCCTGGTCTTCGGTACACTTTTTTTTGGCGGGCACTACCAAAAAGGCATATTCGGGTCTCATCTGACAACAGAACAGACCCACAAGTTTTTGACCAATTTCAGTTCTCTTTAGGGTCAAAGTATTTTCCTTCAGTCTTCTTCTCACTGTCCCCTGACTAATAGCCACTCTTCGAACTTCATGGAGCTGTACTATCACTTTAAATACTGCATAAACACGTTTCATTTCTTTAATCATAGCTACACATATAAAAGAACAGCACAAAAACAATTTAAACTTGACTTTTTCGACTTTCAATACTTTTTACTTATTTTGAACTTAAACGACACCAAATACTGTTTTCAATTAATCTCTCATACCCGTTTCAAAAATTAAGTTGTACAATCAAAATCTCCCATACCCGTTTAAAAAATGAAGTTCTACAACCAAAACTTAATACATCAGTTTTTTTTTTAATTGTTTTTGTTTGCGGTAATAAGCAAATTTTTTCACAACTCAAATTTTTGGAGACCCTGCATATCATGTATATAATAAACATGTATCATTAATTGAAGATAAATTGAAGGTAAAATATATCAAATGAACAAAGTGTCGTTTGTCATTTAAGAACAGCATTTCAAAAATATAAATATAATTTCCTTCCTTTAATTTTGCATATTTTATACAGCATGAATATTTATTTTTTATGGTAGGGGCAGGAGGAGGTAGTAATTTGAATTGCTCGCGTTGTTATTTTGTCTGAACCACCGTATTGTTTAACGATTTTTCTTTTGATAATGTTTAGATTGAACCGTCTAAAACCGAGTCTACAATTTCTCTTTGAGTTATACAACGGTTATTTAAATTTTAATCATTAAACGGAACGAAAATCGAATCTTATTTCCTCTCCGACATACCTATATTATGAAAAATAAAGCCGGAAGGCTGGGCGATGCTTCGCAAAAGCTTCTTCTATTTGACATCGAGCCAAGTCTGTGTTCGACCATGTTAAGCTCATTTTTCCAATGCATAAGATTTATTCAGTTAAAAAGGTTTCTAAATCGTTTTTATCCCGCTGTAGACCATTTTCAGCTAAGAGGATTACTTTGCATTCAGTTTGTGCGAGACGCGATATTTTATTTAAAAAAAAAGCAAACTTCCTTTATTGTTACCGTCGCATTATTTGGAAAATAATTGGAAACAAAGACGGAAGATGCTTTGAAAAGACTAAAAATGTTTTTGTGTTCTCTCGTTCATAGAATATAATAATTATGGTTATTACAAAAGCACTTCTATCGGAATATTGAGGAGATCGATCAGTTTTCTCTATTGCTTTTTATTTAAACGTGTTTAAAGGCTGATTATTATTATTACATAAAATATTACATGTTTGCAGTGATTTCGTTTTCTGTAATAATTTTTTTCAAAACTAATTCCCTTTTGCCAGTGATGTTATTAAATTTTATACAGTGGTATTAATTAAATTAAATTTTATTTATTTCATATCCTTTTTTCCATTAACGCTCAATGAAACTGTTGATATTGGTGGTACCTCTTCCGTTGATACAGATTTTCAATCCTTTTTGCACCACCAGTTGTTTTAAATAATTTTTCTTATTGTTATTGAAAAGATGGTATGTCAAGTAAAAATACAAATGCTAATGACCCCCACAAATTTTGAGTAAAAAATTCCTTTTAATTAAAGAAAATAATACGAACGGTGCCATTTTATGTTGTACTGAGAATCGTGGTAGTTGGTTAGTTCTTGTTAGTAATAAACTAAATAAAAAAGTAAAAAAAAATATTATTATATGTAATGAGATTATCAGATTTTAGGTTTTAAATTTTTTAAAAACTTTAAGTTAGTTTAAATTTTACTTTATGAAGATAATTTTTAGAAACCTATTTATCCTTTGACAATAAGCATATCGCATAAATTCAAGATGAGATTTAAGCTCAAAAACTTAGTAAAGATAAGATCGTCATAATTTGTAAAGCAAAGTATGTAAATATTTTTTATATGTTGTCTAGTTGAAAACAAGCGAATTTTGTTTAACTAAATACTAAATATATATATATATATATATATATATATATATATATATATATATATATATATATATATATATATATATATATATATATATATATATATATATATATATATATATATATATATATATATATATATATATATATATATATATATATATATATATATATATATATATATATATATATATATATATATATATATATATATATTCATTTACTGGATATCATCGGTAATACTTTTTGAATGAAGGGCACTTCAGTTTATACATATTTTCTTTCCTTATTGCAATTCAGTTTATTTCCATAAGAAAAATTTACAATTTGTGTAGGAATTTTCGCAAAAAGGTATAAAGTACTTAAAGCTAAGAGATCTGACAAAATATGTAAAACATACCACGTTATTGCAAAAACTATTCAACTTTGTAAAATATTTTTCAACTAATTTTGGACTTTTTTTTGTAATTCACAATTTTTTATTTCTGAAGGTGGCTCGTTAAAAACAAGTATATTTTTTGCGATTTATATGAAATGTTTCTACTGATATTTATACAGAATTCATTTCTACCTCTAGTAAGGTAGAGTGAGTTTTTATTTTTGAACACATACATTCATTGTAGGCTCAGAATTTTAAATTTTTTAAAGTGAGTTTTTCAGCTCTCTCTTTAGGAGACACCTCTTATGTATCTTATTGTCCGTTTCTGGGCCATAGAAACATTCTTCCCTGTGAGTTGATCAGCCCCAAAAAGACACTCTGTATCGAGCGAGTGTTTAATAAACGAGTGACTTAAAAAGTTTACCGAACGTATTGCATACTATACTTTTTCTATGACCGTTATTTTGATGACCGTCAGAACTGACAAACGTCAAAATTCAAGGCGTGGGAAATATATCGGAAATAGAACCGTAGGAAACGAAGCTGACGTCGTAAAGTGACGCTTCCCGCACGCTAGATCGGTGGATAATTAGGTATTTTACAGACGGGAGTAGAAAAAAATATATGTTCTAGATGGCAGTGATATTTGAAGTTTACACCTAGAAATTTATTTTTTTAGGTAGTCGTGATGATCTTGTTATATATGTTAATTTCTGGTTTTGTCCATGTTTTTTGAGGGTGAGGGGATCTCAAACCCATTTTGAGGGATCGAGATACAAGCTACGGGTAGAGAAGCAGCTATTTAGCTTCTCCATATCACTTTGCAAAAAAAACACAGTTTCGTCCACTAGAATAGAATTGGAGAGACAATAGAACCTATGACAACTTCTTCCGAAGTTTTCACGGTATTTGAGTTAAAATTTCATATGTTAATTTTTCAAAAAAACTCACACAGGCTACTTTAATACTTTTTGCAAAACTTTTCGATTTGCTGAGCCGAACTGAAGACGCTAACAGGATGATTGGCGAAACGTTAGCAAGTTTTAACTCAAAAACCGATGCACGAGGAGTCCAGAAGTTTTCTAAATGGTATTACAGTAGCCCGTGGAAGTTTCTTTTTATACTGATTTTTTATACTGACATATTGTTCTACGTTTTGTTGAGGACCATTCCGTACCATCTAAGCGTATCCAGCTTGACCTGCGATCGATACAGTCGAAAGCCCAATCGACATCACAATACATACCAGCCGGGCATTCTCTTCCATCGATCATTTCTAACAGTTTTCGTAGAATCAGTGTACCGTGCTACGGGCTACCTCATGAGTTATTAGAACATGAGACTCGTAGTTCGTGAGAATTCGATGCCTTTAACCAGGTCGATAACGGAAACACTGTAGAATTCAGTCCCGACTAGATGGTATTATTTATTATTGTAATTATCACAGATAAATAAGGTAAATCAGGTACTTCCACTTTGTTAATTTAGTCAAATCGAGAGGTCATAAAAAAAAAGTTCACTATCTCTCTCCAAATATCAAGGTCCTTGTCCAAACCTTTATTGTATGATGATTGGCTGGCTAGTACGTGCAACTACTTGGGAAGTCAAGACTACTCCAACATGTAGTCATCAACAAACAGTGTGGTGTCAGAATCGGGGAACGTCGACCCGAACGAAAGGAGGAACAAAGCAGAAGAAAGTCAAAACAAAAAACCCTAGAGCAAAGAATTGTTTAAGGTCTCGCCAGACTTCAAATACTAGAAAATGGTAGCAAACTTACCCACGATGTCGCTTGGCGTTTTTGAATTTCTGTCAACTAAAATCCAACTAAAACGTCGATTGCCAAATATAATCAGCTAGATAGGTCACTGTGGATTTAAACTGCCCAAGACAAACTCAATAAATCCCGATTGACAAACTCTACATTGGAAAATTTAAGATTTCCAACGGCGCCTTCTTGACACAACTTCTCCTGTTATCGTCAGGCCAAAGATAACATCTAATTCGAAAAGTGAATAACATCTGGGATAGGCTAGATTTAATATTGGTGCGTATCACGGAATTTTAAAAATTTGATAAAAGACCAACTCCTAATTAACCACGGATAAAAGTGTGGTTAAACTAATAACCAATCTTTGTTTTACTTTGCCTGCCGATAACTAACCACTAAAAATACAATGCAAATCTAGCGAAATGTCAAACAACATAACCAAAGATCTTTCCGCGAGAAATAGATGAATATACTAATTAAAACGTCTTACAAAAATACTCAGCTCCTAGAGAAATACGAGGAGAGCTAAGATCTCGACTCCACATAAGTCATAAGTAGACTTTTATTTTGTTTACTTTTGATTTTAGATTTAGAACTGGGAAGAAATTACGAACATAGTTGTACCATTACCTGTTTGAAACCAATCCATTGCAGTATGATTAATATTTCCATGGACAACAAAGTAGTAGTATTCCAATTTTTTAAAAGAAATAAACTTTCATTATTTATTTTGTAGGAATTAAAAATAGACAAATATTAAATTTTTAAACATGTATTTTAATCCATTTGAAGAACGCGTAGAGCTGTTGATATTATCTTATTTTCCGTTAACAAAAGCGATTATGTTAAATAAAAAATTGTTATTTAGAGAATATTATTCAAAAATTGGTGGTTTAAGAGCAAATAAAAATGTTAATGACATTCCCAAAATTTTAGTCAAAAATTCCTTTATTTAAATTGAAATCGGATTTAAAATTTAAAAATATATATTTACCATCAAAATTGAATTAAAATTTGGATAGAAATTCGGTTGGGGTTCCGGGGAATGTTGACGCTTTCAGCTTCTACCGTCGACCATCTTCGACGAGAATGCAAATTTTCCCGAAGGATTGACCCCGATCGGCTCCCGCTAACATCGTTTTAATATTTATCGCAATCCATTCACCCGACAACGATTCAAATTCAATTTTGGCCAATTCGGCTCTTGAGCTTCCCCCGGTTATTCGCTACGAATGGAAACATTATCAAACGGCGGAGGGAATTTGCCCCGACCGAAAAACATTTTTACGTCCTTGAGACCCTCTTTAGACAATTTTCGTTATTTTAGTACTTTTCTTTTACTAACTTGAAGTTTACTTGAACTTGGATAAGTGCGACCGCCAGACGAAATTGGTCGGTCGTGGAGAGTATTTTTTTTACAAATTCCATTTTGTTCGAGGGTTCTTTCGACAAATAGGTCCACTTCTTATTGGATATATAATCTATTACAAACTCAATTTCATGTTTTTTGGATCATTCAAAAAGACTATAAAAAGGTTTCTTGTTTCAAATGATATTAGGTTTTCAAATGAGGTATTTATTTTCTTAGGAGTATCTTAAAAGACAGTTTAACTTAAATACATATTAAATATTATGTGTAGATGTACGTTTCTATAATTTATTATTCTTTGCATATGTTACACATATGTCACGTATTGTCTATTAAAAGAGTTCACAAACTTTGTTTGCTTATTAACAATTGCAAGCAGTTTCAAAATTATTTTTCGCGCCTTCAAATTTTTTTTAATCCTTTTTGAAAAAATGTAAAGATATGTCTGAGTACATCATACGTAAGTCCTTATAACTAGCAACTACATCATTGGAACTTCCTATATTATCGTTTTATTTATCTTTTACTTCACTTGTTAAGGAATGAACTTGGGACCGGTTTATCTCTGGACCTGCATCCCCGGTACATCCTGTAAACCCAAAACGAATCTTATTATGGAATGAAATTGTAGGCGGTGTATCTCAGACATCGAATAAATTTATTTATTGCATTTATGTAGAAAAATATCCGAGAAACATTTTTAGAAAATTAAAATAAATGCACTAGTACATTATCAGTAAATGCTTATAAATCCGACCTATGACCTGCAACCGCGGTACACCCTGTAAATCGAAAATGAATCTTGTACATCCCCAAAAAATTTCCATAATTCTTGTATGTGTAGAAAATAAATCGCTATGTGCAAGATATATTTTTTATCTTCTTTTGTAACTTATTATGGAATGAATTCGTAGACGGAGTATCTCAGACATCGAACAAATTTATTTATTGCATTTATGTAGAAAAATATCCGAGAAATATTTTTTGAAAATTAAAGTAAATGCGCTAGTACATCATCAGTTAATCCTTATATATCCGAGCTATAATCTACATCCCCGGTACATCCTGTAAATCCAAAATGAATCTTGTACATCCTCAAAAAATCTCCATAATTCTTGTATGTGTAGACAATAAATCGTGTAAATGTGTAAGTAAGTTATTATGGAATGCAATTGTAGGCGGTGTATCTCAGACATCGAATAAATGTATTTATTGCATTTATGTAAAAAAATATCCGAGAAACATTTTTAGAAAATTTAAATAAATGCGCTAGTACATTATCAGTAAATGCTTATAAATCCTAGCTATGACCTGTATCCCCGGTACATCCTGTAATTTCAAAATGAATTTTGTACATCCCCAATTCTTGTATGCGTAGAAAATAAATCGCTATGTGTATGATATATGTTTTTATATTCTTTTTTAATTTGTTATGGAATGAAGTTTAATTTTAAAATTTATTTATTTATTGCACGAAGATGTAGCCTGTGTACCCCAGATATCGCACTTATTCAGAAAAAATCCCCAAAAAGTTTTTTAGAAAATGTAAATATATGCGCTTATACATTATATGTAAATCCCTATAAATCCGAGTTACATCCTCAGTACAACTCGTAAATCCTCAGATGATCTTTGTATACTTTATATGTGTATCCGATAATTCGCTATAGATTCATATAAATCTGAACTGCATCGATCAGTATCATTTTATCTATATTTCTTTGTTTCTTGTTAACGAATGGACCAACAATTCGGTTAACTTGAACTTCTAACACGTTTAATTGCACTAGAGCTACGTAGCTTAGGCAGCTACCTAAATATGTGAAGGAAAAATTTCTTTAAAATGGCGTCAGACCATATACGTATTACATTTTAAATTTGAATATCAATCGCGAAAAATTGCGCCAAGAAAATTCACCGGCAAAACGCTACCCGGCCAAATGAATTTTGGTTTGTCGGCGTTGTCGAGCGGCGTGCCCGTGTAAAATTTATATTTCCTAGTTCAAATTGAGATAATAATATCTCATCGAAATAGCGAAAAGGAATAGTCCGCGACACACGACATCACCTCCGGTTGACGTCGCGGAAGCTCGAATAAATAATCACGTTCCTTGTGAAAATGAATAGAGATCCGCGGGATCCATTTTAAATGAGACTCGACTGCAACGCCCGACGTTTTATTTGGAAACGCGAAAATTCAAAAGCGTCTCGCGGATTTCATTTTTAACAAAACTCGTAAAAGACGCAACTTTTTGTCCAATTTGAAATAATTTTAATTTTTTCCTAATTAGATTATTTTTTGTTTTACACATCTCTTTGCTTTTTATTTTGATTAAGTTGGTTTTGAAGGTTAATGAAGTTTTTCCTCCAAATTATTTCGTTTTGTTGCTTTATGTACAGTATTTTATTTTAGTAAAGTCATTTGGTTAAAAAAATAGAGGTCACCTAAAAAGTTTTCCGGGAGTTTCGAAAATTGGTAATTTTATTGATTTTGATCTGCTCTTGCCAAATTTCCCCTTTAGCACCTCGTATGTTTGCCGCACGCGCCGCCATATTCAAAAAATGGGACCCAAAAGCAGTTTTTTTTGTGAAAAAACAGGAAAAACATATCTACACAAAATAAAAGTAGAGAATATTTCCTACAATTTACGTCATAACCTTTTTTTTTTTACTTTAAATTGCTCATATTTGTTAATTGTAAATTATAAAAATTATACGAAGGTTAAATATTATTCCATAGAATGAAAACCCAGCTAACTATGGTCTTCGCGGGTATTAAGGAATGCGTCCTTTCTGTGTCAGGCTCTTTCTCTCTCTTCTAAGAAACATCTGGCCCTAGCGATTGATATGCATGCTTCGCAGCACCAGCATATAAGAAAAAAATTAATATTGCGTCGCTAGCACCAACGAAAGCAGTAGCACTACAACGTTCGTTTCGAACATACTCGTATCACCAGGTTCAGCAGTGGTATGAAAACTAACAAAATGTAGAACAATGGGGATGGAAAAAAGACAAGGACGAACCCATTCTTTCTGCAAATGCCGAGAACAAATGTTTTAAAATTTTCACCTATTTTTAGATTTGGACTTTTTTTCTTCTTTTGTTCTTTTTTTTTATTAGACTTAATCTAATGCAGTGCCTCTGTGGCTATTATACTAATTGGTACTGCAACTTACCTGTTAATTGAACTTCTTGGCTTTTGGATGGACTTCTTTTTTAATAAGCAAATAAATAAACAAATGTCGAAGTTACGTGGAACGTTGTTGAAGGAAGTTATACTTTGAATGTACCATGACATCGAAAAATATAATAAAATTATAAAAGTCAGCAGCAAATATTGCTAAAGTTAATTCATATAATTTCCATAAAATGTTAACAAATATTTTTATCCAAAAAGAGAAGATGGTAATTAAAAAAAAACAGAAACCCGATAAAAAATATTGTATTGGTGTATATTTTTCATACCTGGTATCCCAGTAGTGCATGGCGATTGTATACTCTAGCTACATTTTGATTGAGCCAGTGATGCATAGTTAACGTTAGTTCATAATTTCAATTCAATAACATATCGTCGAAATTTAAACTACCACTATAATACATTTCTTGTTTTTCCACGCCGTTACCTAAAACTAAAGAATACTTATCTGATATTACAATATAGCAGCCTCTCATAACAATGTAAGGAGTAAAGGCGTAAAACTGGTAATGTATAACCAATGAAATGAAAACATACCACCCCAATGTAATTATATTTCAGAAAATTATACGCACATTCATAAATCAACAAAAATTTACAATTCAATTAAAATCATTTTAAATACTTGGAGATATTGATATTGAATAATGCAGTACTGTCGGGGCATTTAATGTATTCTCTGTATACATTACATACATATCTGTATTAATGTGACAATTGGTGATGATAGTTTGCTTATGTCAGAAAATTTGGAAGATGTGAATGAATGTACCAGTAATCGGTAAAGAGTGAAAATGAATATCCAAAAAACAAAACACATGGTAATTTAAAGACAAACAAACATTTGCAACAGTTACAGTCGACAGAGAAGAAATAGAAATAACGGCAGTTCAACTTCTAAATTATTTTTAACTTAAGTAACTAAAGCTTGACAAACTTACTCAAATCTGAGTTCATTGGGTTTTCACAGATAATTATGCTGCCTTCTATCACATATGAATGAATCTTAAAGCGTCTTCACTAAATCCTACATGATTGGGAATAGTTCTATGGATGAACATGCCTTAACCAATTGGAAAGAGAAACATACGGCAACGTAACTGAGGAGAAAAGAAATGTAATATTAACATGAAACTCATGGGAAAAAATTTAACGGAAGTTTTTTAAATCGTATTAAAAGTACAAGTGCGAAAATCAAAGAAAATGTGCACTACATTTCTTTCTCTAGCAGATTTTTACCTCTTGCGTTTTGAAATATAAATTAATTGTCATATTTCATGCCAGCAAAGTAGTGTCATAAGTCTTTGAAATATAAAAAGCAAGAAGCAATCTTCGAGGGTACTCGTTCATCTTAGCGTAGGTAGTATCAAAAATCTTCTATTAGAGTTCTTCGAACACATTTTTTAGTGCGATTAGAAAAGCAAGCTCAAAATAAAATCTAAAAAGCAAAAATCCAATGTTTGAAGGTCCACCCGCTCACCTTGCGACTGATCCGCCACGGACAATAACAAATTCGTGTAGGACGAACACAATTGCGAACCAATTCGGTTTTACGTATACGTTGTTTCCAAATGGGAAATCGGTTCGCCGATCCTGCGTTGTCTAAGATCAAACGAGCGTGTATAAAATCGCTAGTCATAAATCGCGTCAGCCTATAATGCGATTATTGGATCAATTTGCGGACGAATACTACTCCCCCCCTGCGCCCTGTACGGTGACGTAATCCGTTTACCACTTTGAGTTTCCCCGTCGCTGCCGCTATCTTATCTTTGTCAATTACGGCATTAATAATTTATCAAATCAAACTTCCCGCTATCTGGTAATTAATTGTCGTCGTGGCAGAGAAACACATCACGCTCGCGCGTCGAGATTTATGAGATCGAATGGCAAATTTTGGTCCGTATCTGGATCAGATCGGATTCGATCGGCGTAGCGGAAAGAAATAGTTTAACACATAATTTGATTTGATTTGATACTAACATAATAATAATATAATACAATACAATAAAATCCTATAAAAAGGGATTATAAAAAAGGCTCTTCGTTTTTTAATTTTTCAAAGAAACTTCCACAGGTAACTGTTATACTATTTACAATTTTTTCTTTCTTCCTTGCTGACATATCGCCACACATCCTGTTGATATCTTCAGAGCTTAATTGAAACTAGCTCGTATTATACTCTGTACCTGTTCAAAAAGTAAGGTGACTTTTGTAATTGGACGGGCTACATACATACGATTGCCGATAGTTTTTTTTATTCTCTGATTTTTCGTAAAATTTTGTGTAAAAAATGAAATACAATACTAAAAATCACTTGAAATGTTGACAACGGCATATGGTCAATCTACTTTTTTTTACTACAATATATAAGTAGATACGAAGTAAAATACGAGCCAGTTTCAATTAAGCTCTGAATCCAGAAGATTTGTAAATTGTGAAACTCTTCTAATTATTGCCTCTTGTAGTTGCCTACAAAAGTCAACAGTTACTATGAAAGTAGAACCTTATTTTTAAATAAGAGAGATTATCAGTGATCAGTGATCCCATTTATCGTCATCGGTAACCACCTCTTTATTTGATGTACGGTTTAACTATTAACATTTCTTGAAGAAAGAATTAGGGGAAAAGAGTAAAGAATTTATAAGGAAGTAAAATTTACAAACTAAAAGACAAAATCAGATCACTTATGAAAACTGTTTGGAGCTGGTCAATCTTTTACCTATAAAATCATATTTCATCTTTTTTATTTCTGCTTTCTTCTTATCTTGAATGAATGGTAAGTTTATAACTTCTTCGCTTCTTCCATTTTTGGTAATTTAGTCACGGGTTTGCTTAACTATGTTTTAACTATAACCTTTTGAGATTTGTAAATTCTCTCGTTACTAGTTACATATTACTGCAACAATGTACCCAAAAACTAATGTTCGTAGAAAAAGTGTGTCTCGTCATATAGTACCAATTCAAACTCATGACTGAAATTGGCGTTTATCAAATTTGCTGCATAATATATTTTCCGTTCATAACTTTGCCATCTTGTAAATCGACAATATCAAGCAACAAATCTCTGTAGAGAAACATTCACCTTCATCGCGTCTATCTAAAACCTGGACTGCAATTATTTTTTAATATCCGCGTTTAGTCGACTGAAATTTGTCTCACTTTGTTGGCTTAAAAAAAATTAGCTATTTGTCCTGTTATCTAAGGAACATTTCCCTTGTTCAATTTTCAAAGGAGGGAATATATTTACTGCGTGATTCTGCACGATGTACCATTTAAAAAGAACCTTCTTTTTGACACAACAAATAACAAACGTATCCTCAACACTATAATAATAGTTTTGATGGCCTGGATATCTTTTATTGTAGATTGCCAGATGTAAACCTAAACCTAAAGGAATGTTTAAATGAAATCTAAGATGGTAAAGTATGCAAGACGTTAATGTTAGAATTTTGAATAAAAACGAGACGAAGAAATAAATTTCATTATTTTCTATAAATTAATAAACTAGGAAAAAATATTTAATAATAAAAGTTGAATGTTTAATTATTGTAGTTAATATTTATTTGTGTTTTAAATAAATAATTATAACATATTAATTAAAATAATTACTAAATTGTTTATTGAAAATATGAAATTCATTAAATTAATAATTAATGATCACTTAATTAATGTCAAAAATTAAAAATGATTGATTTAAGTAATTAAATAAATTTGATTTGATTAAATAGTGATTATTTAATTAAAATAACTAAATTAATTCGATTTCTATTCTCTCTCTCTCTCTCTCTCTCTCTCTCTCTCTCTCTCTCTCTCTCTCTCTCTCTGTACTCAATCGAAAAATCGCGTTGCGTCCGACCAACTTAAAGAAGGGCCTCGCATCTTAATTATGGCCCGGGTTTAATTAAATCTAGGAAATCCAATTTTCGCGACCGTTTCTGTTTAGTGGGTCGAGCCGTAGAGAGTTTACGTATCCCCCGCGCTGTCCCCCCGCCCCCCCACCCCCGCGACTTTCGAAAATCTAATTATTTGACCGGCGGCGCAGCATCGGCAAGACGCCCTTTATTTATTCATTTAATTGACTTCCGAGTTTATTGGCGAATCAGTCCGTTTCCGAGGCGAAAAATATTCCCGCTCGTTATTTTTTATTTGTTTATTTTATTTGTTATTTTTTCCTGCGACGGAAAAAGCGCGACCAAATAGGATTTTCTCAATTAAAGTATATTAGACCCCGTGGGAGTTTATCTACTTTGCGAGGGAGGTATGAGTCGAGACAGAACGAAAACGATTTTAAATAAGCACTGAAAGGTCACCAAAAATAAAAAAGTCTGAAAAAAAGTCAGCATTTCAGTAATAAAATAAAGTGAACTAAAGTAAAGTAATAAAACGATTCAGTGTACTGCGTGATAGAGCAGAGAGGTTTGGTTTTAGTTTTGGTTATTTTTGGTTAGTTTTGCTTTGAAATTACTTGGAAATGTGTGACTGCACACTGACGGAAAGACCGTCCAAGCTGCCTCTATGGGTCGAGAAGTATTTCTTTAATGGTTTTTAATGCTGCGACATGAAATTGAGATAATGGTGAGAAGTATCCACACAAAATGGCAGTTCCTAAGGGGTGAAATAAAGGAATGAATCCAATGCCTTTTTTATATGTAAAGTTGTAAAACATCTTATATATTCATGTTTCTGTTGGCACTATCTCTTATGATATAAAATGAGTCGCTTACTGCAAGTAGAAGGAAAACTTGCTGCCCTTTTGCATAGTAATTGCATTGCATTAAGGAATTTTTCTGAAGTGTTGAGTTATTTTTCAGAAGTGTTGACTTACTTTGCAGTAATTCTGACTTGTTTGTCAAGTCACGTTAACGCTAAAGTTCCCGTTAAGACAACATAAATTTTGACGGCGAATCGTTCATTCGTGTTGTAGAAAAATTATTGTGGTTTTAATAACCTGTTTGTATTTAAATATACTTTTGTTGCCAAAATATTTTTGCTGTGTTATTCTCTATTAAAAAAAAAATTGTTTGTTAAGTTGTTCTTTAAATAATTCTATATCTAAAGATTTGAGAGATTGCATTTCTAATCTCTAATATTCTAATATCCTCTTTTCCTGCAAACAGGAGCAAGAAAGCAAAGGAAAGGAGAGAAAAGGAATATCAAGCGAAAAAAGTCTTCTTCTTTCTTTTTAACATCTTCAGCGCGGCAGGTGTTGAGCAAATATTTTTCTACTGCCACCCATAGAACCTCGTACTTGCTTGATTCTTTTAAATTTTTCATCAAAAATCAATCAACCTATCTCAATTTCCCATGTGTTTTTGACCTCATAATTAAAGTTTCGGCTTTTCATTTCTGAATGATCGATTCCTCCACGGACGTCTTAATTTTGCCATCAAACTCTTATTAATAAAGCACTTCGTGCCAGGCTTCCTCTATCAGTCCGCACGTTTTTCGTGGTTTTGCGACATGAAATTTAGATAAGGGTGAGAATTATCCACAATATCCACGAAAAATTACAGAGACTTTTGTTTTTAGAGGTAAAATAAAGGAATGAATGCAAGGCGTTTTATATTAAAAAAAAACACGTTTCACAAGAATCACAGGTGAGAATGACAGTTGGGAAATATCCTATATATTCGTGTTTCTGTCGACATTGTCCTATATGAGATAAAATGGAGTTGCTTACTACGAAAAGAACGAAAGCTTACTATCCTTTCGCATAGTAAACTGCATCTTACTATTTCTTAAATTCAGACTAAATCAGAATCTTCAAATCTCGACTAATTTTTCAGAACTTTTGACTTTCTTTTCAGAAATTCTCACTTAGATTGCAGAAATTCTGAATTGACCGTCAAGTCACGTTAAAGCTAAAGTTCCGATTCCTTCTTTTGCTGCCAGATGTTAAGTCAACAAGTTATTCAGTGGATCTTTACATAATTCTATATCTAAAAATTTAATCGTATGGTGAGATACTAGATTTGGTAACCTTCGTTTAGTTTACACGATATAAGTGTACTAATATTTTTAATTTTTTTAAAAACAATTGAACTCTACCAATATTTTTATGCGTCAGTGACCTTTAAGGTTCTATAAATGCTTCTTTTTTATTTCTCGCGTTTTCTTCTTCTTCTTTTTTTTTTGAGAAAAATAGTAAGCAATTTTTTCTTGCTTCAGCTTCATTAAACATTGCCGCTAGCACTGATGAAGTTTGGTCAGTTCCGATGTTGCCGCATGTGTTCTGTATTTAACACACAATGAGCGAATCTAATACATTACACGGTTGTTTGAAATTTGTTACAGGCTAGATTTTCTCCAAGTCAGAAAATTGCCTTTTAGTGAAATACCTAAATTTAGTACAGCAATATTAATTAAAAGGGATAGTAATTAGGTTCGTCTTCTCTAAAGTCTAGCCCACGTCTCGTGTTTACTTCTCGTCCTTCTAAACACAAATGGCGCATGAAAAAAAGAGACTATTTATCGGTACTCAGCTATTGTACAATTTTTGCACCTTAAATTCCGTTAGGTGTTCAGAATGATTGGTTTTTGTTGAATTTCACCGGCGACATCGAGGTTTCCAATCGAAATTGCTGACATATTTAACATTAACTACGCTTGGAAATAAATTTCAATTACTACTTGCGTTACCTTGTCCCGCAATCACTAGTCGTACTTTCAAAATGGGGTAGCGATCGGAATCCCAATTTAATTCTTAAGTATTTCAGCTACAATGTAAACAAACGCCATTAAGGTTAGAACTTTCAAAGTCAAAGCATTCTCGCGTAAAGTAAAGGAAAGCAACTTACCAATGTTGTCATGCTGCGTTGGATTGATGCACTTGATTTGACATTTTTCCTCAATAAAAATCATCTTTCATACACGAAAATATTTTAATCGATCGCAAGCCAAATGTCAATCAATAACGTTCAATTCGCCCGGAAGTGACCAGAGTCGCAACCGTCTGTCATCGCCAGGGAATATCGAATCGCTTGAATGCTTTTCCTCGACTAATGAAATCTTTTGTGTGTTTTTTCGTTATTTTCAAGATTAAACAAGCCCGTATCGGACTCTTTTTGATTTAGAACGTTAACGCGGATATAATCCATCGGAATTTCGCAACCATATTTTAAGGTTGATTCAGTGGGTGTTACGTTTTGTGGATTTGAATACATTGGGTAAAGCGAATTTAAACAGTCCCGATAACAATCTAGTAAGCTCGTCATACCAGTTATTATCTTGCAATTTCACTTTTTGTTCGCTATCACGTGGTCTCTTCTGACGCGCCATGATGTAACTAGGTACTTAAGGTGGTATTGGTATTGGTATTGGTATTAAAGGGGGGCGCCCTCGCGGGCGTCCAAGCACTTAGGCCACCGGATGGGCCCGTTGTGCCTCCAGGCCGCTCTAGAGGGCGTCCAGAATGCCGCCCCTCCTGTAGAAGGTCAGCAACTCCTTTAGCCCAATACCGTGCACTGAGTCCGGATCGATCAGGGCCGTTCCGAGGACTCCCAATCTTGCCCATGTCAAGGCAGGGCACTCGGTGAGCAGATGATACGGGGTCTCCTCCCCTTCCATGCACCACCTACACTCCGGGTCGTCTCCAATGCCTAGCAAGCAGAGATGCCTCCTAAGCCTGCAATGTCCTGTGTAGGCCCCTGTTAGTGCTCTACACTCCCTCCTGGTCAGTCTAAGCAGCTCCCTGGTCCGAGGAAGGGCGGGCCCATCCATCATAAGCCTCGCCTGCCTCATTCCCGGAGCAACTCTCCAGCCCCCCGCGGCCCGGTCTCTCGCCCAGGCTTCGAGAGCTCCCCGCCTCACACACGGGACTTAAGGTGGTTCTGCTTCCATTTAACCCTTTAATTTCCGGGCATTATAAATGGCCTTATCAAAATAACAATCACTAGTTTGTTCGGACAACCAGCGGCAGGCATTTTCTTTTGTCAATGCCTCCAAGAAGGTCGCCCAAGGTGAAAGGTGCCTTTGAAACTCAGGACCGTTGATTCCAGAACATTCTAGATAGTCATGCTAACATCCACCAGAGAAACACAGACCAATAGCACTACAATGTGATACTTGTGGGTAATTTATACTGTTCTAAAGCGGATTGATTGATTTTGAGCTTTTGTGTATTACATGTAATGCGACCTGCTTATGTAAGGATTGAGCGCTCAAGATCGTAAAGCTGAAACGATTGTTTATAACCACTTATTTGGGAGCTTATGCTTTATATAACACAATACTCGTACTTTTAGTTTTTCCCCCTTTTTTTGGAGACTTTGTTTAATAACAATAGACGAGGAGCTACGTCCGGTGAAAAACGGGTGTCGCCAAAATCTCTCTAATTTTGCTTATTTTTTACCGACCCCCCTCATCAACTGGGTGGCCAGGGCAAAAGTAGGATGTACCCCTCAATTTTAAACAACTTTCGCGTAGTGAATCGCTCAGTACAATTATAGTCTTACCACTCTTAATTTAACGCTTGAATAAGAGTCGACCTCCCCGTTATCTTTTAGCTTTTTTTAAGTTTTTTTTTGTTTGCCCGTCGAAGTGCTAACAAATTTTCAAATTTTGGTCGTTTAATTTGAAAATATTTGATGATTTCCAAAAAAGTCAATAAATTGCTATTTGTAAAAAAAAAACAATATTTTTCGCGTGCTCTTAAAGATGTTCGTCTTCTTACTGCAATAAATAAAACCAAATGTCATTATGGTTTCGAGTGTAACTTGGCATATAAACGTTCACCATATTTATTTTTGACTGTACTCCAGATTATGGTTGCTATTAATTAGTGAAGGAAGACTGGAAAATTATTTTGTTCAACACTGGCTCAAGAATTTTGGTTGCCTAGCGACCCGTGATATAATAATAAAAACATTTATTGCTAACAGCATGAAAAGTTAGAATGGATATACATAAGTTTAAATAACGTGCAGCGAAAGGCTTGAAATAAATCGCAGACCCACATTCTGTTAAAGCCTCATTTAAATAGAAAAAAACATTGTTCCGGATAGCAAAGAATAAGTCTTAAATAGTAATATCCAAGATGTAAGGAGAAAGGAATAGATGGGAATAAAAGCAGAAGAATACGAAAAGTTGAACAAAGTCATTAGTGTTGACGTTGGAGAAAACTTAACTCTAAGTGGTAGGCACGACCAAGACCAGTCCACTCCAGAGAGTTAAGTAGTTGGAGGAATATTGTAAGAATACGACCTTTTATATACCTCCTTTTTGGGTTGGGGTGCACTCAACAATACCCCATTACGCAAATTAAACCCATGGACGTTTGCTATAAAGGAAACTTTATTAAACAGATAGCGAGGTGACTTATTATTAATGATCTTGAAATAAAAATACTCCATGTGCAACTTGAATCTATTATGCATATTATCGGTACTCTTCTCCGCTTTTCTATGGTATTATATTCGCGACATATTAACTAACCACCGAGTTTCCGCACGTTCCGTTGCGGTTTTCCTCCCGCATTAATCGGTTCCCGATCAATCCTTCCCACGTGTCGAAAATCCCGCGGTAAAATTAAAAGCTCTCTTTCTCTCTCTCTCTCGCGATCGCCACATACAAATTCGTAAATAATCAATGACCATTCCGATGTACGTGAACGATGGACGAGCCATGGGGAACGTCTCCGTGTCATTTTAAATTAATTAGATGCCCGCGATGACGAATGCAAAAGCGAATTAATAATGCCCGACAGGAAATAAGGCCGTCCAATCGGGGAAATGAACGTTCGGACCATAACCCCCGTCCACCCCGTCGTCCAGTACCAAATGGGTTTGGTGTACTAGAATATTAGTCAGTAGTAATAATTCGCATTTCCTGGACGTAGTTATCGCGTCGCTGAAGTATTGTTATCCCCCCATCCACTGGCGAGCTCCAGATCTGGGGGTGGGGAGTTTTCCGGATGAGTGGCTGCTGGTTATCGATTCACCCAGGTCGGATCTGTGGGTGAGACTAGCAGTTGTCGCCTTCATTTTAGAAATAAACGTCACTTTGTATACTAATAAATCAAAAATAGAGTAAAATTAATAAAAAAAAAAGTTTTGTCCATCATTTGTTATTGTAAAAATTAATTCCAGGTTCACTTCCAAACTGGCTTTCTTTTAGTTTTTCGTTCGCTACTTTTAGTTTATCCGGCGTCCCTGTTTCCTTGATTTTTAATCGTATTTGGGCGCACTTTGCTGTTTTAATTATCTTAGAGAAAGTTATATCGTCTTTTAGAAAGTAAATGAACTCGGAATGAAGCATGACATTTTTGGAAAACGATTTCGGCAAACTTGGCTGTTATAGTTTAGTTTTTTGTGGGCGTCTGAGAGCGGGTGAACTGGTCATCAGTGGATTTCCTCCCGTTGCCTCAATTTTATAGTAGGGGTTATATCAATTTGATTTACCTGTCATGTTTGAGGTTGTTGGCCAGTGACAATAAGGACGAGGATGATGTTCTCCTCCATTTTGTTATGGATTATATCCGGGCTGTTGAAGATCTGTCTGTTTTGTATCTCTGGTCTTTGACTAGTTCCGGATGGTATCTCGCAGTAAGCTCGCTTGGAAAGCTAGCTATTTGTGAACTTTTTAGAAATATTTCTTTCTCTTAGAGTGTCCTGTTGGGGTTTTAATGACCTCAGTAGGGCATTTGATTGAGTATCCAATGACCAACTCTTGTATAAATTGGCTCCTTATAGCATCAGAGGTTTTTGTCAACGATTGAATATCCTTTTGTCCTTCAAATAGAAAAGAAAGAATAAAGATATATTATTTTATTATATCAACCTGGTCTTGCAATAGGGCTCCATATTGAGTCGCGCGTTATTCCCACTAAATCTAAATGACTTAGACATTTGCTTAGAAAACGAAGCAATAGCAACCACGATTGACGACGACCCCACCGTTACTATTTATTTATTTATTTCTTTGTCGTGTGGCTGCACATGATATAAAATACATAACACACATTTAAAACACATTATAACATTATAAAGTCGTCAAAATTCCCTCATATGCTGTGTATGGGCATCCCATCACCATATGTTGAACGGTTCGCTTTTCTGCCCCACAGTCACAACTTGCAGCTTGCGCATAATGAGTCCGCGCATCTGCCATGGTTAGTGCGTATTCTGTTCAGTGATGTTCATATTTTTCTTGGCTGTTGGAAGGCTTCAGGTTTCTACATTGGTAGGGCAGTTTTATGTGCATTTGCGCTCCCAAGAGCTATATCGTAATCTGTTTCTGTATGATTTTTCCATATCCTTGTGTACGCTAAGTTGAAGGTTACTGGAAGAGATCTGGAGAAGGTATATGACTCAATATTGGTAGCCATTCGGTAGCGATCGATTTTAGCATTCCGGTGATTATCCTCATTGTTTCATTCAATTGTATGTCTACATTTTGGGTACGTGCGCTATTGAGCCAGATAAGTGCGCCGTATTTTGCAATTAAGTAAACCAATCTGAGTGCTGAGGTTATTATTAAGTATATTATTCCGAGTTCGTTGTTTCGCAGCCTTATTTTCCAGGTGCATCCTATAGGTTAGTGTTAGAGTGATACCAAGATATTTCGGTTGCGTATTGTGGGGCAGTAAGTTATGCTGGAAGTAGACTTGGAGTTGTCTATTCGCTGTTCTGTTGGAAATATAGAAACACGCCGTCTGTGTTTTATTGGGGTTTGGCCTCAGCTTCCATTTACAGAAATATGTTCCCAGACTTGCCAAGTCTGAAGACAGGACAGCTTCTGTTTCTTCAGAGAAACGGTGTTGCATGGCTAAAACCTATTCATCTGCCTAGCCGAACTGTTGACGTTGAAAAGCAATGGGCCAGGATAGACCCTTAAGCGTCCTTAAGGAAGTGGTTTTTCTGCCCAATATAACCTGGAAAGTCCTGCTAGTAAGCATGTTATCTATAAATGGCAAAGGTTGTTTGCATGTAACTATTCGGCAGAGTTTATAGCGTAATCCATGCATCCATACTGTGTCGTAAGCTGCAGAGAGGCCCACGAACACGACGACTTAGATTTTCTTGAAAACCTGCTATATGAGTTGCGAGTGACATGATCTGATCTATGAAGAAAATTGTCCAGGAAATCCAGGAAACACCTGACTCAGAAGTAACTGTTTATATCAGATTGGTCCAAAAATTTCCTATGTTCGCTTTCACACTGCTCCAAGTAGATGCGATATTAATTTGAATTTGTCTACAGGGGACTTCTCAGTTGTTCAGTCCACAAGTGTTCAGTTCTTAGATAGTACCCTCAATTGGAAGGGTCAACAGCTGAATACGGTGTTCAAGTATAAATTTTTGAGGAAATTCAACTTTAGCAATCGAAGTTTTTCTCATGCAGAAGAAAATTCTCAGGTGCACTTCTTGTCGTGATATATGTAAAAATATTGATTTGCATAAGAAAAAAAAGCCATTTATGCTATTCTGTTGACTGTTTTTATGTATTTTTTGTGCCTGAAACTTCATGTTTATAAGATAAGGAAATATATACATTAAAATGTCAGTTTTGTCGATAGCTAGGAAAGGAGTTTTTAGAAATAATATTTTTAGAGGAACTCTTAGAGCTAGAGCTGCTAGATGAGCTTTTGTAGCTAGAGCTAGGGCAGAAAAAAAAGAAGGGATCGCATCACCTCGGCAACAACAACAAGAAAAAACAAACAAAAGGAGTTAACTGAGACCGATGTAAAGCGCAAAACTTTTAACAGGGTTTTAGAGCGAGATAGAGAGAGGGAGGCGAACGCGATGGAAAATATCGGTGACGTTTCCGTGTTTATGCCCAACAAACCATTCATCGTGGACAATATAAAACAGTCCGGATAACTATTTAAAGTTTTCAATGGCTTTTGTAGTCAAAGGCTCGTCGGCCGGCGGAAAAGGGATAGCTGTGACGGCTTTGAACGGGAAAATTGGTCGAATCGAAAAATTCCTGATGGGCGAATTGTCGACGGAATGAGGTCGAATTTTGGGACGTATTGAATGGAAAACGACCTTAATTTAACACGTGTATTCCCCTGTTAAAGTACAAGTGTGCGGTGCCGAAGACGGCGAATGTGAAACTGGTGGTAAACTTTATGCTTTGAATGTTCGCGTGGTACGAAGAACAGGGCCGGCTTCCAGAATAAAAGAGAAGGAGGCAAATGATATATTTTTTTTTATTACAGGTCAAATTGCCTAGTTTTAAATGAAGCTCCTACAGTTCTCTGCCGATTTGCATAAAAGTTTCTATTCCATTTTTCAAACATGAAGGTGATCTTGTAAAGTTTGCCACTAAGTCGCAATCTCGTTGCTTTACTTTGCTTTGGAAATATGATAATATAATAATAGAGCTAAATAATAACAGATACAATCTAAACTGCATCAAGAAGTAACTTGTAAAGACAATAGTCAAAACTAGCTGCATGAAAGAGGGTGTATTAAATGTCGTAGTTGCTAATAAAATAGGATAATGTGAAATTTTAAAGAGTTGGAGAAACTATCTTCTTTGAACCGTATTATCTTTTAACGCTTCTTCATCTGTAATTTGAAATGTTTGGTTAACTTTTAAACTAATAGAGAAACAAGGTTCATTAAATGGAAGAACGCTGCCAAAATTAAATTAATAGGGCTAGACTAACTAAACACAACTAAATTCTTTGTTTTTAATCTTCCTTCGTAGCAAATTTATTTCTCTATTTTACATAGAAAAAAGTGCCATTGCCATTGGTAGTTTAGAGACAAAGAAAACAACTGCAAATCTTAATTTTCTTAATTTTAAAATCTCCGAATATTGTTCGAGATTAGAGAAGAACAGTAGGTAATTTTCTATTTTACCTTTTTATGGTCTATTAAAATATATAAAAAACTACTTCCTATGTGAGAAACTTTCGTCTAAAAGTGGCATGCAGCAGCATTTTTGTGGTAATAATAAAATGTGAATATTAAGGAAATCCATTTTTGGTTAAGTAAGTTAAATTTTGTTATTAAAAAAAAAAACTTAAACCGGAATAATTTCAAGCAATTGCAAAATTGCATGTGCTTACTCTTCAGAGATCTAAATTATAAGTTTGTCTTTGCTTTGTATTTGTTTGTTTTTTCTTTCGTTGTCGTTCTTGGATAAATAGTCTTAGCACTAAACTTGGCCATTTGTAATTTTGCAATAAAGGCCATTATTATTATTTATATTATTATTATTATTATTATTATTATTATTATTATTATTATTATTATTATTATTATTATTATTATTATTATTTTCCCCTAATCTCAGATTACTCCGGTCAATATGTTCAACATAGGTCCTTAGACAAGATGGCTGAACTTGGGCAACCACTGCGCACTATTCTGCATGTGTCAAGGAGCACTGCCTGTTGCATAGGGATAAAAAGTCTTTGGTTTCCCAAACTCAGGGCTTGAAGTCCTTCGTGTAAGCTTTTTCGGATCTCGCCCGTCATCCCGACAACAATGGGTGTTATTCCCACTGACTGTAGCCTCCACATTTTTTTTATTTCATCCGCTAGAGGCAAGCATTTATTGACTTTCCCATTATACTTCCTCGATGTGTTGCTTTATTATTATTTATTTATTATTATTATTAATATTGTTAATACATTATTATTATTACTAGCAGTACCGTCTTAAAGACCTTGCACCGAATTAATCACCGACCGGCGTGCAAAAACTGCACCCCGAGGAAAAGTATGCCCGCGCCCTTTCCTCGTCCCGCGTAAATCATATTAAAGCACGGTTTCCTACTGCGAAAACAAGCGCCATTTCCATTGACTGACCCCGAAATTAATGTTGCGGAAAATAAATTAATTATCGGGGGGGTTGTGGAAGGCGGTGCAGGGGGGGTGGGGGAACCTGACGGTCTCCTCCCCCCTTCGGGCTCTCGACCGACGCGTTCCTATAAAATAGTCCGTTCAAGTGAATTAATGACCCGGACGGGAGCGTTTCGGCATCTTGTTCATTATTTCTGAATATATCAAACGACGGAGGGAGATGCCCCCGCTTTCGGACTGATTCTTCGAGTAAATAAGGTCATTAATATTCTTGTGCATCCCTGTTACGCGGACGTATTCCGGAAGGACACGTTCGTACATGTAGTTTCATTCCTCCGGCATTTTGTTCTGTCATGGTTTATTTGGTGACGTTCGGATCTGACAATGTTATGCGGTGCCCACTAGAATGTTATTAGATTCCCCTGTTAGTTCTTTTCGACTAAAAGCATGCCTATTTGCTAAAAAGAAGTAAGAAAAAAGAATTTGGAAAAGAAACGCTCTTTCTATTTCTCTCTACGGTTCAACAAATTTAGTGGAGAATTACAAAAAGCTAAAGAAATATATAGCAATAGCCGAATTAAAAAAAAATGCTAAGCGAAATAATGGGATCACTAGTCTTATGAAATAATTGGGTTTTAATTTGGTATAATTATTATAATATTGATACATCAGAAAAATTGGCCCACTATGTCTTTTATTACCTAAACCGTTTTTTTGAAATGTTTTCAGTTTTTAGAACATAATATTTTTAACCACACTTCATCAGCCTCTAAAATATCAACGTCTGTCTACATTATTTTTTATTTTTTATTCACTCTTTTTAATTTAAAGTCTTACTCTTCAACCATTTTCTCTGTTCTTTTTTGTTCTTTCTTGGGAGAGATGGTTCGCATATTAACTCGAAAGTTCAGTGGAATTATGAAAATTTTGGTACATCACACAGCCCTAAGATTAGTAACGATAGTGACCAGAAATGTTGATATTGAATCAAAGGAGCAATTTTACTCAAAGAATTGCACATATATCTAGAGAAAATTAAAAGCAATATACAGGGAGTTTCGAAACACATTAGAAGTGATTCCTTGTTTAAAATAAAGGGTAAAAAATTAAATATAGTTTTTATTTTTTATCTCAAAAAGGAAGCTAGATAAAACAATGAAATATATAAAAACACTTTCTGATTATTTATTTTTTTGAATTGGTGGGGTGGATAGACTTAGAAATTCTTCACAACCAAATTTTAGGAAAAACTTATGCTATCCACTGCTGTCACTTCTTTAGGCGTTTCTTATGATTACTTTATTTGACTTTGCTCGGTTAGTTAAAATACAAAATACGTCTAATTTAATCAAAAATTTGGATATACAGAAATAAAGATATATTATTGTTATTATTATTATTATTATAATAGGACCATCTATCCCATTTATTTATTTCATTTGGTCAACAAAAGCACATCAGAAAAAAATTGCCTTATATTGTCGAGTCGTCCCTTATATCAACCCCTTTATTGTCAATGAGCGAGTGCAAAAGCAGAGCGTATGTCGAGCACTTATCTAAAAACAACACGCGCGCTGCAGTTTGCATATAAAACGAATTTATACGTAAGGGGTTTTTATTACCAGATAAAACAGAGCTCTGCTGCTGCCTCGCATCGAACAAAGGTACTCCTTAGATAAAAACCTCCCTCTAAAATACCGTCACCATTTTCGGTATTAGAGCGCAAAACAAATCGGATAATTTGCCACGCGTGCATACGTTTAACGAGGCAGTTTCCAAAAGTGTGTTTCATTTTTAATGCCTTCATTATTTTTAACCGAGTCCATAACATGCAATTATCTCAACATTGCCCGAACGTATTATTACAATTGTACGTTTTCGGATACGCGGCGGCATCCAATTCAAATAATTCCCTATCAATATTTTCCTATTAACATAACCTGTCGGGACAATTTATCCGCGCAAATGCAAATAGGTAAAATGAACACAAATTTAAACAACGCGCATAGGTCGGAATTAAATGCGACGTAATTCTATTTTGCGCTACGCAAAGACAAAGGACAATAAATTACAAGGAAAATTTGTTCGATAGGAGGGGGCCTGGTTTCAGATAACGCCGGTTCGGGTGCCGGATCGTTTAAAATGTAAATATGGTACAGGGCAGTCAAACAAAACATTTATACGTACTCCAAAATTTAAGTGGATTCATTCAATATAACAGAAAAGACTAGATTTTTATGGTTGAGAACCTATTGCACTGGGTCTTCATAGAAAGAAACCAGTTTTTTGCAATAATGAAATGTCAAGTTTGCAAACTGAACTGGCGTGTTCCACAGGGTTCCATTATGGGTCCATCGTGGTTTTCAGTTCGTATCAAGGATCTCTTTAACCATTTGGAGCCTATGGTTGCTGTTAATTTTAGAATAGATACTCTTAAGAGGGAAATACAGTTCCCAAAAGAGCATACCAACCAATGGTTTACAGCCAATCACTAACCAAATGCACTCGTTAATCTTTTCAACAAGTATAAAGATTACGGAGAAGAAATCTGCGAAGTTATTGGATGTAATTCTGGATGATGCCACTTGGTAGGACCATATAGTTTTTTTTTTAAAGTAAGCGCCCCTCAATTGTCAACTTCAATATAATTGAAAAAGCTAGATTTTTTAGGTTTTGCACTAGATGTAATATCTTCTTTATACAAAAGCAGGAAGTTTTTTGAAATAATGAAATGTCAAGTTTGCAAACTGAAGTGGAGTGTTCCACAGGGTTCCATGATGGGCCCATTATGGTTTTCAGTTTATATCAAGGATCTCTTTGAACATTTGGAGTCTATGGATGCTGTTAATTTTAGAACAGAAACTTTTAAGGGGCAAATAGAAATATAGTCCGCAAAAGAACATACCAATCACTTGTTTGCAGCCAATCATTAACCAAAACTAACCATAACGCACTCGTTAATGTTTTCAACAAGTATAAAGATTTCGGAGAGGAAATCTGTGAAGTTATTGGATGTGATTCTGGATGATACCTCTTGGTAGGAACAGATAGTTTTCTTGGGAAAGCGCCTCTCCAGTGTCAACTTCAATATAACTGAAAAATCTAGATGTTTATGGTTGGTTAGTTGCACTAGGTATAATATCTTCTTGTCAACAAAATGTCAAGTGGGCAAACTGAAATGGAATGATCCACATGGTTCCATACGGGTCCATTATGGTTGCAGTGGTTCTTTTATACATTGGTCTCCTTTTATTGATATGATCAGGTTCGAATGATCCTCCTTCACCAAATCTTCTGTGTATATTGATTAAATGTCTTAGCAGATGGAAAGTTTCTACTGGGATAAGCCTCGATAAAAAGACGTCGTGCTTGATCTGCATTTCCATTTGCTCTTCCGTAGCAAAAATGCATATCGCGATATTCAGTATTTGAATATTCCTGATGGACTATCAAAGTAGCCGTTGGGTAATAAGCTCTTTTAATAGAAACTAATTTCTAACGGATTGTGACAATGACAGGTAAATTTCGAGCCGAGAATGAAAAAGTCTATTTGTGGGTAAACGATAACACTTATCGACTTAAAACAAAAGTGACAATGTTTAAGGTTTTGTCATTCTGCTTAAGGCAGTCTGTTTTATTTAGCAATATCAGTCGAAATAAATAAAATACAGGGAAAATCAAAAATATGTTCTAGGTAAAGGGCCCTCTAGTGTCAGATTTCTGAAACACTTTTATTATTTAACGATGACTTTTACGAGATCAGGGCTGTTTGTAAAATACCATATTATTCCGTTTAGATTGAAGCCAAAATTAAAAAAAAAAAGAGTTTTGACAAGCTATAATTCGGAAAATATTTCGATTTCGAATTTTTCTTACATGACTTCCTATCATTATTTTACTACAAAAAGAAAGCGTTTTCAGGCAAAAGTTAATTTTTTCCACTGACGCACGGCGAGACGTATTGATTGCCATTTATTCTGGTCTGTGCGCAATAATGCGAGAGCCCCTGCCGCGCGAAGATGAGGTGCTAGCCATGCAGTTCACGTCTCCTCAAAGTTTTTACAAATTTAGAGAAAGCCATTCCCGAACAAAGTACAACAGTTTTTATTGCCCCGGGCGTCGGTACTATATCGATTTAGGTAAAATAAATTGGCGTTTCGGAAAAAAGTAAATGGCTGATCGAGATTGATCGTCCTTTGTAGTGAAACGCAGGCTTTTTCTTTCGTTATTGATTGCGGCCGCTTGAGCGAAATTAAGAGTATATGTCACTTCCGCGTGCAATTAACAACCCGGTCCCCGGTTCCGTTTTTAATTTTATTTTTATCGGGCTACGTAAAAATTGGAGGATTTCAAGTCTTTTTCCCGATATCTTCACCCTCTGGAAACAATTAAGGTGTCAACCAGTGAATGGCATCGTCCAAAACTATTTTAAGACCGACGGTATTAGTATATATGGAAACAGTTAGGACAACCCCCTTCCCCCACTTTTCTTGGAACAGATAAAACGTAATATAGCATTGCTTTGTATTTGAGTGCTTCCGTGTCAGTCAGGGAGCAATTTTAAATTTCTAGAATAGGACAAATATCACTTTTAAGATGAAAAACTGTGTAAAACTATATGTATAAGGTTGTTCGGAAAGTCATTTCGTTTTTTCCCGTCAGAGGTCTTAATTACGTTTTTTCGAAACCAACTTCACACTTAAGCCGCATAACCATTATATGTCTTGAGAGCTCATATTGCAAGGCTTGTGTGTGAAAAAGTTCTATTAATTCTACGCAGTAGTTTTTGGTTGGTGCCCTTTTAAATATGGAGAGCAATAGGCAGCATTTTCGTCATATTTTACTTTTTTACTTCAGAAAAGGTAAAAATGCTGTCCAAGCGAGAAAAAAATTGACGGATTGTGTTAACAGTACGCCAGTGCCAGAACTGGTTTGCAAAATTTCGATCCGGCAATTTTGATGTCGAAGATGCACCACGGTCTGGAAGGCCGGTCGAAGCTGACAAAGATGCGATAAAGGCATTAGTTGATGCAAATCGGCGAATAACCACACGAAAGATCGGTGAGAGATTAAATTTGTCGAATTCGACTGTTTATGGCCATTTGAAAGTCATGGGCTTAACCTCGAAGCTCGATGTGTGGGTGCCCCATGTCCTTACGGAGCGAAATTTGTGTCGTCGCGTTGACGTGTGTGATTCGCTCCTCAAACGTCAAGAAAATGATCCATTTTTGAAGCGGATTATTACTGGGGTCGAAAAATGGGTTGTATACAACAATGTTAAACGCAAGAGGTCATGGAGCAGAAAAGATGAACCAGCTCAAAGCGTGTCAAAAGCCAACATTCACCAAAAAAAGGTGATGCTCTCCGTTTGGTGGGATGTCAAAGGAATCGTTTTTTTTTGAGCTTTTGCCGGACAATACAACGATTAATTCAGAAGTCTATTGTCATCAACTGGACAAATTGAATGATTCACTTAAAGAGAAGAGGCCCGAATTAATCAACAGGAAGGGTGTAGTGTTCCACCAGGATAATGCGAGACCTCACACAAGTTTGATCACTCGCCAAAAACTTTTACAGCTTGAATGGGACGTACTGCAACATCTACCATATTCACCAGATCTGGCGCCTTCCGACTACTATTTGTTCCGGTCCCTGCAAAATTTTTTGGATGGCAAAACCTTTACCTCAAATGAAGATGTCAAAAACCACCTGAACCAGTTTTTTGCCAGCAAGGACCAAAACTTTTATGAGAGGGGAATTATGTTACTGCCAGAAAGATGACAAAAGGTGTTGGACCAGAATGGCCAATATATAATTTAATAAAATATTTATTCAGTATACGAAAACTGTCTTTCATGTTCCCCAAAAAAAACGAAATGACTTTCCGAACAACCCAATATAATATCATCATATTCCACTGTACTCTATAATGTAACGGAATATATAGTGAGAGATGTAGCCGCTATTTTGATAGTAATGGCGGATTCAAATGGTGCATAACCTATTCGTGGAAGTTATCAACCAAAAACAGAAAAATAAATGATACATTAGAAATAGATTTAATCACAAGGGCAATTAGAATATCCAAACTTGAATATATCCCAAATAAAGAGGCTGTATTGCGCACATAATGAGAATGCAAAATTCTAGGGTATCAAAAAGAGCTCTTAATTATACATCCTCGAACAGAAGAAAGAAAAGCATATATTTATAGCATGGATGAAGGGAGATATAATGATGGACAGAACTATTGATAGAAAAGGATGAAAGACATGGAAATAGTATATTATGCAACAAATGCGGTAAACCTCATTTGATGATTGAATTTACCGAACGTGTTGCATACTATACTTTTTCTACGACCGTTAGTTTTTGGGTACATTCTCGCAAAACAATACGAATGACATGACCGTCAGAATTGACAAACGTCAAAATTCAAAGCGTGGGAAAAATGTCTCCGAAAACATCCGATTGCTCCCAAATCCGAAGTGGCTCGGATTCGTGGGAAACGAAACTGACGTGGTGACGCTTCTCGCACGATAAATCGGTGGGTAATTTGGTATTTTACAGGCGGGAGTAGAAAAAATATTATTTTAGTTCCTTTATAATTCACAATTTATAGATTTCAATTTCTTAAATCCCCAAACCACTGCAATTATCATATTTCATTTATTTCAAAAAACGTAAGGCAGGACATACTTGACAACATTTTGTCCTAAACTTGGATACCTAAATTAAATTAAAATTAAATTATTTATCGGTCTTATGAACCTATACACGTAATATTAGATTAAAAAATATTCTTGCTATCCTTAAACATCGAATAGACGAATAAACGATATTTTTTATATTTTTACATCTGAAAGCACGTTTCTCTCTAATCTCTACTATACTTTTCCCTTATTCATGACATTTTTTCTTTTTTTTTTTTCGTCCCTCTCTGCCGCAGTTTCACACGCCTACTACGTCTGGGTTATAACAGTTATGTATATTAATGATAGATATAATAACATGGAACAGTTAATATTTGGAGATCTTTAAACTTTGCTCTTACGTCATCCCTAAAATTCAACTGCGTCATCGCCCTGTATCGAAAAAACTCTTTCGGTATGTGAGGAGTGACCCCAAACTAAAATTGCGTAGCTAAATAATCCCTGAAAGAGTGGAAAATATACCATTCTGACTATACTTTGAGAGACCTCGCCGACCAAACCGCGCAACAAATACACCCCCATGGAGAGCTTCTCACAAAGACCAATAAATATGCTGCTCGAACGTCAATTTCGCATCAAGCAGAACCCCAAGACAGTTCACATGTAATGGGTGGTTGAAAGTTGACTCGCGTAAAGAAAATATAATTTGTTGTGTTTTTGATTCATTGAGGTTAAGTTTGTTAGCACGAAACCACTCGCTAGACCCGGACTGGGCCCCCTCCATCCTGTGCAGCAAGTCGTTCTCAGAATGACTTCGACAAGAAAAGGTAGTATCATCAGCGAACAATGTACAGACTATATCAGCAACATGCTCAGGGAGATCGTTTATATAGATCAAGAATAGAAGAGGGCCCATAATGGATCATTGGGGTACCCCATGTTCAACAACTCTAATTTGTGATGATTTTCCTGTTGAAATGATAACTTTGAAGTTGTTGAAAGTTGCAGTAGATATGTAGTAGTAACTTTTAATCCCAAAATAAGAAAAATATTTTGCGGAACTGATTAAGGACGAAATAGAAAAATATTCGAATTAAGGCAGCGAAAATAACGAATGATCCAGTCGGTTGTCTCATTTAGCAAATAAGCTCGGTTGATAGATAGGGAACGATACCTACAAGGCCGATATTTGAAAATACAACCTCAGCGTTACCAGAGATTTGCGGTTCATAATTACTGGCGTTTATGTATGCAACCGTCTCTAATATTGCCGGTATCGGCTTTTGTTATGTATAAAGCGCTTGTTGTCTATGCAAACCTGGCACTTCCTCCCATTCGCAATTTGCACGCAAATGCAACATTTCAATGTTTTAACAGATTTTTGATCGCCGGCCTGTCAAACCGTTTCGCTTTTAATCTTGCAGATAGAACGTTAACCAATAAACCGCGAATAAACCATCGGCCGTTGGATATTTAAACCAAAAATATACTTATTAACTTTTTACGATGATCCCTACTATTTCATGTTTGGCGAACTAAGCTGCAAATAAGTTGCATATCTATTTTAAGCATTCCTTCAACACCATCGAAATTACTCCTTAAATTTGAATATATAACTAGAAATAGAGATGAACTTGATAAGGGGCACCAGCGAGCCAATTTGTATTTGTTTCTAAACTTGTTGGTACAGAAGACTCTGAAAACATTACGAATTTTCCAAAAATCTTGAATGCATATGTATATTGTGTCTTGTGTTTGTTTGAAGGATATAGGCATGGACTTGTTGAAAGGAGTGTTCGGACATGCATTGCCTTTATTTTAAATTATACCTCAACAACCAAATCATCAGAGAACTATTGGAGAAGAACATAACACTATCGGATGGGGCAAACCTATATGTTGTACATAATTCTTATTTTCAAGTAAACAGAGTTTCTTTTCACAAGTGGACGGACTAAGTTCGAACTATTTCAATGGAATTTATTAAGGGATAGCTACCATTTTTAGACCTTTTAGATAAACGAAGGAACGAGAAGAACACGACATCAATATGTAGAAAGCCGACAGATAATAATAATAATAATAGTCTTTATTGAGATAATTTAAATTATTGCCCAAGATTTAGACCAAATTACGTAATACAAATACAAACTAATATAGTTACACACCTCAAACGGCGAAGTCTAACTTCAGATCTTGATCTCAGCTATTATACATTAGAGTCATGTGGGGCAAGTGTGCGCAGCGGGTAAGTGTGCGCAGGCTTATTATTTATAAAACCGTTGACAGTAGAGTAGGGAAATCAACTGCCTTCAGTAGTCACTACGACGTTGGACAAAAGACTAGAGTCTGGTCTGGCAAAGTTACGTAGTTTTAGTAATATTGGTAAGTAAAAATTTTGGTTATTATTCTTACGATTTTTTCCAATTTAGAATTCAAATACTTTTATATTTATGTAGCGGTAATTAGTATTAATTATGTAAAATTATGCTCGTTTATATATCTAATTTTATCAGCTATACATCAAAACTTGGTAGAATGACGCAAAAATGTTTAATTTTAAACTAAATCTGTAAAGGCGATTAGGGTTAAGTGTACGCATACGGTTGTGGGGTAAGAGGACGCATATTTTAATGCGTACTTTTACCCCGATAGTGAGTTCTTTGTGTATTGACACTCGTTGTTATTTGTTTCAGGTTATACTTATATATTTCTTAAAAAAAAACTACAATGCCTCGAAATTACAAGCGGAAGGCTCCACACGGGTCCGTTGTTACCCGTGATCAATTTGATGCTGCTAAGCGATTGATTGCCGAAGGTTTAAGTAAAAGAAAAGCAGCTGAACAGGTTGGAATGAAAGAGAGTACTCTCAGGAAGCGATTAAAATCTGATTCAACTGCTCTAAAATTAGGAAGATTTACTTCAACTTTCACAAGTGAGCAAGAAAATGAAATATATAATTATTTAAAAAGATGTGATGATCTCTATTATGGTCTTAATATGACAACTCTAAGAACATTGATCTACGAGTATGCTGAAATAAATCATATTCCTCATCGGTTTAATCAAAAGTCGAAAATGGCTGCACGTGATTGGGTGTATGGATTTTTAAAAAGGCACCCTGACTTGAATTTACGACAACCCACGTCAACTAGCATAGCTAGAGCAAATAAAACTGAAAATTCTAAAAAAAAACAAAGAAGAATACTACTACCAAAGATAAGGCTGTTAAAGTTAAGGCTAGTCAAGAAAATATTAATGATTTTAAGGAAAATGATGATTACTGTACATTGTGTGGTGAAAAATACGTTGATCCACCTACAGAGGATTAGATTAAATGTCATAGCTTATGTCATAGCTGGTGCTTTCATATGTGATATATGTTCTAATAATTAAGATTTTATCATATTCGTTAAAAACGATCTCATTTGAATTTATCTCTATTCAAAACTGTTACCTACTCTAGGCCTTATTCTCGATAAAAATCAAGTTAAACAGTATTTGTCAAAAATTATATATTTAATATATAAATATAAAAAATGAAGTAAAAAATGATAAGTATTGATAAAAATTAATATTTATAACATTAAATATGGTGTAACTATATGTAACAAGTTATGGTTTAAATTATTACAAATGCGCACACTTACCCGCAGTGCTGCGCACGTTTACCCCAATATTGGGGTAAGTGTGCGCATTCTGACTAACATTTATTTTATTTTCTTTAATTACAATTAAGTAAATTGAATTTCATGTTACGTAATTGTTAAATCAATAAATCCTTTAAATAAATACTTTTATTTCAATTCAAACCATAGAAAAAAAAATGCGCACTCTTGCCCCACATGACTCTAACCGAATGTTACAATAATAATTAAACAACAAACGAGAATAATAATAAGAGTTTAAAAATTCATTATCGGTAAAATACTAATTTGTATAGGACAGAAACTTTTTTAATTCCAATAAATGGAACTTAAATTTTCCCTAATTACTAAAACTAAGCTGAATTCAAAATATTTATTATAATTATCATAAAGCTTAATGGCATTACAGCTAAAGCATGGTTCAAATTTACAAGAATTATCCTGGGGCATATACAGAATGTTTTCGTCCTTGGAGGAGCGTTGAGAATTTCATATCGATACCCTAAACAATCTTTCAAGTACGTTGGTGAGGAATATTTCATAACCTTAAATACAACAATTGCGAATTAAAAATGGAAACAGGTATTTAGTTTTGTTTTATTTTTGTTTTTAGTTTTTTTTGCCATTTCAGCACATATACGATATACGATCAAACTTTCTCAAACCATAAACGAATTGGGCATAACTGTGCTGGACTTTTTTGTAATTCGGTATTATCAGCAACGGTTTAGAATGGATATTGCAATGGAAGAGAGCATATAACTATAGAAAGCATGCATACATGCATATGCAGTCCAACCTTTCTTGCTTCCTTTTAAATTTAAAATCTTAAATTAAATTTTAATATGATCACACAACAAATTATAGCTTCCAGGGAGAGCAAATAGCATAATTTGTGTTTTTTTTGTATTTTTACTACATTGAGAAAGACTTTTAAAATCCAAACTTAGAATGGTTTTGACGTTATTATAATTAATTGAATATAAAAGAATTTGAGAAAATTAGACCTCTATATGTGTACAGGAATGTACAGCTCGATCAGTGAAACCAGTGACGCAAATGAAAACCAAGTAAAACCAACGTGGACAAATTTTTACCCAAATTTTTTATTATTTCATTAATATGCAGTAAAGCAGTAAGCGTGCTATTTTTGGGCGAAAACCTGACTGGTTTGATGCAATTATATTATGACTAGTTATATACGAAAGTACTTGTTGATGAACAACCTTCTCCAATACCTTACTAACCACACGTAACAGGCTGATTGGTCTAAGATAAATGACGCCGGATGGCAACCTTCGAAATTGGGAAAACTATGGCTGTAAGTAAAGTGATTCAGTATGATCGCGAGACACAGTCTGACCATAAGTAAAGCAACATCGTCTCACTGAACAATATTTCAATGCTGTTTCAAATGAATTCCAAATTACCACATTAGGTCACTTCTGGACAGGACCCGATGCAGCAGAACACGAGATCATCAAGAAAGATCTCATCAGAAGGTTCAGGCCGCTATATGGGAGAAAAGGAAACAACCACGTGAGCAAGAAGCGCGAAGAATACTCAACATACGACGTATCGCACATACATTGCACATATATAGTCCCATGTCAATCCCGAGAGGTGTACAATGAGGAAATCTGTTGAGCTACGGGAACTCGCATTTAGGAACACAGAGACAGGATACGGCAAGGCGAAACAACCAAGTTCGGAATAGTACAGCACACATAGGAAAAGCAACACCGATTCATCTAGTCAGAAGAAACACTGGCACACAAGGAAATTCAAGTAAGTAATTTTTATCCAGGGTAAGAAAGAAACCTTCAGCACTTCATCAGTTGCATACAGATAACAAGAACAGCTAGAAAAGACGTGACGCACCGTCAACCGTCACTCCCACTCCAATCAAGCGCTCAGCAGTCACACCCAGTACACACATGAGGGTAACGGAAGTCCATAAACAACGAATGTGTTTAGAAGGTTCCAGTTAACTATTTTGAAAATAATTATAGGGTTATAAAGATGTAAAGATTTTTCATTGGCAATAAAAGATATGCTCCCAGACGACCAAAGACAATACGACGGTCTAGCTATCGTGATTGCGCCGCGGATTTCTAAACGCTCGCGTTATTTGAATTTATCTTACTGTTTATTCGGTATCGCTAAAATCGAATCGGTAATACCTGCAAGCAATCCGGACGTGGCGGTTGTATATCAATTATTCAAAGTGGCGTGGAGAACATATGCATCGGACACAGGATACCAGGCGAAACGGTCGGTTTGCTGCGAGACGTATAGGTGTGGCAGAGATCACCGTTGCATTGTTGAATCGATTCTAGATTCGGAAATTTGCAACTCCCGAGTTCCGAGATTTTCGCTATAGCCGTGAATTAAGTTAAAATTACAAGATCGCTTTCGAAAAATCGATGTAATTTAATTGTGCATCCACCCTGTATAAAACATCCTTCACATCTCGTCGAACTTCAAAGTTTTTTGGTTTTTCATTTATCGCCAATAATTTACCCACAAAAACGGATTTTTTTTGGATATTTTAAGAGTAGAGGTTATAGCCCTGGATTTTTTGAAAATAGTAAATGGTTTTCAAGAAAATAAGTATTTTCTGTAACCATGCAGTGCGCCGTAATAATCAATGACGTCATCGAGTCTTGACAACCCCCGAAATAACGATTTCAATATGGATTTTTTCAAATATCCCGAGCAGCGTACGTGATAGACAAAAACTTCAAATACAAAAATTTGATGCGGCCTATGACACTGTTTGAACCAATTAGCCATATTTTTTACGATTTTTGATTTGCGGCTAATAATTTACTCTGTAAAAAACAATTTTCTAGGTCTTTTAGATTTTTGCCTATAATTTGAAAACCCTGTATATAATCGAAAAAATGCCTAAAATAAATGTTATCGCACTGGATCTTCTGCGTCTGCCGGTTAAAGAATTTTGCCAATCGGATGAATGATTATGGAGAAAAACATATTTTTCTGGAAGCTAAAATTACCAAAAAAAAAATTCAAATATTTTTAAAAAATACTTGGTAAAATTTGATCGCGTCCCATTTCTACCGTTTAAATGTGGACACGGACTTTTATTTCTCTGCTAAATTTGAACTTGATATCTACAAATTTAGGACACTTAACACATTTCTAATTTAGCACGGAATATCGTTAACACCCTGTACAATAGGTGAAAACTTTAAATAGAAAAGATAGAAAAGGTTTTGCTGTCTATGCGGGCTATATCGCAATATAAAAGAAAGTGAGATCTGAATCATAGTATTTTAGGTATAACCAATTTTAAGTAATAGGGGGACCCAATTTTTAGTTTTTTTTTTAATTTGCGGCGCACATATTTTTGAAAAATTGTCAAGAATAATAGTTTATAGAGCCGTATCTTCTGCGTCTTCGGGTTCAAGAATTTTTTTGGTCTCGTAAACAGTTTTTGAAAAATGATGTTTTTTGTAGACCCTTGCACGCGTGATTTTATATTTTTTTAGAATACGCGTCCCTTGGAGTTTACTTGTAGGACCAATCTTATTATGTACAGGGTGGACCATTTATCCTGGGACACTACCTTATCTCAGAAACTATAGGGGATGGAGACCAAAGTTAATTGAGGTATTACAAATGGTCAATTTATTTTAATGTTGTATATACATTTTTCCTAGGCAAGTATCAATTTTTTTATTTTAAATGGAACACCCGGTATATTACTTCAATTTTAAATTCTAGCCATATTTTGTGTATAATGTCCTATACCCAAGTCTAACCGTTTTTGACATTTTTAATTTTTTATGCCTAAAATGACGTTTGCAAAACTTAAAATATCTGCCGATTTCTTAATTCGAAAGCATTTATTGTTTCACTCGAGTAAGTTTTGTCGTAGCCAAGGAACTCGAATAACGGATTTGATAATGAATTTCGTTACATATTAATATAGAGTGCGTGAAAAATAAGATTAAAAATGAAATTAAAAGAACTGCCAAAACATTTCTTTTAAATGGAAACTACCAGTTTTATTATCTTATCATATTTAGCATTAAAAATTGAGGCAATTTTATACAAGGTTGAATACGCCTAACATTTTTACTTTTTGAAATATTTCCTTTTAAACAACCAAAGATACGCGATAACGTTGGTGAATATTTTATTAACGATCAATAAAAAATTAATACCTTACAAAGGATAATAATTATTGTAACAGTTGTTCAATACGTCCTCTACTTTGAGCAATACATATTGGCCTTTTAGCAAATATATTTTCTGAAAAATGTCTCTCCACAAGATTGTTGCAAACATCTAGCCTGATGTTGTAATCCCTTTGCTCTAATTTCTGAACTGGACAGAATTTATAGGACTTAGAGTTGTTTATTAAGGCACGTTCGAAGCGTCGTTCTTTTGACATCTAGATTTAAAGACACATTTCGGGTTAATTCTTCAGGAGTCTCTGCAAAATGCAACAAAATATTAAGTTGCTCTTCATCATTGAAAATACGACGGCGCCAATTTTTTTTTTCTTTCTTCAAGGTTTCAGACATTCTAAAGTGTTGGTAAATCCTGTCGATGATCTTTTTTTCTGGCGCCTCCTTAATAAAAATTTTCTTATATAATTTCTAAGAGTTTCCAGTTGTTATTGTTCAATACGTAACTTTCTAACATATTAAATAAATAAATAAAAAAAACTTCTGGATTCCTCCTGCAAGTTCGACTCAGCAAAAACCGACGCAGGAGGAATCTGGAAGGTTTGTAAAAAGTTTAAAAATGAATATAAAACATCGCCAAGATCTACTTTTTGATTTTACATTTTATAATATTAATATTAAGGAATTACCGATTATAAAGCAAGAATATCTTTTATGAACATGCAAAAAGTGTAAACCAACAGTGCCTTAAGAATTCCCTTAAGAATACGCTTATTACGTTGCTGTTTTTACCATATTAATCTACGGTATAGAAGCAATGTGTAAGAGGACTGAGGCTTTCGAAATGTGGGCTTACCGGAGAATGTTGAAGGTATCATGGGTGGACACAGTGTCAAATCAAGCTGTTCTACGACATATGAATAAACAAAGAGAGGTCCTTAATACCATTAAAAGAAAGCTGGAGTATTTTGCGCACGTAATGAGAAATAAAAATTATTAATTGCTCTATATAATCATGCAACGAAAAATAGATGGAAAATGTGGTCCTGGTCGCCGAAGAACGTCGTGGGTCAAAAATTTTTGTCAGTGGTGCGGAGTAAGCACCACCATATTGCTTACATCTGCTGCGGGCAAAGTGAAGATCATGCGACTGATCGCCAATATTTTGGAAGGACACACTACTTGAAGAAGAAGATTATAAAGAAATACTTTAAAATTAGATGATGGAAACATGTATTTACTGGTTAATTTAAACGTTTTTTTCTTAGCCGACATGTAATAGCCGACTCCAGTGGGAGGTGACACACGCGTTAACCCGGGTCAAACCAATTTACATCGCGGTACAAGGCTTTACCTCCGCATTACTCCAATTTGCCAGCAAATTGCCGCGTCATTTACCATCTCAGACACAGTACTTAGCGGTAAACTTGGCACGTGAAATTTAACATCTAAATAAGCAATGGACGTCAGCCGGTAATAACAATCACGAAAGTTGTTTAAGAGGTGGGAGGAACGAAGCCCCCCAATCATTAACTCACGCAAACTTGCAACCATAATTGCTACAAAATTACCCCCCGACTGTAGATCCTGATCGCGTTTTATAACCCCACGGTCGCCACCATTTTGGATCGTCAATATGCGGTGATGGTTATTATAAAGGAGTGGGAGTGTAATTACGTAGTCCTAGGAAAAAATTAACAACATTAACTTCAAAATGTCACAATTTTTTATTTTTCTGTCTTACAAAACATCGTGACATTTTGAGGTAAATTAATCCTTTTAAATTCACGCGATGTTTTGGTTAGTTTTCGTTAGTTCTTCTTTACTTACTGTTAATGTGTTTCCGATATTGACGGAATTATTAACATTTGCCGTTTCGCGGTCAAAAAGTTATATACAACACCATGGGGCGGTTCAATTGTACCCCACTCTAATTTGAACGCTTTGTGATATTTTATGCGACAATTCTCGTAGATATACACTGTAACAACAAAATTAAATAGTTATGTAAATAAAATATGTATAATGCATATTATATTTATTGAAAAAGTTGAACAAAATAAACAATTCTCAAAAATGTTTAAAAGAGGATGGAGGAACTCCTCTACTCATATTAATTCTTACGTTTTTCCATACATAATCTGCAAATTATCTGTTTTACTCTATGGTCAGTGCATGTAAATTTTTTGCAGTCGCAACATTGTTGCCTCGACTTACAATCTTTCTTTCTAATAACATCGTCCAGAAACAGGTCGTTCAGGTTCTTCTTAATGGATTTCATGGTGCTTTTCCAATGATTTGACACTGTTGGGAATTCTTGGTTCTGTTTTAAATCTTCTTGATTGATATTGATTATTGATATATTGATTGATACTGATAATATATTGATACTGTGTTGATTTAGTCCGGGATTTTTCCTAAAATATATTTGAAACTGTTCATCGTTTTTGTTTAAGTGGCATTTTATACCATTTTGTGTTATCTTTGGTTCGATAAAATAATCTACCTTCTTCTCTTCACTATCGCCAATCTATCACACTGCTCACAGCATCACTGTCATTTTCTTCTTTTATAATCACATCTTATCTTATTCCTTCTATTATATCATCTTCAGAATCTATCATTTATTGAACATCATCACTACCTTCTTCACTACTTCAGCATCATCGGTTAATTTATTTGGATTGCGAATATTTATTTTAACAAACATTGTGTAACATTTCACGCTAGCGTTATGATTTCAAAAATAAAAAATGTCTGACACCATATAATATTTACTGTATTGCGCATGACCGTGACTATTCAAAATGAGTATCTTGCATACATTTTTTTTTTTTGTTGACTTTTTGATGCACGTCATAACTAAAATATACAGAAAATGAATCTGTAAATACTAAATGACAATAAGGAAAATTGCGTAACCCTTGTATAAAGTTTTTAAAAAGATGTAAGAAAAATTGAACTGTTGGGGTACATTTGTACCGCACACGGTACGACGAAGGTTAACCTCCCCAGTCCCTGGTAATGCAAGATGGTGGCGGTGGTGGGGTTATAATGCGCTGTCGTATAAAATGTATAAATCTGACTTAAAAACACGATAGTTTTATAGAGAACATTGACATTTGCAGGCGTAGATAGTACTCTCAGCCATCCCTTTGCATGTACTAATGGCAGTGGTATTCTCTGCTCTAACAAGTCATTCCAACCTTTTGTATATTTGTTTGCTTTTGTTTTTCGTTATAGTATATTATATATTATATAATATTATTAGTATTTACTATGTTTTTTGAATTTCGAAATCGCTCCCCGCATGGCATATAATAGAATAGAGTAAAATGTGCCACAAAAACACTAGATTTTTTTATTGATACAGACGGGGAAATGGTTACTATATTATTATTTACGCTTCAAATTATTTTAACAATTTTTTCGTTGATCCAGCCAATACTTTAAAAATACGATTTCGCCAGATGTAGGTCTTTGAGTCCATATTTATTTACAGAAGTTAGTAATTCACTAAGTCACTAAGAAATATTCAGCTGGTTCGGACGGCATTCCCTGCCCGGTGTTATGACATGTGATGTGATCGATCCTTTTTGAATGGATCCTTTCCCAGCATTCTAAAAAATGCAGTTATCACGCCATTCCGATTTTGCAGGTATTTTCATATTTTATTTGTTGTTCATCGATGTTTTATTCAAAAAAATAGTGCGCAATTTATTAATTATATAAATAGTTCCTTAGCGGTTCAGTACAGTGGCTATTTAAAGCTAGACTGCGCCGGTTTTGAGCTATCTGTTTATTTTGTTTTCAAAAAATATTAATATTGTATATTGTTTTTTTTGTTATAACATTATATTATTATTATTATATGCTATTAGTAAACCAATTTCTATATGGCGGCTGCTGAATTAGTAGATACGTCGTGGCCCTTAAATGAACAACTTTGGGAGTAAGAATTAAGATAAATTCAAGTAATGCGAAACCAAGTAAAGGTTTATATTCGGTTATTAAATTATGAGCGAGCGATCCTTGCTACTAAAAATTCTCGACAGGTCCCACGACATGTGTAAACTTTATTTGCTGTTCGGTGATTTGAAATTTTTAAAACCGCGGCGATGGAAACATTTTAAATACGTGCGGCGCTTCGATATCCTTTTTTTTTGTTAATGGACTACGAACGTCGAAAAACAAGAGCAAAACTTGCCGTGGCGCAACAAAAACTCCAATATCGGTTGAGCGGCTCGTATCCGGCAGCGTAAAAATCGATTCCATTTTATCGCAGTTAACAATCGAACTCTATCTTTTCGAGTCTTTTAATCGAAAAATGGTCGCTAGATAGTGACAATCATTAAAGGGAATTTCGAATTTGTACTGCTTTAAAATCCAATTGTCGCGGTTTTCAAATATTAACGGATGCGCGCACAAAGGCGAGAACTCTCCGTCCGGGTTCGCGGGGTTGTCAAGTTTCCAACAGCGTCGCATTTTAAGTGTTATCGAAAATAGAATATGAACAAAAACTTTGTAAATTAAATTAAATTTCCTGATATAAACCTGCAATCTGACAATTTCTTTGCAGTCCATGTGGATCCAACGTTTAAGTGGCCACAAAAATTGCTAAATGTGGTCTTTTTATTGAGCATTCTTGCTTCTACGGCATCATGGCATTGATCACACCGGACGACCTATGGTTGGATTGCCTACCTAACCAGATCAGCCAGCGTTCACAGAGACAGCTTGAATTGTTTCGCTGTTTCGAGCAACGTATCAGCATTCTGTTTTTGAAATTAGTCCATATGTACACTATTATATCTGTTAGACTTCTTTTATATTATAATTTGTATTTTTCATAATTTCTGCTGGATTAGGATGATATTTGTATCTCTTTGTTGTGTTAAAATTGTTATTGGATTTGTGGTGCCTGTAGATAAATAAGTAATAACAATAATGCTTTCAGAGAACATCAAGATCTTTGCAGAAAAGACCACAGCTTCAATAAACGTCTATTTTGAATAATAGTGTATGAAAAAAAAACGCAATATAAATTTTCATGATTAAATTTTAATTTTTTATAGGTTTTCGTCTATTGTCAAATATTGACAGACTCAGAAACCACAGTTTACAAAAAAAAAACTTGTAACGCTCGTACCATCGCAACATAAGCATTAAAGACAAAATTTTAATTTGATTGTTATCTTATTGTTATCTTATTGTAATTGTCAATTTTTTTTTTTGGTACAACTGAGGGTTCTGACCATTGTCAAATATCTACCGATTCGAAAACCACAATTTACGAAAAAAAAACCTTGTCACGCTCGCACTGTCAACATTTTCATCCCAGACGTATTTATTACTCCGGCAAAAAGAAGGCAAAAAACGCGTCGTTCACGCGTCGCTTGCGCGGGTCCCGCGTCCCGACGGCCGACGTCGCGACGAAAAACGTCTCCCGATAATACGGAAACTCCGTGATAAGCAACGGGCGAAAACAAAAGAACATGGGGCCCATCCATCATGGTCAAGAACGAACGACATCTCACTCGGATGTTATATATATTTTATAAGAAAATCGGCGTTTCCTTTCTATTCGCGCTGGGTGGCGGGCGGGGGAGGGGGTTGAAGCGTATAAATGTAAGGATGTTTTTTCGTTTGTCTTTTATCGACAAGGGCGTATAACAAAATGATTAGTTCTGTGACGCGATATCAAAATGCCATTTTTCAATTATTTCAGAATTTTGATTTTGAGAGATCAGTATTTTGGTTAGAATTATCTGCAGCTTGTTATACTTAAAACATTTGAAGATCCTTGTTATATGAATAATTTCCTCATCAACAATAATGAAAAAAATAATACTAATGAAACCTGATATTACTTTGACAGATATTCTACGTCAGCTTAACGATACTTTAGCTTTAATTTACCCACACCACTAGGATTCGAGCTCAAGTTAGACTAACGAAAATTACTACACAAATTTTATATAATATGAGGCTTTGTCTCATAAATTCAACCATACCGTATTTCACACTGTATTAAATATTCAAAAAACGTTCTCTTTATAACGAAGTTAGCATTAATATCGATTACATTACACCCGGATATCTGCTCATGGTTGATATCCCTTCTGAAATTGGAATTCTTTTTGATTAACGAATAATTTTTTTTTGCCTTCCCATTGGTTTTCGGGGAAGCATTTCATAGATTAGAATTGGCTGTAGCGTTTTGTACGTATTAACCTTTAGATATTTCTATTGTAGAAGTAATTTTATTTGTCGGGAGCTTTTAAAAGTGACCAAATTGGCCCACCCTGCGCGCTGATGTATCGAGATTCATCGACGGTGATTAAATCGATGCGGATTAAACACGGCCGACGTTGATCCCCGTCAACTCGACGTTGGGGTTGGCGACCACCACACGTTTCCGTTTTATATTCGTTTCACATGATCAACAATAAAATGTTTTACATCAGCGAATAATGGCCGGACATTTTATGCAAAACCGACCGCCGTTGCGGACTCGTCGGCGCGCATTTCGCGAAATTAGCTCGTCGACGCCGCCATATCAACGACGTGACATAAAAACGGACCGGGCAAAACCAGATGCTTTTGCCCCTGTCGCGCCGCTCCGTGACACAAAAGCCTGGCAAATTGATAACTGCACACAAGCACACAGCGGCACACGGCAAACTGGCTAATTCCGAAATGGATACGTTTTGCGGGGTATTTACAAAAAATAACCGGATGATAAAACGGGGACGCTGTGCGGGCGGATAAATTGGAAAAAGTAACGGACTTATCGGTGTTTTCAATTTTTTTGAAAGCTCGTTATTCCATTTGCTAATATAATAATAATAATACTTTACTGATAACATGTATCGTGAGTTCAATTTACCTTGGTATCATTTTATTTGGCTGTAACCATTTTGTTTTTAGAGATATCAAGGAAAACAAAAAAACAAAATATAGGGTTAGTAGCCAAGTTTCTTTTCAGGTGATATATAAAACAAAACACTATCCATTTTCTGACATATAAGCCTACATTGCATTTTTTGACAAATCGGCAAAAATAGGAAATTTTTATGACAAATAAAAATATGTTTATGTTTGACATATTAGTAAACAACGTTGATGGTTGAATCATCGTCCAAGTCATTGTTGTCAAAATGGTTTTTCGCAAATTTAGCATCTGCGAAGGGAGTGATATGTTTCAATTAAACTTTCTGAATATAAAAGTGCAACCGCAGCTCGTCGTCAGTATAATAAATTGACTTTATCCGGAGCGCCAATCTCCTTGAAAATAAATATTTCCAAGGCTACCAAAGAAATTTGCAAAAAACGGCAACGTTTTTTGCAAATATTAGGATTCTATGAAGCAAATAAAATTTCCTTTATTACTAGAGTGTATGAAGAGCTGGTATTTCTCCGGGATCGATCCACTCAGTTTTGAAGGAATACAAATATAATTTTCGTGAAACTCAAAAACTAAGTGCCGAACAATGTCAAAGGAGGATGCAGTTTTGTTTAGATTTTTTAAATATACATAATGAGAATAATAATTTTTTGAAAAACATTTTATGGACTGATGAAAGTTCGTTCATTGCGAGAAAAGGTACGAAATAAAAACCCAGGGGTACCAATCAATTACTGTATGGTGATCAAAAGTTAACTGGAGATCATTATTGGCAACCCTTCGAGCACCAAATAAAACAATATGTAGAAGATTTATCCCAAAATATATCAGCGCTGATTATATTGCAGTAAGACGGTGCCCCTCCTGATATTGTTGTACAAGTTAAATTTTTTTTTAACATCATACAATTCGAGTGTACGAGAAATGTGTTCAGCAAAATATTGGTCACATTCAGCAGTATTTAGAATAGTTAAAGATTTTTTCCTTTAGTGTGTCTTGTCATTTTTAGTGATTTTGTTCTATTTTAATTTATAAATAATTATTGCTATTGCAGTCAGTCACGATACTCTTTGAAAGTATATAAAAATTTCCTATTTTTGCCCATTAGTGTTTTGTTTTATACTTCACTTGGAAAAAAAATTGGCTACTAACCCTACATTTTGGTTTATTTGTTTACTTCGATATCTCTAAAAACAAAAAAGTTACATCCAATTAAAATGTTATCAAGATAAATTGAACGCACGGTTCATACGAGGCTGAAAGTTTCCTACCTAACAATGATACAAGACATTTTCTTTTCTTTTTTTTTTATACATAGTCTCGTTGTAACTCTATATACTTCTCCCAGCGATACTCTCATATCTCTAGCCCGTTCAAAGAATTCGCTGGGGACTAGATTTGGTGAGTAAGCTGAATGGTCAAGCAGAGGTATGATACGGCGAAGCGTTGTCTTGGTGAAACAGGATTTTTTTTGCAAATTTGGCCGTTTTTCCGCAATTTTTATCTTTAGTTTGTCAAGTAATGATTCGCAGTATGCTCCTGTAATGGTTTTTCCTTTTTCAAGGTAATCGATTAAGATGGCTCCATGACTATCCCAAAAATCAGTGGACATCACTCTTTTTATACTGATTAGTTTGGTTAATTTCATCTGCAGTAATTAATCGGTGCCCAAACTAGGATTTGTTACGCTAATAGAGCATTGGAAACGTTCATTCGAACACGTTGCTGGTGTAACGTGAGTAAACGCGGCACCCAACGCATGCACAGCTTTCTCATGCCCAAATCTTGATTTAAAATCTTGCAAAGACGGACATTTTCATAACCACCGCTATCTCTCACTTTAATTCGACGGTCGTTTAACACAATTTAATAAACTTTAGGAAAACTACTTTCACTAGCTTTTAGTAATTAGTGCCGCCATCTTCAAGATGAGGTGGGACGCTTTTCAAGTGATCCTCGTATAAAATTCTAAAAATTTGGATGCAGCCATGGGGGACTATGCTTTTTAGAACATTTAAGTTAATTTTCTTAAACGGAATTCTGAGACTTCCTATGTAATGTATATTATAGTTAGCTAATTTGTAGACAAAAATTGTTTTTTCGAAATTTTGTTGAGGAACATTATGACGAAAATAAAATGTATATTAAAAGTAAATTTTAAATGAAACTCTTTATTGCATAAATAAAAAGAATGTGAAAAATGTGTTATAACATACCACATCCTATTTTGAACCGTTTATAATAATACCCATGGCTATAAATTTTGACAGTTCAATTGCATAGTATTTATAAAACATTTTATTAAGAAATTGTATCATTTATTAACATAACACACAACAAAATGGTGGTTTTTGTAACTTCTATTAATTTTTAATAGATTAAATTTTAATAGATTTCTAGATAGAGTTTTAATAGATAATTTCTTGAAATTTTTCGTGATATGTGGTACAATTCACTTATTTAATCATGTTATTTATCTTAAAAATTCATTCTATTGGCCTTTGTTTAAATGCAATATTGTTTATACGACTGTTTATGGTCGCATGGAGAAATGCATAAAATTTATGGTATATTGTCACTTTTAGAGTTACCGCTATCCTTCTGAACTTATTTTCATTTATCTGGAGCAAATTTGTGGTAACCTTAATATACTTTTGATCTTGTGTAAAAAATTAATTTAATAATGAACCAATGAATATGAATTCCCCATATATATTTCGAAATTTCAAAACATATTGAATTAATAAATGAGATGTCTAATGTTCTAAAACCATAATTTTTCTTTCATCTTATGTCATAATATCATAGAGATTTTTACTTGAAATGTTGGAAGTTAATTATTTTGATGACTTATGGTGCTCGCCAAATTTTTCAAAAAAATAATTTGATCTCCAAAACAGCTCAATATCTCTTAGAAATGGAAGAAAAAGTTTATTACAAAAGTTTTATAGTTTGCTGAGATGTTTTAAAATGTAAAATTAATAGTTGCGTATCTACAGGCTATTTCGAATTTGCTGGAGCGGCATTAATTTTAGACTTTTAAATGAGACAGACCCTATACTAGTTCACGTTCCAATTCTTTGTCAAAAATTTACTTAACTTACCTATTTAAACTATAGTCGATTTTGGCGTAATTTTATTTGGGTTTATGTGATCGTTTGTGATAAATCAAGGCAGTTTTTAACCAGCTAAACCTAATTATTTCGAATATGGTAACCCTAATACAGTTATAACACTTAAAGTTACAGGGGTCCCATTTGAAAAAAAACGAGTTTAGCGACATTCAAAAAGTGAATGTTTTCAACTTAATTTTGGACACCTTATATAAAAATAAACAGCAACGATGAAACGTGAACATAAGTTTCTTTTTTAACATTTTTCAAAAACTGCAAAAAGTTGGTTAATCTGTAGACACATTTTTTCTTCAATTTCAAATATTTCAATATTTCCGGTTGAACCGGAATTGGCAGGACGTTAAGAATATTTACTTTAACTGAAGACGTTTTTAAATTCCATTTCGTTAAAGTCTCGATGAACGAGTTTGGTGAAAAACTCTGTATAAATTGGTGGAAAACTTGAATTAGCCCTTTGGATGCACTAGTAAAGGAATCAGAAGAACTAAATTAAACAGTTTCAGAGAAAATCGTAACTTAAGTTACAATGATTTGTGATGAAATATTGTGGTGCCGCATGCTGCCAAAAAAGTAGGAATGTAGTTTTCCGTCTTGCTAAATTAACTCAAACTAAATAAAACTGATTAAAAACCCGTTAGTGAAATCTGAACTAGAAAAAATTAAAGTAAATTGTAATTTGTTTTGCTGAATCTTACATTGCAACAGAAAAATTGTTAATGCCAATATCCGCGATTATTTCGCATTGCAATACTTATTGATTCTAGCGTCAAAGGACAACTTGGGACAGACTCTGTATTTTAACTGAGCTCCGATTCGGTGATCCGACAGAGTCAGGTCTTTCGATACAATATCTCGCTCGTGATGAATTTTCAATGCAACTGACGATTTTCAAAAATTTATAGTCGGTTGGCTCTCTTGCGGACCCGAATTGCCATTTCGCGGGACGCAAAATGAATTCCCAATAATAATAGTGTTCGTACGCGATACATATTTTTCATTAATTTAGCTTTCCGAACGCGTATCTGTTGGTTTACGGCACGGCGAAACCAACTCAATTAATTTGTGGTTATCGCTCGCGCGTTTTAACCGTCAGTCCGTAGTTAAATATACGGGGTATATCGAAGTGATTATTCTCACTCTCTTTAAAGGCGAATAAAATTACACGTCTCGTTGTAATGCAAGTCTGATCTTGCGAGATTATACTGATTTGTGATACATGAGGTGTTGCGCTCCATCCATGTAGCTATTAGATAATATTATGGCGCTACTACTGTAACAATTGATGCGCTTTGCGCCATTTTCTTTCTAAACGGCTATTTCCATATACTTATCTCGTTTTCCCAGCGCATTTAGCTAGAGAAAATACTGCCTCTTTGTCTCTGGTAGCTATATGACTCCATCACAAAGACTATCGGCATGACCTATATGAGGTGTGTTCAAAAAGTAAGGTGACTTTTGTAATTGGACGGACTACCTACATCCGATGTTCGATATTTTTTGTTGTTGTGTTGGTACACAACTCCCAAATATATGTTCACAGTTTCAACCAGTTTGGGCGTTTGCTTTTTTTTGTGAGACAGAAGCGTCAGATGTGTTTTGCGTGATCGGCGATTTTCTGTTGTCAAAAAAATAGAACAATGAATGTGCATAAATTTTTTTGTAAAAAATGGAATACAGTGGTGCAAACACGCCTACGGCGAATCTACATTGAGAGAAAAAAATGTTTGTAAGTTTCACAAGCCGTTCCAAGATGGCCGCATCAATAACTGATGAAAGCGTTGAAGAAGTGAAACAAATGGTGTCGAACAATCGTCGAATCACTATTAGAGAAGTGGCTGAAGACGTCGACATCTCTATTGGCTCGTGCCATGTATTCTTGTCCCAAATTTTGGGCATAGAACTTGTAGCAGTAAAATTTGTTTTGATTTTAAACAAAAGGACCGTCGAAGGAGCATCGCTTCAGAGGTGTTAGAGGACGTCAATGATGATCCTGATATGCTCAAAACCGAGGACGAGGAAACCGAAACCCAGTCGTCTCAATAGAACAACCCAGAATTATAAAGACCGAAAAAAGCACGTCAAGTTCGGTCAAATGGTTTTGCTTACTGTTTTCTTTGATTATCATGGCGTAGTATATAAAGAGTTCTTACCACAAGGTCGTACTGTCAATGAAGTGGAAGTTATGCGCGGTTTGCGAGAAGCGATACAAAGAACGTCGAGAATTGTGGGAAAACAATTCTTGGATTTTGCATCACGATAATGCACCTGCTCACTCGTCATTGCTTGTATCTAACTTTGGGTCGGAAACCAAAGCCACAATCATGCCTCAGCCACCATATTCGCCGGATATGGCGTCCTGAGACTTTTTCCTCTTCCCAAAACTCAAGATTAAGCGATTAAGAGAATCGCTTTAAGAAGTCAAGGTTATTCCAGAAAGTGCTTACCAGAAGTGCATCGAGGATTGGAAAATCCGTTGGCACAAGTGTATTATATCTGGGGGATTATTTTTGAACGTAACAATATTAATTTTGATGAATAAATCAATACTTTCTGATAAAACTTAAAAGTCACATTACTTGTTGAACACTCTCACTAACTCTACTGAAACGCTTGGTATAGTTCCTTGGGTTTTGTCACATGCGGTTTACGTACTAGATAAGGTGTATATTATACAGGGTGTTATACCGCGAACAGCGTCAATGTTGTATAGAAAAACTATAATTATTAAAAATTTTGAAATATATATGTCAAGTGGCTTATTTTTAATTTAATATTTCGTATTTAATATTCAAATATTTGGTGAATACCACGTGATTTCTATAACTTATCTGATTTAAAATAAAAAATATGGTAACTTTGTAATTGGTAGTATATTCCGTGTAAGTAAACATTTTCCTTGTAAATGAACCTCACAGCTTTTAAGTTTAATGAATCAGAGTTCCCGATGGGACGCCGTGTATATACTATTATAAATTAAGCTTAATTGAATTTAATTAATTTATGATCTTATCTTCTAAAATATAACTTCGTGGCTGAGCTTTGATCTGATCTCTTTTGAGCACCTTCTTGACAGTTTAAGTTATAACTTACGCATGTATCATATGCATTCCCAGATCTTAATTCCAATAAAAATTATTATTTTTATTATTAATACTATTATATTAACGTATTTAAATGTGATTGATTTCGATTCTAATATTTTGAAAATTTAAATTTTTTATTTGATATATTTTTATATCTTTATATATTTAATTTTAATCAATATTTATTTTTTAATTCTATCTGAATTTGTTTTAATATTCGTATTTTTTTTGCAGGTGAGTTCACTGCCCAAGTTATGGCTTACGGGTTACGGATGAATGATGGTAAGTTTGTACGTAGAATATACTTTTGAACCTCGTTTCGACAAAATGAAGCCACCTTTATCCGGAAAACACCCGAGATCTTCAAAGTAAAAGCCCCGACGAGTTTTAAAGTTTTTGGCAGCCCGGTCGAAGTCACATTAATTAGTCCCGAAAGAAAAGCACTTAATTTGGGGGGGCGTGGGGGGGAGCGACTTCTTTAACCCCGGACCCACGAAATGGCATTCTGCGCGACGTTGCCGCCGTTAATTATTAGTAAGGGTAGTTGCAAAACCACGATTATTGATGATTATTAATATTATTTTGAATCATAATTATTAATAACTGACTATCTGTATGATTATGCACAAGCGTCACTCAAAATTATGACGCAGTTTAACATTTTATTTCATGGTCTATTCGGAATTTTTATTTTTCGATAATTAGTTTCGATAATATAACTAATGTAAGTATACTATGACAACAAGATAGCGTTTTTTTTATCCAACTCATAAACACCAATTCGAAAATAAAAAAAATAATATCCCTAGTAACATTAAACAATTTTTAAGTTTTATATTGGACTTTATATGGATAACTTTTTTTCCATAGTTTGATATTTATTTTTAAACGTTTTCGTATTTATATCTATTCTAGTTAGAATTTTTGAAACTATTGATATAATTTTGGTCATTTAGATACTATGGCAAATTATATGACAAAATATAACCGGGTATATGATTGTTATCCTTGATAATTTTAATGTTCAATTAACACCGGCGAAAATTTTCCATAAAACTATTTGCAAAAATTAAAAACGTTAATTTGGGAAAACGACGTATCAAATAAAAGTTGATTAAGATGCACATTTGGTTCCACACGTTCAAAACAAATCTAAGTAAGATCAAACTCATGCTCGATTCTTAAGACCCTTGGCGCGTAAAGCGTTCTTGTAATGAATTTCATTCAAAGGACGGTTTAAGCAATCAGAAAGCCTCAAGAAACGACCATAAATGTGATCCTCAAGTGTTTCATGAAAAATATTTAATAATTATAATAAAAATACTGGTACAAAATATTACTAAACATTGTTTTTTAAGTAAATGTTCAAACAACCCTCCATTGACAGTTAATTTTTCTATCATATTTAGTTAAATAACTGAAGATTGCCTTAGTAAAATTTATTCGAACTCCGTACATCCCGGCCACGTCAAAAAGTTATTTCACGACTTTGCTATATAATGTACAGGGGAGCCAAAATTTGGGCACCTAAAAATTTACATGAGATGTCCGCACATCACAAATACGTGAATGCTAAGAGTGCAAATTTGCATTACCACTTTTTCTCTCTATTATTCAGTTTGTTTTTCTATAACGCGTGATTTTCCAGAGTCGATATCCCGGAGGATGATCCGGCTTCCCCCTCCACACCGTTCGTCCGGGCCGCGTATACCCGGAATCTGTCTCTCCGTCGTCCTCCGGAGATTATTTCCAAAGAGCAAACCGCAAATTTACAGCCTCGCGGCGGATACAAATTAGCCATAGGACGCCCGGCTACGGAAACAAATAACGGCTTATTTTCGCTCTTCTGATCCGGCCCGGCTAGAAAAGTGTATGAAAAATTACGGACGATTTGGGAGATTTTCCGTGGGACTTTTTGTCCATTAGTGTGGTCTTAACCCCGGTTTATCCCGAACGGGGATCAGACTAATTAGGAACGTTCCAGGAAAAAATCGTGCCCTAGTCGCAATTTTCGTTATTATTCCGAAAAAATGGTGAGGCACGGATACATGAGGAAGTACAAGTTGAAATGATTACTCATTTCTAGTACGAAGTCTCAGCTTTGCGCGGTAAAAATAATTTCCAAAATAATTCTCCAATACGGTATGAAAGAAAAACACTAATGTTTCAAACACACAAACTTGTAAATACTAATATATTTTCTACAAGCTTTAAAAAATGACAATTTCTCACAGGAGCGACACTAGCGGAACTGGTGGATCGTTAGAAAATTAACGCTCGTAATGTATACCTGGTTGCCCGCTAACGTCATTTCACGTGCCGCAAATGTATGTTCACACATTGCATACATCCGGTTACAGGCTCAACTGTCTTTTAAAGTAAATTGTTGGTTGTATTGTAATGGATTTGTGGTGATCAGGAGAGATGAGCGCAGTTCAGTTGAAGACCAACTTGAAATTCGACCAAAACTAGGAACTAATAGTAAATAAAGCCGATAAAATCCTTTGCTTTGTGATAAAGAATGTATCGAATACTTCGAATGTGTAGAACTAAGTATTAAGTATTAAAATGTATAAGTCATTAGTGTGACCACATTTAAAGCATGCTTCTGTTATATGGGTTTCGTAGACAAAAGTATTATTGAAACTCATAATATATATATATCGATTTATCATATCTTATAACATTCATTAAATTTGAAATGGTCAGGTTGAGTGTCAGGATGTGATTTAAATGGTTATTATTATAATTAACATCCATCCATAGAAGAACATAAAGAACTTTTTAACCATTCCTTCTTATTACATAGCATTTTATGTCAATATATTTAGAGTAATGAATTCTCGTTTTTTCTTGAAACTTAATAATAAATTCAAATTAAAGCTAGGAATATTTAGTCGGCAATAAAGTGTTTTTTCTTTGTCCCTCTTCGAACCTTCTTCTCCCTTACACAAACATAATTATTAGTTAAACTAGGAGGTACGTATTATAGCTACATATATATGAATTGTCTGTTTCATTTGTTTATATTTATAATTATTATATTAAAGATCACCTAATATAGGCCACAGCAAGTGTGGAAGGCTTTAGTCGCTGTGCACTTGTAATATTGTTCGTATGGTAACATTTATACTTGGTTAATACAAGCTTTATTATTATTATTATTATTATTATTACAAAATATCGTCGTCGTTTACCTTTCATTACATGGGGCTAACAAATTTATTCTAAAATGTGATGTAGATCTATTTACTTTATTAAAACAAATAAAAAGTGTAATATTAGGCATTATTATAATGGAATAAATTGCAATTTTTTATATTATGTTTATTATATTATAGTAATTTATCTTTTTTATTTTTTACTTTGTAGATTAGATAAAGTGTCTTGTAACCGTGAACTTTTGCAATTTTTAAATAAAATTTTTGTTTTATTTATATTTTATAAACCCCTTTTTATAGGAGTATAAAATTAAATAAATTAATTAATATATGAGTTTTTTGTATTTTAACTCTTACGTTTCTTAGTCAAGTAAACATTGAAGAACCCATTTATTTCTGAATGATCAATGTAATTATCAACAGCCATTTTATTTCCATAGTTATAATGATTACCCGATTTGAAAAAACATTTTAAGCCAGTGACCCAGTATATTTAAAGCGCAATAAAACTTTGGTGAACTGAAAATGCGATTTGCACCCTAGATACAAAAAATAATTATTTTCTAGACTTTGATCAGGGGTGTGCTCAGATCCTTAGCTTGGTGACAACAGGCCTTTTCGAGTATGGACTATTCGTTCCATTTTAAGTATAAACGCGCCTCTCTAGATGGCGAATTTAAAAACTAACAATTTTAAAAATCATTTAACATATCTTTTGGAACTGCAACTTACTTAACGAAGAATTTTTACAAAGTTTCGGAAAATACTGAACGGGTTTTACTTTTAAAGAGTTTTTAATTGATTTACCGTTGGTACTAGAGTTATGGAAATCAGAAGTTCTCGAATCACTACTTTGTAAAACTTTTAAGGGTGTTGTTGTCGACTCTTTCATCGTGCCTTTTGCAATTCGCTAACGACATATTGGAAAGTTCTTCGCAGATTACAGGAATCGGGAAACAATGGACGTCCCTCCGCACAAAAGCGGGCTTAGGTTCGATCGAGGGAAAAAAATAACGGACGGCACGACTGGGACAAAAAAACAATCTTTTTAGCAAATAACCGGGCCAGAAGCAAAAAACAAGAAACTTGACCGTTGTCGCCAAATTATCACCCTTCGTGAAATGAAAAAGGAAACTTTAAATTTACGAGGGGTGGGGTGATTCTTTGTCCGTCTTTGTCCTCATTTATATGCATTAGGGTGCTTCAAAAAAATTTTTATTTTTTTTTGTTTAGTTCTTACCCCCTCAAATGTTTCTTTTTGATATAAACAAAAACTCACCAAACATGAGCGCTGTAGCTCAGCTCTAAGGGGTCGCTATTTTTATTTTAGTTTCCTGTTCAATGGGAAAAATTCTTTTTTCACTAAAATTAAATTTTCTCGATTTTTTAGAAAAACCCTATTTATATTGTTAAAGTTGAGCGTTTAAGCTTTCCCAAAACCGTATAACAAAGTATGATCATCATTAAAAGAAGATTAATTACTGCCATTTAAAAAATAACTAATTTCAAATTTTAAAATGGTTGTCAGTACGTAGTTGTAGGTGGCAGCACTAATTATATTAGATCATACGGTACAGTTGTCAAATTATCAGCGTCTGCAACACATATATTAAGAAATTATTGTGTATTCGTCATTCATTGTCAAACGTCAAATCGGCATAGTATTTTTTTCACTTCTACAAACTTAGAAGTTTCGACAGAGACTCCAATGAATTGTGAAGTTAGAATCTTTATACTTGTAGAAAAATAACTGTGAGACTTTTCTTATATTCGCTTACTTAATTTTCTACATGAAAAACCAACCAAATAAATTTGAAATTACTGAGAGCTTTAAAGAATGACAATACACAATAATTTCTTAATATATGTGTTGCAGACACTAGTACACACTGTACTGTATGATCTAATATAAATTAGTGCTGCCACCTACACTATGTACTGACAACCATTTTAAAATTTGAAATCCATAGAAATAAAATACTGACTATTAATTAGGATAAAAATTTTGAGAAATTATGTAGATAAGAAATTATTAGAAGCTATTTCTGAAAAGTTCAAAATTTAGTAAATTTTGTAATGGCTGTAATTAATCTTATTTTAAGGATAATCATACTTTTTTATACGGTTTTAAAGATAAGATAAAGATAAAGCTTAAAAGTTCAGCTTTAACAATATAAATTGTTTTTTTTTTTTGTAAATAAAAGCAAACATTATATGTAAATTTAATTTTAGTGAAAAAAGAATTTTTCCTATGTTAATTAAATAGGAAGCTAAAATAAAAATAGCGACCCCTTAGAATTGAGCTACAGGGCTCATCTTTGGCGATGATTTTTTTTATATCAAAAAGAAACATTTGAGAGGGTAAGAGCTAAAAAAATTTTTTAAGCACCCTTATATACATTCTTATTATTGCTCTACTATTAATATTATTTATAGTGGTAAAAATTAAGTAAATTTAATTTTAATATAATAATAATAATAACAACAATAATAATTTCAGATAATAGCGTAACAATCATGCTGTCCAGAGACCAATTGGTTGTACTGTCGACTCGCGCAGTGTTACTTAGGATTAGTTACTCTACTGAACCAGTGCGTGGAACAATAGTACACAACCAAATTTTTTAAAAAATGACGATGACGTCCTATCCCAGCTGAAAATTTTTGAAGCGTGGTTATAACAAATGCATGAGAAAAACTGAAAAAAAACAGTATATTCTGTAGATGCAGTAATTCTTTCTAATATTTAATTTTAAACGTATTACAATTGGCGTTATACGAAAAGCTCCTCCGAAACTACAATGTTAAAACGCCTTAGTGTCGACCAACTTTTTTAAATATTATTTTCTCCTTAAACCATATGAAAATTGTGGAAAAAATATATATTTTATTTTGTTTAATTAAGTTTGATAAGGATATCATGTGCCAGTGTACTAATATAAACTAATTTTGCATTATAATGATACCAGCTTACGTTAAGAAAAAATAAAAAACCTCCACACTAAAAGATAATGTTTTTGGCTTTTAGACTTCTAGAAAAATGTTTGTGTTTATTTCGAAAATCAAATTGTGTTTCATATGTATGGCAGATTTTTGCTCCAGTTCAGAAACTAGAGTTTGAAATTTTGCACTTTTACGAAAGACTTGGAAAACTCTTAATCGTTAATTTTAAATTAGTTAACATTTGAACTAAATTTTAACATACAAATGCAAATTACAGACTCGTAAGGAATTAAAGTAAGTGTATCGGTTAGATCAGAGGCGTAAGGCACACTTATGAAGTTACCGAAAACTTCTTTATCAGCGAACCTTGGGCGTCCTGTATCTCGTTTTTCAATAGTCTCGGAACTAACCTTCCTTGAAAAATGTTTCCTTAAATTAACTTTTCATTAAAGCAGTTGTGACAATTACATTCATCATCATATTCAATAAAAAAAGATTTAATATCCAATACTTATTAAGAAATTGCAAATATCACCGACCTCTCTAATATTTGTCTGATCCAAATATAACGTTGTATCCTAAACGCTCGTAGTGTATACCTGGTTGCCCTCTAACGTCATTTCAGGTACCTCAAATGTATGTTCACAGACAGCATATTTCCGGGTGCATGCTCCTCAGTCTATCAAGGTAAATTGTTGGTTGCATAACTAGTTCCGTGAATATATGTGTGTATCTGTGAAAATCGCGAGTTCTCAAATAAACGCGACTCGGCCCCATCAATCAAATGCGATTTTCCGAATCATTGGGGCGAGAGCGCGTAACGTAATGGCACATATTTGCGTCAAAGATGACAAGCGTCTGTATCGTACACTGGCGAAATAAGACATTCGCCGCACCGGTGATTTATGGACATTTAGGTTTTGCGAATAAATTCCGCTACGCCGAGTGGTTATTAATTTCGTCCGCCTTTTATGGTTCGGCCGCTTAAAAGCTGAAGGTTAATTTGTCACCTTGAATTTTACTACGGCGTCGGTGCCCCCTACCCCAAATGACGTAACGTGTTATTATCGAGATGGAAACTTTATTTAAACGGGAGAACTCGATATTGCAGATATACAGGGTTTTCCAACTTCGCTCGTATGCAATGAATTGTTTTGTGTGGATGTCTATGGATTTGTTTGGTATATTGCTCGGTTTCCAGATGTCTTATATTCACGCTGGTATCAAGACCAGATGGGTTCGGATATCCCGTATGGGATAATCGCTGGAGCGGTTAGAGGAATCGGTAGTCATTTTATTTAGAAGTTTATTCTACTCTATGAGCCCTATTCTTTGCCTGAGCTGCGTGACGAAATAAACCAGTAAAAAAAACATAATAACTATGCAGTAAATAAGGATATGCATTTTCAACATTCCGCCAAAAATTTTACCAGCTATATTGGCATCGGGTTAAAAAAATGCTTATTCTATTTCAAATCCCTTTATCCACATATAATAATAATATTAAGACCACACTTATTCTGTCTGATTCTTTGATGACATCACATTTTAATCAATTCAATCTCTTTAATAAACGAAGAAGAAAACTCCAACTTGAGATTTTTTTTAAATACGTAGGATGTCGCATCTTCTTCTCAGAGTATTCTTGCGTCACATATTTCTGTTAGTTGAAGCATTTTGGAGATCCTGTCCATTGCCTAATCCGCAACCAAGAGAGTTTCTTTCTTCCTATTCACCTTTTTCTGCCTTCGATCTTACCTTGAAGGATAAGACCCTGGAATTCATATCGTTCTCCTCTCATAATATGTCTCAAGTAGGATGTTTTTCTACGCTTTATCCCAACATTTTCTTCATTTATTACGCGATCTAGCGACGATATTCTCAGCATTCTTCGCAGACACCACATGTTTTTAATTTAGTTATAGAGTTAGTACACCATGCAAAAGAGCTGACCAAACATAACAGTTAAAGGTTCGGTATCTTAATTTAAAATTTAGATTTTTATTTGCAAGAAATTTTGAATAGGTTGCGTTTGATTTTTCCATTCTGCAACTAATCTCTTGTTCTGGATCCCGGTTTTAATTTAACATGCATCCCAGATATTTAAATTGCGTCATTAGTTCAATATACTCCTCATTTACTTGTTTATTGCGAGCTACAATAAGCATGAAAAAATAATTTTGTTAGTTAAATTAACACCTAACAGCGTCATATTTTTTCAAATATGGATTCTGCTTTATTTAAATCGTTAATTTTAAATTTTTCTTGTATTTATTTGATTCTTACAATAATAAAAGTTAGATCATTATTAATAATATTTAAGTGGAAAGCTTCTTGTGCATTGATGTTTTACACTTCGTTTGTTCAAAAAAAGGCTGAATTTTAGTCCAAATTTACTTCAAATACAGTTTCTTTTGCGAAAACTCGCTTGTAGTCTAGTACCGAATGGTTGTAAATAATTTAAATCTCGTTAAACATTAGCAATGTTACTTAGGACAACGAAATTCGCCGGCAGTAGTAGGACTTCACCTGTTCTGCATCGCCGGTCCACCCAAATTTCTACTGTGGTACAAATTTTATTTACGTGATATCACATTAAACTTATTTATTTAGTACCGTGTTATTTTTGATAGTGGAGATTGAAAAGCGCACCCAACTCAACGCAAAAAAACAACAAATAGAAAGTAGATTTATAAGTTGACTAAGGAAAATCAAACGAACGTCTCAAAGCTAACCGGTGTTTGGCGGAAATATCGCAAGAGGAATTTCTTTTCGAAGATTAATTACTTACGGGTTTTATTTAGTAGTTCGCTGTTTATTGCGCTGTCGTTCCCGTAAATAAAAATAATACTTTCTGTAGCAAAGTACCGCGAATAAAATTTAAAGAAGCGATTTTGTTGGTCCCGAATCCGTCTAGCGAGAGCAAAGCCTTTGGAAATTCGAGGTAGTAAAAACGATATAAACTAGGCAATATCTTTAAATATATTTTATTGACTTCGTCGCTCTTTCTGCTACGTTGTTTCCGGAACGTATACATTTATTTATTCGCCATACGGCGATAAATTTTTACTCTTCTTGCATCTTTTTATTTTGTGCCTTTCATCATCCTTTGCAATTAGGAAGTGAAGGACGCTACTCAAATCGAATGCCCGAAAAATGTGTACGTTTTGCAACTTTCGAGTTTCAAACTAGGTTTGTCCCCGCTTATTAACATGTTAAGACTTATTACAATATGTTTCCTAAACTTGTTAATAACATACCGTGATCTAAAAATGCCAGGATTGCATCGATTGATATTTTTGTTATTATTGAAAACGATGTTGTTCTCGCGACCGCCACTCTCTTTTTTTTAACAATATAACATATAACAATAAACAATAACAAATGATAAATGCACAATGGGCCAATGGCCTGTGCGTGATCTGAATCAATACTTATCAAGTTAAATGAAGTTTGCAATATCTACTTAAAATTCGCAACAAAACAAAGGAAAAAGAAAAAGCACATCCACAGACATCAGCCAGAAATGAAAACTACTACTACTAGTCAGCCACAAGATATTCATATGAATTAACCAGTATTTTACGTTACTCTTTATTTTATTTACAGGATTATCTTTAATCAAATTAAGCTCTGTGAACATAACACTTCCCTGCCATTTTGTAAAGCGCACTTATTAACGTTCAATATAAATGTCACCCTATCATATACTTGCAATCAATCAATTTTTCAGAGTCCCTTTGAATAACGTTTGTTCGGTAAATATTCTTTGTTATTTCTTTTGCTATTCATCGAACTGTGAATTCCATTTGCATCTGTGGTCTCAGTCGGAGCACAAAGGATTACAGAACGATAGGGTCCACGCTGTTACACACATTGACACATAACTGCTCGCAGGTAACAAGCAACTTGTTATTTTTCAACAAATTGTCCATAGCACTATTGAGTTAACAGTATTAGATTTTGACTTAGAATGTTGCTTCATACTGTACTTTGGTTATGGATATTTTAGAATCCGTAATGATAGTGTCTAAAAGGTTATTATTTATCAATTTAATGTTCAGTTCAAATAATTGTTTATTTGAAATGAATTTTTCGTGTTGCCTATCTTTTGAGGGTAGGTGTACTGTAATTTAATCAAGAATTGATCAACCGCATACGTGGTGTTAACAATAGACGCTCCGAGGTACACTTACATATTCGGTTGAAATATTGCCAGTTTGACATTTAAAACGACTGACGGAACTAGGGACTCTAAACTTTGAATAGAATGACAAACGTTTCGTTCACGGTGATTAGTGTTAGTTTCGTATTCGGCTTTCGTTTAACCCCCGCAACCCGCAAACGCCGACTTCCATAATTCAGCGTTCCTGCAAAACCTCCTGCCGGATTTTCACGTCCCGCGGAATTGAAACATCCCTTCGAATAAGTCGTCGCCCCCGCGTGCCATTGTACACAAAGAGAGGGGTTTGGGGGTTGGCAGCCGAGGTTGTACGGAAATGGCAATTATTTGTGGCGTAGAGGTTTGAAGATGAATTTACTTTGCATCTTGTAAGCGTCCCGGGATATGTTTAAATTTACATTATGAACACCCTGTTACGCTCGGTGCTAATGGCAAATATCAGAAACGCAAAAGCCACAAATCACAGCAGCTGCCGCTGTATCTGGCTTTGCGGTGAACTTGTTACGGCGTGCGTTAAAGATCCGGATTTGGGGTCGGTTCGAATGGCATTGCGAAATTAACCGTGAGCGAATTATAACAACCAACCCTCAGTGATAAAATTTTTTGCAACTATTCTAAATGTTAAACTCTCCAATAGCGAGCTATGCCATACAAATAACCAAAGAATCTGTCAGAGGACTATAAACTGCACTCAACCAGGCAGTGTCTCTGATATTGCCACCCAGAAACTGTTTGTACGGTCGTGATCATCAAATCCACTTTGTGCACCCCACACCTGACACTAAAGATGTATAACCAACTTTTTCGTTGTATGGGTTATACCTCCACACCTGCCACCAACTAAGGATATCTTAGTTCTTACCGCCAAAATATTGCTCAATCCTTACTTTTAGCCAGTAGAGTATAAGTAATTTCAAAATTTTATTTCATTATATCTTGCCAGTTTTTAGAACAAATTGGCGCTACTTCCGCTTTAAACGAAAGATTATAAGTGTAACTTGACTTTTAGTGTCGTTATGAAACTTTTTATTTGGAATAGTTTGTTCCGAATGTCCTTGTTTTTACGGTTATGGCAATTTCATTCAAAATAATGTTTCTTAGCATTGGTGCTTTCTTAAATCAGTTTTGAAGTGATTGTGTTATGTTTTCTATAAATACATGGTCCTTCCGACGGCTGTAAAAAAAAATTGAAAATTTTGGATTAACCAAAAATCCTTCTATAAGTTTAAGACATTGTATATTCATAAGCAACTTATCAGTAAAGAAGTCAAACGTACTCTCTGATTCGGGTTGGCTCAAGCTGGAGCACCGTTATAAAGTTCAGTTGGCCACCTTTGTTTTTTTTTTGCTAAACTCCAATAACTCCCCGTCGTACTGGTTTGATAAACTTTGCAGAGGAAATCGAGACACCCCTCATTGTTTGAGATATTGCGTTCCTAGACACACTTCGGTAACTTTCCAGAGATCGTTTAGTTATAACGCAGTTAAAATATTTAGTGAAATAACGTATGCTATAACGTCCCTCGTGTATTTTGTGGACGATTATTGTGTTGGTGTTGTTGTTCTTGTGGTTGCATGGAAGAGCGCAATTTGCAAATGTCGCCACTCTGGTATTATAACTTATATTATAATATTTTGATTTTTAATAAAGACAGTTTATTATTATTATTATTATGGTTAATATTATTATTATTGTTATTATTATTACATTAATTAATTAATTGATTTTGGCAGATATGTAAATATTAAAAATTATATATTTAGTTTCAATATCATATTTTTGAAAACAAATATTTATTGTTGAGGCGGCATTTTACTGGTCTACGAAGTAAAAAATTCTGAAATAAATTAAAATCTTAAATTTTTGAATAACAAAATCGGTAAGGTTCAGAAATACTCCCAATCTATTTCCTCCTTCTGATACATAGTCTCCGGCAATGGAACGATATTTTTTTCAAAATCCCAATTACGCGTATACATTTCCCTCTCGCTCCCTCCAATAAAAAAAACGGTTAAAAACAACGCGAAGCATCCCAATCGCAGATAGAAACGAGACAATCCGGGGGGCTTATACTGAAATTTTCCCAAAATCCTTATTAAACGGGAGGGACTGCAAAGTTATATAAAAATTTTCCCGATTATGCGAAATCTTCGCGAAGGAAAACGGAGAGACTATGAATACATTATTTAGGTCGCGGGCTATGACGTTTTCTCTCTCTCTCTCTCTCTCTCTTTTTTTTTCGCTCTCGTTCGTTTTCAATTCCACCGCGTCTAAGCGAGTTTCGTGCAATGGTCCGGAGTTTATAATACGAGTTTTAAAGTTTCCGATTTAAAAGCTTGTTTTCACCGAAAAACCTGCAGGCGCGGCGCATTTATGCATTTATTAAACCGTGGCAGTTATTGCCGAACTTACGCGAGACGGGTCAAAGGAAAAAAGAGCGTAATATAATAAGGAAAGTTGTGTTTTTTCTTTGCGAGGAATCTGCGCACTTATTTATTTATTTATTTACTTATTTATTAGGAATAAAGAGATTGCAAGAAGTAATTTGACTCACTATGGTATTAAAAATTAATTACTTAATTACTAATAATAAACATGTGGTAATTATGGTATTGTGGTATTTTTATAAATTTGTTTTATAAAATTTTTGTTTATTTGAAATTCCATCAGCTTGCTCTTCAAAGATCCATAGCCTTTGTTTTCTCTTTTTTATCTTTTTTCTTTAATTTGTTTATTCTCAAGTTATATGTTATGATAACAGTAATGTATTTGTAACTAGTAAGTGTAAGTAGTGTAAGTATTTTGCGATAAAGACGTTATTATTTTTATAATTATTAAATAGCTTGACCTTTATTGACAACTCATGTATAGTATAGTTGAAGAAGGTTCCAGAAGAGTTTGACTGCATAAATAGAGAAAAAGTAAATATTTTTGTTTTGTCAACTTAAATCAGTAGCAAAATGTTATCCAAACGTTTTTTAATATAATGCAATGCCTTTTCAGCACCGGTCAGCAAAAGAATGAGTAGCCTCTTCAACGGTTGAAGACAGAATGCCATCTATGGAAAAACCAATGTATCCTAAGGCAGCCCAAACTCAAAATTCTCGATTTAAATTTAAATAACAGCTTACAGCTTTAAGAATTTTGTAAAATGTTATTCTGTTACTCGGTAGTAACACAGACCTTAAAAACAATTCTATTTGCGGACCCGTAACATACAACAAAACTAATACGTGACTGGGTTGTACGTAATCTAACACTAGTAATCTTCTCAGTGTATTCAAGTCTAGATTAAAAACACAGGGTGATTCAGGTCATACTAGAATAACAAGAGAATCAACCGAAATAATGGTAGTTGGCTCAGCCACTGTTTAAACGTGTATTTTTTTCCGATTTGTTTCACCCTTTTACTAACTTTTCCCGTTCTCAATTTTTTTTATATATCGCTTAGTTTTCAATATGTTCCACAAATTTTCAACCATAGTAAAACTGTCATGGAAAAGGCTCAAAACAAAATGACACTGAAAATTTACATGTCTTTAATGAAAAAAGAATGAACATTTAAAAAGGAAGTAATGAAGTACTTTAACAGAAAATCGTGGACCAAATTGTCATTTAAAAGAGGAGGGAGAAAATGCGCCAATCTCCTGAACTCGTACTGAAATAAAGATTGCCTCGGATTTTCGTGATCCCATACATGGAGATACGTAAAGAGAGGTAATTAGACTCATTTGTCCACAAAACGTGGTGCAAAAAATGTGGATTTAGGGAATATATTGTTTTTCAGCATCTTCATAAATAAAAACCAAAAAATAATTCTTTCATGCTATTTTACCCCAATCGCAAACGTTTTTGAAGTATAGTTTATAGTTCAAACTATCATTAGTTACACCTTTATATAAGAAATTGTTTTTGAACCATTATGACGAGAAGGGCACCAGGACTGTTTATTTATTTGCTGATGGACGTGCAGGGCAAAATAAAAAGTCGATAGTTGTGTCGATACTTCTATATTTTGTTGCTAACAGGAAAAAAGTTGAGCAAGTGAGCCTACTTTCACAGGCGAAGAGTAGGAGACTTCTGCCCGAGCACAATGTCTCATTCAGTAAACTTGTTTGTGCCATCGCAATTAGCGCCTATTTACCGTCAATTGACCACTTCTTAATTGACCGGTCAACTGACCACTTCTCAGTTGACTAGTCAAAAAATGTTTTAAATAACATCCTTCAATTGTAAAGTGTTACCTATCATTATTTAACAATAATATTTACCTATAACCCTCTACAAGGAATATCCGAATGCACAATATAAATAGATATAAATGGATATGGAAATTATTTTATTCAATTGACCAGTCAATTGACGAACGAAAATGTAACGAAAAATGTATTTTTGTATCATTAGAAAGGAAAATATTTGTCTTTAATTTTAATACCTAGGTTTTTTTGAATTTTTCTATTAAGTTTTTGAACTAAAAATACGATTTTGCATCATGATTAGCAAAGCGTATATTTTTTGCTATCCATTGAATTTAAAATCAAGCAGCATACGAACGGGCGTATCTCAATTTCTTTTTACTTTTTTGTCTTTCCTGTCCATCTTACTGCAGTCATAAAAACTTTCTGGTATTTCTATGTGATCAGTTTAGTTTGCATCAATAATTTAAAACCTTGAAAATTAAATAATTTTGAGATTCAATTTTTCGTATACAAGGGACGATATGGTCCGATAATATGACATATAGATGTCTTAAGGAGAAGTGATACTGAGATAAGAATAAATCAGCAATGGAGAATGCGAAATTAGTTATTGCTCAGATTTGAATGACAACCACTGGAAAAAAATTAAAAATACCAGAAAATTAGTTAGGAGAAATAATTTTCACTAACTCCCTGTTTATTATAATGACTAACATTTACAACATTTATTTATGCTGGATTGAGACATTGTTCAAATGTTAATAACGTATTTTTCTGGAAACTGCTAATACTCAAAAATTATTTTAAATTATTAAGAATAGTATATTAGGCAACAAGTGCGTTTGACTCACGAGTTTATTTGACACGAGCGAAGCGCAGCAGAGCGAGTTTTTAATAAACGACTGAGTTAAAAAGTTTACCGGACGTGTTGCATACTATACTTTTTCTACTACCTTTAGTTTTTGGGTATATTTTCCCAAAACAACACGAATATATTCAATGACATAACCGTCAGAATTGACAAACGTCAAAATTCAAAGCTTAAAATCCCGGAAATGTCCGAAGTGGCTCGGATTCATGTGAAACGAAACTGACGTGGTAAAGTGACGCTTCCCGCACTCTAGATCGGTCGGTAATTAGGTATTTTAAAGACGGGAGTAGAAAAACAAATTTTGCTGCTGAAAATTTATGCCGCAACTTCGGAATAACTCGTTCCGCATGATCGATTCGTTTTTAATCTTTAATCCCCACCTCCCGCTCCCCACTTAAATCCCCCTCGCGCGTGCTGATTACGATTCTCTAATTCCTCTTGCCCTAAAGGTCTGATTTATTTGCTGTTAAATACAATTATAAAATCCGAAATATACCCGCGGGCGGCTGGGGTGCTGGGGGGATCACCTCCCCACGGTCCGCGAGGGGCAACTTTTGCAGAAGTTAATTCTGCGGGGTATTGTGAATCATTTGGGGCGTGAAACGGTGCGAACGCGGGCGTTAAAAGCCGCTTCCTTTTGGGGGTGTGGGTGGTGGTAACGGCGGAGACTTTCTACGAGAGACGCCGCCCTATTTGCTCGGCAAATTCGCGACTTTTTTCATTTTCTTTGCGGTTCGTAAATATTTATCGGCTGAGGTGACGATCAATCCGCGAAGAGGAAATTGGGAAGATGCTTGGTTTGTCGTACCACGTCTGATGCGGGCAAAAAAAAGCGTGAAACGCGTTTATTTTTCTTCGTCAGGGACCTAAATTCGTCTGCGAATTTTAAAAAAGCTGATGTTTTTGTTTGATGTTTGAGCTCCGTTTTAGGTTATATCTGGTATATTACCGTTGTCAGTTAAAAAAAAACACATGGGATTTAAATACTGATTACAAACACTAGATTAAATAAAATTTTGCTTTTATACGTTTTTATAGAATGGAGTTTACTAAGGCAATCTTGTATGTGGCTCTTCATCCTTAATGTTCTGATGGAATCTTTCCCCCTATAGCTCTTCACTACAATCATCTAGGATTTCTGGAAAGCAATCTAGGTGACTGTGGAAAAAGTGAACTTTTATTCGCATGCTACAACCGAGAATATTAAAATATGACCGCATAGTTTTGCTTATGGTTATGATTACCAAGAAAGTTATGTTCAATGCATACCAAGTTTCAGTCTCGTTCGTTGATGTCGTGGATTAAGAATCTTGATCAAATTACCTTTTTACAGTTTTTCCGTGTTGATCCCAAGAACTCAAAATAGTTTCCATCTCGATCTAAAGCCTTCACAAATTTATTCATCAGACCAGCTTGATATGTAAGTAATATCTTTCGTTTGTTGATAACGTTTTGTTTTCCATGAAACATGACATATGGTTAACAGTCCATTTTGGTTAATCCAGTCTTTACCATTTTGAAATCAACTGATGTCCTTCGAATTTTGTTCGAAAAACCGTTAAACCTAGTATAGAAAGATTGGGTCAGGAACAATTCAAGATATATATTTGGTGTATTAGAATTAAATTTTAAGTAGGAAATTTATATTTAGACCGTTTAGTATATATTTATTTATTTATTTTTGTCGGGAAAACTTACAGCTGGCAGAAGAAGCTTCTTGACTCTACTGGCATTATTCCTAATCCCCTATATTTCATGACCAGAAAATTTGGTTGTCATTTCGACCTTAACTGTCGGAGAGTACATAAAGAATGTATGAATTAATTTCATTTAAAATAAGTTATTTAACGGAAACGAAAAAAAGGTTCCAAAGCAAATTAATACCAATAATTCCGCTTTCATAAATGCACCCCACACCTGACACTCAGCGTAGCTATCCAATACCAATGATATCTTGCTGCCTTATACCCCACACCTGACACTGCATAATGCTAATCCCTACTGCAGAATCTGCCAATAGCTACAAAATTCCTCCCCTTTATTGGTTCTCATCTACGAAAATATGCTAGAAGGTTTGGAATTGCAAACCATAATTGATGTCAAATTTGCGACACTAGAAGTGCGACAATGCTTTAGCTAAAATGTGCAAGAAAACCCTACTGAATTCGGTCATTAATTTCCCCAATACTATAATACAGCTTGCATTGGTCAAAAAGCAGAGGAAAAAAGATCTATAAAATAAACGAAAGCTTGCAAACTGGCTGGTAGTGTGTTAATGCCAATTAATATTACAATAGACTTATTTCTAGTGTTGTAGCTCTCGATGCAAAGAAAGCAAACTGGTCGTTGGGCACAAAAAGGTTCAGAAGAAGATCCTAAGGGTTTTTCTGTGATGGTCTATCATCCCGTTCAGTATGACGGATTGGAAGCACTTCCATAACACCAAATAACTTAATTTTTCAAAAAAATGTCCACAGGCTGCTGTAATACCTTTTATAAAACTTCTGGATACCTCCTGCGTCGGTTTTTGTTGAGTCGAACTAGCTAACGTTTCGCTAACCATCTTGTTGGCTTCTTCAGAACTTGACTGAAACTGTCGAAACGTTGGCTAGTTCGACTCAACAAAAAGCCACTCAGGAGGAATCCGGAAGTGTTATAAAAAGTAACAAATATCTTGTACAAACATAAACTTTCTCTTGTTGTGGAACTTGTAAAGAAAAATACAGTTCAACAGAACTACACAGAACAGTATGCTTAAAATGCCAATGACTAAATATCAAAAATTTTAAAGAAACATCACATCAAAACTAGATTCTCTACTTTTCTAATAGTCTACCAACATTTACGATCGGTCAAAGATATATTCACTGTCGAGTTAGCAACAGGTCGAAAATATTAAACAATACTAAAAGAATACAAAACACTTGCACCTAGCATTTCTTATGAATACATACATGTATCTGGTTCGTTTGGTTTAAGATTAGAACCTACCTGTAACACAATTTTTGCACATTGCTTTTTTCACCGCTTCCGTTTTCATTTTCCATCTTATCATCCGGCCCAGAAAACAAATTAAATTAAAATAGCTAAAAGCGTCTATAAACACCGGAAAACTATTAAGTGAGCCTCAAATTAAAACCAACTTAGTCTCTCGTTTATAATTTTGCTGGCGGCGCTGGCACAATGGCCTTTTTATCTCTCCTTCGCCCCCCCCCCCCTTTTTTTTCTGCGGAATGAATAATAACTCGACTTTCTATCTCTCGGCGCTCGGGGTTTTATAAAACGCTAACAATTAATCGTAACCAGATAATTCGGGTTAACTTTACCGCCCCTAATGCCATTAACGGTCTACCTATCCCCCCGTATCCGATTATTGAAAGACAAAATCCGACGGGACCGGATTTAAATTAAACAGGACCCCCACCTCCCAAACCCGGAGTCTTTCGCGAAGTAATTATTCACGAAGGTGTTATCGGGCGGATTCGGAGCTGCTACAAATCTCGGTCACAATGGTTCCCTTTTGTTGGTTCCTTTCGGGCGAATTAAGTCCGTTTCTCGGTCGCCTAACTTCACAATATCAAACTTTAAGTCGCGGGAAACGCAGCCCAACTTCAACCCTGTCGGATGTTGAATATCATCGTGCCCGACCATTCATTGTCCTAATCCGTCGGATGGGCCCTATTTTATACGTAGGATTAGGAATGTGTATTCCCGTGACATTCTACGAAACTTCAAAAGTGGCGGAAATTTTACTTTAAACTCCAATTGTTGTTTTTATTTTGCGGTCTACTAACTACGACGCCAAAAGATTTTGGTCGCTTTATATCCTATATGATACGAATGATTGAAATGATCCGATGTGATCAATATTAAAGGTGGTGATTTTTTTTTATTTTAAAAATATATGTTTTGATATCGAAATATACCACTTACACGTTACAAAGTGCTTCTTGGTACTTAGTATCTCTATACAACATTACCTTAAAATAACTTGGGAGGCATCCCAGATTCTATTGTACAGGGTGATGTGACTGCCATAGTTTGGGACTGCGATGCTGAGGTGAATGATTGAAATGAATGTTAGAGACAAAGAAACTCATTTTTTCGAATGAAGAATACGCCGACATTCACTTTGTTTATGGATCGTGTAATGGAAACGAATATTTTCGAGGATTTTCCATTCGTAGATTGCCTTGTAGAACTGTTTTTAGCACAACTACAACTACTTCTGAACGTACCGTTCAGCAGGCAACTTGCTCAAGATCAGGCAATCCCTACCACAATTGATGCTCAATGTTCAATATCCGAACAATAGGTAATAGACTTAACGTAGGTCAGATGGGAGGATTGAGAACTGTACATAATTTTAGTTTGTACTCGTACCATATCTTACCCGTAATAACATGTCTCTAAAAAAGATTAAATGCAATGATATGACTTTTGTTATGTCACTAGATAGACCAAATACGAGGGCAACAACCCTTTGAAAATTGCATCGCAAGGTCTTTTTCCCAACCTTAAATATGAAAAGAACTTAACGAAGGTTGAATTATTGGAAAAATTTATCAAAATATCAGAATAATTAGACATCAATGCAACTCCAGAAAACTAACTTTTTTTCTAATAATGTTGAGATTCCGGTGGTGACCGTGTGGTTGGGGAATTATTTAACAATCTAATAAATCAAAAAGATTTGAATTAGCCTCAACTTTAAAATCGTGTGCACTTTAACTATGGTTAACGCTGCAAATTTTTTTAGCAACCGAGTTTTTAAATTCATGATGACTATTAAACCTTCTGGTGCAGTCTCTTTTCCTAATATTTATTGAAAGTCTCAGTCTGAGACACCCGGTGTAAATGGAACAATCATAGTATATTATGCAACAAGTGCGGTAAACGGCATTTGACCCACGAGTTTATTTGACACGAGCGGAGCGAGTGTTTAATTAACTAGTTTACCGAACGTGCAAACTTTTTCTACGACCGTTAGTTTTTGGGTACATTTTCGCAAAACACGATTGACAAACGTCAAAATTCAAAGCGTGGGAAATATCTCCGGAAACATCCGATTGCTCCCAAACCCGTGCGGAAAAATCCTGGAAATGGCAAACAAGAGTAGAAAAATGATGTTCACCGCACGAAATTTTTGAGGTTTTTGAAAATAGGAAATTTTAGAAGTGTATCAGTGAAAGGTTACCAGGTTAGCCCTCAGCTATTGAATTTCATCGTTCCAGCTTTGGCAGCTTTGAAAATTAAACCTTCCGGTATTTTTCATTAAAATAGCGGTGTTGCCGTAGAAATTATATTTAAACGAACAATATTGGTAGGTCTGACAACGTTCAACGTGCTAACCCGGTATTGTTTTTTTTTAAATAATTTTTTTAATATCCCATAACTGAAAAGTAGTTATTCATTCGTTTTTCTTCAACACGATCTTTTTCCAAAAAAAAAAAAAAATTAACCAGGCTTCGGCAAATGGCTGAAGTTGAAAGTTTCGAAAAGAAATTATTTATAATTTACGCAAGCGACCACGCTAAAAGCCCTCAACTTCTTATGTAATTTAGCAAGTGGTGCATTAAACGCATCAAAATGTTCTTCCGAAGTTCGGAGCGAACATGTTAATCTTTCGACGGGGAGACACGTTTTATCAAGCCTAGGCCATCCGGACGAGATTTCTCGCCGAAATAAGATTTAAACTTGTGCATTAGTTCGCGGCGGGGATTTAAAAATAACCGGGAAGCTTAACGGAGAAATGTTCGCTCGAACCACTCGCCGTTTCTGTGAGTTCTACTTTTTCGGGGAATCGAATTAGGCGGTCGAATTCAAAATGCTCTCTCGCCGAATCGAATAGTTTAAATTTCGACCGCCCGATTCGTTTTAGACGAAAATTTAAGTGAGTATTCTGATGTCAGGCCATTATATAACGCAGCTATCGTCTTGGATTGTGCAAGAAGTTTGATAAACTATACTTTAGTCACGAGTTTGATTTGCCACGAGCGGAGCGAGTGACCGAAGAAGTTTATCAATGTGTCCCATACCATGCTATAGTAATCATAATATACTTTATTCAGGTAATTTCCACAAGGAAAATTACAAGAAAAGGCAAGAGTGCGGCGCCCATCTGCTTGCTGATTTCTACAATTTCGTTAAGTACCCACTTAATTATATAACATAAAGAAAAACCCAAACCTGCCTCCGTAAATAACAAAAACTATTATCTAAAGTCGAGGCTAAAGTACTGTAAGTACCACAATATTTTAAAGAATCCTAGCAGTGCACAGCGGTTTGATTCTTCTTACGTTCTGTAACTTCGCGATGTTTTTTATTTCATTTTTGTTCTCTTTAAATTTTAGAATATAACCACATGTTTAGTTTATTTGGAAAAGAATTTATTGTCGCACAGAATGGGGCAGGTTAGTAGTCATTAGTCATTACTGAAGGATCTTTCAAACATACCCTTTAAAGCTTAGATTTAAGTTATTACGTCTAAAGGTTATTTTTTCGGAAAGGTATTCGGGATATTTTTTCTTAAGTTTGAAATAAAGCAACAGCGTTGAATCAGGCGCCGCGTCTTCATATCCGTCCAACCCGCTTCCTCCAGCTTGCAGCTGATAGGTCTCCCGCGACGGATCCCGTAAATAAACCCAAGGCAGCATTTTTGAATCTTTTCAATACTCTGTGACGAATAAGCTGTCAAACAAGGCCCATATACGACATCACAGTGATTAAACACGGAGAGAATAAAAGCAAAAAAGAAAGGAAGTGAACGAACTAGTCGAAACAAATCAGATAACAAAGGAAACCTGGGTTAACTACCTAACCGAATTGTATGAACCAGAGAAACCTGAGATTGAACTGAATACACCCGAAATAGTGACGAATCGCAACGCAGAAATTGAGGTAGCCGACGTAGCTGCAGCTCTTCAAAAACTAAAAAACAGGAAAAGTCCAGGTAAAGATGGTATCCCAAACGAGTTACTTAAATATGGTGGCCCGTGTCTTGCACAGCAGCTAACATCCCTCACTCGGAAAATTCTCTACCAACATAGAATACCCGATGACTGGCGAACTAGCATCACTATCCTTATGTTCAAAAAGGGAGATAAGAAAGTACCCTCAAACTACAGAGGTATAAATCTCTTAAGCACTGCACTGAAACTTACAACAAAAATTATAGCAAACAAAATCAACAACTTAACACCCTTAGCCGACGAACAGCAAGGATTCAGATCGGGCAGATCATGTACAGATGCGGTTTTTGTCATAAGACAGATAACAGAAAAATCAATTGAATACAACAGACCGGCATACATGTGTTTTATTGATTTGGAAAAAGCGTTCGATCGAGTGCGATTAAGAGACGTTTTACACCTCCTTTACAACAGACAAACTCCACACAACCTCATCAAAACGATAGTAAATATATATGAAGCAAACCAGATCGAAGCAAAAATAAATGGGATCCTGACTGAACCAATAGCAGTGGGCCGAGGTATCCGACAGGGAGACTCCCTGAGCCCCCTTCTCTTCACCATTATCATGGACGAAGTAATAAGAAATGTACGATTACTGAGAGGATACAGAATGGGCGACCATGAAATCAATATTCTGTGCTACGCTGATGACGCCGTACTGGTGGCTGAAAGTGAAGACGATCTGCAACGACTATTACATCGATTTAACTGCACTGCCAAATCACTTAATATGATAATATCGGCCCAAAAAACTAAATGCATGACAACATCAAAAACACCATTAAGATGCAAATTAGAAGTTGAAGGCAAAATCATCCAGCAGGTAATGAAATTTAAATATTTGAGCATAGAAATCTCGGGTTATGGTGATGTGGAGACAGAGGTCAGAGAGCAAACAACAAGGGCAACAAGAATAGCAGGATGCTTAAGCGACACAATTTGGCGAAATAAAAACATTAAAATCGAAACCAAATCGAGAATTTACAAGGCAATAGTAAGACCAACCATGACATACACCGCAGAAACCCGACCAGACACAGCGAAAACTAAACAATTACTAGAGACAACCGAAATGAGGATACTTCGTAGAATAACTGGAAAAACGCTCTTGGACAGAGAGAGGAGCGAAAATATAAGACGAACATGCAGGGTGGAAAACGTTAATGCGTGGGTATTGTGTAGAAAGAAAGAATGGAACGAGCATATTAGTAGAATGGACAACAGAAGAACAGTCAGAATTGCACGCGACAAATCACCATTGGGTCGCAGGAGCTTAGGTTGCCCCCGAAAACGATGGAGTGACAACCTGGCAGTGGGATAGGCAGAGACGACGAAAATGAACAGGCAATTTGCCTAGACTAAAGTAGGAAGAAGAAGAAGAATAAAAGCATCGCATAAGGTTTTTTTAAGATTTCGAGTTAGAATACGGCTTGAGCTATACAACGCTTTTAAACGGCCAATAGCCCTTTGCGTACAAGTCGAGACATGCTTTTCAAAGCGAAGTTTTGTATCTAAAAGTAACTCCAATTTTTTTGCTTCGTTTTGAAGTGGAAGGGTAATATTGTTTATTTTTATGATTACTTCAGAAGCAAGACGCTTAACATCCACCAAGAAACATTACAGAATAATTCTTTGGGTTTAAACGCAAACCGTGATCTCCGGAAATTCTGTCAATTCTTTCAAGGTCACTGTTGATACTTTGGCAGTCAAGTTGCAACCGAGAGGGATTAAAAACATGGTAGAGCTGTTTGTCATCAGCATGTGATTGTCCTTTGCAACTCTCGAGAAAATCTAAGAATTTTGTTGTGAAAATAATTAACAGAACAGGAGCTAAAATTGAGCCTTGGGGAACTCTTATCTCTAGGCAAGCAGAATCGATCCCGTTCAGAACCACCTTTTGCATTCTTTCTGTTAAGTAGTTTTTAATTAAATTTACGGATGCCTCCCCAAAACCTAAGTATTTAAGAATGGTGAGTAGAATATTGTGACTAATGGTATCTAAAGCTTTAGAATAATCGAGTAGAACTTTCCTTCATCAATCCCTCTAATGATGTCATCCGTCGCATTAAGAAGCGCTGTAGCATAACTGTGCCCCCTCCTAAAACCTGCCTGTGTTTTGTCAATTAGTTTCTCCTTTTCAACATAATTTGTTATTTGAGTTTGGACGACACGTTCTATAAGCTTCGATAATATTGGCAGAATGGAAATGGGCCTTAAGTTGCTAAACGACTGCTGGTTGTCAATCTTAGGAGGAAGGGCAATATTAGCAACTTTCCTAGTTTTAATTTGAGTGAGAAAGTGTGCAATTTGCGATTCTGAAACTATGGAATACTGAAATTGATTTTGCGGATAAGGAGAGTTCTCATAGTAGTCGCTTATTGGCGCTGTTGAATTTGAAATTGGAATAGAGTAAAAAAGCCTTGTTTATTAAATCTGCATCTGATAGTTGGCCAGGAATCTTTTTTCCAGTGTTTTTTGTACTTTTTATCACTTATTCTACGACGTCAAAATATCATCTGTGATTAAAATATCCCATCGCTCTCAAACCCGTGACTAAAGTACCGGAAACGGGGTATCTCGTGTTTTAATCGAAAATGTGAAATAAACTGCTTCGAAAATGTGTTCTTATGGAAGGTAAAGAGTATCTGAGTGTTTTAATTGTTATGCTTTCCATTGTAACTGAAATGCGTTTAACCTTTCTTCCATCCACAAGTTGGACTGCCTCCGCTTTCGATTTCGAAGCTCTTCCAATATACGAAATCATAGTGCCGTGTTGAAGGCGTTTTCGACATATACCGTGATTATTATTATTATTATTATATAAATTTATATTTTGGCAGATGATACTGTAGATTTCGTGTGTTTCTTGTATGACACATAATCACCCTGTAGATAGTGCGACCGCGCTTAAAAACTTTCCATTCCCAATTACTATTTTCGGGATAATAAGGTAATCTGCCTCAAACGTTTCGCGGTAGTTGTATGTGTGTGTGCGGAGCCCCGCTTCCGGAAACGAACCCCAGAGAATCGAACTCGGTCGGGACGTATGCATAATAATTTCGCCGTAAGTGGTAAGTGTTAACGCGGATGCCCGAAGTGCCGTAAACGCTCTGTATAATTTAACAAAGTCGACCGAATTAAGATAACTAATACGTACGGGAAACAAAGAGTTCCCCGGGGATCGGGAACTACTACCCCCGCATTTAACAACTGCAACGGCGTTTATGGCGGGGATAATGTATTTTAATGAAAAGGCCCGACGTTAATGCGATTTGCGACTTACTATACGGAGTGTCGCGCTTCAAGAGTTTTCTCGATTTCAAGTGGGCTTTGGACAGAGTTCCGGAATGCGCGACTTATCTCTTTTACCGAGACGAAAGTTTAACGCTTAGGACTCCGGTGTATCACTTGGTTAGTTTCTCCTTTCACATGTACAGGGTTATTCATTATATTTTGACACCCACTTACAGGGTTAATTTTGAAAGATATAAAAAAAAGTGTGAATACAAAATTTTGAAGATCTTTGCTCTAATATCGTATGCAAATGTCAGAAAAAACAAACGACTATCGCAAGCTGTCAAAATGAGAGTAACATCATTTTTTAAAAATAAACTGCCCTATATATTATTAGCTTATATCGTAGAACAATTTTTCCTGATTTCAGTATAGTTGGTTGACATTTAGCTATTTTTAAGATATTTCAGTTTAAAATAATTATCATTCTATTTCTGGACAATAGCTGTATTGCTTAAAAATCGTTAAGTCTGTCTTAATAGCAATCATATCATCTATGCTTGCAATTGTTTTAACAATGTTCCTACTTTTTACAACCAATCAAAACTAAAGATCTGCTGCGTAAGTTCGGTAACTTAAAATATTTCAAATGGCTTATACTGAGAAAGAAAAACGGCAAATAATAAAATTATACTATTCAAAGTATATCGCAAACCTACTCACACCGACAGGTACCTGAATGCACAATCGCACAATCACCCTAGTCAAATCCAGGCCGTTGCCAATACTCTGATCTGCAGATCGGTGAGACTCACAGACGAAATCCATAACAAGCAAGACACGGAGAGACTCAACTAAAGAACAGGAAAGGGAAGACATACCTTCAACTATTTTTCCATATGTACAAAGAGTAACTGATCAAATAGGAAGGATTCTGAAACGACATCACATCAGAACAACATACAAACCACACAAAACAGTGGGTCAACTAATAGGAAATCCAAAGGACCCTTCTCACCTAGAAAATCAAGGAGTCTATCTAATCCCGTGTAGAGACTGTCCAAAATATTACATAGGACAAACTAACAGAAAAATATCAGCCAGAATCGAAGAACACAAACTGGCTGTAATCAACAAACAAATGACATCGGCAATCTACCGGCACCACCTGCAGACGGATCACAGAATGAATTTTGGAGAAAGCAAGGAGATCGCAAACATTACAAAATTCAAACAGAGAACAATAAGGGAAGCGATTGAAATTCAAAAACATGATAACATAAACAACAGAGATGATGCCTCAACCCTCCCTGCAGTTTGGAAAGTGGTACTAAACCACACTAACAGCGTGATTGCACAGCCTATTGTTTCCACCAATAGCGAGGAAGCGCCAACCACCGCGGCGCAATCAAGTCGAATCAATAGCGAGGTGGCACCGCTAGGCGCGGCAACCGTGTCCCCCACCCCGCCGCGATACAATTTACGGCGGAGGAGACCGCGATTATAAAAAGCGCCGCACCGCACATTTTCACCTCAGTTTAAGTGCAGACACGTACGAGTGACCTGGACGCGCGGCCTCTGAAGATGGCAAGTGATATTTTGGCGAAACGTCAGGCGAATGATCCTACTCCAGGTTCGAACAATGAACGGATGAACACCCGGATTACCACCAATACACATAGCATCCGACTGGAATCCTGCAAATCCTGCATCCGACTGGAATACTGCAGATGTTTCGCCAAAATCTCACTTGGCATCTTCAATGCTCGCGCTCCGAAAACACTTCGAATTTTTATATTTCATATTTTTTAGAAAATCCTGACGTTAAAAAATTATCCGGAAAGTATTATAGTAGTAGCTAAAATATCATCAGTTTCATCCGTGTAAGTTCCTTCGAGTGCAAAATTTAAACGATGAACATAAAAGGCAGAGGCTCGAATTTTGCTCTGTAATATATAGAAGATCCCAAGAAAATGGAAAATCGAAACAAAAGTAGAACTTTCTTAAAAACATTACAAACATAGATAATATGGTTGTTATCAAGGCAGACTTGACCATTTTTAAACAATATGGCTATTCTTCAGAAATCGAATGATAATTATTTTTAAAATAAAATATGTCAGAACGGCTAAATGAAATATAAACTATATGTCTTTGAAATCAGGAAAAAAAATCTTCGATTTAAGGGAATAATAATGGGGCATTTCCTTTAAAAAAATGATGTTGCTGTCATTTTGGCCGCTTGCGATCGTCGTTTGTTTTTTTTGACATTTGCGTGATATAATAGAGCAAAAATCCTTAAACTTTTGTATTTACACTTTTATTTCTACCTTTCAAAATTAATGCTGTAGGTGGGTGTCAAAATATAATGAATAACCCAGTCCTGTGCCGCCTTGATACATTTTTTTAAATAAAAAAAGAGGATTTTATAATAATTTGGTGTAGAGCAAGACAAAGTTGTTACTTCCACTTTCAATGATTATTAAATAGGTTTCGTTCTCCCAAATTTTAAAATAATTTAAAAGAAAACTTCTTCCCCTTTTTGACCCAAATAATACCTGATTAATTAATGATGACATTTATTATTTTTAGTTTTTTATACACAGAAGTACGGTATTAAAGAAACGGATCGTCTTGGAAATTTACAGCCTATTAAGTAAATAGGGAAATTTTTTTTGGAGATGCTGAATACGTCGCCTGGGTTCGTAGTTGCTATTTTGATTTTTAAATAAAAATTTCTAAAATCAACCGTAGTTAAAGTGAGCTTTCAAGCTCTAAAGACAAATTCAAATCTTTGTTTAATCTCTGCAAGTGGTCCGAATTCAAAATTCTATAAATTTTTCTTTATTATTATTCGACGTTTCCATCACAATTTGAATCTTTATCAAGAATCTAAAATAGATACAAATATTATATAAATCGAACATTTAATATAAAAATATTTGCATACATTGCAAGTTTCTATTATTTATACACTAAAGTACATATTGAAAATAACATTAATGTATGTAAATATTTTTAAATTAGTATTTAAATTAAATTTAAATTA